>NC_092715.1:64755547-65955547 GCF_047496885.1 Scyliorhinus torazame
TTCGAGTCCCGACGACATGGTACACACTGTCCCATGACTGAATTTGCTTTCTAGTCCCGACGGCATGGTGCTCACTGTCCCAGGACTGACTTTGCTTCTAGTCCCGGCGACATGGTGCTCACTGTCCCAGGACTGACTTTGCTTCCAGTCCCGACGACATGGTGCGCACTGCCCCAGGACTGACTTTGCTTTCCAGTCCCGACGGCATGGTGCTCACTGTCCCAGCAGTGACTTTGCTTCTACTCCCGCCGGCATGGTGCGCATTGCCTAGGACTGACTTTGCTTCGAGTCCCGACGACATGGTACACACTGTCCCATGACTGAATTTGCTTTCTAGTCCCGACGACATGGTGCACACTGTCCCAGAACTGATTTTGCTTCTAGTCCCGACGACATGGTGCACACTGTCCCAGGACTGACTTTGCTTCTAGTCCCGATGACATGGTGCACACTGCCTCAGGACTGGCTTTGCTTCTAGTCCCAACGACATGGTGCACACTGTCCAGGACTGACTTTGCTTTCTAGTCCCGACGGCAGGGTGCTCACTGCCCCAGAACTGACTTTGCTTCTAGTCCCGATGACATGGTGCACACTGCCCCAGGACTGGCTTTGCTTTCTAGTCCCGACGGCATGGTGCACACTGTCACAGGACTGGCTTTGCTTTCCAGTCCCCACGGCATGGTGCACACTGTCCCAGAATTGACTTTGCTTCTAGTAGTGATGACATGGTGCGCACTGCCCCAGGACTGGCTTTGCTTTCTAGTCCCGATGACATGGTGCACACTGTCCCAGGAGTGACTTTGCTTTCTAGACCCGACGACATGGTGCACACTGCCCCAGAACTGACTTTGCTTCTAGTCCCGATGACATGATGCACACTGTCCCAGGACTGGCTTTGCTTCTAGTCCCGATGACATTGTGCGCGGTGCCCCAGGACTGGCTTTGCTTTCTAGTACCAATGACATGGTGCTCACTGTCCCAGGAGTGCCTTTACTTTCCAGTCCCGATGGCATGGTGCACACTGTCCCAGGACTGCCTTTACGCTCCAGTCCCGAATGCATGGTGCACACTGTCCCAGGTCTAACTTTACATTCCTGTCCCGACGGCATGTTGCACACTGTCCCAGGACTGACTTTGCTTTCTAGTCCCGACGACATGGTGCAAACATGCCCCACAACTGACTTTGCTTCTAGTACCGATGACATGGTGCACAGTGTCCCAGCACTGATTTTTCTTCTAGTCCCGACGACATGGTGCACACTGTACCAGGACTGACTTTGCTTTCTAGTCCCGACGACATGGTGCACACTGCCCCACAACTGACTTTGCTTCTAGTCCCGACGACATGGTGCACACTGTCCCCGAACTGATTTTGCTTCTAGTCCCGATGACATGGTGCACACTGTCCCAGGACTGACTTTGCTTCTAGTCCCAACAACATGGTGCACACTGTCCAGGGCTGACTTTGCTTTCTAGTACCGAGGGCATGGTGCTCACTGCCCCAGAACTGATTTTGCTTCTAGTCCCGATGACATGGTGCACACTGCCCCAGGACTGGCTTTGCTTTCTAGTCCCGACGGCATGGTGCACGCTGTCCCAGGACTGAATTTGCTTTCCAGTCCCGACGGCATGGTGCACACTGACCCAACCTGACTTTGTTTCTAGTCGCGATGACATGGTGCACACTGCCTCAGGACTGGCTTTGCTTTCTAGTCCCGATGACATGGTGCACACTGCCCCAGAACTGGCTTTGCTTCTAGTCCCGATGACATGGTGCACACTGTCCCAGGACTGGCTTTGCTTTCTAGTCCCGATGACATGGTGCTCACTGTCCCTGGACTGCCTTTACTTTCCAGTCCCCATGGTATGGTGCACACTGTCCCAGGACTGCCTTTACTTTCCAGTCCCGACGGCATGGTGCACACTGTCCCAGGACTGCCTTTACATTCCAGTCCCGACGGCATGATGAACACTGCCCCAGGACTGTCTTTGTTTTCCAGTCCTGACTACATGGTGCGCAGTGCCCTGTGACTGTCTTTACTTTCCAGTCCCAACTATGTGGTGCGCACTGCCTCAGGACTGCCTCTGCTTTCCAGTCCCGACGACATGGTGCGCACTGCCCCAGGACACTCTTTACGTTGCAGTCCCAACGACATTGTGCGCACTGCCCCAGGACTGCCTTTGCTTTCCAGTCCTGATGATATGGTGCGCACTGTCCCAGGACTGCCTCTGCTTTCCAGTCCTGACTACATGGTGCACACTGCCCCAGGACTACCACTACGTTCCAGTCCTGACTACATGGTGCACACTGCCCGAGGACTACCATTACGTTCCAGTCCTGACTACATGGTGCACACTGCCCCAGGACTGCCTTTGTTTTCCAGTCCCGATGACATGGTGCACAGTGCCCTGTGACTGCCTTTACTTTCCAGTCCCAACTACATGGTGCACACTGCCCCAGGACTGCCTCTGCTTTCCAGTCCCGATGACATGGTGCACACTGCCCCAGGACTGACTTTACGTTCCAGTCCCGATGACATGGTGCGGCACTGTCCCAGGACTGACTCTGCTTCCAGTCCTGACTACGTGGTGCACAGTGCCCCAGGACTGTCTTTGCATTTCAGTACTGACTACATGGTGCACCCTGCCCCAGGACTGCCTTTGTTTTCCAGTCCCGATGACATGTTGCACATTGCCCTGTGACTGCCTTTACTTTCCACTCCCGACTACATGGTGCACACTGCCCCAGGACTGCCTCTGCTTTCCAGTCCCGATGACATGGTGCATACTGCCCCAGGACTGCCTTTACGTTACGTTCCAATCCCGATGACATGGTGCGCACTGTCCCAGGACTGCCTCTGCTTTCCAGTCCTGACTACATGGTGCACAGTGCCCCAGGACTGCCTGTGTTTTCCAGTCCTGACTACATGGTGCACACTGCCCGAGGACTACCATTACATTCCAGTCCTGACTACATGGTGCACACTGCCCCAGGACCGCCTTTGTTTTCCAGTCCCGATGACATGGTGCACAGTGCCCTGTGACTGCCTTTACTTTCCAGTCCGACTACATGGTGCACACTGCCCCAGGACTGCCTCTGCTTTCCAGTCCTGATGACATGGTGCACACTGCCCCAGGACTGACTTTACGTTCCAGTCCCGATGACATGGTGCGGCACTGTCCCAGGACTGACTCTGCTTCCAGTCCTGACTACATGGTGCACAGTGCCCCAGGACTGTCTTTGCATTTCAGTACTGACTACATGGTGCACACTGTCCCAGGGCTGTCTTTGCATTTCAGTACTGACTACATGGTGCGCACTGTCCCAGAGCTGTCTTTGCATTTCAGTCCTGACTACATGGTGCGCACTGCCCCAGGACTGCCTTTGCATTTCAGTACTGACTACATGGTGCACACTGTCCCAGAGCTGTCATTGCATTTCAGTACTGACTACATGGTGCGCACTGTCCCAGAGCTGTCTTTGCATTTCAGAACTGACTACATGGTGCGCACTGCCCCAGGACTGTCTTTGCATTTCAGTACTGACTACATGGTGTGCACCTCCTTTCTTCCGCGCCGGCCTCTGTACTCCTGCGCCATGTTGCGTCGGGGCCAGCGCGTAGAAGGGAGACACCGCGCATGCGTGGAAATTGCGCTGGTGGGACTGCGCATGCGCAGGTTCATGCCGGACCCACTGCGCATGAGCGCAGCCCCCAGCGCACATTCCACATCCGGATCAACGCCGTGCTGTCCCCCTGTAGGGGTCAGAACTGCTGATTCTGGGGCCGTGTTGAAGCCGTCGAGAAACGCGACGGCGTTTCCGACGGTGCCAACACTTAGCTTCAGGATCAGAGAATCCCGCCCAGTAGGTCCGGGGTGTGTGTGGTCCTTAATTATGCTTGTTTCCTTTCCGAGGCAGCGGGAATTATAGACAGAGTCAATGGATGGGAGGCTGGCTTGCATGATGGACTGGGCTATCTTTAACCTTCCCAAGCTATGTTTGTATTTGATAAGTTGGTTTAAATTTTCTGTTTCCGGGTTTTGTTTAATGCAAATTGCTTCACCTCTTTCAATTTGCCTGGTCTGGTAGGTTGGAACATCATGTTCTTGGACTGCTTCCACAGTACTAAATTTACGATGTTTCAAAGGTGGTGCTTGATGGCCGGCGAACATGCAATGGACCAAAGCCCTCTTACTGTGCTGTATGACTCTTATGACCCCTTGTCTGTAACAGTCCTAAGGCCAAGAAATTTGAGCAGTCAAACCCAATTGTGAAAAGAATGCGGAAGGTGGAAAGGGAAGGTTAAGCCACAGTGTGGTAGATAAGTTGCACATAAGCACTGACAGCATAGCTGTTATCTGTTAAACAAACGCAAGAGGTGCTGAAGCCACTGTGCTTCTGTATTTCACAGTTTGTCCGTAAAATCTGATTGTCACAGGCACATCTTACCCCTGCTATGGCCTTCTCCTGTGGCTCATTGCCGTCCTGGCCCTCGCCAGGTCTATCCCCACCAATGTTCTCCTCGTTAGAGGAGAGATCCCACTCCCCCATGTTTCCCTTGAGCAAATATCACCTCTTGCAGCACTAGGTTGTGCAGCGCACAACAGACAATGTTGGTCCTGGACACTGTTGGTGGTGAGTATGGGCGCTCCCTGCCTGAGCAGTCCAAATATCAGAAATGCATCTTCAGGACACCCAGCGTCCACTCCAACAAGGACCTGGTGAAGGCATGTGTAGTATTGCACCTCTTCCTATCAGCACTCTGGACGGTGAACTGTGTCATCAACTGCATCTTCTCAGGATATCCTTTGTCCCCAAGCAGCCAACTTGTTATTTGCATTGGTCCCTCAAAGATCTGTGGAACCTGCAAGTAGCTCAAAATCTACTAGTCATCAGATCTCCCTGGGTACCTGGAACAAATGTGCAGGATTTGCCTTCTGTGATCACAAATTAGATGGACGTTCAAAGAATGAAATCCTTTTTAATTGCTCAATTCCACAGGCCAGGAAGCTCTCAAGGACACGTTTGCACAGTCGATGGTGCAGTGCACTTGCGGGAAACCAGGTTTATCATAGAATTTACAGTGCAGAAGGAGGTCATTTGGCCCATCGAGTCTGCACCGGCTCTTGGAAAGAGTACCCTACCCAAGGTCAACACCTCCACACACTATCCCCATAACCCAGTAACTCCACCCAACACTAAGGGCAATTTTGGACACTAAGGGCAATTTATCATGGCCAATCCACCTAACCTGCACATCTTTGGACTGTGGGAGGAAACCAGAGCACCCGGAGGAAACCACGCACACAGGGGGAGGATGTGCAGATCCGCACAGACAGTGGCCCAAGCCGCAATCGAACCCGGGACCCTGGAGCTGTGAAGCAATTGTTCTATCCACAATGCTATCGTGCTGCCCACCAATCCCACCAATCTACGAATCCCACCACTCTCACAGCATGACTTTCAAAATCCATGTGGAACTGGACGTACTAGTGATCTCCAGTGAAAAGGGTATCTGTGATCTTCCACATGAATGTGTGTGTCCCTGATTGGGTAATGGGGCACAGGTCCTCAGTGGACCCAGGGAGGAATTGTTGGCAAAAATGTTCAGTGCAGCGGTGATCTTCAATGCCACTGGCAATGAATGCCCTCTAAATCATTGTGGCCACTGTTCTTCCCAGAGAAGCTGGTAAACATAAGTTACAGCATCTGTAGACAAGTGACAGTGCCTGTGGCATTGCATAGTGCTCATTGACACATATGAACACTGCCTGCAATAGTCTGTGTCTGAAACATTGGTCTTCATTCCATTTGCCCTTCTTCATGCGCATCTTGGATACCTTGTGATCCTGCTCCCTCTTGTTGCTCAGGTGCTGCTCCTCCTGGACCTGTGCCAATCTCCTCGTTGTTAGATATAGCTCTTGGGGCTAAAGGTATATGGGGGAAAGGCGGGATCAGGATATTGAACTCGATGATCAGCCATGATCATAATGAATGGCAGAGAAGGCTCGAAGGACCAAATGGCCTCCTCCTGCTCCTATTTTCTATGTTTGTACATTACTGCATCTCAAGAAATATTTTTTAATCTGCTTTGTTCCCGAGTTAAGTTTCTTCTTTGTAGGCTGTTAACCGAAGACTCTGGAGCTCTGTACAGAGCTAACACTAGCAATGCTCTGTCCTGCCCTGGACTCTCCTGTGCAGCTCCCTCCAGCAGATTCAGTTGTGAGATCCTGGCCAGTAGGCACTCTGCCTATTTATGTCTCTGGTCGTCTCTTTCTTGTAAAAAAATGATTCAGCTTCACAGCCCTCTTGCCTTGCTTGCCGGCAGCTAGAAATTGGAATTCCATGATTTGGCACCAAAAGTATATATGTATAGAACGTCTGACGTCAGGTGTATGTGCAGGGCGTGTGACCTGCGTACTGCTGCCGCTTATGTCTGGAGGATTGCACACAGCCTCATTTCCTTCTCATTTGAAAGGCGGTGGCGCTGCCATTCTAAAAACAATTGCTGATTGTGGCCTTTGGGCCCCTGTCCTGCGATCGGGAACACGATGGGAACACTGAGATCAATTGTTCCGTGACCCTCCTGACATCTGCCTGTGATCCACCCAAGGGTTTCAACCCGCACTTTGAAAGTCCCAGTCCTAACGAATGATCTCTAGCTTGTGAATCAGTATGAGGACAAGGCCAGTAAATTATTCTTTCATGAGGGATGACCTATGGAGAAATGCCACCATCCATATTTAGATCAGTCTTCAGGCGTTCACGTGAGAATCAGTGATTGACAATTGTCCTCCTTGAGGTGTCTTGCAATGCATTAACTATACTGTCATGAGTGCACTGAGGTTGGCAGTGCTGCTCCTGCCTCTTGAAGGTTGCCATGGGCAGTGAGATGTTGGCATGATGCTTAAAGAGACTGCACCATGTCTAACCTCTTCACAGTGCATGCTTGTGGAGGTCTTATCCCATAGCAGAACACCCCATGCTCCAGAGGCTTCCTAGCACCGTTAGACCGGTCCAGAACAGAAATGTGTGAGGGACTGACAATGCCCTGCACATCATGACTCCCTGGACTTGGACCAGGACATGGCCTTGTAGCATGGTGCGTACTCCTGCAGGACTGGCTTTGCTTTGCAGTCCCGATGACATGGTGCACAGTGCTACAGGACTGCCTTTGCCTGCTGGTCGTGACGAACGGTGCGTACCGCCCCCAGTCCCGACAATATAGCACGTATTGTCCCAGGACTGGCTTTGCTTTGCAGTCCCGATGACATGGTGCGCACTGCCCCGGGTCTGGCTTTGCCTTTAGTCCTTATCACATGGTGCGCAAGGCCCCCAGGACTGGATTTGCTTTCTGGCCCTGACTACATTGTGCGCACTGTCCAGGTACACACTTTACTTTCCAGTCCCGATGACATGGTGCGCACTGTCCCAGTACACACTTTGCTTCTAGTCCCAATGACATGGTGCGCACTGTCCCAGGACTGACTTTGCTTCTAGTCCCGACGGCATGGTGCGCACTCCCCCAGGACTGACTTTGCTTTCTAGTCCCAACGGCATGGTGCGCACTCCCCCAAGACTGACTTTGCTTTCCAGTCCCGACGGCATGGTGCACACTGCCCCAGGACTGACTTTGCTTTCCAGTCCCGACGGCATGGTGCACACTGCCCCAGAACTGGCTTTGCTTTCCAGTCCAATGGCATGGTGCACACTGCCCCAGGACTAACATGGCTTCCTTGTCCCGACGGCATGGTGCTCACTGTCCCAGTAATGGCTTTGCTTTCCAGTCCATACGGCATGGTGTTCACTGCCCCAGAACTGACTTTGCTTTCCAGTCCCGACGGCATGGTGCTCACTGTGCCAGGACTGACTTTGCTTCTAGTCCCGACGTCATGGTGCGCACTGCCCCAGGACTGACTTTGCTTTCCAGTCCCGACGGCATGGTGCTCACTGTCCCAGCAGTGACTTTGCTTCTACTCCCGACGGCATGGTGCGCATTGCCTCAGGACTGACTTTGCTTCTTGTCCCGACGACATGGTGCACACTGTCCCAGGACTGAGTTTGCTTTCTAGCCCCGACGACATGGTGCTCACTGCCCCACAACTGATTTTGCTTCTCGTCCCGACGACATGGTGCACACTGTCCCAGAACTGATTTTGCTTCTAGTCCCGATGACATGGTGCACACTGTCCCAGATCTGACTTTGATTCTAGTCCCGACGACATGGTGCACACTGCCCCAGAACTGACTTTGCTTCCGAGTCCCGATGACATGGTGCTCACTGTCCCAGGACTGCCTTTACTTTCCAGTCCAGATGACATGGTTCACACTGTCCCAGGACTGCCTTTACGTTCCAGTACCGATGACATGGTGCACACTGCCCCAGGACTGTCTTTACATTCCAGTCCTAGTGACATGGTGCACACTGCCCCATGACTGCCTTTACGTTCCAGTCCCAATGACATGGTGCACACTGCCCCAGGACTGCCTCTGCTTTCCATTCCTGACTACATGGTGCACAGTGCACCAGGACTGCCTTTACGTTCCAGTCCTGACTACATGATGAACACTGCCCCAGGACTGCCTTTGTTTTCCAGTCCTGTCTACATGGTGCGCAGTGCCCTGTGACCGCCTTTACTTTCCAGTCCCGACTATATGGTGCGCACTGCCTCAGGACTGTCTCTGCTTTCCAGTCCCGATGACATGGTGCACACTGTCCCAGGACTGTCTTTGCTTTCCAGTCCCGACGGCATGGTGCTCACTGCCCCAGAACTGACTTTGCTTCTACTCCCGACGGCATGCTGCACAGTGTCCAAGGACTGACTTTGCTTTCTAGTCCCGACGGCATGGTGTTCACTGCCCCAGAACTGACTTTGCTTTCCAGTCCCGACGGCATGGTGCACACTGTCCCAGGACTGACTTTGCTTTCCAGTCCCGACGGCATGGTGCTCTCTGTCCCAGTACTGACTTTGCTTTCTAGTCCCAACGGCATGGTGCACACTGCCCCAGGACTGACTTTGCTTTCCAGTCCCGAAGGCATGGTGCTCTCTGTCCCAGAACTGACTTTGCTTTCCAGTCCCGACGGCATGGTGCACACTGTCCCAGCAGTGACTTTGCTTCTACTCCCGACGGCACGGTGCGCATTGCCCCAGGACTGACTTTGCTTCTAGTCCCGACGACATGGTGCTCACTGCCCCACAACTGATTTTGCTTCTAGTCCCGATGACATGGTGCGCACTGTCCCAGAACTGATTTTGCTTCTAGTCCCGACGACATGGTGCACACTGTCCCAGAACTGATTTTGCTTCTAGTCCCGATGACATGGTGCGCACTGTCCCAGATCTGACTTTGATTCTAGTCCCAACGACAATGTGCACATTGTCCCAGGACTGGCTTTGCTTTCCAGTCCCGACGACATGGTGCTCACTGCCCCACAACTGATTTTGCTTCTAGTCCCAACGACATGGTGCACACTGTCCCAGAACTGATTTTGCTTCTCGTCCCGATGACATGGTGCACACTGTCCCAGATCTGACTTTGATTCTAGTCCCGACGGCATGGTGCAAACTGCCCCAGAACTGACTTTGCTTCCGAGTCCCGATGACATGGTGCTCACTGTCCCAGGACTGCCTTTACTTTCCAGTCCCAATGGAATGGTGCACACTGTCCCAGGACTGCCTTTACGTTCCAGTCCCGACGGCATGGTGCACACTGTCCCAGGACTGCCTTTAATTTCCAGTCCCGACGGCATGGTGCACACTGTCCCAGGACTGCTTTCCTTTCCAGTCCCGACGGCATGGTGCTCTCTGTCCCAGTACTGACTTTGCTTTCTAGTCCCAACGGCATGGTGCACACTGCCCCAGGACTGACTTTGCTTTCCAGTCCCGACGGCATGGTGCACACTGTCCCAGGACTGACTTTGCTTTCTAGTCCCGATGGCATGGTGCTCACTGTCCCAGAACTGTCTTTGCTTCTAGTCCCGACGGCATGGTGCACACTGTCCCAGGACTGACTTTGCTTCTATTCCCGACGACATGGTGCACACTGTCCCAGAACTGATTTTGCTTCTAGTCCCGACGACATGGTGCACACTGTCCCAGAACTGATTTTGCTTCAAGTCCCGGCGACATGGTGCACACTGTCCCAGATCTGACTTTGATTCTAGTCCCGACGACATGGTGCACACTGCCCCAGAACTGACTTTGCTTCTAGTCCCGACGACTAGGTGCTCACTGTCCCAGGACTGGCTTTGCTTTACAGTCCCGTCGGCATGGTGCACTCTGTCCAAGGACTGACTTTGCTTTCTAGTCCCGATGACATTGTGCACACTGCCCCAGAACTGACTTTGCTTTCTAGTCCCGACGACATGGTGCACACTGCCCCAGAACTGACTTTGCTTCTAGTCCCGACGACAAGGTGATCACTGTCCCAGGACTGGCTTTGCTTTACAGTCCCGTCGGCATGGTGCACTCTGTCCCAGAACTGACTTTGCTTCTACTCCCGACGGCATGGTGCGCACTGTCCAAGGACTGACTTTGCTTTCTAGTCCCGACGGCATGGAGCTCACTGCCCCAGAACTGACTTTGCTTCTACTCCCGACGGCATGGTGCACACTGCCCCAGGACTGACTTTGCTTTCCAGTCCGAACGGCATGGTGCTCACTGTGCCAGGACTGACTTTGCTTCTAGTCCCGATGTCATGGTGCGCACTGCCCCAGGACTGACTTTGCTTTCCAGTCCCGACGGCATGGTGCTCACTGTCCCAGCAGTGACTTTGCTTCTACTCCCGACGGCATGGTGCGCATTGCCTCAGGACTGACTTTGCTTCTTGTCCCGACGACATGTGCACACTGTCCCAGGGCTGACTTTGCTTTCTAGTCCCGACGGCATGGTGCTCACTGCCCCACAACTGATTTTACTTCTAGACCCGACGACATGGTGCACACTGTCCCAGAACTGATTTTGCTTCTAGTCCCGATGACATGGTGCACACTGTCCCAGATCTGACTTTGATTCTAGTCCCGACGACAAGGTGCACACTGTCCCAGGACTGATTTTGCTTCTAGTCCCGATGACATGGTGCACACTGTCCCGGATCTGACTTTGATTCTAGTCCCGATGACATGGTGCACACTGTCCCAGAACTGATTTTGCTTCTAGTCCCGATGACATGGTGCACACTGTCCCGGATCTGACTTTGATTCTAGTCCCGACGACATGGTGCACACTGTCCCAGATCTGACTTTGCTTTCTAGTCCCGACGGCATGGTGCACAGTGCCCCAAAACTGACTTTGCATCCGAGTCCCGATGACATGGTGCTCACTGTCCCAGGACTGCCTTCACTTTCCAGTCCCAATGGCATGGTGCACACTGTCCCAGGACTGCCTTTACGTTCCAGTCCCGACGGCATGGTGCACACTGTCCCAGGACTGCCTTTAATTTCCAGTCCCGACGGCATGGTGCACACTGTCCCAGGACTGCTTTCCTTTCCAGTCCCGACGGCATGGTGCACACTGTCCCAAGACTGCCTTTACGTTCCAGTCCTGACTACATGGTGCACAGTGCCCCAGGACTGTCTTTACATTCCAGTCCCGGTGACATGGTGCACACTGCCCCATGACTGCCTTTACGTTCCAGTCCCGATGGCATGGTGCACACTGCCCCAGGACTGCCTCTGCTTTCCATTCCTGAGTATATGGTGCACAGTGCACCAGGACTGCCATTACGTTCCAGTCCTGACTACATGATGAACACTGCCCCAGGACTGCCTTTGTTTTCCAGTCCTGTCTACATGGTGCGCAGTGCCCTGTGACCGCCTTTACTTTCCAGTCCCGACTATATGGTGCGCACTGCCTCAGGAATGTCTCTGCTTTCCAGTCCCGATGACATGGTGCACACTGTCCCACGACTGTCTTTGCTTTCCAGTCCCGACGGCATGGTGCTCACTGCCCTAGAACTGACTTTACTTCTACTCCCGACGGCATGGTGCTCACTGTCCAAGGACTGACTTTGCTTTCTAGTCCCGACGGCATGGTGCACACTGCCCCAGGACTGGCTTTGCTTTCTAGTCCCGACGGCATGGTGCTCTCTGTCCCAGAACTGACTTTGCTTCTACTCCCGACGGCATGGTGCTCACTGTCCAAGGACTGACTTTGCTTTCTAGTCCCGACGGCATGGTGCTCTCTGTCCCAGAACTGACTTTGCTTCTACTCCCGACGGCATGGTGCTCACTGTCCAAGGACTGACTTTGCTTTCTAGTCCCGACGGCATGGTGCACACTGCCCCAGGACTGGCTTTGCTTTCCAGTCCCGAAGGCATGGTGCTCACTGTCCCAGAACTGACTTTGCTTTCCAGTCCCGGCGGCATGGTGCTCACTGTCCCAGCAGTGACTTTGCTTCTACTCCCGACGGCATGGTGCGCATTGCCCCAGGACTGACTTTGCTTCTAGTCCCGACGACATGGTGCACACTGTCCCAGGACTGGCTTTGATTCTACTCCCGACGACATGGTGCTCACTGCCCCACAACTGATTTTGCTTCTAGTCCCGACGGCATGGTGCACACTGTCCCAGGACTGACTTTGCTTTCTAGTCCCGATGGCATGGTGCTCACTGTCCCAGAACTGTCTTTGCTTCTAGTCCCGACGGCATGGTGCACACTGTCCCAGGACTGACTTTGCTTCTATTCCCGACGACATGGTGCACACTGTCCCAGAACTGATTTTGCTTCTAGTCCCGATGACATGGTGCACACTGTCCCAGATCTGACTTTGCTTCTAGTCCCGACGACATGGTGCACACTGTCCCAGAACTGATTTTGCTTCAAGTCCCGGCGACATGGTGCACACTGTCCCAGATCTGACTTTGATTCTAGTCCCGACGACATGGTGCACACTGCCCCAGAACTGACTTTGCTTCTAGTCCCGACGACTAGGTGCTCACTGTCCCAGGACTGGCTTTGCTTTACAGTCCCGTCGGCATGGTGCACTCTGTCCAAGGACTGACTTTGCTTTCTAGTCCCGATGACATTGTGCACACTGCCCCAGAACTGACTTTGCTTTCTAGTCCCGACGACATGGTGCACACTGCCCCAGAACTGACTTTGCTTCTAGTCCCGACGACAAGGTGATCACTGTCCCAGGACTGGCTTTGCTTTACAGTCCCGTCGGCATGGTGCACTCTGTCCAAGGACTGACTTTGCTTTCTAGTCCCGATGACATTGTGCACACTGCCCCAGAACTGACTTTGCTTTCTAGTCCCAGACGGCATGGTGCACACTGTCCCAGAACTGACTTTGCTTCTACTCCCGACGGCATGGTGCGCACTGTCCAAGGACTGACTTTGCTTTCTAGTCCCGACGGCATGGTGCACACTGTCCCAGAACTGACTTTGCTTCTACTCCCGACGGCATGGTGCGCACTGTCCAAGGACTGACTTTGCTTTCTAGTCCCGACGGCATGGAGCTCACTGCCCCAGAACTGACTTTGCTTCTACTCCCGACGGCATGGTGCACACTGCCCCAGGACTGACTTTGCTTTCCAGTCCGAACGGCATGGTGCTCACTGTGCCAGGACTGACTTTGCTTCTAGTCCCGATGTCATGGTGCGCACTGCCCCAGGACTGACTTTGCTTTCCAGTCCCGACGGCATGGTGCTCACTGTCCCAGCAGTGACTTTGCTTCTACTCCCGACGGCATGGTGCGCATTGCCTCAGGACTGACTTTGCTTCTTGTCCCGACGACATGTGCACACTGTCCCAGGGCTGACTTTGCTTTCTAGTCCCGACGGCATGGTGCTCACTGCCCCACAACTGATTTTACTTCTAGACCCGACGACATGGTGCACACTGTCCCAGAACTGATTTTGCTTCTAGTCCCGATGACATGGTGCACACTGTCCCAGATCTGACTTTGATTCTAGTCCCGACGACAAGGTGCACACTGTCCCAGGACTGATTTTGCTTCTAGTCCCGATGACATGGTGCACACTGTCCCGGATCTGACTTTGATTCTAGTCCCGACGACATGGTGCACACTGTCCCAGAACTGATTTTGCTTCTAGTCCCGATGACATGGTGCACACTGTCCCGGATCTGACTTTGATTCTAGTCCCGACGACATGGTGCACACTGTCCCAGATCTGACTTTGCTTTCTAGTCCCGACGGCATGGTGCACAGTGCCCCAAAACTGACTTTGCATCCGAGTCCCGATGACATGGTGCTCACTGTCCCAGGACTGCCTTCACTTTCCAGTCCCAATGGCATGGTGCACACTGTCCCAGGACTGCCTTTACGTTCCAGTCCCGACGGCATGGTGCACACTGTCCCAGGACTGCCTTTAATTTCCAGTCCCGACGGCATGGTGCACACTGTCCCAGGACTGCTTTCCTTTCCAGTCCCGACGGCATGGTGCACACTGTCCCAAGACTGCCTTTACGTTCCAGTCCTGACTACATGGTGCACAGTGCCCCAGGACTGTCTTTACATTCCAGTCCCGGTGACATGGTGCACACTGCCCCATGACTGCCTTTACGTTCCAGTCCCGATGGCATGGTGCACACTGCCCCAGGACTGCCTCTGCTTTCCATTCCTGAGTATATGGTGCACAGTGCACCAGGACTGCCATTACGTTCCAGTCCTGACTACATGATGAACACTGCCCCAGGACTGCCTTTGTTTTCCAGTCCTGTCTACATGGTGCGCAGTGCCCTGTGACCGCCTTTACTTTCCAGTCCCGACTATATGGTGCGCACTGCCTCAGGACTGTCTCTGCTTTCCAGTCCCGATGACATGGTGCACACTGTCCCACGACTGTCTTTGCTTTCCAGTCCCGACGGCATGGTGCTCACTGCCCTAGAACTGACTTTGCTTCTACTCCCGACGGCATGGTGCTCACTGTCCAAGGACTGACTTTGCTTTCTAGTCCCGACGGCATGGTGCACACTGCCCCAGGACTGGCTTTGCTTTCTAGTCCCGACGGCATGGTGCTCTCTGTCCCAGAACTGACTTTGCTTCTACTCCCGACGGCATGGTGCTCACTGTCCAAGGACTGACTTTGCTTTCTAGTCCCGACGGCATGGTGCTCTCTGTCCCAGAACTGACTTTGCTTCTACTCCCGACGGCATGGTGCTCACTGTCCAAGGACTGACTTTGCTTTCTAGTCCCGACGGCATGGTGCACACTGCCCCAGGACTGGCTTTGCTTTCCAGTCCCGAAGGCATGGTGCTCACTGTCCCAGAACTGACTTTGCTTTCCAGTCCCGGCGGCATGGTGCTCACTGTCCCAGCAGTGACTTTGCTTCTACTCCCGACGGCATGGTGCGCATTGCCCCAGGACTGACTTTGCTTCTAGTCCCGACGACATGGTGCACACTGTCCCAGGACTGGCTTTGATTCTACTCCCGACGACATGGTGCTCACTGCCCCACAACTGATTTTGCTTCTAGTCTCGACGACATGGTGCACACTGTCCCAGAACTGATTTTGCTTCTAGTCCCGATGACATGGTGCACACTGTCCCAGATCTGACTTTGATTCTAGTCCCGACGGCATGGTGCAAACTGCCCCAGAACTGACTTTGCTCCTACTCCCGACGGCATGGTGCTCACTGTCCAAGGACTGACTTTGCTTTCTAGTCCCGACGGCATGGTGCACACTGCCCCAGGACTGGCTTTGCTTTCCAGTCCCGAAGGCATGGTGCTCACTGTCCCAGAACTGACTTTGCTTTCCAGTCCCGGCGGCATGGTGCTCACTGTCCCAGAACTGACTTTGCTTTCCAGTCCCGGCGGCATGGTGCTCACTGTCCCAGCAGTGACTTTGCTTCTACTCCCGACGGCATGGTGCGCATTGCCCCAGGACTGACTTTGCTTCTAGTCCCGACGACATGGTGCACACTGTCCCAGGACTGGCTTTGATTCTACTCCCGACGACATGGTGCTCACTGCCCCACAACTGATTTTGCTTCTAGTCTCGACGACATGGTGCACACTGTCCCAGAACTGATTTTGCTTCTAGTCCCGATGACATGGTGCACACTGTCCCAGATCTGACTTTGATTCTACTCCCGACGACAAGATGCACACTGACCCAGGACTGGCTTTGCTTTCCAGTCCCGACGGCATGGTGCACACTGTCCCAGGTCTGACTTTGCTTTCTAGTCCCGATGACATGGTGCGCACTGTCCCAGAACTGACTTTGCTTCTAGTCCCGATGACATGGTGCGCACTGCCCCAGGACTGGCTTTGCTTTCTAGTCCTGACGACATGGTGCACACTGCCCCAGAACTGACTTTGCTTCCTAGTCCCGATGACATGGTGCTCACTGTCCCAAGACTGCCTTTACTTTCCAGTCCCGATGGCATGGTGCACAGTCCCAGGACTGCCTTTACGTTCCAGTCCCGACGGCATGGTGCACACTGTCCCAGGACTGCCTTTAATTTCCAGTCCCGACGGCATGGTGCACACTGTCCCAGGATTGCCTTTAATTTCCAGTCCTGACGGCATGGTGCACACTGTCCCAGGACTGCTTTCCTTTCCAGTCCCGACGGCATGGTGCACACTGTCCCAGGACTGCCTTTACATTCCAGTCCTGACTACATGGTGCGCAGTGCCCTGTGGCTGCCTTTACTTTCCAGTCCCGACGACATGGTGCACACTGCCCCAGGACTGCCTTTACGTTCCAGTACCGATGACATGGTGCACACTGCCCCAGGACTGTCTTTACATTCCAGTCCCGGTGACATGGTGCACACTGCCCCATGACTGTCTTTATGTTCCAGTCCCAATGACATGGTGCACACTGCCCAGGACTGCCTCTGCTTTCCAGTCCTGAATACATGGTGCACAGTGCACCAGGACTGCCTTTACGTTCCAGTCCTGACTACATGATGAACACTGCCCCAGGACTTCCTTTGTTTTCCAGTCCTGTCTACATGGTGCGCAGTGCCTTGTGACCACCTTTACTTTCCAGTCCCAACTATATGGTGCGCACTGCCTCAGGGCTGCCTCTGCTTTCCAGTCCCGATGACATGGTGCACACTGTCCCAGGACTGTCTTTGCTTTCCAGTCCCGACGACATGGTGCGCACTGCCCCAGGACACTCTTTACGTTGCAGTCCCAACGACATGGTGCGCACTGCCCCAGGACTGCCTTTGCTTTCCAGTCCTGATGATATGGTGCGCACTGTCCCAGGACTGCCTCTGCTTTCCAGTCCTGACTACATGGTGCACAGTGCCCCAGGACTGCCTTTCGTTTCCAGTCCCGATGACATGGTGCACAGTGCCCTGTAACTGCCTTTACTCTCCAGTCCCGACTACATGGTGCACACTGCCCCAGGACTGCCTCTGCTTTCCAGTCCCGATGACATGGTGCCCACTGCCCCAGGACTGTCTTTACGTTCCAGTCCCGGTGACATGGTGCGGCACTGTCCCAGGACTGCCTCTGCTTTCCAGTCCTGACTACATGGTGCACAGTGCCCCTGGACTGTCTTTGCATTTCAGTACTGACTACATGGTGCACACTGTCCCAGGGCTGTCTTTGCATCTCAGAACTGACTACATGGTGCACACTGTCCCAGGATTGTCTTTGCATTTCAGTACTGTCTACATGGTGCGCACTGACCGAGGACTGTCTTTGCATTTCAGTACTGACTACATGGTGTGTACTGTCCCAGAGCTGTCTTTGCATTTCAGTACTGACTACATGGTGCGCACTGTCCCAGAGCTGTCTTTGCATTTCAGTACTGACTACATGGTGCACAGTGCCCCAAGACTGTCTTTGCATTTCAGCCCTGACTACATGGTGCACACTGTCCCAGGTCTGTCTATGTTTTCCAGTCCTTACTACATGATGTGCACTGCCCTATGTCATTGTGCCTCTGTCCACCCGTTCCCTTCAAGGCTCGAGGCGCCAACCCCATCTCAGTCATGTATCTGTGTAGACCCCTTCCCCCCTGCTCCAGGCAAAGACCCACCCTGAGTCAAGCGCATGCATTCCAGCCCTTTCTGTTTCCTTCCTATTGGCCTTTCCAGAGCAGGCTTGACACAGAGATGGAGCAGCTGCGAGCATAGAGCAGTGAAAGGTAGGTGAACACTGCGCACACAAATCTCAATGTCACAGGTGAAGTGCAGTTCACCAGGTGCTTGTCAGTTATATTTGGTAATGACTCACGATGGCCTAAGTGGCCCTGGCTATGGCCAATAGATTTTGAGTGGGGATTCCGGCAAGCTGGGCTTTTAATGATATATAAAGGCAAGTTCCTGACATGGCGCGACTGGCAACCCAACCGGCCTGGGAAGGCAGTAGTGGAAAACTGCAATCGCTTTTGACACTGTTGGAAAACTGACTTTCTTTTGGTTGCACTCTGAATTTTCCAGTCCCGCCCACCACGATACCTATCACCAGCGGGGCTGGAAATTCTATCCCAAGGGACTGAAATGGGATATGGATAGGTTAACCGAGTGGGCAAAGATTTGTTAAATGGGGAAATGTCACCGTTGGCAGAAAGAACCGAAAAAGAGAATATTGTTTAAATCGAGAGAGACTGCAGAATGCTGTGGTAGAGGAATCTGGGTTTTCTGTTGGAGTTTGGAAGAATGTACGATGATCATATTGCAACATACAAGATTCTGTGGGAGCTTGACATGGTAGATGCTGAGGGGACATTTCTCTTCATGTGGGAACCTGGAACCAGGAGTTATAGTTTCAAAATAAGGGGCGGGATTCTCCAATAATGGGGCTACGTCCCCCACACCCACGAGAAAACAGGCGCGAATAATTCCGGACTTCTTTCTAGAAAGTCCGGGGTGATTCTCCGTTTTTAAGGGGGCTAGCAGGGCTCCTGGGTGAGCTCCCCGCAGCTCCGGCTGCCGATACAGGGCCCTGCACTTCTGGCCGCGGGCTCGCGCATGTGCGCGGCGCCGGCCCTGCGCGACATGGCGGACCCACACAGCGGGCCGGCGGCGAAGAAGTAGGTCCCCCCAAGATCACGTGCGCCCGCCGATCGGTGGCCTCCGATCGCTGGCCTGGCCGTCGTGGAGGACCCGCCCCCCCCCGGTGACGGATCCCTCTACCCCCCACCAGATGGCCATCGCAGCTACGACTCCGAGCACCCGCCGGGTGGAACCATATGTGAACCACCGCCGGTCGTTTGCGGATCGTCGCAGGGACCTATTTCAATGGCCCCCTACCAGCGCTGTGTTGACCGTGCGTGCGCGACTGGCGGCGATACTCCATCGCGGGTCTGACGCCCCATTCTCTGCCCCCGCGCCAGGCGCGATAGCAGCGCAGAGGCTCGGAGCATCCTGGATTAGATGTTTCCCATTTAGGATGGAGAGTGCTGTTGGTCTTTGACAGTCTGCAGTCCAGAAAGCTTTGCAGGGTGACTCATTGAATATACTCATGGCTGAGTTTGATTTTAGATATGCCGGAGAGTCAAGGGCAGGCTGGAAAGTGAGGTTATAAATATGTCCGCGTGGGTTCGAACCCACTTGACCATTGATCAATATGTGATTGCAGTCACACAACTTGCAGAATCACTTAAAATTGGGCAGCTAATATATGTTCTCATTAAAGACAGAATTCTCTCAGCCATAAGAGATCTGACAGTGGGAGCAAGTTCACTGAGAGAGGAGAAGCTTACTCTCAAGAAAGCAATAGGCAGAGAACACACACAAAGGAAAAGAAGGATTTTTCAGCCTGGGAAAAGCAGTGTTTTAACTGACAGAGTCCCCGGTCCTCCACTCAAACCCTGCATGGACCAATTGGTGGGTGTGTTCGCAGACATCTTCAACCTCTCCCTACTCATTTCCGAGGTTCACAACTGCTTCAAAAAGACCACTATCATACCGGTGACAAAGAGGAACCAGGCAAGGTACCTCAATGACTACCCTCTGGTGGCCTTGACATCGATCATTATGAAGTGCTTCAAGAGTTTATACATGAGACACATCAACTCCATGATTGCCTTGATCCACTGCAATTCACATACCACCACAACCGGTCCACAGCAGACACTATCTCCCTAGCCATATACTCATCCCTGGAGCATCATGACAACAACGACTCCTACGTCAGCCTCCTATTCATTGACTACAGCTCCGCCTTCAACACCATAATCCCAGCCAAGCTCATATCCAAACTCCAAAACCCAGGACTTAGCTTCTCACTCTGTAATTGGATCCTCGACTTCCTGACCCATAGACCATAACCAGTAAGGATAAACAATGACACCGCCTCCACGATCGTCTCAATACCGGGGCCCCACAAGGCTGCGTACTTATACTCCTTATACACACACAACTGTGTGGCAAAATCTGGCTCCAACTCCATCTACAAGTTTACTGATGACACCACCGTAGTGGGTCGGATCTCAAACAATGATGCATCAGAGTAAGGAGAGAGACAGAGAACCTCGTGGCATGGTGCAATGACAACAATCTCTCCTTCAACGTCAGCAAAACTAAGGAAGTGAAGTGTGGTACATTCTCTTGACTGCATAAATGATGCCGTGGCGGAGATGGTTGTCAAATTCAAATTCTTTGATGTAAAATCCTGGTCCACCCACGTCAACACTGCGACCAAGAAAGCACAACAGTGCCTAGACTACCTCAGGATATTAAGGAAATTCGGCATGTCCACATTGATGCACCATAGGAAACATCCTATCTGGCTGTATCACAGCTTGGTATGGCAACTGCTCGGCCCAAAACCGGAAGAAACTACAGAGAGTCGGGAACACAGCCCAGGCCAGCACGCGAACCTGCCTCCCATCCATTGACTCCATCTACACCTCCCGCTGCCTTGGGAAAGCGGGCAGCATAATTAAAGGTTCCTTCCATCCGGGTTGTTCTCTCTTCCAACTTCCTCCATCGGACAGGGGATACAAAAGTCTGAGAACACACACTAACAGATTCAAAAACAGCTTCTTCCTGCTGTTACCAGACTCCTGAATGGCCCTCTTATAGACTAACCTGATCTTTCTATGCATCTTCTCGACAATTGTAGCACTATATTCCTTATGCTTTACCCGATGTGTATGTCTATGTACTTACACTGTGTATTTATCGTATGTTCTATGTTTTTCATGTATGGCGGGATCATGTATGGCGCGATCTGCCTGGACTACATGCAGAGCAATACTTTTCACTGTACCTTGGTACATGCGACAATAAATCTAAATCTAACTGCAAGAAGCAGAATAATTTCACACACAAGTGTTTGGCGAGAAAGAAACAAGTCTACACATTTGGCCACTGGAGCGATATCAGCTGAAGAGTCTGATGAAACTCTCCACAACATACAACAGGTACAACAGACAGCACAATGCATTGGCAAAAATGAAGATCTGCTGCTCCAGTTTTCCAGCTGAGGTCTAACTAGTGTCTTGTGTGTCATGATATTCAAACACACACATCATGATAGACACACCAACAGACAAATCAGAACACACAACACCACAACCAATCACAGAAAGATATAAAAGCACAAACACGACACCCGGTGGTCAGTATTAGCTGGAGACGAGGACCAGGACAGACCTGCTACACGACACACTCAGGAAGACAGCACGTGCAGAGTATCCAGAACGAACTATTATAAGAGTTAAAATAAAATAGAGTTGTACCACATACAACTGTGTTGGCTCATCTGTGCACCAGAGAACCCAACACCACATGGTACAGAAGTGGATCGATACCTGCCGGCATACCTCAGTGTACAGAGACAACCAGCAGTGCCCAGGCAAAATGATAGAGCTCCCGGTTCCGCAGCCGCTCCAATGCCACGTTGATCTCCGCGAAAACTGGCGGCGATTCTGGCAAGTGTTCGAATTGTTCCTGGTGGCAGCTGAACTTCAAGACCTGGATGATAGCGAAAAAATTGCATTTCTCCTCACCATCGCCGGTGCAAGGGCAAGAGAAATATTCACAAGGTTCAGGTTCTTCAGGAGGCAGCAAAGGTACGATTACCAGGCAGTCCTGGACAAATTCTCCAAGTACTGTGAAGAAAACGCAATCCAATCGGCATAAAGGTAAGAAAAGCGGCAGTACTCACCTCGTGGACGGGATCCCGGAGCCCGAATTCCCAGAGGCCGAAATCCCGGGCCTGAGAGAGGGCTGGGTCGAGGTCGGCGGCCATCTTGCTAAAGGTATCACGCTAGCACAGTTGCGTGAGCAGTGCGCAGAACCGGAAGTTTCGTTTGCGCATGCGCGAGATGCTGCGCATGCGCAGTCAAGAAAACGGCCATCGGTAAAGGAACAGCGATCTGAGCATGCGCAGTCGCTTCCTACGTGGTACATACCGAGCGTCAGGATGTCAGAGGCCCCAGACTGCACCAATTTAAAGGGGAAACGTCCCAAATCCAATTTAAAAGGGAAACGTCCCAAATCAAAAAAACAAAAATCTGTTAAAGCTGTAAAACAACCTTCCCTCACCTGGAATGACAGCACATTGCCGCAAATTGACCCAGGAGATGAATTTGACCTCCGAAGAACCCTCCGACAAGCAGTTACCTACGCACAAGCCGATGATTCCGACCTCGAATACTTCGATGACGATCTTTACAGTGTTTCCGGACCTCGCGAGCCCAATGATAGCTCCGTGGTCCTATACGACTATGACTAGGACGAACCTTTCGTGTTGCACATTGGCGGCCCCCACATTGAATCCGACGCAGATGCGGATTCATTTTTCGGATTTGAGGATCTTCAATCCAGCAGATATGACGTCCCAACTTATCAGTACCGGATGATGCTGCAGCCTGACATTAACAGACAGGGAGCGGTGCAAGCACACGGAGAGCGCCCTGCTGCCACACAGAGCATGGTCCACGTCCCGCTCAACGTTCCCGACTCTATGAAAGAAGACATGCAAGACTCCAGAGCGCAGTCCTCGCATGAACCAGAAGTGACTCCAGAGTCACAAGCCTCCACAGCAAGCTCGTGGACAGACTCCACAATTGCAGAAATGCAAGACTCCAGAGCGCAGTCCTTGCACGAACAAGAAGTGACTCCAGTGTCACAAGCCTCCACAGAGAGCTCGTGGACAGCCTCCACGATGGAAGCAACGCAAAACTCCAATGTGCGGTCCTTGCAGGAACAAGACCATGAGGGTCTAGCAACCTCTCCTGACCAACCAGCGGCAGACGATGCAAGTCTGCCATGCTCACGTGAACAGCAAGAAGGCTATAACAGCCTACCATGCTCCACTACACAGCAGCATGACCATGACGGTCTCTCATGCTACAATGAAGGGCACAGCGCTGAAGACTGTTCAAGCCCAACTGAAGACAAGCCAAAGGAATCGCCTCGTCCAAGCCCGAAGAAAAAAGGTTTATGCGCTGACCTTCAGGATCATTATAGCCGAACAGAGATTAATAATGCTGCACGGTCACAGAAGGATGCTGAGGATTTGCTAAAGAAATTAATTGAATGTTTAACTTGCAAGGAGCAGACTAAGAATTGCCAGTGTTTTAGTACGGATCGAAAAAATGGACAAGACATTGATCCTCAGGTAATGGAAATAACACAACCTGAATCATATCTACAGCAGGGACAAATGTCTCCCTTCAACACAACGCCGCAAAGTCCCAACTTCGGAGACCAGCAGTTAGTCAGTAATGACTCTTCAAACCTTGAGGGGAACATTAATTGCATTGAACCTATACACACTCCACTGATAAATGAGCAGAACATTGGAGCAAGAATCCTGAGGACACCGACATCGAGTAGCCAGATAACGAATTTAAAACCCGCAGCAGTTTCAAGTGAACCAAGTGTGCTTTCCACTAATGGTGAAGATGCAGATAAGGTCGACCCGATTATCCATTGTACCACACTAACCCCAGTGATTAAGCAGTTATGTATGGGGAGTATAATGTGGGCAATTGAGAACAGTAAAAGAGAGACTGTGACCATGCCAGTCCCAGCAAAATCAGACCCAGAGACCATGAAGGCATGTACATTAGACAAAGATACCTATCAGGTACCTGAGAAGAAAAGTGAAACGGAATGTTCTTTGGAAAATAGTACAATGTCGATAGAAACATTGGATCCTATATTCGAGACCATACATATGGGAGAATTTGGGGGTAATAAACAAGGGGCGAAATTCTCTGTTATCGGCGGAAAGTCCGCCGATTGGCGCAAAAAATGGCGCAAATCCCACTTGCGTCACGTCATAAAAATGGGTCGATAGTCTCCGGCCCGAAATGGGCTAGCAGCGACGTAACGGGATCCGCGCTTGCGCAGTGGTTCACGCCGTGCAGCGTCATACGCGCTGCACAGCGTGACGGCTCATAAGGCCGCGCGGCTCCCCCCCACCCGACCGGAACACCCGACCGCAACACCCGACTGGATGGCTGGCCGTCGCTCAGCCCCGAGGTTCGAGTCACGCGATGTGGAGGCGCTCCTGGACGCGGTGGAGCAGAGGAGGGACGCCCTGTATCCCGGGCACGGCCGCAGAGTTGCCCCACGCCACAGCCGGCGTCTGTGGAGGGAAGTGGCAGAGGCCGTCACCGCTGTGGCCCTGACACCACGGACAGGCACCCAGTGCCACAAGAAGGTGAACGACCTCGTCAGAGCAGGCAGGGTGAGCCTCCCCCATATCCCCCTCCCCATATCCCCCCCTCCCCATATCCCCCCTCCCCATATCCCCCCCTCCCCCATATCCCCCCCTCCCCCATATCCCGCCTCCCCATATCCCCCCTCCCCATATCACCTCTCCCCCATATCCCCCATATCCCCCTCCCCCATATCCCCCCTCCCCCATATCCCCCATATCCCCCCTCCCCCATATCCCCCACATCCCCCCTCCCCCATATCCCCCCTCCCCCATATCCCCCCTCCCCCATATCCCCCCTCCCCCATATCCCCCATATCCCCCCTCCCCCATATCCCCCCTCCCCCATATCCCCCATATCCCCAAGTGAATCCAGCCCTAACCTTAACCTCTGCAATGCACGCGCAACCGATGGCGTGCATTCATATACCTGCATAACACTGTTGCCTTTTACCCCTGCCACCACCCCCCCCCCCCCCCACAGGAGAAGCGCGCACACAACAATAGTGAGCATGTGAGGACTGGAGGAGGGCCCGCTGATGAGAGGCCACTGACCGTACACGAGGAAAGGGCCCTGGAACTGGCTGGCGGACCTGAGGACCGGGAGGTTGCTGATGCAGAGGTCGGGGGCCCACCAGCAAGTGAGCCACCGACAGCCCATCCCCATATCCCCCCTCCCCTATATCCCCCTCCCCCGTATCACCTGATCACTGCCTGATGTCTAACCATGCATGCTTCATTGTGTATCGCAGGACCAAACGTCCAGGCACCCATCCCCGCAGATGCACACCGCCCGCAGGATGCCCCTCGGAGACCACAGGAGATGGAGAGACCCGCACCCTCCAGCATGCGACGCCCGCAGGATGCCCCTCGCACACCACGGGAGACGGAGAGACCCGGACCCTCCAGCATGCGACGCCCGCAGGATGCCCCTCGGAGGCCACGGGAGACGGAGAGACCCGGACCCTCCAGCATGCGACGCCCGCAGGATGCCCCTCGGAGACCACGGGAGACGGAGAGACCCGGACCCTCCAGCATGCGACGCCAGCAGGATGCCCCTCGGAGACCACGGGAGACGGGGAGACCCGGACCCTCCAGCATGCGACGCCCGCAGGATGCCCCTCGCACACCACGGGAGACGGAGAGACCTGGAGCAACAGGGAGACGACACCCCCGTCACGTGCGGGAGCGACCACCCAGCGATGAGGGGGGCAGCCACAGGCCCCCGTCACATCCGAGCCAGGACACCACTACCCAGGACACCACTACCCAGGACACCACTACCCAGGACACCACTACCCAGGACACCACTACCCGGGACACCGCTACCCGGGACAGCACTACCCGGGACAGCACTACCCAGGAAGACGAAATACCGGACAGTGACTCAGGGTGGATGGGTGGAGACGAACCCCCACCCCAAAGTGCCATGGACTCAGAGTTGGACGAAGAGCACGACACAACGCCACTGCTGTCACCAACACCCTGCACCATCGCAGAAACACTCACCACGGTTGGGCACTTTAGTGATGAGGCGTCTGGTACACTCACTGGTGCGCACAACACAGCCGTCCCGGTACAGCAGGTGGAGGTAGGAGCAGCAGAGGGACCGGGCGGTCGGAGGGCAGCCCAGGCCAAGCGAACATCTGCCGCCCAGATGGATCCCGGGTTCCTGCAGTTACCACACCCACACATAGATCCGATGCAACCACCGACCCGGAGACGAGCGAAGAGGGTGACGGGCGGCTTGCGGCGGCTGCGGTCGCAGGTGGAGGAGTCCACCCGCGTCCAGGAGCTGGGAGTGGTCCCGGTCATGCGTGCCACCCAGGCTGACACCGCATGGGTGGCGTCCGCGGTGGAGGCAATGGTTGCGACGGTGTCAGACATGGGGAACGGTTTGCGAGGCCTGGGGCCTTCCGTGCAGGCGGCGTCTGTGGCCCAGGAAATGGCTGCCCTCTCACAGGAGGCCATGAGCCAGTGCCAGCGCCAGATGGCAGAGGCGCTCAACGCCATAGCCCAGTCTCTGCAGGCCATGGCCCAGTCTCAGCAGGCCATGGCCCAGTCTCAGCAGGCCATGGCCCAGTTTCTGCAGGCCATGGCCCAGTCGCTGCAGGCCATGGCCCAGTCTCAGCAGGCCATCGCTGATGTCATGATATTCAAACACACACATCATGATAGACACACCAACAGACAAATCAGAACACACAACACCACAACCAATGACAGAAAGATATAAAAGCACAGACACGACCCCCGGTGGTCAGTATTAGCTGGAGAGGAAGACCAGGACAGACCTGCTACCAGACACACTCAGGGAGACAGCACGTGCAGAGTATCCAGAACGAACTGTATTATAAGAGTTAAGATAAAATAGAGTTGTACCACATACAACTGTGTTGGCTCATCTGTGCACCAGAGCACCCAACACCACAGCTGAGGGCATCGGCGCCAGTGGCCATGTGCGAGCCGGCGCAGCACTGTCACAGACAGGGTTTGCCAACACCCTGGGCTCCATGGCTGCAAACCTGCAGACCCCTGTCGATACCAGCACGGGCCTCCAGGACTGGCAGCGCCAGATGTCGGGGGGGCGTCGGATGGCCAGTCCGTTCGCATCCCCCACCCATGTAGAGGCCTGGGGGCCATCGGGCACCCCGAGGGAGGAGGAGGTGGTGTGGTCCGTCCCGGCTCCCTCTGTAGGGGAGGTCCCGGTACACCGCGACACCTCGGACTCCCCCCCTTCCATCCCAGGTGCATCGGGTGGGCAACGGGCAGGACAGGCTGGCAGCTCGCCATCCCAGTCGCCCGGGCCGCAGCCTGGCCCATCTAGGCCAGGACGCCCCAGGAAACGGCCGCCAAAGGGATCCAGTGTCAGAGGGCAGGAATCACAGGAGTCCATCTCCAGTTCTGCTGTACCGTCTGGGGAACCACGTAGACGTAGTCAAAGGGCCCGTAAGGCCAAACAATTAGACACTGAGTAAGTTGGCACGGGTGCAGGGCACAGATGAGTTTTAGGGGCTAGGGCACGTGCATGAACTCCTTTGGTTATTAAAGTCAATGTTACACCTACCGAAGCTGCCTTTGTGCTCTGTCCAAAGTGTGTGGGCGTGTGATGTACGTTGAGCGCAAGTGTGTGTGTGAGGGGTGGTCTTACCTCAGCCCCAGGTGAGTCTGCCCCCTTCCCCCTGGGCCGCCATCAACATCCCCCGGGCAGAGGACGGGACCGTGCGCTGCAGTGTCACAGCTGCATGCAGGGATGGTCCGGGTGGATGGTGGTACTGTGGCCATGGGTCAGACATAGTCCAACGATGTAGAGCCAGGAGCTCATCGCAGGGCGGGTTGTCATCATCCTCCATGGCCTGCGATAGACACGCGTCCACCCGCAACTGTGTGAGCCCGGCCCGTTGTGCCGCCGGTGGATCGGCAATGGGGGGGGGGGTGGTGTGCATGTGGGTGGGGTGGGTGGGGTTCGGGAGGGGGGTGAGGGTGCTGGGTGGGTGGATGGGTGGGGGGTGTGGGTGGTCGGCTGTTGCCATGGTGTGCGGTCTGTGGCCAGACTACCCGATTCCCACGCCCATCTAGTCAGTGAAGCGGGCGTCTATCAGTCTGTCCCGTGCCCGCTGGGCCAGCCGGTAACGGTGGACAGCCACCCGCCTGTGTCTACCCCGTCTGCCCTGACCATTGCCCCCATCCCCCTCATCTGGGGAGGACTGTGCCTCTTCCTGCTGCTCCTCCACTCCGCCCTCCTCTGCCTGCGGCACATCGCCCCTCTGCTGGGCTATGTTGTGCAGGACGCAGCACACCACAATGATGCGGCCAACCCTATCTGACCGATACTGGAGGGCGCCCCCAGAGAGGTCCAGGCACCTGAAACGCATCTTCAGCACGCCAAAGCACCTCTCGATCACTCCCCTTGTCGCTACATGGGCATCATTGTAGCGGTTCTCCGCCTCATTGCGTGGCCTCCGTATAGGCGTCATCAGCCACGATCGCAATGGGTAGCCCCTGTCGCCCAGCAACCAGCCCCTCAGCCGGGGATGGTGTCCCTCGTACATGCCGGGAATGGATGACCGCGACAACACGAATGAGTCGTGTACACTGCCTGGGTGACGGGCGCAGACGTGCAGGATCATCATGCGGTGGTCGCAGACCACCTGTACGTTCATCGAATAGGTCCCCTTCCTATTAGTGAACACGGCCCTGTTATCTGCAGGTGGCCGCACGGCGACGTGCATCCCATCGATCGCGCCCTGGACCATGGGGAACCCGGCCACGGCAGAGAAGCCCACGGCCCGGGCATCTTGGCTGGCCCGGTCCACGGGGAAGCGGATGTAGAGGTGCGCCATGGCATAAAGGGCATCTGTCACTGCCCGGATGTTGCCCCCCCCAACCCCCAACCTCCACCCCGGCACGGACCCCCCCCCCAACCTCCACCCCAGCACGGAACCCCCCCAACCCCCAACCTCCACCCCAGCACGGACCCCCCCCCCAACCTCCACCCTGGCACGGACCACCCCCCAACCTCCACCCCAGCACGGACCCCCCCCCCAACCTCCACCCTGGCACGGACCACCCCCCAACCTCCACCCCAGCACGGACCCCCCCAACTCCACCCCGGCTCGGACCCCCCCCATCCCCCTCCCCGGCACGGTCCCCCTCCCGGCACTCCCCCGGAGCCCAGCCTACTCTAACCACCCCCCCCCCGCCCCCCCCCCCCCCCGCCGCACACACACACACACAAGCCAAGACACACCTCTCCTCACGCAATCAGTCTGCGGCCACGCCATTTCCTGTCCAGAGCCAACCCCCCAGGCCGTCACTCACCTCCACGCTGGTCGGCGTGAGCCTGGAGCACCGGGTCACGCCGATGAAAAGGCGGTTTGATTCACGTCGACGTAAACGGTCATCAAGTCAACGGGACTTCGGCCCATCCGGAAGGGAGAATATCGGCACGCCGAAAATCGGCTGCCTTGCGCAGACCCGTGACATTCTCCGCGGCAGCGGCGCCATTAACGCCCCGCCGACTTTTCTCCCTTCGGAGACTTCGGCGGGGGCGGGGGTGGGATTCACGGCGGCCAACGGGCATTCTCCGACCCTCTGGGGGGTCGGAGAATGACGCCCAAGGTTCTGCAATGTCTGGGGGAAGATTTAAAATTCCAAAGAAGAAAAGCCCAATTGAAGGACAACGGTAAGACAATGACAGTCCACCGACATGGTGTGCACCACCAGATGAAAACTCTGACAATTTACCCAACCCTAGTGAACAGCAAGCTGCTAATGAGGATCTATCCACGGGATGTGAGACGAGTGACGACAGAATCCCACTTCCCATGCAAAAGGTGCAAGGTGACAGACCTCGCCTAGTGCGTACCGAGGCACTCGACGATCACGGTGGGACCACTGACGACTGCGGTGGCGGCGCACCGCTTCCACCCTCGATGGCTCGAGCCTCTCCACTGGTTGGTGCATTCCTGCATGTTCCGACTCCAGAAGTGCAGCTTCAGGGAATCTCGGCTGCCTCCAGTGAACCTGTTGGGACTCCGGACGGGGAGCATCGACGGAAGGCAGACCGGACTCCAGATGGGGAGCAGCCAAGCGCCGACTCTGATTCGCGCATGACAGACCTTGCTCCGGACGGGCGGTGTCGCGGCCTCGGTGATGGCACGCTCAGGGTGACGGCGGATGCCACGGCGACAGGGAATGGATCGCGTGGCAGTCCCACTGGGTCGGCAGTGGCGACCAGCACCGGCGGTCCAAGACGGACACACCAATTCGCGCCATCGCCAGACGTTGGTGCGAGCAATAATTCTCTCTCCAAGGCGACATGCTTCGACGTTTCTCTGCGGAGTCGCCCTTCCGGCACAGCAGGTGGCCGGAACCAGCGTGCACGGTCTCGGCCAACTCCCACATCTGGCACAGTCATCGCCTTGCATGATATTAGTGATGGTGCTACTTCGATGGCAACGACCCATCGGCTACAAGATGCCGTCCACCACAAACATAAAAAGAAAAAAGACTCCACCTTGTTCCTGGCATGCAGGGCGGATGGATTGGTGCGTAGGCGCAATCAGCAAGCTTTGCGCCGCCTTCCACGCTCGCAACTGAACCGTACGCACACGCCGGATCCTCCACTGGTTCCCAAGGATGACTTCGTGGAGATGCCACGGATCATGCCCCTTCCATCGCCACCAGAACCAAACCACAGCCAAGGCAACACTAACAAAGATGTTGAATGTTATATTTGCACGAATGAAAAACCAAGCACTGCACGAAGTACAACAAATGGAAAAGTAGAGATTTCGGCAACAGCATCACCTCCAACAGTCCAAGGTGAACCAGTGTGACCCCAAATCTCCACAGCTGAACCGGCTTGAGGACCAGCCTATTCTTGAGGCGGTCACCCATTAGACTGGACTTATAACGCTGTTCATACGTTCAAAAAGTCAAGCACTTCTGTATTATAACCTGTTGTTGTTTATCGTTCCAGATATCGTCTGACCGGACCACTGTTCAAGTTGTTTTTTTTCTCGCATTCATGTTTTGTTATGGTACAACCTTGTTAGTGTGACGCACCCGACATCGCCCCATGTAAATAGTTACGTCATATACACACGCTGTACACAACACACACACACACACTCTTAGATGCACTCACGACACGATTATATTTATAACCACGTAGGCACATATCTTTGTAAAAAGGGGGGATGTCATGATATTCAAACACACACATCATGATAGACACACCAACAGACAAATCAGAACACACAACACCACAACCAATCATAGAAAGATATAAAAGCACAAACACGACACCCGGTGGTCAGTATTAGCTGGAGACGAGGACCAGGACAGACCTGCTACACGACACACTCAGGGAGACAGCATGTGCAGAGTATCCAGAACGAACTGTATTATAAGAGTTAAAATAAAATAGAGTTGTACCACATACAACTGTGTTGGCTCATCTGTGCACCAGAGAACCCAACACCACATTGTGTAAGTTCAGCATAACTCTTGTACTCTATGCCCTTATTGATTAAGCCCAGAATACTATCTGGGTATCCTAGGGTGGCACGGTAGCACAGTGGTTAGCCCTGTTGCTTCACAGCTCCAGGGTCCCAGGTTCGATTCCCGGCTTGGGTCACTGTCTGTGTGGAGTCTGCACGTTATCCCCGTGTCTGCGTGGGTTCCCTCCGGGTGCTCCGGTTTCCTCCCACAAGTCTCCAAAGATGTGCTGTTAGGTAATTTGGACATTCTGAATTCTCCCTCTGTGTACCTGAACAGGTGCCGGAATGTGGCGACTAGGGGCTTTTCACAGCAACTTCATTGCAGTGTTAATGTAAGCCTACTTGTGACAATAAAGATTATTATTATTATTATATGGTAGAGAATTGTAGAACCAGGGGACACAGATTCAAGATAAGTGGCAGAATGTGTAGAGGGGACATGAGGGAAAACCTTTTTTTACGCAGAGGGTAGTGGGAGTCTGGAATTCGCTGCCCGAGTTGCTGGAGGAGGCAGAGACCCTAAACTCTAAGCTACAGGACTACGGACCGGGTGCAGGGAGGTGGGATTGGAGAGGGCACCTGGGTGTCCCAGGGCTGGCGTGGACAAGAGGGGCAAATAGCCTCTTTCTGTGCTGTAACCTTTCTCTGATTTTCTGTGATTTTCTATGCCGTATTAACTTCTCTTGGTACTGTCAGTGATCTATGCACATAGACACCCAGGTCCCTCTGCTCCTGCACACCTTTAAGAATTTTCCAGATGGTAGCATAGTGGTTCGCACAATTGCTTCACAGCTCCAGGGTCCCTGGTTCGATTCCCGGCTTGGGTCACTGTCTGTGCGGAGTCTGCACGTTCTCCCCGTGATGTGTGGGTTTCCTCCGGGTGCTCCGGTTTCCTCCCACAGTCCAAAGATGTGCAGGTTAGGTGGACTAGCCATGACAAATTGCCCTTAGTATCCAAAATTGCCCTTGGTGTTGGGTGGGGTTACTGGGTTATGGGGATCGGGTGGATATGTGGGCCTGGGTAGGGTGCTCGTTCCAAGAGCCGGTGCAGACTCGATGGGTTGAATGGCCTCCTTCTGTACTGTAAATTCAATGACGTCTATGAAGTCACCTTTAAGAATTTTATCCTTTATTTTATATTGTCTCTCCATATTTTCCCAACCAAAATGCATCACCTCACACTTACTGCATTGAACCACTCACCAACTTGTCAATGTCCTTTTGAAGTTCTACAAACTTTGAAATTACCCCCTGCACTCCAAGATCTAGATCATTAATATATATCAGGAAAAACAAGGGTCCAAATACCAACCACTGGGGATCACCACTACGATCCTTCCTCCAGCCCAAAAAACATCCATTGACCATTACTCTGTCCTTCCTATGATTCAGCTAATTTTGTACCCACATTGCTACTGCGCCTTTTATTCCATAAGCTATAACTTTTCTCACATGTCTGTTGCGTGTCTAATGCCTACTGAATGTCCATGTACACCACATCAACAGTGTTACCCTGATCGACCTCCTCAAAAAGCTGCACTAAGTTGGTTGAACATGATTTCCCTTTTAGAAAGACTAGAAGATTATGGCCAGTGTCCTTGCAATTTCCATTATCACTTGCTTCAAAGAACAAAGAACATTACAGCACAGGAACAGGCCCTTAGGCCCACCAGTCTGCGCCAATCCAGATTCCTTATTTAGACCTACCACTCATTGCCCAAACAATCTGTATCCTTTTAATCCCCGCCCGTTCATATATCTATCAAGATACATCTTAAACGTTGCTATCGTGCCTGCCTCCACCAACGACACACCGATCCAACCTTGTCAACTTTAAGGGTCGACAATCAATTGACCAATTCATCCTTATCAATTTTGATCTCTTCTAGGGATAGAATCATAGAATTCATAGAATTTGCCGTGCAGAAGGAGACCATTCGGCCCATCGAGTCTGCACCGGCTTTTGGAACGAGCACCCCATACTTCTAACCTATCCCCGTAACCCAGTAACCCCACCTAAGCTTTTTGGACTCTAAGGGCAATTTAGCATGGCCAATCCACCTACTCTGCACACCTTTGTACTGTGGGAGGAAACCGGAGCACCCGGAGGAAACCCACGCACACACAGGGAAAACGTGCAGACTCCGCACAGACAGTGACCCAATCCGGGAATCAGACCTGGGACCCTGGAGCTGTGAAGCAACTGTGCTAACCATTGTGTTACGTGCTGCCCTATAGAGTTTCCTCGTCTGCCACCATGTCCTAAGGAGCATCTGTTAGGAAATCCAAGGCAGTGTTAAGGGATTTATGTTTGTATTGGTAAACATTAGAAATAAGATATCGTTCTAAGTGTATTTGGTTTAATGTTTCTGTGCAAGGAAGGGTATAAGTTAGGTTCAGGCCGGACAAAGGTGGTTGTATTTGTGGGGGTTGGTTCAGTTCTAACTGTGCTTCGATTGTGTTTAGGGAGGGATATGGTGTGAACGGCATTTGAATATAATTTTGTAGCTGAATTTGTTTGCAGTTGAATGACAGCAGGGACTGAACTTCTCTTACCCCTGCCAGGAGAAGCTGGAGAGGACACGGGAGCTGCAAAGAGGCAGACTTCCCAAAGAATCAGAAACAGTCCAGCTAACTAGGGAATTGGGATTAAAAAGAATGTCCTGAGAAGTCTGAAGTTAAGAGAACCGAGACCAAGCGCACAATTTTCCCCAAACATTTCTAAGTGTGGTAGCAAGCGGGAATTGCAGCGAGGCTGGCAACGCAATTCTACATTAACTGGTCCACTTAACAAGGCCTTACGGGCTTCTCGCTGCAACTGATGGTTCGCCAGCTGATTTGCTGGGACCGCGATCGACAGCCTCCCGCTAACAAGTTCGAGCCGGACTTTAAACTGTGCTTGCTCAACCAACCCCAGCCTGCTCGCAATAATGGCAACGAAGAGACCAGCCCCAAGATTCGAAGACGCTGACCTGGGGAGTCTCCAGACGCAGTGGAGACCAGGAAGGATGTCCTGTTCCCCCGGGGGTCCCAGAGGGTGAGCCACCAGGCAGCCAGTGCTACCTGGGATGAGGTGGAGGTAGCTGTCAGCTCGGGGAGTGTGACCAGGGGACTGGCCTTCAGTGCGGGAAAAAGGTCAATGACCTATATCAGGCAGTACGGGTGAGGAGACACCAACACCCCCCCCACCCCCCCCAAACTCCCAGGTGACCCCCCAACCTTCCCTCCCCGCCCCCTCTACCCCTCCGACCCCTACTCCCACCACCGTGAGCCACGTGTGCGGCTAATGATGCCCTCTCTGTGTCCCTGCAGGAAAAGCTCTCTCACAATCAGCGGGAGAGGGCCCAGACTGGCGGAGGGATGCCGAACGTAAGAATCCTCACCTCCTTCGAGGAACGGGCTGTGGAGGTGACTGGGCTGACCGAGGACAGGGCGGTCACCCACAGGAGGCTGGTGGACGCCGCAGAGGTGAGGAACCACCGGGTTCCACCCGGAGGACCTGTCAAACGTGAGTAGTGATTGCCTTACTGACTGACCCATCCCTCCCACTGACCACATGTCCATTCTACCGCAGGTCCTCCAGGCGACGGAGCCGGCCCATCCCGGGTGGCCCCCTCTCCTGTCTCCGAGGAGAACACCTCAGAGGGGAGTTCCGAGGTTGCAACTGTTATAGTCATGGCACAGCTGTTATCACCACCTTCCACCAGCGCAGATACACACACCTCAGTGGGAAATGTTAGTGGACAGGCGTCTGGGGCACAATCTGGTGAGCCCACACTGTTGCTGATGTATATCAGGTGGAGGCAGGAACCACCAGGCAAGACAGCAGTCGGAGGGCTGCTGGATCCCAGGACCCAGCTGGGTCCCAGCCTGATGCTGAGCCTGTGGAAGTGGGTTACCCGGAGCTAATGGAGACGATTGGGAGCAGCCGGGAGGTGTCAGCATTGCTCCAGCAGATCCATAGCCATTTGGAGAAGTCCCAGAAGCTAAGGGCGTAGGAGACGGCGCCGTCAATGAGGGGCACTGAGGCCAACATGAGGTGGAGACTGCAGTGGAAAGCATGGTGCACGACGTTGGCGCCATTAGTGAAGGTGTCCAAGGCGTCGCGCAGTCGGTGACGACCATGCTGAGGGCCTCAGCAGAATGACCGCTTCGTCACCCAGTACCAGGCCGACCTTGATGAGGTTCTGCGGGACATGTCCCGATCTCAGATGGGAATGGCCGACGTATTGCAGAGCTTATCCTAGTCGCAAGTGGGCATGGCTGAGGTGCTGCAGAGCATGTCCCAGTCACTGAGGAGCATCGCCGAGGGCGTTGACACAATGGTCCGGCCATGGGGAACCGCCAGGGCTAGCCGAGCCAGATGATGTAGGGGCAGCCCGGGCTCGAACCAGCTGCTCCTCTGTCCCAAGGTGAACCCCAGGACCCAATGGGCACCAACCCGAACCCTTCCCATGGGCGGCGATGGCGGCCACCAGCTCCCGCGAGTTCCACCCCTCTGATGAGGCCTATTCGAGGTCAGCACACAGGAGAGGACTGCACAGCTGCACATGTGCCGCCGGCAAGTGAGCCAGGGCCATCCGGCCCCAGAGCCCCCAGAAGACGCCCGCCAGGGGCATTGGAGGCCATGAGACGAGGTAGGCAGCTGGCAGCCTCTACCTCTGATGTGCTCCCTGGGGAAACACATAGACATAGTGGTAGAGCTAGGAGGGCCAAGCACGTTGAGGATCACTGAGGGCACCTGGGGAGTGGAGGTCTAGGGGGGTAGGTAGGCGGTGGGGAGGGGTGGTTTGGGGGTTGTGGGATGGGGGTGCGGCACCACCGGGAGTGGGGTATTGTACAGCACAAGAAACCTCGATTTGCACAACCATTATGATGCCTCTGTGACTTTCTTCCGCAATGTGGGCTGACCTCCGGATCCATTGCCCATCTCTCCAGGCATTCCCCCCCCCCCCATGGCGTTCACCCACTGTAAAGGAGTATTGTATCATAATCCAATTTTTCATATTTAACAATTGTTTTCTCTTCTTCTTGTTAAAACTAATTAGTGGTCCTGTGACTCTGTTCCTCCACTTTTTTGTAAAGAAAATTAAAAGTCCTTTGATCCAGGGTTCCATTTTGGAATCTTCTCATCCAGTTATAATGCCAACTGGGATCATAGCCCATCTACATCCTTGGTGAAGACAAGTATAAAGTAGTCAATTACTTCAGCCATGCTCCCAGCCTCCATGTTTAAATTCCCTTTTAGGTTCCTAATCGGCCCTATTCCTCCTTTTACCACGCATTTATTATTTATATGCCTTTAGAAGACTTTTGGATTCCCCGTTATGTTGGCTGCCAGTCTTTTCTCATTATCCCTCTTTGCTTCTCCATGAGCTTTTTCACCTCCGCTTTGAACCTTCTGTATTCCTCTTGGTTCTCAACTGTATTTTCTACCTAACACCTGTCATAAGCACACTTTTTCTTCCTTCCACCAATATCTATCTCCTTTTTCACCCTGAGAGCTCTGGATTTGTTTCCCCTACCTTTCCTTTTTAAGGGAACATATCTTGACTGTGTCTGGACCATTTCTGTTTTGAAGGTAGCCCATTGTTCAGCTACCTTCCCGCCAATCTTTTGTTCCACTGTAACCAGCCCAAATCTGTTCTTGCCCCATTGAAGCCGGCCCTCCCCCAGTTAAATATTTTTACTCTAGATTGCCTAATATCCTTTTCAAAGCATTAGGATACAACGATCACTGTCTCCTTAATGTTCCCCAACTGACATTTAGTCTACTTGGCATACCTCATTTCCAAGAGCCAGATCCAACAATGCATTCTTTCTTGTTGAGCTGGACACATACTGCTCTAGAAAATGTTCCTGAACACAATCTAGGAACTTGTTATCTTGTCACTGTAGATTACTATTCTGACTCTTAGGCGGTAGACCAACTGACTTCAACAATGTTAGGAGAAATAGGAGGATGTCTGAATGCACACTTTAGTCCAGACATTGTGATTGACGAGGGAAGGGCTGTGGATGCTGTCTACATGGACTTTAGTAAAGCATTTGATAAGGTCCCTCATGACAGGCTGATGCAAAAGATTAGATCACATGGGTGAACTAACTGGATGGATCCAGACTGGCTTTGCCATAGAAGACAGGATAGCAGTGGAAGGGTGTTTTTCCGAATGGAGGTCTGTAACTAAAGGTGTTCCGCAGGGATCAGTACTGGGACCTCTGCTCTTTGTAATATATATAAATGACTTGGAAGAAAACGTAGCGGGTCTGATTAGCAAGTTTGCGGATGATACTAAGATTGCAGGAGTTGCGGATAGTGATGAAGGTTGTCAGAGAATACAACAGGATATAGATAGGCTGCAAAATTGGGCAGAGAAATGGCAGATGGAATTTAACCCAGACAAATGCGATAGATCCAATTCAGGTGGGAGCTATAAAATAAATGGTGGAACCATCAGGAGCATAGAGACACGGAGAGATCTGGGCGTGCAGGTCCACAGATCCTTAAAAGTGGCAGCACAGGTGGAAATGGTTGTAAAGAAAGCAAATGGCATGCTTGCCTTCATAGGATGGGGTATCGAGTATAAAAGCTCAAATGTTATGTTACAATTACATAGAACGTTGGTTAGGCCACATTTGGAACTGAGTCCAATTCTAGTTACCGCAATACCAGAAGGACGTGGAGGCTTTGGAGAGAGTACAGAAAATGTTTTGCAGGAGCTTGCCTGGTATGAAGGGGAAAACATAAGTTGAAAGTAAACTAGTGTGGGACATTAAAACTGTCTGTAAAAGTTTCTATAGGTATAAAAAGATTGATAAAAACTAATGTAAGCCCCTTACAGTCAGAAACAGAGGCACAGTTGTTAGCACTGTTGCTTCACAGCGCCAGGGCCCCAGGTTCAATTCCCGGCTTGGGTCACTGTCTGTGCGGAGTCTGCGCGTTCTCCCCGTGTCTGCGTGGATTTCTTCCGGTTGCTCCGGTTTCCTCCCACAGTCCAAAGATGTGCAGGTTAGGTGGATTGACCATGCTAAATTGTCCCTTAGTGTCCAAAATTGCCCTTGGTGTTGGGTGGGGTTACTGGGTTATGGGGTTAGGGTGGAGGTGTGTGCCTGGGTAGGGTGCCCTTTCCAAGAGCCGGTGCAGACTCGATGGGCCAAATGTCTTCCTTCTGCACTGAAAATTCTATGAAAACTATGAGAAGTAGTAACAGGTGTGAGTGAAAATTGGCAAAAAGCCAAATTTCATTTTGACAAAACTGCCAAACCATTGCCAGAGTGAGCTTTTGAGAGCCCATCAGGTACAAACCTCCAATGCTCTCAACAGCAGTCAGCCCAAGTTGGTTCTTGGGGCATGCAAAGGGCAGTTGTCACCTCAATCGTACATGGTGGGTGTGAACAAACAAATGTACCGGCCCAAATGCAGGCACATATAAACAACAAGAGAAGCTGTTCCTTTGCTTCAGATGATTGATCAGGAAGATGTGATCTCACCAGCTGCACAGAGTGCAGAACAACTATCATCTCCGGAGGTCTGTTTGTCCCCAACAATGTAAATGGACCACAAACAACCACAGCACCAAGTGCCACGGGAATGACACACCCCAGACCGATACAGACTTGATGGGCCGAATGGCCTCCTTCTGCACTTTAGGGATTCTATAATGATGATTGTATGATGAAGGAACATCATCCAGATGTTAAACCAATGACAACATGCATGTGAACCATTAAGAGACCTGCATGATTTAACAACTATGTATGCAATACATTTGTACAGACGAATGGCAATTATGAACAGTCTGTTAATATATGAGTACATTTGCGGTGTAATGGGTAACTTAGGTAACTCACAGTAACACATGATATTGCATGTACATTTGTTTATTTTTCATTATGGAAAGGGGAATGTTTCGGTTTTGAAATGTTCCTAAGTTCCTATGCGATACGGGCCAAATCCCGTATATGGGGCGGGATTCTCCAACACCCCGCCGGGTCGGAGAATCCCCGGGTGAGGCGCGAATCCTGCCCTGCCGCCCCGATGCCGGCTGCTATATTCTCCGGCGCCGTTTTTCGGGCGGCGGCGGGATTCCCGCCACGCCAATCAGGGGCCATTGACAGTGGCCCCCCAGGCAATTCTCCGGTTCCCGATGGGCCTAGCGGCTGTCCATGTTTGGCCAGTCCCGCCGGCGTGAATCACTCAACTCACGCACCGGCTGGACTTGACAGGTGAGTAAGCATGGGCGGGCCTCGGGGGGGGGGGTACGGGGGGATCCGACCCCGGGGGGGCCCCCATGGTGGCCTGGCCCGCGATCGGGTCCCACCGATCTGTGGGTAGGCTTGCGCCGTGGGAGCTCTTCTTTCTTCTGTGCCGGGCTCCTGTAGGGCTCCGCCATATTGCCCGGGGGTCGGCGCGGAGAAGAGAACCCCCCGCACATGCGCGAAAATGCACCAGCTGGTCTGCGTATGCACGAGATCATGCCGGCCGTTCCGCGCATGCGCGAGATCACGCCGGCCCTTCACCACCGGCTGGAGCTGCGCCATCCACTCCGGCGTCCACCTGGCCCCCAAAAATGCGGAGAATTCTGCACTTTCGGGGGCTGTTGACGCCGGAGTGGTTGGCGCCGGTTTTCCCGTCGGCGTGGGGACTTAGTCCCCAGAAGGGAGAATCCCGGCCATTGTGTTAATTCGCATATCAACCATGATCTCATTGAATGGCGGGACAGCCCCGAGGGGCTGAATGGTCTAATCTGTTGCTATGTTCCTATGAAATGCAATCATTACAAAGTGTCCACTCTGGTTGCCATGGTCATGTGACCTCTACCATGAGGGAATGTATGGGGCCAGCCATAATACATTCAGTTTACACTTCACGAGACACACTGTACTCTGTGAACTTCTAGCAGTCTCTGCCTACTTCACCTTCTGAGCTTTCTTTGTGGCCTTTGATCTCCTGGTGTTCAGGTGCTCGACTATCATCAGGTACAAGGTCCACCCTGAGAAGCTTCTTACACTGGACAATGTCCTCATGACCCTGAGATTGAGTTGGTACAACCACTTGATCTTCATCCTGCCAGCTTCCATGGCTCAATCGCACTGGAGATTGCCAAATCCTCTCTTAACACAGGCTCCCACACTTTCGGAACTGCTGGTCCAGGGTGCTGAGCTGCACCATCTTCTTCGATTTCCAATATTACATTTAACACTTCCTGCACCACTGCAATGACTGACTTTACACCACTTCCACACCATTCATCACCAATACCATTAGGTTTTTGGCTGGGTGATTCTGCCTGGGAGTTGACCAGTGTGGGTTTCTGGAGCATCAGGAACCCGCTGTTCCTGCCATGCAAATGCCTCATCACTTGGGCTTTCATGCTGTTTAACGCTCCATCCTGATGGACGATCACTACGGCTACGATTTCTCCTCCCCCCCCACACACACTCTGGTGTCGCTCAGGCGCATGGACTCGCTGAAACACAATGCTCACCAGGAGAAACCTGTAACTATCTTGCTCCCTGGGACTAGACTTTCGGAACCTATAGTGAGATCAGATAATCACCGGCTCTATTGGAGAGCAAGAAGGAGAGGGGAGAAACCCATTTGGGAAACCTAACACATTCAGTCGGTTAAAAAACTCCTTGCTCAGCAGGTCAGGCAGAATTTGTTAATGGTCCTGAAACATTGAGAGGTTGTTTCCCCTGGCTGGGGAGTCTAGAACACAGGGGCACAGTCTTAGGATAAGGGGCCCATCATTTAAAATCATTTGACATGAGGACAAATTTATTCACGCAAAGTGTTGTGAATCTTTGGAATCCTCTACCCCACCCCAGAGGGTTGTGGATAAGCCATCACTGAGTGTATGTAAGGCTTGGGGAAGACACATTTTGTTCTTTCAGGGAATCAAGGGATATAGGGAGCGGACTGGAAAGTGGAGTTGAGCCATGATCCAATTGAATAGTGGAGCAGACTTGAGGGCCCATATTGGTCTCGTCCCTCTCCTATTTCTTATGTTCTTTTAATCAGAACTTAATGATGAACTAGTGAAACACAGTAAGAAGTCTTACAACATCAGGTTAAAGTCCAACAGGTTTGTTTTGAATCACTAGCTTTCAGAGCGTAGCTCCTTCATCGGGTGAGTCTCCTGATGAAGGAGCTACGCTCCGAAAGCTAGTGATTCCAAACATACCTGTTGGACTTTAACCTGGTGTTGTAAACTTCTTACTGTGCCTACCCCAGTCCAACGCCGGCATCTCCACATCAGAACTAGTGAAAGTTCATGGACCTGAAACATTAAATTCTGTTCTTCTCTAAACAAATGTTGTCTCATCTGCTGAGTGTTTCCAATACTATCTGCTTTCAGATTTCCAGCATCCCATAGCATTTCCCATCCCATCCCTCAAACACTGAAGCAGTCCACATGCAAATTCAGCAAGACCTGGACAATATCCTGGGTGGTTTGCTGCAAATAACATATGCACCACACAAGTGCCAGGCAACGACCATCTCCAAAAAGAGAGGATCTAACTATCACCCCTTAACAAGCAATGGCATTACCATTATTGAACCCCCACTATCAACATCCTGGGGGTTACCATCGACCAGAAACTGAACTGGACTAGCCATAAAAATACTGTGGCTACAAGAGCAGGTCAGAGACTAGGAATCCTGCGACAAATAACTCACCCCCTAATTCCCCAAAGCCTGTCCATCACGTACAAGGCTCAAGTCAGGAGTGTGATGGAATACTCCCCACTTGCCTGGATGAGTGCAGCTCCAACAAAACTGAAGCAGCTCAACATCATCCAGGACAAAGCAGCCCAAAGCACCAGGTTAAAGTCCAACAGGTTTGGCACCGCTTCCACAATTATGCAAACCCTCCACCACCGACGAAGAGTGAAAGCCGTGTGTACCACATACAAGATGCATTGCAGGAATTCACCAAGGCTCCTCAGGCAGCACCTTCCAAACCCATGACCACCACCATTTCGAAGGACATGGGCAGCAGATGCATGGGAACCCCACCACCTGGACATTCTTCTCCAAGTCACTCACCATCCTGACTTGGAAATATATCACCGTTCCTTCACTGTCGCTGGGTCAAAATCCTGGAGCTCCCTCCCTAACAGCACAGTGGGTCTATCTACACAACATGGACTGCAGCGGTTCAAGAAGGCAGTTCACCACCACCTTCTGAAGGGCAACTAGGGAAAGGTGATAAATGCTGGCCTAATCAACGAAACCCACATCCCGTAAAAATGAATATTTTTTTTTAAATTGCTGGTCCATTAGCTGTACTGGCTGTTCATTGTGCTAATTGCACTTGCTATTGAACAGTCACAATATTGTGATCTGAAAAGGCAGTCATGAGCTCAATTGACCAGATTAACAACTCAAGGGACATTAAGACTTATTTTGCCAACTGTCTGATCTGTCATAATATCCACTCATGTATATAATGAGATGCAGACAGGCAGTGATTGACACATAGGATGACCAGTAAGCATACAACACAGCACAGCCAATCACCAGACAGGACACTACTACTATAAAGCCAGAGGGCACTAGGTTTCCCGCTCTCTCGGGACCCAGCTACTGAGACAGTCAGAGTCCACGAGCTAGCAAGCACAAACACCATGCGGTAGCTAGTAAGTCTGGTCAGGCTACTACAAGGTCACTAGTCAGATCGTGATGTGGAGATGCCGGCGTTGGACTAGGGTGAGCACAGTACGAAGTCTTACAACACCAGGTTAAAGTCCAACAGGTTTGTTTCGATGTCACTAGCTTTCGGAGCGCTGCTCCTTCCTCAGGTGAATGAAGAGGTATGTTCCAGAAACATATATATAGACAAATTCAAAGATGCCAAACAATGCTTGGAATGCGACCATTAGCAGGTGATTAAATCTTTCCAGATCCAGAGATGGGGTAACCCCAGGTTAAAGAGGTGTGAATTGTGTCAAGCCAGGACAGTTGGTAGGATTTCGCAGGCCAGATGGTGGGGGATGAATGTAATGCGACATGAATCCCAGGTCCCGGTTGAGGCCGCACTCATGTGTGCGGAACTTGGCTATAAGTTTCTGCTCGGCGATTCTGCGTTGTCGCGCGTCCTGAAGGCCGTCTTGGAGAACACTTACCCGGAGATCAGAGGCTGAATGCCCTTGACTGCTGAAGTGTTCCCCGACTGGAAGGGAACATTCCTGCCTGGTGATTGTTGCGCGATGTCCGTTCATTCGTTGTCGCAGCGTCTGCATGGTCTCGCCAATGTACCACGCTTCGGGACATCCTTTCCTGCAGCGTATGAGGTAGACAATGTTGGCCGAGTCGCACGAGTATGTACCGCGTACCTGGTGGGTGGTGTTCTCACGTGTAATAATGGTATCCATGTCGATGATCTGGCACGTCTTGCAGAGATTGCCATGGCAGGGTTGTGTGGTGTCATGGTCACTGTTCTGAAGACTGGGTAGTTTGCTGCAAACAATGGTTTGTTTGAGGTTGCGCGGTTGTTTGAAGGCAAGTAGTGGGGGTGTGGGGATGATCTTGGCAAGATATTCATCGTCATCAATGACGTGTTGAAGGCTGTGAAGAAGGTGACGTAGTTTCTCCGCTCCGAGGAAGCACTGGACGACGAATGGTATTCTGTCGGTTGTGTCCCATGTTTGTCTTCTGAGGAGGTCGGTGCGGTTGTTCGCTGTGGCACGTTGGAACTGTCGATCGATGAGTCGAGTGCCATATCCCGTTCGTACAAGGGCATCTTTCAACGTCTGTAGATGTCTGTTATGGTCCTCCTCGTCTGAGCAGATCCTGTGTATATGGAGCGCTTGTCCATAGGGGATGGCTTCTTCAATGTGTTTAGGGTGGAAGCTGGAGAAGTGGAGCATCGTGAGGTTATCCGTGGGTTTGCGGTAAAGCGAGGTGACCGTCCTTGATGGAGACGAGTGTGTCCAAGAATGCAACTGATTTTGGAGAGTAGTCCATGGTGAGCCTGATGGTTGGATGGAACTTATTAATGTCATTGTGTAGTCGTTTCAGTGATTCTTCGCCTGGGTCCAAAGGAAAAAAATGTCATCGATGTATCTGGTGTATAACGTCGGTTGAAGGTCCTGTGCGGTGAGTAGGTCCTGTTCAAACTTGTGCATGAAGATGTTGACGTATTGGGGTGCGAATTTGGTCCCCATGGCTGTTCCGTGCGTCTGGATGAAGAACTTGTTGTCGAAGGTGAAGACGTTGTGATCCAGAATGAAGCGGATGAGTTGCAGAATTGCATCTGGAGATTGGCAGTTGTCGGTGTTGAGTACTGAGGCTGTTGCAGCAATGCCGTCGTCATGGGGAATGCTGGTGTAGAGTGCCGAGATGTCCATTGTGACGAGGAATGTTCCTGGTTCAACTGGTCCATGGTTGCTGAGTTTCTGTAGGAAGTCCGTCGTGTCGCGACAGAAGCTGGGTGTACCTTGTACGATGGGTTTCAAGATGCCCTCGATGTAGCCAGAGAGGTTCTCATACAGGGTCCCATTGCCTGAAACGATAGGGCGGCCTGGTGTGTTGGCCTTATGTATTTTCGGGAGGCAGTAGAGATCTCCAATGCGGGGAGCACGTGGGATGAGATCACGTAAGGTGCTCTGAAGATCTGGATCCAAGGTCTTGATCAGTCTGTTAAGTTGGCGGATGTGTTCCTTGGTCGGATCTGCGGGTAACTGGCTGTAGTGTTCTTGGTTGTTCAGTTGTCGGTATACTTCTTTGCAGTAGTCCGTTCTGTTCAGTACGACAGTGGCCCCTCCCTTGTCTGCTGGTTTGATGACGATGCTGCGGTTGGTCTTGAGAGCGCGGATGGCATTGCGTTGTGCTTGGGTGACGTTCGGGGCTGTCTTGTGAATGCGACTGATGAATCTGGCATTGACGCGACTCCTGACGGCTTGAGCATACATGTTGAGTCTAAGGCAGCGGCCTTCCGGAGGGGTCCAATTCGACTCTTTCCTCTTTGGTTGCCGCACCGCAGATCTCTCGGTCTGCTGTTCCGGTTCATTGATAGTCTGCTTGGGTTCGCTGTTGGCCTCTAGTCAGATCAGTATAGTGTCGACCCACAGCTGAATATGTACAGCAGTTCATCTAGTTGAATAAAACAGTGTTGGATCTTCTCCTGTGTTAGATGTCTGTTTCTAACTTCCCTGCATCGAGTGCAGTCCATATCGAACCAACCTGCCTAACACATCATGATCCACATGACACACCAACACGTCCTTTCTAAACCTGCATGACCAACCAAGTTGTGGAACTGTTGGGTCGATTGTTTTGGTTGTCAAGGAAGACGTGCCACATTAAATATTAGCAATGACGTATGCAAGCCATCTAATGATTTTTTAGTGGTGCCTTGATAGATTTTGAGATGATATCTGTTGCTACAATGAGTTTAACAAACAAAATAAAGTTTTTATTGAAGACAATACATCCTTAATAAAAATCTCAAATGGTTAACTAATGCTACCAACAAAAAAAACAAATGTAGGTAGTTCTTATCAAAAGTATTTCTATTTCTTGGCAACTGAATGTAAAGCAAATCTAAGAAAATTGATTAAAGTGGCATTGTTGATGGAAAAGCAGGTTCATTCCACTGCAAAAATGGGACTGTATCTTGCAACATTTCTGCAATGATTATGCTCACCATTACTGCTCCTGCGGATAGCTTGCCTCTCTTCCTCCTCCATTACAGATTTTTGCTCGGATTTAGATAATCTCTTGGGTTCAAAGGTGTTTGTCAGATATATAGGAGTGTACCTGAAGGATCGAGTGAGTAATCATATGATGGTATTCCCAGGGGCAATCACAATTACATCTCATATGTGATGTGAACTCGATATTGTGTCCTGTTCGCATGTACTATAACCGTACAACAGGTGGACTGAAAAGACATTCAGCAAGTTACATAGAACATACAGTGCAGAAGGAGGCCATTCGGCCCATCGAGTCTGCACTGACCCACTTAAACCCTCACGTACACCCTATCCCCGTAATTCAATATCCCCTCTGAATCTTTTTTGGTCACTAAGAGCAATTTATCATGGCCAATCCACCTAACCTGCATGTCTTTGGACTGTGGGAAGAAACCGGAACACCCGGAGGAAACCCACGCAGACACGGGGAGAACGTGCAGACTCCGCACAGACAGTGACCCAGCGGGGAATCGAACCTGGGACCCTGGCGCTGTGAAGCCACAGTGCTATCCACTTGTGCTACCGTGCTGCCCAAATGGTCAGAAGCAAATTGTTAAACTGCTTTATTCTATGGACAGGAATTGACTCAACATTGTGATGTCATAATGGAAATGAACTTGCTTCACTAACTTTAAACAATTCCTCATGAATAAAGGAAATAAAAAAGCAGATCACTCTGCCCTGATTACTACTATTTATATTTACAACATAATAAAACATACCAAGGGACTTCACAGGAGTATTGAAATAAATTATGAGACTGAGGGACAAATGGAGACATTAGGTCAGATGACCAGAAGCTCGGTCAAATACGAGAGAAAATTCGTGGTGAGGAAGGTCATAAGACATTGGAGCACAAGTAGGCCACTTGGCCCATCGAGTCTGCTCTGCCATTCAGTTAAATTCTGACTGATAGGGCCTGGACACAATTTAACCACCGTGTTGCATCCAGCGTGGATCTGGGTTCGCCCGGCGCAGATCCGGATGCAACAGGTGAATAGAGGGAAATGCCAAAATCTAGATTCGCACTGGGCGTGAACCAGTTTGCAATTCACCAGCCCACTCCCGATGGCAAGTTTGGGATGTCGCCCCAAAATGGCGAGAATATCATTAACCCTCATTTGCGTTCATTTAAATCTTATTAACGAGATTGAAGCCGAATGCAGCGGCCCCCTGCGAATTACCCAACTCCCCAAAGAGAAATCACGCAGGCGTCATTTAGTAATCCTTTTAAATCCTTTTTATTGAAGCTGGCAAGATGGCTTCTGAGGGGAAGTGAGGGGGTGAGTAGCCATTTCCATTTCCAGCATGCAGCTCAATGGTACAAGAGCACTGCGGCAACACCAGGGGTGTGATTCTCCACTCCCGCGCCGGTTGGGAGAATCGCCTGGGCCGCCAAATTTTCCCACGACGCCGGTCCGACGCCCTCGCGCGATTCTCCCAAGCGGCAAGAAAGGCCCCGTCGAGTTCCGCACTGCGCAGGCCGGAGAATCGCCCGAGACACCCAAAATGGCGATTCTCCGGCACCCCTGCTATTCTCAGGCCCGGATGGGCCGAAGTCCCGACGGCGTGAACTAGGGTCACGCCTGCTATTTAAAGTCGCCAGCCAGTCGTGCTGGCTGACGCTGAGCAGGGAGGAGGTGAGCGGACTGTTCCGCAGCTGCTGGAGACCGGGTCGGCTTACCCGAGAAGGCTGCGGCCAAAGGGGGGGGTGGAAGAGTGTGGAGGTGGGAGGGGGGGTAGAGGGAGAGTGTGCAGGTGGGGGGGGGGAGCGTGGGAGAGTGTGCAGGTGGGAGGGGGGGATGAGGGAGAGTGTGCAGGTGGGGGGGGGCGTGGGAGAGTGTGCAGGTGGGGGGGTGGGATGAGGGAGAGTGTGCAGGTGGGAGGGGGGAGCGTGGGAGAGTGTGCAGGTGGGGGGGTGGGCGTGGGAGAGTGTGCAGGTGGGAGGGGGGGATGAGGGAGAGTGTGCAGGTGGGGGGGGCGTGGGAGAGTGTGCAGGTGGGAGGGGGGATGAGGGAGAGTGTGCAGGTGGGGGGGGCGTGGGAGAGTGTACAGGTGGGAGGGGGGATGAGGGAGAGTGTGCAGGTGGGGGGGGGGTGTGGGAGAGTGTGCAGGTGGGAGGGGGGGATGAGGGAGAGTGTGCAGGTGGGGGGGTGGAGCGTGGGAGAGTGTGCAGGTGGGGGGGGCGTGGGAGAGTGTGCAGGTGGGAGGGGGATGAGGGAGAGTGTGCAGGTGGGGGGGGGGCGTGGGAGAGTGTGCAGGTGGGAGGGGGGGATGAGGGAGAGTGTGCAGGTGGGGGGGGGGCGTGGGAGAGTGTGCAGGTGGGAGGGGGGGATGAGGGAGAGTGTGCAGGTGGGAGGGGGGGATGAGGGAGAGTGTGCAGATGGGAGGGGGGCGTGGGAGAGTGTGCAGGTGGGAGGGGGGGATGAGGGAGAGTGTGCAGGTGGGAGGGGGGATGAGGGAGCGTGTGCAGGTGGGAGGGGGGTGTGGCAGAGTGTGCAGGTGGGAGTGGGGATGAGGGAGAGTGTGCAGGTGGGGGGGGCGTGGGAGAGTGTGGACGTGGGAGGGGGGGTGTGTGGGAGAGTGTGCAGGTGGGAGGGGGGTGAGGGAGAGTGTGCAGGTGGGAGGGGGGTGAGGGAGAGTGTGCAGGTGGGGGGGGCGTGGGAGAGTGTGCAGGTGGGAGGGGGTGATGAGGGAGAGTGTGCAGGTGGGAGGGGGGGATGAGGGAGAGTGTGCAGGTGGGAGGGGGGTGTGGGAGAGTGTGCAGGTGGGGGGGGTGGGAGAGTGTGCAGGTGAGAGGGGGGATGAGGGAGAGTGTGCAGGTGGGAGGGGGGTGTGGGAGAGTTTGCAGGTGGGAGGGGGGCGTGGCAGAGTGTGCAGGTGGGTGGGGGGGGGTGTGGGAGAGTGTGCAGGTGGGAGGGGGTTGAGGGAGAGTGTGCAGGTGGGATGGGGGGTGAGGGAGAGTGTGCAGTTGGGAGGGGGGTGAGGGAGAGTGTGCAGGTGGGAGGGGGGTTGACGGAGAGTGTGCAGGTGGGATGGGGGGGTGAGGGAGAGTGTGCAGGTGGGAGGGGGATGAGGGAGAGTGTGCAGGTGGGAAGGGGGGGATTAAGGACAGTGTGCAAGTGGGGGGGGGATGAGGGAGAGTGTGCAAGTGGGATGGGGGGGGTGAGGGAGAGTGTGCAGGTGGGAGGCGGGGATGAGGGAGAGTGTGCAGGTGGGAGGGGGGTGTGGGAGAGTGTGCAGATGGGAGGGGGATGAGGGACAGTGTGCAGGTGGGAGGGGGGTGAGGGAGAGTGTGCAGGTGGGAGGGGGTGAGGGAGAGTGTGCAGGTTGGAGGGGGGTGTGTGGGAGAGTGTGGAGGTGGGATGGGGGGGTGAGGGTGAGTGTGCAGGTGGGAGGGTGGGTGAGGGAGAGTGGCAGGTGGGAGGGGGTGTGTGGGAGAGTGCAGGTGGGAGAGGGGGGATGAGGTAGAGTGTGCAGGTGGGAGGGTGGGTGAGGGAGAGTGGCAGGTGGGAGGGGGGGATGAGGGAGAGTGTGCAGGTGGGGGGGGCGTGGGAGAGTGTGCCGGTGGGGGGGTGGGATGAGGGAGAGTGTGCAGGTGGGAGGGGGGAGCGTGGGAGAGTGTGCAGGTGGGGGGGTGGGCGTGGGAGAGTGTGCAGGTGGGAGGGGGGGATGAGGGAGAGTGCGCAGGTGGGGGGGGCGTGGGAGAGTGTGCAGGTGGGAGGGGGGATGAGGGAGAGTGTGCAGGTGGGGGGGGGGCGTGGGAGAGTGTGCAGGTGGGAGGGGGGATGAGGGAGAGTGTGCAGGTGGGGGGGGGCGTGGGAGAGTGTGCAGGTGGGAGGGGGGGATGAGGGAGAGTGTGCAGGTGGGGGGGGGAGCGTGGGAGAGTGTGCAGGTGGGGGGGGCGTGGGAGAGTGTGCAGGTGGGAGGGGGGATGAGGGAGAGTGTGCAGGTGGGGGGGGGCGTGGGAGAGTGTGCAGGTGGGAGGGGGGGATGAGGGAGAGTGTGCAGGTGGGGGGGGCGTGGGAGAGTGTGCAGGTGGGAGGGGGGGATGAGGGAGAGTGTGCAGGTGGGAGGGGGGGATGAGGGAGAGTGTGCAGATGGGAGGGGGGCGTGGGAGAGTGTGCAGGTGGGAGGGGGGGATGAGGGAGAGTGTGCAGGTGGGAGGGGGGGATGAGGGAGCGTGTGCAGGTGGGAGGGGGTTGTGGAAGAGTGTGCAGGTGGGAGTGGGGATGAGGGAGAGTGTGCAGGTGGGGGGGGGTGGGAGAGTGTGGACGTGGGAGGGGGTGTGTGTGGGAGAGTGTGCAGGTGGGAGGGGGGTGAGGGAGAGTGTGCAGGTGGGAGGGGGGTGAGGGAGAGTGTGCAGGTGGGGGGGGCGTGGGAGAGTGTGCAGGTGGGAGGGGGTGATGAGGGAGAGTGTGCAGGTGGGAGGGGGGGATGAGGGAGAGTGTGCAGGTGGGAGGGGGTTGTGGGAGAGTGTGCAGGTGGGGGGGTGGGAGAGTGTGCAGGTGAGAGGGGGGATGAGGGAGAGTGTGCAGGTGGGAGGGGGGTGTGGGAGAGTTTGCAGGTGGGAGGGGGGGGCGTGGCAGAGTGTGCAGGTGGGTGGGGGGGGGGTGTGGGAGAGTGTGCAGGTGGGAGGGGGTTGAGGGAGAGTGTGCAGGTGGGATGGGGGGTGAGGGAGAGTGTGCAGTTGGGAGGGGGGTGAGGGAGAGTGTGCAGGTGGGAGGGGGGTTGACGGAGAGTGTGCAGGTGGGATGGGGGGGTGAGGGAGAGTGTGCAGGTGGGAGGGGGATGAGGGAGAGTGTGCAGGTGGGAAGGGGGGGATTAAGGACAGTGTGCAAGTGGGGGGGGGGGATGAGGGAGAGTGTGCAAGTGGGATGGGGGGGGTGAGGGAGAGTGTGCAGGTGGGAGGCGGGGATGAGGGAGAGTGTGCAGGTGGGAGGGGGGGTGTGGGAGAGTGTGCAGATGGGAGGGGGGATGAGGGACAGTGTGCAGGTGGGAGGGGGTGAGGGAGAGTGTGCAGGTGGGAGGGGGTGAGGGAGAGTGTGCAGGTTGGAGGGGGGTGTGTGGGAGAGTGTGGAGGTGGGATGGGGGGTCAGGGTGAGTGTGCAGGTGGGAGGGTGGGTGAGGGAGAGTGGCAGGTGGGAGGGGGTGTGTGGGAGAGTGCAGGTGGGAGAGGGGGGATGAGGTAGAGTGTGCAGGTGGGAGGGTGGGTGAGGGAGAGTGGCAGGTGGGAGGGGGGATGAGGGAGAGTGTGCAGGTGGGAGGGGGGGATGAGGGAGAGTGTGCAGGTTGGAGGGGGGGATGAGGGACAGTGTGCAGGTGGGAGGGGGGATGAGGGAGAGTGTGCAGGTGGGAGGGGGGTGAGGGAGAGTGTGCAGGTGGGAGGGGGGTGTGTGGGAGAGTGTGCAGGTGGGAGGGGGGTGAGGGAGAGTGTGCAGGTGGGAGGGGGGTGTGTGGGAGAGTGTGCAGGTGGGAGGGGGGTGAGGGAGAGTGTGCAGGTGGGAGGGGGGTGAGGGAGAGTGTGGATGGTATCGTCCATCCGCGGATGCCACATGTCAGCCACCCTGATATGGCAGGATGGTGACGAGGGCACCGCCGCAGGTTGCGTGTCGCTGATGGGCACAGGCGAGTGGCACACTGGTGAGCAGTACGGTGTGAACTGACCGTTGGGCGCAGTCAGTGACCAGGTGTTAGGCTGGCTGCGTGTCTGCAGCGCGACCAGGCCACCGGGGCACACAGGGATCCCGTGCAGCCCGGCTGTCGAGGTGTGGAAGAATCTCCGGGTAACATGTCGTTTCTCTGCCCCCCACCACCCTCCTGCAGGTCACCATGTATGCCAACCAGACAGCAATGTTTACTGCCGTGGTTGGAGCCGCAGCTCTGGAGTTTGCCATCCGGCAGCGTAGAGTCGGACGGCCTACAGTGGCTGTAGATGCAGCGGTTGCTGCTGCAGCAGAGGGGATGGCCGCAGAGTGGCCCGTCATCGCCGCGCAGGCCGCAGGCGCTCAGGACTCAAATGTACAGGGGGATGCTCCAGGGGAGTCCCGGGGCTCATGTGGGTCGAGTAGGTAGTTGGGCACCGTGACCCACCCCAAACCGCCCTGACACCCTCAACATCGCCCCTGATGCCCCAGTCCCCCCCAACATTCCCAACCCCCCTTGATCCCCCCCAGCACCGCCCCTGATGCCCCAATCGCCCCCCAACACTCCCAACCCCCCCTGCCCCCCCCCACTTCCACCCCCATGCCGGGGGGCGGGGGGGGGGGGGGGGGGTTGCTGGGGACACCCTCATGGCACTTACCCTGGTAGCCCGGGTGATGTCGTGCAGCTTCTTGTGGCACTGCTCCCCCATCCGGGGGGTCTGCCCCACAGCACTGACTGCGGTGCCCACCTCCCGCCAGCCGCGCCTCACCGCGCTGGATGGCTGGCGATGCCCACGTCTTGGGCAGAAGGTGTCCCTTCTCTGTTCCACCTCATCCACCAGGGTGTCCAGGTCCGTGTCCCGGAACCTCGGCGCGGCTCTTCGGGGCTCAGCCATCTCCTCGCTTCTCCTCCGGGTCCTCTGTGCGCGGATCGTGCCATTTATGATGCAGCGCCGTGTCATTCGGGCGTCACGTGGTGACGATGCGGCCTTCGCGACACGCCCCCCGAGGTTCTCGCAGCCCCGATCCTAGCCCATTTTCGGGCCCTGAATCGGTCGGGATCGGGGCCATTTCGCGCCGTCGTGAACCTCGACGGCGTTCACGACGGCGTGGGCACTTCGGCGCGGGAGTGGAGAATCGCGCCCCCTGATCTACAGGCATTTAGAGAGGCAAGGACTGATTAGGGATAGTCAGCATGGGTTTCTGAGTGGAAAATCATGTCTCATGAATTTGAATGAATTTTTTGAAGGGGTAACCAAGAAGGTAGATGAGGGCAGCACAGTCGACATTGTGTACATGGACTTGAGCAAAGTCTTTGACGAGGTACCGCATGTTGTTGCATAAGGTTAAATCTCATGGGATCCAGGGTGAGGTGGCCAATTCGATACAAAATTGGCTTGACGACAGAAGTCAAAGAGTGATTGTAGAGGGTTGTTTTTCAAACTGGAAGCTTGTGACCAGCGGTGTGCCTCAGGGATCGGTGCTGGGTCCATTGTTATTTGTTATTTATACTAATGATTTGGATGAGAATTTAGGAGGCATGGTTAGTAAGTTGCAGATGACACCAAGATTGGTGGCATAGTGGAGAGTGAAAAAGGTTATCTAGGATTGCAACGGGATCTTGATCAATTGGGCCAGTGGGCCGATGAATGGCAGATGGAGTTTAATTTAGATAAATGTGAGGTGATTTTGGTAGATCGAATTGGGGCAGGACGTGCTCAATTAATGGTAGTGTGTTGGAGGAGAATTATAGAACAAAGAGATCTAGGAGTACAGGTTCATACCTCCTTGAAAGTGGATTCACAGGTGGACAGGGTGGTGAAGAAGGCATTTGACATGCATCGTTTCATTGGTCAGGACATTGAATAAAGGAGTTGGAACATCTTGTTGAAGTTGTACAAGACATTAGTAAGGTCACACTTGGATGGTGTTCAGTTCTGGTCACCCTGTTATAGAAAGGATATTAGTAAACTAGAAAGAGTGCAGAAAAGATTTACTAGGATGCTACCGGGACTTGATGGTTTGAGTTATAAGGGGAGGCTGGATAAACTGGGACTTTTTCCCTGGAGCATAGGAGGCTTAGGGGCTAACTTATAGAGATCTATAAAATAATGAGGGGCATAGATAATGTAGATAGTCAACATATTTTCCCAAAGATAAGGGAGTTTAAAACTAGAGGGCATAGGTTTAAGGGAGAGATACAAATGGGTCCAGAGGGGCAATTTATTCACACAGAGGGTGGTGAGTGTCTGGAACGAGCTGCCAGAGGCAATAGTAGAGGCGGGTACAATTTGCCTTTTAAAAAGCATTTAGACAGTTGTATGCGTAAGTTGGGTATAGAGAGGTATGGGCCAAATGGGGGCAATTGGGCCTTGCATAGTGATAAAAACTGGGCCGAAGGGCCTGTTTCCATTCTGTAAACCTCTAAGGGAACCAAAACTGCTCCCAGTACTCCAGATGTGTTCTGACCAGTACCTTGTACAGTTGCAGCAAGACTTCCCAACTCTTATACTTCAATCCCCTTGAAATAAGGGCTAACATTCCATTAACCTTGCTGATTATCTGCTGCACCTGTGTACTAGCTTTCTGTGTTTCGTGCACAACTATTCCCAACTATTTCCAAGTCCCTTTGTGTTGCAGTTCCTACAGATTTTCTCCATTTAAATGATACTCTGATCTTTTGTTCCACCTTCCAAAATGAACAACTTCACAGTTTCCCACAGTATACTCTAATTGCCACCTTTTTTCCAACTTAATTAACCTATCAATATCTCTTTGAAAACTGTTTGTATCCCTCTTGCAACTTGCCTTTCCACCTATTTTTGTGCCGTCTGCAAATTTGGCTACAGTACATTTGCTTCCTTCCTCCAAGTCATTAATATGTATTATAAACAGTTGCGGCCCAAGCCCTGTGGAATCACACTGGTTACAGGTCACTAACCTGAAAAAGAACCCCCTTATCATTCGCTGTTTCCTACCCATCAGCCAATTCTCTATCCATGCCAGTATACGACCTCCAACATCGTGGGCTCTTATCTTATGATTTAAACTTTTGTGAGGTAACTTGTTGAAAGTCTTCTGGAAGTACAATACAACACATCTATTGGTTCCCCCTGGTTCCCCTCGATCCACTTTGGTTGAGACTTCCTCGAGAAACTTCAATAAATTAGTCAGACATGATTCCCCTTTCAGGAAGCCATGATGACTCTGCGTGATTAGATTGTGATTTTCCAAATGGGCTACTATTACTTCCTTGAGAGTTGATTCTAACATTTTTCCAACAATAGAACATAGAACATAGAAAATACAGCACAGAACAGACCCTTTGGCCCACGATGTTGTGCCGAACCTTTGTCCCAGGTTAATCATAGATTATCATTGAATTTACAGTGCAGAAGGAGGCCATTCGGCCCTTTGAGTCTGCATCGGCTCTTGGAAAGAGCCCCCTACCCAAACTCAACACCTCCACCCAACACCAAGGGCAATTTTGGACACTAAGGGCAATTTATCATGGCCAATCCACCTAACCTGCACATCTTTGGACTGTGGGAGGAAACCGGAGCACCCGGAGGAAACCCACGCAGACACGGGGAGGATGTGCAGACTCCACACAGACAGTGACCCAAGCCGGAATCGAACCTGGGACCCTGGAGCTGTGAAACAATTGTGCTATCCACAATGCTACCGTGCTGCCCTTAAGAACAAATAAATCTACACTATATCATTTTACCGTAATCCATGTACCTATCCAATAGCTGCTTGAAGGTCCCTAATGTTTCTGACTCAACTACTTCCACAGGCAGTGCATTCCATGCCCCCACTACTCTCTGGGTAAAGAACCTACCTCTGATATCCCTCCTATATCTTCCACCTTTCACCTTAAATTTATGTCCCCACGTAATGGTTTGTTCCACCCGGGGAAAAAGTCTCTGACTGTCTACTCTATCTATTCCCCTGATCATCTTATAAACCTCCATCAAGTCGCCCCTCATCCTTCTCCGTTCTAATGAGAAAAGGCCTCGCACCCTCAACCTTTCCTCGTAAGACCTACTCTCCATTCCAGGCAACATCCTGGTAAATCTCCTTTGCCCCTTTTCCAAAGCTTCCACATCCTTCCTAAAATGAGGCGACCAGAACTGTACACAGTACTCCAAATGTGGCCTTACCAAAGCTTTGTACAGCTGCATCATCACCTCACGGCTCTTAAATTCAATCCCTCTGTTAATGAACGCGAGCACACCATAGGCCTTCTTCACAGCTCTATCCACTTGAGTGGCAACTTTCAAAGATGAATGAACATAGACCCCAAGATCTCTCTGCTCCTCCACATTGCCAAGAACTCTACCGTTAACCGTGTATTCCGCATTCATATTTGTCCTTCCAAAATGGACAACCTCACACTTTTCATGCTTAAACTCCATCTGCCACTTCTCAGCCCAGCTCTGCATCCTATCTATGTCTCTTTGCAGCCGACAACAGCCCTCCTTACTATCCACAACTCCACCAATCTTCGTATCGTCTGCAAATTTACTGACCCACCCTTCAACTCCCTCATCCAAGTCATTAATGAAAATCACAAACAGCAGAGGACCCAGAACTGATCCCTGCGGTACGCCACTGGTAACTGGGATCCAGGCTGTATATTTGCCATCCACCACCACTCTCTGACTTCTATCGGTTAGCCAGTTCGTTATCCAACTGGCCAAATTTCCCACTATCCCATGCCTCCTTACTTTCTGCAGAAGCCTACCATGGGGAACCTTATCAAATGCCTTACTAAAATCCATGTACACTACATCCACTGCTTTACCTTCATCCACATGCTTGGTCACCTCCTCAAAGAATTCAATAAGACTTGTAAGGCAAGACCTACCCCTCACAAATCCGTGCTGACTATCCCTAATCAAGCAGTGTCTTTCCAGATGCTCAGAAATCCTATCCTTCAGTGCCCTTTCCATTACTTTGCCTACCACCGAAGTAAGACTAACTAGATGTTAGGGTAATTGGCCGATAGTTACCCCTTTTTGCCTCCCTCCCTTTTCAAATAGGGGTGTCACTTTGGCAGTTTTCCAACCACTGGTGCTTCTCTAGAATCCAAGGATTTGGAGAAAATTACAACCAATACATCCATTATCTCTGTAGTGAATTCCTTTAGGATCCTGGGGTGCAAGCCGTCGAGGCTAGGGGAATTATCTGCCTTTAGCCCCATTAATTTGTCTAATATTACTTCTCTAGTGATGGTGATGATATTTAATTATTCCCCCATATTCTTTAATATTACTGGGATGTTCGAAGTATCTTCCAACGTAAAGACTTATGGAAAATATCTGTTTAACTCCTCTGCCATTTCCTTGTTTCCCATAACTATCTCCCGGCTTCTTTTTCAAAGCGGCCTGTATTCCCTTTGATCTCTCTCTTCCTTTTCATATATTAAAGAAACTCTTATTGTCAGTTTTTATATTCCTCACCAGTTTGCCTTCGTAGTTTATTTTCTCTCTTTTTATCATCTTTTTGTCCTCCTGTGCTGGATCCTGAATTTATTCCAGTCTTCGGGGATATCACTGACTTTTGCCTTATTTGCTTTATCTTTCAACTTAATAAGTACCTTAAGTCTCTCGGTTACCCATAGTTGGTTTATCCCTCTCTTAGAATCTTTCCTCCTTATTGGCATATATTTTTGCTGAGAGTCATGAATTACCTCCTTAAATGTCTGCCACTGCTTGTTTACTATCTTTCCTGCTAATCTATCTGTTCAGTCCACTTTAGCTAACTGTATCCTCATTTCATTGTAATTACCTTTATTTAAGTTAAACACAGTTGTTTCCGACCCAATTTTCTCACTCTCAAAGTGAATATTAAATTCCATCATGTTATGATCATGACTTCCTTTATTCTGAGGTAATTTATTAAACATGCCTCATTGCCCATTCCCAGATCCGAGATAACCTGTTCTCTGGTTGGCTCCATGACATGTTCCTCGAGGAAACTATCCATATGAATTTGTTCATGTAGCTATCCTTACCAACTTAATTAACTCAATCAACATGAAGGTTAAAGTCACCCATAATTAGGCAGCACGGTGGCGCAGTGGGTTAGCACTGTGGCCTCACGGTGCCGAGGTCCCAGGTTTGATCCCAGCTCTGGGTCACTGTCCGTGTGGAGTTTGCACGTTCTCCCCGTGTTTGCATGGGTTTCGCCCCACAACCTAAAAATGTGCAGGCTAGGTGGATTGGCCACGCTAAATTGCCCCTTAATTGGAAAAAGATGAATTGGGTACTCTAAATTTATTTTTAAAAAGTCACCCATAATTATTGCTCTATTTTTTTTACATGCTCCGATTATTTGTTGATGTACCGGACATGTGCTCAAGATGTAACACAGTAGCCAAATACCATCCTATAGGATTTGAATTAGTGGACCATTTCTGGCCTTGTGATCTTTGGTGATATTGTACCGGCATGAATTTTGCTGGGATGTGGCGGCTGTGAAATTTGTGACCCCACATAGTACATGAGCTGGTATAAAGGGAGTGAAAGAGAAACCGGAAGATGGAATTTGAGGGAGGTAACGGTTAGAGCTTGTGACAAGAATGAAATTGCAGGATTACATTTTGACGTTGGTGGGTATGCGGGAGTGGGGCACTGGCCTGGGTAGTAATGGGCAGCCTCATGTTAATTTGAAACTGCAACAGGCATCCTGGGTTTATTGGGGGAAGGGGCAGGAGTTGTTTGAGAATTTGGTGGGTTAATATCTGAGGACACACAGGAGGGACTTGCAAAGACTGTGGGCCACTAGCAGAGAGTGGGTTAAAGTACTGGGCTAAGGGCACCTGGGTAAAGATTTGCTTTCATTAACTGATCGAAACATTTAATTCAAATACCATATTTCAGCCCTTAAGGACAAATTTACCCGACTGATGCCATGCTGAAAAACCTTTGATTACATCAAGTGATTTTGGTTCCAGCTTGCAATAAACTGCTTTCTAACATTAGAATTACGATGCAAAGCACACATTCAATTAATCTTTACAGATGCTAAATGACTAGTTCCATATATCCGGAATTCCCCCTTTGTTATTGCTAAAATAAGGCATTCACACAAGATGATTAATGCTTTGCATTTATGCCATAATATGTTGCATTTTCTTTTATGTTGAAAGGTTTCTGCAGTTTGGTGGTTTAATCACTGTGGTGTTGTTTGTGCGTAGATCCAAGTGTTCTAGTGTTCTTTGTAAAATTTAACAAAAGCTGTCTCTTGGCACAATGGCAACCAGTGGCTCCTGACCCTGAAGAGTTTAGTCTTATTGACAGTCAAATCTGTGTTCCGGTCAGTTAATTGATTTCCTGTTTCCTCACTTGCTTGTCATTTGTTCATCCCTATTTAGTTTGTCTCACTCACTGCAGATAATAGGTCATTTTTATTAGTCAACTACATTTGGTAACATTTACTCAAGTGACAATATGACTACTTATATTTCTATCAATCCCTTTTCAACTTTAGTCAACAGATTTGTTTCATACAGGATAAAGAGAAGCTTGCATTTATATAGCTTTCATGTTCTACAACCAATTAAGTACTTTTGAAGTGTAATGGAGGAATCATCGCAGCAAATTAATGCACAGCAAACTCCCACCAACAACAATAAAATAAATGACTCGATTTTAGTGCTATTAATTAAGGGCCAGGATAGCAGCAAAAGTCCCAACTCTCCTTCAAAAAGATCTGGATGGTCTTTTACCTCCCTAAGAGAGGAGTCGGGGCTTGAGTTAAAGGCCTCATCAAAAAGATAGGGCTGGATTCTCCATTGCCTGACGCCAATACCGTAATCAGCAATCGGGCGGAGAATCCCTGTTTACGACCGATTCGGGGGCGGCGCCTGTTTTTGGATGCTCCGCCCCCTCCAAAACGGCATCATCGAGGAGTTCGCCACACGCCATTGGCACAGCCTCAGGATGTTACCTGAAGGCCATCCCCGATGTTCCGCCCCCGATGGGCCAAGTCCCCGACCGCATGGGACACATGTGCTCTCAGTTTTTGTGAACCTGGAGTGGCGGCTGCAGACTGTGTCCAGCGCTGCCACAGTCGGGGGATGGGGGCGGGGGCCATGCTGCTGGCCGTGGGGGCTTCGGCGAGGAGTGGGGTGGCGAGAGGGTGTCCAGGGAGGCATTAACTGGCAGGTTGGGTCCGCGCACGGCCGACACCTGTTGTTCGGCGCGACTGCTGCAGGTCGTCACCGTGTACATGCGCGGCTATGGAACCGATAATTCTCCAGGCGTTTGTATCGGGAAGGTCATGCGCTTTACGTGGAGCCGCTGCTAGCCCCTCACCAGTCAGAGGATCGGTGTTGGGGGGCGCCAATTTTTTCAGCGTAAAACCAGACACATCCTCCAGACATAGCGTCAAAATCAAAATCTCGACATCAAGGACTCCTACATCAGACTCCTATTTATTGACTGACCTGATTAATACTACACTTCTGTATGCTTCACCCAATGTCGGTGTCTATGTATTTAATTGTCGATCTTGTGAGCTCTTTTATGTATTTTCTTTTTTTCTTTTCTTTTCTTTTCATGTACTAAATGATCTGTTTTAGTAGCTCGCAGAAAAATACTTTTCACTGTACTTCAGTACATTTGACAATAAACAAATCAAAATCAAAATCCAAATAGGAGAATCCAGCCCAGAGTACTCCAGACAGTGCTGCAATCCCTCAGTACTGCCCTGAAGTGCCAGTCTTGATTTCATATGAGGTAGACAACGTTGGCCGAGTTGCACGCGTATGTACCGCCTCCTCAGAAGACAAACATGGGACACAACCGACAGAGTACCCTTCGTCGTCCAGTACATTCCTGGAGCGGAGAAACTACGTCATTTTCTTCATAGCCTTCAACATATCATCAATGAAGATGAACATCTTGCCAAGGCCATTTCCACACCCCCACTACTTGCCTTCAAACAACCACGCAACCTCAAACAGACCATTGTTTGCAGCAAACTACCCAGCCTTCAGGAGAACTGCGACCACAACACCACACAACCCTGCCGTGGCAATCTCTGCAAGACATGCCAGATCATCGACATGGGTACCACCATTCCACATCAGAACACTACCCACCAGGTACACGGTACATACTTGTGCGACTCGGCCAATGTTGTCTACCTCATATGCTACAAGAAAGAATGTCCCGAGGCGTGATATATTGGCGAGACCATGCAGACGCTGCGGCAATGGATGAACGGACATCGCACGACAATCGCCAGACAGGAATGTTCCCTTCCAGTCGGGAACACTTCAGCAGTCAAGGGCATTCAGCCTCTGATCTTCAGGTAAGCATTCTCAAAGGCGGCCTTCAGGACGCGCGACAACGCAGAATCGCCGAGCAGAAACTTATAGCCAAGTTCCGCACACATGACAGCGGCCTCAACCGGGACCTTGGATTCATGTCGCATTACATTTATCCCCCACCATTTGGCCTGGGCTTGCGAAATCCGCCACCTGTCCTGGCTTGAGACAATTCACACCTCTTTAACCAGTGATTATATTTCTCTTCAGTCACTCCGTCTGAACCTGTAAAGACGTAATTACCTGAAAATACTCGCATTCAAAGTATCGTCTTGCATCATTGACTTTGTCTATATATGTGTTTCTGGAACCCACCTCTTCACTCAGCTGATTCCAACCAAACCTCTTGGGTTTAACCTGGAGTTGTAAGACTGTGCCCACCCCAGTCCAACACCGGCATCTCCACATCACAAATAATAATGTTTCCTAAACTTGGGGTCACTCAATTAAATAAACCAATTTTTCTTACTCTTACCTCTCATGGAAGTAAATAGAGTAGTCCTGGCCTCGATCGTTAGGTTTCTCATACAAACTATTTGTTGCTAATGTTGCATTTCACAGGGACTTAGAACAGTGTTATTTAGTCAAATAAAGTACAAAAGCAAATATTTATTGATTAAAATTATTCTATTTAATTGAAATAAATGAAGACTAGAATTTTTTTATGCTGTGTAAAGATTTACATGTAATTCAAGCCAGAGAGAAGAAACTAATTCTAGAATTAAATCATTTTTGAAACTTAATTAGTAGCATTAGTGTACAGTCTTTAGAGCAGATATTGGAAATGGAAATAGTTGAATGAAGTTTCAGCTGTCTTTCGAAACCAAGTTCATTATTTCATTGCACACTGAGTTGTAAATGGTTTGAGAAGTGAAGAAACAACCATGACATAGAAACATAGAAAATAGAAGCAGGAGGGAGCCATTGGGCCCTTCGAGCTTGTTCTGCCATTCATTATGATCATGGCTGATCATCAAGTTCAATACCCTGATCCTGCCTTCCCCCTATATCCCTTGATCCCTTTAGCCTCAAGAGATATATCTAATTCCTTCCTGAAATTATACAATGTTTTGGCCTCAACTACTTTCTGTGGTAGCGATGTCCACAGATTCACCCCTCTCTGGGTGAAGAAGTTTCTCCTCACCTCAGTCCTAAAAGGTTTACTTACCCCTTAGCCTCAAACTATGACCCCTAGATCTGGACTCCCTCACCATCTGGAACATTCTTCCTGAATATACCCTGTCTAATCCTGTTAGAATTTTTAAAGTTTCTATGAGATCCCCTCTCGCTCTGCTAAACTCCAATGAATATAATCCTAACCGACTTAGTCTCTCCTCCTATGACAGTCCTGCCATCCCAGGAAGCAGCCTGGTAAACCTTCGCTGCACTCCCTCCATAGCAAGAACATCCTTCCTCACACAAGGACACCAAAACTGCACACAATACTCCAAGTGTGGGCTCACTAATGCCCTATACAATTGCAATAAAACATCCCTATTCCTATATTCAAATCCTCTCACTATAAAGGCCCACATACCATTTGTCTTCTTTATTGCCTGCTGTACCTGCACGCTTACTTTCAGCGACTGATGCACGAGGACTCCAAGGTCTTGCTGAGTATCCACCTTTCTCAATTTACGCCCATTCAAATAATAATCTGCCTTCCTATTTTTGCTAACGAAGTGGATAACCTCACATATATCCACATTATACTGCATCTGCCATGCATGTGCCCACTCACTCAGCCTGTCTAAATCCCGCTGAAGCATCTCTGCATCCTCCTCACAACTTACCCTCCAAATTTGGAAATATTAGATTTAGTTCCCGCGTTCAAATCATTGATATATAATGTGAACAGTTGGGGCCTTAGCATAGATCCCGGCAGTACCCCGTTAGTCACTGCCTGCCAATCAGAAAATACCTATTTATTCAAAGTATTTGCTTCCTGTCTGTTAACCAGCTTTCTATCCACCTCAAGGCACCACTTGTAATGCCATGCGCTTTAACTTTACATAGTAATCTGCTAAGTGAGACCTTGTCGAAAGACTTCTGAAAGACGAAATAAACCACATCCACCAGTTCTCCCTAGTCAAGTCTACTAGTTATATCGTCAAAGAATTCTAGTAGATTTGTCTAGCATGATTTTCCTAGAGCGGCACGGTGGCACAATGGTTAGTACTGCTGCCTACAGCGCTGTCTGTGTGGAGTTTGCATATCTCCCCGTGTCTGCGTGGGTCTTGCCCCCACAACCCAAAGATGTGCAGGTTAGGTGGATTGGCCATGCTAAATTGCCCCTTAATTGGAAAAAAAGAATTGGGCACTCTAAACATTTTTTTTTTAAGAAGCATGATTTTCCTTTCATAAATCCATGCTGACTTTGTCTGATTACCCCACTGCTTTCCAAATGCTGTGCTATGAAATCCTTGATAATGGACTCCAGCGATTTCCCTACTACCGACGTTAGGCTCATTGATCCATAGTTCCCTGCTTTCTCTCTACCTCCCTTTTTGAACACTGGGGTTACATTCACTATCCTCCAATCTCTAGGAACCATTCTAGAGTCCAAAGAATTTTGGAAAATGACCACCAATGGATCGACCATTTCTAGAGCCACTTCCTTAAGTACTCTGGGATGAAGATTATCAGGTCCTGAAGATATGTCCACACTCAATCCCAATAATTTCCCCCAAACCATTTCTTTACTAATATTAATTTCCTTCAGCTCCTCACTAAACCTTGTGTTTCTCAGAACTTCCGGTCCATTATTCATGTCTTCCTTTGTGAAGACAGAAGCAAAGTACAAAATTAGATCCTCAGCCATTTCTTTGTTCCCTGTGTCATGTGAGAGCACATTTAAGAAATGGGTGTTTGTAAATGAGTGTGTATATAAATATCTGCAGTGAGCGTACCTTTAAGAAATGGGTGTTTACTACTGCAGTGATGTCAGAGAGTGGGTGGAGCTGGGCTGCCTGTCAGCTTTTTACTTTTGTTTTAGGCTGTTTGCTGCAGGGTGTGTTTTAGTTTTGTTTTCAGTATTGGAGCTGAAGCCAGACAGAGCAGGTGTACTGTTGATCTCTCTGCCATGAACAGACTATCTCTTGATCATTTGGTGAATTCAGAATTATAAATGTTCTCAGTAGTGAATGTAAACCTAATGTGCTTCTGTTAAAAGGTGTTTCTTTTGTCTTCTGGATGTTGTTTGGGAAGTTATTAAGGATTACTTAGTGTCGTATTCTTTGGGGGTTGTATTTGAATTGATGGTTGCTAAGATGTTCACTGTATGTTTTTTAAAAAGTTAACTTGAGTTCATAGAATAAATATTGTTTTGTTTTAAAAAATACTTTCCATTTCTGCTCTACCACACCTGTAGAGTGGGCTGTGTGCTCCCCATACCACAATCTATAAAGAGTTGTGGGTCAGGTGAACTCCATGATACACTTTTTTCTAAACCCTGGCCCATAACACATGTTATGAATTTCCCTGTTTCTTAATAATAATAATCTTTATTGTCACAAGTAGGCTTATACCAACACTGCAATGAAGCTACTGTGAAAAGCCCCTAGTTGCCACATTCCAGCGCCTGTTCGGGTTCACAGAGGGAGAATTCAGAATGTCCAAATTACCTCACAGCATGTCTTTCGGGACTTGTGGGAGGAAACCGGATCACCCGGAGGAAACCCACGCAGTCACGGCAAGAACGTGCAGACTCCGCACAGACAGTGACCCAAACCGGGAATCGAACCTGGGACGCTGGCGCTGTGAAGCAACAGTGCTAACAACTGTGCCACCGTTTCTGACTGTAAGGGGCTTACATTAGTTTTTATCAATCTTTTTATACCTATAGAAACTTTTACAGACAGTTTTAATGTTCCACACTAGTTTACTTTCAACTTATGTTTTCCCCTTCTTAATCAATCTCTTAGTCTGCATTTGCTGAATTTTAAACAGTTGCCAATAGTCAGATCTATTGTTTTTTCTCGTTAATTTATATGCCTCTTCATTGAATCTAATGCTATCTCTAATTTCTAGTTTAGTACAGTGAGCTAAGGCAGTTGGCTTGTAATGCTGAACAAGACCAGCAGCACGGGTTCAATTCCCATTCCAGCCTCCCTGAACAGGTGCCAAAATGTGGCGACTAGGGGCTTTTCACAGTAACTTCATTAAAGCCTACCCGTGACAATAAGTTATTATTATCATAAGCCATGGTTTGGCCACAGTTCCCTTTCCACTCTTGTGTCAAATAAGAATGAACAACTTTTGGAGTTCACCTATTCGTTCCTTGACTGCCTGCCATTGCCTGTCCACTGTCCTTCCTTTCAGTAATGTCATATTGAAAGGGTGATAAAAAAAATAAAGAACGCAGAAACTAATTTAATTTGGCTAATGTTTATTCAAGACTAGAACTAATATATGACTATAATGTGGGAATAAAAGCAAATTGAAACTAGAAGCTGTGTTTCTTCAAAAAGACTACACATAAAGAAATCTTGTGATGAGACTGAAACATAATTTCAATGCTTTCTGGCAGCAAACATAGGGACAAGAGCAGGTGGGTCAGTCCCTCTAGCTTGTTCCACCGTTCTGTGAGATTGTGGATATTCTCCAGCAGAACTCCTTTGAACCATCGTATCTCTTGATATACTTACACAAAAGAAAACATTGTTCGCAGTATTGAAAATTTCAATTGACAGCCTGATTTTGCGAAAACAGTGATATTGAAAGATGAAATCAGCATTTTCAATAGTTTCACTGCAGAGAAAATACTGAATTTTTTATTACAATGGAAACGAGGTTGATGAGTTTACAAATGGTCGCTACAATCATGCAACTCGAAGACTGACACCTCCCAATGTCTTTCTTCACTTTCAAATTACCTGCAGTATTTTTGGAACAATAGGTGATTCTGAAAAAATTTCAATATTTACACAGAACATCGATCGAGTGTTAAAGTTGTTACACATTGCGACTCAGCTATTCCACTAATGTATCACAATGCTTAACAGCTGAGCAGAAATTTACATGTGTCACAGTATTGGGGGTGAAAGTTACCCCGGATTTCCGTCTTCTGAACCAAGACTGTCTGAATTATGTTTTTTGTAAGTATGTGGTACAAATATAACCAATTCTGCGGCAGTCAGAACAAGGCATGAAGCCAGATAAATAGGCTGATAGTGCGGAATAATTTGCTCCTATCCATTTCCTATCAAGCATTCATTCATTCCCTGGCATACTTGTGAAAATGGTGACAATTATTACTTGTTTCACGCCATTCTGTTAAAATTAATGAAAATGAAATTATTTATTGCCACAAGTAGGCTTACATTAACACTGCAATGAAGTTACTGTGAAAAACCCCTAGTCGCCACATTCCGGTTCCTGTTCGGGTACACAGAGGGAGAATTCAGAATGTCCAAATTACCAACAGCGCGTCTTTTGAGACTTGTGGGAGGAAACCGGAGCACCCGGAGGAAACCCACACAGACACGGGAGAAAATGTGCAGACTCCGCACAGACAGTGACCCAAGCCGGCGCTGTGAAGCAACAGTGCTACCCACTGTGCTACTGTGCACCCCGTTATCATCTATCCCTTCAGGGCATTAATACTTTTGCAATGTTTAAGAATTGTGGAGATGTTCTGCAAACTGGCAATTGTGCCTGAAAAAGCAATAATGGATTGCTTCGCAAACTCACTGACCTGTTATCCTTTCATAGTGGCATCTGCCTGTCAGATATGAGTAGATTATTCAACACTATCAGTGTACTTATCTGCTTTCATGTCTTGCTTCAACTACAGCAGAATTGGGCTTCTTTTTGTGCCGCACGCAGTATGTTTATTCCGAGTGTGAAAGAGAGCTCGCAAATCATTCAGATCACATCCGCTCCAGCTCAGTTTTTAACTCAGTAAATTAAGCAAACAGACAAAGATATATAAAAATAATGTGACAGCCCATGGCATACAAAGCCAAGAGAGACCCTGCTCCAACCCCCATTTTATTCAGAGTTAGTTGATCTTAATAATAACAGTGAGGAATTACAATTGGCTGGAAAAGGGGGGGAAAAAATCGGTCATCGTTCCCAATCCTGAAATTAAAAACAAACATTGGAAATATTCAGCAGGTCTGGCAGCATCAGTGGAGAGAGGAATAGAGTTAATGTTTTAGGTCAATGAACTTTCATTAGAACTGGAATCAATTAGCGGTATAGCGGATTTTAAGCAAGTACAAAATCAGGAAAAGAGGAGAAAACAAAAAAGAAGCTGTGACAGTGGAGAAGGCAGGAGAACTTAAATGGCAAAAGTGTTGATGGTGCAGTCTAAAGGAGATGGCGAGGGGGACATGTAAAGAAATGAAAGATGGGCCTAGAGTGTAAATGCAGAATCATTAACAACTTCTGCTGTCGAAATATGGGGGCAGAAATTAAGATCGGAAATTTTGGGGGCGGGATTTTCCATCGGGCTGACGCTGGAATCGGGAAACATGATTGGGCGGAGAATCAGTTCTGACGCTGAAATCGTGGGGTCGCCAATTTGACGGCAAATTGCTAATCTCCGTTGGCTCGACAGCACTGTCAATGCGTTCCAGAATGCATGTACAATAAACATTGTTGGCATATCAATAGTTGGCCCGATCTGGTATTCTCCGGGGCCTCCGTGATTCTCCGCCTCCAATGGGCCGAGTTCCCGACGGCGCGTCCACTTGTGCTTTTTAAAACGTGAAACTGCTGTTGTGGTTGATGAGGGAGAGAGAGGAAATAGGACACGCAGTGGCTTGACTGTGGGCTGCTGGTCCTGACACTGGCCGGGCCTGCTGGGGTGGCGGGGCCCCTGGTAGGGCGGGGAGGGGGGGGGGGGTGACTGGAGAATGGGCAGTGTGGCCGGGGCGACCCCTCACGGGATTGGGGTGGTGCCCAGGCACACACCGCCATTGCTGCGGCCAGCAAGGCAGACGTCTTGTTGCGCACTCCACTGACACCCACCTTGGCCCTGGTTCTGCAGAGTGACACCGGCCATATGGGTGCCCCCAACCCCCACATCAGCCCTACCCTCCACCCCATCCTCCGCCATACCAACCCCCCCTGTTGCCACCCGCCAGTGGGGCATTGCGCGGCCCATCCAATGGCAACGTGCAAAATAGCCCCTTCAGATGGGCTTCAGATGGGGGCCGCAAAGCATACCACTGGCATGGCCAGCCGACTTACCCCTGGCTGCAGGGACGGGGGTCAGGGCCAGAGTCCCCCATGGTGCCGGGCACTGATGGGACCAGGGGTGCGGGGATGGGGGGAGGAAATGCGGGGACAAGTCCGCAGTGCCAACCGGGACCACCGTATAGCCCATTTGACCTGGTTGGGCATGGGGATATGCACCCTGCAAACATGTCGGCCTTTCATTCACCCCCTGCAGACAATAGATATTGGAACTCAATCAGCAATGATGGCCTTTCTCTTAGTTGTAGCACCCCTGGAGGATGCCCTGTGGATGTACAAGCTGGAGCTGCTTGAGAAAGAGGAGCGTGCAGCAGTGGAGCATGCAGCAATGAAGCGTGCCCGAGAGGAACAGGAGGCAGCCGCCCAGGATGGAGAGCCGTCCACTCAACATCAAAGGACGAGGAGGCACAAAGGTGGCGCCTCATGTGGCCTTGTGTGTAACAGCAGTGCTTGTTGTTCGAGGACCTGTCGGACTGGGCATGCCGCCAAAAACTCCGGCTGAGCAAGGAGACAGTGCGACATATCTTTTTTTTTAATAAACATTTTATTGAGGTATTTTTGGTATTACATCAACAACAAAATAAACAATATACATGAATCTATAAACATAGTGCACAAGCCATCACCCTCCCTTACAGGTCCCACCTTTATTAACCCCCTACTCTAAGCTAAACTAACCCCCCCTCCCCCCAGCTTCTGCTGACGATTAATTTTCCGCAAAGAAGTCGACGAACGGTTGCCACCTCCGGGTGAACCCTAACAGTGACCCTCTCAAGGCGAACTTGATTTTCTCCAAACAGAGAAAGCTAGCCATGTCCGATAGCCAGGTCACCGACTTCGGGGGCTTTGAGTCCCTCCAAGCTAAAAATATCCGTCTCCGGGCTACCAGGGAAGCAAACGCCAGAACGTCTACCTCTTTGTCTTCCTGGATTCCCGGGTCTTCCGACACCCCGAAAATCGCCACCTCTGGATTCAGCGCCACCCTTGTTTTTAACACTGTGGACATGACATCTGCAACTCCCTGCCTAAATCCCCTAATCTTCGGACATGGCCAGAGCATGTGGACGTGGTTCGCTGGTCCTCCGGCACACTTTGCACACCTGTCCTCCACCCCAAAGAATCTGCTCATCCGGGCCACTGTCATGTGAATTGTATCAGGCTGAGCCTGGCACATGTTGTGGATGCGTTGACTCTACTCAACGCGTCCGCCCATAGACCATCCTCGATCTCTCCTCCCAGCTCCTCCTCCTACTTGCGCTTCAGCTCCTGGGTCTGCATCACCTCTGATCCCATAAGTTCCTTGTAAATATCAGAGACGCTCCCTTCTCCTACCCACCCTCTGGAAACAATCCTGTCCTGAATCCCCCTTGGTGGCAGGAGCGGGAAGGTTGACACTTGTCTACGTAGGAAGTCCCGTGCCTGCAGGTACCTGAATTTGTTTCCCCTCGCCAAGCCAAACTTCTCCTCCAGCGCCCTCATACTCGGAAAGCTCCCCTCCATAAACATATCCCCCATCCTCTCAATGCCTGCTATATTCGCTGCCCAGTAATAGTTATTCAAATTTGGCCGCGCCAGCCCGCCCTCTCCGCAACTCTGCTCAAGCATTACCTTCCTTACTCGTGGGGTCTTGCCCGCCCAAACAAAGCCAGTGATCACTTTGTTGATCCATTTATAAAAGGACCGCGGAATAAAAATGGGGAGACACTGAAATACAAACAGGAATCTCGGGAGGACCGTCATCTTCACCATCTGCACCCTCCCAGCTAGTGACAACGGAAGCGCGTCCCATCTCCGAAAATCGTCCTTCATTTGGTCTACTAGCCGGGCCAGATTTAATTTATGCAGCCGTTCCCTTTCCCTCGCCTAATATTGTTATAATTAGCCTTCCCCCAATTTAGCACATTCACCCTAGGACCACTCTTATCCTTGTCCACCAGCACTTTAAAACTTACTGAATTGTGGTCACTGTTCCCGAAATGCTCCCCTACTGAAACTTCTACCATCTGGCCAGGCTCAATCCCCAATACCAGGTCCAGTACAGCCCCTTCCTTAGTTGGACTATCTACATATTGTTTTAAGAAGCCCTCCTGGATGCTCCTTACAAATTCTGTCCTGTCCAAGCCCCTAGCACTAAGTGAGTCCCAGTCAATATTGGGGAAGTTGAAGTCTCCCATCACAACAACCCTGTTGTTTTTACTCCTTTCCAAAATCTGTCTACCTATCTGCTCCTCTATCTCTCGCTAGCTGTTGGGAGGCCTGTAGTAAACCCCCTGCATTGTGATGCATCCTTCTTATTCCTGATCTCTACCCATATAGCCTCGCTGCCCTCTGAGGTGTCCTCCCATAGTACAGCTGTGATATTCTCCCTAACCAGTAGCGCAACTCCGCCACCCTTTTTACATCCCCTTCTATCCCACCTGAAACATCTAACTCCTGGAACGTTTAGCTGCCAACCCTGTCCTTCCCTCAACCAGGTCTCTGTAATGGCAACAACATCATAGTTCCAAGTACTAATCAAAGCTCTAAGTTCATCTGCCTTACCCGTTATACATCTTGCATTAAAACATCTGCACTTCAGGCCACCAGACCCGCTGTTTTCAGCAACATCTCCCTGTGTGCTCTTCCTCAGAACCATACTGGCCCTATTCCCTAGTTCTCCCTCAATGTTTTCGCCTTCTAACCTATTGCTCCGGTACCCACTCCCCTGCCACACTAATTTAAACCATCCCGTGTGACACTAGCAAACCTTGCGGCCAGGATATTTATGCCTCTCCAGTTTAGATGCAACCAGCCCTTCTTATACAGGTCACAGCTGCCCGGAAGAGCTCCCAGTGGTCCAGATAATGGAAGCCCTCCCTCCTTCACCAGCTGTTTAGCCACATGTTCAGCTGCTCTATCTTCCTATTTCTGGCCTCACTGGCACGTGGCACTGGGAGTAATCCCAAAATTACAACCCTCGAGGTCCTGTCTTTGAACTTTCCGCCTAGCTCCCTGAACTCCTGCTGCAGGACCTCTTGCCCCTTCCTGCCTATGTTGTTAGTACCAATATGTACAATGACCTCTGCCTGTTTGCCCTCCCCTTTCAGGATGCCCGCTACCTGTTCTGAGACATCCTGGACCCTGGCACCAAGGAGGCAACATACCATCCTGGAGTCTCTTTCACGTCCACAGAAGCGCCTATCTGTGCCCCTGACTATAGAGTCCCCTATGACTATTGCTCTTCTGCACTTTGACCCTCCCTGCTGAACATCAGAGCCAGCCGTGGTGCCACTGGTCTGGCTGCTGCTGTTTTCCCCTGATAGGCTATTCCCCCAACAGTATCCAAAGCGGTATACCTGTTCGAGAGGGGGACAACCACAGGGAATTCCTGCACTGACTGCCTGCCCCTTCTGGTGGTCACCCATCTCTATGCCTGCACCTTGGGTGTGACCACGTCTCTATAACTCCTATCTATGATGCTTACCGCCACCTGCATGCTCCTAAGTGCATCCAATTGCTGCTCCAACCGAACCACGTGGTCTGTGAGGAGCTGCCATTGGTTACACTTGCTGCAGATGTCACAGATCTGCTACATCTCACAGTTGGAGCACTGCACCCCGCTGAATGACATTTAAGCACTAGTTAATTAATTTAAAATAAACACTTGAATTATTGTTAGATTGAGTTACAATTAACTATATGGCCCTGACGCTAGATGATTTTTACTGTAAAATTAAATGCTAAATACCGATCACTGCCCTCAGGTTTAGTTACTCCACTGTCTAGTTAATCAATTAGATTTGTTTCACAATATTATTTTTTTCAAATTTAACAGATTCCCAACCAACCAATCACGTCACAGCTTTACTGAGGTGTCACTTCAGTTATCTCCCCCCACACAATTTGAAAAGGTAATAAAAAAAAATGTTTCTCATTGGAATCGATTGTGTTCCCTGTGGCACCGGTGCTCGCCCCTTAACAGTAGTTCAATCGGTCCAGGTGACGTGCCAATTTTGCTGCCATGGAACTCCACAAATCCTGCCCAGCGCCATCAAGTCTCAGGAATGGAGAATCCAGCCATTGAACTGTTATGTTGAGTCTGGTTAACAGTAAAGTGACAAATCGAAAGATGAAGCTCTATTCAATAAGTTTATGATCATCTTCATTGGAGATCCCAATTCTGATTTCACCTTTGCAATATCTTTGCTGGAAAGCAGGTCATTTCAAATTGGTCAGTCTTTTGCCAACATGGATAAGAAAAGGAAATGGATCAAAGGCACACTGGTGGACCATGAACTCAATGAATGAAAAGAACACAATTGAGAGGCAGAATGGCCTCCTCCTGCTCTTTCTTCCTATGACAGGATCGGGATCAGTGGTGATTTGCGCACAGTGCCCAATGGGTTCAATAGCCCAGTGACACTCTCATGGCTCACACAAGAAGATTCTGAGTATCCACTGAACTGTATCCATCATGAGTCACCACATTGGCGGAGAAAATTGTGGGAAGGAAAAACAAGAGAGGTGACAAAACAAGGAACCACAAGAACATTTGCATAATATTGACGCCAAATACATGTGAACAATCAGGCGGTAACAACTTTCACATTAAAAATGGTACATTCTCCATAACATCCCAATTGAATGTTGATAACTACTTCATTGCAAATCAAACCCAAATTTGATAGTTAATGAACTTTGCATGAAAATGTGTTGAAATCTCAGTGAGATCTTGTTAATAAAGTTCTGATCATTATATTTGTAAAAGTGTTTTAAATCTAGCCTGTTTATCTGGAATTGTACATTTCTGCCAAATTAAATCAATGGCTACAGTGATACAATAAACTTCTAATTATTTCCTTTAATCGAGTGGTTTCTAAAGTCTGCCAGTTCATTGGTCATCAAATGTTTTTCTTGTGCACAGATTCAAGGTTTCTTTGTTTCAAAAATAACAAAAACTGTCTCGGGATTTGGTGCCAACTAGGGAACACTGACCTATATGTGCTCAGGGGTTACTCTCGGTCAAGTCTGACTTCCAGTCACTTGAGTTGCTGTAAAACTGGTTTTCAAAGTTCCTACTTCGAATCATACTTTGAGAAATGTTCTTGTGATTAAAATATTCAATCTTGAGTTCATGACCAGGGGTGAGATTAAAAGGAAATATTTTTGGGCCCTGGGGAGTTTCTCCCCGGTCAAGCCCACACGTCGAATTATTTTCATCACTGGGGAGCTGAACTCACTGACCAGACTGGCACCTCAGAGATTGGGCCACCATTTTGAATGGGTGCCCCGATCTCTAAATGAACTTGAGTCCCCCCCCCCCCCACACACACACACACACACACGGGAGTCACTGAGGCCCCCACCCCATTTTCAGGCCTTCCCATACCCCGTTTATGGCCTCTGCCTTTCAGGACCAGCAGTTTTCTCCCACCACCCCCACCTTCCAGAGGCCCCTTCATACCCGCCCTTCACCCCACCACCCTTCATGCCCCCCTCATCCCTCCTTTCATGGGCATGGCCCTCCTCTGGCCCTGACCCTTAGCAGTGCCACCCTGGCACCTGGGCACCTTGGCACTGCCACCATGGCACCCGGTCAGTGCTCCTGCCAACCTAGCAGGATCATGGTGCCCTGGAGCCAGGGGGTGATCCAGGGTGGCACCCTGCCCTTTCGCTGACCACCCTTGGGCCTCCATGGCCTGATAGACTCCCCAGGTGCTGTTACACATGGTTCACATTTATGTAGACCAATATCTATTGGCACCTGGTTGGGGTCTCCCTGGAGAGGCCGTTAGATGCTGGGAGCCAGTTAGATCCGGCATCAGCGTGGTTAAGTGGGCTCTTAAACCCACTTCACTGTGTAAGACTGGGTCCCGCCCATTGTGGGCAGGATCCTGATTGTGACACCTTGCGGGATCTGGTTAGATCTCATGAGACGTAAAGACTGTCTGGAATCCCGGAGAAGGCCTCTCCCATGATCTACCGGCTGTGTCCCTCTCCGACTTCAATGGGATGTAGCTGGTAAATCGCGCCCATAATCTTTTTCTAAGATTCTTTAAAACAAACTTTATAGCAGAAAGGGTTGATGTCAAATATGTAAATATATAGGGTGCAATTCACTGGGAACATCTCAATGTGCAATCTGGGCCGTGTTTGGCGGTAGTTTTGCTACGGCTGCAATGCCGAGGTGAAGACCATTATTATACGGTACTTATCCATTTTGTTTGGCCTTGAGGAGTTTCTCCCCATCGAGGCCATACTTTGACATTTTTACAGCACTGGGGAGCCGTACCCGCCAGCAGGACCAGCTCCTCACAGATCGGTGCCATTTTGAAAGGCTACCCTGATCTCTACCCCTTTCAGGACCCGCCGAATTCAGGACACCACCTTCGCCCCCTCCCCCACCTTCCCATGGCTCCTTCATGCTCCCTTCACCCACACTTTGATGGGCATGGCCCCCCAGACCCTTACCCTTGGCAGTACCAGTCTGGCACCCGGGTACCTTGTTACTGCCAACCTGGCACCCAGGGCTTGGGGGCTAGGGGGGAGTGATGCTGCTGCTTGTGGGAGGGCGGTGAGAGCCCTGATGCTGATGGGGGTATGGATCCCAATGTCGGTGGTGGGATGGAGGGGAGGAGGCCCAGATGCCGGTGGTGATGGGATGTGTGGGTGGGTGCTCATGAGGGGGTCCCTGTGTCCATGGGGGGGGGGGGGGGGATGCTGGGGGGGGGGGGGGATTTCTTCCTGTACTGATCAGGGCGCCATTTTTAAAGGGCACCCCTATCTCTGTGGAGCCGACATGGCTCGCTTAATCAGCCCCCTCCCCCCTGACACCCCCCATAGTGATGGTGTAAACTACAGTCCCTGAACTTTTTTCTCAGAGTAGCTGAAAATCTGGACTAAAAACTGGGCTGTGCAGCTGGAGAGCTACACGTCAGGGGCGTCATTCTCCGACCCCCCGCCGGGTCGGAGAATGGCCGTTGGCCGCCGTGAATCCCGCCCCCGCCCCCGCCGAAGTCTCCGAAGGGAGAAAAGTCGGCGGGGCGTTTATGGCGCCGCTGCCGCGGAGAATGTGACGGGTCTGCGCAAGGCAGCCGATTTTCGGCCTGCCGATATTCTCCCTTCCGGATGGGCCGAAGTCCCGTCGACGTGATGACCGTTCACGTCGACGTGAATCAAACCTCCTTTTCATCGGCGTGACCCGGTGCTCCAGGCTCACGCCAACCAGCGAGGAGGTGAGTGACGGCCTGGGGGGTTGGCTCTGGGCAGGAAATGGCGTGGCCGCAGACTGATTGCCTGAGGAGAGGTGTGTCTCGGCTTGTGTGTGTGTGCGGCGGGGGGGGGTGGTTAGAGTAGGCTGGGCTCCGGGGGAGTGCCGGGAGGGGGTCCGTGCCGGGGTGGAGGTTGGGGAGGGGGTCCGTGCCGGGGTGGAGGTTGGGGGGGTGTCCGTGCCGGTGTGGAGGTTGGGGAGGGGGTCCGTGCCGGGGTGGAGGTTGGGGGGGTCCGTGCTGGGGTGGAGGTTGGGGGGGTCCGTGCTGGGGTGGAGGTTGGGGGTTGTGGAAGGGGTCCGTGCCGGGGTGGAGGTTGGGGGGGGGTCCGTGCTGGGGTGGAGGTTGGGGGTTGGGGAGGGGGTCCGTGCCGGGGTGGAGGTTGGGGGGGGGTCCGTGCTGGGGTGGAGGTTGGGGGTTGGGGAGGGGGTCCGTGCCGGGGTGGAGGTTGGGGGGGGTCCGTGCTGGGGTGGAGGTTGGGGGTTGCGGAGGGGGTCCGTGCCGGTGTGGAGGTTGGGGAGGGGGTCCGTGCCTGGGTGGAGGTTGGGGAGGGGGTCCGTGCCGGGGTGGAGGTTGGGGGGGGGTCCGTGCTGGGGTGGAGGTTGGGGGGGGGGGTCCGTGCCGGTGTGGAGGTTGGGGGTTGTGGAGGGGGTCCGTGCCGGTGTGGAGGTTGGGGGGGGTCCGTGCTGGGGTGGAGGTTGGGGGTTGGGGAGGGGGCCCGTGCCGGGCTGGAGGTTGGGGGGGGGGTCCGTGCTGGGGTGGAGTTTGGGGGTTGGGGAGGGGGCCCGTGCCGGTGTGGAGGTTGGGGAGGGGGTCCGTGCCGGGGTGGAGGTTGGGGAGGGGGTCCGTGCCGGGGTGGAGGTTGGGGGGGGGGTCCGTGCCGGTGTGGAGGTTGGGGAGGGGGTCCGTGCCGGGGTGGAGGTTGGGGAGGGGGTCCGTGCCGGGGTGGAGGTTGGGGGGGCGGTCCGTGCCGGTGTGGAGGTTGGGGAGGGGGTCCGTGCCGGGGTGGAGGTTGGGGAGGGGGTCCGTGCCGGGGTGGAGGTTGGGGGGGGGTCCGTGCTGGGGTGGAGGTTGGGGGGGGGTCCGTGCTGGGGTGGAGGTTGGGGAGGGGGCCGTGCCGGGGTGGGTGATGGGAGGGCAAATGAGTCGGTCCACCTGGCCAGGTGCCAGCCTCCAACAGTTGGACCCATGCGGTCCATGCCACCTGGCTGGGGGGAGGAGGGGATATGGGCAATGATGACATGTCGTCGTTCCCCTCCCCCCCACCAGGCCGTCATGTTTTCAGACCATCCAGCGATGTTGGCCGCCGTGGTGGCAGCCGCTCATGTCTATGTTGCCCTGGATGAGGAGGAGGAGGAGGAGGAGGAGCGTGCCAGAGAGGCGGCGCAGGCTGCCGCAGAGGGGCAGGCGGCAGCCGCCCAGGCTGGAGGGACACCTGACCGACAGGACGAGGAGGGGGAGGAGGACGTCGCGGCCCCACGGCAACGGAGGCACCCGAGGGCGCCCCGTGTGTACCGGCCCCGGCAGTCATACCAGGATCTCAAGGACCGGGAATGCAGGAGGAGACTCCGGATGAGCCGGGAAACCGTGGCACACATCTGCCACCTGCTGGCACACCTGTCACCGCGTGGCACTGGCGGGGGACACCCTCTCCCCGTGTCCGTCAAGGTTACGGTGGCCCTGAACTTTTATGCAACGGGGTCATTCCAGGCACCGAGTGGGGACCTGTCCGGCATATCGCAGGCATCGGTGCATCGGTGCACCCGGGCAGTGACAGATGCCCTTTATGCCATGGCGCACCGCTACATCCGCTTCCCCGTGGACCGGGCCAGCCAAGATGCCCGGGCCGTGGGCTTCTCTGCCATTGCCGGGTTCCCCATGGTCCAGGGCGCGATCGATGGGATGCACGTCGCCGTGCGGCCACCTGCAGATAACAGGGCCGTGTTCACTAATAGGAAGGGGACCTATTCGATGAACGTACAGGTGGTCTGCGACCACCGCATGATGATCCTGCACGTCTGCGCCCGTCACCCAGGCAGTGTACACGACTCATTCGTGTTGTCGCGGTCATCCATCCCCGGCATGTACGAGGGACGCCATCCCCGGCTGAGGGGCTGGTTGCTGGGCGACAGGGGCTACCCATTGCGATCGTGGCTGATGACGCCTATACGGAGGCCACGCAATGAGGCGGAGAACCGCTACAATGATGCCCATGTAGCGACAAGGGGAGTGATCGAAAGGTGCTTTGGCGTGCTGAAGATGCGTTTCAGGTGCCTGGACCTCTCTGGGGGCGCCCTCCAGTATCGGTCAGATAGGGTCGGCCGCATCATCGTGGTGTGCTGCGTCCTGCACAACATAGCCCAGCAGAGGGGCGATGTGCCGCAGGCAGAGGAGGGCGGAGTGGAGGAGCAGCAGGAAGAGGCCCAGTCCTCCCCAGATGAGGGCGATGGGGGCAATGGTCAGGGCAGACGGGGTAGACACAGACGGGTGGCTGTCCACCGTTACCGGCTGGCCCAGCGGGCACGGGACAGACTGATAGACGCCCGCTTCACTGACTAGATGGGCGTGGGAATCGGGTAGTATGGCCACAGACCGCACACCATGACAACAGCCGACCACCCCCACCCCCCACCCATCCACCCACCCAGCACCCTCACCCCCCTCCCCAACCCCACACACCCCACCCGCATGCACACCACCCCCCCACCCCCAATTGCCGATCCACCGGCGGCACAACGGGCCGGGCTCACCCAGTTGCGGGTGGACGAGTGTCTATCGCAGGCCATGGAGAATGATGACAACCCGCCTCCGATGAGCTCCTGGCTCTACATCGTTGGACTATGTCTGACCCATGGCCACAGTACCACCATCCACCCGGACCATCCCTGCATGCGGCTGTGACACTGCAGCGCACGGTCCCGTCCTCTGCCCGGGAGATGTTGATGGCGGCCCAGGGGGAAGGGGGCAGACTCACCTGGGGCTGAGGTAAGACCACCCCTCACACACACACTTGCGCTCAACGTACATGACACCCCCGCACACTTTGGACAGAGCACAAAGGCAGCTTCGGTAGGTGTAACATTGACTTTAATAACCAAAGGAGTTCATGCACGTGCACTAGCGCCTAAAACTCATCTGTGCCCTGCACCCGTGCCAACTTACTCAGTGTCTAATTGTTTGGCCTTACGGGCCCTTTGACTACGTCTACGTGGTTCCCCAGACGGTACAGCAGAACTGGAGGTGGACTCCTGTGATTCCTGCCCTCTGACACTGGATCCCTTTGGCGGCCGTTTCCTGGGGCGTCCTGGCCTAGATGGGCCAGGCTGCGGACCGGGCGACTGGGATGGCGAGCTGCCAGCCTGTCCTGCCCGTTGCCCACCCGATGCACCTGGGACGGAAGGGGGGGAGTCCGAGGTGTCGCGGTGTACCGGGACCTCCCCTACAGAGGGAGCCGGGACGGACCACACCACCTCCTCCTCCCTCGGGGTGCCCGATGGCCCCCAGGCCTCTACATGGGTGGGGGATGCGAACGGACTGGCCATCCGACGCGCCCCCGACATCTGGCGCTGCCAGTCCTGGAGGCCCGTGCTGGTATCGACAGGGGTCTGCAGGTTTGCAGCCATGGAGCCCAGGGGGTTGTCGAACCCTGTCTGCGACAGTGCGACGCCAGCTCGCACATGGCCACTGGCGCCGATGCCCTCAGCGATGGCCTGCTGAGACTGGGCCATGGCCTGCTGAGACTGGGCCATGGCCTGCTGAGACTGGGCTATGGCGTTGAGCGCCTCTGCCATCTGGCGCTGGCACTGGCTCATGGCCTCCTGTGAGAGAGCAGCCATTTCCTGGGCCACAGACGCCGCCTGCACGGAAGGCCCCAGGCCTCGCAAACCGTTCCCCATGTCTGACACCGTCGCACCCATTGCCTCCACCGCGGACGCCACCCGTGCGGTGTCAGCCTGGGTGGCACGCATGACCGGGACCACTCCCAGCTCCTGGACGCGGGTGGACTCCTCCACCTGCGACCGCAGCCGCCGCAAGCCACCCGTCACCCTATTCGCTCGTCTCCGTGTCGGTGGTTGCATCGGATCTATGTGTGGGTGTGGTAACTGCAGGAACCCGGGATCCATCTGGGCGGCAGATGTTCGCTTGGCCTGGGCTGCCCTCCGACCGCCCGGTCCCTCTGCTGCTCCTACCTCCACCTGCTGTACCGGGACGGCTGTGTTGTGCGCACCAGTGTGTGTACCAGACGCCTCATCACTAAAGTGCCCAACCGTGGTGAGTGTTTCTGCGATGGTGGAGGGTGTTGGTGACAGCAGTGGCGTTGTGTCGTGCTCTTCGTCCGACTCTGAGTCCATGGCACTTTGGGGTGGGGGTTCGTCTCCACCCATCCACTCTGAGTCACTGTCCGGTATTTCGTCTTCCCGGGTAGGGGTGTCCTGGGTAGTGCTGTCCCGGGTAGTGCTGTCCCGGGTAGGGGTGTCCTGGGTAGTGCTGTCCCGGGTAGGGGTGTCCTGGGTAGTGGTGTCCCGGGTAGGGGTGTCCTGGGTAGTGGTGTCCTGGGTAGTGGTGTCCTGGCTCGGATGTGACGGGGGCCTGTGGCTGCCCCCCTCATCGCTGGGTGGTCGCTCCCGCACGTGACGGGGGTGTCGTCTCCCTGTTGCTCCAGGTCTCTCCGTCTCCCGTGGTCTCCGAGGGGCATCCTGCGGGCGTCGCATGCTGGAGGGTCCGGGTCTCTCCGTCTCCCGTGGTCTCCGAGGGGCATCCTGCGGGCGTCGCATGCTGGAGGGTTCGGGTCTCTCCGTCTCCCGTGGTCTCCGAGGGGCATCCTGCGGGCGTCGCATGCTGGAGGGTGCGGGTCTCTCCGTCTCCCGTGGTCTCCGAGGGGCATCCTGCGGGCGTCGCATGCTGGAGGGTGCGGGTCTCTCCGTCTCCCGTGGTCTCGGAGGGGCATCCTGCGGGCGTCGCATGCTGGAGGGTGCGGGTCTCTCCGTCTCCCGTGGTCTCGGAGGGGCATCCTGCGGGCGGTCTGCAACTGCGGGGATGGGTGCCTGGACGTTTGGTCCTGCGATACACAATGAAGCATGCATGGTTAGACATCAGGCAGTGATCAGGTGATACGGGAGAGGGGGATATAGGGGAGGGGGGATATGGGGACGGGCTGTTGGTGGCTCACTTGCTCGTGGGGCCCCGACCTCTGCATCAGCAACCTCCCGGTCGTCAGGTCCGCCAGCCAGTTCCAGGGCCCTTTCCTCGTGTACGGTCAGTGGCCTCTCATCAGCGGGCCCTCCTCCAGTCCTCACATGCTCCCTATTGTTGTGTGCGCGCTTCTCCTGGGGGGGGGGGGTGGTGGCAGGGGTAAAAGGCAACAGTGTTAGGCAGGTATATGAATGCACGCCATCGGTTGCGCGTGCATTGCAGGGGTTAAGGTTAGGGCTGGGTTCACTTGGGGATATGGGGGATATGGGGGAGGGGGGATATGGGGGAGGCGGGATATGGGGGATATGGGGGAGGGGGGAATATGGGGGGTATGGGGGAGGGGGGATATGGGGGATATGGGGGAGGGGGGGATATGGGGGAGGGGGGATATGGGGGATATGGGGGAGGGGGGATATGGGGGAGGGGGGATATGGGGGAGGGGGGATATGGGGGAGGGGGATATGGGGGATATGGGGAGGGGGGATATGGGGGAGGGGGGGATATGGGTAGGGGGGATTTGGGGGAGAGGGGATATGGGGGATATGGGGGAGGGGGGATATGGGGGATATGGGGGAGGGGGGATATGGGGGAGGGGGGATATGGGGGATATGGGGGAGGGGGGATATGGGGGAGGGGGGTATATGGGGGAGGGGGGGATATGGGGGAGGGGGGATATGGGGGATATGGGGGAGGGGGGATATGGGGGATATGGGGGAGGGGGGATATGGGGGAGGGGGGATATGGGGGATATGGGGGAGGGGGGATATGGGGGAGGGGGGATATGGGGGAGGGGGGATATGGGGGAGGGGGGATATGGGGGATATGGTGGAGGGGGGAATATGTGGGATATGGGGGAGGGGGGATATGGGGGATATGGGGGAGGGGGGATATGGGGGAGGGGGGATATGGGGGATATGGGGGAGGGGGGATATGGGGGAGGGGGGATATGGGGGAGGGGGGGATATGGGGGAGGGGGGATATGGGGGATATGGGGGATATGGGGGAGGGGGGGATATGGGGGAGGGGGGGATATGGGGGAGGGGGGGATTTGGGGGAGAGGGGATATGGGGGATATGGGGGACGCTCACCCTGCCTGCTCTGACGAGGTCGTTCACCTTCTTGTGGCACTGGGTGCCTGTCCGTGGTGTCAGGGCCACAGCGGTGACGGCCTCTGCCACCTCCCTCCACAGACGCCGGCTGTGGCGTGGGGCAACTCTGCGGCCGTGCCCGGGATACAGGGCGTCCCTCCTCTGCTCCACCGCATCCAGGAGCGCCTCCACATCGCGTGACTCGAACCTTGGGGCTGAGCGACGGCCAGCCATCAAGTCGGGTGTTGCGGTCGGCTGTTCCGGTCGGGTGGGGGGGAGCTGCGCGGCCTTATGAGCCGTCACGCCGTGCAGCGCGTATGACGCTGCACGGCGTGAACCACTGCGCAAGCGCGGATCCCGTTACGTCGCTGCTAGCCCATTTCGGGCCGCAGACTATCGGCCCATTTTTATGACGTGACGCAAGTGGGATTTGCGCCGTTTTTTGCGCCGATCGGCGGAGTTTCCGCCGATAACGGAGAATTTCGCCCCAGGTTTCAGCCAGAACCTGACACTCTGAGTATGGGTAAAATTCCATCCAGTCCCACCCTCCATCATTTCTGTAAAGGAGCTGCAGGATGTGCCACTTATAAGGTGCACTGCAGCAATTCACCAAGGCTTATTCAATAGAATCTTACAAACCCGCAACTTCCACCACGTGGAACGGCAAGGGCAGAAGGTGCATGGGAGCACCCCAACATCCAACGTTCCCTCCAAGTCACAGGGAACATTGTAGTTCCTTCACTGTTGCTAGGCTACAGTCCTGGAATGCCCCACTGAACAACACTGTGAAAATAGTTGCACCATACACCATGCAGCAGTTTATAAACTATCTCTCAAGGGAAATTAGCGGTGGCCAATAACCGCTGACCACATCAGCAACACATGTGTTCTTTGAATGAATAAATTCTTTAAACGTGGTGAAATGTTTGCAGATTGTGTTGGTTACTTGTGGAACAGAACCTCTGATGAACCCTGAGACTTCACAGAGCCCATTCCTTTGACTGTTTTCAGGAAGTCAGCAGTGTATATCTCCAAACTAAAGTTTTTTTTCGGAAAGTTGCCATGTCCCCTGGTTCTATAAATTTCTGAGAATTCCAAATACTGACTTTTACATGCAATGTTAAAACAGATAGAACATAAAACATACAGTGCAGAAGGTAGCCATTCGGCCCATCGAGTCTGCACCAACCCACTGAAGCCCTCACTTCCACCCTATCCCCCGAAACCCTCCTAACGTTTTTGGACACTAAGGGCAATTTATCATGGCCAGTCCACCTAACCTGCATGTCTTTAGACTGTGGGAGAAAATCAGAGCACCCGGAGGAAATCCAAGCAGACACAGGGAGAACGTGCAGACTCTGCACAGACAGTGACTCAGCGGTGAATCGGACCTCGGACCCTGGCACTCTAAAGCCACAGTGTTAACCACTGTTCTGCCCCACAACCAACCAGATCTCCCGCAACCAACTATAAATCAACCAGAATAGTTAAATCAAAACATTTTGGCTCTTGTCTGCAGTAGAAGTTGTTTTTGATGTTAGCGCCATCACCTTTGAGTCAGAAGCTTAGGGGGGCGATTCTCCGGTCCAGCAGCTGCGTTTTCTGGGCAGCGCACCCTCACCGGCAGCGGGATTCTCTGTTCCTGTCACCTGCCAATGTGATTTCCCATTGTGGCCACCCCATGCCACCGGAAACCCACAGATGTTGGTGCACTGCCGGTGCAATGGAGAATCCCGCCGGGGGAGAATCCAGCCTTGGGAGTTTAGAAGCCTGGCCGCCGCTGTAACACAGTGCTGAGGAATGGTTGCACAGTCATTTTAGATGGGATGTTAAACTGAGGCCCCGTTTGCCCTGTCAGTTGAAGGTAAAAGTCCTCATGTAATAATTTGGAAGAAGAACAGGGGAGTCACGCCCTGGTGTCCTATTTATCCCTCAATCAACATCTCAAATACAGATGATCTGATCATTATAAGATTGCTGTTGTGGGAGCTTGCTGTGTACAAATTAGCTGATACATTTCCTGCGGGTGGGATTTACCAGCCCCACACGCTGGAGGGATCTTCCAGTCCTGCTGACGTCAATAACGATTTGAATGGCTCGGTGCATCCATCGCGGGGGCACCTCCTGTGGTGGCGTGGGAGAATCCTTGGCCAATGCCACTATATGTTAAAAGTACTTCATTAGCTGTGAAGCACTTAGCGATGGTCACTGCTTGTGCAAAGCACTATATAAATGTAAGTCTTCCCTTTGTTCTGTATGAGAGGGCAGATAGAACTTTGATAACGCATCATCTGAAAACCAGTCCAGTACCCCTGTCTATGCAACACTATTGCATTAAAGTGTCGGACTGGATTTTATCCTCAAGTCACTGAAAAGTAAAGTAAAGTAATCTTTATTGTCACAATCAGGCTTACATTAACACTGCAATGATGTTACTGTGAAAAGCCCCTAGTCGCCACATTCCGACGCCTGTTCGGGTACAATGAGGGAAAATTCAGAATGTCCAAATTACCTAACAGCATGGCTTTCGGGACTTATGGAAGGAAACCCACGCAGACACAGGGAGAACGTGCAGACACCGCAGACAGTGACCCAAGCTGGGAATTGAACCTGGGACCCTGACGCTGTGAAGCAACAGTGCTACTCACTGTGCTGCTGTGGTGCAGAAAAAGTCATTTGGCCCTTCGAGCCTGCTTCACCATTTATTATGATCATTTTGGATGCAATGTTAAACTGAGGCCCAGTCTGCCCTGTCAGTTGAAGGTAAAATTCCTCATGTAACAATCTGGAAGAAGAGCAGGGGACCAACTCAATAGCTTAATTCCATAAGACCATCAGACATAGGAGCAGAATTAGGCCACTCGGCCCATCGAGTCTATTCCGTTATAGAAACAAAGAAAATACTTAATTTAGGAGGCAAGATTGCTGATCTACAATGATTGATTGATTGATATTTATTGTCACATGTACTGAAGTACAGTGAAAAGTATTTTTCTGCAGCCAAGGGAACAGACAGTACGTACATAGTAGACAAAAGAATAATCGACAGAGTACATCAACAAATGGTACCTCAACAAACAGCGATTGGTTGTAGTGCAGAACAAGGGGCCAAACAATGCAAATACATGAGCAAGAGCATCGGGAATAGTGTTCTTGCAGGGAACAGACCAGTCTGAGGGAGAGTCATTGAGGAGTCTAGCAGCTGTGGGGAAGAAGCTGTTGAGTAACATATATTATGCCAAGTAATATAACATGGTACCATGGAATTGACTTCAAGAAAGCTTACTAGATAGATTATATACGAATTAGCAAGAAAACAAACTTTGCACCGACTATTCAACTTTGGAAGGCTTTGCAGCATTCAGATCCTCGAAGAACAAGCAAATCGATGGAAAACGTTCAAGCTCCACGTCAACTAAAAAACTACCAGTAATCTTAACTATAATTGGAAACTTTTCAAACAACAATTCCAAATTTATCTTGAGGCACATGATTTGATTCTGAAGCTAGAAAAATAGCACTGCTTTTTTCCACGGCAAGACAGTAGGTGATTGAAATATGCAACTCTTTCATTTACTCTGAAGGGGAGGACAATAGCAAATTTAATGTGACAATCACAAAATTTGATGACCACTGCAAAACGCACACAAATGAGATCTTGGGAAGATTTAGATTTCACAAAAGGTTGCAGAAACATGGCGAGCCGATCACAAACTTTGTAACCGACTTAAAGTTGCTAGCACAGACATGTAACTTCGCAGATTTGCATGATTCGCTGATATGGGATCAGATAATATATGGACTATGTGATGAAGGTTTAAGGGAAGCATTATTAAGGCAACACAATTTAACGCCAAAAATTGCGATTGAGACATGTATATCTCACGGACCCTCTTGTGGACTGACCTCATTAACACTACACTCCTGTATGCTTCACCCAATGCCAGTGTTTATGTAGTTACATTGTGTACCTTGTGTTGCCCTATTATGTATTTTCTTTTCTTTTCTTTCCATGTACTTATGATCTGTTGAGATACTTGCAGAAAACTACTTTTCACTGTATCTAGGTACATGTGACAATAAACAAAATCCAAATCCAACAAAGCAAAAATCAATGTCTAGAGTTTTATCACCGTGAAAAGAGCGTGAAAGTCAACCATGAGGTCGAGAATGTTAAAATGCGTCGGACAGCAGCTACCTTGCGCACACACACTCCAGCCCGGGACATACACACGCCGCTCGATAATGCAAGACTCAAGAAAAGAGGTCTGAACATGCGCTAACGTGTCTCATGTGTCAGAGAGACAACGTCATGATGTGCTACCGATGTGATAACACTCACTTAAAGGGGAAATGCCCTGCTCAGGGGAAAAGATGTCTGAAATACAAACAACAAAGAACAATACAGCACAGGAACAGGCCCTTTGGCACTCCAAGCTTGTATCAGTCATGATATCAACCTTTGCCAAAACCCTTAGCCCCTCCTTGTGCCATATCCCTCTATACCCATCTTATCAATGTATTTGTCAAAATGCCAATTGAACGCTGTTAATCTATCTGCTTCCACAACCTCCCCTGGCAACGCGCTCCAGGCACTCACCACCCTCTGTGTAAAAAACCCACCTTGCACATCTCTAAACTTTGCCCCATGTACCTTAAACCTATGCTCCCTGGTGACTGACCCCTCCACCCTGGGAAAGAGTGCCAGCCCATCCACTCTATCCATGCCCCTCATAATCTTGTAGACCTCTGTCAGGTCGCCCCTCAACCTCCATCTTTCTAATTAAAACAGTCTGAGTCTATTCAGCCTCTCCACATAGCTAACACCTGCCAGACCAGGAAACATCCTGGTGAACCTCCTCTACACTCTCTCCAAAACCTCCGCATCCTTCTGATAGTGTGGCGACCAGAATTGTGCGCAATATCCCAAGTGTGGCCTTACCAAGGTTCTATACAACTGTAGCATGACTTGCCAGTTTTTATACTCAATGCCCCGTCCAATGAAGGCAAGCATTCCGAATGCTTTCTTGATGACCTTGTCCATTTGTGTTGCCACGTTCAAAGATCTGTGAACCTGCACGGCCAGATCTCTCTGACTTTCTATATTCCTAAGAGTCTTACCAATTACGCTATAATTTCCCTCTATGTTAGACTTACCAAACTCAATGTTGCAAACTCAATCACTATGCCTCCCAGTGCAGATCTACAGCGCTATATCAATCTCTGACACCAAGACAAAAGAACATCAATGTTCGCAGTATAGATACAATGGAGAATAACAAATGTGAACAATATTTTTCAACCGAAGAGGATCATTTTTCCTTAGGGAACACTTTCTTCGTAGGAATTATTGACAAGACTGAGGAACTTCAAGAAACAACCAATGCTCCTCAACAGATCAACATGGTCAACTCCACCAGTGAATGGACCTCAACAATGTAAGTCAACAATTTTCCAATCCTTTACAAGCTTGACACTGGGCCTTCGGCCAACTTATTGACAAGCAAAGATCTTGACTCAATTCCAGGGGAACATGAGACGATACCTGCTGCATGTAGGCTGAAAGACTACAATGGCAACCAGATTGCTTCAAAAGGATCGAGTCATTTAAAGTTAGCAAATAAGAAGGTCAAGAAGACACTACGGTTTGAGATCATGGACAACCAGAAATCTTCACTGTTAGGCGCTCAGGCGTGCAATGACATATGGCTTGTTCAGAGAATTTTTATGAATACTCAGGATACATCATGTATGGAAGATGAGATCCAGCAGATACTTCAAAAATACCCTCTGGTATTTAGAAGTATGGGTACTTTACCTTAACAATATAAGATTTTGCTGAAAAAAGATGCAAAACCTGTAATTCATCTGCCTAGGAGGGTTCCAGCTCCTTTGTCCGAGAGGCTGAAATTAGAGCTAGAAAGGCTACAGTCACAATGAATCATCTCCACAGTTATGCAGCCGACTGACTGGGTCAGCTCTCTAGTATGTGTTAAGAAACCATCTGGAGATATCAGAATCTGCATATTTCCAAAGGATCTGAACAAAGATATTCGTTGGGAACATTACCCTATCCCTAAGTGTGAAGAGATCGCATGCGAGATGGTGAATGCTCGCATTTTCACTAAACTCGACGGTTCGCAGGGATTCTGGCAGAATGCAGCTTGATGATTGAAATAAATTGCTCTGCACATTCAATACTCCATTTGGACGCTTCTGCTTTAACCACATGCCTTTTGGGATCATCTCCGTTTCAGAAATTTTCCACAGAATAATGGAGCAGATGACTGAGGGTATCGATGGTGTAAGAGTCCATGTCAATGACTAAATAATATGGTCAACAACAGAAGAAGACCATATTGTTCGTTTGAAAAAGGTGTTTCAAAGAATCCATCAGTACGGATTGAAACTCAACCACTCAAAGTGCACGTTTGCTCAAACGTCTTTAAACTTCTTGGGAGATACAACATCAGCACAAGGTGTAAGACCAGATAATGCCAAAATTTCTGCGATCCAGAACATGAAACAGCCACAGGATAAAAAGGCTGCGTTAGGATTTCTGGGCTTCATAAACTTCTTGGGCAAGTTTATATCGAACCTGTTGACGAGGACGTCAGCTTTATGCAATTTGATAAGGAAGACCACTGAATTCGAATGGACACAACGTCATCAAGATGAGTGGGTGGATCTCAAACATCAACTGATGACGGCTCCAATTCTTACTTTTTTTGACCCAATTAGAACTACCAAAATTTCCACTGACGCCAGTCAAGATGGGATAGGCGCAGTTCTTCTTCAACAAAATGATCAATCAGATTGGGTTCCAGTTGCATATGCATCCAGGACGATGACTGCAACAGAGTGCAGACATGCACAGATCGGAAAAAAATGTCTCAGACTGCTCACAGGAATAATGAAATTTCACGACTATGTGTATGGGCTTCCTACGTTTAGAATGGAAATGGATCACAGACCGTTAGTTCACATAATTGATAAGAATCTGAATGACGTGACTCCCCGCCTACAATGCATAATGATGAAGTTAAGGAGGTATGACTTCACCTTGGTATACACTCCAGGAAAGGAACTCATTATAAGTGATATGTTATCAAGATCAAATGACACTGAAAGTTCACACCAGAGTATATTGGAGACATCGAAGTTGAAACGCAGTTATGCACGGAGAATCTGCCGGTATCAGATGAGAAACTACAAGTTTGTCAAGAAACACAAAAAGATGCAACTTTGCTAAGAGTGATGCACCAGCATGGTCAGCCAAAGAAACGATGTCCACAATATCAGAACATACAGACAGTTAACAGTAGTTTTTTTTTAATTTAGAGAACAATTATTTTTTTCCAATTAAGGGGCAATTTAGCGTGGCCAATCCACCTAACCTCCACATAAGACCATAAGACATAGGAGCGGAAGTAAGGCCATTCGGCCCATCGAGTCCACTCCACCATTCAATCATGGCTGATTTCAACTCCATTTACCCGCTCTCTCTCCATAGCCCTTAATTCCTCGAGAAATCAAGAATTTATCAACTTCTGTCTTAAAGACACTCAACGTCCCGGCCTCCACCGCCCTCTGTGGCAATGAATTCCACAGATCCACCACTCTCTGGCTGAAGAAATTTCTCCTCATCTCTGTTCTAAAGTGACTCCCTTTTATTCTAAGGCTGTGCCCCCGGGTCCTAGTCTCCCCTGTTAATGGAAACAACTTCCCTACATCCACCCTATCTAAGCCATTCATTATCTTGTAAGTTTCTATTAGATCTCCCCTACAGCTCCAATTGTAGTGGGTTGTAAGGGTGAAACCCACGCCAACACAGGAGAATGTGCAAACTCCACATGGACAGTGACCCGGGGCCGGGATTGAACCCGGGTCCTCAGCGCCGCAGTCCCAGTGCTAACCACTGGGCTGCCGTGCTGCCCGACAGTTAACAGTAGTTGATGGACTATAGTTGCGCAGTGACCAAATTGTCATTCCATTGAGTTTACACTCAGAGATGCTACACAAGATTCATGAGGGACATCTCGGAATCGAGAAATGTAAGAGGAGAGCACGACAGACAGTTTACTGACCTGGCATCAACACAGAAATAACTGACATGATCATGACATGTGACACCTGTCAGAAACATCAACCGGCACAGTGTAAAGAGAAACTTCAACAACATGATCTATGTCACCGTGGAGAAAAGTAGGCATCAATTTGTTTCATGCTACAAGTTGTGCCGATGTCTCATCATAGACTACTACTCGAATTTTCCTGAGGTTATGAAACTTCCGGATCTTACGTCTTTATCTGTAATAAAGGCTTGTAAGGAAACATTTTCGAGGCATGGGATTCCACACGCGGTAATATCCGATAATGGTCCTTGCTTTGTGAGTTGGGAATGGCCAAAGTTTTCCAATCAGTACAACTTTCGTCATGTGACATTTAGTCCACATTACCCACAATCTAATGGGAAAGTTGAGAAAGGTGTGCACGTCATCAAGCAACTCATAAGCAACGCGAATGATTCGCAATCCGACATTCACTTGGCTTTGTTATCGTACCGAGCCACTCCATTAAGCTCAGGACTCTCACCAGCTCAGATGCTTTTTAACAGAGATGTTAGAACAACTTTACCTGCACTACAAGTCAAGGATCCTGACCATTTGTATGTTCTCAACAAAATCAAAGAGCAACGTACTAAACAAAGGCAATATTATGATCAGCACGCGATTAAGCTCAAACCACTGATGAAAGATGACACGGTCAGACTGAGAAATCCAGAAGGAGGATGGTCTGCTCCAGCCATAGTACTCAGGCAAGTAGCACCCCGATCCTACATCGTGAAGTCTGCAGAGGGTGTGCTTTTTCAACTTAATCGGCGAGACCTACTGAAGGTACAACTTCAAACACCAGTCTTTCCTACAATGAATCTGAATGAATCACTTGTTTGAGGGAACTTAATTTACAACAAAACGACAGACGACGTTCCCAAAGACATCAAAACATCCACAACACCACTTCAGCTTAGAAGGTCCAATCGAAGACAAAGGAAACCCAACCTTCTACATTTATAAAGAGTGGACTCATTAATGAAATATTAATTGGCTTTGTATAATTATCAATATTGTTACAACTTGTACAGATTCTTATTGTATAATTTTCTTTAAACAGTATAGAAAATATGTAAAAAAGGGGGATGTAGTGATCTACATATCTGTATATACACAAAGGGTTAATGTATAGTCATAACAGCTAAGTGATCACTAGATGGCAGCACTGGAAAGGGGTATAAAAGACTGACTCAAGCTGAGTTCCCGCCTCTTCGTGTGTATAGTGACCAGTGACCAGAGGTAGAGAGATTTCGCTCTGGAGTGCAAGTGCAGTTAATCATAGTTTATTCTTATTCAATCTTGTTTATTTAATATCTAGTAAAAATGTTGAGAGAGAATGAACTCACAGTTTATTTGTTTAAGTTACTCAATAAATTATTTGCTTTAATTGGAAGACTACGAATGCTAACCAACATCAAGTTTAAGAGCATCTTGGTAAGAAGCAAATGAGTAACATATATTACGCCAAGTAATAGAACAGAGTTGAGGATTATGTACCAGATCATCCATGATCTCGTTGAATCGCAGAGCAGACTTCTACTCCTACGTCTTATGGTCAATGCCTGACATCTTTTGAGGCAGAAAAGGGATTCTAGTTCAGGTACACATAGGGAGTGAGCTGCATTGTACTCAGTGCTGTGTTAGCTGCAGATGTTGAGAATGCTGCTGAGGGGTTCACATCTGGAATAATCAGGTACAGCTGGTGACAATGCCCTGATATTAGATGTCTCCATGAGAAAGATGTTGGGCTGCATTCTCCATCAGCGGAATCCTTCACGTACTCACGTCCATGGATTTCCCAATGGCGTGGGGGTGCCCACAATGGGAAACCCCATTGGCCGGCTGCCGGGACAGGGAATCCCGCCCATTCTGTTTTAGGAACTGTGCTCATAGCACTGTTTTTGGATAAAGGAGAGGCAATGTGAACACCCGCCTGTCCATGGGAAGAGGTATTTTTAAAGTCTTTTAAAAGTAGGCTGTGGTGTGTTACCCCAAACTCTCAGTGTTTCAATTTTATAGATAATGGGGGCGACTTTCCAGCCGGATTGCGCCCGACACAAATCCTGCTATGTCAGGAAAAAAACAGACGAATCCTGAAACGGCGCAAAACAGTTCACGATGTTCCCGGGCCCTCTCAGCAGTGCCTTGGCACTTCCCCCTTGCACCTTGGCACCCTTGTGCCTTGGCAGTGCCAGGGTACCAGGTTGGCACTTCCAGATTGCCAGGTTGACACTGCCAAGGGGCTGGGCCTGAAAGGTCTTTGGCGACCCCATAGTGGTGTGTTGCTCACTTTGGGGGTGGCCTGATAGTAATGATTGGGGGAGGAGGTCTGATGCCCGTGAGGATGGGAGAGGGGGGCTGCGTGGAAGTGCCTGATGCCGGTGGGAAGAGGGAGCGGCACTGATGTCAGTGAGGGTGGAGGGATGGGAGGGGAGTGACCTGAACATTTAGTGGTGGGTAGGATGTTTCCCTCTGTGATGAAGGGTTGGGCACGTTTCCCTTGACTGCCGGAGTCACGATGTCCGTTGGGGGTTGAGGGAGTGGGCCTGTCACTTAACTTCAGGAGTCGGACTTGCTGGCGTGATTAGGCCCCGCCCCTCTCAATACAAAATATGCTCCCCTTCAAAAAATGAGCAAGTGGAGGAAGATCGTGATTAGATTCGAGCCGTCTATTTTTGCTCCCGAAATTACATTTAAATGAAATGAAATGAAAATTGCTTATTGTCACAAGTAGGCTTCAAATGAAGTTACTGTGAAAAGCCCCTTGTCGCCACATTCCGGCGCCTGTTCAGGGAGGCTGTTACGGGAATTGAACCATGCTGCTGGCCTGCCTTGGTCTGCTTTCAAAGCCAGTGATTTAGCCCTGTGCTAAACAGCCCCTTTTAGCAATTTAGCAATTGTGGGGGAAAATTTCAGCAATATGGAGTAAACTCTCTTTATGATAACCTCAGAATGTTGATTGAGAAACATAGAAACATAGAAATAGGAGCAGGAGAAGGCCGTTCAGCCCTTCCAACCTGCTCCGCCATTCATTATGATTATGTCTGATCATCCAACTTAATAGCCTAATCGTGCTTTCCTCCCCATATCATTCAATCCTTTTCACCCTAAGTACTATACCTACCTGCTTCTTGAAAACATATGGGATAGGATTCTCTGTCCCGCCAGCCATGTTTTCCAGCGCAGTGCACCCCCGCCGACAGCGGGATCCACCGATTTGACAGATGGCCAATGGGGTTTTGCATTGTGGCCATCCCATATCGTCGGGAAACCTGCGTGCATGGGTGCACTGGCGGCGAAGCAGAGGATCACCCCCACTATCGGGAACATTCTTCCTGCATCTACCCTGTCTATGATGTGGAGATGCTGGGGTTGGACTGGGGTGAGCACAGTAAGAAGTTTTACAACACCAGGTTAAAGTCCAACAGGTTTGTTTCGAATCACTAGCTTTCGGAGCGCAGCTCCTTCATCAAGTGAGACTCAAAGAACAAAGAACAATACAGCACAGGATCAGGCCCTTCGGCCCTCCAAGCCTGTGCCGACCATGGTACCTGCCTGAACTAAAAAACCATCTGCACTTACGGAGTCCGTATCCTTCCAATCCCAGCCTATTCATATATTTGTCTAGATGTCCTTAAATGCCACTATCGTACCTGCTCCCACCACCTCCCCAGGCAACGTGTTCCCTATATTTACCACCCTCCATATAAAAAACTTACCTTGCACATCTGTTCTAAACTTTTCCACATGCACTTAAAACCTATGTCCCCGAGTGCTTGACTCTCCTACCCTAGGAAAGAGCATCTGACTATCCACTCTGTCCATGCCACTCATAATCTTGTAGACCTCTATCGGGTCGCCTCTCAACCTATGTCATCCCAGTGAGAACAAACCAAGTTTATCTAACCTCTCCTTATAGCTAATGCCCTCCATACCAGACAACATCCTAGTAAACCGCTTCTGTACCCGCTCCAAAGCATCCACATCCTTCTGGTAGTGTGGCGGCCAGAATTGTACACAATATTCCAAATGAGGCCTAACGAAGGTCCTTTACAGCTGCAACATGACTTGCCAATTTTATATTCAATGCCCCAACCGATGATGGCCAGCATGCCGTATGCTTTCTTGACCACTTTATCCACATGCGTTGCCATTTTCAGTGATCGGTGGACATGCACACCCAGATCTCTCTGCCTGTCAGTACTCGCAAGAGTTCTACCATTTACTGTGTAAGTTCTACATGCATTGGATCTTCCAAAGTGCATTACCTCACACTTGTCCTGATTAAACTCCATCTGCCATTTCTCCACCCAAGACTTCAACCAGTTTATATCCCGCTGTATCCTCTGACAATCCTCTTTACTATCTGCAAATCCATCAATTTTTGTGTCATCTGCAAACTTACTAATCAGACCAGCTACATTTTCTTCCAAATCATTTATTTACACCACGAACAACAAATTCCCCAGAACTTAGTCACAGTTAGCCACAGCCTTCCATTCAGAAAAGCACCCTTCTACTGCTGTCCTCTGTCTTCTGTGCCCAAGCCAGCTCACTTTCCAACTTGCCAGCTCTCTCCTGATCCCATTTGACTTCACCTTTTATACCAGCCTACCATGCGGTACCCTGTCAAAGGCTTTACTGAAGTCCATGTATACAACATCTACTGCCTTTCCCTCATCTCTCATCTTTGTCACTTCCTCAAAAAACTCGATCAAATTAGTGAGGCACGATCTCCTCTTCACAAAACCATGCTGTCCATCACTAATATGTCCATTTGTTTCCAAATGTGAGTAAATCCTATCTCTAAGAATCTTTTCCAATAATTTCCCTACCACTGATTTAAGGCTCACCGACCTATAATTTCCTGGATTATTCCTGCTGCCCTTCTTAAACAATGGAACAACATTGGCTACTCTCCAGTCCTCTGGAATTTCACCTGTAGCCAATGAGGATACAAAGATTACTGATGAAGGAGCCGCACTCCAAAAGCTAGTGATTTGAAGCAAACCTGTTGGACTTTAACCTGGTGTTGTAAGACTTCTTACTGTGACTCCATTGTCTAGTCCTGTTAGAATTTTCTAGGTTTCTATGAGATCCCTCCTCATTCTTCTGAACTCCAGTAAATACCATTCTAACTGATTCAATCTCTCCTCATACATCAGTCCCACTATCCCAGGGGTCAGTCTGGTAAACCTTCGCTGTTCTCCCTCTTGACCAAGAACATCACTCCTCAGATAAGGAGTCCAAAAGCGCACACAATATTCCAGGTGTAGCCTCACCAGGGCCTGTATAATTGCAACAAGACATCCCTCCTCCTGTACTCGAATCCTCTCGCTATGAAGGCCAACATACCATTTGCTTTCTTTACCACCTGCTGTACCTGCATGCTTACCTTCAGTGACTGGTGTACGAGGACTCTCAGGTCTTGTTGCATATTCTCCTCTCCTAATCTATGCCATTCCGATAAAAGTCTGCCTTTTCGTTTATACTACCGAAGTGGATAACCTCGTATTTCTCCAAATTATACTGCATCTGCCATTCATTTTCCCACTCACTCAACTTGTCCAAATCACACTGAAGAATCTCTGTATCCTTCTCACCGCTCACCCTCCCTCCCAACTTGGTGTCATCTGCAAACACAGAGATATGACATTTTATTTCCTCATCTGAATCATTAATATATATTGTGAATAGGGTATTCTTTCCAAGGGCCGGTACAGACTCGCTGGGCTGAATGGCCTCCTTCTGCACTGTAAATTCTATGATAACTATTTTTAAAAATAAATTTAGAGTACCCAATTCATTTTTTCCAATTAAGGGGCAATTTAGCGTGTTCAATCCACCTACCGTGCACATCTTTGGGTTGTGAGGGCGAAACCCACGCAAACACGGGGAGAATGTGCAAACTCCACACGGACAGTGACCCAGAGCCGGGATCGAACCTGGGACCTCGGCGCCGTGAGACTGCAGTGCTACCACTGCACCACCATGCTGCCCAATTCTATGATATCTATAATAACTATCTATGATAGCTGGGGTCTGAGCACCGATCCCTGCGGTATCTCACTAGTCACTGCCTGCCAATTTGAAAAAGACCTGTCAATTCCTATTCTTTGCTTCCTGTCTGCCAACCAGTTTTCTATCCATCTCAATACACTACCCCTAATCCCATGTGCTTTAATTTTACACACTAATCTCTTTTGTGGAAGTTTGTCAAAAGCCTTCTGAAAAGCCAAATATGCCACATCCACTGGCTCCCCCTCGTCAACTCTACTAGTTACATGCTAAAAAATTCCAGTTGATTTATTTCACATTAAAACTACACACACACAGACATATACAGTATGGGGAAATAAGAATGATGGCATTTTTACAACTAATGATAACAACAGTACAAATATACCACAAAAATTAATATTAATTCATGTAATTCACAGAGTCTGAGAAGCCTATGTCCTGAGAGAGCTTCCTTTGTGGCAGAGTTCGGTCCAGGTGACCTTCTGCTTGGAGACAACAATACGAAAATCCTTGAAATGAATGCGATGCAGCACCATGGAGTTTCTGTGCATTGATCACTTGACAGGCAATGATCAGAAACTTTACAAAATCAGACAGGCTTCGCGAAGTTGTATGATGGTGGCTAGCTGCTTGGTCAGCCTGAAGCTCTGCTGGAGTTCCCAGCACTTGTTCAAAGTCCATCGCTGAGAATGTCTGCTAAGATGTCTGCCCCAGTGTTATAACCTGCCTACTTACCACTGGCTGGGGCCTAATGACTATCCCACAATCCTGTGGGCGTATGAGCTTCCCCAATGAGGGAGGAGGAGAAACCACTAGTAAACTCCTAGTATAAATAAGCTGGCCAGTTCAGGAACCTGCAGGAAGGAGTATGTAGCAAGGGAAGTTACTGCTACTGTTATGTATATATGTTATAGTCAATAAATGTTATTACTTTGTATCCTTAAAACTCGTGCTGGATTCTTCGTGGCCCTTACAAAACTGGCGACAAAGGTTAAAGTGAATAGCTGTCTACACTGCTGAAGCCACCTCCCTGGATTTTTGTTGGATACAGGTTGGAAGTTGTTTTCTATTATACCATGCCTCTGTACGGACGTTTGGATGTTTTTGATGCTGCGCTGGAAAGCTGGAACCAGTACACACAACGGATGCGTTACTATTTCCGGGCAAACACTATCACTGAAAACGAGCGCCAGGTGGTCATATTGCTCACCGCCTGCGGCCCGCATACGTTTGGGGTGATTAGGAGCCTTACGTACCCAGCTGCGCCGGACACCAAAACGTTTGATGAACTTGTGAATATAGTGGGGCAACATTTTAACCCAACCCCGTCCACGATAGTCCAGCGTTACCGGTTTAATACCGCTGAGAGGATTCCTGGAGAATCCCTTGCCGATTTTCTATCCAGGCTACGCAGGATTGCGGAATACTGTGACTATGGTGAGACCTTGTCAGAAATGTTACGCGACCGTTTGGTTTGCGGTATTAACAATGCGGCCACCCAGAGAAAGTTGTTAGCGGAGCCAACATTGACTTTTCAACAGGCCATTCAAATAGTATTGTCCCGAGAGAGCGCAGAGCGAGGAGTACAGGAGCTACAGGGAATGGAAGTGCATGCCTTGGGGCGCAACCCCTTCCGTCCGAAAACATCCCCCCGCACTCCTGCGGTACCTTGGGCGAGGCAACGTCCGGACCGACGCCAGTAGCCGTCGGACATTCCTCCCCGAAGGGAGCCTTCTCCAGAGCCAATGGATGAGGAGCCATGTCCGTGTCAGATCTGTAGGCGCCGACCCCGTCGCGGACGGCAGTCCTGGGGGCGCCAGAGGCGCCGTCGTTCCGACCGATACTGGGACCAGCCCAGGGGCCGTAACTGGGACCAGCCCAGAGGCCGTACCTTCCATGTGGATGAACCTGCGGTGACTACTCCTGAGGACGTGGAGACGGAGGACGACTGCCTGCAGCTGCATTGTGTGGCAGCTCCCCGTGTGGCTCCCATTAAGGTGACAGTACGGGTCAATGGCCACCCGCTTGAGATGGAGTTGGATACTGGCGCAGCGGTCTCCGTGATCGCCCAGAGGACATTCGATCGCATCAAGCAGGGTATACAGACCCTTACATTAACCGACTCACAGGCCAGGTTGGCCACCTACACGGGGGAACCACTGGACATTGCAGGAACTACAATGACCCCTGTTGTCTATGGACGCCAGGAGGGGCGTTTCCCACTTATCGTGGTGCGCGGCCATGGGCCCAGCCTGTTGGGTCGGGACTGGTTGCGCCATTTGCGGTTGCAATGGCAGCACATCCTCCAAACAGTTTCTGAAGGGTTGACTGAGGTGCTAGGACGATACCCAGATGTATTCCAGCCTGGTTTGGGGAAAATAAAAGGGGCCGTAGCCCGTATCCTAGTTGAACCAGGAGCCACGCCGCGCTATTTCCGGGCGCGCCCAGTGCCTTACGCCTTGCTCGAGAAGGTAGAAGGGGAGCTCACTCATTTGGAGAGTTTGGGTATTATCAGGCCCGTCCGTTTTGCTGACTGGGCAGCACCAATTGTACCTGTAATGAAGCCAGATGCCACAGTTCGCTTGTGTGGCGACTATAAACTTACAGTGAATACGGTTTCCCGACTCGACCGATATCCAATGCCTCGCATAGAGGATCTCTACGCGAAACTTGCAGGTGGACTCTCGTTCACAAAATTAGATATGAGTCACGCCTACCTGCAGTTGGAGCTGGACCCTGCCTCCCGACCATATGTATGGGCCTGTATGAATATACACGGTTGCCCTTTGGAGTATCCTCTGTCTGCGCAATTTTTCAACGTGTTATGGAGGGCATTTTGAGAGGATTACCACGTGTGGCTGTCTACCTAGATGACGTTTTGATAACAGGGACGTCGGAGCAGGAACATTTGGAAAATCTGGAGGCTGTCCTTAGACGCCTTTCGGAGGCTGGAGTCCGTTTACGTCGCACAAAGTGCGTATTTCAGGCAAAGGAAGTAGTCTACCTAGGTTATCGGGTGGACCGCGAGGGTCTGCACCCCGTCGCAGAGAAGGTGCGAGCAATTCAACATGCCCCCCGCCCCGACTGACACTTTGCATCTTCGTTCTTTTCTTGGTCTCGTAAACTATTACGGGAAGTTCCTCCCCAATCTGGCAACTACGCTGGCCCCCTTGCACCTGCTGCTAAAGAAAAATCACACCTGGGTTTGGGGTCAGCCGCAAGAAACCGCTTTCCGGCGGGTAAAGCAACAATTGTCGTCGTCTGGGTTAATAACCCACTATGATCCTGGAAAGCCTTTGCTCGTCACATGTGATGCATCCCCGTATGGTATTGGGGCCGTCCTGTCCCACAAGATGGAGAACGGGGCCGAACGACCGATAGCTTTCGCCTCCCGCACATTGACTGCAGCGGAGAAAAATTACGCGCAGATCGAGAAGAAGGGCCTGGCAGTGGTTTTTGCGGTGAAACGCTTCCACCAGTACGTGTACGGCCGCCATTTCACTATCGTGACTGATCATAAGCCCCTGCTGGGACTTTTCAGAGAGGATAAGCCAATACCGCCCATTGCTTCTGCACGGATCCAGCGCTGGGCTTTGTTGCTTGCTGCATACAAGTATTCTCTGGAGCACAAACCAGGGGCGTCATTCTCCGACCCCCCGCCGGGTCGGAGAATGGCCGTTGGCCGCCGTGAATCCCGCCCCCGCCCCCGCCGAAGTCTCCGAAGGGAGAAAAGTCGGCGGGGCGTTAATGGCGCCACTGCCGCGGAGAATGTCACGGGTCTGCGCAAGGCAGCCGATTTTCGGCCTGCCGATATTCTCCCTTCCGGATGGGCCGAAGTCCCGTCGACGTGATGACCGTTCACGTCGACGTGAATCAAACCTCCTTTTCATCGGCGTGACCCGGTGCTCCAGGCTCACGCCGACCAGCGAGGAGGTGAGTGACGGCCTGGGGGGTTGGCTCTGGGCAGGAAATGGCGTGGCCGCAGACTGATTGCGTGAGGAGAGGTGTGTCTCGGCTTGTGTGTGTGTGCGGCGGGGGGGGGGGGGGTGGTTAGAGTAGGCTGGGCTCCGGGGGAGTGCCGGGAGGGGGTCCGTGCCGGGGTGGAGGTTGGGGGTTGTGGAGGGGGTCCGTGCCGGGGTGGAGGTTGGGGGGGGGGTCCGTGCTGGGGTGGAGGTTGGGGGTTGGGGAGGGGGTCCGTGCCGGGGTGGAGGTTGGGGGGGTCCGTGCCGGGGTGGAGGTTGGGGGGGGTCCGTGCTGGGGTGGAGGTTGGGGGTTGTGGAGGGGGTCCGTGCCGGGGTGGAGGTTGGGGGGGGGTCCGTGCTGGGGTGGAGGTTGGGGGTTGGGGAGGGGGTCCGTGCCGGTGTGGAGGTTGGGGGGGGGTCCGTGCCGGGGTGGAGGTTGGGGAGGGGGTCCGTGCCGGGGTGGAGGTTGGGGGGGGGTCCGTGCTGGGGTGGAGGTTGGGGGTTGTGGAGGGGGTCCGTGCCGGGGTGGAGGTTGGGGGGGGGTCCGTGCTGGGGTGGAGGTTGGGGGTTGGGGAGGGGGTCCGTGCCGGTGTGGAGGTTGGGGGGGGGGTCCGTGCCGGGGTGGAGGTTGGGGAGGGGGTCCGTGCCGGGGTGGAGGTTGGGGGGGGGGTCCGTGCTGGGGTCGAGGTTGGGGGTTGGGGAGGGGGTCCGTGCCGGGGTGGAGGTTGGGGGGGGGTCCGTGCCGGGGTGGAGGTTGGGGGGGGGTCCGTGCTGGGGTGGAGGTTGGGGGTTGGGGAGGGGGTCCGTGCCGGGGTGGAGGTTGGGGGGGGGGTCCGTGCTGGGGTGGAGGTTGGGGGTTGGGGAGGGGGTCCGTGCCGGGGTGGCGGTTGGGGGGGGTCCGTGCTGGGGTGGAGGTTGGGGGGGTCCGTGCTGGGGTGGAGGTTGGGGGTTGGGGAGGGGGTCCGTGCCGGTGTGGAGGTTGGGGGGGGGGTCCGTGCCGGGGTGGAGGTTGGGGAGGGGGTCCGTGCCGGGGTGGAGGTTGGGGGGGGTCCGTGCTGGGGTGGAGGTTGGGGGTTGGGGAGGGGGTCCGTGCCGGGGTGGAGGTTGGGGAGGGGGTCCGTGCCGGGGTGGAGGTTGTGGGGGGGTCCGTGCTGGGGTGGAGGTTGGGGGTTGGGGAGGGGGTCCGTGCCGGGGTGGAGGTTGGGGGGGGTCCGTGTCGGGGTGGAGGTTGGGGGGGGGTCCGTGCTGGGGTGGAGGTTGGGGAGGGGGCCGTGCCGGGGTGGGTGATGGGAGGGCAAATGAGTTGGTCCACCTGGCCAGGTGCCAGCCTCCAACAGTTGGACCCATGCGGTCCATGCCACCTGGCTGGGGGGAGGAGGGGATATGGGCAATGATGACATGTCGTCGTTCCCCTCCCCCCCACCAGGCCGTCATGTTTTCAGACCATCCAGCGATGTTGGCCGCCGTGGTGGCAGCCGCTCATGTCTATGTTGCCCTGGATGAGGAGGAGGAGGAGGAGGAGGAGCGTGCCAGAGAGGCGGCGCAGGCTGCCGCAGAGGGGCAGGCGGCAGCCGCCCAGGCTGGAGGGACACCTGACCGACAGGACGAGGAGGGGGAGGAGGACGTCGCGGCCCCACGGCAACGGAGGCACCCGAGGGCGCCCCGTGTGTACCGGCCCCGGCAGTCATACCAGGACCTCACGGACCGGGAATGCAGGAGGAGACTCCGGATGAGCCGGGAAACCGTGGCACACATCTGCCACCTGCTGGCACACCTGTCACCGCGTGGCACTGGCGGGGGACACCCTCTCCCCGTGTCCGTCAAGGTTACGGTGGCCCTGAACTTTTATGCAACGGGGTCATTCCAGGCACCGAGTGGGGACCTGTCCGGCATATCGCAGACATCGGTGCATCGGTGCATCCGGGCAGTGACAGATGCCCTTTATGCCATGGCGCACCGCTACATCCGCTTCCCCGTGGACCGGGCCAGCCAAGATGCCCGGGCCGTGGGCTTCTCTGCCATTGCCGGGTTCCCCATGGTCCAGGGCGCGATTGATGGGATGCACGTCGCCGTGCGGCCACCTGCAGATAACAGGGCCGTGTTCACTAATAGGAAGGGGACCTATTCGATGAACGTACAGGTGGTCTGCGACCACCGCATGATGATCCTGCACGTCTGCGCCCGTCACCCAGGCAGTGTACACGACTCATTCGTGTTGTCGCGGTCATCCATCCCCGGCATGTACGAGGGACGCCATCCCCGGCTGAGGGGCTGGTTGCTGGGCGACAGGGGCTACCCATTGCGATCGTGGCTGATGACGCCTATACGGAGGCCACGCAATGAGGCGGAGAACCGCTACAATGATGCCCATGTAGCGACAAGGGGAGTGATCGAGAGGTGCTTTGGCGTGCTGAAGATGCGTTTCAGGTGCCTGGACCTCTCTGGGGGCGCCCTCCAGTATCGGTCAGATAGGGTCGGCCGCATCATTGTGGTGTGCTGCGTCCTGCACAACATAGCCCAGGAGAGGGGCGATGTGCCGCAGGCAGAGGAGGGCGGAGTGGAGGAGCAGCAGGAAGAGGCCCAGTCCTCCCCAGATGAGGGGGATGGGGGCAATGGTCAGGGCAGACGGGGTAGACACAGACGGGTGGCTGTCCACCGTTACCGGCTGGCCCTACGGGCACGGGACAGACTGATAGACGCCCGCTTCACTGACTAGATGGACGTGGGAATCGGGTAGTATGGCCACAGACCGCACACCATGACAACAGCCGACCACCCACACCCCCCACCCATCCACCCACCCAGCACCCTCACCCCACTCCCCAACCCCACACACCCCACCCGCATGCACACCACCCCCCCACCCCCAATTGCCGATCCACCGGCGGCACAACGGGCCGGGCTCACCCAGTTGCGGGTGGACGCGTGTCTATCGCAGGCCATGGAGAATGATGACAACCCGCCTCCGATGAGCTCCTGGCTCTACATCGTTGGACTATGTCTGACCCATGGCCACAGTACCACCATCCACCCGGACCATCCCTGCATGCGGCTGTGACACTGCAGCGCGCGGTCCCGTCCTCTGCCCGGGGGATGTTGATGGCGGCCCAGGGGGAAGGGGGCAGACTCACCTGGGGCTGAGGTAAGACCACCCCTCACACACACACTTGCGCTCAACGTACATGACACCCCCGCACACTTTGGACAGAGCACAAAGGCAGCTTTGGTAGGTGCAACATTGACTTTAATAACCAAAGGAGTTCATGCACGTGCCCTAGCGCCTAAAACTCATCTGTGCCCTGCACCCGTGCCAACTTACTCAGTGTCTAATTGTTTGGCCTTACGGGCCCTTTGACTACGTCTACGTGGTTCCCCAGACGGTACAGCAGAACTGGAGGTGGACTCCTGTGATTCCTGCCCTCTGACACTGGATCCCTTTGGCGGCCGTTTCCTGGGGCGTCCTGGCCTAGATGGGCCAGGCTGCGGCCCGGGCGACTGGGATGGCGAGCTGCCAGCCTGTCCTGCCCGTTGCCCACCCGATGCACCTGGGACGGAAGGGGGGGAGTCCGAGGTGTCGCGGTGTACCGGGACCTCCCCTACAGAGGGAGCCGGGACGGACCACACCACCTCCTCCTCCCTCGGGGTGCCCGATGGCCCCCAGGCCTCTACATGGGTGGGGGATGCGAACGGACTGGCCATCCGACGCGCCCCCGACATCTGGCGCTGCCAGTCCTGGAGGCCCGTGCTGGTATCGACAGGGGTCTGCAGGTTTGCAGCCATGGAGCCCAGGGGGTTGTCGAACCCTGTCTGCGACAGTGCGACGCCAGCTCGCACATGGCCACTGGCGCCGATGCCCTCAGCGATGGCCTGCTGAGACTGGGCCATGGCCTGCAGAGACTGGGCCATGGCCTGCAGAGACTGGGCTATGGCCTGCTGAGACTGGGCCATGGCCTGCTGAGACTGGGCCATGGCCTGCTGAGACTGGGCTATGGCGTTGAGCGCCTCTGCAATCTGGCGCTGGCACTGGCTCATGGCCTCCTGTGAGAGGGCAGCCATTTCCTGGGCCACAGACGCCGCCTGCACGGAAGGCCCCAGGCCTCGCAAACCGTTCCCCATGTCTGACACCGTCGCACCCATTGCCTCCACCGCGGACGCCACCCGTGCGGTGTCAGCCTGGGTGGCACGCATGACCGGGACCACTCCCAGCTCCTGGACGCGGGTGGACTCCTCCACCTGCGACCGCAGCCGCCGCAAGCCACCCGTCACCCTATTCGCTCGTCTCCGTGTCGGTGGTTGCATCGGATCTATGTGTGGGTGTGGTAACTGCAGGAACCCGGGATCCATCTGGGCGGCAGATGTTCGCTTGGCCTGGGCTGCCCTCCGACCGCCCGGTCCCTCTGCTGCTCCTACCTCCACCTGCTGTACCGGGACGGCTGCGTTGTGCGCACCAGTGAGTGTACCAGACGCCTCATCACTAAAGTGCCCAACCGTGGTGAGTGTTTCTGCGATGGTGGAGGGTGTTGGTGACAGCAGTGGCGTTGTGTCGTGCTCTTCGTCCCACTCTGAGTCCATGGCACTTTGGGGTGGGGGTTCGTCTCCACCCATCCACTCTGAGTCACTGTCCGGTATTTCGTCTTCCCGGGTAGGGGTGTCCTGGGTAGTGCTGTCCCGGGTAGTGCTGTCCCGGGTAGTGGTGTCCCGGGTAGTGGTGTCCCGGGTAGGGGTGTCCTGGGTAGTGGTGTCCCGGGTAGGGGTGTCCTGGATAGTGGTGTCCTGGGTAGTGGTGTCCAGGCTCGGATGTGACGGGGGCCTGTGGCTGCCCCCCTCATCGCTGGGTGGTCGCTCCCGCACGTGACGGGGGTGTCGTCTCCCTGTTGCTCCAGGTCTCTCCGTCTCCCGTGGTGTGCGAGAGGCATCCTGCGGGCGTCGCATGCTGGAGGGTGCGGGTCTCTCCGTCTCCCGTGGTCTCCGAGGGGCATCCTGCGGGCGGTCTGCATCTGCGGGGATGGGTGCCTGGACGTTTGGTCCTGCGATACACAATGAAGCATGCATGGTTAGACATCAGGCAGTGATCAGGTGATACGGGAGAGGGGGATAGAGGGGAGGGGAGATATGGGGGAGGGGGGAATATGGGGGATATGGGGGAGGGGGGATATGGGGATATGGGGAGGGGGTATATGGGGGGGGGATATGGGGGAGGGGGGATATCGGGGATATGGGGGAGGGGGGATATGGGGGAGGGGGGATATGGGGGAGGGGGGATATGGGGGAGGGGGGAATATGGGGGATATGGGGGAGGGGGGATATGGGGGATATGGGGGTGGGGGGATGTGGGGGATATGGTGGAGGGGGGATATGGGGGAGGGGGGATATGGGGGATATGGGGGAATATGGGGGATATGGGGAGGGGGGATATGGGGATATGGGGAGGGGGGATATGGGGGAGGGGGGAATATGGGGGATATGAGGGAGGGGGGATATGGGATATATGGGGGAGGGGGGATATGGGGGATATGGGGGAGGGGGATATGGGGGAGGGGGGATATGGGGGAGGGGGGAATATGGGGATATGGGGGAGGGGGGATATGGGGAGGGGGGATATGGGGAGGGGGAATATGGGGGATATGGGGGAGGGGGGATATGGGGGAGGGGGGATATGGGGGATATGGGGGAGGGGGGATATGGGGAGGGGGGATATGGGGGAGGGGGGAATATGGGGGATATGGGGGAGGGGGGATATGGGGGTGGGGGGATATGGGGGATATGGTGGAGGGGGGATATGGGGGAGGGGGGATATGGGGTATATGGGGGAATTTGGGGGATATGGGGGAGGGGGGATATGGGGATATGGGGAGGGGGGATATGGGGGAGGGGGGAATATGGGGGATATGGGGGAGGGGGGATATGGGGGATATGGGGGAGGGGGGATATGGGGGATATGGGGGAGGGGGGATATGGGGGAGGGGGATATGGGGGAGGGGGGAATATGGGGGATATGGGGAGGGGGGATATGGGGGATATGGGGGTGGGGGGATATGTGGGAGGGGCGAGTATGCGGGATATGGGGGAGGGGGGATATGTGGGATATGGGGGAGGGGGGGATATGGGGGAGGGGGGATATGGGGGATATGGGGGAGGGGGGGATATGGGGGAGGGGGATATGGGGGAGGGGGGGATTTGGGGGAGAGGGGATATGGGGGATATGGGGGAGGTTCACCCTGCCTGCTCTGACGAGGTCGTTCACCTTCTTGTGGCACTGGGTGCCTGTCCGTGGTGTTAGGGCCACAGCGGTGACGGCCTCTGCCACCTCCCTCCACAGACGCCGGCTGTGGCGTGGGGCAACTCTGCGGCCGTGCCCGGGATACAGGGCGTCCCTCCTCTGCTCCACCGCATCCAGGAGCGCCTCCACATCGCGTGACTCGAACCTCGGGGCTGAGCGACGGCCAGCCATCAAGTCGGGTGTTGCGGTCGGCTGTTCCGGTCGTGTGGGGGGGAGCTGCGCGGCCTTATGAGCCGTCACGCCGTGCAGCGCGTATGACGCTGCACGGCGTGAACCACTGCGCAAGCGCGGATCCCGTTACGTCGCTGCTAGCCCATTTCGGGCCGCAGACTATCGGCCCATTTTTATGACGTGACGCAAGTGGGATTTGCGCCGTTTTTTGCGCCGATCGGCGGAGTTTCCGCCGATAACGGAGAATTTCGCCCCAGGTACGGAGATAGCAAATGCTGACGCACTGAGCCGATTGCCTTTATCGACCGGCCCCATGTCAACCCCCACGACCGATGAGGTGGCTGCAACCCTAAATTTTATGGACACCTTGCCTGTCACGGCATCACAGATCCGTGAGTGGACCCAGACGGAGCCAGTCCTGTCAAAGGTTCGGCACATAGTCCTGTATGGTGGGCAACATAGACAGCTTGCAGGCGAGTTGCGGGCATTTTCCTCCAAGCTGTCAGAATTTAGCATGGAAGACGGCATCCTCTTGTGGGGGACGCGTGTGATTGTCCCGGAAAAAGGCCAGGAGCTGATACTATCAGACTTGCACAATGGGCATCTAGGCGTGACCAAAATGAAAATGTTGGCCCGGAGTTATGTCTGGTGGCCAGGCCTCGACACCGACATTGAGAAGGTGGCCCAAAACTGCTCCATTTGCCAGGAGCATCAGAAGCTTCCGCCGGCCGCGCCCCTACATCACTGGGAATGGCCAGGGCGGCCTTGGGCACGCTTGCATGCAGATTTCGCAGGCCCTTTTCAAGGATCCATGTTCCTTCTACTAATTGACGCCCAGTCCAAATGGCTAGAGGTGCATAAGATGCAGGGACAACGTCCTGCGCAACAATTGAAAACATGCGTTTATTGTTTAGTATGCATGGCCTCCCCGAGGTGCTGGTCACGGATAACGGCACTCCATTCACGAGCGAGGGGTTTGCGAGGTTCACGAAGATGAATGGCATCCGCCATATCCACACTGCCCCTTACCACCCGGCTTCAAATGGGTTGGCAGAGCGCGCAGTGCAGACATTCAAAAGAGGCCTAAAGAAGCAGTCTTCCGGATCAATGGACACGACACTGGCTCGCTTTTTGTTTACGTACAGGACCACCCCCCATGCAGTGACTGGGGTAGCTCCCGCAGAACTCCTAATGGGCCGGAGACTTTGCACCCGCCTTAGTATGGTTTTCCCGGACATTGGCGCAAAAGCACGCCGCACACAAGAACGTCAGGGACAGATATTTTCTCGGCATCGGCCGATTCGGCAGTTTGCGCCCGGTGACCCAGTGTTCGTTCGGAATTTTGCTGGTGGTGCCCAATGGGTTCCTGGTGTAATCTTTCACCAAACGGGCCCTATATCTTACCAAGTGCAAGCCCAGGGCCGTCTCCAGCGAAAACATGTAGACCACGTTCGGTCCAGAAGACCATCCCCTCAAAAGATTCCCCGCCCCCGGAGCTCATTTCAACAGCCGCAGAGACCAGAGACAAGGGAAGGTAGTCCTCACAATCTTCCACTGGTGCCTCACTCGAAGCCTGCGCAGGTCATTACGGGACCGAATGGAGATAGAGACGCTGACATGACGGAGGCAGCAGACTCTGACTCCGAGATGGAGACACAGGATGCATCAGAGGGGGAATCCTCGGGTCCACGGGCCGTGGATGTACAACCGCGCCGTTCATCACGGAAGCGCCGGTCTCTGTCTCGTTACACGCCGCCTGATCCAGCGCCGCGTGCAAATGGTGTCCGGCCTGCGGCCAAACAAATCCGACGCCTTCCTTCGCCAGGGTCTTGGGTGGATTCCTTGGACTTTGGGGGGAGGGATGTTATAACCTGCCTACTTACCATTGGCTGGGGACTAATGACTATCCCACAATCCTGTGGGAGTATGAGCTTCCCCAATGAGGGGGGAGGAGAAACCACTAGTAAACTCCTAGTATCAATAAAGCTGGCCAGTTCAGGAACCTGCAGGAAGGAGTATGTAGCAAGGGAAGTTACTGCTACTGTTATGTATATATGTTATAGTCAATAAATGTTATTACTTTGTATCCTTAAAACTCGTGCTGGATTCTTCGTGGCCCTTACAAAACCCAGACTTCCGGTTGCGGCGATGCTCAGCTAAGCCGCACGTTTCGGCGGCTCCAGCTCTGACGGACATTTGGGCTCTTTTTGAGAGCCCCAACGGGAAATTTTCGCGACAAAACCCGGTGTGGGGTGAAGCAGCAGGGAGTCCCCCGCAGTGTGCAAGAAAAAGATCGGCAGCGGTGGCCAAATCATGGAGGATCCTCGAGAGCAGCGGCAGAGGAAAGAAAGAAACAAGATGGCGTCGGAGGGAGCCCAGGCGACATGGGGACCGGACCAGGATGAATTTCTCAGACGGTGTGTGGAGGTGTTAAAAAAGGAGGTGCTGGCCCCGATGTTACAGGCAATCGAGGGGCTTAAAGAGACACAAAAGGCCCAGGTGATAGAGCTCCGTGTGGTGGAGCAGAAGGTAACTGAAAACGAGGATGAGATCCTGGGCCTAGCGGTCAAAATGGAAACGCACGAGGCGCTTCATAAGAAGTGCATCGAAAGAATTGAAGTCCTGGAAAATAGATCAAGGGGAAAGAACCTCCGGATCCTGGGTCTCCCCGAGGGAGTGGAAGGAGCTGATGGCGGGGCTTATGTGAGCACGATGCTACACTCGCTAATGGGAGCTGAGGCCCCCTCGGGCCCCTTGGAAGTGGAAGGGGCTCACCGGGTCCCTGCGAGGAAACCAAAGGCTGGAGAACCACCAAGGGCGATGGTCGTGCGATTTCACCGCTTCAACGACAGAGAGGTTGTTTTGAGCTGGGCCAAGAAGGTACGAAGTAGCAGATGGGAGAATGCGGTAATGCGAGTGTATCAGGACTGGAGCGCGGAGGTGGCGAGAAGGAGGGCGAGTTTCAATCGAGCCAAGGAGGTGCTGCGTAAGAAGAAAGTAAAGCTCGGGATGTTGCAGCGATTATGGGTCACGTACCAGGATAGACATTACTATTTTGAAACGTCGGAAGAAGCATGGACCTTCACCCAAAAAGAGAAACTGGACGAGAGCTGAGGGAATGATGTTGGAGGGGAAATGACAATGTTGCTGTATAGAGATGTAAATTGGGAAAAGGGAGGTTCACTGTATCGGGACGGTCTTTGACGGGGGGGGACACTGAGAAATGTGGGCGCCGGTGGGGGGGAAAAAGAGACACAGGCGGGGGATGGGGAATGGGAACGGGGCTGTAGGGGGACCTGCGCCATAGGGGGCAGAATGGTTCTAGGAAAGCGCGGGTCTTTTCCCGCGCTAGAGAGATGATGGCGGGAAGATAGGCGCAAGGAGGATGGGAGTTCCACACACGGGGGGGGGGGTCAAGGAGAGAGCGGGAGAAGCCGGGGTCAGTTGAAGTCAGCTGACTTTTGGAAGCAATATGGGGGGAGTAACCATGCTAGATGGGGATCTAGTGGGGGGGTGGGGGGTGGGGGGGTGGGGGGGGGGGATAACTGGGTTGCTGCTGCTGGGATCGAAAGGGAGCTGGTAAGAGAAGAGGTGGTCTGTGGTGTTGGGTGTTCTGACACACAGATGAGCCAACACAGTTGCATATGGTACAACGCTTCTTTATTTAAACTCACTATTTACAGTTTGGTCTTTGCACTCTGCACGTGGGGGGCTCCCTGCTTGTGGTGTTTCAACAGCTCTTTCTTGTTCCCTTCTCCCCAGACCTACTGACCTCCAGGTGTCGTGCTCGTGCTTTTTATGTGGTTGGTGTTCTTGTCTGTGATTGGTTGTGGTGTTGTGTACTCTGATTTGCCTGTTAGTGTGTCCATCATGATGTGTGTGTTTGAATATCATGACATCCCCCCTTTTTACAAAGATATGTGCCTACGTGGTGATAAATATGATCGTGACGTGAGTGCATCTAAGAGTGTGTGTGTGTCGTGTGCAGCATGTGTCTATGACGGAACTATGTACATGGGGCGATGTCGAGTGCGTCACATGAATCCAGTTGTACCATAACATAACATAAATGCGAGCGAGAGAAGAAGAGAAAAAATTTGAACAGTTGTCCAGTCAGACGACATCTGGAACGATAAACAACAACAGGTTATCATGTAAAATTGTCCAACTTATTAAACATATGAACTGTATTATAAGTCCATTCTAATGGGTTTGCGACGAATTCGGGTTGACCGCCTCAAGGGTGGATCAAGAACCACCGGCTGCTGTGCAGGCATGGCCATGGGTGGCGATGGAAAGGGCGTGATGTGCGGCAGCTCCACAAAGTCATCCTCGGAAGCCTGTTGAGGATCTGGCGTGCTGTGTGGCTGTGAGCGTGGAAGTCGGCGAAGGGCGCGCCGATTGCGGCGACGCACGGAACCATCCGGCATGCGAACCAGGAACGAGCGGGGAGCCACTTGTCGGAGGACTTCGGCCGGTGCTGACCAGCCACCATACGGTTGATGGACGCGTACTTTGTCTCCGGAGGACAGGGGGGGCAGGTCCGTCGCTCGTGTGTCGTACCGACCTTTCTGGCGATCACGCTGCAGTTGCATGTTCCGAAGAACCGCCTCATGGTCTGTTGTCGGTGCCAGGACGGAAGGTACCGTCGTCCTGAGGGAGCGACCCATTAGTAGCTGCGCTGGCGAGAGGCCCGTGGATAACGGGGCCGATCGATAGGCCAGCAAGGCAAGGTTAAAGTCCGATCCGGCATCAGCCGCCTTGCACAGGAGCCGCTTTGCGATGTGGACACCCTTTTCAGCCTTCCCGTTCGATTGTGGATGCAGAGGGCTGGATGTCACATGAGTGAAACCATATGCTGCGGCAAAGGACGACCATTCACGGCTGGCAAAACAAGGTCCATTGTCTGACATGACAGTCCTTGGAATGCCATGGCGAGCAAACGTTTCCTTGCAGGCCCCAATGACTGCGGACGACGTCAGATCATGGAGAGGCATGACTTCCGGGTAGTTTGAGAAGTAGTCTATAATAACAATGTAATCTCTGCCGAGCGCGTGAAATAGGTCAACACCCACCTTCGCCCAGGGGGACGTCACCATCTCGTGTGGTAGAAGTGTTTCCGGAGGTTGCGCTGGCTGAAACCTCTGACAGGTTGTGCAGTTGAGCACCATGTTGGCTATGTCTTCATTAATACCCGGCCAATATACCGCCTCCCGGGCCCTTCGTCTGCATTTTTCGACGCCCAAGTGGCCTTCGTGTAGTTGACGAAGAATCATCTGGCGCACACTGTGTGGAATAACGATCCTATGCGATTTCATAAGGACCCCGTCTATATTGGTGAGATCATCTCGCACATTATAAAACTGGGGGCACTGCCCTTTTAGCCACCCTTCCGTCATGTGGCGCATCACTCGCTGCAGCAGAGGGTCAGTCGCCGTCTCTGCGCGTATGTGGGCCAGACTAGGATCATCAGCTGGCATATTTGCTGCTGTCAGAGTCACGTGTGCCTCAATTTGACGCACGAACCCCTCCGCATCTGGTGGTGTGCTCACTGCTCGGGAAAGAGTGTCCGCTACGATGAGTTCCTTCCCCGGAGTGTAGATCAGTTCAAAATCGTACCTCCTGAGTTTAAGTAAGATGCGCTGGAGGCGAGGAGTCATGTCGTTCAGGTCTTTGTTAATGATGTTGACCAGGGGGCGGTGGTCAGTTTCGACCGTGAATCGTGGCAGGCCATACACATAGTCGTGGAACTTGTCCAGTCCAGTTAACAAGCCCAGGCATTCTTTTTCGATTTGCGCGTAGCGCTGTTCGGTAGGGGTCATGGCTCGTGAGGCATACGCAACCGGGGCCCATGATGACGTGCTGTCTTTTTGCAGGAGTACCGCTCCTATACCAGATTGGCTGGCGTCTGTTGAGATCTCTGTAGGGCGAGTCGTGTCAAAGAAGGCCAGCACTGGTGCCGTGACCAGTTTGTGCTTGAGCTCCTCCCATTCCCGCTGATGCGACTGGTGCCAGTTGAATTCCGTCGATTTTTTTACGAGATGGCGCATGTTTGTTGTATGAGAAGCCAGGTTGGGAATGAACTTCCCAAGGAAGTTGACCATGCCCAGGAATCTTAAGACAGCCTTCTTGTCAGCCGGTCGTGGCATGGCTGTGATGGCGCTAACCTTGTCTGCATCGGGACGGACCCCGGACCTTGAGATGTGGTCCCCGAGGAATTTCAGCTCCGTCTGGCCGAAAGCACACTTCGCACGGTTGAGACGCAGGCCATTTTGCCGTATGCGGGTGAAGACACGTCGAAGACGATGCATGTGTTCCTGCGGAGTGGTGGACCAAATGATGATATCGTCCACATATACACGTACCCCTTCGATGCCTTCCATCATCTGCTCCATAATGCGGTGGAATACTTCAGATGCCGAATTGATGCCGAATGGCATCCGGTTGTAGCAGAATCTGCCAAAAGGGGTGTTGAATGTGCATAGTCTTCGGCTGGCCGGGTCCAGTTTGATCTGCCAGAATCCTTTGGACGCATCCAATTTAGTGAATATGTTGGCTCGCGCCATCTCGCTGGTGAGGTCTTCTCGTTTCGGGATGGGATAGTGTTCCCGCATGATGTTGTTGTTCAGATCTTTTGGATCTATACATATACGGAGCTCGCCAGAGGGCTTCTTTACACAGACCATGGAGCTGACCCATGGCGTGGGCTCCGTGACCTTGGATAGGACCCCTTGGTCCTGAAGAATCTGCAGTTGTGCCTTGAGGCGGTCTTTGAGAGGCGCAGGAACCCTGCGAGGTGCGTGAACGACAGGGATGGCGTCCGGTCTGAGTCGAATCTTGTACGTGTGTGGCAATGTCCCCATGCCTTCAAAAACCTCCTGGGTGTGAGCGAGGAGGGAATGGAGATTCGCGTGGAACTCAGCATCCGGGAAGTCGGATATCTCATCTGGAGAGAGAGACATAATGCGCTGTACCAGGTGAAGGACCTTACACGCTTGTGCGCCCAGTAACGAGTCCTTTGATGAGCCCACAACTTCGAAGGGGAGTGTGGCCGTGTACCTCTTGTGAGTCACCTGTAGCTGGCAAGATCCTATGGACGGGATAACGTTCCCGTTATAGTCAACCATCTTAAGCCGGGATGGTGTGATGGGTGGTTTGACCTTCATGGCCTGGACTGCAGAGTAAGCAATCAGGTTGGCGGATGCGCCGGTGTCCAGACGGAAGGCGACGCGCGATTGGTTGACCGTCAGGGTGGCACACCACTCATCGTCTGGATTGATGGCATTGACCTTGTTGACATCAATGACGGCAACTCGGAAGTCATCCTGGTTATCTGCATCACTTAACTGGAAGTCTTGATGCGTGGGCTGGACGGTCCTGACTCGTGTGCGAGGTTGTCGAGGATGCGCCGGATCCATGGGTTGAGCCGCACGACAGCGGGCTGCGTAGTGGCCCATCATGGCACATCTGTTGCACTGTCGGTTTTTTGCAGGACATTGCCCTTTTAAGTGTAGACCTCCACAATTGCTGCACGTCATGACGTCACGGCGTTCGTTGCGCCACTGCGCATGCGCAGTGCGATCTTGCGGTGGGCGCGCCTGCGCAGTGCGTCCCTCGTTGTGGCCGTTATTTTTGGCGCGCACCTGCGCGGGAGACCGCGAAAAGCGCGGGAAGCGGCCGCTGTCGTCCGGGCCGTGGGGCGGGAAGAAATCGACGGCCTGGATGCGTTCAACGTCGTGGGCGGCCTGGCTTGCCGATTCGACGGCTGGGGACCCCCTCCGTGCCAACTCGGACGCCTGAAATCGGGCAAAACGGCAGGTAGCATTTTCATGGAGGACACAGGCTTCCACAGCAGACGCTAAGGTGAGGCTTTTCATTTTAAAAAGCTGCTGGCGTAGGCCACTAGAGGCAACGCCAAAAACAGTCTGGTCCCTGATCATGGACTCTGTAGTGGTGCCGTAACCGCAGGACTGCGCTAGAATCCGGAGGTGCGTCAAAAAGGGTTGAAAAAGTTCCTCCTTACCTTGCAGGCGTTGCTGAAAGATGTATCTTTCGAAACTTTCGTTTACTTCAGTTTGAAAGTGCTGGTCCAGTTTGAGGATGACCGTGTCATATTTGGCCTGGTTTTCGCCTTCTTCGAACACCAGTGAGCTAAAGACATCGGTTGGGTACGGGCCTGCGTAGAAGAGGAGCATTGCAATCTTCGAATCATCCGAGGCATTCTGTTTTTCGGTGGCACGGATGTACAGGTCAAATCGCTGCCTGTAGAGCTTCCAGTTGGTGCCTAGGTTCCCCGTGACTTGCATCGGCTGCGGTCCGTCGGTGTGGTCCATGTCCAGAATGGCAGGTTAGTAGGCAGGTATCGATCCACTCCTGTACCATGTGGTGTTGGGTGTTCTGACACACAGATGAGCCAACACAGTTGCATATGGTACAACGCTTCTTTATTTAAACTCACTATTTACAGTTTGGTCTTTGCACTCTGCACGTGGGGGGCTCCCTGCTTGTGGTGTTTCAACAGCTCTTTCTTGTTCCCTTCTCCCCAGACCTACTGACCTCCAGGTGTCGTGCTCGTGCTTTTTATGTGGTTGGTGTTCTTGTCTGTGATTGGTTGTGGTGTTGTGTACTCTGATTTGCCTGTTAGTGTGTCCATCATGATGTGTGTGTTTGAATATCATGACAGTCGGGGCGGGAATGCGCCGCCTGGGGGACGGGTGGGTGCGCGGGACCGGGACGTGGGTCTGGCCCAAAGAGGGTGATGGCTAGTCGACAGGGGAGGGGGGAGGGGGGCGGGCAGCCCCCCAATCCGGCTGATCACGTGGAATGTGAGAGGCCTAAATGGGCCGATTAAGAGGGCCCGAGTGTTCGCGCACTTGAAGGGACTGAAGGCAGACGTGGCCATGCTTCAAAAGACGCATCTGAAGGTGGCGGACCAGGTTAGGTTAAGGAAAGGATGGGTGGGACAGGTGTTCCACTCAGGGTTGGACGCAAAGAATAGAGGGGTGGCCATATTGGTGGGGAAACGGGTGTCATTCGTGGCTAGGAACATCGTAGCGGACAGCGGGGGCAGATATGTGATGGTGAGTGGCAGACTGCAGGGAATGGAGGTCGTGCTGGTCAACGTATAGGCCCCGAACTGGGATGATGCGGGATTTATGAAGCGGATGCTGGGACGTATCCCAGACCTGGAGGTAGGAAACCTGGTAATGGGGGGGGGACTTCAATACCGTGCTAGACCCAGGGTTAGATAGATCTAGATCCAGGACCGGAAGAAGGTGCTTAGGGGGTTTATGGACCAAATGGGGGGAGTGGATCCGTGGAGATTTGCTAGGCCGCTTGCCAAAGAGTTCTCCTTTTTCTCCCATGTCCTATGTCTATACTCCTGGATAGATTTCTTTGTTTTGGGTAGGTCACTGATTTCGAGGGTGGAGGGAACGGAGTACTCGGCCATAGCTGTTTCAGACCATGCCCCACATTGGGTGGATCTGGAACTAGGAGAGGAGAGGGAACAGTGCCCACTCTGGCGACTGGATGTGGGATTATTGGCAGATGAGGGAGTCTGCGGAAGGGTGTGGGGATGTATCGAAAGGTACCTGGAGGCCAATGATGATGGGGAGGTCTGAGTGGGGGTAGTATGGGAAGCGCTGAAGGCGGTGGTCAGGGGAGAGTTGATCTCCATCAGGGCTCACAAGGGGAAAACAGAGGCCAAAGAGAGGGGAAAATTACTGGGGGAGATTTTGAGTGTGGATAAAAAATATGCGGAGGCCCCAGATTAAGGACTATATAGGGAGAGGCGAAGACTCCAGACGGAGTTTGACCTGCTGACCACAGGGAAGGCAGAGGCACAGTGGAGGAAGGCACAGGGGATGAGATATGAATATGGGGAAAAGGCGAGTCGCCTGTTGGCCCACCAGCTTCGTAAGAGGACAGCGGCGAGGGAAATAGGGGGAGTTAGGGATGAAACGGGAACTATGGTGCGGAGAGCAGGGAAGGTAAATTAGGTGTTTAAGACCTTTTATGAGAGGTTATATAGGTCCCAACCCCCGGAGGGAAAAGAGGGGATGCAGCAGTTTCTGGACCAACTAAGGTTCCCGAGGGTGGAGGAGCAGGAGGTGGCAGGTCTGGGGGCGCCAATTGGGGTGGACGAGGTGACCAAAGGGCTGAGGAACATGCAGGCAGGGAAGGCCCCGGGACCTGAAGGGTTCCCAGTGGAATTTTACAGGAAATACGTGGACTTGTTGGCCCCGCTGCTGGTAAGAACCTTTAACGAGGCCAGAGAAGGGGGGACTCTACCCACGACAATGTCGGAGGCGACGATATCACTAATCCTGAAGCGGGATAAAGATCCGCTGCAATGCGGGTCTTATAGGCCTATCTCGCTCCTGAATGTGGACGCCAAGTTGTTGGCAAAAGTGCTGACAATGAGGATAGAGGATTGTGTCCCGGGGGTGGTGCACGAAGATCAGACAGGCGACAGAAGGGTGTATTGGGAGCCTCGGTGTGGTCCCCGATCAGGAACAACCATAGGTTTGTCCCAGGAAGGCTGGATGGAGGGTTCCAGAGCTGGCACCGGGCAGGAGTTAGGAGAGTGGGAGACTTATTTATAGATGGGACGTTTGCGAGCTTGGGAGCGCTAGAGGAAAAGTATGAGCTGCCTCCGGGGAATATCTATAGATATATGCAGGTGAGGGCATTCACGAGACAACAGGTAAGGGAATTTCCGCTGCTCCCGACACAGGGGATCCAGGATAGAGTGATTTTGGGGGGGTGGGTCGGGGAGGGCAAAGTGTCCGAAATATACCGGGAGATGAGAGAAGAGGGGGAGGAGCTGGTAGAAGAGCTGAAAGGAAAATGGGAAGAAGAGCTCGGGGAGGAGATTGAGGAGGGTTTGTGGGCTGATGCCCTAAGTAGGGTAAATTCCTCTTCCTCATGTGCCAGGCTTAGCCTGATCCAATTTAAGGTGCTACATAGAGCACACATAACGGGAGCGAGGTTGAGCAGGTTCTTCGGAGTGGAGGACAGGTGCGGGAGGTGCGGGGGAAGCCTGGCGAACCACACACATATGTTTTGGTCGTGTCCAGCATTGGAGGAGTACTGGAGGGGAGTGACAAGAGTGATCTCGAAGGTGGTGAAGGTCCGGGTCACGCCAAGCTCGGGGTTAGTTATATTTGGGGTAGCGGATGAGCCGGGAGTGCAGGAGGCGAAAGAGGCCGATATTGTGGCCTTTGCGTCCCTGGTAGCCCGGCGAAGGATTTTACTCATGTGGAAGGAAGCGAAACCCCCCGGCGTGAAGGCCTGGATAGACGATATGGCAGGGTTCATAGAACTGGAACGGATGAGGTTTGCGCTGAGAGGATCGGCTCAGAGGTTCTCCAGGCCGTGGCAACCGTTCCTCGGCTATCTAGCGGAATGCTAGGGGGAAAATAGATAGCCAGCAGCAGCAGCCCAGAAAGAAAGGGGACCCCCTTTCTTTCCTTTCGAGAGGTGGGGGGGGGTAAATTGTTTTTGTTCTAGATGGGGTGGAGGGGCGGTGAGGGAGCACTATTTTGTGTTACTTTGCTGGTTCACTACTTTATTTAAACAATGTTATCTATTAGTTATCGTGTTACCGTTTTTGTTGATTTGTAAGGAGGAAAAATTGTGTTTGAAAACTTTAATAAAATATATATATATTTTTTTAAATGTCTGCCCCAAGATTCACAGAGGCACCGCTTGGCAGCCTGCTAGATACCATGGAGGGGCATCCACACATCCTGTACCCATGAATGGGAAGGATGCCCTCAAGCAAGGTCACCCTCCAGCAAGGATGAAATCTCTGACCTTGAGATTGAAGAAGCATCACAGCTTTCACCCATACCCTCCACCAGTGCAGAGATACACACCTCAATGGGACTTAGTATGAGAGAGGCATCGGGGTCAAAAGGAAAAGTTGGGACTATCAGGAATGAATGTCAGCTACTCTCTTTGGATTTAAAATCTGCATAGAGGAGCCTCAACGCTCTCGGTCTGCAGAGATCTTGCCAACACTCCGAGACAGCCAGGTCAATACTGCCTGGGTAACAGACACAGTGGAGACTTGGTACAAGACTTCTGTACTGCTTTACTCCAACCAGATAGAAAGTTAAGGCAGTGGCAAAGGAACGAGAATCTCAAAACACAGAGAGATGATGAGATTTTCTCTTGGCTTAGTAAATAGATGAGCAAACGTTATCCCAAACAATGTTACAATGTTTCATTGGGGAGATTAATGAGGAAGAATTAATGTTTTATGACTGACCAAGAGCAGAGTAAGGCATTCTGAGCATTGAAGGAAAGCTCAAAGTCTTGGATAGGACAATCCGAGGGCACCAACGAAGGTCATTGTGGATGTCCTTTGGGACTAGGAACAGTGCTAGCATAGACACATGCTGGAGGACCAAGTGTCACTGCTTACTGATGTGGAAAGGTGATATTTGCAGATAGAGCAAGCAGCCTTGTGGCTGGTCTGGACATATGATAGGTTTCCTGTATATCTGTTTGGCTTTGAATCTGAGTTGACAACAGAGCATAAACCGCTGGAAGTGATATACTTTCCCCAGTCAGTCAAAATCATGCACGAAGATCAAAAGATCGAGACTGCCTTCAGCAATACAAGTACAAGGTTGTTCACATTGCTGATTCACTCTCAAGAATACTGAAGGTGAACAAGATGAGTGAGTCCAGCTGGGGAAGGAAGCTGAATCATTTGTGCAATTTGTAGTGGTGCGCTCAACACCCAGAGCAATGACAATGCGGGTGCTAAAGAGAGCCAGGCAAAGGTCAAGAATTAGAAGACATCAGGCAGAGGATCCAAACAGGAAAGTGGGAAAAGTGTCCAAAAGAAGCCTATGTTGCTGTGAGAGATGAAATGGGCATGAGTGGCAAACCTGTGGTCAGAGTCAGCTGACTTGTTAAGGCAATTAAAGCATTGACTTGTCTGATGTAGATCATTTGGGAGTGGTCATCATGGAGGAGAAACTAAGAACCAAGGTTTGGTGGCCTGGATTGGAGAAGGATGCAGAAAAGTTCATCGCATCTTGTCATGCACTCTAAGCCGTTAGCGAATCCTACCATCTGAACCAATTCACAACAGCTGCATGAAGGGAAGATTAGATGCATTCCCGGTCAGTGCAGTCAGTTCCGTTTGTTATTGAATATTACAATCGTGACTATGAATAAGTTGCGATGAAGTCTACGACAGCACAACAAACAGTGATTGAGATATTTGGGAAACAGTCTGTTTTGAGTACCTTGTGCTCAGTGGGCCACAGTTTGTCTCACAGATGTTTGCTGATTAATGAAATGAAATGAAATGAAATGATTACATACATGTTACCAGGAATCACCACCACAGAGTGACACCAAAATGTCCACCAGAGGTGGAACATGTGGTGGTGTACAGAGCAACTCCACAAAGCACGACATTGCCCAGCAGAGCTGCTGCCTGGACACAAACTATGTAGAAAGATGCCAGAGATCAGGGGTATCACTGATGATCAAGGAGTTTGAAAAGAAGGGTGCATCAGAGTTTTACCCAGATCACAGAAGGGGTGCCAGAGCCAGATGTGATGCCAGGTGGTGAATTATTGGTTAGCTGAGAGTCTTCAGGCAAGATGGACAAAACCATTGGCTAAAATCAACCTTGTCCGCAGCTTGGATTTTCCGGTGCCGTTGTCGCCCGCAACGGGTCCCTTCATGGACGTAACTGGAGTATCCTGCCCATTCTTCCAAAGTGATACACTGTTACTTTCTAGACTGGAAAAACAGTTACTGCGTGGGCCGCCTGAAGGAGCAGAACATGACATAAATACGTCACATGTCATGAGATATCAGCATCACTAGTTTTGTGATGCAGAATCCAGAGTCTGAGCTAAATCCAGTTCCAGATCAAGAAAATATCAAGTTTGGAACAGCAACGATCAGCTCGACATCGAGGTGAGGCTCAGATGGCAGTTAGGACGGGGGAGGCAGCTGGACCAAGATCTAGAGACTCCAGAGTTCCTGACAGCAGGCTGACAGCTTGCAGTCCAAAGGTCCCCGAATGGAAGCTGACACCTGCATATCCAGGAGCAGAGTGTGAGGTGACAGGATGCCAGAGCAACACTCCCAAAAGGTGTGAGGGATTAACCGAATGCTTAGTTCCATTTGGGGGAGGTGATCAGTGTTGGAAACTAATTGGTGGTTTAGAAATAATTTGTGATTATTGAATTGGAAAAGCAAAACTGTGACCCAATGGAGTTGATCAAGATGTGAAACCTACAGTTAGAGTTGAATAATATAAAAGGAATTTGAAACATGAAGCATATTGAACTCTTTTGTGTCCAGTGGTTTAAGAAGTGATTTCCTTTGACCTTGCGTTTGAAAGTAGGGAATAATATTTCATTGTTTGAAGTTGAAAGAATCAAACAGGAAATTATATTCAGGGTACGGCCAGAAAAAAAATCATGTACATGTTTTTGGTCTGAAAATGGATGTCATGATGATAACTGAATGTTATGCAAGCTCAGATATTAGATACTATTTAGTCTGTTCTGCAAACCATAAGGGGTCACAATGGTCGGATCACACATATTCAAGCGATTGCCTTGGGGATGAGGGTGGAGGCAATGATGCAGAGCCAAGATGGCCAAATAAAGTTTGTGAATCAGGTCAAATATTGTTCTTAGTGGTTAGCATTGGTGCTTCACAGCGCCGGGGTCCCAGGTTCGATTCCTGCTTGGATCACTGTCTGTGCGGGTGTTCTGCATGTTCTCCCCGTGTCTGCATGGGTTTCCTCCAGGTGCTCCGGTTTCCTCACACAAATCCCGAACGACGTGTTGTTAGGTGAACTGAATATTAGAACATAAGAACTAGGAGCAGAAGTAGGTCATCTGGCCCTTCGAGCCTGCTCCACCATTCAATGAGATCATGGATGATCTTTTGTGGACTCAGCTCCACTTTCCCACCCGAACACCATAACCCTTTATTCCTTTATTCTTCAAAAACTATCGATCTTTATCTTGAAAACATTTCATGAAGGAGCCTCAACTGCTTCACTGGGCAGGGAATTCTATAGATTCACAACCCTTTGGGTGAAGAAGTTCTTCCTAAACCCAGTCCTAAATCTACTTCCCCATATTTTGAATGCTCCCTCAGTGTACCCAAACAGGCGCCAGAGTGTGGCGACGAGGGGCTTTTTACAGTAACTTCATTGCAGTGTTACAATCAGCATCAGTAGGTTGGCCACCTTGGGTTCGACGAAGGGCAAAAGGGGAGGATCAAAAGAGGCAGTCAAATTAACAGGATTTTCTTACAACGATTTATTCAGGATCTTGCTGTGCACAAATTAGTTGGTGCGTTTTCTGCATTACAACAATGACCATACTTCAAAATATCATTCATTGACTGGAAAATGACCTGGGGTGTCCTGAGGTTGCAAAAGGTGCTGTATAATACAAGTCTTTAAAAACCTTGATCTCTGTCCCTCCAACTCTCTCTTTTCGTTTGAAGAAGCTGCTACCTTTTTGACCAGGCCCCACTCCTAATATTCCTTCCCGTGGCTCAATGTCAAACTCAATCTGTTAGTGCTCCTCTGAAGGACCTTCAGATGTTTTACTGAGTTTAAGGTACTAACTCTATAAAATAAAAGTTGCTGTTGTATATATCCAAGTCAAAATTTGTTTAAATTTTAACAGCTACTGGCAGTCAAATATAATAATGCCATTTAAGAAACATTGCAAAAGGTAGTTATAGTTATGCTGCAGAGTAATGTTGCCAAGGGAATGTTTGACATGATTATTATTTTAGAGAGGGAACCACACAAACCTCTCCTATTATTTCTGGGTCATGCTTTCGCAATGTTCTTGATGAATCATGGAGCAGAGAGAACTTGGCGATGAAATGATCGGAATGTACAAGATAATAATAATCTTTATTGTCACAAGTAGGCTTACATTAACACTACAATGAAGTTACTGTGAAAATCCCCTAGTCGCCACATTCCGGCGCCTGTTCGGGTACACTGAGGGGGAATTCAGAATGTCCAATTCACCTAACAAGCACGTCTTTTGAGACTTGTGGGAGGAAACCGGAGCACCTGGAGGAAACCCACCCAGACACAGGGAGAACATGCAGACTCAGCACAGACAGTGGCCCAAGCAGGAATTGAACCCGGGATCCTGGTGCTGTGAGGTAACAGTGCTAACCACTGTGCTACCATAATTATGAAGGGCATGGGCAGGGTGGATAGGGAGCAGCTGTTTCCCTTGGTTGGAGGGTCAGTCACGAGGGGACACTGATTCAAGGTGAGGGGCAGGGCATTTAGGGGGGATTTGAGGGAAAACGTTTTTTCACAGAGGTTGGTGACGGTCTGGAATGGACTGCCTGGGAGGGTGGGAGAGGCAGGTTGCCTCGTATCCTTTAGATAGTACCTGGATGAGCACTTGGCACGTCATAACATTCAGTGCTATGAGCCGAGTGCTGGCAAATGGGATTAGGTAGGTAGGCAGGTGTTTTTCACGTATCAGTGCAGACTCGATGGGCCACAGGATTCTGTGATTCTGCGAATCTGAAATTGATTCCTAGTGTGTCAGGTTGCCACCTAGTGGCTGCACCCCAACTGCAGGCCTTGCAGCCAAGTCTAACACACAGTTCTCACTATTGTATTCTGTGGGTTTTTACATACAGTGCAAACTGCCTTTATAATCTCAAAATCTTGCTCAATACATGAAAAATTAGACATTAAACACAAGTATTTAGACGTTGATAAATAGGTCTCATCAGAAGAAAGTTTAAAATCTGATACAACTAAATCTCCCTACAATTATTTGCATTTTCAAATAGTTATTTAAGATGATATATCCCAGTAAATATATTTTATTTAACCCCAATTAATCTATCACATGATCTCACTCACAAAGTACAGTGGATTCTCGCTGTGTCTGCGTGGGTCTTCCAGGTGGTCCAGTTTCCTCCCACAAGTCCCGAAAGATGTGCTTGTTCAGTGAATTGGACATTCTGAATTCTCCCTCAGTATACCTGAACAGGAGCCGGAATGTGGCGACTAGGGGATTTTCACAGTAACTTCATTGCACTGTTAATGTAAGCCTACTTGTGACAATAATAAAGATTCTTATTGCTATTATTATGAACAGAATTTCAGGATCACGAGGCAGAAGAGAGATTGACCAGACCTAGATCTTTAATGTGTCATTCATGTCAGTTAGAACTAGTATTAAAAATATTTATAGTTATTTCAACATTCTTAGTTAAAGTTTGAACTATGTGAGGAATGCAGGATTTTATATATAGTGGATTATAAACATTTGGCAATTTAAGGGTTAACAGCCTGGGTTAGAATGTTTGACTGCAATAGTCATGTGCTTAAAAAGTATCATGTTTTGCAAGACCAGAAAGCTTTTAGAAGACAGAGGTAAAATTGACCAGAGCAATGTGTTTTCAGCCTATTCTAATGCACTGTTGTTTGACTAGGGACGGTGCCCAGGGAGTTAATGGGTGGAATTCTCCGACCCCCACCCCGGGGCAGAGAATCGGTGTGGCGCCGCGCGAACCGCGCCACGCTGCCCCGACGGCGGGACACAAAGCTCTGCAGTGCGGAGAATCAGTGCCATCGGCGCCGGCGTGGTCGACACGGCGCCGGTCGGGGTACGCGCCTACTCTCCGGCCCTGGCCGACACGGGCTGTGCGCCGATTCTCCAGCCCGAATGGGCCGAGTGGCCGTCATCAAAAACGCCGGCGGCGTTCTAACATCCTCTGAGCCGGCGGGACCTCAGCGTTGAAGGGTCCGGGGGTGGCCTGTGAGGAGGGAAGGGGGTCCGACTCCTGTGGGGCCTCCGTAGTGGCCTGGCCCACGTTCGGGGCCCACCGGTCGGCAGGACGGCCTCTCAGCCCCCCTGCCTCCATTCCTCTGCGCCGGCTCCTGTAGCCCAGCGCCATTTGGCGTCAGGGCCGGCGCGGGGGAAGAAGCCCACTGCACCTGCGCTTGTTGGCGCCTGCCCAACTGCGCATGCGCGGACCTCGCGGCGCAGGGTTCAGGCCGGGAACGGCAGCTTCGGCGCCGTGCTACCCCACTGTGGCCTGGAGAATCAGGTCGCGGAACGGGCGCTGACGCCGGAGTAAAACACTCCCGTTTTTACGCCACGCCGGCACCTAGCTGCCCGATGGGAGAATCGCGCCTGTTGTGTTTACAGGCTGGAGAGTTCATTTGTTTTCAGCTTGTGGAAATTATGTCATTGCTGGGTGGAGTTATGGTAATCAGACAAGAGAAAGCTTTTTGAGTTGAGTTCTGATCTGGTTAACACTGAGCCCAGTAAGGGGTGGATATTCTGTCGGCCGACGCCAAAACCGGGAAAGGTGATTGGGCAAAGAATCAGTTTTGACGCCAAAATGATGGCGGGCGCCGGTTTCACGCCAAATCGCGATTCTCCAGTGCCTCGACAATGGTGTCAATGCATTCCACTCCACATATACAATAAACGGCGTTTGCATATCATTAGCGGGCCTGACCCGGTATTCTCCGGGGGCTCCGTAATTCTCTGCCACCATTGATTCGCCGCCATCGATGGGATGCCCCGGGTTCAGGGGCTGATAGACAGGATGCATTTCGCCCTACAAGCACCTGCAGATGACTGGCCACTCTACACAAACCAAAAGGGGTTTCACTTGATGAATGTGCTGCTGGTGTGTAACCATCAGATGCGCATCCCCAGGCACTGTGTACGACGCCTTCATCTGGCACACTGGACGATCCCTGGCCTTGTCGAGGTGCCCCCCGGCCGGGGGGTGGGGGGTGGGGGGTGGGGGGGGGGTGTTGACTCCAGGGGCTATCTGCTGCTTTTGTGGCTGATGACGCCTATCCGGAGGCCGCAGTCCGATGTGGAGACCGGTGGCCCATACCGCCACCTGGCGCATGATTGAGAAGTGCTTTGGCATCCTGAAGATGCGGTTCAGGTGTCTGGACCACTCTGGAGGGGCCCTCCAGTATTGCGCTGGAAGGTTGCCCACTCATGGTGGCCTTCTGTGTCCTCCACAACATCGTGCATCAGAGGGGCAACGTGCGGGATGAAGAGGACGCACTTCACACCTACAGTCCCACTGAGCCCTGCGGCTTCCCACTGCCTGCTTTCACTCTCTGCTCTGTTTATCTCAGTCTCACTTTTTCCCCCAACCTCTACACTTACTGGCCTGCTGTCCGGTTCCCACCACCCCTACCGCACTAGTTTAAACCCTCCCGACCAGTACTGGCAAATCTCCCGCCCAGGACATTGGTGCCCCTCCAGTTCAGATGCAACCTGTCCTTCTTGTACAGGTCCCAATTCCACAGAAGACATCCCAGTGATCCATACATCTAAAGCCCTCCCTCCTACACCAGCTCTTTAGCCACGTGTTCAATTGTACTATCTTACTGTTCCAAGCCTCACTAGTACGTGGGACAGGGAGTAATCCTGAGATTACTACCCTAGAGGTCCTGCTTTTTAGCTCCCGACCTAACTCCCTGAATTGTCTTTGCAGGACCTCTTCCCTCTTCCTGCCTATGCATTAGACCAATGTGGACAATGACATCTGTCTATTAACCCTCCTGTTTCAGGTTTACCTGCAGCCATTCAGAGATATCCAGGGCCCTGGCAACAGGGAGGCAACACACCATCCTGGAGTCTCCTTTGCAGCCACAGAAACACCTGCCTGTGCCCCTCTCCTCACTGCCATCTTGTTAGCTGGGATGGTGTGTGTGGGGATTGAAGTGTATATAGGCGGCTGACGCTTGTCAGCCTCCTGAGTTCCAATTACAGACCCGGAAAATCCGGCACCATTTTTCATTGGAATCCATTGTGTTCCACATGGCACCGGTACTAGCCCCTTAACAGTTGTTGAATCGGTCCAGGTGCAGTGCCAGTTCTGCTGTTGTAGAAGTCCACAAATCTTGCCCCAGCATCAACACTTCGTCTCAGGAACCGAGAATTCCACCAAACGTCTGTTGGTCTCACAGTGGATAGTTAGAAACAAGATTAATAGTATTTAAAGCAGCATAGACTTGTCAGAGGACAAGGGGGACACTGAAACAAACCAGTTGAAACAGCTTTTTCAAGACATCCAACCAGAGTCTGCAGGGGTATTAACAGGAGCCAAATCTGTTCTGGAAAGCAAGTAATACTTTGTGCCATTAGGATGTAGGATGGATTGGAAGCTATATGTTCTTCCTTTCTTTTACTTTAATCGGGAATAGAGATAGTAATTAAGGGTACTGTATTTACTGTATTAATTCGTATTGTTTAAGTGGTAATTGTAAGCTATTTTCAGGTGTGAGGTTATAGATTTTAATAATCTGTCAGCAATAAAGTTTTCTTTTAAAAATACCAAATCCCTATTTTTTGTGCAATCACTCCTCGGGCAAAATATTCTTTCCGCACATTCTTAAAAAATAAATTAAAATATTGGGATTTCGGTCCACTAGCCTAGTCACTGTTTTGTCAGGTCGGGGATCGTAATTACTATCACTTTTAAATGGCTGGGGTTATTTCAAGTGACTTGCTTAAATTTTCAGTTTGATATCGAATGTAATGGTTACCCTTGTGGAATGGACTAATACAGGCGTGCGTGATTCAGTGACCTCACCATGCCTGACTTGGTGTCGGGATGAAGCCGTTTAATCTTGCGAGATGCCTCTTGTGAGCTTCCCGATGCTTTAAATGCCTCGCGAGATTCAACGGAATCTTGCGAGACATCACGATCTGGATGTCCCCCTCGCTGGGCGAGATCCAGGCATGTACAGTTAAATTAACTGTTAGGCTCATTTAAGTATACATTCGCTGGATTCACATGGGGCCTGGGATTCACCAGCCTCCCCAGTGAGGCCTCAACTGGACATCATTTGGTACTGGTTCACAAAGCTGTGAACCAGTCGTGATGACACCTTGGGGGGTCTCACTGGAGAGTTGAGGTCGCTGGGTGGTTAGGGAGAGGGCAGGGCGGTACGCTGGTACTCCCCCTGTCACAGTGGTGCTGACAGCCTGGCACCATTGCACTGCCAGGCTGGCAGGAGCACTGCCAGTGTGCACACTTGCTGTGCCCAGGTGACAGGTTGCCAATGCCAAGGGTCAGGCCGGGGGGTGGGGCCTTGCCTATAATAGATAGGCTTGAGGACCGTTGAAGATATAAGTTGGGTGAAGTGGGGGTCCGGAGGCAGGCAACAAATGATCGGGGCTGCCTTTCAAAATGGCATCCTGATCCATGAGTTTTGATTGAAAGAGTGGCTTTGACGGGGAGTTCCTCGCCAAGGCCAGAATAACGTCAAAGTGCTGTTGAATAGCAGGGTCTTTCACGGCACTGCAGGTGCTAAGAAACACCCAGGTAAATGCACTTTAACTTACGTCCGCTGAATCACGTTCTATGGTCTCCTGCTGAAGCTGAATTGCACCTTGTTTGCGCTTGCGCTGAGGGCAAATCTGGAAGCAATTCTTTGCCATGCAAATTTTTTCATGGGGATTGCAAAGGATTTCCTGGTGAATTTAGCTCTCATGCCTCCTTCTGCACTGTAAATTCTATCTATTCGAGGCCACCATTTTGAGCAGCCGGCCCAAAAACGAGGCCCGGTGACTGGACCCACCTCCCCCCCCCTAGCAACGCAATTCAGCCCATTCCCCGGGATTTTCTGTGTCACCCCCACAATACAAGAGTGGCCCAAACCCATCCACTGACCCCCCCCAACCAGAGACTCCCATGAGAGTGACCCCCATCAGTGCCCACCACCCCCCCCCCCCCCCAGGAAGAAGTTGAGTTCGCTTGCTGCATCGCCTCACGCCAGAGACCCCATCCTATCTCCCTCCCCAACTCCCCCTCCCACTTCCGCTTGATCCTTTCCACCAGCGCCTTACCCTTCTCTCCCAACACCCATATATGTCCCCGATCCTGCCCTCCCCCATCTCATCTGGTAGCAGCAGTTTCTCCAGCAACATGTACTCCAGTAGTTGGGGGAACGTCGTTAGCTCCTAATTTGCAAAGTCCCGCACCTTCCAGAACCTAAACTCACTCCCCCCCCCTCGGTGACTCAAACCTCTCCTGCAGCTCATGCAACCCAATGAATTTCCCCTTCCGTGAATGAACATATCCCTGACTTGCTTCAACTGCTCCTCCTTCCACCTATACATTCCATCCATCCCTTCCATCTTAAACCTGTGGTCCCCATACAGTGGTGTCAAAGCCGATATATGGCCCAGTTTAAGGTGCCTTCTCAACTGATTCCAGATCTGGATTCTCTGTATATATCCTCAGAATCAGCAGCAATGGAGCCATCACCAGAGCCCTCAAACTTGAGCCCCTACAGGACTGCTCCTCTAACTGATACTCAGCCCTCTCCCCCCCCCCCCCCCCCCCCCTCCCCCCACACACACACTATCTTTTCCCCTCTGTCTTTTGTCTGTCTTCCATGTGTGTGTATATAGAGGGTGTGGGGGATGGGGCAAGTTAAAGAGGGGTTAGCAATTAGATCATAGTTAACCAGTTGTATTTGCTGAATATTTAATTAAAATTATTGTTATTAAGAAAAAATTACAAAGCTGGTGACTGTAGTTATTGGGCATCCAAGGGTCAAAGACTTTGGGTATTTTTCTAAGAATTTGTCCGGCTGGAATTGACCATGCATTAGCCCAGGGGATTGTAACAATATTCAGGTCCTAGTCTTTGGCATCCTGTAGCTGTGTCTTGTAATGGCTATCTGATCGTACATATTTATTTCTATTTATTCTGTCAATTCACCTGTTTTGTTATGAATGCTTTGTGCATTCAGATACAGAGCCTTTAGTTTTGTCTTTTTTATTTTTTGTAATCTCTAGCCTTATCTACTGGTGCCCTCTTCGGTTTGTACACCTTTTTTCCTGCCATGCTCTGATCATATTTCCATTATTTCTACCTTGCTCTTTTGCCTTGTCTTCTCTATCCATGCTGATATATTACCCTCAACTACGTGCACCCTTATATTGTGTATTAAACCTTGGTGTGTTGCCTTATTGAATGCTATTTGGAAATACAAGTATATTACATCCACTAATTTCCCTTTATCTATCCCAGTAGTTATATCTTCAAAAATCGCTAACTTGTAAATTATGATTTCCCTTAATCAAACCATGTTCACTGATCATATTAGGATTCTCTAAATACATTGTTTAGACTTTGTTAATACTAGACTGTAGCATGTTCCCAATGATTGATGTCAGGCCATTTGGTCTGTAGTTCCCAGTTTTCTCCCTCCCTCCTTTCTTGAATAGTAGTGTTACATCTGCTGGCTTCCAATCTAATGGGACTGTTCCAAAGTCCAAGGAATTTGGAAAACCATAACTGGCACATCTCTTCTCGAACTCTATTGTCGAATTTTAGTCCCTTGACTTTCTCCAGTACTTTGGGCGCGATTTTCCGAGCCCCGCGCCGGTGCTGGAGATTCGGCGCAACCGCGCCACGCCACCCCGGCGCCGGCGTGTGATTCACCGAGGTGCGGAGAATCGACGGCATTTGCGCCGGCGCATTTGGCGCAGCGCCGGTCGCGGGCCGCTGTCCGCGGCAGGGCCGCCAATTCTCCGGCCCGGGTGAGCCGAGCGGCCGCGCGGAAACGGCAGTGTCCCGCCAGCGCCGTTCACCCCTGGTCGCTGCCGGCGGGAACTCTGCGCGAAGGGTCGGGGGCGGCCTGTGGGGTGGCGAGAAGCGCTCCTTTACTTGGGGGGGCCTCCGGTGGGGTCTAGCCCGCGATCGGGGCTCACCGATTGGCGGGCCAGCCTCTCCTCCCCTGGGCCTACTTTGTTTCGCTTCCGGCCCCAGAACACCCGCGCTATGTTGCGTCAGGGCCGGAGCATTGATGAAGTCCCCTGTGCATGCGCGGGTTGGCGCGGCGCCCATTTGGCGCCGGGGAGGGAGGCTGGAGCAGCGTGAACCAAATGGCATTTACAGCAATCAGTGATAACTTCATGCTCATCATTATTAAGACCCACTTTCAATTCCAAATGTATTAGTCAAATTCAGCTGCCATGATGGGATTTTATTCATGTGCCCTGGGCATTAGGTTGGGCCTCAGGATTACTATCTCAGTACCATTGCTATTATGCCACTGTCTCTCCCAGGCACTGCCATCACGGCTTACTAAGGAGGTTAACAGTAACATTACATGAAAAGGAGAGGCTTATAACATTGCAAAGAATAGCAGTAAGCCTGAGGAATGGGAGTTCACGACGTTCATGACGGCGCGAACACCCTGGTCTCCATTTTGGAGAATCGCCCCCTTTATCTCTGCTGATATTAATTACCTTAATTTCCTCACTCTTTTTAGACCCCAAGTTACCCTGTATTTCTTGTGTATAACTTGTGCATTCTCCTGTGAAGACAGACAAAAAGTATTTGTTGTCTCTGCCATTTCCTTATTCCCCATGATAATTTCTCCTGTCTCTTCTGTTAAAGGGTCAACAAGCTGCATTTTACATGCCTTCGACGGCTGCATTTAGGGCAGTGGGGGAGTTGTAAAATGGGGTGGATATCCATCCCACCACCTTCCTGCTCATTCCCTATGCCCAACCTCAAGCTCATTCCCATAATGCAGTGGGTGGGCAAGTGCCAAAATAAGCCACCTGCCCACCATATTCTAATAAGTAGTCAAGGGTCAATTAGGTTTATCCCCAAACCAGTTGACCCTAATAATATACTACCCATGCCAAGGGTACAAGGGGGGGGGAGGCACACGAGAACAAGAGGGGGTGGGCAGCCGAGAACAAGAGGGGGGTGGGAATAGGAACAGTGACTGAGGGGGCTCAGTAGGGAAGTAGGCCATTTGCAGAGTAACAGCGAGAAGGTCTGGAGTGCTTGGGACAAGGCTGAAGAGGAACCAAAAAAAGGGAAAGTGTCATCGAGGGATGGGGTCGATAGTGATGGGGGATGTTGGTGCGTGGCGGGGGGGGGCAGTAAAAGCTGATGGAGACTTTGAATGGAAGCATGCACCATCCTAAGACACGTCCAGCTCCACACCAAGGCCATACTCCCAAAGTCCAAGTGCAAAACAGGTGGAGACAGGGTCTGCTCATGGGGTAGAGTTCAATGTCACCACAGCTGGACAACTAAAGGGAAATCCTAATGACCATGTGGAGACTGTATGAGAGCTTACTCATTTGCTATTCCTCACTCTTTGGTGAAAGCCACATGGCAGCAGACCAGGCCCAGTGGTTTTCACTACAACAAGGTCCCAACAAGGTGTCAGCTGCCATTCACTTTGAGCCATTGACCATCCAGACTGAGTTAGAGAAGATGAAGAAAGGGAGGGAAGGAGATGCCTACAAGGGGCATGCAGGTGCATGTCAGCCAAGTGACAACTACAGGTCTCCATGCTCCTGGGGGAATGGACCTGCCTGACAAGGGCTCATGTGGTTCGCCTTTCCCTAGAGTCTCAAAGGCAATGGATGTAAGCTGATTAGTGTGAGTGGGAGGCTTTTCCCACATGGTAATCACCACCCTTCAGAGAACAATGTTTCTATATGCAGCATATGAGGAGGAAGGCCAATCCTTCGGCCACCTCTGGAAGGGGTGGAATGTGTTTGACTATTCAAACAACTGGGAGCAAGTATGACTTCAGGAGACTTCCAAACAGTGCAACATAACATATACTTTGGAGTCCAGAAACTATTTACAATAATTGAACACCCATGTCACCAGTGCTCATTGAATACTTTTTAATTTGTGTTTTCCGCTGTGCCTGGATGCATCCCTGACATCTGCAACAGAAGTGGGGCAGCCTGTTGAATACTATGCCTTTTGTCTGTGGGGACATTGGTAGGTGTCCCCTGGTGGGCTGAGGCCTGGAGGGCCAGGCCTGCCATGGGTCTCCTGCTCATGGGGAGGTGCATAGTCCTTGGTCTGAGCAGTTGGAGCTGATGGGATCAAGGCCGGAGGAATTGGGGACATCCTTGCAGAGTCTTGGGTGGATGCTCCAAATTTCCAATCATGTCAAATTCCCAACTTTGCTCGAAATTCCCAACTACGCACCAAGTTCAAGACTTTGCACCAAATTCCCAACTTCGCACTCAGTTCAGGAAAATGTTGATCCCGATCACTCTGTACTTCCCCATTTTATGCAATATCAGAACCTGCCTGCTTTTATAGAGTTTATGACTCACATCCAAGTTACAACTGCTAATTCAGCTGTAGAAGAGTCATACAGACTTGAAACTTTAACTCTGTTTCTCTCTCCCCAGATGCTGCCAGACATAGCGTCACAGAGCTTTACACCACAGCAGAGAGGTCCTTCAGCCCATCATGTTTGCGCCAACCATCAAGCACCTGCCTATCTATTCTAATCCCATTTTAAAGCACTTGGCCTTGTATGCTTTTGGCGTTTCAAGTGCTCAACTAAAAGCTTCTTAGATGTTGTGAGGGTTTCTGCATCCACCACCCTTTCAGGCAGTGAGTTCCAGATTGCCACCCTCTGGGGGGAAAAGGTTTTTCCTCAAATCCCCCCTAAATCTCCTACCTTTTACCTTAAATCTATGCCCTGGTAATTAACCCCTCGGCTAAGTGGAAAATGTTCTTCCTTTGTACCTGCTGAAGATGAAAAAGTAGATTTGCTTGGGGTAAAAACAGCAAATTGGTTTGAATCGGCCGCAAGACAAAGCAAACATATAGCACACGCAAGAAGGGCCAAATGGTCTCCTGTGCTTAAATTTCTAAAATTACTTCAAAACAGTCAAAATAATTTGACTAGTAGGTTTTCTAAGCTATTCAGATTTTCAAATATTCTCTAGGAAACCCCATATAAAAGTCCCTCATTATCCCAGCCATGACCTTGTTGAGAGTTCTGATCTTGACCTTAGCCTTGTACTAACTTTCTGAGATTAGATTTTGAATAATGCACACAAACTCAAAGGCAGACAACACTCTAACCTACAATAACCCAAAATAAACAGGTATGACAAGTTAGGTCAATAATGATCAAACTGGTCAAAAGATTACAACAGCATTGTCTGCATGACCTATTTAGAAATAACTGTGTAAATATAATCGAATCCAAATTGTATGCACAAAGGTTATTGTGAGCAACTAATCATTTATTACAAATTACCTTGAAAATGCTTCTTTGAAGATTACACAGTAGCATTTTGTACTACCCATGTCAGGATACACATAGTAGTGGTTCAAGTCCCACACTGCTCGTCATTACATGACCCTGACCTCAGGCAGGGGAGTTCATTGTGTTTTTACTGGAGCTGCTGCATCGAGATAGAGATTGAAAATGATATTTTCTACCTAAGAAATGTGAGATGGCCTTTGTTCATTCCATCCTCTGGAGTCCTTCTTCTTAGGCAGTCCCTCAGGATCAGGACTTGCTTCCAAACTAAAAATGAGTTCTCGGGTGAGTGAGGAGTCCGATGTGTGACCTCCAGTTTCTGTCGCAGGCGGTGGTTGGGGGAGCAGGTGGATGGGGTATTCAGGTTCCACATGCTCCTTTTGCTGTTGACGCTCGGCCTCAGTTTGCTCTCCGCGATAAACTCAAGGTGTTCAGCTCCTTCCCTCCTTCTCTACTTCGGGTGGTCTTGGGCCAAGGACACTCCCAGGTGTCGATGGGGATGTTGCACTTTTTTCAGGAGGCTTTGAGGGTCCCCCCCTGCCCTCCTGGGGTTTGCTTGTCAACTTGAAGCTTCAAATTGGGCGTTGTTTTGGGAGTCTCGTGTCAGGCATGCGGCCGATGCGGCCTGCTCAACGGAGCTGATTGAGCATGGTCAGCGCTTTGATGATGGTGACCAATAACACTGATGTTGGTACATCTATCCTGCCAATGGGTTACAGAATCAAGCTGGGAGCAGTCTAGGTTGCCGAAACACTGATTGATCATGCTCTGGTTGTGACATGGGCATCATTATAGCGGGTCTCTGTGTCGATGTGTGGCGTCCGGATAGGTATCATCAACCACGACCGCAATGGATAACCCTTGTCGCTCAGCTGGGGGTACGACTCGAAGAGGTCACGAACCATCGATTGGACCAGTATGAAGGCGTTGTGCACACTGCCCGGGTATCAGTTGTAAACTTGCAAAATGTGCAGCTGATGGTCACACACCAGCTGCACTTTCGAGTGGAACCCCTTTCGGTTTGTGAATGCCGGCCTTTCATGAGCCGTTGTTCGTATAGCGACATGCATTCCATCACTGACCCCTTGGATATGAAGCATCTTGCCGATGACGATGAACCCCATTGCCCAGGCTTCCTGTTGAACTTGGTCCACACTGAATTTGATTTATTGAGTCGCCTGGGCATATAGGGCCTCTGTGATGGCCCGAATGCACCTGTGCACCGAGGTCTGATAGATCCCGGACAGGTCCCCACTTGGCGCCTGGAAGGACCCCGTGGCATAAAGGTTCAGGGCGACCATCACCTTGACGGCCACCGGGAGCGGGTGTCCTCCCCCATTCCCTGCGATGCCAGGTGTGCCATCATCTGGCAGATGTGTCTCACTGTCCACCTGCTCAGCCGGAGTCTTCGTCAGCTTGCCCCATCCGGCAGGTCCTTGAATGACAGGTGCTGCCGGTACACATGAGGCCTCATGCGGCGCCTCCTCTTCCTTGGCCTGTTGGGCGGCTCGCACTCCATGCTGGGTGGCTGCCTCCTGTTCTTCTGGGGCAAGCTCTGCTGCTGCAGGATTCCCCCTCGAACAGCTCCAGCTCGTACAGCCTCAATGCATCCCCCAGGGCTGCTGATGCAAGGATGACGGCACCATTCCTGGTCGAATTCCAAAATACATTGTCTGCAGGGAGTGAAAGGCAGACATGTTAGCATGGTGCGTACCCCCATGCCCAACCAGGACCACCGGGCTACACTGGGGCCTCGGTCTGCACATGCAGACACTGCTCCTGCAAGTCCCACTCCCCCCTTCTTCCCTCATCCCCACACCCATCCTGGCCGTTCCCTCTGTAACTCTGCTCACTGCACCCCGGCCCTGTTGGTGCCCAGCACTGCGGGAGCCTTGGGCCCTTCCATGCTGGTGGGTACAGTTGGCTGGCGCTACCCATGCCAGTGGTATGCTCTGTTGTCCCCATCCGGCACCGTCCTGCAGGGGCTACTGTGGGTGTTGCCCTTGGGTGGATTGCGTGCTGCCCTGCTGGTGGGTGGTGGCCTGTTGGGGGGGGGGGGGAGTGGAGGGTGAGGGATGGGCTGATGGAGCGGAGGGTGGGGGCAGGGTGCGGGGTTGGTGAGGGGGGGGTTGGTGTTCATGTGAGGTGGATGGAGGGTGGGGGTAGGGTCCAGGGGCTGGTGGGGTGGGTGCACTCATACAGCCAGTGGCACTCTGCTTAGCCACAGAGGTGGTCAGTGGGGGGCGCAGCAAGATGGCTGCCTTGCACCCTGGCCCCAGGGGGTGGGGGGTCACCTCGACCCCACAGCCGATCACCTCGTCACTCCACAGTGCCCCCCATGGGCCTGGTAGACGTTCCGCCACCGCAGCCTGGCCTGCCACTGGCAGGGCTGGCAGCCCGCGGTTCTGATTCTCTGTGTCCTACCTCCTTCTCTCCTTCATTAGCCACAGCGCCTGTTTACCGATTTTCAAAACCGCAAGCGAAAGTCACCGTCGGTAATTCCCCCCAGCGGAGCTGGAGCATCGCGGAGGCCCCAGAGAATACCGGGTCAGGCCCGCACTGATGTGCGGACAGCATTTACTGTACGTACGGAGTAGAATGCATGACTGATTCTCCACCCAATCGCGTTTTGTGATTTTACCGTCTGCCAATGGAGAGTCCTGCCCCTAGTCTCTGACCTGCTCATATAGCCACAATATTTATATGGCTAGTCCAGTTCAGTTTCCGATCAATGGTAACCCCCAGGATGTTGATTGTTGGGGATTCAGCGATTGTAATGCCATCGAATGTCAAGGGGCAGTGGTTAGATTCACCCTTGTTGGAGATGGTCATTGCCTGGAACTAGTGTGGCACAAATGTTACTTGTCATTTATCAGCCTAAGCCTGGATATTGTCCAGGTCCTGTTGCATTTGGACATGGACTGCTTCAGTATCTGAGGAGTCACAAATGGTGCTGAATATTGTGCAGTCATCTGGAAACATCCCCAATTCTGGTCTTAAAATGGAAGAAAGGCAATTGATGAAGCAGCTAAAGATGTTTGGGCCGAGGACACTACCCTGATGAATTCCTGCAGTGATGCCCTGGGGTTGAGATGATTGACATCCAACCACCACAACCATCTTCCTTTGTGCCAGGTATGACTCCAACCAGCGGAGGATTTTCCCCGATTCCCAGTTACTCCAATTGTGCTATGACTCCCTGCAATGAAAGCAGATTGGTGATGAAAAAAAATAGTCATTCCAAATTTCTGCCTTACACTCCTTCCCAACACAATTCTTTACTTGGAGTTTTAAAATGTATTTTTATATTCCCCCATTACAACAATATACTGCATCATAAATGATTCCAAGGTGTTTTTTGCCTGTTCATTTCATATGTTGATGATTTTTTGGAAGAGCTTCTTGATATCTGCTCTACATTTAATTTTCACCAGGATCACTAGTACCCCTTGTCTTACCACTCCTGTTTAATTTGATTGAGTATTTCAGGTTTTGTATGCTTTTTTCTATCTTATATAGTTTTATGTTCTGCCCTGTTTTTTGCCTCCATTCAAGGCTAAAGAAACCTTGATGCGACCATCGATTCACATGAAACCAGGAGTAGAAGTAAACTGTGGCTTTAATCAACTAGAACAGTGCCTGCCTGCGACTGATTTGTTAGTGGGAGCCGCCTACAGGGCGACTGCTCTTTATACCTCCCCTCAAGGGGTGGAGCCAGGGGCGGAGCCCACACAGGCCCCAACATGCTACATCATAGGTAATGCCTTACAATGATCCATAGGTGGAGCCCACATGGGCAACAGCGTAATACAGATATGCACATGGTGAATTGTTACAGCAATACATTCACCACAAACCTGTCTTTCGCTAGTGTTTCTTTTGCATCTAATGATATGTCTCTGCACTAACCGAAGCACTGCTTAAGCACAATATCCTCTGACTTCTATCCTAGTGATTTATCCATTGTTCCACTTTTATTAGGTTTATTGGCTTACCACTCTGCAGTAATGAGTCATGCTTAGTATTGAGTCAATATACAATATATACCCTTATAATCCCTTTCAGCTTCACCTTTACCTATTCAGACATCACTCAGGGAGTATATATTTCTCCCCCAATGTGTAATATTTCCAATTTATCCTTACTGTATTTTGTCTGTGGTCAGTCTGCCCACATGCAGATTTTTTTTAACCCCATTGTATTATCCTATCTTCCTCTCAATCTTCACTACTCTTTTGCTTCTTGTGCTTGACATAAATGAAGGTCATTCTTGGTTAACGTGCTTTATTTAAAATGCCTACACTGCTTAAAAATGAATGGATTCATTCCACTATTACATAATTGGGCACAGTGTTCTAAGCTGATCATAATTTCTAAGCTGATCACGAGAAATTTAATACCAACTAGATACCATAATGCAGCTTCCTCGCTGTGATGTTTGCGTAGAATGTACGGAAATCCTCTTGAGGTCACAGTTTTCTGCCAGTTTACTGTACTCTTCAACTGGTATCAATCTGAAAAGTGATGGGATGCAAGAAACTGGAAGATACATATTCCACTCAACAAAATCTTCTCCAAAGCTGTGAGTTCATGAATGCAATTTTATTTTTCCTTTTCTCAAAACTTAGGGTCATCAACTTATTGGAACAACTATAACCTATTGTAATTTAAGGGGGTGATGAGGTATTATACATTGCACATGTACAGCCATTGGGCAGAGTGTGCTGAATGCAAGCACCCACCTGAACAATGATAGGTAGCTAAGACTTTTTGCTGAATAAACTAATGTACACATCAGATGATATTTAGTGAATATTAATCTGTTTTAGATCTGTTGAATTATACTTGAGTATTCTGTTTAACATGATATACAGTGTTTGCGATTTCAGCATTAAAATGAAGCTAGGCTTTTCGCCCAATCATAGACCACGGGTGGAAAATCTAGGTCAAAGGTGCTTCTCGTAACTTCATGAGAATGGCCTTGACCAGTGCTTTTCCAACACTCCCTGTAAGTAACCATCTGAACTCAGCCTGGTGCTTTTGTCTGATGTCAATGCTGCGTTTTGGAACTCACCTGAATGCATTTTAAGGATTTAAAACTACTCCATAACAATTAAAATTCTGACTGCACTAACCATGAACTATAGTAGCTGTCAGAAAAAAAAACATCAGTGTCCAGCGTGGGGTGAACATTTCCAGGTATCCTTGGGAAAGACACCTCATTATCAGTGCTGACCTTGATTGAACTCCTTTAATGTTGACCATGATCTGTCAAAAATAACAGATTAGATATCAAAAACTGCAAACAGGCAGAGGTGCATTTACACTGAAACACACCATGCCTAGTCACGGAGCCCCAGGCCGACCGCTGTCTGTGGGCACCAGTGAGAGCCTGATTGTTCTGCAGTTGCTGATAGGCCCTATTAGCAGGCAATGCAGAGCGACATCTGGCTCTGATTGGTCGAGTCCTCTTAAGGCAGGAAAACAGACTGTCCCCAACGTTGAGGCACACGCACGTAAGGAACGAGAGGCGATTAGGCGAGAAGGGAAAGAGGTAGAAGCAAAATATCCTGTGTTATACTTCGCGCACTAAGGCGCAGCCAGCAGGTTTGTCGACCCAGGGCGGAGGGCAGGACAGCTAGCAACAGTGAGGCACCGGGCTAATGCCAAGAGCCCAAGGTGAGTCAACCAGCCACCATTGAGCAGTGAGAGGAGCAGGCAAGGAGCGATTCAACCAGGGCTGAGGAGGACAGGTTAGCCAGCAATAGCGAGGTCGTCGGCAAAATCCATGAGCCAAGGCGTGTCAGCCAGTTATCAGCCATTAAGCAGCAAGGAGAGAAGGCAGGGGTAACTTAACCAGGGCTGAGCAGGGCAGGCGAGCTGGCAATAATGAGGCGAGGCATGAGGTGTCAGGCGGAAGCGTCGAGCCAACGTGAGCCAGCCATTCTGGCATGACCTGTGTCATGCTCCTCGTGTGCGATGTGGGAGCTCACGGACACGTCCACTGTCCCTGGCTCCTTCACGTGCAAGAAGTGTGTCCAGTTGCAGCTCCTGTTAGACCGCTTGACGGCTCTGGAGCTGCGGATGGACTCACTTTGGAGCATCCGCGATGCTGAGGACGTCGTGGATAGCACGTTTAGCGAGTTGGTCACACCGCAGGTGAAAGGTACTGAGGGAGATAGAAAATAGGTGACCAAAAGACAGAGCAAGATTAGGAAGGCAGTGCAGGTGTCCTCTGCGGTCATCTCCCTGCAAAAGAGATATACCGCTTTGGATACTGTTGAGGTAGATGGCTCACCAGGGGAAGGCAGCAGCAGCCAAGTTCATGACACCGTGGCTGGCTCTGCTGCACAGCTGGGCAGGAAGAAGAATGGCAGGGCTATAGTGACAGGGGACTCAATTGTAAGGGGAATAGACAGGCGGTTCTGCGGACGCAATTGAGACTCCAGGATGGTATGTTGCCTCCCTGGTGCAAGGGTCAAGGATGTCTCGGAGCGGCTGCAGGACATTCTGGGGGGGGAGGGTGAACAGCCAGCTGTCGTGGTGCACATAGGCACCAACGATATAGGTAAAAAACGGGACGAGGTCCTACAAGCTGAATTTAGGGAGCTAGGAGTTAAACTAAAAAGTAGGACCTCAAAGGTAGTAATCTCAGGATTGCTACCAGTGCCACGAGCTAGTCAGAGTAGGAATGTCAGGATAGAGAGGATGAATGCGTGGCTCGAGAGATGGTGCAAGAGGGAGGGATTCAAATTCCTGGGACATTGGACCTGGTTCTGGGGGAGGTGGGACCAGTACAAACGGGACGGTCTGCACCTGGGCAGGACTGGAACCGATGTCCTAGGGGGGGTGTTTGCTAGAGCTGTTGGGGAGAGTTTAAACTAATGTGGCAGGGGGATGGGAACCGATGCAGGAAGTTGGAAGGTAGTAAAACAGGGACAGAAATAAAAGGCAGTAAGGGGGAAAGTGTAAGGCAGAGAAGCCATGGTCAAAAATCAAAAAGGGTGACAGTACAAGGTACAGTGACTGAGGGGAGCTCAGTGAATAGGACCAGGAATACTAAAAGAAATAAAACACGGTAGCATTGTGGATAGCACAAATGCTTCACAGCTCCAGGGTCCCAGGTTCGATTCCGGCTTGGGTCACTGTCTGTGCGGAGTCTGCACATCCTCCCCGTGTGTGCGTGGGTTTCCTCCGGGTGCTCCGGTTTCCTCCCACAGTCCAAAGATGTGCGGGTTAGGTGGATTGGCCATGGTGAATTAATTGCCCATAGTGTCCAAAATTGCCCTTAGTGTTGGGTTGGGTTACTGGGTTATGGGGATAGGGTGAAGGTGTGGACCTTAGGTAGGGTGCTCTTTCAAAGAGCCGGTGCAGACTCGATGGGCCGAATGGCCTCCTTCTGCACTGTAAATTCTATGAAAACGGGAAGTGAAAACATTAATGGTAAGCGACGCAGCAGGTTGTTACATGAAGATATGGGTTCAACGACAAGGAAAATTAGGAGAAAGGTTAAGAGGAAATATAACTTAGGAGAGGTTACTGATCGAGGTGTTAAGATTCAGAACAGAGGTAAAAAAGCCAACATAAGTGTACTTTACCTGAATGCTCGTAGTATTCGGAATAAGGTAAATGAGTTGATGGCGCAAATCATCGTGAATGACTATGATTTAGTGGCCATTACTGAAACATGGTTAAAGGATGGTCACGACTAGGAGTTAAATATCTGAGGGTATCAAACTTTTCGGAAGGACAGAGTGGATGGTAAGGGAGGTGGTGTAGCTCTGTTATTTAAGGATGACATCCGGGCAACAGTAAGGGATGGCATCGGTGCTATGGAGGAAAAGGTTGAATCCATTTGGGTGGAAATCAGGAATAGTAAGGCGAAAAAGTCACTGATAGGAGTAATCTATAGGCCACCAAATAGTAACATTATGGTGGGGCAGGCAATAAACAAAGAAATAACAGATGCATGTAGAAATGGTACAGCAGTTATCATGGGGGTTTTAATCTACATGTTGATTGGTTTAACCAGGTCGGTCAAGGCAGCCTTGAGGAGGAGTTTATAGAATGTATCCGCGATAGTTTCCTAGAACAGTATGTAATGGAACCTATGAGGGAACAAGCGGTCCTAGATCTGGTCCTGTGTAATGAGACAGGATTGATTCAGGATCTCATAGTTAGGGATCCTCTCGGAAGGAGCGATCACAATATGGTGGAATTTAAAATACAGATGGAGGGTGAGAAGGTAAAATCAAGCACTAGTGTTTTGTGCTTAAACAAAGGCGATTACAATGGGATGAGAGAAGAACTAGCTAAGGTAGACTGGGAGCAAAGACTTTATAGTGTAACAGTTGAGGAACAGTGGAGAACCTTCCAAGTGATTTTTCACAGTGCTCAGCAAAGGTTTATACCAACAAAAAGGAAGGACGGTAAAAAGAGGGAAAATCAACCGTGGATATCTAAGGAAATATGGGAGAGTATCAAATTGAAGGAAAAAAACATACAAAGTAGCAAAGATCAGTGGGAGACTAGAGGACTGGGAAATCTTTAGAGGGCAACAGAAAGCTACTAAAAAAGCTATAAAGAAGAGTAAGATAGATTATGAGAGTAAACTTGCTCAGAATATAAAAACAGATGGTAAAAGTTTCTACAAATACATAAAACAAAAAAGAGTGGCTAAGGTAAATATTGGTCCTTTAGAGGATGAGAAGGGAGATTTAATAATGGGAGATGAGGAAATGGCTGAGGAACTGAACAGGTTTTTTGGGTCGGTCTTCACAGTGGAAGACACAAATAACATGCCAGTGACTGATGGAAATGAGGCTATGGCAGGTGATGACCTTGAGAGGATTGTTATCACCAAGGAGGTAGTGATGGGCAAGCTAATGGGGCTAAAGGTAGACAAGTCTCCAAGACCTGATGGAATGCATCACAGAGTGCTAAAAGAGATGGCTAGGGAAATTGCAAATGCACTAGTGATAATTTACCAAAATTCACTAGACTCTGGTCTGGTCCCAGCGGATTGGAAATTAGCAAACGTGACACCACTGTTTAAAAAAGGAGGTAGGCAGAAAGCGGGTAATTATAGGCCAGTGAGCTTAACTTCGGTAGTAGGGAAGATGCGGGAATCTATCATCAAGGAAGAAATAGCGAGGCATCTGGATGGAAATTGTCCCATTGAGCAGACGCAGCATGGGTTCATAAAGGGCAGGTCGTGCCTAACTAATTTAGTGGAATTTTTTGAGGACATTAACAGTGCGGTAGATAACGGGGAACCAATGGATGTGGTATATCTGGATTTCCAGAAAGCCTTTGACAAGGTGCCACACAAAAGGTTGTTGCATAAGATAAAGATGCATGGCATTAAGGGGAAAGTAGTAGCATGGATAGAGGATTGGTTAATTAATAGAAAGCAAAGAGTGGGGATTAATGGGTGTTTCTCTGGTTGGCAATCAGTAGCTAGTGGTGTCCCTCAGGAATCAGTGTTGGGCCCACAACTGTTCACAATTTACATAGATGATTTGGAGTTGGGGACCAAGGGCAATGTGTCCAAGTTTGCAGACGACACTAAGATAAGTGGTAAAGCAAAAAGTGCAGAGGATACTGGAAGTCTGCAGAGGGATTTGGATAGGCTAAGTGAATGGGCTAGTGTCTGGCAGATGGAATACAATGTTGACAAATGTGAGGTTATCCATTTTGGTAGGAATAACAGCAAAAGGGATTATTATTTAAATGATAAAATATTAAAACATGCTGCTGTGCAGAGAGACCTGGGTGTGCTAGTGCATGAGTCGCAAAAAGTTGGTTTACAGGTGCAACAGGTGATTAAGAAGCCAAATGGAATTTTGTCCTTCATTGCTAGAGGGATGGAGTTTAAGACTAGGGAGGTTCTGCTGCAATTGTATAAGGTGTTAGTGAGGCCACACCTGGAGTATTGTGTTCAGTTTTGGTCTCCTTACTTGAGAAAGGACGTACTGGCACTGGAGGGTGTGCAGAGGAGATTCACTAGGTTAATCCCAGAACTGAAGGGGTTGGATTACGAGGAGAGGTTGAGTATACTGGGACTGTACTCGTTGGAATTTAGAAGGATGAGGGGGGATCTTATAGAAACATATAAGATTATGAAGAGAATAGATAGGATAGATGTGGGATGGTTGTTTCCACTGGCGGGTGAAAGCAGAACTAGGGGGCATAGCCTCAAAATAAGGGGAAGTAGATTTAGGACTGAGTTTAGGAGGAACTTCTTCACCCAAAGGGTTGTGAATCTATGGAATTCCTTGCCCAGTGAAACAGTAGAGCCTCCTTCATTAAATGTTTTTAAGATAAAGATAGATAGTTTTTTGAAGAATAAAGGGATTAAGGGTTATGGTGTTCGGGCCGGAAAGTGGAGCTGAGTCCACAAAAGATCAGCCATGATCTTATTGAATGGTGGAGCAGGCTCGAGGGGCCAGATGGCCTACTCCTGCTCCAGTTCTTATGTTCTTATGTTCTGCAGCTACCGAGCAGCGAGGGGAACAGGCGAGAGGCGATTCAACCCCCAAGGCTGAGGATGAAAGGCCAGCCAGCATCAACGAGGTGAGGCATCGGGGCCAGGGGCAAGCCACGAGGTGGTGAGCCAACTGGTCTGGGTCAGCAGTCATTGAGCAGCGAGGGGAGGAGGCAAGCGGCAACTTGACCCGCAGAGCTGAGGAAGGCAGGCCAGTCAACAACAGCGAGATGAGGCGCGAGATGCCAGGTGGAAGCCATGAGCCAAGGTGAGCCAGCCGTTCATCAGCGAGGGGAGGAGGAGAGCGGTGACCTGACTCAGCCAGGGCTGAGGAGGGCAGGCCAGCCAGCAACAGCGAGGCGAGGACCAAGGCGTCAGGGCCGGACGCAAGTCACGATTGGTGGGCCAGCTGATCAGGATCAGCGGCCATCGAGCAGCAAGGGGAGCAGGCAAGGGGCAACTTGACACAACCAAGGCTGAGGGCAGGCCAGCCAGCAACTGTGAGGTGCAAGGCACTGAATCAAGCCTTCAAGTATGAGGAGACAATCAGTGAGGCAGGACGCTGCCTTAAAGACCCCAGATGAGTGAGGTTAGTGAAACTGTGGGAATGGAAGAGTGTGAGAGGTGGGGGAGACTGTGAGGGGAGGGGGGATGAGGGGAAAGAGTGTGAGGGTGTGGAGGCAGCGGGGGAGGAGAATGTGTGAGGGAGGGTTAGCCAGAGTTGCAGACTTGCTGAAAGGGAGAGTGTGTGAGGACGGGTTGCTTTTTGGAGGGAGGGAAAGTTTGTGAGTTTGCATAGGGGGAAATGGACAGGAGAAGAGCAGAGTTAAGTGTTGTTTGAAATCCAGAGTCACAGCTTCATAGTTAAAAGGTGAATCCAATTTTTGCAGAGCTTGAATTAATGTGGGATTGACTGAGCAAAAACCTGCTCTATCAGAAAATTCATTAAAATCAAGGACAGTTTCTTTAGCAATATGAAGCGGCACTATCAATGAGGCAGTCAAAAATGCAAAAAATTGAAGGCCAGGCAATGAGACATGGTATCACAGTGGTTAGCACTGTTGTTTCACAGCGGCAGGGTCACAGGTTCAATTCCAGGCTTAGGTCACTGTCTGTGCGGAGTCTGCACGTTCTCCTTGTGTCTGCGTGGGTTTCCTCCGGGTGCTCCGGTTTCCTCCCACAAACCCCGAAAGACGCGCTGTGAGGTCATTAGGGCATTCTGAATTCTCCCTCTGTGTACCCGAACAGGCGCCGAAATGTGGCGACTAGGGACTTTTCACAGTAACTTCATTGCAGTGTTAATGTAAGCCTACTTGTGACAATAAAGATTATTATAAAGATTATTATTATTAGGATGAAGTTTGTCATTTTACTTTAAAACGTTTGAAATATTAAACAGCACACAAGCTGCATATTTATCCTCAGCCAAAAGTATGGGTGAATTATCAGATGACTTAGACTTGCCAATTTCCAGAGAAACCACATCGCCTGAAAAAGTTGAACAAGAAGTGAACTCTGAAATGGCAATGGAACTACAAGATATTTCTTCTGAAGAGATTGCCTTATGGCCAAAATATGTTCCACTGGGTAAGGTAGAATATTTTGGACTAAATATAGCAGAAAACAGAGGTATTATGAGAAATTTAAGAAAAAAGTTTGAGGTTGGGGTTGAAAATAGGTTAAAAGTCTTCAGAAGTCTCATTTTCTGAGGGTGAAGAGAAATGGGATGACAGAAATTAGAAATTGGTTGAGTTTTTTTATGAAACCTCAAAGGCAGTCCACTCTAATGTTTGCAAGTCATTCCCTGACTCTAGTAAAGGGAAAGAAGCAGTCGTCAACAAGCACTCTAACTGGAGAAATGTTGGAGGAAATATTGCTGATCATGAAACTTCCAAAGCTCATATGAAAGTTATGTGTGCCTTTGTTCAAAGATGTAAATTATCTGGAAGAATTGATTCTGCATTATCAGCTCGGTTTGAAAAAGAGTGTTCTTATTAGAGGGAAGTGCTGAGATCACTATAATGGCAGAGTGGCTCAGATACCAATTCACTAATGAAGTAAAAGATGCCAAATACTATACCATAATAGTTGATTCAACACCAGATGTGAGTATGTGGACCAATTAACATTAATTTTAAGATATGTGACCAGCGGTGGTGACAGAGCAATTTCTTTGTTTTGTCCAACTATAATCCCACACTTCTGAGTATCTGGACCCAACTGTTCTGGAAGTCATTGTAAACTTAAGCTTGGATATCAAAGATTGTTGTGAGAAGAGCTTTGATAATGCCGCAAATATGGCAGGAAAATATTCAGGTCTACAAATAAGACTGAACAATGCAAGTCCCTGCGATTTATTCATCCCATGTTCCAGTCATTCCTTGAATTTAAACAGCAATATTGTCGCTGAATCCTGTGAGGGAGCTGTACATTCTTTTGACTATGTTGAATCATGTATGCCTTTTACCGGCTTTCATGCCTCGGTGGAGCATTGCAATCACGCTTGGAGCAGGAAAACGAAAACATTTGATGGTCAAAACAATTTGTGACACCACGTGGTCTGTTCGTGCAGATGCTGTTTTGAATTGAAAAGTAACTTTGCTGATAAAAAGGAAACCTTATTAGACATAGCCGTATTTAATTCAGAAAAAGCATTTGTGAAAGCTGAAGTAAAATCCTTAGTCGAGAAGTTTGAAAAGTTTACATTGCTATTTTGACTCTTTTGTTGAACTGTTACTTCAAAGAATTAATGCTGTCAACAAATCTCTGCAAAATCTTGATACAAAATTTATTAAATGCTGCACAATTGTTAGCCTCAGTTAAAAGTTTTGTCATGAATGTTTGAAATGAATATAGCTCAGTGGAAGCACGGGTACTAACATTAACAAATTATATGGGTTGTTCTGATGATGAGAAGCATACAAGACGCAGGAAGTTATTTTTAAATGAAACTAGAGAAAATTAAATAACTTCAAACGGGAAAGAGAAGATCATCATTGAGGCTGTCAATGTTATTTGTGACACAATAATGGTGCAATTACAAAGTAGAAGTGAGTCTCTGAAGCAAACTGTTGATTTGTTGCGTACGTTTTGACAGACATTTGGATGAGAATGATAAAAGCCACTGCATAAGAAATTAAGCCAATTCTACTGTTAGTCGCAAATATTTTTGAAGATGAAGTGAAACAATGAATTCAGTTCATCAATAATGATGAGCTCTATCCTTCGAGATCACCAGCTGATTTGTATAGACATAGACGTGATGGTTTTCATATAATCTTTCCAAATGTGGAAACCATCCTGAAAATATTTTTTAACACCTGCCATAAACATCCGGTGAATGTTCTTTTTCTTTTTAAAAATAAATTTAGAGTACCCAATTCATTTTTTTCCAATTAAGGGGCAATTTGGCATGGCCAATCCACCTACCCTGCACATCTTTGGGTTGTGGAAGTGAAACCCACGCAAACTCCACATGGAGAATGTGCAAACTCCACATGGACAGTGACCCAGAGCCGGGATCGAACCTGGGACCTCGGCGCTGTGAGGTAGCAATGCTAACCATTGCACTACCATGTTGCCCCGAATGTTCTTTTTCTGTATTGAAATGTGTTAAAAATAATTTGCAGAATACGATGAGTTCAGAAATATTGACAATGGGAAGTGTATCTTTACAAGATTTGACCGTCGATGATATAATTGATGGTGCTATGAATAAAAAGCGTAAGAAAAAAATCTGTCTGTTTTCTCTTGTATGAATTCTGTTTTTCAAAATGGACCATTGCTGGTCTGATGTAATGACTGCAGCTGGTCACATGCTGATAGTTCTAACTGCCATCGCTCTCAAGACTGGCCTTCAGAAAGTCTCTTCTCGGACAAAGAGCAGAATCCTGCAGACAAAGCCACTGATATTGGACTTGGACTTACTGGGCACTCTACTCACTAGAAGTTACAGCAATGGGCGGGATTCTCTGAAATGGAAGCAGAGTGTTTGTGGCGTCGTGAACGCCGTCGAGGTTCACGACGGCGTGAAACGGCCCCTATCCCGACCGATTCAGGGCCCAATATTGGGCTAGGAGCGGCGGCGCATCATTTACATGCGGCAGGCCTCGCCGCCGTGTAAAGGCGGCGCCGCATACGTGATGCGGCCGGCGCCGCATAACTGGCGAATACGCTGGTTGGCCGGCGCCAACCCGCACATGCGTGGTTGCTGTCCTCTCCGAGTCCGCCCCGCAACAAGATGTCTGACGGATCTTGCGGGGCTGCGGAAGAAAGGAGGTCCTCCTTCAGAGAGGCCGGCCCGACGATCGGTGGGCACCGATCGCGGGACAGACCCCATTTGAGGACCCCCCCCCCCCCGGTGCAGGATCCCCCCTCCACCCCCACCCCCCCGCAGGCCGCCCCCCCAGCGTTCCCGCGCTGTTCCCGCCGGCAGCGACCAGGTGTGGACGGCGCCGGGGTGAACCCGCCGTTTTGGGCAGGCCGCTCGGCCCATTCGGCACTGAGAACCGCGGGGTACCGGTGAATCGCCATTTTGACTGTCTCGGGCGATTCACTGGACCGTGCCGCGCAAAACGCGATTGTGCCAATCTGGCCGGTTCCGGGAGGGCGTCGGACCGGTGCGTGGCGGGAAAATTTGGCGATTCTCCAAAGCCCGGCGCGGGAGCGGCGAATCACGCCCAATTCCAAAGATGTGCAGGTTAGGTGGATTGGCCATGATAAATTGCCCTTAGTGTCCAAAATTGTCCTTAGTGTTGGGTGGGGTTGCTGGGTTGTGGGGATAGGGTGTAGGCATTTGACCTTGGATAAGGTGCTCTTTCCAAGAGCCGGTGCAGACTCGATGGGCCAAGTGGCCTCCTTCTGCACTGTAAATTTTATGATAATCTATGATCATCATAGAATCCTGACAGTGCAGAAAGAGGCCATTTGGAAATTCCTTCCATTATAAGTTATAAGGTCAGAGGTGGGAATGTTCACTGGTGATTGCAAAATGTTCAGCGCCATTCGCAACCCCTCAGTTACTGAAGCAGTCCATGTCAAAATGCAGCAAGACCTGAACAATATCCAGGCTTGGGCTGACAAGTGGCAAGTTAACATTTACACCACACAAATGTCAAGCAATGGCCATCTCCAACAAGAAAGAATCTAAACATCATCCCTTGCCATTCAATGGAATTAACATTGCTGAAACCCCCACTATCCACATTCTGGGGGTTAACACTAATCCAGAATTGGACGAGCCATGTAAATACTATGACTGCAAGCAAATGTCAGAGGCTGGGAATTCTGGGTAACTCACCTCCTGACTCCCCAAAGTCTATCCATCATCTACAAGGAACAAGTCAGGAGTGTGACAGAATACCCTCCATTGTCTGGGTAAGTGCAGCTCCAACAACACTCAAGAGATTTGACAACATCTAGGACAAAGCAACCCACTTGATTGATACCCCACCCACAAACAATCACTCTTTTCACCACCAACTAAAAATGGCAGCAGTGTGTACCATTGATACACGTCCTGCCAGGTCTCGTAGGGAGACCGTATCTTGTCGGCCGTCGGAGTACGCCATGTAGGCGTACTGGGAGTTAGCATGGAGCAGCTGGACCCTCTCGACCAACGGGTCCGACTTGTGCGCCCGCAAGTGTTTTCGGAGCAGGATGGGTCCGGATGCTGCCAGCCAGGTCGGGAGCGAGGTCCCCGAGGAGGACTTCCTGGGGAAAACAAGGAGACGTTCGTGAGGTGTCTGATTGGTGGTCGTACAAAGCACTGACCGGATGGAATGGAGGGCATCCGGAAGGACTTCTTGCCAGCGGGATACTGGGAGGTTCCTGGACCGTAGGGCCAGTCGGACGATCTTCCAAACCATTCCGTTCTCCCTCTCTACCTATCCGTTACCCCGGGAGTTGTAACTGGTCGTCCTGCTCGAGGCGATGCCCTTGCTGAGCAGGAATTGACGCAGTTCATCGCTCATAAAGGAGGACCCCCTATCACTGTGTATGTAAGCGGGGAACCCGAACAGTGCAAAGATGCTATGGAGGGCCTTGATGACGATGGTTGCGGTCATGTCGGGGCAGGGGATGGCGAATAGGAACCGGGAGTACTCGTCAATCACGTTCAGGAAGTACGTGTTGCGGTCGGTGGAGGGGAGGGGGCCTTTGAAGTCCATGCTGAGGCGTTCAAAGGGACGGGAAGCCTTTATCAGGTGCGCTTTCTCTGGCCTGTAGAAGTGCGGTTTGCACTCCGTGCAGATTTGGCAGTCCCTGGTGGCTGTCCTGACCTCCTCGATGGAGTAGGCAGGTTGCGGGTCTTGATGAAGTGGAAAAATCGAGTGACCCCCGAGTAGCAGACGGGGCGGTCCACTTGTGCAGTGGCACATGTGCCGCGGGACAGGGCGTCAGGAGGCTCGTTTAGCTTCCCGGGACGATACAAGATCTCGTAATTGTAGGTGGAGAGTTCGATCCTCCACCGCAAGATCTTGTCATTTTTTATCTTGCCCCGCTGTGCATTATCAAACATGAAAGCCACCGACCGTTGGTCAGTGAGGAGAGTGAACCTCCTGCCGGCCAGGTAATGCCTCCAATGTCGCACAGCTTCTACTATGGCCTGGGCCTCCTTTTCGACTGAGTGGGGGATTTCGGAAGCATGGAGGGTACGGGAGAAGAAGGCCACAGGTCTGCCCGCTTGGTTGAGCGTGGCCGCTAGAGCTACGTCGGACGCATCGCTCTCGACCTGGAAGGGGAGGGACTCGTCAATGGCGTGCATCGTGGCCTTTGCAATGTCTGCTTTGAGGTGGATGAAGGCCTGGCGGGCCTCTATCGACAGGGGAAAAACTGTGGATTGGATCAGGGGACAGGCCTTGTCCGCGTAGTTGGGGGACCCACTGAGCGTAGTGGCTAAAAAACCCTAGGCAGCGTTTCAGGGCCTTGGAGTAGTGAGGGAGGGGGAACTCCATAAGGGGGCGCATGCGTTCAGGGTCGGGGTCTATAACTCCATTTCGCACTACGTAGCCGAGAATGGCTAGACGGTCGGTGCTAAACACGCATTTATCCTTGTTGTATGTAAGGTTAAGGATTTTAGTGGTCTGGAGAAATGCGCAGGCCGTGCAGTGCTGGTGGGGGTGCTTGGCCTGCCCGCAAAAGTAGCAGCAGGGCCCCTCGGGGTTGCCAGGCCGCCTTGCAGCGCAGGCCTGTGGGGGAATGGGGGAAGTCTCGGGGTCGGCCGCGGAGGGGTTCCACGCTGCCCAGGGGGCTGTCGCGCGGTCGGGAACGTAAGCGCGGGCGTTCCTGGAGGCCACGTCCAGGCAGCCTGCAAGTGCCCGTGCCTCCCTGAGACCCAGGGTGTCCTTTTCTTACAGGTGCTGGCGGATTTGTGACGATAGCATACCTGCCACGAAAGCGTCCCAGACTAAGGGTTCCGTGTGTTCGCTCGCCGAAACTTGCGGGCAGCCGCAGCTTCTGCCCAACACCAGGAGTGCACGGTAGAATTCCTCCAGCGATTCCCCAGTGGTTTGTCACCTTTTTGCAAGCATATGCTGGGTGTAGACCTGGTTTACCGGGCGAATATAGTGCCCTTTTAGCAGCTCTATTGCTGCATCAGAGTCTTCCGCTTCCTCGATGAGGGTGTAAATCTCCGGGCTCACCCTTGAGTGCAGGACGTGCAGTTTCTGCTCTCCCGTGGGTGCGCCAGCCAGTGCTTAAAGATTGCCGCTGAGTTTGCCGCGTGGGGGCTAAGTTGCAGACACTCCGGCTTGATTCAGAGCTCCATCCTTCTTAAAAAAAAACTACCTTATTAAATTGATGCACGATCAATGACCACTAAAGCGAGGTTGTAGTCCAACTGAAGGCTTTAATAAGCTAGATGTTTCCCCCAGCAGCTCAGGTACAGAATGAGGGCTGCTGGGGCGGCACGGGTTCTTATACCCCGCCTAGCAGGGCGGGGCTATCATACACTCTAACCAATAGAAAGCACACAGTTTCCACCAATGGTGCTTTAGCCTCTCATGTACCGTAATACCTATAATACCACAACCATATGCAAGGTACATTGTAGGTGCTCACCAAGACTCCTTGATCACTACCACCGAGAAGGACAGCAGATACCTGGGGACACTACTAGCTGGAAATTCTCCTCCAAGCCACTCACTATCCTGACTTGGAAATATATCACTGCCGCTATTTCAAAATCCTGAAACTCATGAAATTCATGACAGCACTGTGGGTGGATTTACACCACCTGGATTGCAGCGGTTCATGAAGGCAGCTCACCACCACCTGTTGAAGGGTAACCAGGGATGGGCAATAAATGATGGACAAGCCACAATGTCCTCATCTCATGAATGAATTTTAAAAAAAAGAACTTTCCATATCAGGCATCAAGTGACTGATAGTAGGTGTGTTTTCTTCTAGCTTTGAAAGAAGGTCCTCTTTAAACAGTTAAATATACTTTTAGTTAACTGGAGAAATTGTGGGTAAATCTCATTTAGTCACAATTTCCTGTCATTGTGACAATATGAGGAAGAAGAGAATGATAAATTTTAATGAGGAAATTCAGGAGAAGCTTCGAGTGGAGCATAAACACTGACACAGACTGGTTAGGCTGAATATCCTGTTCCTGTCATGTATATACAATGTAATCCTACATAAAGGTTTATTCCACATATTGATCACTCTTTATTTGAAGGCAAAGGACAGATGTTCCGGTCCTGCTGACAGGGCACCAACCCCCAACTCCCAGCGCATGCTTCATGCATTCAGCAGGAAACATCGTTGATAACGGCGGGACCAGCCAATGGTGGGCCTCCTCTGACCTTCACGAAACACTCGGTGGGTTGAACGGTAAATCCCACCCAGAGTTCCTGCTATCTATCCTTAAAGTATCCTTCTCCAGCCTGAACCTCTAATCTTTAGATCTGCTCCAACAGTATCATTAAAAGTAAGTTTCCTTTTATTCTTATACATCTTTAGTAATTTTATACAGAATATCCTTATTAATCACCTGCTATTTGCCACTCGAAAAGTCCAAATCGCTCCAATTTTTTGACATAAACCAGACTCCTGGAGATCACCGTGGTCTTTCTTCTCTGCACACCCTCCAGGCTGTAATGTTTCCCTTGTTTCTTGGTGATTTGAACTGGATTAATAGTGCAACCTAATCTAAACAGTATAAACTTTAAACATTACCTCCTCTGAATCATATTCTTTTATTTTGGCTATGTAGTTCAGCATCAACACAATTTCTTCAGCTTCATCTTTTGATATTTCAATACCATTCATTGCAATTCACAGAATCGTTGCAGCACAGAAGGAGTTTTCCCAGTTTTCCAAACGAGCGTCATGGCTCAGTGCCATGCCCCTGCCTTTTCCCCATACTCCTGTATATTATTTTTATTCAAGAAATCATCTAATGCCCTCTTGAATGCCTCGATTGAATATGCCTCCATCACACGTCTAGGCAGTGCATTCCAAACCTGAACCACTCATTGTGTGAAAAAGTTCTTGTTCACATCGCATTTGCTTATTTTCATATCACTTTGAATCTGTGTCCCCTCATTCTTGACCTTTTTTGCAAGTGGGAACAGTTTCTCCCTATCTGCTCTGTCCAAACTCCTCATGATTTTGAACATCACTATCAAATCTCCTCTTAACCCTCTTCGCTCCAGGGAGAACAGTCCCAATCTCCCCAATCTATCCTCATAACTGAAGTTTCTCATCCCTGGAATCATTCTTGTAAACCTCTTCTGCATTCCCTCCAATGCGTTCACATCCTTCCTATAGTGTGGTGCCTAGAACTGTGCACAATATTCTAGCTGTGACCTAACTACCGCATAGTATAAGTTCTGCTCTTGTTCTTGCTCTTATATTACATGTCCCTATTAGCACAAGGCTAAATCGCTGGCTTTGAAAGCGGACCAAGGCAGGCCAGCAGCACGGTTCAATTCCCGTACCAGCCTCCCCGAACAGGCGCCGGAATGTGGCGACTAGGGGCTTTTCACAGTAACTTCATTTGAAGCCTACTTGTGACAATAAGCGATTTTCATTTCATTTCATTCAGCCCAGAATACTATATGCTTTATGAACTGCTCTCTCCACCTGTCCTGACATCTTCAATGATCTACCCACAGGCGCACCCAAGTCCTTCTGCTCCTGCACACCTTTAAGAATTTTACCCCTTATTTTAAATTGTCTCTCCATGTTCCTCCGACCAAAATGCATCATCTCTCACTTCATCTGCCTCCCTTCTGCCCACTCCACCAACTTGTCAATGTCCTTTTGAAGTTCTACGCTGCCCTCATCACAGGTTACAATACTTCCAAGTTCTGTGTCGCCCGCAAGCTTTGAAATTGTCCCCATGCACACCAAGATATAGATAATTACTTACCGAGATCTAGATAATTAAATACTTCAGTCAAGAGAACCTCATTGGTCCATCCAGTACGTGTATGCATGATATTTTCTTTGTGCGTTACAATTTCTTCCTTCTTTTATCTGTTTATTTATTTTTAAATTATTCGCCTGTTTTAAGGACTCTTGTCAAAAACTTTACAGAAGCTGCTTGTTTGTCGATTGAATTTTCATTGTCACAACAAAGTCGAAAAGATTGGTCAAGCTGGGTCGTTCCTTTTTGACAGCTAGGCGACTGTACAGATAAACATCAGGTTTACTGTCGATAATCAAATCTAGAAATTTACAATAAATGGTAAGGAAGATTAATGGACCTTTATTTGTATGAGTCTGTTACCTGACCATTTTTCAATATAGTCTTTTCACTAGCCTGTTTTCAAACGGATCTCCCCTAATGCTCACATTTCACAAATATTTTCACTAGCCTTTCAGAATTATGAAGTTAAAATCATCCATCCCTGGGGAGCCCAGTTAAGTCTATGTAGATTAATTTTAGCACACTAAAGTGGTGCACAAAGAAAGGTCACTTTTGTGATTTAAATTACAGGATGGCGCGTAATCCCACGTAATGGACTGGGATTTATTGGTGAAAACTTGAAGCTGATACCGATGGAGAAGGTGATAAAATGTCATTGGACTAATCTGTACAAAGATTAGGTTAGACCAATTATATGGAGACGTAAGAAGATTGAAAGCAATGTCAGAGTGTTTTGCTTCAAGAAACTTTCATTAAAAAATATACTTCTGCAGGACTGCGCCCCTAAAGAATAATGTGACAGGAAGGCAGAAAATAAAAGTGGGGGGACACTATACAAAGAGAAAGAAATACTAAATTTGGGAAGGTATAAATGAAGAACCATTTCAGAAAAATCTTGAAGATAGAAAGGAAGGCGATGAAGGAAAGGGAATAAGGAGTCATTTTAACAGTAAAGACACAATGGATGGGAGGGTAAGCTGTGAGGAGGATGCAGAGATGCTTCAATGTGATTTGGACAATTTGAGTGAATGGGCAAATACACGGCAGATGGAGTATTATGTGGATAAATGTGCCATTATCCACTTTGGGAGCAAAAGCAGGAAGGCATATTATTATCTGAATGGCTATAGATCGAGAGAGGGGAATGTGCAACGAGACCTGGCAGGCAGCAATTTAATTAACGGGCAATTTAATATGGCCGTTATACCTAACCCGCACATCTTTGGACTGTGGGAGGAAACTGGAGCACCAGGAGGAAACCCACGGAGACATGGGGAGAGCGTGCTAACTCCACAGAATCATGTACCCAAGGCTGGAATTGAATCCCGGTCCCTGGCGTTGTGAGACAGAAGTGTTAACCACTGTGCCACCGTGTCTCCATGCAGGTGCAGTAGGCGGTAAAAGCAAATGATATGTTGGCCTTCATAGCGAGGGGATTCAAGTACAGGACAGGGATGTCTGGCTGCAATTATACAGGGCCTAGGTGAGTCCACACCTGGAATATTGTGTGCAGCTTTGGTCTCCTTATCTGAGGAAGGATGTTCTTGCTCTAGGGGGAGTGCAGCGAAGGTTTACCAGACTGATTCCAGGGATGGGGGGGTACTGATGAATGGGTACAGAGTGAGTTAATTAGGATTATAGGACCATTAGACCATAAGGTACAGGAGCAGAATTAGGCCATTTGGCCCATTGGGTCTGCTCCGCCATTTGAACATGACTGAAATGTTCCTCATCCCCATTCTCCTGCCTTCTCCCCATATCCCCGATCCCCTTCTTATTCAAGAAATCTGCTTTTAATCAAGAACACGAGATTTGTGCTTGAGATGCTGTTACCTACAGCGTTACATACCAAGAGCTCGAAGGTGGAATTAGGCAGAATAGTTCTTTCCTAGAACATAAAAACTAAGAGCAGGAGTAGACAATTTAGCCTCTTGTGCCTGCTCCACCATTCAATACGATCATGGCTGATTTCATCAGGCCTCAGCTCCACCGTCCATAACTAAAAATCTGTCTAACTCCTCCTTAAATTTACTAATTGCTCCAGCAGCCACCACACTCTGGGGTAGCGAATTCCACAGATTCTTGACCCTTTGGGAAAAGTCATTTCTCCTGAACTCTATTTTAAATTTGCTACCTTTTTGCTGAGAGTATGACCTCTCGTTCTAGAATGCCCAACAAGAGGAAGCATCCATGTTCCATGCAGTTTATCCACACCGTTTATCATCTTATACAACCTCAATTTCATTTCCCCTCATTCTTCTATAGGGGGGAGGCCCATATAGAGTCTACACCTTAACTGTTCAATCTCTCTTCACAAGACATACCCCTCGGAGGGGATTCTCCGTTGCCCGACGCCAAAATCGGTAACGGCGATCAGGCGGAGAATAGCTCCTGATGCCGAAATCGTGGCAGGCGGTGGTTTGACGCCGAATCACGAACCTCTGCCTTAAATGGCATCGTTGTGGTGCACGCCACGCAGAGTTGCAACTGCATTTGCATCTCATTAGCGGGCCCACCCACGATGCTCGGCCGCCGATGGCCCGAGTTCCCAACGGCGCGGTCCACTTGTGCTCTCGACGGTCGGGAACCTGGCGTGGTGGCTGCGAAGAGAGTGGGCGTATGGATAATGTCCAGCACCATCATACTTTGCCGGCAGTCGTGCCGCTGGCCGAGGGGCTTCTGCCAGAGCTGGGGGGAGTAGTGGGGAAAGCTAGGAGGTGGGCTCTGGGGTTGGGGTGGACGGGGTCGCGGTCCAGCAGAACCAGGGCCATCTTTGCAGACGTGGTGGGTGTGTGTATGCCAGACCTATTGTAGCCATCTCAGATGGCCACCTGCAAAGGACCATGGGAATTATGGCCAACCCAGGAGTCAGACAGACTCAGAGCTTGTATGTATTTGCAACCCAGATAGCTAGACACGATCGAAACCCCCGCTCGTTTGCATTCTAATGGCCCATTTCCCCAGAACAAAAGAACTGTACTCAGGTAACCAATACAGAAACAGACTAAGCGGCACCACTCCCTTTACTCAGGGAGCCCAGACAGCCAAGGTCAATGACCGCGAAGGACATGCCCAGCCATCAAGGCACCCGTCCCTTTATTGGCCAAAATCGAAGGCAGTGATCGAAGCCTGTCGAATTATTGGGTCCAAGTTAAGGACCACCCCAAAGTGCACGAAATCCCAGAGGGATAAGAAGAGACACAGGCATGTGCTATGTCTCTCTTGGATCTGGCCTATGCCAACCCAAGTGCAGCATAACGACCAGACAGACAAGTTCAAGGCCAATGATCGCTACCAGACAGCTGAGCCCAGCAGAAACAGTGCCACTTCTTCAACTCAGCCACACAAGATCCGGACAAAGGCCTTGTCCATCTGCATAGAGCCGGTTGCCCTGAAGTTAAGTATAGGTTATTGTAGTTGTTAGGTGTAGTTTAACTTTGCCAGCGGAGGTGGTAGAGGCGGGCACAATAACATCATTTAAGATGCATCTAGACAGATATATGAACGGGCGGGAACAGAGGGAAGTAGATCCTTGGAAAATAGGTGACAGGTTTAGATAAAGGATCTGGATTGGTGCAGGCTGGGAGGGCTGAAGGGCCTGTTCCTGTGCTGTAATTTTCTTTGTTCTTGTTCTTGTGTGTAAATAAACCACCTTTGAACTTGAACTGACTAACTGGTTGTGTGGTCCTTTGGTCGATATCCGGTAAAGCCTTGTGGCGGTATCATTTGATACCTGGCGACTCTAAAGAGCATTATTATTAATTGGCAGCATTACTCCGGTGCCGATTGAGAACATTATTGGTGACGCTGGTGGGATAGTATTCATTAAATTAGCAACACTATAGTTTACGTGTAGCTGCAGCTTGTGAGCCCTGCGCATGTCCATCACGGACCAAGCGATACCCCAGCCATTTTTTGCGTGTTCTGCAGGTGTTCCGCGCGTGCCGGTACTAGCCCCTCGCCGGTAGCGGAATCGATGCGCGTGTGGCACCGATTCTTCCACGTGGAACTCCATGGATTCTCCATTGGCGTCAGCACTTAGACTCAGGAACGGAGAATCCAGTCCCTCATCTCTGGAATCAATCTAGTGAACCTCCTCTGAATTGCCTCCAATGCCACTACATCTTTCCTCAAATAAGGGGACCAAAACTGTGCACAATACTCCAGGTGCGGTTTCACCAATGTCTTGTACAGTTGTAATAACACTTGCTTAATTTGTACTTTATTCCTTTAGCTATAAATGCCAACATTCCATTTGCTTTCTTTTTTAAAAAAATAATTTTTATTCTCCATTTTCACATTTTCTTCAGAATTTACACCCCACTAACAAACAGTAAACGGTAACGAATACAAAGTCAATCCCCTTATTAACAACAACGATCCCATCCTCCCACCCCCCAAACAACAGCCCACCTGACAATATAAACATCAAATAAAACAAACCTTCCCAAGGTGGAAAAAAAAGGAAAAAAGAAAAAGGAATCAGGAATCGTCTATGGTCACCATATATAGTTCGCCCCCTCAATCCATGAATTGTAGACACCCCCCCACCCCCATCCCCCTCCCAGACACCTCCCCTTCACTTCCTCTTGGAAACTACTCCCCCCAACCTCGGTTCCTTCCCCAACTTTTCACCCCGTCTAGACTCACCAAAACCGGTTCTACCAGATTCCGATGGCCGCAGCCCCTCCCCCACCTCACTCCCGTTCATTGGCCGGCTTAAACCGGCCAGCATGGAGGCCCCCACTCGGGTCTCCTTCCCTCTTGCCAGGTCCCAGGAAAACCAAGAAATCTCCTTTAGCACACAACCCCAACATACACACCCAAGCCCCAAAGAACCATCATTGCAAATGAAAATCCCATCTCTTCCCTCGTCCAAATATATACAGCATCGACTCATTTAGTACATACACCAACACACAACAAAAAAATAAAGTTACATGAGGCTACTGTGGGAGGAAACTGGAGCACCACGACCATTTCTCAATTCTGACATAGTCCTTCTGCCTTTGCAAACTCCTCCGCCGCTTCTGCCGTCAACTTAGCTGGATATACTATGCCGCACTGCACCTTGCTGATATACAGTGCCTTCTTCACCGAGCAAAAGGCAGCCCGCCTCCTCGCCACCGTAAAGTCCTGGTATATGCATATACCAGCTCCGGCCCACTGCATCACCCCTTCTGCTTTGCCCAGCACAGGACTTTCTACTTCACGCTATACCTACAGAAACACACAATTCCTACTCTGGGCGGCTCTCCCGCCTTTGGTATAGGCCTCCACGACCAATGAGCCCGATCCAGTTCATATGGGGAGGGATTGTCCCCCTCCCGCAATAGCTTCGGCAACATCGTGGCGTAATACTCCATCGGGCTCGGGCCTTCCACCCCTTCGGGCAGATCCACAATCCACAGATTCTGTCGCCTGGATCTGTTTTCCAGGTCTTCCATTTTGGCTCGCAGACCCTTGTTGGTCTCTATCACCCTCCGCAACTCCTTCCCCATCGAGGTGAGGCGATCACTGTGGTGATATGCATCACTGTAAATACACAAGGGGTTAATGTGAATACACGTAGACTTGTTAGACACTAGAGGGAGAACCAGAGACATGACACACAGACATTCTACCAATAGGTCAGTAAGATAGGACACAATGGTCATTCACGATACACATAGAGGTGACACTACCACAGGAGGGCATTACACCAACCCATATAAAAGGACACATTACACATGCTCAGTCTCTTTCCAGTGGAGACACTCAGTGAGTACAGACACAGGGTTGATTGAACATCACACTCACCACGTGGAGTGTAGTAGACTGGTTCGTCAGTCTGAGTAGCTATAGAAGGATTAACAGTAGAGTTGAATCCAAGTAGGTGAACTGTTAATAGTTTAATAAACGTGTTAAAGCTATCTCCAAGCCTGAACCTTCCTTTGTCAGAGTGCACATCAAGGAAGCAGCTTATGCTCCGTCAAGAGCATAACAAAACATGGTACCCTGGAGTGACTGTTAAATCCATAAAGCACAACTCAGCGAACAGTGACAACCAGCAACAGCAGCCAGGCAAGATGATGTTCGAGATTCCGGTTCCACAGCAGGTCAGGTACCAAGACAATCTCAGTGAAAACTGGCGTTGGTTCAGGCAGAGATTTGAGATATACCTGGTAGCGTCCGACTTATATGGCGTGGCGGATGCAGAGAAAATAAAGCTTCTACTTACCATCGCGGGTCCAGAAGCAGCTGAAACCTTCCAGACCTTCAAATACTCAAAGGGGCAAAACAAGAGCGACTTCCAGGCAGTCCTGGACAAATTCCAAGAATTCTGCGCGGAACATACAAGAAGAAAAGGTAAAAGAGGCGTCAAAACTCACCGCGAGGTAGGCTTGCAGCAACGAACGGCAGTTTTGAATTGCAGCCATCTTGGAAAAGGTGCTGCACATGCGCAGTTGCGTGAAGAGCGCACAGAACGGGAAAGTCCATTTGCGCATGCGCGAGAAGCCGCGCATGCGCAATTGAGAAGAAGGCCCCAAGTAAATGAACCGCGATCTGCGCATGCGCAATCGCTTCCTACACGCCACGTCACACGCTTCATGACGTCAGAGGCCCTGGACCACGCCCACTTAAAGGGGAAATGTTCCAAAAGAAGAATTTTTTTTTTTAAAGCCTCAAAACCCGATTCTTTCACCAGGAACGACAGCACAATGCCTGAAATTCGCCCAGTAGCTGAAAGTAACATCCGCAGAACCGTGCAACAAGCAGTCAGCACTGCCCAAAGAGATGATACAGTCCTTGAAGATTATGACTCAGACCTTGAATTCTTCTTTGAACATCGCGAGCCCAATGCCAGCTCCGACACAAAACGTGATGATATGGTCTTGGAAGTCAACGACTCAGACGAAGATTTCACCTTGGGAGGTGGCTACCCCAGTACCAAATCCGAACCGCAACTAGACGTGTTGTAGATTGGCAACCCCGACAACAAGTTCTTCGGATTGGGGAATCTTCAGCCCAGCATATATGACATCCTGGCTCTGAGTGCAGGATTATGCTGCGGCCTGATGCCAAGAGACAGAGTGCGGTACAAGCCCACAGAGAGCGGCTGGCTGTCACACAGAGAGTAGTCCACGCACCACGAAGGGACCCAGGCTCCACACAGAAAGCGATGGAAGTCTCCACAGCGAGATCGTGGACAGCCTCCATGATAGAAGCAATGCAAGACTCCAGAGCGCAGTCCTTGCATGAACAACAAGTGATGACAGTCTCCACAGCGAGACTGTAATAACCTGCACAGGACTCATCCACCTGGGGATGATTGTTCCCCGTGTTCAATTGGACTGAGTTAACCCAGCACTAGCATAAAAAGCAGGCAGCTGTAGAGCCAGCTAAAAAGGAATGAGGACCCGGTGAAAGAGAATCGGGCCCTGTGCATATATGATGCTGTTGCTGAAATAAAGGACTTTTAAAAAGCTTGTTGGACTCCCCTGGCTTTATCACAGAGACCAATGCACGTTTCCACACAAGTAATGCTGCAAGACTCCACAGAGGGAGTGACACAAGCCTCCACAGCGAGCTCGTGGACAGCCTCCACGATAGAAGCAACGCAAGACTCCAGAGCGCAGTCCTTGCATGAACAAGACCATAAGGGTCTAGCAGCCTCCTCTGAGCAACCACCAGCAGACGATGAAAGTCTGCCACGCTCAAGTGAACAACAGAAAGACTATGACAGTCTGCCACGCTCAAGTGTACAGCAAGCATACTATGACAGTATACCACGCTCCAGTGAACAAGAAGACTCTGACAGTCTACCCAGCTCAAATGAAGACAAGAAGACACTGAGGCTCTACTCACTGTATGTGCGACATGTGACGACGGCATCCCACTTCCCATACCAGATGTGCAATGTGACAGACCTCAGCTAGTGTGTACAGAGGCACTTGACAATCACAGTGAGACTACTGGTGACTCCGGTGACACCACGTTAATTCAAACCTCATCCGCTCTTGCCTCTCTACAACCAAATGCATTCCTGAATGTTTTGACACCAGACGGGGAGCTTCACAAAACTTCAGAAGATTCAAGTGAACCTGAAAAGACTCCGGACGGGGAGCATCAAGAGACCTCAGAAGATGCAAGTGAACCTGAAAGGGCTTCAGACGGGGAGCATCGACAAGCCAAAGCTGACTCAGGTGAAACAGACCAGACTCCAGATGGGGAGCATCGACAAACCAAAGCTGATTCAAGTAAGCCGGACATGACTCCAGACGGGGAGCACCGCGAACTCAGTGACGGCACGCTCAAGGAAACAGAAGATGCCACAAAGCACGCTGACACGAGTGACTGTGTGAAGGACTCGTATTATCCACAGAGTGTGGTCCTTGAGCGCAGCAAACACAACAACAAAACCAACAAACAAAAAAAACACATCAAAGACAACAACAAGCGTACCAAAGGCAACAATGTCGACAACAAGCATGAAAAAAAAAATACGAATGGAACTACGACTGGTACGACATGGTACAACTCTGCAAATGAGGGACACTGTTACTGCTCAGCTCAGTACAATGATGTACCATGGCAGGACGATGCATCTTACCAATTCACGTTTGCTACATTACCAACAGGCAACATGGCTTTCAGGACAGATGCCATCAAGAATTGCTATCATAAGCATCGAAAAATAAAAGCAACAGACTCCAAATCAGTCAATGAAGTGATTTGAACACTTGAACACCTCCTGATGACCAAACACCAGGTAACTGATGCCGTCCACATGGGAATGACAACGTCACCATTGACACTTCTATACCAGACCATATAAAATAATGAACTATTGGACTCATAACTTTTATTTTGTGTTGTCTTACCCTCAAAGTCATTGCAACTATTATTTGGTCTTGTATACTATTGTATAGTCATCACAGTCATCATAACTTGTACATAGCATCACTTATCTACCTGTTTCTGTTCAATTTTCTTTAACACTGTACAGAAAATATGTAACACGAAAAAAAGGGATATGGTGATATACATCACTGTAAATACACAAGGGGTTAATGTAAATGCACATAGACTAGATAGCCACTAGAGGGAGAACCAGAGACATGACACACAGACCTTCTACCAATAGGTCAGTAAGATAGGACACGACCAATGGGCATTCACAATACACATAGAGGTGACAGTACCACAGGAGGGCATTACACCAACCCATATAAAAGGACACATCACACATGCTCAGTCTCTTTCCAGTGGAGACACTCAGAGAGTACAGACACAGAGTTGATTGAACATTATACCCACCACGTGGATTGTAGCAGACTGGTTCGTCAGTCTGAGTAGCTATAGAAGGATTAACAGTAGAGTTAAATCCAAGTAAGAGAATTGTTAATAGTTTAATAAACGTGTTAAAGCTATCTCCAAGTCTGAACCTTCCTTTGTCAGAGTGCACATCAAGGAAGCAGCTTATGCTACGTCAAGAGCATAACAAAATAATCACTGTGCTACAATAATGCCTCTTCCAATTCCTTCAGTGTCCCACCTTGCTCCCGCACCTCCGCCGCTGTGCTTGATACCGCTGCCCTCACCGGGCAATCGACTCCTCCACGAAAACTTTCAATACCGCCCCCATCTCCTTCTTCATCGCTTCCATGTGTTTTGTGAACAGTTTTTTATGTTCCACAGCCATCACCTTGGTCATTTCTTCTGCTGTGAGCGATGCGGCCACCCCTGATGCTCCAGCCTCCGCTTTCCTTACAGTTCCTGCACTGACTTTTCCACTCACCAGAGACTATCATTGACCCCCTTTCTCATGGCCGTTTTTCACCCAAACTCAGACATTTCTCCACCCTGTGACTTCTTACAGCTTTTTCAGCCTCCGTTGCCCCCGGGACCAGGCGTTAAAACTCTGAAATTTCTATTCCTGAGCGGGAGCCCTCCAGTGTGCGGCTTCCTCACCGCAAGTCCCATTTGCTTTCTTTATTACCTGCTGTACCTGCGTGCTAGTTTTCTGCGACTCATGCACGAGGACACCCAGATCCCTCTGCATTGGAGCACCGCAAAGTCTTTCCCCATTTAGATAATAAGTTGTCTTTTCATTTTCCTGAACAAAATGGATGACCTCACAATTGTCCACGTTAAACATCTGCTACATTTTGGGCCACTCACCTAATCTGTTTGTAAGGTTCTTATTCCTCAACTCCAGGATCCCCATTATCCACTTGGCTTGCTACATATTCAAAGAACTCTTGTAAATTTGTCAAACATCATTTATCCCTCATAAAACCATGCTGACTCTAATGGATTGAGTCTTGACTTTCCAGATATCCTGATATAACTTCCTTAACAATGGATTCTAACAATTTCCCAACAATAGATGTTAAACAAACTGCTCTGTAATTTCCTACATTCTGCCTCCCTCCCCTTTTGTATAAGGGCGATACATGAGCACTTTTCCAATCCACTGGAACCTTTCCCGTGTCCAGGAAATTTTGGAATATTATAACCAATGCATTCACTATCTCTGCTGTCACTTCCTTGAACATCCTAGGATGTAGGCCATCAGGCCCTGGGGCCCTGTCTGCCCACAATCCCAAGAGTTTGTTGAGTACTGTTTCCCTATTGATGTTGATTGTTATAATTTCCACGCTTTGTATTACCTCTGAATTACCCGTTCCTATGGGGATGGTACTAGTGACCTCCACTGCGAAACTTGAGGCAAAATATTGATTTAACATCTCTTCTATCTCTGTGTTCCCCACTATTAACTCTCCGGTTTCATCTTCCAAGATACCAACATTCACGTTTGAACATAGAACATAGAACATAGAACAATACAGCGCAGTACAGGCCCTTCAGCCCACGATGTTGCACCGAAACAAAAGCCATCCAACCTACACTATGCCATTATCATCCATATGTTTATCCAATAAACTTTTAAATGCCCTCAATGTTGGCGAGTTCACCACTGTAGCAGGTAGGGCATTCCACGGCCTCACTACTCTTTGCGTAAAGAACCTACCTCTGACCTCTGTCCTATATCTATTACCCCTCAGTTTAAAGTTATGTCCCCTCGTGCCAGCCATATCCATCCGCGGGAGAAGGCTCTCACTGTCCACCCTATCTAACCCCCTGATCATTTTGTATGCCTCTATTAAGTCTCCTCTTAACCTTCTTCTCTCCAACGAAAACAACCTCAAGTCCATCAGCCTTTCCTCATAAGATTTTCCCTCCATACCAGGCAACATCCTGGTAAATCTCCTCTGCACCCGCTCCAAAGCCTCCACGTCCTTCCTATAATGCGGTGACCAGAACTGTACGCAATACTCCAAATGAGGCCGTACCAGAGTTCTGTACAGCTGCAACATGACCTCCCGACTCCGGAACTCAATCCCTCTACCAATAAAGGCCAACACTCCATAGGCCTTCTTCACAACCCTATCAACCTGGGTGGCAACTTTCAGGGATCTATGTACATGGACACCTAGATCCCTCTGCTCATCCACACTTTCAAGAACTTTACCATTAGCCAAATATTCCGCATTCCTGTTATTCCTTCCAAAGTGAATCACCTCACACTTCTCTACATTAAACTCCATTTGCCACCTCTCGGCCCAGCTCTGCAGCTTATCTATATCCCTCTGTAATCTGCTACATCCTTCCACACTATCGACAACACCACCGACTTTAGTATCGTCTGCAAATTTACTCACCCACCCTTCTGCGCCTTCCTCTAGGTCATTGATAAAAATGACAAACAGCAACAGCCCCAGAACAGATCCTTGTGGTACTCCACTTGTGACTGTACTCCATTCTGAACATTTCCCATCAACCACCACCCTCTGTCTTCTTTCAGCTAGCCAATTTCTGATCCACATCTCTAAATCACCCTCAATCCCCAGCCTCCGTATTTTTTGCAATAGCCTACCGTGGGGAACCTTATCAAACGCTTTGCTGAAATCCATATACACCACATCAACTGCTCTACCCTCGTCTACCTGTTCAGTCACCTTCTCAAAGAACTCAATAAGGTTTGTGAGGCATGACCTACCCTTCACAAAGCCATGCTGACTATCCCTGATCATATTATTCCTATCTAGATGATTATAAATCTTGTCTCTTATAATCCCCTCCAAGACTTTACCCACTACAGACGTGAGGCTCACCGGCCTATAGTTGCCGGGGTTGTCTCTGCTCCCCTTTTTGAACAAAGGGACCACATTTGCTGTCCTCCAGTCCTCTGGCACTATTCCTGTAGCCAATGATGACATAAAAATCAAAGCCAAAGGTCCAGCAATCTCTTCCCTGGCCTCCCATAGAATCCTAGGATAAATCCCATCAGGTCCCGGGGACTTATCTATTTTCAGCCTGTCCAGAATTGCCAACACCTCTTCCCTACGTACCTCAATGCCATCTATTCTATTAGCCTGGGGTTCAGCATTCTCCTCCACAACATTATCTTTTTCCTGAGTGAATACTGACGAAAAATATTCATTTAGTATCTCGCCTATCTCTTCAGACTCCACATACAATTTCCCATCCCTGTCCTTGACTGGTCCTACTCTTTCCCTAGTCATTCGCTTATTCCTGACATACCTATAGAAAGCTTTTGGGTTTTCCTTGATCCTTCCTGCCAAATACTTCTCATGTCCCCTCCTTGCTCGTCTTAGCTCTCTCTTTAGATCCTTCCTCGCTACCTTGTAACTATCCATCGCCCCAACCGAAACTTCACACTTCATCTTCACATAGGCCTCCTTCTTCCTCTTAACAAGAGATTCCACTTCCTTGGTAAACCACGGTTCCCTCGCTCGACGCCTTCCTCCCTGTCTGACCGGTACATACTTATCAAGAATACGTAGTAGCTGATCCTTGAACAAGCCCCACTTATCCAGTGTGTCCAACACTTGCAGCCTACTTCTCCACCTTATCCCCCCCAAGTCACGTCTAATGGCATCATAATTGCCCTTCCCCCAGCTATAACTCTTGCCCTGCGGTGTATACTTATCCCTTTCCATCATTAACGTAAACGTCACCGAATTGTGGTCACTGTCCCCAAAGTGCTCTCCTACCTCCAAATCCAACACCTGGCCTGGTTCATTACCCAAAACCAAAGCCAACGTGGCCTCGCCTCTTGTTGGCCTGTCAACATATTGTTTCAGGAAACCCTCCTGCACACACTGTACAAAAAACGACCCATCTATTGTACTCGAACTATATCTTTTCCAGTCAATATTTGGAAAGTTAAAATCTCCCATAATAACTACCCTGTTACTTTCGCTCATATCCAGAATCATCTTCGCCATCCTTTCCTCTACATCCCTAGAACTATTAGGAGGCCTATAAAAAACTCCCAACAGGGTGACCTCTCCTTTCCTGTTTCTAACTTCAGCCCATACTACCTCGGCAGAAGAGTCCCCATCTAGCATCCTCTCCGCCACCGTAATACTGCTCTTGACTAGCAGCGCCACACCTCCCCCTCTTTTGCCTCCTTCTCTGAGCTTACTAAAACACCTAAACCCCGGAACCTGCAACATCCATTCCTGTCCCTGCTCTATCCATGTCTCCGAAATGGCCACAACATCGAAGTCCCAGGTACCAACCCACGCTGCCAGTTCCCCTACCTTGTTTCGTATACTCCTGGCATTGAAGTAGACACACTTCAAACCACCTACCTGAACACTGGCCCCCTCCTGCGATGTCAAATCTGTGCTCCTGACCTCTATACTCTCATTCTCCCTTACCCTAAAACTACAATCCAGGTTCCCATGCCCCTGCTGCATTAGTTTAAACCCCCCCAAAGAGCACTAACAAATCTCCCCCCCAGGATATTTGTGCCCCTCAGGTTCAGATGTAGACCATCCTGTCTGTAGAGGTCCCACCTTCCCCAGAAAGAGCCCCAGTTATCCAAAAATCTGAATCCCTCCCGCCTGCACCATCCCTGTAGCCACGTGTTTAAATGCTCTCTCTCCTTATTCCTCATCTCACTATCACGTGGCACGGGCAACAACCCAGAGATAACAACTCTGTTTGTTCTAGTTCTGAGCTTCCACCCTAGCTCCCTGAAAGCCTGCCTGACATCCTTGTCCCCTTTCCTACCTATGTCGTTGGTGCCAATGTGGACCACGACTTGGGGCTGCTCCCCCTCCCCCCTAAGGACCCGGAAAACACGATCCGAGACATCACGTACCCTTGCACCTGGGAGGCAACATACCAAACGTGAGTCTCTCACGCTCCCACAAAATCTCCTATCTGTGCCCCTGACTATAGAGTCCCCAATTACTAATGCTCTGCTCCTCTCCCCCCTTCCCTTCTGAGCAACAGGGACAGACTCCGTGCCAGAGGCCCGTACCCCATGGCTTACCCCTGGTAAGTCGTCCCCCCCACAAGTATCCAAAGCGGTATACTTGTTTCTCAGGGGTACGACCGCAGGGGATCCCTGCACTGACTGTTTTTTCCCAGTCCCTCTTACAGTTACCCACCTATCTCCAATCTTTGGTGTAACTAATTCCCTGAAGCTGCTATCTATGACCCCTTCTGCCTCCCGAATGATCCGAAGTTCTTCCAACTCCAGCTCCAGTTCCCTAACTCGGTCTTGGAGGAGCTGGAGATGGCAGCACTTCCTGCAGGTAAAATCAGCAGGGACACTAACTGCATCCCTCACCTCAAACATCCTGCAGGAGGAACATTGCACTCCCTTCCCTGCCATTCCTCTAACTTTCTACCAAGATCTGGCTAAAAAATAATAATAATATAATAAAATATGGTACTTACCTCAGACCAATGGGTTTTATTATTAGGTTAGAGGAGGAGGGCGGGTGGGAGACACTACACGTGTAGTGTCTCGGGTTTCCTCTCCACCAGAATTTATTGGGGAGGGTCTTCCCAGACGTCCGCGGGTCGACTTCCTGTTCCCGCCTAAAAAACTAATTTAAAATAAAAAAAAGAAAAATTCTCAGCTCCTGCTGAAATTGACTAACCAGCCAGCTGTTCTCACGCCGCCGAAATCGACTGGCCTGCCCCTGCAAAGACAAGTGCTTTTAAAGGTTGACTTACCTCCCAGCAACCTCCTTCCGCAATGCTCCCGCTGAAACTGACTCACCACTCACCAGCTGTTCTCCCGCCGAAATCGACTGGCCTGCCCCTGCAAAGACAAGTGCTTTTAAAGGTTGACTTACCTCTCAGCAACCTCCTTCCGCAATGCTCCCGCTGAAACTGACTCACCACTCACCAGCTGTTCTCACGCCGCCGAAATCGACTGGCCTGCCCCTGCAAAGACAAGTGCTTTTAAAGGTTGACTTACATCCCAGCAACCTCCTTCCGCAATGCTCCCGCTGAAACTGACTCACCACTCACCAGCTGTTCTCCCGCCGAAATCGACTGGCCTGCCCCTGCAAAGACAAGTGCTTTTAAAGGTTGACTTACCTCCCAGCAACCTCCTTCCGCAATGCTCCCGCTGAAACTGACTCACCACTCACCAGCTGTTCTCACGCCGCCGAAATCGACTCATGTTTGTGATTCTTTTTCCTTTTACAGAAGCTTTTGCTATCCTTTTCATTGCTTTATGCTAGCTTACTTTTGTAATTTGCCTTAGCTTTTTTAATTACTTTTTAAATCTAGTCGATATACATATTAAAATTCCCCATAATTATTGCCGCACCTTTCTTACAATCCCCCAGTATTTCCTGGTTTATACTGCGACCCACTGTGGTGCAACTTTTTGCGAACCTATAGATAACACCCACCAGGGACTTCTTCCCTTTGCTATTTCTTATTTCTACCCAGACTGATTCCACATCTTGATCTCAAGTGCTTATATCATTTCTCATTACAGCACTGATCCCTTTCTTCACCAGCAAAGCTACACCTCCTTTTCCTTTCAGCCTATCTTTCCGAATACTGACTACTCTTGGATATTCAATTCCCAGACCAGGTCTCCTTGTAACCACGTCTCAGCAATTTCCACCAAATCATATCTCTTGGCCTCTAATTGTGCCGTTAACATGTTGGCCTGCAACTTGCTGCTAACTGTGGGAAGCCACGGGCCGCCCACTTTAAAAGAGAAATGCGCGTACTAACCTGCACTCTGATGATGCATCTAACCTTCCTTTCTCTGCAGAAGCCCGGGGCCTCCAGCGCCCGGGCTTCCACAGGCTCCAACGCAGGAGGAGTGCAGCCCTGCCCTCTTATGTTGCGGCCAGCGAGGGAACGTCCATTGCGGGCAGACATTTAAACAGCAGATTTAGATTGAAAACAACAAGTAACAGTTTTAACAAGTGTTTTATAGGTAAGTAGACGTTTTAACAGGGTTTATTTTTGCTCTTTCTTTTAAACAGGCAATACTATTGGTAACTATTTTAAAGTAAGTTTTAATTTTATTTTTTTAAGGTTAAAAGTGATTAATTTTAAATGAACATAGGTTTGGTTATTTGTTTTAAATCTGTGAAACTATTTAAATCTGCACTATATTATTATATAAATTTGCATGTGGCGTGCTTAAATATGTTTGTATGTTTTTATTTAGATTATGGTTGTAAGATTTTGAAAGCGCACCAAGGCTTTTTGCTGTCACTGTCCCTGTAACAATTTTTTTTCATTAGTGTTTATAGAATCACTGCTGTTCAGAAGAAAGCCATTCGGCCCATCAAGGCTACACTGACACTCCGAAAGTGCACCTTACCCAAGCCCACGCTCCCGCCCTATCCTCATAACTCTACCTAACCTTTGGACACCAAGAGGAAATTTAGCAAGGCTAATCCACCTAATCTGCACATTTTTGGACTGTGGGAGAAAACAAAAGCACCCAGAGGAAACGGCGGTGGCATAGTGGTTAGCACTGCTGCCTCACAGCGCCAGGGACCTGGGTTCAATTCCGGCCTTGGGTCAGTCTGTGTGCACTTTATATGTTCTCCCTTTGTCTGCGTGGGCCTCCCACAGTCCAAAGATGTGCACGTTAGGTGGATGGGCCATGCTACGTTGCCCATAGTGCTCAGGAATGTATAGGTTAGGTTCTGTGGATAGATCGGGGGAGTGGACCCAGGTAGGGTACTCTTTCAGAGGGTCGGTACAGATTTGATGGGCTGAATGGCCTCTGCCTGCACTGTAGGAATTCTATGGTTCCATTCCATAGTTCTAGGAAACCTGTGCAGATACAGGGAGAATGTACAAACACCACACAGTCATCCAAGTCCAAACTGAACACGGAGCCCTGGTGATGTGAGGCCAATGCAAATCTTCTTCACCCAGCTCAAGGAAGGATACGGAACAAGAGGAGGACAAAGGAAGCTCTTCAAAGAAACCTTGTAGGCTTACCTCAAGAAATGGAACATAGACATCAATGCCGGGGAGACCTTTGCTCAGAAGAGATGTACTTGAAGGAACTTTTTGATTGAAGGGTCACAATTCTTCAAGAACACCCAACGGCAAGAGGAGGCCCAGAAAAGGAGCCTGAGAAAAGAATACCTGTGATTTAGTGTCCAAGGACCGATCCCACCTTTTGGAAACTTCTGCCACAGAACCCATGAACAGTAACACTGAGTATCTTCGGTGGACAATCATTCCTGCTAGTGAGTGATCACCACATTCTATCCATTATAGTTCTTTAATGGAATTAACATCCTGATGACAAACCAAAGTTTAAAAAACATTATTATTTCACCTTCTGTGACTTCAGACTCAGTTTATACAGTAAATGGAATTGCCCAAGTTTTAAATGGAATTAACAGCCTAATGATAAACCAAAGTTTAAAAATATATATATCCTCCTTTTATTTTATTTGCATTTTAAAAGTATTTATAAATGCTAAACACGAATAATATAATACAATAACCTCCCCCAAAAAGGTGTAAAAGCTCACCAAACATCCAGGTAAGCGGTCCAAGTTAGGGCTGCAGCTGGATTTTTCATTCAGCAGCACAGGGGCTTCAAGCAGTCAAAAAGAAGCGGGCAGGAGTTTAAATACCGTGCGCGTCCAGTGTGCACTTCTGGGTCAGCATGTGCGGCGCCCTGGCGACTTAAGTTCCGAATAATGCAGGACGTTATGGGCCATTAATTTCATTCTGAATGCTTCGTGCATTTAGACACAAAGGGCGGGATTCTTGGACCCCCAGCCGGGTCGTAAAATCGCCGGGGGACGGCGTGAATCCCGCCCCAACAACGGCGGCTGCCGAATTCTCCGGCGCCGTTTTTCGGGCGGGGGTGGGGATCACGCCATGCCGGTCGGGGGCCGTTGGTAGTGGCCCCCCCCGGCAATTCTCTGAGCCCCGATGGACCAAGCGGCCACCCGTTTTCGGCCAGTCCCGCCGGCGTGAAATGCACATGGTCCATCCCGGCGGGACCTGGCTTGGAGGGTGGCTACCGGAGTCCGAGGGGGGGGGGGGGGGGGCGCAGGAGAATCGGGCCCCCACGGTGGCCTGGCCCGCGATCGGGACCCACCGATCTGCGGGCAGGCCTGTGCCGTGGGGGCACTCTGTCCCGCCGCGACGGCCTCTGTAAGGCTCCGCCATGGCCGGCACGGAGAAGAAACCCCCTGCGCATGTGCAGGAAATACGGCAGCGGTTCTGCGCATGCGCCAACCCGCGCCGGACCACGGCGGCCCTTCGTCGCAGGTTGGCGCGGTGCCAACCCGTCCGGCACCGGCCTAGCCCCTGGAAGTGCGGAGGATTCCGTAACTCCCGGGCGGCCCGACGCCGGAGTGGTTCGCGCCGTTCTTGGCGCCGGCGTTGGGCCATCCATCCAGTTCCGGGAGAATCCCACCCAAAGTTTTTAAAGTTGTTCTGTTGTCAAATTTCCCTTGTCTGTTATAATTGCTTTGTGCAAAAGAACATTCGCTCTCTCTGTCTCTCACCTTTATTTTCTCGTAACCGCCCGTCACTTCGCGAACTGCACTCCTACTCCTCCTTTACTTTTGGTTTTCTAATTTTCTCTGCAACTGAACCCTCCCTCCCACTGTTTAGTTTAAGGCCCTATCTGTAGCCCTAGCCTTGCAATTTACCAATCTTCGAGGCACGCATTTACATCCCTAATCTTATTGACCCTGTGCCAAATAGCTCTTAGCTCAGGTAGTAATTTGGAGATTATTACCTTCATTCTGCTTTTTAATTTAGCCCCTAGCTACCCATATTCCCTTCGCAGAACCTCTGCCTTGTTCTATCTATGGCGTTGGTGCCTATGTGAACCACGACAACTGGATCTTTACCATCCCACTCCAAGTTCCTCTGTAGCCCTGATGAGCTACCCCAAATCCTGGCACTAGGTAGGCAACACAACCTCGCTCCTGATCACAGAGAACAGTGTTCATGCCCCTAACTATACTATCCCCAATTACAACTACATTTCTCCTCTCTACCCCCACTTGAATGGCTCCCTGTACCACGGTGCTGTGGTCTGTTTACTCATCCTCCCTGCAGTCCCCGTTCCTTCCACACATGGAGCAAGAATCTCAAACCTTTTGGACAAGAAAAAGGACGGAGGTTCCTGCAACTCTTATCTTCTGGATCCCTCTCTCTACCTCACTTGCAGCCACACCCTCCTGTCCCTGACCACTGGCTGAATTCAAGGTAGTTAGCCTAAAGGATGTGACTGCCTCCTGAAACACAGCATCCAGGTAATTCTCCTCCTCCCTGATATGTCGCAGACTCTAGCTCATAAACTGTGGGCCGAAATTCTTCAAGCAACCAACACTCACTAAATATGTGGTCACTAGGAACGACAATGGGGTCCACCAACTCCCACATCATGCAGGAACAACATATCACCTGATCCTCCATTCTCATTTTATTTAGTTAGTTTTTAATTTGTTTCTTAATTTTTCAACTGACTTCTTAAACTCTCCTTATGACTCTGATCTGAAGCAACTTATAATCAGTAATTTAAAATAGATTTTCAAATTTAGCACAGATTCCCTATTAGCCAATCAAGTCACGGCCTTCCTGTGATGTCAGTTTTCAGATTTTTCCCGACCAATTGGGACACTCAGGGTGCACCACTCACCTTCCCAGGCTGCTCTCTGGTTTTCTCCCACTCTGTTCCGCTCCGGATGTGAAGCTCGCAAATCCTTGAGGCAAGGTTTTTATATCACTTACCTTCCTAGGCTGCTCTCCGGTTTTCTTCTGCTCTGCTCTGATGTGAAGGCTGCAAATCCCCAAAGTAAGGTTTAATATCATTCACCTTCCCAGGCTGCTCTCCGGTTTTCTCCTACTCCGCTCTGCTCCTGATGTGATGAATTATATTTGTTGGAGTTTAGAAGAATGGGGGGGATCTCATAGAAACCTATAAAATCAGATAAAATAATTTTAGGATTAGACAGGTTAGATGCAGGAAGGATTCTCCTGATGGTAAGGGAAAACAGGACCAGGGGTCACAGTCTAAGGATACAGGGTAAACCATTTAGGATTGAGGTGAGGAAAAATTGCTTCATCGCTACCACAGAGGATCTGATGGAGGCCAAAACATTGTATTTTTTCCAGAAGGAGTCAGATATAGCTCTTGGGGCCAAAGGGATCAAAGCTTATGGGGGGAAAGTGGGAACAGTTGGATGATCAGCCAAGATCATAAAGATTGGTGGAGAAGGCTCAAAGGGCCGAATGGCCTACTCCTGCTCCTATTTTCTATGTTTCTATGTAATCTCCTTGAAACTTGCAACCCTCTGAGATATCTACGGCCATCTAATTCTGTCCATTTCAATGTTCCTGATTTTAATTGTTCCACCATTGGTGGCAGTACCTTCAGCTGCCTTAAGCTCTGCAATTCCCTCCCTAAACCTCATCTCCCTATAATGACAAGGAGAAAGCTGACATAACTGTAATATAGATTTATTTACAAGAATTTACAATGGTCTGCATAATTCAGCATCTCACTCCCAGTGCAATCGTAGCTGGGATGACTTATCTCACCAAGGCCTGATCTGGGTCTGCTTTTAACCTTTTTCCTAACAAACCCCAGGTGGTAGGCCTCTGCCCCCTACCTGGGGAGCCCGTACTCCACGGGTCACATGGGGTGATCAATTAAGGCTTCCCGGTGGTCCTTGTGGGGGTTATAGTACTCCATCTCTCTTTTTCCTCCTTTAAGACATTCCTGTAAATCTACCTCTTTGCCAAGCTATTGTCGATTTGCCCAAATGTCTCCTTATGTGACTTGGTGTCTAATTTTTGCTTAATAACGCTGCTGTGGAGCAACGTTGGATGCTTTACAATTTGTTCTTCTTGTAATGTTAACTGGCTTGGAAACCATCTGAGATTAGATGTTGACTAACGCACACAGACCAAGTGCCAAATGATAACACATATTAACCCAACTAAAGGAGTGGGCTAGTGAAGTCAATATAGTTCAAAGAAATTCTAACATTTGCGTTGTCCCGTCTGCACATGACTGGGGAAAACTGAAGTCAGCAAACTCATGTTCGGGTATATTCTGCAATTGTATTTTGTGAGAGTGGTCTGCATTAGCCTGCAGTAACCTCCAACACATGGACCAAAAAGTTCATTGCAGTTCAAAGAGATTCCTAATTTTCAATAGTAACATCTACGTGAGATTTTATATGAGCTGAACAGTAGGCCGGCTTCTCTTTAGCTGTCGTAAACAATTTGTTCGGAAGTTAATTTTAAAAAATCTATGCAAGGGTTGTGGGCATCTCTGGCTGGGCCAAAAATTATTGCCCATCTCTATTTGCTCCGGCTTGTTTGGCCACTTAAGAGTCAGACACATTGCTGTGGGCCTGGAGTCACATGAAGGCCAGACCAGGCAAGAATGACATATTTCCTTCCCTCGAGGATATTAGTGAAACAGATATGTTTTTATGGCAATCAACAATGGTGTCATAGTCATCATGAAACTTCTCAATTCCGGATTTTTGAAACAATGGAATTCAAATTACACCATCTGCCATGGTGAGATTTGAACCCAGGTCCTCTGGGTCGCTGGACTATTAGTCTAGTGACAATACCACTACACCACCATCTGCAAAGGCTGGAAACCTGCCACCAACACCGGAATTTTGCTGACCCTTGGGTGATGGGTGGGAAAATGGGTGGGCTGGTAAAACGCCAGGGAGACATGTCAAGGTGGTCCCCTCATGCAGGTGTCCCTGTGCTGGAACAGTTCCCTGCCAAGCAAAGGCAAGAGCTTCTTTGAATAATTAAAGGCCCAATTAAGGGCCATTTTCCCAGGCATTTTGTCAGTAGCGGAGTGGCCACCTGTCACATGAGGAGAAAGCCAGCCTCATGAAGGTGATATGATGGTAGGTGGGCCTTTGTGCTGGAAGCCAAATGCCCAGAAGAGGAGGTCATGGCCAAGAAAAGACACAAACCCTACCACAAAGAAGCATCCACAGGGGTTTCCCTTCCTGCTCACTGCAAACAGGACCCATTTTATAGCCCAGGCCTCAGCTCAATTTCCCTTGTGACTGGTGCAACCACAATCTGAGAATGCTCTCACTTCAGATGTGACAGGATACACAGCATAGCAGCATCCATGAGGTGAATTCAACATCGAGGAGGTTTTGGGGTTGACATAAGTAAAGGCATGTACAACTTCATCTGCAAATTGATTTTAGCTGTTTAATAATAATTGCTTATTGTCACAAGTAGACTTCAATGAAGTTACTGTGAAAAGCCCCTAGTCGCCATATTCCAGTGCCTGTTCGGGGAGGCTGGTACAGTAATTGAACTCATGCTGCTGCCTTATTTTGCATTACATGCCAGCTATTCAGCCCACTGTGCTAAACCAGCCCCAACAGATCTTCGGAAGATTACTCCTGTCATTTGGAGTATGTGAAGTCATGGAGTCTACAGCACAAAAAAGGCCCTTCAGCCCATTGCGACTGCACCAGTCATAAACAACCATGTAACTATTCAAGTCCCATTTTCCAGCACTTGGCTCATTGCCTTTTCCGCCTTGCTGCACATCTAAATAATTCTTGAATATTATGAGCATCTCTGCCACTACCATCCTTTCAGGTAGTGAGTTCCAGACTCCCACCACCCTTCACTGCGATGCTGACAGCGAAGGCACTATTCCTAGACTGCTTCAGTGCGATGCTGACTGTGAGGACACTGTTCCCATACTGCTTCACTGCGACGCTGATTGTGAGGATACTGTTCCCATACTGCTTCACTGCGACGCTGACTGTGAGGACACTGTTCCCAGACTGCTTCACTGCGACGCTGACTGTGAGGACACTGTTCCCATACTGCTTCACTGTGACGCTGACTGTGAGGACACTGTTCCCAGACTGCTTCACTGCGACGCTGACTGTGAGGACACTGTTCCCAGACTGCTTCACTGCGACGCTAACTGTGAGGACACTGTTCCCAGACTGCTTCACTGTGATGCTGACTGTGAGGACACTGTTCCCATACTGCTTCACTGTGACGCTGACTGTGAGGACACTGTTCCCAGACTGCTTCACTGTGACGCTGACTGTGAGGACACTGTTCCCATACTGCTTCGCTGCGATGCTGACTGTGAGGACACTGTTCCCATACTGCTTCACTGTGACGCTGACTGTGAGGACACTGTTCCCAGACTGCTTCACTGCGACGCTGACTGTGACAATACTGTGGGAACAAATGGCGGGGAAGCCCTTTAATTATATTTCAATTTATTGAAATTCATTACTTCACCAGCGGGGCATGCGGAAAAATGGTAAACAACAGTTCGCCGGCAAGAAGCTAATTTTCCAACTCTCGCTGGATTTTGGGCCTGCCTAGCTATTTATGCCAATGGCTAACGTGGGCTCAAAATTGCCCTAGAGTTTGCAGTCCTGCCCAGCTCTCAGATTTCATTGTCCAGGGGCGATAACAATGTCTGTAGCTGTCAACGTGATAACTGCATTGTATGTTTTTGCCACTAGAGGTTTCCAGATATCATTCGAAGGATGTGAAACAGTTAATCTTGATGCAGAGAAGGAATGAGTTAACTGAGACTCTAACTCACAATCGCTTGGAGAACATGAACAACTGGACAATGCCATAGGTTAACTGCAATGATAAATCACCATCAGTTCCTGACAACAATGGAATAATAATAATGACCTTTACTAGTGTCACAAACAGGCTTACATTAACACTGCAATGAAGTTACTGTGAAAATCCCCCAGTTGCCACACTACGGCGCCAGTTCGGGTACACTGAGGGATAATTCAGAATGTCCATTTCACCTTATCAGCACATCTTTCAGGACTTGTGGGAGGAAACTGGAGCGCCTAGAGGAAACCCACGCAGACACGGGGAGAACGTGCAGACAGTGACCCAAGCCGGGAATCGAACCCAGGTCCATTAACATTGCAATAATGTTATGAGCTAAGTGCCCATCGCAATGAGGGAAATCACCTTATCTTCTGTTGTGTAAAAAGCAGGAGATGAAGAACTCTCTTTGACCTTGCAGTTCAGTATCTCGGGAGGTGAGATCCCTGGCAGGGCTTAGTGGCCCTTCATGGCTGAAAGCTTCTAGGTTTAAAGGGGTCTAGTGGCTAGTGTGCAGGCAACGCTTCCAGTGTCCTCCTTTCTGGGTTTGTGGCGTTATCACCGCTCAGGGATTTCCCTTCCAGAGTGGCAGCTGGAAAGTGGGTGGGAGCAGGTAAATCCAGGGGCTGGTTTAGCACAGTGGCTTTGAAAGCAGGCCAGCAGCACGGTTCAATTCCCGTATCAGCCTCCCCGAACTGTGGCGACTAGGGGCTTTTCACAGTAACTTTATTTGAAGCCTACTTGTGACAGTAAGCGATTTTAATTTAATTTCATTTCATTTCAAATCCATAGGGTCAGAGAATAAGTCTTCCCGGGGCGAGCGTATCAGAGGTAAGCCACCACAATCACGCTGTGAATCACGTGAAAAAAAATTTATTCGAGAGACTGAATATACAGTGAGTATTCCCGCTTTGGCTCTGATGGGATTTCCCCGGTTTTCTCACCAGAACTAACACTCTGAAAAAATATGGTAAGATTCCGCCCGAGATGGAAGGAAGATCATTGATGAAGCAGCTAAAGATGGTTGGGTCTTGGACATTACCCTGAGGAACTCCTGCACTAATGCCCGGGAGCTGAGATCCCTGACCTCCAACCACCATAAACATCTTTGTTTGTGCTAGATATAATTCTAACCAAAGGAGGGTTTCCCTCCTGATTCTCATTGACTCCAGTTTTGCTAGGGCTCCTTGATGAATGAATGTTCCTGTGGTACCACTTGGAGAAGTTAAGAGTTGATCCCCAGGTGACCTTGCTGATATTTATCCCACACCAACTTCACTGAAACATATGAGTTGTTTCGGTACCGCAATGCTGCTTGTGGGGATTTTCTTGCTGCAAACAAGCTATCGTGGTTCCCGACATTACAGGAGCGGCCACACCTCAAAGACTCTTGGTTGCGACTTCCGGGTGCGGCTATGCAGAGCTAGGTCGCATATTCGGCAGCTCCCGCTTGGAACGGACTTTTGGGCTCTTTTACAGGGCCCCCACGGCATGTGTTTGACATTTCCCGGTGTGGGAAGAAGACTGCAGCATTCCCCTGACGGTGTCCCCCAGGAATGTTGTGTCTTTTGGCTGCCAGACCCGGCAGAAACAGTGAAGGATTTGGCTTGATCTGCAGCAATAGACAGAGGCCTCTTCCAGCATGCAGGCGGGGGAAGGGCAAGCTTAAAGCTGCAATCTGACTTGACTCTATCAAAGGTGAATTCTAGCAGCAGAGGGAACAACTGTGAAAGGATCTACCAAGGACATTGAAGAGGCGGGGACGAGGCTTCTGGTGGCGGCCATGGAGGAGTAGGTCGCGCATTCGGCAGCTCCCGTCTGGAACCGACTCTCAGACCTTTTTCAGGAGTTTCCATAGACTTTTTGGGGCAGACTGGTGAAGCAAACACTGCCAACTTCTATGAAACGGACCAGAAGTGTAACGGCCAAAGGAGCAGCACTGGAGCAACGGGAGAAGCGAGGGAAAGAAAACAAAATGGCGGCGGCCAGGGACAAAGGGGAGCTGCAGGAGTTCATCAAGCGCTGCTTCGAGGAGCAGCGCGAGGAGATGCGCAAAGAGATGTTGGCACCTATGCTTTCGGCAATTGAAGGACTTGGGATCACGCAGAAGGCCCACGAAGCTAAGATCCAGGAGGTACAGAAAAGAGTCAGTCAGAACGAGGACGAGCTCGTGGGCCTGGCGGTGAGAGTGGAGCAGAACGAGGCGCTACACAAGAGGTGGGCGGGAAGACTCGAAGACCTGGAGAACAGGTCGAGGAGAAAGAATATGCGAATCCTGGGTCTCCCTGAGGAAGTGGCGGGGGCTGATGCCGGGGCATACGCGAGCACGATGCTCGAGGCGATGATGGGCACGAAGGCCCCTTCGAGGCCGCTGGAGTTGGACGGGGCACATCGGGTGCTGGCGAAGAAGCGCCAGGCAAATGAGCCGCCAAGGGCGATGGTGGTGAGGTTCCACCGGTTCACGGACAGAGAGTGGGTCCTGAGATGGGCCAAGAAGGAGCGGAGCAGTAAGTGGGACAATGCAGAGATCCGAATATACCCGGACTGGAGCACGGAGGTTGCAAAGCGGAGAGCGGGTTTCAACCAGGCCAAAGCGGCGTTGTACCGGAAAGAACTGAAATTCGGAATGCTGCAGCCAGCGCGACTGTGGGTCACATACAAGGGCCAACACTATTTACTTTGAAACGCCTGAGGAGGCGTGGACCTATGTACAAGCCGAAAAGTTGGACTCTAACTGAGGGTTTGTGAGGGTGGGGGGGATGTTTTGGGGTTTGATGTGTGATGGTTGTTGTTTATAGGGGGTCAATCACGCGCAGGAAATGTTACATGGGCTGGGGGAGAGAGACAAGGCCGCGACAGGAGCTGCGCCAGAGGGGGCGGAGCGGGCTTTGGAAAGCACGGGAAGAAAGGCGGGAAGGGGAACGAAGGAATGCATATGGATTGGGAGATTCCCACGCGGGGAGGTCAATGGGACGGCGGGGGAAGCCGGGGTCAGCAGGCGTCAGCTGACTTACGGGAGTGACATGGGGGGAGCAAAAAAGCTAGACAGGGGTCTAGCGGGGGGAGGGGAGGGGGGGAAGGGGGGGGAAAAAGGGTTGCTGCTGCACTGGCCAAAAGGGAATGGGACACAGAAGAGGTGGTCGGGACGGGGGTCACCCCTCTGGGGGACTGGAGGGTGAGGGAGGCGTGGACACAGGACTGGCCCAGAAAAGGAGATGGCTAGTCGGCGGGGCGTGGGGGGGGGTGAGAGCCCCTCCAATCCGGCTGATAACGTGGAATGTGAGGGGCCTGAATGGGCCGGTGAAGAGGGCTCGAGTGTTCGCGCACTTAAAGGGACTGAAGGCGGATGTGGCCATGCTCCAAGAGACACATCTGAAGGTGGCGGACCAGGTCAGGTTAAGAAAGGGATGGGTAGCACAGGTATTCCATTCGGGACTGGACGCGAAGAATAGAGGGTTGGCAATATTGGTGGGAAAGCGGGTGTCATTTGAGGCCAAGACTATTGAAGAGGACAATGGAGGGCGATACGTAATGGAGGGAGCGTTAGGCTGCAAGGGACGTGGGTGGTGTTGATAAACGTATACGCCCCGAACTGGGATGATGCAGGATTCATGAAGCGCATGTTGGGGCGCATTCCGGACCTGGAGATAGGAGGCCTGATAATGGGAGGGGACTTCAATACAGTGTTGGATCCAGCACTGGACCGCTCCAAATCAAGGACTGGAAAGAGGCCGGCGGCAGCCAAGGTACTTAGGGGGTTTATGGATCAGATGGGGGGAGTGGACCCATGGCGGTTTGCAAGGCCGCAGGCCAGGGAATTTTCTTTCTTCTCCCATGTACACAAAGCCTACTCCCGGAGAGATTTCTTTGTTCTGGGTAGGACGCTCATCCCGAGGGTGGAGGGGACGGAGTATTCGGCTATAGCCGTTTCGGACCATGCCCCGCATTGGGTGGAAATGGAGCTGGGAGAGGAGAGGGACCAACGCCCGTTGTGGCGGCTGGATGTAGGACTGCTGGCGGACGAGGTGGTGTGTGGGAAGGTGAGGGGGTGTATCGAAAGGTACTTGGAGGCCAACGACAACGGGGAGGTGCGGGTGGGTGTGGTATGGGAGGCGTTGAAGGCGGTGATCAGGGGAGAGCTAATTTCCATTAGGGCTCATAGGGAGAAGACAGAGGGTATGGAAAGGGAGAGGTTAGTGGGGGAGATTTTGAGAGTGGACAGGAGATACGCAGAGGCCCCGGAGGAAAGATTACTTGGGGAAAGACGACGGCTCCAGACGGAGTTGGACCTGTTGACCACAGGGAAGGCGGAGGCACAGTGGAGGAAAGCGCAGGGGGCGACCTACGAATATGGGGAAAAGGCTAGTCGAATGCTGGCACACCAGCTCCGTAAGAGGATGGCAGCGGGGGAAATAGGGGGAGTCAAAGATGGAAGGGGAGCCACGGTTCGGAGTGCGACGAAAATAAACGAGATATTCAAGGCCTTTTATGAAGAGCTGTACAGATCCCAGCCCCCAGCGGGGGAAGAGGGGATGTGACGATTCCTAGATCAGCTGCGATTCCCGAGGGTGGAGGAGCAAGAGGTGGCTGGTTTGGGGGCACCAATTGGGTTGGAGGAGCTGACCAAGGGTTTGGGGAGCATGCAGGCGGGGAAGGCCCCGGGACCGGACGGATTCCCGGTGGAGTTCTACAGGAAGTACGCAGACCTGTTGGCCCCGCTACTGGTGAGGACCTTTAATGAGGCAAGAGAGGAGGGGACCCTGCCCCCGACAATGTCGGAAGCGACAATTTCTTTGATCCTAAAGCGGGACAAGGACCCACTGCAATGTGGATCGTACAGGCCGATCTCGCTCCTCAATGTGGATGCAAAGTTGCTGGCAAAAGTGCTGGCCACGAGGATCGAGGACTGTGTCCCGGGGGTAATCCATGAGGACCAGACGGGATTTGTAAAGGACAGGCAACTAAACACCAATGTGCGGCGGCTCTTAAACGTGATAATGATGCCATCGGAGGAGGGAGAGGCGGGGATAGTGGCAGCTATGGACGCGGAGAAGGCCTTTGACCGGGTAGAGTGGGAGTACCTCTGGGAGGTGCTGCGTAGGTTTGGGTTCGGGGTAGGGTTTATCAATTGGGTTAAGCTCCTTTACAGAGCCCCGATGGCGAGTGTAGTGACGAACCGGCGGAGGTCGGAGTACTTTCGACTGTACCGAGGGACGAGGCAGGGGTGCCCCCTGTCCCCCTTGTTGTTTGCATTGGTGATTGAACCATTGGCCATGTCATTGAGGGAGTCTAATAAATGGAGGGGGGTGGTCCGAGGGGGAGAAGAGCATCGGGTGTCGCTATATGCGGATGACCTGTTGCTGTACATGGCGGATCCAATGGAGGGGATGGTGGAGGTCATGCAGACTCTAAGGGAGTTTGGGGAGTTTTCGGGCTATATTCGGGGCAGCACTGTAGCATTATGGATAGCACAAATGCTTCACAGCTCCAGGGTCCCAGGTTCGATTCCGGCTTGGGTCACTGTCTGTGCGGAGTCTGCACATCCTCCCCGTGTGTGCGTGGGTTTCCTCCGGGTGCTCCGGTTTCCTCCCACAGTCCAAAGATGTGCGGGTTAGGTGGATTGGCCATGCTAAATTGCCCATAGTGTCCAAATTTGCCCTTAGTGTTGGGTGGGGTTAGTGGGTTATGGGGATAGGGTGGAGGTGTGGACCTTGGCTGGGGTGCTCTTTCCAAGAGCCGGTGCAGACTCGATGGGCCGAATGGCCTCCTTCTGCACTGTAAATTCTATGATAAGCTCAATGTAGGGAAGAGTGAGCTCTTTGTATTACAGGCGGGGGACCAAGAAAGAGGGATAGGGGACCTACCGCTGAGGAGGGCGGAGGGGAGCTTTCGGTATCTGGGAATCCAGATAGCCAGGAGTTGGGGGACCCTACATAAACTGAATCTGACGAGGTTGGTGGAGCAAATGGAGGAGGATTTCAAAAGATGGGACTTGTTACCGCTCTCGCTGCCGGGTATAGTGCAGTCGGTCAAAATGGTGGTCCTTCCGAGGTTTCTGTTTGTGTTTCAGTGCCTTCCCATCGTGATCACTAAGGGCTTTTTTAAGGGAGTAGGCAGGAGTATTATGGGGTTTGTGTGGGCGAATAAGACCCCGAGAGTAAGGAGAGGGTTCCTGGAACGCAGTAGGGACCGAGGAGGGTTGGCGCTGCCAACTGTAAAATCTATGATCTATGATCAAACCTGGGGAGCTACTACTGGGCAGCAAATGTGGCGATGATCCGCAAGTGGGTTATGGAGGGAGAGGGGGCGGCATGGAAGAGGATGGAGATGGCGTCCTGTAAAGGAACGAGCCTGGGGGCGTTGGTGACGGCACCGCTGCCGCTCTCGCCGACAAAGTATACCACGAGCCCGGTGGTGGCGGCAACGCTAAGGATCTGGGGCCAGTGGAGACGGCACCGGGGTGCAATGGGAGCATCGGTGTGGTCCCCGATCAGGGGTAACCACCGTTTTGTCCCGGGGAAGATGGACGGGGGGTTCCAGAGCTGGCATCGGGCAGGGATTGGAAGAATGGGGGACCTGTTCATCGACGGGACGCTTGCGAGCCTAGAGGCACTGGAGGAGAAGTTCGAGTTACCCCCGGGAAATGCCTTTAGATATATGCAGGTGAGGGCTTTTGTGAGGCGACTGGTGAGGGAATTCCCGTTGCTCCCGGCACAAGAAGTTCAAGATAGGGTGATCTCGGGTGTATGGGTCGGGGAGGGCAAGGTGTTGGAAATACACCAGGAGTTGAAAGAAGAGGGGGAAGCGCTGGTAGAAGAGTTGAAGGGTAAATGGGAGGAGGAGCTGGGGGAGGAGATCGAGCAAGGCCTGTGGGCTAATGCCCTAGGTAGGGTTAATTCTTCCTCCTCATGTGCCAGGCTCAGCCTGATACAATTTAAGGTGGTCCACAGAGCGCACTTGACGGGGGCGAGGTTGAGTAGGTTCTTTGGGGTAGAGGACAGATGTGGAAGGGGCTCAGGGAGCCCGGTGAACCATGTCCATATGTTTTGGTCATGCCCGGCACTGAAGGGGTTCTGGAGAGGAGTGGCGGGAGCAATATCTCAGGTGGTGAAAGTCTGGGTCAAGCCAAGCTGGGGGCTAGCAATATTTGGAGTAGTGGACGAGCCGGGAGTGCAGGAGGCGAAAGAGGCCGACATTCTGGCCTTTACGTCCCTAGTAGCCCGGCGAAGGATCTTGCTAATGTGGAAGGAGGCGAAGCCCCCCAGCCTGAATAAATGATATGGCTGGTTTCATAAAGTTGGAGAGGATTAAGTTCGCCTTGAGAGGGTCTGCGCAGGCGTTCTATAGGAGGTGGCAACCGTTCCTAGACTATCTCGCGGAGCGTTAGAGGAAGTTCGGTCAGCAGCAGCAGCAACCTTGGGTGGGGGGGGGGGGGGGGGGGTGGAAATGGGGGACTGCCTGGGAGGGTGGATGAGCAAGAGATAACATGAAGGGTTGGGGAAACTGGCACGTACGGGAGAGGGCCAGTGTACAAAGCTGTGTAAATATATCATTTTGCCATGTATATATATTGCTCTGAGCAATTTCTCGTTTTTATTTTGTTACGAGGGGGGGGGGGGTTATTGTTTGTAAGGGAGAAAAATTGTGTTAAAAAACTTTAATAAATATATATATATTTTAAAAGACTCTTGGTTGCTTTGGGATGTCATGAAATGTGCTGTATAAATCCAAGCATATCACAGTTACCATTCCTGGCAACCTGACTGCCTGACATCAATCCACTAAAGTTTTCTAAATGCTGTCATCAAATGGCTCCATGCCTGACCTGTGGTAAGGTTGACATTGGAACCACTCCTCTGTCAGCGAGGACTCGATTCCATCAGCGTACTGTTGTTGATCCCTACACCTCCAGCCTATGACTATAACGTCCTGCAGGCTGAGTGACGGTGACAGGGGCAGGCGACAGAATGCAGCAATGGCCATTTAGAACCTTTTTAATGTGAACAATATTTTGTTTATTGAATTTACTCCACTTTATAATGGACGCATGATGTGGAGATGCCGGCGATGGACTGGGGTGAGCACAGTAAGAAGTCTTACAACACCAGGTTAAAGTCCAATCGGTTTGTTTCAAATCACTAGCTTTCGGAGCACTGCTCCTTCCTCAGGTGAATGACGATTCACCTGAAGAAGGAGCAGTGCTCCGAAACTAGTGATTTGAAAGAAACCGATTGGACTTTAACCTAGTGTTGTAAGACTTCTTACTTTATAATTGAGTGTTTGTACACCCGCAAATTAATCTGCATTGTTAATTTTCTGAGACTATATAGGGAATGAAAATCTACCAAGGTCATGCCACGGGTGCTGTCAATACCCAGTGGTCAACCACACTGTCTCTGCTGTCATTACCCAGTGTTCAATAACACTGGCCCTGCTGTCATTACCCAGTGTTCAACAACACTCTCTGCTGTCATTACCCAGTGTTCAACAACACTGGTCCTGCTGTCATTATCCAGTACCCAGTGTTCAACAACACTCTCTGCTGTCATTATCCAGTGTTCAACAATACTGGTCCTGCTGTCATTAGCCAGTGTTCAACAACGCTGTCTCTGCTATCGTTACCCAGGGCGAGATTCTCCGACCCCGCGCCGGGTCGGAGGATCGCCGGGGGCTGGCGTGAATCCTGCCCCCGCCGGTTGCCGAATTCTCCGGCACCGGAGATTCGCGGCGGGGGCGGGAATCGCGCCGCGCCGGTTGGCGGGCACCCCCCCCCCACCCCCGGCGATTCTCCGGCCCGGATGGGCCGAAGTCCCGCTGCTAGAATGCCTGTCCCGCCAGCGTGGATAAAACCACCAACTTTACCGGCGGGACGAGGCAGCGCAGGCGGGCTCCGGGGTCCTGGGCGGGGGGCGGGGCGATCTGGCCCCGGGGGGTGCCCCCACGGTGACCTGACCCGCGATCGGGGCACACCGATCCACGGGCGGGCCCGTGCCGTGGGGGCACTCTTTTCCTTCCGCCTTCGCCACGGTCTCGACCATGGCGGAGGCGGTAGAGACTCCCTCCACAGCGCATGCGTGGGGATGCCGTGAGCGGCCGCTAACGCTCCTGCGCATGCGCCGCCCGGCATTGTCATTCCCGTGCCAGCTGGCGGGGCACTTCCGCCAGCTGGCGGGGCGGAAATCAGTCCGGCGTGGGACTAGCCCCTCAAGGTTAGGGCTCGGCCCCCCAAGATGCGGAGGATTCCGCACCTTTAGGGCGGCGCGATGCCCGACTGATTTGCGCCGTTTTTGGTGCCGGTCGGCGGATATCGCGCCGACACGGGAGAATTTTGCCCCCAGTGTTCAACAACACTGGCCCTGCTGTAATTACCCAGTGTTCAACCACACTGTCTCTGCTGTCATTACCCAGTGTTCAACCACACTGTCTCTGCTGGCATTACCCAGTGTTCAACAATACTGTCTCTGCTGTCATTACCCAGTGTTCAACAACACTATCTCTGCTGTCATTACCCAGTGTTCAACAACACTGTCTCTGCTGTCATTACCCAGTGGTCAACAACACTGTCTCTGCTGTCATTACCCAGTGTTCAACAAAACTGTCTCTGCTGTCATTGCCCAGTGTTCAACAACACTGGTCCTGCTGTCATTACCTAGTGTTCAACAACACTGTCTCTGCTGTCATTACCCAGTGTTCAACAACTCTGTCTCCGCTACCATTACCCAGTGTTCAACAACACTGGTACTGCTGTCATTACCCAGTGTTCAACAACACTGTCTCTGCTGTCATTACCCAGTGTTCAACAACACTGGTCCTGCTGTCATTACCCAGTGTTCAACAACACTGTCTCTGCTGTCATTACCCAGTGTTCAACAACTCTGTCTCTGCTACCATTACCCAGTGTTCAACAACACTGTCTCTGCTGTCATTACCCAGTGTTCAACAACACTGTCTCTGCTGTCATTACCCAGTGTTCAACAACACTGGTCCTGCTGTCATTACCCAGTGGTCAACAACACTGTCTCTGCTGTCATTACCCAGTGTTCAACAACTCTGTCTCCGCTACCATTACCCAGTGTTCAACAACACTGTTTCTGCTGTCATTGCCCAATGTTCAACAACACTGACCCTACTGTCATTGCACAGTGTTCAACAACACTGGCCCTGCTGTCATTGTCCAGTGTTCAACAACACTGGCCCTGCTGTCATTACCCAGTGTTCAACAACTCTGTCTCCGCTACCATTACCCAGTGTTCAACAACACTGGTACTGCTGTCATTACCCAGTGTTCAACAACACTGTCTCTGCTGTCATTACCCAGTGTTCAACAACACTGGTCCTGCTGTCATTACCCAGTGTTCAACAACACTGTCTCTGCTGTCATTACCCAGTGTTCAACAACTCTGTCTCTGCTACCATTACCCAGTGTTCAACAACACTGTCTCTGCTGTCATTACCCAGTGTTCAACAACACTGTCTCTGCTGTCATTACCCAGTGTTCAACAACACTGGTCCTGCTGTCATTACCCAGTGGTCAACAACACTGTCTCTGCTGTCATTACCCAGTGTTGAACAACTCTGTCTCCGCTACCATTACCCAGTGTTCAACAACACTGTTTCTGCTGTCATTGCCCAATGTTCAACAACACTGACCCTACTGTCATTGCACAGTGTTCAACAACACTGGCCCTACTGTCATTGTCCAGAGTTCAACAACACTGGCCCTGCTGTCATTACCCAGTGTTCAACAACACTGTCTCTGCTGTCATTACCCAGTGTTCAACAACTCTGTCTCCGCTACCATTACCCAGTGTTCAACAACACTGTCTCTGCTGTCATTACCCAGTGTTCAACAACTCTGTCTCCGCTACCATTACCCAGTGTTCAACAACACTGTTTCTGCTGTCATTGCCCAATGTTCAACAACACTGACCCTACTGTCACTGCACAGTGTTCAACAACACTGGCCCTGCTGTCATTACCTAGTGTTCAACAACACTGTCTCTGCTGTCATTACCCAGTGTTCAACAACTCTGTCTCCGCTACCATTACCCAGTGTTCAACAACACTGTTTCTGCTGTCATTGCCCAATGTTCACAACACTGGTCCTGCTGTCATTACCCAGTGTTCAACAACACTGTCTCTGCTGTCATTACCCAGTGTTCAACAACTCTGTCTCTGCTACCATTACCCAGTGTTCAACAACACTGTCTCTGCTGTCATTACCCAGTGTTCAACAACACTGTCTCTGCTGTCATTACCCAGTGTTCAACAACACTGGTCCTGCTGTCATTACCCAGTGGTCAACAACACTGTCTCTGCTGTCATTACCCAGTGTTCAACAACTCTGTCTCCGCTACCATTACCCAGTGTTCAACAACACTGTTTCTGCTGTCATTGCCCAATGTTCAACAACACTGACCCTACTGTCATTGCACAGTGTTCAACAACACTGGCCCTGCTGTCATTGTCCAGTGTTCAACAACACTGGCCCTGCTGTCATTACCCAGTGTTCAACAACACTGTCTCTGCTGTCATTACCCAGTGTTCAACAACTCTGTCTCCGCTACCATTACCCAGTGTTCAACAACACTGTTTCTGCTGTCATTGCCCAATGTTCAACAACACTGACCCTACTGTCATTGCACAGTGTTCAACAACACTGGCCCTGCTGTCATTGTCCAGTGTTCAACAACACTGGCCCTGCTGACATTACCCAGTGTTCAACAACAATGTCTCTGCTGTCATTACCCAGTGTTCAACAACTCTGTCTCCGCTACCATTACCCAGTGTTCAACAACACTGTCTCTGCTGTCATTACCCAGTGTTCAACAACACTGTTTCTGCTGTCATTGCCCAATGTTCAACAACACTGACCCTACTGTCATTGCACAGTGTTCAACAACACTGGCCCTGCTGTCATTGTCCAGTGTTCAACAACACTGTCTCTGCTGTCATTACCCAGTGTTCAACAACACTGTTTCTGCTGTCATTGCCCAATGTTCAACAACACTGACCCTACTGTCATTGCACAGTGTTCAACAACACTGGCCCTGCTGTCATTGTCCAGTGTTCAACAACACTGGCCCTGCTGACATTACCCAGTGTTCAACAACAATGTCTCTGCTGTCATTACCCAGTGTTCAACAACTCTGTCTCCGCTACCATTACCCAGTGTTCAACAACACTGTCTCTGCTGTCATTACCCAGTGTTCAACAACACTGTTTCTGCTGTCATTGCCCAATGTTCAACAACACTGACCCTACTGTCATTGCACAGTGTTCAACAACACTGGCCCTGCTGTCATTGTCCAGTGTTCAACAACACTGGCCCTGCTGTCATTACCCAGTGATCAACAACACGGTCTTGCTGGCATTTCCCAGTGTTCAACAACAATGGCCCTGCTGTCATTACCCAGTGTTCAACAACACTGTCTCTGCTGTCATTGCCCAGTGCTCAGCAACACTGGTCCTGCTGTCATTACCCTGTGTTCAACAACACTGGTCCTGCTGTCATTACCCAGTGTTCAACAACAATGTCTCTGCTGTCATTATCGAGTGTTCAACAACACTCTCTCTGCTGTCATTGCCCAGTGTTCAACAACATTGTCTCTGCTGTCATTGCCCAACGTTCAACAACACTGTCTCTGCTGTCATTGCCCAGTGTTCAACAACACTGTCTCTGCTGTCATTGCCCAGTGTTCAACAACACTGCTCCTGCTGTCATTACCCAGTGTTCAACAACACTGTCTCTGCTATCATTTCCCAGTGTTCAACAACACTGGCCCTGCTGTCATTACCCAGCGTTCAACAACACTGTCTCAGCTGCCATTGCCCAGTGTTCAACAACACTGTATCTGCTGTCTGTGCCCAGTGTTCAACAACACTGGCCCTGCTGTCAATGACCAGTGTTCAACTACACTGTCTCCGCTGTCATTGCCCAGTGTTCAACAACACTGGCCCTGCTGTCATTATCCAGTATTCAGCAACACTGTCTCTGCTATCATTGCCCAGTGTTCAACAACACTATCTCTGCTGTCATTACCCAGTGTTCAACAACACTGTCTCTGCTGTCATTACCCAGTGTTCAACAACACGGTCTCTGCTATCATTGCCCAGTGTTCAACAACACTGTCTCTGATGTCATTGCCCAGTGTTCAACAACACTGGCCCTGCGCTCTATTCCCAATGTTCAACAACATTGGCCTTGCTGTCATTGCCTAGTGTTCAACAACACTGGCGCAGCTGCCATTACACAGTGTTCAACAACACTGGCCCTGCTGCCATTACCCAGTGTTCAACAACACTGGCGCTGCTGTCATTATCCAGTGTTCAAGAACATTGTCTCTGCTGTCATTACCCAATGTTCAACAACACTGTATCTGGTGTCAATGCCCAGTGTTCAACATCACTGGCCCTGCTGTCTGTGCCCAGTGTTCAACAACACTGGCCCTGCTATCATTGCCCAGTGTTCAACAACACTGGCCCTGCTGTCATTGCCCAGTGTTCAACAACACTGGCCCTGCTGTCATTACCCAGTGTTCAACAACACTGTCTCCGCTGTCATTGCCCAGTGTTCTACAACACTGGCCCTGCTGTCATTACCCAGTGTTCAACAACACTGGCCGTGCTGTCATTAACCAGTGTTCAACAACACTGTCTCTGCTGTCATTACCCAGTGTTCAACAACACTGTCTCTGCTGTCATTGCCCAGTGTTCAACAACAATGTCTCTGCTGTCGTTGCCCAGTGTTCAACAACACTGTCTCTGCTGTCATTGCCCAGTGTTCAACAAAACTTGCCCTGCTGTCTGTGCCCGGTGTTCAACAACACTGGCCCTGCTGTCATTGCCCAGTGTTCAACAACAATGGCCCTGCTGTCATTATCCAGTGTTCAACAACACTGTCTCTGCTGTCATTACCCAGTGTTCAACAACACTGGTCCTGCTGTCATTACCCAGTGTTCAACAACACTGTCTCTGCTGTCATTACCCAGTGTTCAACAACTCTGTCTCTGCTACCATTACACAGTGTTCAACAACACTGTCTCTGCTGTCATTACCCAGTGTTCAACAACACTGTCTCTGCTGTCATTACCCAGTGTTCAACAACACTGGTCCTGCTGTCATTACCCAGTGGTCAACAACACTGTCTCTGCTGTCATTATCCAGTGTTCAACAACACTGTCTCTGCTGTCATTACCCAGTGTTCAACAACACTGGTCCTGCTGTCATTACCCAATGTTCAACAACACTGACCCTACTGTCATTGCACAGTGTTCAACAACACTGGCCCTACTGTCATTGTCCAGAGTTCAACAACACTGGCCCTGCTGTCATTACCCAGTGTTCAACAAAACTGTCTCTGCTGTCATTACCCAGTGGTCAACAACACTGTCTCTGCTGTCATTACCCAGTGTTCAACAAAACTGTCTCTGCTGTCATTGCCCAGTGTTCAACAACACTGGTCCTGCTGTCATTACCTAGTGTTCAACAACACTGTCTCTGCTGTCATTACCCAGTGTTCAACAACTCTGTCTCCGCTACCATTACCCAGTGTTCAACAACACTGGTACTGCTGTCATTACCCAGTGTTCAACAACACTGTCTCTGCTGTCATTACCCAGTGTTCAACAACACTGGTCCTGCTGTCATTACCCAGTGTTCAACAACACTGTCTCTGCTGTCATTACCCAATGTTGAACAACTCTGTCTCTGCTACCATTACCCAGTGTTCAACAACACTGTCTCTGCTGTCATTACCCAGTGTTCAACAACACTGTCCCTGCTGTCATTGTCCAGTGTTCAACAACACTGGCCCTGCTGTCATTACCCAGTGATCAACAACACGGTCTTGCTGGCATTTCCCAGTGTTCAACAACAATGGCCCTGCTGTCATTACCCAGTGTTCAACAACACTGTCTCTGCTGTCATTGCCCAGTGCTCAGCAACACTGGTCCTGCTGTCATTACCCTGTGTTCAACAACACTGGTCCTGCTGTCATTACCCAGTGTTCAACAACAATGTCTCTGCTGTCATTATCGAGTGTTCAACAACACTCTCTCTGCTGTCATTGCCCAGTGTTCAACAACACTGTCTCTGCTGTCATTGCCCAACGTTCAACAACACTGTCTCTGCTGTCATTGCCCAGTGTTCAACAACACTGTCTCTGCTGTCATTGCCCAGTGTTCAACAACACTGCTCCTGCTGTCATTACCCAGTGTTCAACAACACTGTCTCTGCTATCATTTCCCAGTGTTCAACAACACTGGCCCTGCTGTCATTACCCAGCGTTCAACAACACTGTCTCAGCTGCCATTGCCCAGTGTTCAACAACACTGTATCTGCTATCATTGCCCAGTGTTCAACAACACTGTCTCTGCTGTCATTACCCAGTGTTCAACAACACTGCCCTGCTGTCATTATCCAGTGTTCAACAACACTCACTCTGCTGTCAATGACCAGTGTTCAACAACACTGTCTCTGCTGTCATTACCCAGTGTTCAACAACACTGTCTCTGCTATCATTACTCAGTGTTCAACAACACTGTCTCTGCTGTCATTGCCCAGTGTTCAACAACAATGTCTCTGCTGTCATTGCCCAGTGTTCAACAACACTGTCTCTGCTATCATTACCCAGTGTTCAACAACACTGTCTCTGCTGTCATTGCCCAGTGTTCAACAACAATGTCTCTGCTGTCATTGCCCAGTGTTCAACAACACTGTCTCTGCTGTCATTGCCCAGTGTTCAACAAAACTTGCCCTGCTGTCTGTGCCCGGTGTTCAACAACACTGGCCCTGCTGTCATTGCCCAGTGTTCAACAACTCTGACTCTGCTGTCATTGCCCAGTGTTCAACAACAATGGCCCTGCTGTCATTATCCAGTGTTCAACAACACTGTCTCTGCTGTCATTACCCAGTGTTCAACAACACTGTCTCTGCTGTCATTACCCAGTGTTCAACAACACTGGTCCTGCTGTCATTACCCAGTGGTCAACAACACTGTCTCTGCTGTCATTACCCAGTGTTCAACAACTCTGTCTCCGCTACCATTACCCAGTGTTCAATAACACTGTTCTGCTGTCATTGCCCAATGTTCAACAACACTGACCCTACTGTCATTGCACAGTGTTCAACAACACTGGCCCTGCTGTCATTGTCCAGTGTTCAACAACACTGGCCCTGCTGTCATTACCCAGTGTTCAACAACACTGTCTCTGCTGTCATTACCCAGTGTTCAACAACTCTGTCTCCGCTACCATTACCCAGTGTTCAACAACACTGTCTCTGCTGTCATTACCCAGTGTTCAACAACACTGTTTCTGCTGTCATTGCCCAATGTTCAACAACACTGGCCCTGCTGTCATTGTCCAGTGTTCAACAACACTGGCCCTGCTGTCATTACCCAGTGTTCAACAACACGGTCTTGCTGGCATTTCCCAGTGTTCAACAACAATGGCCCTGCTTTCATTACCCAGTGTTCAACAACACTGTCTCTGCTGTCATTGCCCAGTGCTCAACAACACTGGTCCTGCTGTCATTACCCTGTGCTCAACAACACTGGTCCTGCTGTCATTACCCAGTGTTCAACAACAATGTCTCTGCTGTAATTATCGAGTGTTCAACAACACTGTCTCTGCTGTCATTGCCGAACGTTCAACAACACTGTCTCTGCTGTCATTGCCCAGTGTTCAACAACACTGTCTCTGCTGTCATTGCCCAGTGTTCAACAACACTGGCCCTGCTGTCATTACCCAGTGTTCAACAACACTGTCTCTGCTATCATTGCCCAGTGTTCAACAACACTGTATCTGCTGTCTGTGCCCATTGTTCTACAACACTGGCCCTGCTGTCATTACCCAGTGTTCAACAACACTGGCCCTGCTGTCATTAACCAGTGTTCAACAACACTGTCTCTGCTGTCATTACCCAGTGTTCAACAACACTGTCTCTGCTATCATTACCCAGTGTTCAACAACACTGTCTCTGCTGTCATTGCCCAGTGTTCAACAACAATGTCTCTGCTGTCATTGCCCAGTGTTCAACAACACTGTCTCTGCTGTCATTGCCCAGTGTTCAACAAAACTTGCCCTGCTGTCTGTGCCCGGTGTTCAACAACACAGGCCCTGCTGTCATTGCCCAGTGTTCAACAACTCTGACTCTGCTGTCATTGCCCAGTGTTCAACAAGAATGGCCCTGCTGTCATTATCCAGTGTTCAACAACACTGTCTCTGCTGTCATTACCCAGTGTTCAACAACACTGTCTCTGCTGTCATTACCCAGTGTTCAACAACACTGGTCCTGCTGTCATTACCCAGTGGTCAACAACACTGTCTCTGCTGTCATTACCCAGTGTTCAACAACTCTGTCTCCGCTACCATTACCCAGTGTTCAATAAAACTGTTTCTGCTGTCATTGCCCAATGTTCAACAACACTGACCCTACTGTCATTGCACAGTGTTCAACAACACTGGCCGTGCTGTCATTGTCCAGTGTTCAACAACACTGGCCCTGCTGTCATTACCCAGTGTTCAACAACACTGTCTCTGCTGTCATTACCCAGTGTTCAACAACTCTGTCACCGCTACCATTACCCAGTGTTCAACAACACTGTCTCTGCTGTCATTACCCAGTGTTCAACAACACTGTTTCTGCTGTCATTGCCCAATGTTCAACAACACAGGCCCTGCTGTCATTGTCCAGTGTTCAACAACACTGGCCCTGCTGTCATTACCCAGTGTTCAACAACACGGTCTTGCTGGCATTTCCCAGTGTTCAACAACAATGGCCCTGCTTTCATTACCCAGTGTTCAACAACACTGTCTCTGCTGTCATTGCCCAGTGCTCAACAACACTGGTCCTGCTGTCATTACCCTGTGTTCAACAACACTGGTCCTGCTGTCATTACCCAGTGTTCAACAACAATGTCTCTGCTGTAATTATCGAGTGTTCAACAACACTGTCTCTGCTGTCATTGCCGAACGTTCAACAACAATGTCTCTGCTGTCATTACCCAGTGTTCAACAACACTGTCTCTGCTGTCATTGCCCAATGTTCAACAACACTGACCCTACTGTCATTGCACAGTGTTCAACAACACTGGCCCTGCTGTCATTGTCCAGTGTTCAACAACACTGGCCCTGCTGTCATTACCCAGTGTTCAACAACACTGTCTCTGCTGTCATTACCCAGTGTTCAACAACTCTGTCTCCGCTACCATTACCCAGTGTTCAACAACACTGTCTCTGCTGTCATTACCCAGTGTTCAACAACACTGTTTCTGCTGTCATTGCCCAATGTTCAACAACACTGGCCCTGCTGTCATTGTCCAGTGTTCAACAACACTGGCCCTGCTGTCATTACCCAGTGTTCAACAACACGGTCTTGCTGGCATTTCCCAGTGTTCAACAACAATGGCCCTGCTTTCATTACCCAGTGTTCAACAACACTGTCTCTGCTGTCATTGCCCAGTGCTCAACAACACTGGTCCTGCTGTCATTACCCTGTGCTCAACAACACTGGTCCTGCTGTCATTACCCAGTGTTCAACAACAATGTCTCTGCTGTAATTATCGAGTGTTCAACAACACTGTCTCTGCTGTCATTGCCGAACGTTCAACAACACTGTCTCTGCTGTCATTGCCCAGTGTTCAACAACACTGTCTCTGCTGTCATTGCCCAGTGTTCAACAACACTGGCCCTGCTGTCATTACCCAGTGTTCAACAACACTGTCTCTGCTATCATTGCCCAGTGTTCAACAACACTGTATCTGCTGTCTGTGCCCATTGTTCTACAACACTGGCCCTGCTGTCATTACCCAGTGTTCAACAACACTGGCCCTGCTGTCATTAACCAGTGTTCAACAACACTGTCTCTGCTGTCATTACCCAGTGTTCAACAACACTGTCTCTGCTATCATTACCCAGTGTTCAACAACACTGTCTCTGCTGTCATTGCCCAGTGTTCAACAACAATGTCTCTGCTGTCATTGCCCAGTGTTCAACAACACTGTCTCTGCTGTCATTGCCCAGTGTTCAACAAAACTTGCCCTGCTGTCTGTGCCCGGTGTTCAACAACACAGGCCCTGCTGTCATTGCCCAGTGTTCAACAACTCTGACTCTGCTGTCATTGCCCAGTGTTCAACAAGAATGGCCCTGCTGTCATTATCCAGTGTTCAACAACACTGTCTCTGCTGTCATTACCCAGTGTTCAACAACACTGTCTCTGCTGTCATTACCCAGTGTTCAACAACACTGGTCCTGCTGTCATTACCCAGTGGTCAACAACACTGTCTCTGCTGTCATTACCCAGTGTTCAACAACTCTGTCTCCGCTACCATTACCCAGTGTTCAATAAAACTGTTTCTGCTGTCATTGCCCAATGTTCAACAACACTGACCCTACTGTCATTGCACAGTGTTCAACAACACTGGCCGTGCTGTCATTGTCCAGTGTTCAACAACACTGGCCCTGCTGTCATTACCCAGTGTTCAACAACACTGTCTCTGCTGTCATTACCCAGTGTTCAACAACTCTGTCACCGCTACCATTACCCAGTGTTCAACAACACTGTCTCTGCTGTCATTACCCAGTGTTCAACAACACTGTTTCTGCTGTCATTGCCCAATGTTCAACAACACAGGCCCTGCTGTCATTGTCCAGTGTTCAACAACACTGGCCCTGCTGTCATTACCCAGTGTTCAACAACACGGTCTTGCTGGCATTTCCCAGTGTTCAACAACAATGGCCCTGCTTTCATTACCCAGTGTTCAACAACACTGTCTCTGCTGTCATTGCCCAGTGCTCAACAACACTGGTCCTGCTGTCATTACCCTGTGTTCAACAACACTGGTCCTGCTGTCATTACCCAGTGTTCAACAACAATGTCTCTGCTGTAATTATCGAGTGTTCAACAACACTGTCTCTGCTGTCATTGCCGAACGTTCAACAACAATGTCTCTGCTGTCATTGCCCAGTGTTCAACAACACTGTCTCTGCTGTCATTGCCCAGTGTTCAACAACACTGGCCCTGCTGTCATTACCCAGTGTTCAACAACACTGTCTCTGCTATCATTGCCCAGTGTTCAACAACACTGTATCTGCTGTCTGTGCCCATTGTTCAACAACACTGGCCCTGCTGTCAATGACCAGTGTTCACCGACACTGTCTCCGCTGTCATTGCCCAGTGTTCAACAACACTGTCCCTGCTGTCATGGACCAGTGTTCAACGACACTGTCTCCGCTGTCATTGCCCAGTGTTCAGCAACACTGTCTCTGCTATCATTGCCCAGTGTTCAACAACGCTGTCTCTGCTCTCATTACCCAGTGTTCAACAACACTGTCTCTGCTGTCATTACCCAGTGTTCAACAACACGGTCTCTGCTATCATTGCCCAGTGTTCAACAACACTGTCTCTGCTGTCATTGCCCAGTGTTCAACAACAATGTCTCTGCTGTCATTGCCCAGTGTTCAACAACACTGTCTCTGCTGTCATTGGCCAGTGTTCAACAACACTGGCCCTGCGCTCTATTCCCAATGTTCAACAACATTGGCCCTGCTGTCATTGCCTAGTGTTCAACAACACTGGCGCAGCTGCCATTACCCAGTGTTCAACAACACTGGCGCAGCTGCCATTACCCAGTGTTCAACAACACTGGCCCTGCTGCCATTACCCAGTGTTCAACAACACTGGTCCTGCTGTCATTTCCCAGTGTTCAACAACAATGTCTCTGCTGTCATTATCGAGTGTTCAACAACTCTGTCTCTGCTGTCATTGCCCAACGTTCAACAACACTGTCTCTGCTGTCATTGCCCAGTGTTCAACAACTCTGTCTCTGCTGTCATTGCCCAACGTTCAACAACACTGTCTCCGCTGTCATTGCCCAGTGTTCAACAACACTGTCCCTGCTGTCATGGTCCAGTGTTCAACAACACTGGCCCTGCTGTCAATGACCAGTGTTCAACGACACTGTCTCCGCTGTCATTGCCCAGTGTTCAATAACACTGGCCCTGCTGTCATTATCCAGTTTTCAGCAACACTGTCTCTGCTATCATTGCCCAGTGTTCAACAACACTGTCTCTGCTTTCATTACCCAGTGTTCAACAACACTGTCTCTGCTGTCATTACCCAGTGTTCAACAACACGGTCTCTGCTATCATTGCCCAGTGTTCAACAACACTGTCTCTGCTGTCATTGCCCAGTGTTCAACAATACTGGCCCTGCGCTCTATTCCCAATGTTCAACAACATTGGCCCTGCTCTCATTGCCTAGTGTTCAACAACACTGGCGCAGCTGCCATTACCCAGTGTTCAACAACACTGGCCCTGCTGCCATTACCCAGTGTTCAACAACACTGGCGCTGCTGTCATTATCCAGTGTTCAAGAACACTGTCTCTGCTGTCATTACCCAATGTTCAACAACACTGTCTCCGATGTCATTGCCCAGTGTTCTACAACACTGGCCCTGCTGTCATTACCCAGTGTTCAACAACACTGGCCCTGCTGTCATTAACCAGTGTTCAACAACACAGTCTCTGCTGTCATTACCCAGTGTTCAACAACACTGTCTCTGCTATCATGACTCAGTGTTCAACAACACTGTCTCAGCTGTCATTGCCCAGTGTTCAACAACAATGTCTCTGCTGTCATTGCCCAGTGTTCAACAACACTGTCTCTGCTGTCATTGCCCAGTGTTCAACAAAACTTGCCCTGCTATCATTGCCCAGTGTTCAACAACACTGGCCCTGCTGTCATTGCCCAGTGTTCAAAAACACTGTCTCCGCTGTCATTGCCCAGTGTTCAACAACACTGGCCCTGCTGTCATTACCCAGTGTTCAACAACACTGTCTCCGATGTCATTGCCCAGTGTTCTACAACACTGGCCCTGCTGTCATTACCCAGTGTTCAACAACACTGGCCCTGCTGTCATTAACCAGTGTTCAACAACACTGTCTCTGCTGTCATTACCCAGTGTTCAACAACACTGTCTCTGCTATCATGACCCAGTGTTCAACAACACTGTCTCTGCTGTCATTGCCCAATGTTCAACAACACTGTCTCTGCTGTCATTGCCCAGTGTTCAACAAAACTTGCCCTGCTGTCTGTGCCCGGTGTTCAACAACACTGGCCCTGATGTCATTGCCCAGTGTTCAACAACTCTGACTCTGCTGTCATTGCCCAGTGTTCAACAACAATGGCCCTGCTGTCATTATTCAATGTTCAACAACACTGTCTCTGCTGAAATTACGCAGTGTTCAACAACACTGTCTCTGCTGTCATTACCCAGTGTTCAACAACACTGTCTCTGCTATCATGACCCAGTGTTCAACAACACTGTCTCTGCTGTCATTGCCCAGTGTTCAACAACACTGTCTCCGCTGTCATTTCCCAGTGTTCAACAACAATGTCTCTGCTGTCATTATCGAGTGTTCAACAACTCTGTGTCTGCTGTCATTGCCCAACGTTCAACAACACTGTCTCTGCTGTCATTGCCCAGTGTTCAACAACTCTGTCTCTGCTGTCATTGCCCAACGTTCAACAACACTGTCTCCGCTGTCATTGCCCAGTGTTCAACAACACTGTCCCTGCTGTCATGGACCAGTGTTCAACAACACTGGCCCTGCTGTCAATGACCAGTGTTCAACGACACTGTCTCCGCTGTCATTGCCCAGTGTTCAATAACACTGGCCCTGCTGTCATTATCCAGTTTTCAGCAACACTGTCTCTGCTATCATTGCCCAGTGTTCAACAACACTGTCTCTGCTTTCATTACCCAGTGTTCAACAACACTGTCTCTGCTGTCATTACTCAGTGTTCAACAACACGGTCTCTGCTATCATTGCCCAGTGTTCAACAACACTGTCTCTGCTGTCACTGCCCAGTGTTCAACAACACTGGCCCTGCGCTCTATTCCCAATGTTCAACAACATTGGCCCTGCTCTCATTGCCTAGTGTTCAACAACACTGGCGCAGCTGCCATTACCCAGTGTTCAACAACACTGGCCCTGCTGCCATTACCCAGTGTTCAACAACACTGGCGCTGCTGTCATTATCCAGTGTTCAAGAACACTGTCTCTGCTGTCATTACCCAATGTTCAACAACACTGTCTCCGATGTCATTGCCCAGTTTTCTACAACACTGGCCCTGCTGTCATTACCCAGTGTTCAACAACACTGTCTCTGCTATCATGACCCAGTGTTCAACAACACTGTCTCTGCTGTCATTGCCCAATGTTCAACAACACTGTCTCTGCTGTCATTGCCCAGTGTTCAACAAAACTTGCCCTGCTGTCTGTGCCCGGTGTTCAACAACACTGGCCCTGATGTCATTGCCCAGTGTTCAACAACTCTGACTCTGCTGTCATTGCCCAGTGTTCAACAACAATGGCCCTGCTGTCATTATTCAATGTTCAACAACACTGTCTCTGCTGAAATTACGCAGTGTTCAACAACACTGTCTCTGCTGTCATTACCCAGTGTTCAACAACACTGTCTCTGCTATCATGACCCAGTGTTCAACAACACTGTCTCTGCTGTCATTGCCCAGTGTTCAACAACACTGTCTCCGCTGTCATTGCCCAACGTTCAACAACACTGTCTCTGCTGTCATTGCCCAGTGTTCAACAACTCTGTCTCTGCTGTCATTGCCCAACGTTCAACAACACTGTCTCCGCTGTCATTGCCCAGTGTTCAACAACACTGTCCCTGCTGTCATGGACCAGTGTTCAACAACACTGGCCCTGCTGTCAATGACCAGTGTTCAACGACACTGTCTCCGCTGTCATTGCCCAGTGTTCAATAACACTGGCCCTGCTGTCATTATCCAGTTTTCAGCAACACTGTCTCTGCTATCATTGCCCAGTGTTCAACAACACTGTCTCTGCTTTCATTACCCAGTGTTCAACAACACTCACTCTGCTGTCATTACCCAGTGTTCAACAACACGGTCTCTGCTATCATTGCCCAGTGTTCAACAACACTGTCTCTGCTGTCACTGCCCAGTGTTCAACAACACTGGCCCTGCGCTCTATTCCCAATGTTCAACAACATTGGCCCTGCTCTCATTGCCTAGTGTTCAACAACACTGGCGCAGCTGCCATTACCCAGTGTTCAACAACACTGGCCCTGCTGCCATTACCCAGTGTTCAACAACACTGGCGCTGCTGTCATTATCCAGTGTTCAAGAACACTGTCTCTGCTGTCATTACCCAATGTTCAACAACACTGTCTCCGATGTCATTGCCCAGTTTTCTACAACACTGGCCCTGCTGTCATTACCCAGTGTTCAACAACACTGGCCCTGCTGTCATTAACCAGTGTTCAACAACACAGTCTCTGCTGTCATTACCCAGTGTTCAACAACACTGTCTCTGCTATCATGACTCAGTGTTCAACAACACTGTCTCAGCTGACATTGCCCAGTGTTCAACAACAATGTCTCTGCTGTCATTGCCCAGTGTTCAACAACACTGTCTCTGCTGTCATTGCCCAGTGTTCAACAAAACTTGCCCTGCTATCATTGCCCAGTGTTCAACAACACTGGCCCTGCTGTCATTGCCCAGTGTTCAACAACACTGTCTCCGCTGTCATTGCCCAGTGTTCAACAACACTGGCCCTGCTGTCATTACCCAGTGTTCAACAACACTGTCTCCGATGTCATTGCCCAGTGTTCTACAACACTGGCCCTGCTGTCATTACCCAGTGTTCAACAACACTGGCCCTGCTGTCATTAACCAGTGTTCAACAACACTGTCTCTGCTGTCATTACCCAGTGTTCAACAACACTGTCTCTGCTATCATGACCCAGTGTTCAACAACACTGTCTCTGCTGTCATTGCCCAGTGTTCAACAACACTGTCTCTGCTGTCATTGCCCAGTGTTCAACAAAACTTGCCCTGCTGTCTGTGCCCGGTGTTCAACAACACTGGCCCTGATGTCATTGCCCAGTGTTCAACAACTCTGACTCTGCTGTCATTGCCCAGTGTTCAACAACAATGGCCCTGCTGTCATTATCCAGTGTTCAACAACACTGTCTCTGCTGAAATTACGCAGTGTTCAACAACACTGTCTCTGCTGTCATTGCACAGTGTTCAACAACACTGACCCTACTGTCATTACCCAGGGTTCAACAACACTGGCCCTGCTGTCATTATCCAGTGTTCAACAACACTGTCTCTGCTGTCATTACCCAGTGTTCAACAACACTGGCCCTGCTGTCATTGACCAGTGTTCAACAACACTGTCTCCGCTGTCATTGCCCAGTGTTCAGCAACACTGGCCCTGCTGTCATTATCCAGTGTTCAGCAACACTGTCTCTGCTACAATTACCCAGTGTTCAATAACACTGTTTCTGCTGTCATTGCCCAATGTTCAACAACACTGACCCTACTGTCATTGCACAGTGTTCAACAACACTGGCCCTGCTGTCATTGTATAGTGTTCAACAACACTGGCCCTGCTGTCATTACCCAGTGTTCAACAACACTGTCTCTGCTGTCATTACCCAGTGTTCAACAACTCTGTCTCCGCTACCATTACCCAGTGTTCAACAACACTGTCTCTGCTGTCATTACCCAGTGTTCAACAACACTGTTTCTGCTGTCATTGCCCAATGTTCAACAACACTGACCCTACTGTCATTGCACAGTGTTCAACAACACTGGCCCTGCTGTCATTGTCCAGTGTTCAACAACACTGGCCCTGCTGTCATTACCCAGTGTTCAACAACACGGTCTTGCTGGCATTTCCCAGTGTTCAACAACAAAGGCCCTGCTGTCATTACCCAGTGTTCAACAACACTGTCTCTGCTGTCATTGCCCAGTGCTCAACAACACGGGTCCTGCTGTCATTACCCTGTGTTCAACAACACTGGTCCTGCTGTCATTACCCAGTGTTCAACAACAATGTCTCTGCTGTCATTGCCCAGTGCTCAACAACACTGTCTCTGCTGTCATTGCCGAACGTTCAACAACACTGGCCCTGCTGTCAATGACCAGTGTTCAACGACACTGTCTCCGCTGTCATTGCCCAGTGTTCAACAACACTGGCCCTGCTGTCATTGACCAGTGTTCAACAATACTGTCTCTGCTATCATTGCCCACTGTTCAACAACACTGTCTCAGCTGTCATTACCCAGTGTTCAACAACACTGCCCTGCTGTCATTATCCAGTGTTCAACAACACTCTCTCTGCTGTCAATGACCAGTGTTCAACAACACTGTCTCCGCTGTCATTGCCCAGTGTTCAACAACACTGGCCCTGCTGTCATTATCCAGTGTTCAACAACACTGTCTCTGCTATCATTGCTCAGTGTTCAACAACACTGTCTCTGCTGTCATTACCCAGTGTTCAACAACACTGTCTCTGCTGTCATTACCCAGTGTTCAACAACACGGTCTCTGCTATCATTGCCCAGTGTTCAACAACACTGTCTCTGCTGTCATTGCCCAGTGTTCAACAACAATGTCTCTGCTGTCATTGCCCAGTGTTCAACAACACTATCTCCGCCGTCATTGCCCAGTGTTCAACAACACTGGCCCTGCTGTCATTATCCAGTGTTCAACAATACTGTCTCTGCTATCATTGCCCAGTGTTCAACAACACTCTCTCTGCTGTCAATGACCAGTGTTCAACAACACTGTCTCCGCTGTCATTGCCCAGTGTTCAACAACACTGGCCCTGCTGTCATTATCCAGTGTTCAACAACACTCTCTCTGCTGTCATTATCCTGTGTTCAACAACACTGTCTCTGCTGTCATTACCCAGTGTTCAACAACACTGGCCCTGCTGTCATTGCCCAGTTTTCAACAACAATGTCTCTGCTGTCATTGCCCAGTGTTCAAACACACTGGCCCTGCTCTCTATTCCCAGTGTTCAACAACATTAGCCCTGCTGTCATTGCCCAGTGTTCAACAACACTAGCCCTGCTGCCATTACCCAGTGTTCAACAACACTGGCCCTGCTGTCATTACCCAGTGTTCAACAACACTCTCTCTGCTGTCATTGCACAGTGTTCAACAACACTGTCCCTGCTGTCATTGCCCAGTGTTCAACAAAACTGGCTCTGCTGTCTGTGCCCAGTGTTCAACAACACTGGCCCTGCTGTCAATGCCCAGTGTTCAACAACACTGTCTCCGCTGTCATTACCAAGTGTTCAACAACACTGTCTCTGCTGTCATTACCCAATGTTCAAATACACTGTCTCTGCTGTCATTACGCAGTGTTCAACAACACTGGCTATGCTGTCATTGCACAGTGTTCAACAACACGGCGCCTACTGTCATTTTCCAGTGTTCAAAACAATGACTCTGCTGTCATTGCCCAGTGTTCAACAATAATGTCTCTGCTGTCATTGCCAAGTGTTCAACAACACTGTCTCTACTGTCATTGCCCAGAGTTCAACAAAACTGGCCCTGCTGTCTGTGCCCAGTGTTCAACAACACTGGCCCTGCTGTTAATGACCAGTGTTCAACAACACTGTCCCCGCTGTCATTGCCCAGTGTTCAACAACACTGGCCCTGCTGTCATTATCCTGTGTTCAACAACACTGTCTCTGCTGTCATTACCCAGTGTTCAACAACACTGGCCCTGCTGTCATTGCCCAGTTTTCAACAACAATGTCTCTGCTGTCATTGCCCAGTGTTCAACAACACTCTCTCTGCTGTCATTGCACAGTGTTCAACAACACTGTCCCTGCTGTCATTGCACAGTGTTCAACAACACTGTCCCTGCTGTCATTGCCAAGTGTTCAACAACACTGTCTCTACTGTCATTGCCCAGAGTTCAACAAAACTGGCCCTGCTGTCTGTGCCCAGTGTTCAACAACACTGGCCCTGCTGTTAATGACCAGTGTTCAACAACACTGTCCCCGCTGTCATTGCCCAGTGTTCAACAACACTGGCCCTGCTGTCATTATCCTGTGTTCAACAACACTGTCTCTGCTGTCATTACCCAGTGTTCAACAACACTGGCCCTGCTGTCATTGCCCAGTTTTCAACAACAATGTCTCTGCTGTCATTGCCCAGTGTTCAACAACACTGTCTCTGCTGTCATTGCCCAGTGTTCAAACTTACTGGCCCTGCTCTCTATTCCCAGTGTTCAACAACATTGCCCTTGCTGTCATTGCCCTGTGTTCAACAACACTGGCCCTGCTGCCATTACCCAGTGTTCAACAACACTGGCCCTGCTGTCATTACCCAGTGTTCAACAACACTCTCTCTGCTGTCATTGCACAGTGTTCAACAACACTGTCCCTGCTGTCATTGCACAGTGTTCAACAACACTGTCCCTGCTGTCATTGCCCAGTGTTCAACAAAACTGGCTCTGCTGTCTGTGCCCAGTGTTCAACAACACTGGCCCTGCTGTCATTATCCAGTGTTCAACAACACTGTCTCTGCTATCATTGCCCAGTGTTCAGCAACACTCTCTCTGCTGTCATTATCCTGTGTTCAACAATACTGTCTCTGCTGTCATTACCCAGTGTTCAACAACACTGGCTCTGCTGTCATTGCCCAGTTTTCAACAACAATGTCCCTGCTGTAATTGCCCAGTGTTCAACAACAATGTATCTGCTGTCATTGCCCAGTGTTCAAACACACTGGCCCTGCTCTCTATTCCCAGTGTTCAACAACATTGGCCCTGCTGTCATTGCCCAGTGTTCAACAACACTGGCCCTGCTGACATTACCCAGTGTTCAACAACACTGACCCTGCTGTCATTACCCAGTGTTCAACAACACTCTCTCTGCTGTCATTGCACAGTGTTCAATAACACTGTCCCTGCTGTCATTGCCCAGTGTTCAACAAAACTGGCTCTGCTGTCTGTGCCCAGTGTTCAACAACACTGGCCCTGCTGTCAATGCCCAGTGTTCAACAACACTGTCTCTGCTGTCATTATCCAGTGTTCAAGAACACTGTCTCTGCTGTCATTACCCAATGTGCAAATACACTGTCTCTGCTGTCATTTCGCAGTGTTCAACAACACTGTCTATGCTGTCATTGCACAGTGTTCAACAACACTGCGCCTACTGTCATTTTCCAGTGTTCAAAACACTGACTCTGCTGTCATTGCCCAGTGTTCAACAATAATGTCTCTGCTGTCATTGCCCAGTGTTCAACAACACTGTCTCTACTGTCATTGCCCAGAGTGCAACAAAACTGGCCCTGCTGACTGTGCCCAGTGTTCAACAACACTGGCCCTGCTGTCAATGACCAGTGTTCAACAACACTGTCCCCGCTGTCATTGCCCAGTGTTCAACAACACTGGCCCTGCTGTCATTATCCAGTGTTCAACAACACAGTCTCTGCTACCATTGCCCAGTGTTCAACAACACCGTCTCTGCTGTCATTACCCAGTGTTCAACAACACTGGCCCTGCTGTCATTATCCAGTGTTCAAGAACACTGTCTCTGCTGTCAATGACCAGTGTTCAACAACACTGTCTCCGCTGTCATTGCCCAGTGTTCAACAACACTGGCCCTCCTGTCATTATCCAGTGTTCAACAACACTGTCTCTGCTATCATTGCCCAGTGTTCAACAACACTCTCTCCGCTGTCATTATCCTGTGTTCAACAACACTGTCTCTGCTGTCATTAGCCAGTGTTCAACAACACTGGCCCTGCTGTCATTGCCCAGTTTTCAACAACAATGTCTTTGCTGTCATTGCCCAGTGTTCAACAACACTGGCCCTGCTGTCATTATCCAGTGTTCAAGAACACTGTCTCTGCTGGCATTACCCAATGTTCAACAACACTGTCTCTGCTTTCATTACCCAGTGTTCAACAACACTGTCTCCGCCGTCATTGCCCAGTGTTCAACACCACTGGCACTGCTGTCATTATCCAGTGTTCAACAATACTGTCTCTGCTATCATTGCCCAGTGTTCAACAACACTGTCTCTGCTGTCATTACCCAGTGTTCAACAACACTGCCCTGCTGTCATTATACAGTGTTCAACAACAGTCTCTCTGCTGTCATTGACCAGTGTTCAACAACACTGTCTCCGCTGTCATTGCCCAGTGTTCAACAACACTGGCCCTGCTGTCATTATACAGTGTTCAACAACACTGTCTCTGCTATCATTGCCCAGTGTTCAACAACACTCTCTCTGCTGTCATTATCCTGTGTTCAACAACACTGTCTCTGCTGTCATTACCCAGTGTTCAACAACACTGGCCCTGCTGTCATTGCCCAGTTTTAAACAACAATGTCTCTGCTGTCATTGCCCAGTGTTCAACAACACTGTCTCTGCTGTCATTGCCCAGTGTTCAAACACACTGGCCCTGCTCTCTATTCCCAGTGTTCAACAACATTGGCCCTGCTGTCATTGCCCAGTGTTCAACAACACTGGCCCTGCTGCCATTACCCAGTGTTCAACAACACTGGCCCTGCTGTCATTACCCAGTGTTCAACAACACTCTCTCTGCTGTCATTGCACAGTGTTCAACAACACTGTCCCTGCTGTCATTGCACAGTGTTCAACAACACTGTCCCTGCTGTCATTGCCCAGTGTTCAACAAAACTGGCTCTGCTGTCTGTGCCCAGTGTTCAACAACACTGGCCCTGCTGTCATTATCCAGTGTTCAACAACACTGTCTCTGCTATCATTGCCCAGTGTTCAGCAACACTCTCTCTGCTGTCATTATCCTGTGTTCAACAACACTGTCTCTGCTGTCATTACCCAGATTTCAACAACACTGGCCCTGCTGTCATTGCCCAGTTTTCAACAACAATGTCTCTGCTGTAAGTGCCCAGTGTTCAACAACAATGTCTCTGCTGTCATTGCCCAGTGTTCAAACACACTGGCCCTGCTCTCTATTCCCAGTGTTCAACAACATTGGCCCTGCTGTCATTGCCCAGTGTTCAACAACACTGGCCATGCTGCCATTACCCAGTGTTCAACAACACTGGCCCTGCTGTCATTACCCAGTGTTCAACAACACTCTCTCTGCTGTCATTGCACAGTGTTCAACAACACTGTCCCTGCTGTCATTGCCCAGTGTTCAACAAAACTGGCTCTGCTGTTTGTGCCCAGTGTTCAACAACACTGGCCCTGCTGTCAATGCCCAGTGTTCAACAACACTGTCTCCGCTGTCATTATCCAGTGTTCAAGAACACTGTCTCTGCTGTCATTACCCAATGTTCAAATACACTGTCTCTGCTGTCATTACGCAGTGTTCAACAACACTGTCTATGCTGTCATTGCACAGTGTTCAACAACACTGCGCCTACTGTCATTTTCCAGTGTTCAAAACACTGACTCTGCTGTCATTGCCCAGTGTTCAACAATAATGTCTCTGCTGTCATTGCCCAGTGTTCAACAACACTGTCTCTACTGTCATTGCCCAGAGTTCAACAAAACTGGCCCTGCTGTCTGTGCCCAGTGTTCAACAACACTGGCCCTGCTGTCAATGACCAGTGTTCAACAACACTGTCCCCGCTGTCATTGCCCAGTGTTCAACAACACTGGCCCTGCTGTCATTATCCAGTGTTCAACAACACTGTCTCTGCTACCATTGCCCAGTGTTCAACAACACTGTCTCTGCTGTCATTACCCAGTGTTCAACAACACTGACCCTGCTGTCATTATCCAGTATTCAAGAACACTGTCTCTGCTGGCATTACCCAATGTTCAACAACACTGTCTCTGCTTTCATTACCCAGTGTTCAACAACACTGTCTCCGCCGTCATTGCCCAGTGTTCAACAACACTGGCCCTGCTGTCATTATCCAGTGTTCAACAATACTGTCTCTGCAATCATTGCCCAGTGTTCAACAACACTGTCTCTGCTGTCATTACCAAGTGTTCAACAACACTGCCCTGCTGTCATTATCCAGTGTTCAACAACACTCTCTCTGCTGTCAATGACCAGTGTTCAACAACACTGTCTCCGCTGTCATTGCCCAGTGTTCAACAACACTGGCCCTGCTGTCATTGTCCAGTGTTCAAAAACACTGGCCCTGCTGTCATTACCCAGTGTTCAACAACACGGTCTTGCTGGCATTTCCCAGTGTTCAACAACAATGGCCCTGCTTTCATTACCCAGTGTTCAACAACACTGTCTCTGCTGTCATTGCCCAGTGCTCAACAACACTGGTCCTGCTGTCATTACCCTGTGTTCAACAACACTGGTCCTGCTGTCATTACCCAGTGTTCAACAACAATGTCTCTGCTGTAATTATCGAGTGTTCAACAACACTGTCTCTGCTGTCATTGCCGAACGTTCAACAACACTGTCTCTGCTGTCATTGCCCAGTGTTCAACAACACTGTCCCAGCTGTCATTGCCCAGTGTTCAACAACACTGGCCCTGCTGTCATTACCCAGTGTTCAACAACACTGTCTCTGCTATCATTGGCCAGTGTTCAACAACACTGTATCTGCTGTCTGTGGCCATTGTTCAACAACACTGGCCCTGCTGTCAATGACCAGTGTTCAACGACACTGTCTCCGCTGTCATTGCCCAGTGTTCAACAACACTGTCCCTGCTGTCATGGACCAGTGTTCAACGACACTGTCTCCGCTGTCATTGCCCAGTGTTCAGCAACACTGTCTCTGCTATCATTGCCCAGTGTTCAACAACGCTGTCTCTGCTCTCATTACCCAGTGTTCAACAACACTGTCTCTGCTGTCATTACCCAGTGTTCAACAACACGGTCTCTGCTATCATTGCCCAGTGTTCAACAACACTGTATCTGCTGTCATTGCCCAGTGTTCAACAACAATGTCTCTGCTGTCATTGCCCAGTGTTCAACAAAACTGTCTCTGCTGTCATTGGCCAGTGTTCAACAACACTGGCCCTGCGCTCTATTCCCAATGTTCAACAACATTGGCCCTGCTGTCATTGCCTAGTGTTCAACAACACTGGCGCAGCTGCCATTACCCAGTGTTCAACAACACTGGCGCAGCTGCCATTACCCAGTGTTCAACAAAACTGGCCCTGCTGCCATTACCCAGTGTTCAACAACACTGGTCCTGCTGTCATTTCCCAGTGTTCAACAACAATGTCTCTGCTGTCATTATCGAGTGTTCAACAACTCTGTCTCTGCTGTCATTGCCCAACGTTCAACAACACTGTCTCTGCTGTCATTGCCCAGTGTTCAACAACTCTGTCTCTGCTGTCATTGCCCAACGTTCAACAACACTGTCTCCGCTGTCATTGCCCAGTGTTCAACAACACTGTCCCTGCTGTCATGGACCAGTGTTCAACAACACTGGCCCTGCTGTCAATGACCAGTGTTCAACGACACTGTCTCCGCTGTCATTGCCCAGTGTTCAATAACACTGGCCCTGCTGTCATTATCCAGTTTTCAGCAACACTGTCTCTGCTATCATTGCCCAGTGTTCAACAACACTGTCTCTGCTTTCATTACCCAGTGTTCAACAACACTGTCTCTGCTGTCATTACCCAGTGTTCAACAACACGGTCTCTGCTATCATTGCCCAGTGTTCAACAACACTGTCCCTGCTGTCATGGACCAGTGTTCAACAACACTGGCCCTGCTGTCAATGACCAGTGTTCAACGACACTGTCTCCGCTGTCATTGCCCAGTGTTCAATAACACTGGCCCTGCTGTCATTATCCAGTTTTCAGAAACACTGTCTCTGCTATCATTGCCCAGTGTTCAACAACACTGTCTCTGCTTTCATTACCCAGTGTTCAACAAGACTGTCTCTGCTGTCATTACCCAGTGTTCAACAACACGGTCTCTGCTATCATTGCCCAGTGTTCAACAACACTGTCTCTGCTGTCATTGCCCAGTGTTCAACAATACTGGCCCTGCGCTCTATTCCCAATGTTCAACAACATTGGCCCTGCTCTCATTGCCTAGTGTTCAACAACACTGGCGCAGCTGCCATTACCCAGTGTTCAACAACACTGGCCCTGCTGCCATTACCCAGTGTTCAACAACACTGGCGCTGCTGTCATTATCCAGTGTTCAAGAACACTGTCTCTGCTGTCATTACCCAATGTTCAACAACACTGTCTCCGATGTCATTGCCCAGTGTTCTACAACACTGGCCCTGCTGTCATTACCCAGTGTTCAACAACACTGGCCCTGCTGTCATTAACCAGTGTTCAACAACACAGTCTCTGCTGTCATTACCCAGTGTTCAACAACACTGTCTCTGCTATCATGACTCAGTGTTCAACAACACTGTCTCAGCTGTCATTGCCCAGTGTTCAACAACAATGTCTCTGCTGTCATTGCCCAGTGTTCAACAACACTGTCTCTGCTGTCATTGCCCAGTGTTCAACAAAACTTGCCCTGCTATCATTGCCCAGTGTTCAACAACACTGGCCCTGCTGTCATTGCCCAGTGTTCAACAACACTGTCTCCGCTGTCATTGCCCAGTGTTCAACAACACTGGCCCTGCTGTCATTACCCAGTGTTCAACAACACTGTCTCCGATGTCATTGCCCAGTGTTCTACAACACTGGCCCTGCTGTCATTACCCAGTGTTCAACAACACTGGCCCTGCTGTCATTAACCAGTGTTCAACAACACTGTCTCTGCTGTCATTACCCAGTGTTCAACAACACTGTCTCTGCTATCATGACCCAGTGTTCAACAACACTGTCTCTGCTGTCATTGCCCAGTGTTCAACAACAATGTCTCTGCTGTCATTGCCCAGTGTTCAACAACACTGTCTCTGCTGTCATTGCCCAGTGTTCAACAAAACTTGCCCTGCTGTCTGTGCCCGGTGTTCAACAACACTGGCCCTGATGTCATTGCCCAGTGTTCAACAACTCTGACTCTGCTGTCATTGCCCAGTGTTCAACAACAATGGCCCTGCTGTCATTATCCAGTGTTCAACAACACTGTCTCTGCTGAAATTACGCAGTGTTCAACAACACTGTCTCTGCTGTCATTGCACAGTGTTCAACAACACTGACCCTGCTGTCATTACCCAGTGTTCAACAACACTGTCTCTGCTGTCATTACCCAGTGTTCAACAACACTGGCCCTGCTGTCATTGACCAGTGTTCAACAACACTGTCTCCGCTGTCATTGCCCAGTGTTCAGCAACACTGGCCCTGCTGTCATTATCCAGTGTTCAGCAACACTGTCTCTGCTACAATTACCCAGTGTTCAATAACACTGTTTCTGCTGTCATTGCCCAATGTTCAACAACACTGACCCTACTGTCATTGCACAGTGTTCAACAACACTGGCCCTGCTGTCATTGTATAGTGTTCAACAACACTGGCCCTGCTGTCATTATCCAGTGTTCAGCAACACTGTCTCTGCTACAATTACCCAGTGTTCAATAACACTGTTTCTGCTGTCATTGCCCAATGTTCAACAACACTGACCCTACTGTCATTGCACAGTGTTCAACAACACTGGCCCTGCTGTCATTGTATAGTGTTCAACAACACTGGCCCTGCTGTCATTACCCAGTGTTCAACAACACTGTCTCTGCTGTCATTACCCAGTGTTCAACAACTCTGTCTCCGCTACCATTACCCAGTGTTCAACAACACTGTCTCTGCTGTCATTACCCAGTGTTCAACAACACTGTTTCTGCTGTCATTGCCCAATATTCAACAACACTGACCCTACTGTCATTGCACAGTGTTCAACAACACTGGCCCTGCTGTCATTGTCCAGTGTTGAACAACACTGGCCCTGCTGTCATTACCCAGTGTTCAACAACACGGTCTTGCTGGCATTTCCCAGTGTTCAACAACAACGACCCTGCTGTCATTACCCAGTGTTCAACAACACTGTCTCTGCTGTCATTGCCCAGTGCTCAACAACACTGGTCCTGCTGTCATTACCCTCTGTTCAACAACACTGGTCCTGCTGTCATTACCCAGTGTTCAACAACAATGTCTCTGCTGTCATTGCCCACTGCTCAACAACACTGTCTCTGCTGTCATTGCCGAACGTTCAACAACACTGGCCCTGCTGTCAATGACCAGTGTTCAACGACACTGTCTCCGTTGTCATTGCCCAGTGTTCAACAACACTGGCCCTGCTGTCATTGACCAGTGTTCAACGACACTGTCTCCGCTGTCATTGCCCAGTGTTCAGCAACACTGTCTCTGCTATCATTGCCCAGTGTTCAACAACACTGTCTCTGCTGTCATTACCCAGTGTTCAACAACACTGTCTCTGCTGTCATTACCCAGTGTTCAACAACACGGTCTCTGCTATCATTGCCCAGTGTTCAACAACACTGTCTCTGCTGTCATTGCCCAGTGTTCAACAACAATGTCTCTGCTGTCATTGCCCAGTGTTCAACAACACTGTCTCCGCCGTCATTGCCCAGTGTTCAACAACACTGGCCCTGCTGTCATTATCCAGTGTTCAACAATACTGTCTCTGCTATCATTGCCCAGTGTTCAACAACACTGTCTCTGCTGTCATTACCCAGTGTTCAACAACACTGCCCTGCTGTCATTATCCAGTGTTCAACAACACTCTCTCTGCTGTCAATGACCAGTGTTCAACAACACTGTCTCTGCTGTCATTGCCCAGTGTTCAGCAACACTGTCTCTGCTATCATTGCCCAGTGTTCAACAACGCTGTCTCTGCTCTCATTACCCAGTGTTCAACAACACTGTCTCTGCTGTCATTACCCAGTGTTCAACAACACGGTCTCTGCTATCATTGCCCAGTGTTCAACAACACTGTCTCTGCTGTCATTGCCCAGTGTTCAACAACAATGTCTCTGCTGTCATTGCCCAGTGTTCAACAACACTGTCTCTGCTGTCATTGGCCAGTGTTCAACAACACTGGCCCTGCGCTCTATTCCCAATGTTCAACAACATTGGCCCTGCTGTCATTACCCAGTGTTCAACAACACTGGCGCAGCTACCATTACCCAGTATTCAACAACACTGGCCCTGCTGCCATTACCCAGTGTTCAACAACACTGGTCCTGCTGTCATTTCCCAGTGTTCAACAACAATGTCTCTGCTGTCATTATCGAGTGTTCAACAACTCTGTCTCTGCTGTCATTGCCCAACGTTCAACAACACTGTCTCTGCTGTCATTGCCCAGTGTTCAACAACTCTGTCTCTGCTGTCATTGCCCAACGTTCAACAACACTGTCTCCGCTGTCATTGCCCAGTGTTCAACAACACTGTCCCTGCTGTCATGGACCAGTGTTCAACAACACTGGCCCTGCTGTCAATGACCAGTGTTCAACGACACTGTCTCCGCTGTCATTGCCCAGTGTTCAATAACACTGGCCCTGCTGTCATTATCCAGTTTTCAGCAACACTGTCTCTGCTATCATTGCCCAGTGTTCAACAACACTGTCTCTGCTTTCATTACCCAGTGTTCAACAACACTGTCTCTGCTGTCATTACCCAGTGTTCAACAACACGGTCTCTGCTATCATTGCCCAGTGTTCAACAACACTGTCTCTGCTGTCATTGCCCAGTGTTCAACAATACTGGCCCTGCGCTCTATTCCCAATGTTCAACAACATTGGCCCTGCTCTCATTGCCTAGTGTTCAACAACACTGGCGCAGCTGCCATTACCCAGTGTTCAACAACACTGGCCCTGCTGCCATTACCCAGTGTTCAACAACACTGGCGCTGCTGTCATTATCCAGTGTTCAAGAACACTGTCTCTGCTGTCATTACCCAATGTTCAACAACACTGTCTCCGATGTCATTGCCCAGTGTTCTACAACACTGGCCCTGCTGTCATTACCCAGTGTTCAACAACACTGGCCCTGCTGTCATTAACCAGTGTTCAACAACACAGTCTCTGCTGTCATTACCCAGTGTTCAACAACACTGTCTCTGCTATCATGACTCAGTGTTCAACAACACTGTCTCAGCTGTCATTGCCCAGTGTTCAACAACAATGTCTCTGCTGTCATTGCCCAGTGTTCAACAACACTGTCTCTGCTGTCATAGCCCAGTGTTCAACAAAACTTGCCCTGCTATCATTGCCCAGTGTTCAACAACACTGGCCCTGCTGTCATTACCCAGTGTTCAACAACACTGTCTCCGATGTCATTGCCCAGTGTTCTACAACACTGGCCCTGCTGTCATTACCCAGTGTTCAACAACACTGGCCCTGCTGTCATTAACCAGTGTTCAACAACACTGTCTCTGCTGTCATTACCCAGTGTTCAACAACACTGCCCTGCTGTCATTATCCAGTGTTCAACAACACTCTCTCTGCTGTCATTGCCCAGTGTTCAACAACTCTGTCTCTGCTGTCATTGCCCAACGTTCAACAACACTGTCTCCGCTGTCATTGCCCAGTGTTCAACAACACTGTCCCTGCTGTCATGGACCAGTGTTCAACAACACTGGCCCTGCTGTCAATGACCAGTGTTCAACGACACTGTCTCCGCTGTCATTGCCCAGTGTTCAATAACACTGGCCCTGCTGTCATTATCCAGTTTTCAGCAACACTGTCTCTGCTATCATTGCCCAGTGTTCAACAACACTGTCTCTGCTTTCATTACCCAGTGTTCAACAACACTGTCTCTGCTGTCATTACCCAGTGTTCAACAACACGGTCTCTGCTATCATTGCCCAGTGTTCAACAACACTGTCCCTGCTGTCATGGACCAGTGTTCAACAACACTGGCCCTGCTGTCAATGACCAGTGTTCAACGACACTGTCTCCGCTGTCATTGCCCAGTGTTCAATAACACTGGCCCTGCTGTCATTATCCAGTTTTCAGCAACACTGTCTCTGCTATCATTGCTCAGTGTTCAACAACACTGTCTCTGCTTTCATTACCCAGTGTTCAACAAGACTGTCTCTGCTGTCATTACCCAGTGTTCAACAACACGGTCTCTGCTATCATTGCCCAGTGTTCAACAACACTGTCTCTGCTGTCATTGCCCAGTGTTCAACAATACTGGCCCTGCGCTCTATTCCCAATGTTCAACAACATTGGCCCTGCTCTCATTGCCTAGTGTTCAACAACACTGGCGCAGCTGCCATTACCCAGTGTTCAACAACACTGGCCCTGCTGCCATTACCCAGTGTTCAACAACACTGGCGCTGCTGTCATTATCCAGTGTTCAAGAACACTGTCTCTGCTGTCATTACCCAATGTTCAACAACACTGTCTCCGATGTCATTGCCCAGTTTTCTACAACACTGGCCCTGCTGTCATTACCCAGTGTTCAACAACACTGGCCCTGCTGTCATTAACCAGTGTTCAACAACACAGTCTCTGCTGTCATTACCCAGTGTTCAACAACACTGTCTCTGCTATCATGACTCAGTGTTCAACAACACTGTCTCAGCTGTCATTGCCCAGTGTTCAACAACAATGTCTCTGCTGTCATTGCCCAGTGTTCAACAACACTGTCTCTGCTGTCATTGCCCAGTGTTCAACAAAACTTGCCCTGCTATCATTGCCCAGTGTTCAACAACACTGGCCCTGCTGTCATTGCCCAGTGTTCAACAACACTGTCTCCGCTGTCATTGCCCAGTGTTCAACAACACTGGCCCTGCTGTCATTACCCAGTGTTCAACAACACTGTCTCCGATGTCATTGCCCAGTGTTCTACAACACTGGCCCTGCTGTCATTACCCAGTGTTCAACAACACTGGCCCTGCTGTCATTAACCAGTGTTCAACAACACTGTCTCTGCTGTCATTACCCAGTGTTCAACAACACTGTCTCTGCTATCATGACCCAGTGTTCAACAACACTGTCTCTGCTGTCATTGCCCAGTGTTCAACAACAATGTCTCTGCTGTCATTGCCCAGTGTTCAACAACACTGTCTCTGCTGTCATTGCCCAGTGTTCAACAAAACTTGCCCTGCTGTCTGTGCCCGGTGTTCAACAACACTGGCCCTGATGTCATTGCCCAGTGTTCAACAACTCTGACTCTGCTGTCATTGCCCAGTGTTCAACAACAATGGCCCTGCTGTCATTATCCAGTGTTCAACAACACTGTCTCTGCTGAAATTACGCAGTGTTCAACAACACTGTCTCTGCTGTCATTGCACAGTGTTCAACAACACTGACCCTGCTGTCATTACCCAGTGTTCAACAACACTGTCTCTGTTGTCATTACCCAGTGTTCAACAACACTGGCCCTGCTGTCATTGACCAGTGTTCAACAACACTGTCTCCGCTGTCATTGCCCAGTGTTCAGCAACACTGGCCCTGCTGTCATTATCCAGTGTTCAGCAACACTGTCTCTGCTACAATTACCCAGTGTTCAATAACACTGTTTCTGCTGTCATTGCCCAATGTTCAACAACACTGACCCTACTGTCATTGCACAGTGTTCAACAACACTGGCCCTGCTGTCATTGTATAGTGTTCAACAACACTGGCCCTGCTGTCATTATCCAGTGTTCAGCAACACTGTCTCTGCTACAATTACCCAGTGTTCAATAACACTGTTTCTGCTGTCATTGCCCAATGTTCAACAACACTGACCCTACTGTCATTGCACAGTGTTCAACAACACTGGCCCTGCTGTCATTGTATAGTGTTCAACAACACTGGCCCTGCTGTCATTACCCAGTGTTCAACAACACTGTCTCTGCTGTCATTACCCAGTGTTCAACAACTCTGTCTCCGCTACCATTACCCAGTGTTCAACAACACTGTCTCTGCTGTCATTACCCAGTGTTCAACAACACTGTTTCTGCTGTCATTGCCCAATATTCAACAACACTGACCCTACTGTCATTGCACAGTGTTCAACAACACTGGCCCTGCTGCCATTGTCCAGTGTTCAACAACACTGGCCCTGCTGTCATTACCCAGTGTTCAACAACACGGTCTTGCTGGCATTTCCCAGTGTTCAACAACAACGACCCTGCTGTCATTACCCAGTGTTCAACAACACTGTCTCTGCTGTCATTGCCCAGTGCTCAACAACACTGGTCCTGCTGTCATTACCCTGTGTTCAACAACACTGGTCCTGCTGTCATTACCCAGTGTTCAACAACAATGTCTCTGCTGTCATTGCCCACTGCTCAACAACACTGTCTCTGCTGTCATTGCCGAACGTTCAACAACACTGGCCCTGCTGTCAATGACCAGTGTTCAACGACACTGTCTCCGTTGTCATTGCCCAGTGTTCAACAACACTGGCCCTGCTGTCATTGACCAGTGTTCAACGACACTGTCTCCGCTGTCATTGCCCAGTGTTCAGCAACACTGTCTCTGCTATCATTGCCCAGTGTTCAACAACACTGTCTCTGCTGTCATTACCCAGTGTTCAACAACACTGTCTCTGCTGTCATTACCCAGTGTTCAACAACACGGTCTCTGCTATCATTGCCCAGTGTTCAACAACACTGTCTCTGCTGTCATTACCCAGTGTTCAACAACAATGTCTCTGCTGTCATTGCCCAGTGTTCAACAACACTGTCTCCGCCGTCATTGCCCAGTGTTCAACAACACTGGCCCTGCTGTCATTATCCAGTGTTCAACAATACTGTCTCTGCTATCATTGCCCAGTGTTCAACAACACTGTCTCTGCTGTCATTACCCAGTGTTCAACAACACTGCCCTGCTGTCATTATCCAGTGTTCAACAACACTCTCTCTGCTGTCAATGACCAGTGTTCAACAACACTGTCTCTGCTGTCATTGCCCAGTGTTCAGCAACACTGTCTCTGCTATCATTGCCCAGTGTTCAACAACGCTGTCTCTGCTCTCATTACCCAGTGTTCAACAACACTGTCTCTGCTGTCATTACCCAGTGTTCAACAACACGGTCTCTGCTATCATTGCCCAGTGTTCAACAACACTGTCTCTGCTGTCATTGCCCAGTGTTCAACAACAATGTCTCTGCTGTCATTGCCCAGTGTTCAACAACACTGTCTCTGCTGTCATTGGCCAGTGTTCAACAACACTGGCCCTGCGCTCTATTCCCAATGATCAACAACATTGGCCCTGCTGTCATTACCCAGTGTTCAACAACACTGGCGCAGCTGCCATTACCCAGTATTCAACAACACTGGCCCTGCTGCCATTACCCAGTGTTCAACAACACTGGTCCTGCTGTCATTTCCCAGTGTTCAACAACAATGTCTCTGCTGTCATTATCGAGTGTTCAACAACTCTGTCTCTGCTGTCATTGCCCAACGTTCAACAACACTGTCTCTGCTGTCATTGCCCAGTGTTCAACAACTCTGTCTCTGCTGTCATTGCCCAACGTTCAACAACACTGTCTCCGCTGTCATTGCCCAGTGTTCAACAACACTGTCCCTGCTGTCATGAACCAGTGTTCAACAACACTGGCCCTGCTGTCAATGACCAGTGTTCAACGACACTGTCTCCGCTGTCATTGCCCAGTGTTCAATAACACTGGCCCTGCTGTCATTATCCAGTTTTCAGCAACACTGTCTCTGCTATCATTGCCCAGTGTTCAACAACACTGTCTCTGCTTTCATTACCCAGTGTTCAACAACACTGTCTCTGCTGTCATTACCCAGTGTTCAACAACACGGTCTCTGCTATCATTGCCCAGTGTTCAACAACACTGTCTCTGCTGTCATTGCCCAGTGTTCAACAATACTGGCCCTGCGCTCTATTCCCAATGTTCAACAACATTGGCCCTGCTCTCATTGCCTAGTGTTCAACAACACTGGCGCAGCTGCCATTACCCAGTGTTCAACAACACTGGCCCTGCTGCCATTACCCAGTGTTCAACAACACTGGCGCTGCTGTCATTATCCAGTGTTCAAGAACACTGTCTCTGCTGTCATTACCCAATGTTCAACAACACTGTCTCCGATGTCATTGCCCAGTGTTCTACAACACTGGCCCTGCTGTCATTACCCAGTGTTCAACAACACTGGCCCTGCTGTCATTAACCAGTGTTCAACAACACAGTCTCTGCTGTCATTACCCAGTGTTCAACAACACTGTCTCTGCTATCATGACTCAGTGTTCAACAACACTGTCTCAGCTGTCATTGCCCAGTGTTCAACAACAATGTCTCTGCTGTCATTGCCCAGTGTTCAACAACACTGTCTCTGCTGTCATAGCCCAGTGTTCAACAAAACTTGCCCTGCTATCATTGCCCAGTGTTCAACAACACTGGCCCTGCTGTCATTGCCCAGTGTTCAACCACACTGTCTCCGCTGTCATTGCCCAGTGTTCAACAACACTGGCCCTGCTGTCATTACCCAGTGTTCAACAACACTGTCTCCGATGTCATTGCCCAGTGTTCTACAACACTGGCCCTGCTGTCATTACCCAGTGTTCAACAACACTGGCCCTGCTGTGATTAACCAGTGTTCAACAACACTGTCTCTGCTGTCATTACCCAGTGTTCAACAACACTGTCTCTGCTATCATGACCCAGTGTTCAACAACACTGTCTCTGCTGTCATTGCCCAGTGTTCAACAACAATGTCTCTGCTGTCATTGCCCAGTGTTCAACAACACTGTCTCTGCTGTCATTGCCCAGTGTTCAACAACAATGTCTCTGCTGTCATTGCCCAGTGTTCAACAACACTGCCCTGCTGTCATTATCCAGTGTTCAACAACACTCTCTCTGCTGTCAATGACCAGTGTTCAACAACACTGTCTCTGCTGTCATTGCCCAGTGTTCAACAACACTGGCCCTGCTGTCATTATCCAGTGTTCAACAACACTGTCTCTGCTATCATTGCCCAGTGTTCAACAACACTCTCTCTGCTGTCATTATCCTGTGTTCAACAACACTGTCTCTGCTGTCATTACCCAGTGTTCAACAACACTGGCCCTGCTGTCATTGCCCAGTTTTCAACAACAATGTCTCTGCTGTCATTGCCCAGTGTTCAAACACACTGGCCCTGCTCTCTATTCCCGGTGTTCAACAACATTGGCCCTGCTGTCATTGCCCAGTGTTCAACAACACTAGCCCTGCTGCCATTACCCAGTGTTCAACAACACTGGCCCTGCTGTCATTACCCAGTGTTCAACAACACTCTCTCTGCTGTCATTGCACAGTGTTCAACAACACTGTCCCTGCTGTCATTGCCCAGTGTTCAACAAAACTGGCTCTGCTGTCTGTGCCCAGTGTTCAACAACACTGGCCCTGCTGTCAATGCCCAGTGTTCAACAACACTGTCTCCGCTGTCATTACCAAGTGTTCAAGAACCCTGTCTCTGCTGTCATTACGCAGTGTTCAACAACACGGCGCCTACTGTCATTTTCCAGTGTTCAAAACAATGACTCTGCTGTCATTGCCCAGTGTTCAACAATAATGTCTCTGCTGTCATTGCCAAGTGTTCAACAACACTGTCTCTACTGTCATTGCCCAGTGTTCAACAAAACTGGCTCTGCTGTCTGTGCCCAGTGTTCAACAACACTGGCCCTGCTGTCAATGCCCAGTGTTCAACAACACTGTCTCCGCTGTCATTACCAAGTGTTCAAGAACACTGTCTCTGCTGTCATTACCCAATGTTCAAATACACTGTCTCTGCTGTCATTACGCAGTGTTCAACAACACTGGCTATGCTGTCATTGCACAGTGTTCAACAACACGGCGCCTACTGTCATTTTCCAGAGTTCAAAACAATGACTCTGCTGTCATTGCCCAGTGTTCAACAATAATGTCTCTGCTGTCATTGCCAAGTGTTCAACAACACTGTCTCTACTGTCATTGCCCAGAGTTCAACAAAACTGGCCCTGCTGTCTGTGCCCAGTGTTCAACAACACTGGCCCTGCTGTTAATGACCAGTGTTCAACAACACTGTCCCCGCTGTCATTGCCCAGTGTTCAACAACACTGGCCCTGCTGTCATTATCCTGTGTTCAACAACACTGTCTCTGCTGTCATTACCCAGTGTTCAACAACACTGGCCCTGCTGTCATTGCCCAGTTTTCAACAACAATGTCTCTGCTGTCATTGCCCAGTGTTCAACAACACTGTCTCTGCTGTCATTGCCCAGTGTTCAAACACACTGGCCCTGCTCTCTATTCCCAGTGTTCAACAACATTGGCCCTGCTGTCATTGCCCAGTGTTCAACAACACTGGCCCTGCTGCCATTACCCAGTGTTCAACAACACTGGCCCTGCTGTCATTACCCAGTGTTCAACAACACTCTCTCTGCTGTCATTGCACAGTGTTCAACAACACTGTCTCAGCTGTCATTGCCCAGTGTTCAACAACAATGTCTCTGCTGTCATTGCCCAGTGTTCAACAACACTGTCTCTGCTGTCATAGCCCAGTGTTCAACAAAACTTGCCCTGCTATCATTGCCCAGTGTTCAACAACACTGGCCCTGCTGTCATTGCCCAGTGTTCAACAACACTGTCTCCGCTGTCATTGCCCAGTGTTCAACAACACTGGCCCTGCTGTCATTACCCAGTGTTCAACAACACTGTCTCCGATGTCATTGCCCAGTGTTCTACAACACTGGCCCTGCTGTCATTACCCAGTGTTCAACAACATTGGCCCTGCTGTCATTAACCAGTGTTCAACAACACTGTCTCTGCTGTCATTACCCAGTGTTCAACAACACTGTCTCTGCTATCATGACCCAGTGTTCAACAACACTGTCTCTGCTGTCATTGCCCAGTGTTCAACAACAATGTCTCTGCTGTCATTGCCCAGTGTTCAACAACACTGTCCCTGCTGTCATTGCACAGTGTTCAACAACACTGTCCCTGCTGTCATTGCCCAGTGTTCAACAAAACTGGCTCTGCTGTCTGTGCCCAGTGTTCAACAACACTGGCCCTGCTGTCATTATCCAGTGTTCAACAACACTGTCTCTGCTATCATTGCCCAGTGTTCAGCAACACTCTCTCTGCTGTCATTATCCTGTGTTCAACAACACTGTCTCTGCTGTCATTACCCAGTGTTCAACAACACTGGCTCTGCTGTCATTGCCCAGTTTTCAACAACAATGTCCCTGCTGTAATTGCCCAGTGTTCAACAACAATGTATCTGCTGTCATTGCCCAGTGTTCAAACACACTGGCCCTGCTCTCGATTCCCAGTGTTCAACAACATTGGCCCTGCTGTCATTGCCCAGTGTTCAACAACACTGGCCCTGCTGCCATTACCCAGTGTTCAACAACACTGACCCTGCTGTCATTACCCAGTGTTCAACAACACTCTCTCTGCTGTCATTGCACAGTGTTCAACAACACTGTCCCTGCTGTCATTGCCCAGTGTTCAACAAAACTGGCTCTGCTGTCTGTGCCCAGTGTTCAACAACACTGGCCCTGCTGTCAATGCCCAGTGTTCAACAACACTGTCTCCGCTGTCATTATCCAGTGTTCAAGAACACTGTCTCTGCTGTCATTACCCAATGTGCAAATATACTGTCTCTGCTGTCATTTCGCAGTGTTCAACAACACTGTCTATGCTGTCATTGCACAGTGTTCAACAACACTGTCCCTGCTGTCATTGCCCAGTGTTCAACAAAACTGGCTCTGCTGTCTGTGCCCAGTGTTCAACAACACTGGCCCTGCTGTCAATGCCCAGTGTTCAACAACACTGTCTCCGCTGTCATTATCCAGTGTTCAAGAACACTGTCTCTGCTGTCATTACCCAATGTGCAAATACACTGTCTCTGCTGTCATTGCCCAGTGTTCAACAATAATGTCTCTGCTGTCATTGCCCAGTGTTCAACAACACTGTCTCTACTGTCATTGCCCAGAGTGCAACAAAACTGGCCCTGCTGTCTGTGCCCAGTGTTCAACAACACTGGCCCTGCTGTGAATGACCAGTGTTCAACAACACTGTCCCCGCTGTCATTGCCCAGTGTTCAACAACACTGGCCCTGCTGTCATTATCCAGTGTTCAACAACACTGTCTCTGCTACCATTGCCCAGTGTTCAACAACACCGTCTCTGCTGTCATTACCCAGTGTTCAACAACACTGGCCCTGCTGTCATTATCCAGTGTTCAAGAACACTGTCTCTGCTGTCAATGACCAGTGTTCAACAACACTGTCTCCGCTGTCATTGCCCAGTGTTCAACAACACTGGCCCTCCTGTCATTATCCAGTGTTCAACAACACTGTCTCCGCTATCATTGCCCAGTGTTCAACAACACTCTCTCTGCTGTCATTATCCTGTGTTCAACAACACTGTCTCTGCTGTCATTAGCCAGTGTTCAACAACACTGGCCCTGCTGTCATTGCCCAGTTTTCAACAACAATGTCTTTGCTGTCATTGCCCAGTGTTCAACAACACTGGCCCTGCTGTCATTATCCAGTGTTCAAGAACACTGTCTCTGCTGGCATTACCCAATGTTCAACAACACTGTCTCTGCTTTCATTACCCAGTGTTCAACAACACTGTCTCCGCCGTCATTGCCCAGTGTTCAACACCACTGGCACTGCTGTCATTATCCAGTGTTCAACAATACTGTCTCTGCTATCATTGCCCAGTGTTCAACAACACTGTCTCTGCTGTCATTACCCAGTGTTCAACAACACTGCCCTGCTGTCATTATACAGTGTTCAACAACACTCTCTCTGCTGTCATTGCCCAGTGTTCAACAACACTGGCCCTGCTGTCATTATACAGTGTTCAACAACACTGTCTCTGCTATCATTGCCCAGTGTTCAACAACACTCTCTCTGCTGTCATTATCCTGTGTTCAACAACATTGTCTCTGCTGTCATTACCCAGTGTTCAACAACACTGGCCCTGCTGTCATTGCCCAGTTTTCAACAACAATGTCTCTGCTGTCATTGCCCAGTGTTCAACAACACTGTCTCTGCTGTCATTGCCCAGTGTTCAAACACACTGGCCCTGCTCTCTATTCCCAGTGTTCAACAACATTGGCCCTGCTGTCATTGCTCAGTGTTCAACAACACTGGCCCTGCTGCCATTACCCAGTGTTCAACAACACTGGCCCTGCTGTCATTACCCAGTGTTCAACAACACTCTCTCTGCTGTCATTGCACAGTGTTCAACAACACTGTCCCTGCTTTCATTTCACAGTGTTCAACAAAACTGGCTCTGCTGTTTGTGCCCAGTGTTCAACAACACTGGCCCTGCTGACAATGCCCACTGTTCAACAACACTGTCTCCGCTGTCATTATCCAGTGTTCAAGAACACTGTCTCTGCTGTCATTACCCAATGTTCAAATACACTGTCTCTGCTGTCATTACGCAGTGTTCAACAATAATGTCTCTGCTGTCATTGCCCAGAGTTCAACAAAACTGGCCCTGCTGTCTGTGCCCAGTGTTCAACAACACTGGCCCTGCTGTCAATGACCAGTGTTCAACAACACTGTCCCCGCTGTCATTGCCCAGTGTTCAACAACACTAGCCCTGCTGTCATTATCCAGTGTTCAACAACACTGTCTCTGCTACCATTGCCCAGTGTTCAACAACACTGTCTCTGCTGTCATTACCCAGTGTTCAACAACACTGGCCCTGCTGTCAATGACCAGTGTTCAACAACACTGTCCCCGCTGTCATTGCCCAGTGTTCAACAACACTGGCCCTGCTGTCATTACCCAATGTTCAACAACACTGTCTCTGCTTTCATTACCCAGTGTTCAACAACACTGTCTCCGCCGTCATTGCCCAGTGTTCAACAACACTGGCCCTGCTGTCATTATCCAGTGTTCAACAATACTGTCTCTGCTATCATTGCCCAGTGTTCAACAACACTGTCTCTGCTGTCATTACCAAGTGTTCAACAACACTGTCTCCGCTGTCATTGCCCAGTGTTCAACAACACTGGCCCTGCTGTCATTGTCCAGTGTCCAACAACACTGTCTCTGCTATCATTGCCCAGTGTTCAACAACACTCTCTCTGCTGTCATTATCCTGTGTTCAACAACACTGTCTCTGCTGTCATTACCCAGTGTTCAACAACACTGGCCCGGCTGTCATTGCCCAGTTTTCAGCAACAATGTCTCTGCTGTCATTGCCCAGTGTTCAACAACACTGTCTCTGCTGTCATTGCCCAGTGTTCAAACACACTGGCCCTGCTCTCTATTCCCAGTGTTCAACAACATTGGCCCTGCTGTCATTGCCCAGTGTTCAACAACACTGGCCCTGCTGCCATTACCCAGTGTTCAACAACACTGGCCCTGCTGTCATTACCCAGTGTTCAACAACACTCTCTCTGCTGTCATTGCACAGTGTTCAACAACACTGTCCCTGCTGTCATTGCCCAGTGTTCAACAAAACTGGCTCTGCTGTCTGTGCCCAGTGTTCAACAACACTGGCCCTGCTGTCAATGCCCAGTGTTCAACAACACTGTCTCCGGCGTCATTACGCAGTGTTCAACAACTCTGCGCCTACTGTAATTTACCAGTGTTCAAAACACTGACTCTGCTGTCATTGCCCAGTGTTCAACAATAATGTCTCTGCTGTCATTGCCCAGTGTTCAACAACACTGTCTCTGCTGTCATTACGCAGTGTTCAACAACTCTGCGCCTACTGTAATTTACCAGTGTTCAAAACACTGACTCTGCTGTCATTGCCCAGTGTTCAACAATAATGTCTCTGCTGTCATTGCCCAGTGTTCAACAACACTGTCTCTACTGTCATTGCCCAGAGTTCAACAAAACTGGCCCTGCTGTCTGTGCCCAGTGTTCAACAACACTGGCCCTGCTGTCAATGACCAGTGTTCAACAACACTGTCCCCGCTGTCATTGCCCAGTGGTCAACAACACTGGCCCTGCTGTCATTATCCAGTGTTCAACAACACTGTCTCTGCTACCATTGCCCAGTGTTCAACAACACTGTCTCTGCTGTCATTACCCAGTGTTCAACAACACTGGCCCTGCTGTCATTATCCAGTGTTCAAGAACACTGTCTCTGCTGGCATTACCCAATGTTCAACAACACTGTCTCTGCTTTCATTACCCAGTGTTCAACAACACTGTCTCCGCCGTCATTGCCCAGTGTTCAACAACACTGGCCCTGCTGTCATTATCCAGTGTTCAACAATACTGTCTCTGCTATCATTGCCCAGTGTTCAACAACACTGTCTCTGCTGTCATTACCCAGTGTTCAACAACACTGCCCTGCTGTCATTATCCAGTGTTCAACAACACTCTCTCTGCTGTCAATGACCAGTGTTCAACAACACTGTCTCCGCTGTCATTGCCCACTGTTCAACAACACTGGCCCTGCTGTCATTATCCTGTGTTCAACAACACTGTCTCTGCTGTCATTACCCAGTGTTCAACAACACTGGCCCTGCTGTCATTGCCCAGTTTTCAGCAACAATGTCTCTGCTGCCATTGCCCAGTGTTCAACAACACTGTCTCTGCTGTCATTGCCCAGTGTTCAAACACACTGGCCCTGCTCTCTATTCCCAGTGTTCAACAACATTGGCCCTGCTGTCATTGCCCAGTGTTCAACAACACTGGCCCTGCTGCCATTACCCACTGTTCAACAACACTGGCCCTGCTGTCATTACCCAGTGTTCAACAACACTCTCTCTGCTGTCATTGCACAGTGTTCAACAACACTGTCTCAGCTGTCATTGCACAGTGTTCAACAACACTGTCCCTGTTGTCATTGCCCAGTGTTCAACAAAACTGGCTCTGCTGTCTGTGCCCAGTGTTCAACAACACTGGCCCTGCTGTCAATGCCCAGTGTTCAACAACACTGTCTCCGCCGTCATTATCGAGTGTTCAAGAACACTGCCTCTACTGTCATTACCCAGTGTTCAAATACACTGTCTCTGCTGTCATTACGCAGTGTTCAACAACACTGTCTATGCTGTCGTTGCACAGTGTTCAACAACACTGCGCCTACTGTAATTTACCAGTGTTCAAAACACTGACTCTGCTGTCATTGCCCAGTGTTCAACAATAATGTCTCTGCTGTCATTGCCCAGTGTTCAACAACACTGTCTCTACTGTCATTGCCCAGAGATCAACAAAACTGGCCCTGCTGTCTGTGCCCAGTGTTCAACAACACTGGCCCTGCTGTCAATGACCAGTGTTCAACAACACTGTCTCTGCTACCATTGCCCAGTGTTCAACAACACTGTCTCTGCTGTCATTACCCAGTGTTCAACAACACTGGCCCTGCTGTCATTATCCAGTGTTCTAGAAAACTGTCTCTGCTGGCATTACCCAATGTTCAACAACACTGTCTCTGCTTTCATTACCCAGTGTTCAACAACACTGTCACCGCCGTCATTGCCCAGTGTTCAACAACACTGGCCCTGCTGTCATTATCCAGTGTTCAACAATACTGTCTCTGCTATCATTGCCCAGTGTTCAACAACACTGTCTCTGCTGTCATTACCAAGTGTTCAACAACACTGCCCTGCTGTCATTATCCAGTGTTCAACAACACTCTCTCTGCTGTCAATGACCAGTGTTCAACAACACTGTCTCCGCTGTCATTGCCCAGTGTTCAACAACACTGGCCCTGCTGTCATTGTCCAGTGTCCAACAACACTGTCTCTGCTATCATTGCCCAGTGTTCAACAACACTCTCTCTGCTGTCATTATCCTGTGTTCAACAACACTGTCTCTGCTGTCATTACCCAGTGTTCAACAACACTGTCCCTGCTGTCATTGCCCAGTGTTCAACAAAACTGGCTCTGCTGTCTGTGCCCAGTGTTCAACAACACTGGCCCTGCTCTCTATTCCCAGTGTTAAACAACATTGGCCCTGCTGTCATTGCCCAGTGTTCAACAACACTGGCCCTGCTGCCATTACCCAGTGTTCAACAACACTGGCCCTGCTGTCATTACCCAGTGTTCAACAACACTCTCTCTGCTGTCATTGCACAGTGTTCAACAACACTGTCCCTGCTGTCATTGCCCAGTGTTCAACAAAACTGGCTCTGCTGTCTGTGCCCAGTGTTCAACAACACTGGCCCTGCTGTCAATGCCCAGTGTTCAACAACACTGTCTCCGCCGTCATTATCGTGTGTTCAAGAACACTGCCTCTGCTGTCATTACCCAGTGTTCAAATACACTGTCTCTGCTGTCATTACGCAGTGTTCAACAACACTGTCTATGCTGTTGTTGCACAGTGTTCAACAACACTGCGCCTACTGTAATTTACCAGTGTTCAAAACACTGACTCTGCTGTCATTGCCCAGTGCTCAACAATAATGTCTCTGCTGTCATTGCCCAGTCTTCAACAACACTGTCTCTACTGTCATTGCCCAGAGTTCAACAAAACTGGCCCTGCTGTCTGTGCCCAGTGTTCAACAACACTGGCCCTGCTGTCAATGACCAGTGTTCAACAACACTGTCACCGCTGTCATTGCCCAGTGGTCAACAACACTGGCCCTGCTGTCATTATCCAGTGTTCAACAACACTGTCTCTGCTACCATTGCCCAGTGTTCAACATCACTGTCTCTGCTGTCATTACCCAGTGTTCAACAACACTGGCACTGCTGTCATTATCCAGTGTTCAAGAACACTGTCTCTGCTGGCATTACCCAATGTTCAACAACACTGTCTCTGCTTTCATTACCCAGTGTTCAACAACACTGTCTCCGCCGTCATTGCCCAGTGTTCAACAACACTGGCCCTGCTGTCATTATCCAGTGTTCAACAATACTGTCTCTGCTGTCATTACCCAGTGTTCAACAACACTGCCCTGCTGTCATTATCCAGTGTTCAACAACACTCTCTCTGCTGTCAATGACCAGTGTTCAACAACACTGTCTCCGCTGTCATTGCCCACTGTTCAACAACACTGGCCCTGCTGTCATTATCCAGTGTTCAACCCACTGTCTCTGCTATCATTGCCCAGTGTTCAACAACACTCTCTCTGCTGTCATTATCCTGTGTTCAACAACACTGTCTCTGCTGTCATTACCCAGTGTTCAACAACACTGGCCCTGCTGTCATTGCCCAGTTTTCAGCAACAATGTCTCTGCTGCCATTGCCCAGTGTTCAACAACACTGTCTCTGCTGTCATTGCCCAGTGTTCAAACACATTGGCCCTGCTCTCTATTCCCAGTGTTCAACAACATTGGCCCTGCTGTCATTGCCCAGTGTTCAACAACACTGGCCCTGCTGCCATTACCCACTGTTCAACAACACTGGCCCTGCTGTCATTACCCAGTGTTCAACAACACTCTCTCTGCTGTCATTGCACAGTGTTCAACAACACTGTCCCTGTTGTCATTGCCCAGTGTTCAACAAAACTGGCTCTGCTGTCTGTGCCCAGTGTTCAACAACACTGGCCCTGCTGTCAATGCCCAGTGTTCAACAACACTGTCTCCGCCGTCATTATCAAGTGTTCAAGAACACTGCCTCTGCTGTCATTACCCAGTGTTCAAATACACTGTCTCTGCTGTCATTACGCAGTGTTCAACAACACTGTCTATGCTGTCGTTGCACAGTGTTCAACAACACTGCGCCTACTGTAATTTACCAGTGTTCAAAACACTGACTCTGCTGTCATTGCCCAGTGTTCAACAATAATGTCTCTGCTGTCATTGCCCAGTGTTCAACAACACTGTCTCTACTGTCATTGCCCAGAGATCAACAAAACTGGCCCTGCTGTCTGTGCCCAGTGTTCAACAACACTGGCCCTGCTGTCAATGACCAGTGTTCAACAACACTGTCTCTGCTACCATTGCCCAGTGTTCAACAACACTGTCTCTGTTGTCATTACCCATTGTTCAACAACACTGGCCCTGCAGTCATTATCCAGTGTTCAAGAACACTGTCTCTGCTGGCATTACCCAATGTTCAACAACACTGTCTCTGCTTTCATTACCCAGTGTTCAACAACACTGTCACCGCCGTCATTGCCCAGTGTTCAACAACACTGGCCCTGCTGTCATTATCCAGTGTTCAACAATACTGTCTCTGCTATCATTGCCCAGTGTTCAACAACACTGTCTCTGCTGTCATTACCCAGTGTTCAACAACACTGCCCTGCTGTCATTATCCAGTGTTCAACAACACTCACTCTGCTGTCAATGACCAGTGTTCAACAACACTGTCTCCGCTGTCATTGCCCAGTGTTCAACAACACTGTCTCTGCTATCATTGCCCAGTGTTCAACAACACTCTCTCTGCTGTCATTATCCTGTGTTCAACAACACTGTCTCTGCTGTCATTACCCAGTATTCAACAACACTGGCCCTGCTGTCATTGCCCAGTGTTCAACAACAATGTCTCTGCTGTCATTGCCCAGTGTTCAACAACACTGCCTCTGCTGTCATTGCCCAGTGTTCAATCACACTGGCCCTGCTCTCTATTCCCAGTGTTCAACAACATTGGCCCTGCTGTCATTGCCCAGTGTTCAACAACACTGGCCCTGCTGTCATTATCCAGTGTTCAACAACACTCTCTCTGCTGTCAATGACCAGTGTTCAACAACACTGTCTCCGCTGTCATTGCCCAGTGTTCAACAACACTGGCCCTGCTGTCATTGTCCAGTGTCCAACAACACTGTCTCTGCTATCATTGCCCAGTGTTCAACAACACTCTCTCTGCTGTCATTATCCTGTGTTCAACAACACTGTCTCTGCTGTCATTACCCAGTGTTCAACAACACTGGCCCGGCTGTCATTGCCCAGTTTTCAGCAACAATGTCTCTGCTGTCATTGCCCAGTGTTCAACAACACTGTCTCTGCTGTCATTGCCCAGTGTTCAAACACACTGGCCCTGCTCTCTATTCCCAGTGTTAAACAACATTGGCCCTGCTGTCATTGCCCAGTGTTCAACAACACTGGCCCTGCTGCCATTACCCAGTGTTCAACAACACTGGCCCTGCTGTCATTACCCAGTGTTCAACAACACTCTCTCTGCTGTCATTGCACAGTGTTCAACAACACTGTCCCTGCTGTCATTGCCCAGTGTTCAACAAAACTGGCTCTGCTGTCTGTGCCCAGTGTTCAACAACACTGGCCCTGCTGTCAATGCCCAGTGTTCAACAACACTGTCTCCGCCGTCATTATCGTGTGTTCAAGAACACTGCCTCTGCTGTCATTACCCAGTGTTCAAATACACTGTCTCTGCTGTCATTACGCAGTGTTCAACAACACTGTCTATGCTGTCGTTGCACAGTGTTCAACAACACTGCGCCTACTGTAATTTACCAGTGTTCAAAACACTGACTCTGCTGTCATTGCCCAGTGTTCAACAATAATGTCTCTGCTGTCATTGCCCAGTGTTCAACAACACTGTCTCTACTGTCATTGCCCAGAGTTCAACAAAACTGGCCCTGCTGTCTGTGCCCAGTGTTCAACAACACTGGCCCTGCTTTCAATGACCAGTGTTCAACAACACTGTCACCGCTGTCATTGCCCAGTGGTCAACAACACTGGCCCTGCTGTCATTATCCAGTGTTCAACAACACTGTCTCTGCTACCATTGCCCAGTGTTCAACAACACTGTCTCTGCTGTCATTACCCAGTGTTGAACAACACTGGCACTGCTGTCATTATCCAGTGTTCAAGAACACTGTCTCTGCTGGCATTACCCAATGTTCAACAACACTGTCTCTGCTTTCATTACCCAGTGTTCAACAACACTGTCTCCGCCGTCATTGCCCAGTGTTCAACAACACTGGCCCTGCTGTCATTATCCAGTGTTCAACAATACTGTCTCTGCTGTCATTACCCAGTGTTCAACAACACTGCCCTGCTGTCATTATCCAGTGTTCAACAACACTCTCTCTGCTGTCAATGACCAGTGTTCAACAACACTGTCTCCGCTGTCATTGCCCACTGTTCAACAACACTGGCCCTGCTGTCATTATCCAGTGTTCAACACACTGTCTCTGCTATCATTGCCCAGTGTTCAACAACACTCTCTCTGCTGTCATTATCCTGTGTTCAACAACACTGTCTCTGCTGTCATTACCCAGTGTTCAACAACACTGGCCCTGCTGTCATTGCCCAGTTTTCAGCAACAATGTCTCTGCTGCCATTGCCCAGTGTTCAACAACACTGTCTCTGCTGTCATTGCCCAGTGTTCAAACACACTGGCCCTGCTATCTATTCCCAGTGTTCAACAACATTGGCCCTGCTGTCATTGCCCAGTGTTCAACAACACTGGCCCTGCTGCCATTACCCACTGTTCAACAACACTGGCCCTGCTGTCATTACCCAGTGTTCAACAACACTCTCTCTGCTGTCATTGCCCAGTGTTCAACAACACTGTCCCTGTTGTCATTACCCAGTGTTCAACAACACTCTCTCTGCTGTCATTGCACAGTGTTCAACAACACTGTCCCTGTTGTCATTGCCCAGTGTTCAACAAAACTGGCTCTGCTGTCTGTGCCCAGTGTTCAACAACACTGGCCCTGCTGGCAATGCCCAGTGTTCAACAACACTGTCTCCGCCGTCATTATCGAGTGTTCAAGAACACTGCCTCTGCTGTCATTACCCAGTGTTCAAATACACTGTCTCTGCTGTCATTACGCAGTGTTCAACAACACTGTCTATGCTGTCGTTGCACAGTGTTCAACAACACTGCGCCTACTGTAATTTACCAGTGTTCAAAACACTGACTCTGCTGTCATTGCCCAGTGTTCAACAATAATGTCTCTGCTGTCATTGCCCAGTGTTCAACAACACTGTCTCTACTGTCATTGCCCAGAGTTCAACAAAACTGGCCCTGCTGTCTGTGCCCAGTGTTCAACAACACTGGCCCTGCTGTCAATGACCAGTGTTCAACAACACTGTCTCTGCTACCATTGCCCAGTGTTCAACAACACTGTCTCTGCTGTCATTACCCAGTGTTCAACAACACTGGCCCTGCTGTCATTATCCAGTGTTCAAGAACACTGTCTCTGCTGGCATTACCCAATGTTCAACAACACTGTCTCTGCTTTCATTACCCAGTGTTCAACAACACTGTCACCGCCGTAATTGCCCAGTGTTCAACAACACTGGCCCTGCTGTCATTATCCAGTGTTCAACAATACTGTCTCTGCTATCATTGCCCAGTGTTCAACAACACTGTCTCTGCTGTCATTACCCAGTGTTCAACAACACTGCCCTGCTGTCATTATCCAGTGTTCAACAACACTCACTCTGCTGTCAATGACCAGTGTTCAACAACACTGTCTCCGCTGTCATTGCCCAGTGTTCAACAACACTGTCTCTGCTATCATTGCCCAGTGTTCAACAACACTCTCTCTGCTGTCATTATCCTGTGTTCAACAAGACTGTCTCTGCTGTCATTACCCAGTATTCAACAACACTGGCCCTGCTGTCATTGCCCAGTGTTCAACAACAATGTCTCTGCTGTCATTGCCCAGTGTTCAACAACACTGCCTCTGCTGTCATTGCCCAGTGTTCAATCACACTGGCCCTGCTCTCTATTCCCAGTGTTCAACAACATTGGCCCTGCTGTCATTGCCCAGTGTTCAACAACACTGGCCCTGCTGCCATTACCCAGTGTTCAACAACACTGGCCCTGCTGTCATTACCCAGTGTTCAACAACACTCTCTCTGCTGTCATTGCACAGTGTTCAACAACAATGTCTCTGCTGTCATTGCCCAGTGTTCAACAACACTGTCTCTGCTGTCATTGCCCAGTGTTCAACAAAACTGGCTCTGCTGTCTGTGCCCAGTGTTCAACAACACTGGCCCTGCTGTCAATGCCCAGTGTTCAACAACACAGTCTCTGCTTTCATTGCCCAGTGTTCAACAATAATGTCTCTGCTGTCATTGTCCAGTGTTCAACAACACTGTCTCTACTGTCATTGCCCAGAGATCAACAAAACTGGCCCTGCTGTCTGTGCCCAGTGTTCAACAACACTGGCCCTGCTGTCAATGACCAGTGTTCAACAACACTGTCTCTGCTACCATTGCCCAGTGTTCAACAATACTGTCTCTGCTGTCATTACCCAGTGTTCAACAACACTGGCCCTGCTGTCATTATCCAGTGTTCAAGAACACTGTCTCTGCTGGCATTACCCAATGTTCAACAACACTGTCTCTGCTTTCATTACCCAGTGTTCAACAACACTGTCACCGCCGTCATTGCCCAGTGTTCAACAACACTGGCCCTGCTGTCATTATCCAGTGTTCAACAATACTGTCTCTGCTATCATTGCCCAGTGTTCAACAACACTGTCTCTGCTGTCATTACCCAGTGTTCAACAACACTGCCCTGCTGTCATTATCCAGTGTTCAACAACACTCTCTCTGCTGTCAATGACCAGTGTTCAACAACACTGTCTCCGCTGTCATTGCCCAGTGTTCAACAACACTGTCTCTGCTATCATTGCCCAGTGTTCAACAACACTCTCTCTGCTGTCATTGCCCAGTGTTCAACAACAATGTCTCTGCTGTCATCGCCCAGTGTTCAACAACAATGTCTCTGCTGTCATTGCCCAGTGTTCAATCACACTGGCCCTGCTCTCTATTCCCAGTGTTCAACAACATTGGCCCTGCTGTCATTGCCCAGAGTTCAACAACACTGGCCCTGTTGCCATTACCCAGTGTTCAACAACACTGGCCCTGCTGTCATTACCCAGTGTTCAACAACACTCTCTCTGCTGTCATTGCACAGTGTTCAACAACAATGTCTCTGCTGTCATTGCCCAGTGTTCAACAAAACTGTCTCTGCTGTCATTGCCCAGTGTTCAACAAAACTGGCTCTGCTGTCTGTGCCCAGTGTTCAACAACACTGGCCCTGCTGTCAATGCCCAGTGTTCAACAACACAGTCTCTGCTATCATTGCCCAGTGTTCAACAATAATGTCTCTGCTGTCATTGTCCAGTGTTCAACAACACTGTCTCTACGGTCATTGCCCAGAGATCAACAAAACTGGCCCTGCTGTCTGTGCCCAGTGTTCAACAACACTGGCCCTGCTGTCAATGACCAGTGTTCAACTACACTTTCTCCGCTGTCGTTGCCCAGTGTTCAACAACACTGGCCCTGCTGTCATTATCCAGTGTTCAGCAACACTGTCTCTGCTATCATTGCCCAGTGTTCAAGAACACTGTCTCTGCTGTCATTACCCAGTGTTCAACTACACTGGCCCTGCTGTCATTATCCAGTGTTCAAGAACACTGTCTCTGCTGGCATTACCCAATGTTCAACAACACTGCCTCTGCTTTCATTACCCAGTGTTCGACAACACTGTCTCCGCCATCATTGCCCAGTGTTCAACAACACTGGCCCTGCTGACATTATCCAGTGTTCAACAATACTGTCTCTGCTATCATTGCCCAGTGTTCAACAACACTGTCTCTGCTGTCATTACCCAGTGTTCAACAACACTGCCCTGCTGTCATTATCCAGTGTTCAACAACACTCTCTCTGCTGTCAATGACCAGTGTTCAACAACACTGTCTCCGCTGTCATTGCCCAGTGTTCAACAACACTGGCCCTGCTGTCATTATCCAGTGTTCAACAACACTGTCTCTGCTATCATTGCCCAGTGTTCAGCAACACTCTCTCTGCTGTCATTATCCTGTGTTCAACAACACTGTCTCTGCTGTCATTACCCAGTGTTCAACAACACTGGCCCTGCTGTCATTGCCCAGTTTTCAACAACAATGTCTCTGCTGTAATTGTCCAGTGTTCAAACACACTGGCCCTGCTCTCTATTCCCAGTGTTCAACAACATTGGCCCTGCTGTCATTGCCCAGTGTTCAACAACACTGGCCCTGCTGCCATTACCCAGTGTTCAACAACACTCTCTCTGCTGTCATTGCACAGTGTTCAACAACACTGTCCCTGCTGTCATTGCCCAGTGTTCAACAAAACTGGCTCTGCTGTCTGTGCCCAGTGTTCAACAACACTGGCTCTGCTGTCAATGCCCAGTGTTCAACAACACTGTCTCCGCCGTCATTGTCGAGTGTTCAAGAACACTGCCTCTGCTGTCATTACCCAGTGTTCAAATACACTGTCTCTGCTGTCATTACGCAGTGTTCAACAACACTGTCTATGCTGTCGTTGCACAGTGTTCAACAACACTGCGCCTACTGTAATTTACCAGTGTTCAAAACACTGACTCTGCTGTCATTGCCCAGTGTTCAACAATAATGTCTCTGCTGTCATTGCCCAGTGTTCAACAACACTGTCTCTACTGTCATTGCCCAGAGATCAACAAAACTGGCCCTGCTGTCTGTGCCCAGTGTTCAACAACACTGGCCCTGCTGTCAATGACCAGTGTTCAACAACACTGTCTCTGCTACCATTGCCCAGTGTTCAACAACACTGTCTCTGCTGTCATTACCCAGTGTTCAACAACACTGGCCCTGCTGTCATTATCCAGTGTTCAAGAACACTGTCTCTGCTGGCATTACCCAATGTTCAACAACAGTGTCTCTGCTTTCATTACCCAGTGTTCAACAACACTGTCACCGCCGTCATTGCCCAGTGTTCAACAACACTGGCCCTGCTGTCATTATCCAGTGTTCAACAATACTGTCTCTGCTATCATTGCCCAGTGTTCAACAACACTGTCTCTGCTGTCATTACCCAGTGTTCAACAACACTGCCCTGCTGTCATTATCCAGTGTTCAACATCACTCACTCTGCTGTCTTTGCCCAGTGTTCAACAACACTGCCTCTGCTGTAATTGCCCAGTGTTCAATCACACTGGCCCTGCTCTCTATTCCCAGTGTTCAACAACATTGGCCCTGCTGTCATTGCCCAGTGTTCAACAACACTGGCCCTGCTGCCATTACCCAGTGTTCAACAACACTGGCCCTGCTGTCATTACCCAGTGTTCAACAACACTCTCTCTGCTGTCATTGCACAGTGTTCAACAACAATGTCTCTGCTGTCATTGCCCAGTGTTCAACAACACTGTCTCTGCTGTCATTGCCCAGTGTTCAACAAAACTGGCTCTGCTGTCTGTGCCCAGTGTTCAACAACACTGGCCCTGCTGTCAATGCCCAGTGTTCAACAACACAGTCTCTGCTGTCATTGCCCAGTGTTCAACAATAATGTCTCTGCTGTCATTGTCCAGTGTTCAACAACACTGTCTCTACTGTCATTGCCCAGAGATCAACAAAACTGGCCCTGCTGTCTGTGCCCAGTGTTCAACAACACTGGCCCTGCTGTCAATGACCAGTGTTCAACAACACTGTCTCTGCTACCATTGCCCAGTGTTCAACAACACTGGCCCTGCTGTCATTATCCAGTGTTCAGCAACACTGTCTCCGCTATCATTGCCCAGTGTTCAAGAACACTGTCTCTGCTGTCATTACCCAGTGTTCAACAACACTGGCCCTGCTGTCATTATCCAGTGTTCAAGAACACTGTCTCTGCTGGCATTACCCAATGTTCAACAACACTGCCTCTGCTTTCATTACCCAGTGTTCGACAACACTTCTCCGCCATCATTGCCCAGTGTTCAACAACACTGGCCCTGCTGTCATTATCCAGTGTTCAACAATACTGTCTCTGCTATCATTGCCCAGTGTTCAACAACACTGTCTCTGCTGTCATTACCCAGTGTTCAACAACACTGCCCTGCTGTCATTATCCAGTGTTCAACAACACTCTCTCTGCTGTCAATGACCAGTGTTCAACAACACTGTCTCCGCTGTCATTGCCCAGTGTTCAACAACACTGGCCCTGCTGTCATTATCCAGTGTTCAACAACACTGTCTCTGCTATCATTGCCCAGTGTTCAGCAACACTCTCTCTGCTGTCATTATACTGTGTTCAACAACACTGTCTCTGCTGTCATTACCCAGTGTTCAACAACACTGGCCCTGCTGTCATTGCCCAGTTTTCAACAACAATGTCTCTGCTGTAATTGCCCAGTGTTCAACAACAATGTCTCTGCTGTCATTGCCCAGTGTTCAAACACACTGGCCCTGCTCTCTATTCCCAGTGTTCAACAACATTGGCCCTGCTGTCATTGCCCAGTGTTCAACAACACTGGCCCTGATGCCATTACCCACTGTTCAACAACACTGGCCCTGCTGTCATTACCCAGTGTTCAACAACACTCTCTCTGCTGTCATTGCACAGTGTTCAACAACACTGTCCCTGCTGTCATTGCCCAGTGTTCAACAAAACTGGCTCTGCTGTCTGTGCCCAGTGTTCAACAACACTGGCCCTGCTGTCAATGCCCAGTGTTCAACAACACTGTCTCCGCTGTCATTATCCAGTGTTCAAGAACACTGTCTCTGCTGTCATTACCCAATGTTCAAATACACTGTCTCTGCTGTCATTACGCAGTGTTCAACAACACTGTCTATGCTGTCATTGCACAGTGTTCAACAACACTGCGCCTACTGTCATTTTCCGGTGTTCAAAACACTGACTCTGCTGTCATTGCCCAGTGTTCAACAATAATGTCTCTGCTGTCATTGCCCAGTGTTCAACAACACTGTCTCGACTGTCATTGCCCAGAGTTCAACAACACAGGCCCTGCTGTCATTATCCAGTGTTCAAGAACACTGTCTCTGCTGGCATTACCCAATGTTCAACAACACAGTCTCTGCTTTCATTACCCAGTGTTCAACAACACTGGCTCCGCCGTCATTGCCCAGTGTTCAACAACACTGGCCCTGCTGTCAATGACCAGTGTTCAACAACACTGTCCCCGCTGTCATTGCCCAGTGTTCAACAACACTGGCCCTGCTGTCATTATCCAGTGTTCAACAACACTGTCTGCTACCATTGCCCAGTGTTCAACAACACTGTCTCTGCTGTCATTACCCAGTGTTCAACAACACAGGGCCTGCTGTCATTATCCAGTGTTCAAGAACACTGTCTATTCTGGCATTACCCAATGTTCAACAACACAGTCTCTGCTTTCATTACCCAGTGTTCAACAACACTGGCTCCGCCGTCATTGCCAGGTGTTCAACAACACTGGCCCTGCTGTCATTATCCAGTGTTCAACAACACTCTCTCTGCTGTCAATGACCAGTGTTCAACAACACTGTCTCCGCTGTCATTGCCCAGTGTTCAACAACACTGGCCCTGCTGTCATTATCCAGTGTTCAACAACACTGTCTCTGCTATCATTGCCCAGTGTTCAGCAACACTCTCTCTGCTGTCATTATCCTGTGTTCAACAACACTGTCTCTGCTGTCATTACCCAGTGTTCAACAACACTGGCCCTGCTGTCATTGCCCAGTTTTCAACAACAATGTCTCTGCTGTAATTGCCCAGTGTTCAACAACAATGTCTCTGCTGTCATTGCCCAGTGTTCAAACACACTGGCCCTGCTCTCTATTCCCAGTGTTCAACAACATTGGCCCTGCTGTCATTGCCCAGTGTTCAACAACACTGGCCCTGCTGCCATTACCCACTGTTCAACAACACTGGCCCTGCTGTCATTACCCAGTGTTCAACAACACTCTCTCTACTGTCATTGCACAGTGTTCAACAACACTGTCCCTGCTGTCATTGCCCAGTGTTCAACAAAACTGGCTCTGCTGTAATTGCCCAGTGTTCAATCACACTGGCCCTGCTCTCTATTCCCAGTGTTCAACAACATTGGCCCTGCTGTCATTGCCCAGTGTTCAACAACACTGGCCCTGCTGCCAATACCCAGTGTTCAACAACACTGGCCCTGCTGTCATTACCCAGTGTTCAACAACACTCTCTCTGCTGTCATTGCACAGTGTTCAACAACAATGTCTCTGCTGTCATTGCCCAGTGTTCAACAACACTGTCTCTGCTGTCATTGCCCAGTGTTCAACAAAACTGCCTCTGCTGTCTGTGCCCAGTGTTCAACAACACTGGCCCTGCTGTCAATGCCCAGTGTTCAACAACACAGTCTCTGCTGTCATTGCCCAGTGTTCAACAATAATGTCTCTGCTGTCATTGTCCAGTGTTCAACAACACTGTCTCTACTGTCATTGCCCAGAGATCAACAAAACTGGCCCTGCTGTCTGTGCCCAGTGTTCAACAACACTGGCCCTGCTGTCAATGACCAGTGTTCAACAACACTGTCTCTGCTACCATTGCCCAGTGTTCAACAACACTGGCCCTGCTGTCATTATCCAGTGTTCAACAACACTGGCCCTGCTGCCATTACCCAGTGTTCAACAACACTGGCCCTGCTGTCATTACCCAGTGTTCAACAACACTCTCTCTGCTGTCATTGCACAGTGTTCAACAACACTGTCCCTGCTGTCATTGCCCAGTGTTCAACAAAACTGGCTCTGCTGTCTGTGCCCAGTGTTCAACAACACTGGCCCTGCTGTCAATGCCCAGTGTTCAACAACACTGTCTCCGCTGTCATTATCCAGTGTTCAAGAACACTGTCTCTGCTGTCATTACCCAATGTTCAAATACACTGTCTCTGCTGTCATTACGCAGTGTTCAACAACACTGTCTATGCTGTCATTGCACAGTGTTCAACAACACTGCGCCTACTGTCATTTTCCGGTGTTCAAAACACTGACTCTGCTGTCATTGCCCAGTGTTCAACAATAATGTCTCTGCTGTCATTGCCCAGTGTTCAACAACACTGTCTCGACTGTCATTGCCCAGAGTTCAACAACACAGGCCCTGCTGTCATTATCCAGTGTTCAAGAACACTGTCTCTGCTGGCATTACCCAATGTTCAACAACACAGTCTCTGCTTTCATTACCCAGTGTTCAACAACACTGGCTCCGCCGTCATTGCCCAGTGTTCAACAACACTGGCCCTGCTGTCAATGACCAGTGTTCAACAACACTGTCCCCGCTGTCATTGCCCAGTGTTCAACAACACTGGCCCTGCTGTCATTATCCAGTGTTCAACAACACTGTCTGCTACCATTGCCCAGTGTTCAACAACACTGTCTCTGCTGTCATTACCCAGTGTTTAACAACACAGGGCCTGCTGTCATTATCCAGTGTTCAAGAACACTGTCTATTCTGGCATTACCCAATGTTCAACAACACAGTCTCTGCTTTCATTACCCAGTGTTCAACAACACTGGCTCCGCCGTCATTGCCAGGTGTTCAACAACACTGGCCCTGCTGTCATTATCCAGTGTTCAACAACACTCTCTCTGCTGTCAATGACCAGTGTTCAACAACACTGTCTCCGCTGTCATTGCCCAGTGTTCAACAACACTGGCCCTGCTGTCATTATCCAGTGTTCAACAACACTGTCTCTGCTATCATTGCCCAGTGTTCAGCAACACTCTCTCTGCTGTCATTATCCTGTGTTCAACAACACTGTCTCTGCTGTCATTACCCAGTGTTCAACAACACTGGCCCTGCTGTCATTGCCCAGTTTTCAACAACAATGTCTCTGCTGTAATTGCCCAGTGTTCAACAACAATGTCTCTGCTGTCATTGCCCAGTGTTCAAACACACTGGCCCTGCTCTCTATTCCCAGTGTTCAACAACATTGGCCCTGCTGTCATTGCCCAGTGTTCAACAACACTGGCCCTGCTGCCATTACCCACTGTTCAACAACACTGGCCCTGCTGTCATTACCCAGTGTTCAACAACACTCTCTCTACTGTCATTGCACAGTGTTCAACAACACTGTCCCTGCTGTCATTGCCCAGTGTTCAACAAAACTGGCTCTGCTGTAATTGCCCAGTGTTCAATCACACTGGCCCTGCTCTCTATTCCCAGTGTTCAACAACATTGGCCCTGCTGTCATTGCCCAGTGTTCAACAACACTGGCCCTGCTGCCATTACCCAGTGTTCAACAACACTGGCCCTGCTGTCATTACCCAGTGTTCAACAACACTCTCTCTGCTGTCATTGCACAGTGTTCAACAACAATGTCTCTGCTGTCATTGCCCAGTGTTCAACAACACTGTCTCTGCTGTCATTGCCCAGTGTTCAACAAAACTGGCTCTGCTGTCTGTGCCCAGTGTTCAACAACACTGGCCCTGCTGTCAATGCCCAGTGTTCAACAACACAGTCTCTGCTGTCATTGCCCAGTGTTCAACAATAATGTCTCTGCTGTCATTGTCCAGTGTTCAACAACACTGTCTCTACTGTCATTGCCCAGAGATCAACAAAACTGGCCCTGCTGTCTGTGCCCAGTGTTCAACAACACTGGCCCTGCTGTCAATGACCAGTGTTCAACAACACTGTCTCTGCTACCATTGCCCAGTGTTCAACAACACTGGCCCTGCTGTCATTATCCAGTGTTCAGCAACACTGTCTCCGCTATCATTGCCCAGTGTTCAAGAACACTGTCTCTGCTGTCATTACCCAGTGTTCAACAACACTGGCCCTGCTGTCATTATCCAGTGTTCAAGAACACTGTCTCTGCTGGCATTACCCAATGTTCAACAACACTGCCTCTGCTTTCATTACCCAGTGTTCGACAACACTTCTCCGCCATCATTGCCCAGTGTTCAACAACACTGGCCCTGCTGTCATTATCCAGTGTTCAACAATACTGTCTCTGCTATCATTGCCCAGTGTTCAACAACACTGTCTCTGCTGTCATTACCCAGTGTTCAACAACACTGCCCTGCTGTCATTATCCAGTGTTCAACAACACTCTCTCTGCTGTCAATGACCAGTGTTCAACAACACTGTCTCCGCTGTCATTGCCCAGTGTTCAACAACACTGGCCCTGCTGTCATTATCCAGTGTTCAACAACACTGTCTCTGCTATCATTGCCCAGTGTTCAGCAACACTCTCTCTGCTGTCATTATACTGTGTTCAACAACACTGTCTCTGCTGTCATTACCCAGTGTTCAACAACACTGGCCCTGCTGTCATTGCCCAGTTTTCAACAACAATGTCTCTGCTGTAATTGCCCAGTGTTCAACAACAATGTCTCTGCTGTCATTGCCCAGTGTTCAAACACACTGGCCCTGCTCTCTATTCCCAGTGTTCAACAACATTGGCCCTGCTGTCATTGCCCAGTGTTCAACAACACTGGCCCTGATGCCATTACCCACTGTTCAACAACACTGGCCCTGCTGTCATTACCCAGTGTTCAACAACACTCTCTCTGCTGTCATTGCACAGTGTTCAACAACACTGTCCCTGCTGTCATTGCCCAGTGTTCAACAAAACTGGCTCTGCTGTCTGTGCCCAGTGTTCAACAACACTGGCCATGCTGTCAATGCCCAGTGTTCAACAACACTGTCTCCGCTGTCATTATCCAGTGTTCAAGAACACTGTCTCTGCTGTCATTACCCAATGTTCAAATACACTGTCTCTGCTGTCATTACGCAGTGTTCAACAACACTGTCTATGCTGTCATTGCACAGTGTTCAACAACACTGCGCCTACTGTCATTTTCCGGTGTTCAAAACACTGACTCTGCTGTCATTGCCCAGTGTTCAACAATAATGTCTCTGCTGTCATTGCCCAGTGTTCAACAACACTGTCTCGACTGTCATTGCCCAGAGTTCAACAACACAGGCCCTGCTGTCATTATCCAGTGTTCAAGAACACTGTCTCTGCTGGCATTACCCAATGTTCAACAACACAGTCTCTGCTTTCATTACCCAGTGTTCAACAACACTGGCTCCGCCGTCATTGCCCAGTGTTCAACAACACTGGCCCTGCTGTCAATGACCAGTGTTCAACAACACTGTCCCCGCTGTCATTGCCCAGTGTTCAACAACACTGGCCCTGCTGTCATTATCCAGTGTTCAACAACACTGTCTGCTACCATTGCCCAGTGTTCAACAACACTGTCTCTGCTGTCATTACCCAGTGTTCAACAACACAGGGCCTGCTGTCATTATCCAGTGTTCAAGAACACTGTCTCTGCTGGCATTACCCAATGTTCAACAACACAGTCTCTGCTTTCATTACCCAGTGTTCAACAACACTGGCTCCGCCGTCATTGCCAGGTGTTCAACAACACTGGCCCTGCTGTCATTATCCAGTGTTCAACAACACTCTCTCTGCTGTCAATGACCAGTGTTCAACAACACTGTCTCCGCTGTCATTGCCCAGTGTTCAACAACACTGGCCCTGCTGTCATTATCCAGTGTTCAACAACACTGTCTCTGCTATCATTGCCCAGTGTTCAGCAACACTCTCTCTGCTGTCATTATCCTGTGTTCAACAACACTGTCTCTGCTGTCATTACCCAGTGTTCAACAACACTGGCCCTGCTGTCATTGCCCAGTTTTCAACAACAATGTCTCTGCTGTAATTGCCCAGTGTTCAACAACAATGTCTCTGCTGTCATTGCCCAGTGTTCAAACACACTGGCCCTGCTCTCTATTCCCAGTGTTCAACAACATTGGCCCTGCTGTCATTGCCCAGTGTTCAACAACACTGGCCCTGCTGCCATTACCCACTGTTCAACAACACTGGCCCTGCTGTCATTACCCAGTGTTCAACAACACTCTCTCTGCTGTCATTGCACAGTGTTCAACAACACTGTCCCTGCTGTCATTGCCCAGTGTTCAACAAAACTGGCTCTGCTGTCTGTGCCCAGTGTTCAACAACACTGGCCTTGCTGTCAATGCCCAGTGTTCAACAACACTGTCTCCGCCGTCATTGTCGAGTGTTCAAGAACACTGCCTCTGCTGTCATTACCCAGTGTTCAAATACACTGTCTCTGCTGTCATTACGCAGTGTTCAACAACACTGTCTATGCTGTCGTTGCACAGTGTTCAACAACACTGCGCCTACTGTAATTTACCAGTGTTCAAAACACTGACTCTGCTGTCATTGCCCAGTGTTCAACAATAATGTCTCTGCTGTCATTGCCCAGTGTTCAACAACACTGTCTCTACTGTCATTGCCCAGAGATCAACAAAACTGGCCCTGCTGTCTGTGCCCAGTGTTCAACAACACTGGCCCTGCTGTCAATGACCAGTGTTCAACAACACTGTCTGTGCTACCATTGCCCAGTGTTCAACAACACTGTCTCTGCTGTCATTACCCAGTGTTCAACAACACTGGCCCTGCTGTCATTATCCAGTGTTCAAGAACACTGTCTCTGCTGGCATTACCCAATGTTCAACAACAGTGTCTCTGCTTTCATTACCCAGTGTTCAACAACACTGTCACCGCCGTCATTGCCCAGTGTTCAACAACACTGGCCCTGCTGTCATTATCCAGTGTTCAACAATACTGTCTCTGCTATCATTGCCCAGTGTTCAACAACACTGTCTCTGCTGTCATTACCCAGTGTTCAACAACACTGCCCTGCTGTCATTATCCAGTGTTCAACAACACTCACTCTGCTGTCAATGACCAGTGTTCAACAACACTGTCTCCGCTGTCATTGCCCAGTGTTCAACAACACTGTCTCTGCTATCATTGCCCAGTGTTCAACAACACTCTCTCTGCTGTCATTATCCTGTGTTCAACAACACTGTCTCTGCTGTCATTACCCAGTATTCAACAACACTGGCCCTGCTGTCATTGCCCAGTGTTCAACAACAATGTCTCTGCTGTCTTTGCCCAGTGTTCAACAACACTGCCTCTGCTGTAATTGCCCAGTGTTCAATCACACTGGCCCTGCTCTCTATTCCCAGTGTTCAACAACATTGGCCCTGCTGTCATTGCCCAGTGTTGAACAACACTGGCCCTGCTGCCATTACCCAGTGTTCAACAACACTGGCCCTGCTGTCATTACCCAGTGTTCAACAACACTCTCTCTGCTGTCATTGCACAGTGTTCAACAACACTGTCTCCGCTGTCATTGCCCAGTGTTCAACAACACTGTCTCTGCTATCATTGCCCAGTGTTCAACAACACTCTCTCTGCTGTCATTATCCTGTGTTCAACAACACTGTCTCTGCTGTCATTACCCAGTGTTCAACAACACTGGCCCTGCTGTCATTGCCCAGTTTTCAACAACAATGTCTCTGCTGTCATTGCCCAGTGTTCAACAACACTGTCTCTGCTGTCATTGCCCAGTGTTCAACAAAACTGCCTCTGCTGTCTGTGCCCAATGTTCAACAACACTGGCCCTGCTGTCAATGCCCAGTGTTCAACAACACAGTCTCTGCTGTCATTGCCCAGTGTTCAACAATAATGTCTCTGCTGTCATTGTCCAGTGTTCAACAACACTGTCTCTACTGTCATTGCCCAGAGATCAACAAAACTGGCCCTGCTGTCTGTGCCCAGTGTTCAACAACACTGGCCCTGCTGTCAATGACCAGTGTTCAACAACACTGTCTCTGCTACCATTGCCCAGTGTTCAACAACACTGGCCCTGCTGTCATTATCCAGTGTTCAGCAACACTGTCTCCGCTATCATTGCCCAGTGTTCAAGAACACTGTCTCTGCTGTCATTACCCAGTGTTCAAGAACACTGTCTCTGCTGGCATTACCCAATGTTCAACAACACTGCCTCTGCTTTCATTACCCAGTGTTCGACAACACTTCTCCGCCATCATTGCCCAGTGTTCAACAACACTGGCCCTGCTGTCATTATCCAGTGTTCAACAATACTGTCTCTGCTATCATTGCCCAGTGTTCAACAACACTGTCTCTGCTGTCATTACCCAGTGTTCAACAACACTGCCCTGCTGTCATTATCCAGTGTTCAACAACACTCTCTCTGCTGTCAATGACCAGTGTTCAACAACACTGTCTCCGCTGTCATTGCCCAGTGTTCAACAACACTGGCCCTGCTGTCATTATCCAGTGTTCAACAACACTGTCTCTGCTATCATTGCCCAGTGTTCAGCAACACTCTCTCTGCTGTCATTATACTGTGTTCAACAACACTGTCTCTGCTGTCATTACCCAGTGTTCAACAACACTGGCCCTGCTGTCATTGCCCAGTTTTCAACAACAATGTCTCTGCTGTAATTGCCCAGTGTTCAACAACAATGTCTCTGCTGTCATTGCCCAGTGTTCAAACACACTGGCCCTGCTCTCTATTCCCAGTGTTCAACAACATTGGCCCTGCTGTCATTGCCCAGTGTTCAACAACACTGGCCCTGATGCCATTACCCACTGTTCAACAACACTGGCCCTGCTGTCATTACCCAGTGTTCAACAACACTCTCTCTGCTGTCATTGCACAGTGTTCAACAACACTGTCCCTGCTGTCATTGCCCAGTGTTCAACAAAACTGGCTCTGCTGTCTGTGCCCAGTGTTCAACAACACTGGCCATGCTGTCAATGCCCAGTGTTCAACAACACTGTCTCCGCTGTCATTATCCAGTGTTCAAGAACACTGTCTCTGCTGTCATTACCCAATGTTCAAATACACTGTCTCTGCTGTCATTACGCAGTGTTCAACAACACTGTCTATGCTGTCATTGCACAGTGTTCAACAACACTGCGCCTACTGTCATTTTCCGGTGTTCAAAACACTGACTCTGCTGTCATTGCCCAGTGTTCAACAATAATGTCTCTGCTGTCATTGCCCAGTGTTCAACAACACTGTCTCGACTGTCATTGCCCAGAGTTCAACAACACAGGCCCTGCTGTCATTATCCAGTGTTCAAGAACACTGTCTCTGCTGGCATTACCCAATGTTCAACAACACAGTCTCTGCTTTCATTACCCAGTGTTCAACAACACTGGCTCCGCCGTCATTGCCCAGTGTTCAACAACACTGGCCCTGCTGTCAATGACCAGTGTTCAACAACACTGTCCCCGCTGTCATTGCCCAGTGTTCAACAACACTGGCCCTGCTGTCATTATCCAGTGTTCAACAACACTGTCTGCTACCATTGCCCAGTGTTCAACAACACTGTCTCTGCTGTCATTACCCAGTGTTCAACAACACAGGGCCTGCTGTCATTATCCAGTGTTCAAGAACACTGTCTCTGCTGGCATTACCCAATGTTCAACAACACAGTCTCTGCTTTCATTACCCAGTGTTCAACAACACTGGCTCCGCCGTCATTGCCAGGTGTTCAACAACACTGGCCCTGCTGTCATTATCCAGTGTTCAACAACACTCTCTCTGCTGTCAATGACCAGTGTTCAACAACACTGTCTCCGCTGTCATTGCCCAGTGTTCAACAACACTGGCCCTGCTGTCATTATCCAGTGTTCAACAACACTGTCTCTGCTATCATTGCCCAGTGTTCAGCAACACTCTCTCTGCTGTCATTATCCTGTGTTCAACAACACTGTCTCTGCTGTCATTACCCAGTGTTCAACAACACTGGCCCTGCTGTCATTGCCCAGTTTTCAACAACAATGTCTCTGCTGTAATTGCCCAGTGTTCAACAACAATGTCTCTGCTGTCATTGCCCAGTGTTCAAACACACTGGCCCTGCTCTCTATTCCCAGTGTTCAACAACATTGGCCCTGCTGTCATTGCCCAGTGTTCAACAACACTGGCCCTGCTGCCATTACCCACTGTTCAACAACACTGGCCCTGCTGTCATTACCCAGTGTTCAACAACACTCTCTCTGCTGTCATTGCACAGTGTTCAACAACACTGTCCCTGCTGTCATTGCCCAGTGTTCAACAAAACTGGCTCTGCTGTCTGTGCCCAGTGTTCAACAACACTGGCCTTGCTGTCAATGCCCAGTGTTCAACAACACTGTCTCCGCCGTCATTGTCGAGTGTTCAAGAACACTGCCTCTGCTGTCATTACCCAGTGTTCAAATACACTGTCTCTGCTGTCATTACGCAGTGTTCAACAACACTGTCTATGCTGTCGTTGCACAGTGTTCAACAACACTGCGCCTACTGTAATTTACCAGTGTTCAAAACACTGACTCTGCTGTCATTGCCCAGTGTTCAACAATAATGTCTCTGCTGTCATTGCCCAGTGTTCAACAACACTGTCTCTACTGTCATTGCCCAGAGATCAACAAAACTGGCCCTGCTGTCTGTGCCCAGTGTTCAACAACACTGGCCCTGCTGTCAATGACCAGTGTTCAACAACACTGTCTGTGCTACCATTGCCCAGTGTTCAACAACACTGTCTCTGCTGTCATTACCCAGTGTTCAACAACACTGGCCCTGCTGTCATTATCCAGTGTTCAAGAACACTGTCTCTGCTGGCATTACCCAATGTTCAACAACAGTGTCTCTGCTTTCATTACCCAGTGTTCAACAACACTGTCACCGCCGTCATTGCCCAGTGTTCAACAACACTGGCCCTGCTGTCATTATCCAGTGTTCAACAATACTGTCTCTGCTATCATTGCCCAGTGTTCAACAACACTGTCTCTGCTGTCATTACCCAGTGTTCAACAACACTGCCCTGCTGTCATTATCCAGTGTTCAACAACACTCACTCTGCTGTCAATGACCAGTGTTCAACAACACTGTCTCCGCTGTCATTGCCCAGTGTTCAACAACACTGTCTCTGCTATCATTGCCCAGTGTTCAACAACACTCTCTCTGCTGTCATTATCCTGTGTTCAACAACACTGTCTCTGCTGTCATTACCCAGTATTCAACAACACTGGCCCTGCTGTCATTGCCCAGTGTTCAACAACAATGTCTCTGCTGTCTTTGCCCAGTGTTCAACAACACTGCCTCTGCTGTAATTGCCCAGTGTTCAATCACACTGGCCCTGCTCTCTATTCCCAGTGTTCAACAACATTGGCCCTGCTGTCATTGCCCAGTGTTCAACAACACTGGCCCTGCTGCCATTACCCAGTGTTCAACAACACTGGCCCTGCTGTCATTACCCAGTGTTCAACAACACTCTCTCTGCTGTCATTGCACAGTGTTCAACAACAATGTCTCTGCTGTCATTGCCCAGTGTTCAACAACACTGTCTCTTCTGTCATTGCCCAGTGTTCAACAAAACTGGCTCTGCTGTCTGTGCCCAGTGTTCAACAACACTGGCCCTGCTGTCAATGCCCAGTGTTCAACAACACAGTCTCTGCTGTCATTGCCCAGTGTTCAACAATAATGTCTCTGCTGTCATTGTCCAGTGTTCAACAACACTGTCTCTACTGTCATTGCCCAGAGATCAACAAAACTGGCCCTGCTGTCTGTGCCCAGTGTTCAACAACACTGGCCCTGCTGTCAATGACCAGTGTTCAACAACACTGTCTCTGCTACCATTGCCCAGTGTTCAACAACACTGGCCCTGCTGTCATTATCCAGTGTTCAGCAACACTGTCTCTGCTATCATTGCCCAGTGTTCAAGAACACTGTCTCTGCTGTCATTACCCAGTGTTCAACAACACTGGCCCTGCTGTCATTATCCAGTGTTCAAGAACACTGTCTCTGCTGGCATTACCCAATGTTCAACAACACTGCCTCTGCTTTCATTACCCAGTGTTCGACAACACTTCTCCGCCATCATTTCCCAGTGTTCAACAACACTGGCCCTGCTGTCATTATCCAGTGTTCAACAATACTGTCTCTGCTATCATTGCCCAGTGTTCAACAACACTGTCTCTGCTGTCATTACCCAGTGTTCAACAACACTGCCCTGCTGTCATTATCCAGTGTTCAACAACACTCTCTCTGCTGTCATTGCACAGTGTTCAACAACACTGTCCCTGCTGTCATTGCCCAGTGTTCAACAAAACTGGCTCTGCTGTCTGTGCCCAGTGTTCAACAACACTGGCCCTGCTGTCAATGCCCAGTGTTCAACAACACTGTCTCCGCTGTCATTATCCAGTGTTCAAGAACACTGTCTCTGCTGTCATTACCCAATGTTCAAATACACTGTCTCTGCTGTCATTACGCAGTGTTCAACAACACTGCCCTGCTGTCATTATCCAGTGTTCAACAACAATCTCTCTGCTGTCAATGACCAGTGTTCAACAACACTGTCTCCGCTGTCATTGCCCAGTGTTCAACAACACTGGCCCTGCTGTCATTATCCAGTGTTCAACAACACTGTCTCTGCTATCATTGCCCAGTGTTCAGCAACACTCTCTCTGCTGTCATTATACTGTGTTCAACAACACTGTCTCTGCTGTCATTACCCAGTGTTCAACAACACTGGCCCTGCTGTCATTGCCCAGTTTTCAACAACAATGTCTCTGCTGTAATTGCCCAGTGTTCAACAACAATGTCTCTGCTGTCATTGCCCAGTGTTCAAACACACTGGCCCTGCTCTCTATTCCCAGTGTTCAACAACATTGGCCCTGCTGTCATTGCCCAGTGTTCAACAACACTGGCCCTGATGCCATTACCCACTGTTCAACAACACTGGCCCTGCTGTCATTACCCAGTGTTCAACAACACTCTCTCTGCTGTCATTGCACAGTGTTCAACAACACTGTCCCTGCTGTCATTGCCCAGTGTTCAACAAAACTGGCTCTGCTGTCTGTGCCCAGTGTTCAACAACACTGGCCCTGCTGTCAATGCCCAGTGTTCAACAACACTGTCTCCGCTGTCATTATCCAGTGTTCAAGAACACTGTCTCTGCTGTCATTACCCAATGTTCAAATACACTGTCTCTGCTGTCATTACGCAGTGTTCAACAACACTGTCTATGCTGTCATTGCACAGTGTTCAACAACATTGCGCCTACTGTCATTTTCCGGTGTTCAAAACACTGACTCTGCTGTCATTGCCCAGTGTTCAACAATAATGTCTCTGCTGTCATTGCCCAGTGTTCAACAACACTGTCTCGACTGTCATTGCCCAGAGTTCAACAACACTGGCCCTGCTGTCATTATCCAGTGTTCAAGAACAATGTCTCTGCTGGCATTACCCAATGTTCAACAACACTGTCTCTGCTTTCATTACCCAGTGTTCAACAACACTGGCTCCGCCGTCATTGCCCAGTGTTCAACAACACTGGCCCTGCTGTCATTATCCAGTGTTCAACAATACTGTCTCTGCTATCATTGCCCAGTGTTCAACAATACTGTCTCTGCTGTCATTACCAAGTGTTCAACAACACTGCCCTGCTGTCATTATCCAGTGTTCAACAACACTCTCTCTACTGTCAATGACCAGTGTTCAACAACACTGTCTCCGCTCTCATTGCCCAGTGTTCAACAACACTGGCCCTGCTGTCATTATCCAGTGTTCAACAACACTGTCTCTGCTATCATTGCCCAGTGTTCAACAACACTCTCTCTGCTGTCATTATCCTGTGTTCAACAACACTGTCTCTGCTGTCATTACCCAGTGTTCAACAACACTGGCCCTGCTGTCATTGCCCAGTTTTCAACAACAATGTCTCTGCTGTCATTGCCCAGTGTTCAACAACACTGTCTCTGCTGTCATTGCCCAGTGTTCAAACACACTGGCCCTGCTCTCTATTCCCAGTGTTCAACAACATTGACCCTGCTGTCATTGCACAGTTTTCAACAACACTGTCCCTGCTGTCATTGCCCAGTGTTCAACAAAACTGGCTCTGCTGTCTGTGCCCAGTGTTCAACAACACTGGCCCTGCTGTCAATGCCCAGTGTTCAACAACACTGTCTCCGCTGTCATTATCCAGTGTTCAAGAACACTGCCTCTGCTGTCATTACCCAGTGTTCAAATACACTGTCTCTGCTGTCATTACGCAGTGTTCAACAACGCTGTCTATGCTGTCATTGCACAGTGTTCAACAATAATGTCTCTGCTGTCATTGCCCAGTGTTAAACAACACTGTCTCTACTGTCATTGCCCAGAGTTCAACAAAACTGGCCCTGCTCTCTGTGCCCAGTGTTCAACAACACTAGCCCTGCTGTCAATGACCAGTGTTCAACAACACTATCCCCGCGGTCATTGCCCAGTGTTCAACAACACTGGTCCTGCTGTCATTATCCAGTTTTCAACAACACTGTCTCTGCTACCATTGCCCAGTGTTCAACAACACTGTCTCTGCTGTCATTACCCAGTGTTCAACAACACTGGCCCTGCTGTCATTATCCAGTGTTCAAGAACACTGTCTCTGCTGGCATTACCCAATGTTCAACAACACTGTCTCTGCTTTCATTACCCAGTGTTCAACAACACTGTCACCGCCGTCATTGCCCAGTGTTCAACAACACTGGCCCTGCTGTCATTATCCAGTGTTCAACAATACTGTCTCTGCTATCATTGCCCAGTGTTCAACAACACTGTCTCTGCTGTCATTACCCAGTGTTCAACAACACTAACCTGCTGTCATTATCCAGTGTTCAACAACACTCTCTCTGCTGTCAATGACCAGTGTTCAACAACACTGTCTCCGCCGTCATTGCCCAGTGTTCAACAACACTGTCTCTGCTATCATTGCCCAGTGTTCAACAACACTCTCTCTGCTGTCATTATCCTGTGTTCAACAACACTGTCACTGCTGTCATTACCCAGTGTTCAACAACACTGGCCCTGCTGTCATTATCCAGTGTTCAACAATACTGTCTCTCCTATCATTGCCCAGTGTTCAACAACACTGTCTCTGCTGTCATTACCCAGTGTTCAACAACACTGCCCTGCTGTCATTATCCAGTGTTCAACAACACTCTCTCTGCTGTCAATGACCAGTGTTCAACAACACTGTCTCCGCTGTCATTGCCCAGTGTTCAACAACACTGTCTCTGCTATCATTGCCCAGTGTTCAACAACACTCTCTCTGCTGTCATTATCCTGTGTTCAACAACACTGTCTCTGCTGTCATTCCCCAGTGTTCACCAACATTGGCCCTGCTGTCATTGCCCAGTGTTCAACAACACTGGCCCTGCTGCCATTACCCAGTGTTCAACAACACTCTCTCTGCTGTCATTGCACAGTGTTCAACAACAATGTCTCTGCTGTCATTGCCCAGTGTTCAACAACACTGTCTCTGCTGTCATTATCCTGTGTTCAACAAAACTGGCTCTGCTGTCTGTGCCCAGTGTTCAACAACACTGGCCCTGCTGTCAATGCCCAGTGTTCAACAACACAGTCTCTGCTGTCATTGCCCAGTGTTCAACAACACTGGCCCTGCTGTCATTATCCAGTGTTCAACAACACTGTCTCTGCTACCATTGCCCAGTGTTCAACAACACTGGCCCTGCTGTCATTATCCAGTGTTCAACAATACTGTCTCTGCTATCATTGCCCAGTGTTCAACAACACTGTCTCTGCTGTCATTACCCAGTGTTCAACAACACTGCCCTGCTGTCATTATCCAGTGTTCAACAACACTCTCTCTGCTGTCAATGACCAGTGTTCAACAACACTGTCTCCGCTGTCATTGGCCTTTCTTCAACAACACTGTCTCTGCTATCATTGCCCAGTGTTCAACAACACTCACTCTGCTGTCATTATCCTGTGTTCAACAACACTGTCTCTGCTGTCATTACCCAGTGTTCAACAACACTGGCCCTGCTGTCATTATCCAGTGTTCAACAATACTGTCTGTGCTATCATTGCCCAGTGTTCAACAACACTGCCCTGCTGTCATTATCCAGTGTTCAACAACACTCTCTCTGCTGTCAATGACCAGTGTTCAACAAAACTGGCTCTGTTGTCTGTGCCCAGTGTTCAAAAACACTGGCCCTGATGTCAATGCCCAGTGTTCAACAACACAGTCTCTGCTGTCATTACCCAGTGTTCAACAGCACTGGCCCTGCTGTCATTATCCAGTGTTCAAGAACATTGTCTCTGCTGTTGTTACCCAATGTTCAACAACACTGGCCCTGCTGTCATTGCCCAGTGATCAACAACTCTTTAAGTGCTATCATTGCGCAGTGTTCAACAACACTGGCCCTGCTGTCATTACCCAGTGTTCAACAACATTGTCTCCGCTGTCATTGCCCAGTGTTCAACAACAATGTCTCTGCTTTCATTGAACAGTGTTCAACAAAACTGTATCTGGTGTCATTGCCCAGTGTTCAACAACACTGTCTCTGCTGTCATTACCCAGTGTTCAACAACACTAACCTGCTGTCATTATCCAGTGTTCAACAACACTCTCTCTGCTGTCAATGACCAGTGTTCAACAACACTGTCTCCGCCGTCATTGCCCAGTGTTCAACAACACTGTCTCTGCTATCATTGCCCAGTGTTCAACAACACTCTCTCTGCTGTCATTATCCTGTGTTCAACAACACTGTCTCTGCTGTCATTACCCAGTGTTCAACAACACTGGCCCTGCTGTCATTATCCAGTGTTCAACAATACTGTCTCTCCTATCATTGCCCAGTGTTCAACAACACTGTCTCTGCTGTCATTACCCAGTGTTCAACAACACTGCCCTGCTGTCATTATCCAGTGTTGAACAACACTCTCTCTGCTGTCAATGACCAGTGTTCAACAACACTGTCTCCGCTGTCATTGCCCAGTGTTCAACAACACTGTCTCTGCTATCATTGCCCAGTGTTCAACAACACTCTCTCTGCTGTCATTATCCTGTGTTCAACAACACTGTCTCTGCTGTCATTCCCCAGTGTTCACCAACATTGGCCCTGCTGTCATTGCCCAGTGTTCAACAACACTGGCCCTGCTGCCATTACCCAGTGTTCAACAACACTCTCTCTGCTGTCATTGCACAGTGTTCAACAACAATGTCTCTGCTGTCATTGCCCAGTGTTCAACAACACTGTGTCTGCTGTCATTATCCTGTGTTCAACAAAACTGGCTCTGCTGTCTGTGCCCAGTGTTCAACAACACTGGCCCTGCTGTCAATGCCCAGTGTTCAACAACACAGTCTCTGCTGTCATTGCCCAGTGTTCAACAACACTGGCCCTGCTGTCATTATCCAGTGTTCAACAACACTGTCTCTGCTACCATTGCCCAGTGTTCAACAACACTGGCCCTGCTGTCATTATCCAGTGTTCAACAATACTGTCTCTGCTATCATTGCCCAGTGTTCAACAACACTGTCTCTGCTGTCATTACCCAGTGTTCAACAACACTGCCCTGCTGTCATTATCCAGTGTTCAACAACACTCTCTCTGCTGTCAATGACCAGTGTTCAACAACACTGTCTCCGCTGTCATTGGCCAGTCTTCAACAACACTGTCTCTGCTATCATTGCCCAGTGTTCAACAACACTCACTCTGCTGTCATTATCCTGTGTTCAACAACACTGTCTCTGCTGTCATTACCCAGTGTTCAACAACACTGGCCCTGCTGTCATTATCCAGTGTTCAACAATACTGTCTGTGCTATCATTGCCCAGTGTTCAACAACACTGCCCTGCTGTCATTATCCAGTTTTCAACAACACTCTCTCTGCTGTCAATGACCAGTGTTCAACAAAACTGGCTCTGTTGTCTGTGCCCAGTGTTCAAAAACACTGGCCCTGCTGTCAATGCCCAGTGTTCAACAACACAGTCTCTGCTGTCATTACCCAGTGTTCAACAGCACTGGCCCTGCTGTCATTATCCAGTGTTCAAGAACATTGTCTCTGCTGTTGTTACCCAATGTTCAACAACACTGGCCCTGCTGTCATTGCCCAGTGATCAACAACTCTTTAAGTGCTATCATTGCGCAGTGTTCAGCAACACTGGCCCTGCTGTCATTACCCAGTGTTCAACAACATTGTCTCCGCTGTCATTGCCCAGTGTTCAACAACAATGTCTCTGCTTTCATTGAACAGTGTTCAACAAAACTGTATCTGGTGTCATTGCCCAGTGTTCAACAACACTGGCCCTGCTGTCTGTGCCCAGTGTTCAACAACACTGGCCCTGCTGTCATTGCCCAGTGTTCAACAACACTGTCTCCACTGTCATTGCCCAGTGTTCAACAACACTGGCACTGCTGTCATTACGCAGTGTTCAATAACACTCTCTCTGCTGTCATTCCACAGTGTTCAACAACAATGTCTCTGCTGTCATTGCCCAGTGTTCAACAACACTGGCCCTGCTGTCATTACGCAGTGTTCACTAACAATCTCTCTGCTGTAATTACCCAGTGTTCAACAACAATGTCTCTGCTGTCATTGCCGCGTGTTCAACAACACTGTCTCTGCTGTCATTGCCCAGTGTTCAACAAAACTGGCCCGGCAGTCTGTGCCCAGTGTTCAACAACACTGTCCCTGCTGTCATTGCCCTGTGTTCAACAAAACTGGCTCTGCTGTCTGTGCCCAGTGTTCAAAAACACTGGCCCTGATGTCAATGCCCAGTGTTCAACAACACTGTCTCCGCTGTCATTTCCCAGTGTTCAACAATAATGTCTCTGCTGTCATTGCCCAGTGTTCAACAACACTGTCTCTACTGTCATTGCCCAGAGTTCAACAAAACTGGCCCTGCTGTCTGTGCCCAGTGTTCAACAACACTGGCCCTGCTGTCAATGACCAGTGTTCAACAACACTGTCTCCGCTGTCATTGCCCAGTGTTCAACAACACTGGCCCTGCTGTCATTATCCAGTGTTCAACAACACTGTCTCTGCTACCATTGCCCAGTGTTCAACAACACTGTCTCTGCTGTCATTACCCAGTGTTCATCAACACTGGCCCTGCTGTTATTATCCAGTGTTCAAGAACACAGTCTCTGCTGGCATTACCCAATGTTCAACAACACTGTCTCTGCTGTCATTACCCAGTGTTCAACAACACTGTCTCCGCCGTCATTGCCCAGTGTTCAATAACACTGGCCCTGCTGTCATTATCCAGTGTTCAACAACACTCTCTCTGCTGTCATTGCCCAGTGTTCAACAACACTGGCCCTGCTGTCATTACCCAGTGTTCAACAACACTGTCTCTGCTGTCATTACCCAGTGTTCAACAACACAGTCTCTGCTGTCATTACCCAGTGTTCCACAACACTGGCCCTGCTGTCATTATCCAGTGTTCAAGAACATTGTCTCTGCTGTCATTACCCAATGTTCAACAACACTGGCCCTGCTGTCATTGCCCAGTGATCAACAACTCTTTCAGTGCTATCATTGCCCAGTGTTCAACAACACTGGCCCTGCTGTCATTACCCAGTGTTCAACAACATTGTCTCCGCTGTCATTGCCCAGTGTTCAACAACAATGTCTCTGCTGTCATTGAACCGTGTTCAACAACACTGTATCTGGTGTCATTGCCCAGTGTTCAACAACACGGGCCCTGCTGTCTGTGCCCAGTGTTCAACAACACTGGCCCTGCTGTCATTGCCCAGTGTTCAACAACACTGTCTCCACTGACATTGCCCAGTGTTCAACAACACTGTCTCCACTGTCGTTGCCCAGTGTTCAACAACACTGGCCCTGCTGACATTATGCAGTGTTCAACAACACTCTCTCTGCTGTCATTGCACAGTGTTCAACAACAATGTCTCTGCTGTCATTGCCCAGTGTTCAACAACACTGCCCTGCTGTCATTATCCAGTGTTCAACAACACTCTCTCTGCTGTCAATGACCAGTGTTCAACAACACAGTCTCTGCTGTCATTACCCAGTGTTCAACAACACTGGCCCTGCTGTCATTATCCAGTGTTCAAGAACATTGTCTCTGCTGTCGTTACCCAATGTTCAACAACACTGGCCCTGCTGTCATTGCCCAGTGATCAACAACTCTTTCAGTGCTATCATTGCGCAGTGTTCAACAACACTGGCCCTGCTGTCATTACCCAGTGTTCAACAACATTGTCTCCGCTGTCATTGCCCAGTGTTCAACAACAATGTCTCTGCTGTCATTGAACAGTGTTCAACAAAACTGTATCTGGTGTCATTGCCCAGTGTTCAACAACACTGGCCCTGCTGTCTGTGCCCAGTGTTCAACAACACTGGCCCTGCTGTCATTGCCCAGTGTTCAACAACACTGTCTCCACTGTCATTGCCCAGTGTTCAACAACACTGGCACTGCTGTCATTACGCAGTGTTCAATAACACTCTCTCTGCTGTCATTCCACAGTGTTCAACAACAATGTCTCTGCTGTCATTGCCCAGTGTTCAACAACACTGGCCCTGCTGTCATTATGCAGTGTTCACTAACAATCTCTCTGCTGTAATTACCCAGTGTTCAACAACAATGTCTCTGCTGTCATTGCCGCGTGTTCAACAACACTGTCTCTGCTGTCATTGCCCAGTGTTCAACAAAACTGGCCCGGCAGTCTGTGCCCAGTGTTCAACAACACTGTCCCTGCTGTCATTGCCCTGTGTTCAACAAAACTGGCTCTGCTGTCTGTGCCCAGTGTTCAAAAACACTGGCACTGATGTCAATGCCCAGTGTTCAACAACACTGTCTCCGCTGTCATTGCCCAGTGTTCAACAACACTAGCACTGCTGTCATTATCCAGTGTTCCACAACACTGACTCTGCTGTCATTGCCCAGTGTTTAACAACAATGTCTCTGCTGTCATTGCCCAGTGTTCAACAACACTGTCTCTGCTGTCATTGCCCAGTGTTCAACAAAACTGGCCCGGCTGTCTGTCCCCAGTGTTCAACAACATTGGCCCTGCTGTCATTGCCCAGTGTTCAACAAAACTGGCCCTGCTGCCATTACCCAGTGTTCAACAACACTGGCCCTGCTGTCATTACCCAGTGTTCAACAACACTGTCTCTGCTGTCATTACCCAGTGTTCAACAACACTGTCTCTGCTGTCATTACCCAGTGTTCAACAACACTGGCCCTGCTGTCATCATCCAGTGTTCAACAACACTGGCCCTGCTGTCATTATCCAGTGTTCAAGAACACTGTCTCTGCTGTCATTACCCAATGTTCAAATACACTGTCTCTGCTGTCATTACGCAGTGTTCAACAACACTGTCTCTGCTGTCATTGCACAGTGTTCAACAACACTGAGCCTACTGTCATTTTCCAGTGTTCTACAACACTGACTCTGCTGTCAAAGAACAAAGAACAAAGAAATGTACAGCACAGGAACAGGCCCTTCGGCCCTCCAAGCCCGTGCCGACCATACTGCCCGACTAAACTACAATCTTCTACACTTCCTGGGTCCGTATCCTTCTATTCCCATCCTATTCATATATTTGTCAAGATGCCCCTTAAATGTCCCTATCGTCCCTGCCTCCACTACCTCCTCCGGTAGTGAGTTCCAGGCACCCACTACCCTCTGCGTAAAAAACTTGCCTCGTACATCTACTCTAAACTTTGCCCCTCTCACCTTAAACCTATGCCCCCTAGTAATTGACCCCTCTACCCTGGGGAAAAGCCTCTGACTATCCACTCTGTCTATGCCCCTCATAATTTTGTATACCTCTATCAGGTCGCCCCTCAACCTCCTTCGTTCCAGTGAGAACAAACCGAGTTTATTCAATCGCTCCTCATAGCTTATGCCCTCCATACCAGGCAACATTCTGGTAAATCTCTTCTGCACCCTCTCTAAAGCCTCCACATCCTTCTGGTAGTGTGGCGACCAGAATTGAACACTATACTCCAAGTGTGGCCTAACTAAGGTTCTATACAGCTGCAACATGACTTGCCAATTCTTATACTCAATGCCCCGGCCAATGAAGGCAAGCATGCCGTATGCCTTCTTGACTACCTTCTCCACCTGTGTAGCCCCTTTCAGTGATCTGTGGACCTGTACTCCTAGATCTCTTTGACTTTCAATACTCCTGAGGGTTCTACCATTCACTGTATATTCCCTACCTGCATTAGCCCTTCCAAAATGCATTACCTCACATTTGTCCAGGTTAAACTCCATCTGCCATCTCTCCGCCCAAGTCTCCAGACAATCTAAATCCTGCTGTATCCTCAGACAGTCCTCATCGCTATCCGCAATTCCACCAACCTTTGTGTCGTCTGCAAACTTACTAATCAGACCAGTTACATTTTCCTCCAAATCATTTATATATACTACAAAGAGCAAAGGTCCCAGCACTGATCCCTGTGGAACACCACTGGTCACAGCCCTCCAATTAGAAAAGCATCCCTCCATTGCTACCCTCTGCCTTCTATGGCCTAGCCAGTTCTGTATCCACCTTGCCAGTTCACCCCTGATCCCGTGTGACTTCACCTTTTGTACTAGTCTACCATGAGGGACCTTGTCAAAGGCCTTACTGAAGTCCATATAGACAACATCTACTGCCCAGTGTTCAACAATAATGTCTCTGCTGTCATTGCCCAGTGTTCAACAACACTGTCTCTACTGTCATTGCCCAGAGTTCAACAAAACTGGCCCTGCTGTCTGTGCCCAGTGTTCAACAACACTGGCCCTGCTGTCAATGACCAGTGTTCAACAACACTGTCTCCGCTGTCATTGCCCAGTGTTCAACAACACTGGCCCTGCTGTCATTATCCAGTGTTCAACAACACTGTCTCTGCTACCATTGCCCAGTGTTCAACAACACTGTCTCTGCTGTCTTTACCCAGTGTTCATCAACACTGGCCCTGCTGTTATTATCCAGTGTTCAAGAACACAGTCTCTGCTTGCATTACCCAATGTTCAACAACACTGTCTGTGCTGTCATTACCCAGTGTTCAACAACACTGTCTCCGCCGTCATTGCCCAGTGTTCAATAACACTGGCCCTGCTGTCATTATCCAGTGTTCAACAATACTGTCTCTGCTATCATTGCCCAGTGTTCAACAACACTGTCTCTGCTGTCATTACCCAGTGTTCAACAACACTAACCTGCTGTCATTATCCAGTGTTCAACAACACTCTCTCTGCTGTCAATGACCAGTGTTCAACAACACTGTCTCCGCCGTCATTGCCCAGTGTTCAACAACACTGTCTCTGCTATCATTGCCCAGTGTTCAACAACACTCTCTCTGCTGTCATTATCCTGTGTTCAACAACACTGTCTCTGCTGTCATTACCCAGTGTTCAACAACACTGGCCCTGCTGTCATTATCCAGTGTTCAACAATACTGTCTCTCCTATCATTGCCCAGTGTTCAACAACACTGTCTCTGCTGTCATTACCCAGTGTTCAACAACACTGCCCTGCTGTCATTATCCAGTGTTCAACAACACTCTCTCTGCTGTCAATGACCAGTGTTCAACAACACTGTCTCCGCTGTCATTGCCCAGTGTTCAACAACACTGTCTCTGCTATCATTGCCCAGTGTTCAACAACACTCTCTCTGCTGTCATTATCCTGTGTTCAACAACACTGTCTCTGCTGTCATTCCCCAGTGTTCACCAACATTGGCCCTGCTGTCATTGCCCAGTGTTCAACAACACTGGCCCTGCTGCCATTACCCAGTGTTCAACAACACTCTCTCTGCTGTCATTGCACAGTGTTCAACAACAATGTCTCTGCTGTCATTGCCCAGTGTTCAACAACACTGTCTCTGCTGTCATTATCCTGTGTTCAACAAAACTGGCTCTGCTGTCTGTGCCCAGTGTTCAACAACACTGGCCCTGCTGTCAATGCCCAGTGTTCAACAACACAGTCTCTGCTGTCATTGCCCAGTGTTCAACAACACTGGCCCTGCTGTCATTATCCAGTGTTCAACAACACTGTCTCTGCTACCATTGCCCAGTGTTCAACAACACTGGCCCTGCTGTCATTATCCAGTGTTCAACAATACTGTCTCTGCTATCATTGCCCAGTGTTCAACAACACTGTCTCTGCTGTCATTACCCAGTGTTCAACAACACTGCCCTGCTGTCATTATCCAGTGTTCAACAACACTCTCTCTGCTGTCAATGACCAGTGTTCAACAACACTGTCTCCGCTGTCATTGGCCTTTCTTCAACAACACTGTCTCTGCTATCATTGCCCAGTGTTCAACAACACTCACTCTGCTGTCATTATCCTGTGTTCAACAACACTGTCTCTGCTGTCATTACCCAGTGTTCAACAACACTGGCCCTGCTGTCATTATCCAGTGTTCAACAATACTGTCTGTGCTATCATTGCCCAGTGTTCAACAACACTGCCCTGCTGTCATTATCCAGTGTTCAACAACACTCTCTCTGCTGTCAATGACCAGTGTTCAACAAAACTGGCTCTGTTGTCTGTGCCCAGTGTTCAAAAACACTGGCCCTGATGTCAATGCCCAGTGTTCAACAACACAGTCTCTGCTGTCATTACCCAGTGTTCAACAGCACTGGCCCTGCTGTCATTATCCAGTGTTCAAGAACATTGTCTCTGCTGTTGTTACCCAATGTTCAACAACACTGGCCCTGCTGTCATTGCCCAGTGATCAACAACTCTTTAAGTGCTATCATTGCGCAGTGTTCAACAACACTGGCCCTGCTGTCATTACCCAGTGTTCAACAACATTGTCTCCGCTGTCATTGCCCAGTGTTCAACAACAATGTCTCTGCTTTCATTGAACAGTGTTCAACAAAACTGTATCTGGTGTCATTGCCCAGTGTTCAACAACACTGTCTCTGCTGTCATTACCCAGTGTTCAACAACACTAACCTGCTGTCATTATCCAGTGTTCAACAACACTCTCTCTGCTGTCAATGACCAGTGTTCAACAACACTGTCTCCGCCGTCATTGCCCAGTGTTCAACAACACTGTCTCTGCTATCATTGCCCAGTGTTCAACAACACTCTCTCTGCTGTCATTATCCTGTGTTCAACAACACTGTCTCTGCTGTCATTACCCAGTGTTCAACAACACTGGCCCTGCTGTCATTATCCAGTGTTCAACAATACTGTCTCTCCTATCATTGCCCAGTGTTCAACAACACTGTCTCTGCTGTCATTACCCAGTGTTCAACAACACTGCCCTGCTGTCATTATCCAGTGTTGAACAACACTCTCTCTGCTGTCAATGACCAGTGTTCAACAACACTGTCTCCGCTGTCATTGCCCAGTGTTCAACAACACTGTCTCTGCTATCATTGCCCAGTGTTCAACAACACTCTCTCTGCTGTCATTATCCTGTGTTCAACAACACTGTCTCTGCTGTCATTCCCCAGTGTTCACCAACATTGGCCCTGCTGTCATTGCCCAGTGTTCAACAACACTGGCCCTGCTGCCATTACCCAGTGTTCAACAACACTCTCTCTGCTGTCATTGCACAGTGTTCAACAACAATGTCTCTGCTGTCATTGCCCAGTGTTCAACAACACTGTGTCTGCTGTCATTATCCTGTGTTCAACAAAACTGGCTCTGCTGTCTGTGCCCAGTGTTCAACAACACTGGCCCTGCTGTCAATGCCCAGTGTTCAACAACACAGTCTCTGCTGTCATTGCCCAGTGTTCAACAACACTGGCCCTGCTGTCATTATCCAGTGTTCAACAACACTGTCTCTGCTACCATTGCCCAGTGTTCAACAACACTGGCCCTGCTGTCATTATCCAGTGTTCAACAATACTGTCTCTGCTATCATTGCCCAGTGTTCAACAACACTGTCTCTGCTGTCATTACCCAGTGTTCAACAACACTGCCCTGCTGTCATTATCCAGTGTTCAACAACACTCTCTCTGCTGTCAATGACCAGTGTTCAACAACACTGTCTCCGCTGTCATTGGCCAGTCTTCAACAACACTGTCTCTGCTATCATTGCCCAGTGTTCAACAACACTCACTCTGCTGTCATTATCCTGTGTTCAACAACACTGTCTCTGCTGTCATTACCCAGTGTTCAACAACACTGGCCCTGCTGTCATTATCCAGTGTTCAACAATACTGTCTGTGCTATCATTGCCCAGTGTTCAACAACACTGCCCTGCTGTCATTATCCAGTTTTCAACAACACTCTCTCTGCTGTCAATGACCAGTGTTCAACAAAACTGGCTCTGTTGTCTGTGCCCAGTGTTCAAAAACACTGGCCCTGCTGTCAATGCCCAGTGTTCAACAACACAGTCTCTGCTGTCATTACCCAGTGTTCAACAGCACTGGCCCTGCTGTCATTATCCAGTGTTCAAGAACATTGTCTCTGCTGTTGTTACCCAATGTTCAACAACACTGGCCCTGCTGTCATTGCCCAGTGATCAACAACTCTTTAAGTGCTATCATTGCGCAGTGTTCAGCAACACTGGCCCTGCTGTCATTACCCAGTGTTCAACAACATTGTCTCCGCTGTCATTGCCCAGTGTTCAACAACAATGTCTCTGCTTTCATTGAACAGTGTTCAACAAAACTGTATCTGGTGTCATTGCCCAGTGTTCAACAACACTGGCCCTGCTGTCTGTGCCCAGTGTTCAACAACACTGGCCCTGCTGTCATTGCCCAGTGTTCAACAACACTGTCTCCACTGTCATTGCCCAGTGTTCAACAACACTGGCACTGCTGTCATTACGCAGTGTTCAATAACACTCTCTCTGCTGTCATTCCACAGTGTTCAACAACAATGTCTCTGCTGTCATTGCCCAGTGTTCAACAACACTGGCCCTGCTGTCATTACGCAGTGTTCACTAACAATCTCTCTGCTGTAATTACCCAGTGTTCAACAACAATGTCTCTGCTGTCATTGCCGCGTGTTCAACAACACTGTCTCTGCTGTCATTGCCCAGTGTTCAACAAAACTGGCCCGGCAGTCTGTGCCCAGTGTTCAACAACACTGTCCCTGCTGTCATTGCCCTGTGTTCAACAAAACTGGCTCTGCTGTCTGTGCCCAGTGTTCAAAAACACTGGCCCTGATGTCAATGCCCAGTGTTCAACAACACTGTCTCCGCTGTCATTTCCCAGTGTTCAACAATAATGTCTCTGCTGTCATTGCCCAGTGTTCAACAACACTGTCTCTACTGTCATTGCCCAGAGTTCAACAAAACTGGCCCTGCTGTCTGTGCCCAGTGTTCAACAACACTGGCCCTGCTGTCAATGACCAGTGTTCAACAACACTGTCTCCGCTGTCATTGCCCAGTGTTCAACAACACTGGCCCTGCTGTCATTATCCAGTGTTCAACAACACTGTCTCTGCTACCATTGCCCAGTGTTCAACAACACTGTCTCTGCTGTCATTACCCAGTGTTCATCAACACTGGCCCTGCTGTTATTATCCAGTGTTCAAGAACACAGTCTCTGCTGGCATTACCCAATGTTCAACAACACTGTCTCTGCTGTCATTACCCAGTGTTCAACAACACTGTCTCCGCCGTCATTGCCCAGTGTTCAATAACACTGGCCCTGCTGTCATTATCCAGTGTTCAACAACACTCTCTCTGCTGTCATTGCCCAGTGTTCAACAACACTGGCCCTGCTGTCATTACCCAGTGTTCAACAACACTGTCTCTGCTGTCATTACCCAGTGTTCAACAACACAGTCTCTGCTGTCATTACCCAGTGTTCCACAACACTGGCCCTGCTGTCATTATCCAGTGTTCAAGAACATTGTCTCTGCTGTCATTACCCAATGTTCAACAACACTGGCCCTGCTGTCATTGCCCAGTGATCAACAACTCTTTCAGTGCTATCATTGCCCAGTGTTCAACAACACTGGCCCTGCTGTCATTACCCAGTGTTCAACAACATTGTCTCCGCTGTCATTGCCCAGTGTTCAACAACAATGTCTCTGCTGTCATTGAACCGTGTTCAACAACACTGTATCTGGTGTCATTGCCCAGTGTTCAACAACACGGGCCCTGCTGTCTGTGCCCAGTGTTCAACAACACTGGCCCTGCTGTCATTGCCCAGTGTTCAACAACACTGTCTCCACTGACATTGCCCAGTGTTCAACAACACTGTCTCCACTGTCGTTGCCCAGTGTTCAACAACACTGGCCCTGCTGACATTATGCAGTGTTCAACAACACTCTCTCTGCTGTCATTGCACAGTGTTCAACAACAATGTCTCTGCTGTCATTGCCCAGTGTTCAACAACACTGCCCTGCTGTCATTATCCAGTGTTCAACAACACTCTCTCTGCTGTCAATGACCAGTGTTCAACAACACAGTCTCTGCTGTCATTACCCAGTGTTCAACAACACTGGCCCTGCTGTCATTATCCAGTGTTCAAGAACATTGTCTCTGCTGTCGTTACCCAATGTTCAACAACACTGGCCCTGCTGTCATTGCCCAGTGATCAACAACTCTTTCAGTGCTATCATTGCGCAGTGTTCAACAACACTGGCCCTGCTGTCATTACCCAGTGTTCAACAACATTGTCTCCGCTGTCATTGCCCAGTGTTCAACAACAATGTCTCTGCTGTCATTGAACAGTGTTCAACAAAACTGTATCTGGTGTCATTGCCCAGTGTTCAACAACACTGGCCCTGCTGTCTGTGCCCAGTGTTCAACAACACTGGCCCTGCTGTCATTGCCCAGTGTTCAACAACACTGTCTCCACTGTCATTGCCCAGTGTTCAACAACACTGGCACTGCTGTCATTACGCAGTGTTCAATAACACTCTCTCTGCTGTCATTCCACAGTGTTCAACAACAATGTCTCTGCTGTCATTGCCCAGTGTTCAACAACACTGGCCCTGCTGTCATTATGCAGTGTTCACTAACAATCTCTCTGCTGTAATTACCCAGTGTTCAACAACAATGTCTCTGCTGTCATTGCCGCGTGTTCAACAACACTGTCTCTGCTGTCATTGCCCAGTGTTCAACAAAACTGGCCCGGCAGTCTGTGCCCAGTGTTCAACAACACTGTCCCTGCTGTCATTGCCCTGTGTTCAACAAAACTGGCTCTGCTGTCTGTGCCCAGTGTTCAAAAACACTGGCACTGATGTCAATGCCCAGTGTTCAACAACACTGTCTCCGCTGTCATTGCCCAGTGTTCAACAACACTAGCACTGCTGTCATTATCCAGTGTTCCACAACACTAACTCTGCTGTCATTGCCCAGTGTTTAACAACAATGTCTCTGCTGTCATTGCCCAGTGTTCAACAACACTGTCTCTGCTGTCATTGCCCAGTGTTCAACAAAACTGGCCCGGCTGTCTGTCCCCAGTGTTCAACAACATTGGCCCTGCTGTCATTGCCCAGTGTTCAACAAAACTGGCCCTGCTGCCATTACCCAGTGTTCAACAACACTGGCCCTGCTGTCATTACCCAGTGTTCAACAACACTGTCTCTGCTGTCATTACCCAGTGTTCAACAACACTGTCTCTGCTGTCATTACCCAGTGTTCAACAACACTGGCCCTGCTGTCATCATCCAGTGTTCAACAACACTGGCCCTGCTGTCATTATCCAGTGTTCAAGAACACTGTCTCTGCTGTCATTACCCAATGTTCAAATACACTGTCTCTGCTGTCATTACGCAGTGTTCAACAACACTGTCTCTGCTGTCATTGCACAGTGTTCAACAACACTGAGCCTACTGTCATTTTCCAGTGTTCTACAACACTGACTCTGCTGTCAAAGAACAAAGAACAAAGAAATGTACAGCACAGGAACAGGCCCTTCGGCCCTCCAAGCCCGTGCCGACCATACTGCCCGACTAAACTACAATCTTCTACACTTCCTGGGTCCGTATCCTTCTATTCCCATCCTATTCATATATTTGTCAAGATGCCCCTTAAATGTCCCTATCGTCCCTGCCTCCACTACCTCCTCCGGTAGTGAGTTCCAGGCACCCACTACCCTCTGCGTAAAAAACTTGCCTCGTACATCTACTCTAAACTTTGCCCCTCTCACCTTAAACCTATGCCCCCTAGTAATTGACCCCTCTACCCTGGGGAAAAGCCTCTGACTATCCACTCTGTCTATGCCCCTCATAATTTTGTATACCTCTATCAGGTCGCCCCTCAACCTCCTTCGTTCCAGTGAGAACAAACCGAGTTTATTCAATCGCTCCTCATAGCTTATGCCCTCCATACCAGGCAACATTCTGGTAAATCTCTTCTGCACCCTCTCTAAAGCCTCCACATCCTTCTGGTAGTGTGGCGACCAGAATTGAACACTATACTCCAAGTGTGGCCTAACTAAGGTTCTATACAGCTGCAACATGACTTGCCAATTCTTATACTCAATGCCCCGGCCAATGAAGGCAAGCATGCCGTATGCCTTCTTGACTACCTTCTCCACCTGTGTAGCCCCTTTCAGTGATCTGTGGACCTGTACTCCTAGATCTCTTTGACTTTCAATACTCCTGAGGGTTCTACCATTCACTGTATATTCCCTACCTGCATTAGCCCTTCCAAAATGCATTACCTCACATTTGTCCAGGTTAAACTCCATCTGCCATCTCTCCGCCCAAGTCTCCAGACAATCTAAATCCTGCTGTATCCTCAGACAGTCCTCATCGCTATCCGCAATTCCACCAACCTTTGTGTCGTCTGCAAACTTACTAATCAGACCAGTTACATTTTCCTCCAAATCATTTATATATACTACAAAGAGCAAAGGTCCCAGCACTGATCCCTGTGGAACACCACTGGTCACAGCCCTCCAATTAGAAAAGCATCCCTCCATTGCTACCCTCTGCCTTCTATGGCCTAGCCAGTTCTGTATCCACCTTGCCAGTTCACCCCTGATCCCGTGTGACTTCACCTTTTGTACTAGTCTACCATGAGGGACCTTGTCAAAGGCCTTACTGAAGTCCATATAGACAACATCTACTGCCCAGTGTTCAACAATAATGTCTCTGCTGTCATTGCCCAGTGTTCAACAACACTGTCTCTACTGTCATTGCCCAGAGTTCAACAAAACTGGCCCTGCTGTCTGTGCCCAGTGTTCAACAACACTGGCCCTGCTGTCAATGACCAGTGTTCAACAACACTGTCTCCGCTGTCATTGCCCAGTGTTCAACAACACTGGCCCTGCTGTCATTATCCAGTGTTCAACAACACTGTCTCTGCTACCATTGCCCAGTGTTCAACAACACTGTCTCTGCTGTCTTTACCCAGTGTTCATCAACACTGGCCCTGCTGTTATTATCCAGTGTTCAAGAACACAGTCTCTGCTTGCATTACCCAATGTTCAACAACACTGTCTGTGCTGTCATTACCCAGTGTTCAACAACACTGTCTCCGCCGTCATTGCCCAGTGTTCAATAACACTGGCCCTGCTGTCATTATCCAGTGTTCAACAATACTGTCTCTGCTATCATTGCCCAGTGTTCAACAACACTGTCTCTGCTGTCATTACCCAGTGTTCAACAACACTGGCCCTGCTGTCATTATCCAGTGTTCAACAACACTCTCTCTGCTGTCATTGCCCAGTGTTCAACAACACTGGCCCTGCTGTCATTACCCAGTGTTCAACAACACTGTCTCTGCTGTCATTACCCAGTGTTCAACAACACAGTCTCTGCTGTCATTACCCAGTGTTCCACAACACTGGCCCTGCTGTCATTATCCAGTGTTCAAGAACATTGTCTCTGCTGTCATTACCCAATGTTCAACAACACTGGCCCTGCTGTCATTGCCCAGTGATCAACAACTCTTTCAGTGCTATCATTGCCCAGTGTTCAACAACACTGGCCCTGCTGTCATTACCCAGTGTTCAACAACACTGTCTCTGCTGTCATTACCCAGTGTTCAACAACACTGTCTCTGCTGTCATTACCCAGTGTTCAACAACTCTGGCCCTGCTGTCATCATCCAGTGTTCAACAACACTGGCCCTGCTGTCATTACCCAGTGTTCAACAACACTGTCTCCGATGTCATTGCCCAGTGTTCTACAACACTGGCCCTGCTGTCATTACCCAGTGTTCAACAACACTGGCCCTGCTGTCATTAACCAGTGTTCAACAACACTGTCTCTGCTGTCATTACCCAGTGTTCAACAACACTGTCTCTGCTATCATGACCCAGTGTTCAACAACACTGTCTCTGCTGTCATTACGCAGTGTTCAACAACACTGTCTCTGCTGTCATTGCACAGTGTTCAACAACACTGAGCCTACTGTCATTTTCCAGTGTTCTACAACACTGACTCTGCTGTCATTGCCGAGTGTTCAACAATAATGTCTCTGCTGTCATTGCCCAGTGTTCAACAACACTGTCTCTGCTGTCATTACCCAGTGTTCAACAACACTGTCTCTGCTGTCATTACCCAGTGTTCAACAACACTGTCTCTGCTGTCATTACCCAGTGTTCAACAACTCTGGCCCTGCTGTCATCATCCAGTGTTCAACAACACTGGCCCTGCTGTCATTACCCAGTGTTCAACAACACTGTCTCCGATGTCATTGCCCAGTGTTCTACAACACTGGCCCTGCTGTCATTACCCAGTGTTCAACAACACTGGCCCTGCTGTCATTAACCAGTGTTCAACAACACTGTCTCTGCTGTCATTACCCAGTGTTCAACAACACTGTCTCTGCTATCATGACCCAGTGTTCAACAACACTGTCTCTGCTGTCATTACGCAGTGTTCAACAACACTGTCTCTGCTGTCATTGCACAGTGTTCAACAACACTGAGCCTACTGTCATTTTCCAGTGTTCTACAACACTGACTCTGCTGTCATTGCCGAGTGTTCAACAATAATGTCTCTGCTGTCATTGCCCAGTGTTCAACAACAGTGTCTCTACTGTCATTGCCCAGAGTTCAACAAAACTGGCCCTGCTGTCTGTGCCCAGTGTTCAACAACACTGGCCCTGCTGTCAATGACCAGTGTTCAACAACACTGTCTCCGCTGTCATTGCCCAGTGTTCAACAACACTGGCCCTGCTGTCATTATCCAGTGTTCAACAACACTGTCTCTGCTACCATTGCCCAGTGTTCAACAACACTGTCTCTGCTGTCTTTACCCAGTGTTCATCAACACTGGCCCTGCTGTTATTATCCAGTGTTCAAGAACACAGTCTCTGCTTGCATTACCCAATGTTCAACAACACTGTCTGTGCTGTCATTACCCAGTGTTCAACAACACTGTCTCCGCCGTCATTGCCCAGTGTTCAATAACACTGGCCCTGCTGTCATTATCCAGTGTTCAACAATACTGTCTCTGCTATCATTGCCCAGTGTTCAACAACACTGTCTCTGCTGTCATTACCCAGTGTTCAACAACACTGGCCCTGCTGTCATTATCCAGTGTTCAACAACACTCTCTCTGCTGTCATTGCCCAGTGTTCAACAACACTGGCCCTGCTGTCATTACCCAGTGTTCAACAACACTGTCTCTGCTGTCATTACCCAGTGTTCAACAACACAGTCTCTGCTGTCATTACCCAGTGTTCCACAACACTGGCCCTGCTGTCATTATCCAGTGTTCAAGAACATTGTCTCTGCTGTCATTACCCAATGTTCAACAACACTGGCCCTGCTGTCATTGCCCAGTGATCAACAACTCTTTCAGTGCTATCATTGCCCAGTGTTCAACAACACTGGCCCTGCTGTCATTACCCAGTGTTCAACAACATTGTCTCCGCTGTCATTGCCCAGTGTTCAACAACAATGTCTCTGCTGTCATTGAACCGTGTTCAACAACACTGTATCTGGTGTCATTGCCCAGTGTTCAACAACACGGGCCCTGCTGTCTGTGCCCAGTGTTCAACAACACTGGCCCTGCTGTCATTGCCCAGTGTTCAACAACACTGTCTCCACTGTCATTGCCCAGTGTTCAACAACACTGTCTCCACTGTCATTGCCCAGTGTTCAACAACACTGGCCCTGCTGTCATTACGCAGTGTTTAACAACACTCTCTCTGCTGTCATTGCACAGTGTTCAACAACAATGTCTCTGCTGTCATTGCCCAGTGTTCAACAACACTGCCCTGCTGTCATTATCCAGTGTTCAACAACACTCTCTCTGCTGTCAATGACCAGTGTTCAACAACACTGTCTCCGCTGTCACTGGCCAGTCTTCAACAACACTGTCTCTGCTATCATTGCCCAGTGTTCATCAACACTCACTCTGCTGTCATTATCCTGTGTTCAACAACACTGTCTCTGCTGTCATTACCCAGTGTTCAACAACACTGGCCCTGCTGTCATTATCCAGTGTTCAACAAAACTGGCTCTGCTGTCTGTGCCCAGTGTTCAAAAACACTGGCCCTGCTGTCAATGCCCAGTGTTCAACAACACAGTCTCTGCTGTCATTACCCAGTGTTCAACAACACTAGCCCTGCTGTCATTATCCAGTGTTCAAGAACATTGTCTCTGCTGTCATTACCCAATGTTCAACAACACTGGCCCTGCTGTCATTGCACAGTGATCAACAACTCTTTCAGTGCTATCATTGCGCAGAGTTCAACAACACTAGCCCTGCTGTCATTACCCAGTGTTCAACAACATTGTCTCCGCTGTCATTGCCCAGTGTTCAACAACAATGTCTCTGCTGTCATTGAACAGTGTTCAACAAAACTGTATCTGGTGTCATTGCCCAGTGTTCAACAACACTGGCACTGCTGTCATTACGCAGTGTTCAATAACACTCTCTCTGCTGTCATTCCACAGTGTTCAACAACACTGTCTCCACTGTCATTGCCCAGTGTTCAACAACACTGTCTCCACTGTCATTGCCCAGTGTTCAACAACACTGGCCCTGCTGTCATTACGCAGTGTTCAACAACACTCTCTCTGCTGTCATTGCACAGTGTTCAACAACAATGTCTCTGCTGTCATTGCCCAGTGTTCAACAACACTGCCCTGCTGTCATTATCCAGTGTTCAACAACACTCTCTCTGCTGTCATTGCCCAGTGTTCAACAACACTGGCCCTGCTGTCATTACCCAGTGTTCAACAACACTGTCTCTGCTGTCATTACCCAGTGTTCAACAACACAGTCTCTGCTGTCATTACCCAGTGTTCCACAACACTGGCCCTGCTGTCATTATCCAGTGTTCAAGAACATTGTCTCTGCTGTCATTACCCAATGTTCAACAACACTGGCCCTGCTGTCATTGCCCAGTGATCAACAACTCTTTCAGTGCTATCATTGCCCAGTGTTCAACAACACTGGCCCTGCTGTCATTACCCAGTGTTCAACAACACTGTCTCTGCTGTCATTACCCAGTGTTCAACAACACTGTCTCTGCTGTCATTACCCAGTGTTCAACAACTCTGGCCCTGCTGTCATCATCCAGTGTTCAACAACACTGGCCCTGCTGTCATTACCCAGTGTTCAACAACACTGTCTCCGATGTCATTGCCCAGTGTTCTACAACACTGGCCCTGCTGTCATTACCCAGTGTTCAACAACACTGGCCCTGCTGTCATTAACCAGTGTTCAACAACACTGTCTCTGCTGTCATTACCCAGTGTTCAACAACACTGTCTCTGCTATCATGACCCAGTGTTCAACAACACTGTCTCTGCTGTCATTACGCAGTGTTCAACAACACTGTCTCTGCTGTCATTGCACAGTGTTCAACAACACTGAGCCTACTGTCATTTTCCAGTGTTCTACAACACTGACTCTGCTGTCATTGCCGAGTGTTCAACAATAATGTCTCTGCTGTCATTGCCCAGTGTTCAACAACACTGTCTCTGCTGTCATTACCCAGTGTTCAACAACACTGTCTCTGCTGTCATTACCCAGTGTTCAACAACACTGTCTCTGCTGTCATTACCCAGTGTTCAACAACTCTGGCCCTGCTGTCATCATCCAGTGTTCAACAACACTGGCCCTGCTGTCATTACCCAGTGTTCAACAACACTGTCTCCGATGTCATTGCCCAGTGTTCTACAACACTGGCCCTGCTGTCATTACCCAGTGTTCAACAACACTGGCCCTGCTGTCATTAACCAGTGTTCAACAACACTGTCTCTGCTGTCATTACCCAGTGTTCAACAACACTGTCTCTGCTATCATGACCCAGTGTTCAACAACACTGTCTCTGCTGTCATTACGCAGTGTTCAACAACACTGTCTCTGCTGTCATTGCACAGTGTTCAACAACACTGAGCCTACTGTCATTTTCCAGTGTTCTACAACACTGACTCTGCTGTCATTGCCGAGTGTTCAACAATAATGTCTCTGCTGTCATTGCCCAGTGTTCAACAACAGTGTCTCTACTGTCATTGCCCAGAGTTCAACAAAACTGGCCCTGCTGTCTGTGCCCAGTGTTCAACAACACTGGCCCTGCTGTCAATGACCAGTGTTCAACAACACTGTCTCCGCTGTCATTGCCCAGTGTTCAACAACACTGGCCCTGCTGTCATTATCCAGTGTTCAACAACACTGTCTCTGCTACCATTGCCCAGTGTTCAACAACACTGTCTCTGCTGTCTTTACCCAGTGTTCATCAACACTGGCCCTGCTGTTATTATCCAGTGTTCAAGAACACAGTCTCTGCTTGCATTACCCAATGTTCAACAACACTGTCTGTGCTGTCATTACCCAGTGTTCAACAACACTGTCTCCGCCGTCATTGCCCAGTGTTCAATAACACTGGCCCTGCTGTCATTATCCAGTGTTCAACAATACTGTCTCTGCTATCATTGCCCAGTGTTCAACAACACTGTCTCTGCTGTCATTACCCAGTGTTCAACAACACTGGCCCTGCTGTCATTATCCAGTGTTCAACAACACTCTCTCTGCTGTCATTGCCCAGTGTTCAACAACACTGGCCCTGCTGTCATTACCCAGTGTTCAACAACACTGTCTCTGCTGTCATTACCCAGTGTTCAACAACACAGTCTCTGCTGTCATTACCCAGTGTTCCACAACACTGGCCCTGCTGTCATTATCCAGTGTTCAAGAACATTGTCTCTGCTGTCATTACCCAATGTTCAACAACACTGGCCCTGCTGTCATTGCCCAGTGATCAACAACTCTTTCAGTGCTATCATTGCCCAGTGTTCAACAACACTGGCCCTGCTGTCATTACCCAGTGTTCAACAACATTGTCTCCGCTGTCATTGCCCAGTGTTCAACAACAATGTCTCTGCTGTCATTGAACCGTGTTCAACAACACTGTATCTGGTGTCATTGCCCAGTGTTCAACAACACGGGCCCTGCTGTCTGTGCCCAGTGTTCAACAACACTGGCCCTGCTGTCATTGCCCAGTGTTCAACAACACTGTCTCCACTGTCATTGCCCAGTGTTCAACAACACTGTCTCCACTGTCATTGCCCAGTGTTCAACAACACTGGCCCTGCTGTCATTACGCAGTGTTTAACAACACTCTCTCTGCTGTCATTGCACAGTGTTCAACAACAATGTCTCTGCTGTCATTGCCCAGTGTTCAACAACACTGCCCTGCTGTCATTATCCAGTGTTCAACAACACTCTCTCTGCTGTCAATGACCAGTGTTCAACAACACTGTCTCCGCTGTCACTGGCCAGTCTTCAACAACACTGTCTCTGCTATCATTGCCCAGTGTTCATCAACACTCACTCTGCTGTCATTATCCTGTGTTCAACAACACTGTCTCTGCTGTCATTACCCAGTGTTCAACAACACTGGCCCTGCTGTCATTATCCAGTGTTCAACAAAACTGGCTCTGCTGTCTGTGCCCAGTGTTCAAAAACACTGGCCCTGCTGTCAATGCCCAGTGTTCAACAACACAGTCTCTGCTGTCATTACCCAGTGTTCAACAACACTAGCCCTGCTGTCATTATCCAGTGTTCAAGAACATTGTCTCTGCTGTCATTACCCAATGTTCAACAACACTGGCCCTGCTGTCATTGCACAGTGATCAACAACTCTTTCAGTGCTATCATTGCGCAGAGTTCAACAACACTAGCCCTGCTGTCATTACCCAGTGTTCAACAACATTGTCTCCGCTGTCATTGCCCAGTGTTCAACAACAATGTCTCTGCTGTCATTGAACAGTGTTCAACAAAACTGTATCTGGTGTCATTGCCCAGTGTTCAACAACACTGGCACTGCTGTCATTACGCAGTGTTCAATAACACTCTCTCTGCTGTCATTCCACAGTGTTCAACAACACTGTCTCCACTGTCATTGCCCAGTGTTCAACAACACTGTCTCCACTGTCATTGCCCAGTGTTCAACAACACTGGCCCTGCTGTCATTACGCAGTGTTCAACAACACTCTCTCTGCTGTCATTGCACAGTGTTCAACAACAATGTCTCTGCTGTCATTGCCCAGTGTTCAACAACACTGCCCTGCTGTCATTATCCAGTGTTCAACAACACTCTCTCTGCTGTCAATGACCAGTGTTCAACAACACTGTCTCCGCTGTCATTGGCCAGTCTTCAACAACACTGTCTCTGCTATCATTGCCCAGTGTTCATCAACACTCACTCTGCTGTCATTATCCTGTGTTCAACAACACTGTCTCTGCTGTCATTACCCAGTGTTCAACAACACTGGCCCTGCTGTCATTATCCAGTGTTCAACAAAACTGGCTCTGCTGTCTGTGCCCAGTGTTCAAAAACACTGGCCCTGCTGTCAATGCCCAGTGTTCAACAACACAGTCTCTGCTGTCATTACCCAGTGTTCAACAACACTGGCCCTGCTGTCATTATCCAGTGTTCAAGAACATTGTCTCTGCTGTCATTACCCAATGTTCAACAACACTGGCCCTGCAGTCATTGCACAGAGATCAACAACTCTTTCAGTGCTATCATTGCGCAGTGTTCAACAACACTAGCCCTGCTGTCATTACCCAGTGTTCAACAACATTGTCTCCGCTGTCATTGCCCAGTGTTCAACAACAATGTCTCTGCTGTCATTGAACAGTGTTCAACAAAACTGTATCTGGTGTCATTGCCCAGTGTTCAACAACACTGGCACTGCTGTCATTACGCAGTGTTCAATAACACTCTCTCTGCTGTCATTCCACAGTGTTCAACAACAATGTCTCTGCTGTCATTGCCCAGTGTTCAACAACACTGGCCCTGCTGTCATTACGCAGTGTTCAATAACAATCTCTCTGCTGTAATTACCCAGTGTTCAACAACAATTTCTCTGCTGTCATTGCCGCGTGTTCAACAACACTGTCTCTGCTGTCATTGCCCAGTGTTCAACAAAACTGGCCCAGCAGTCTGTGCCCAGTGTTCAACAACACTGTCCCTGCTGTCATTGCCCTGTGTTCTACAAAACTGGCTCTGCTGTCTGCGCCCAGTGTTCAAAAACACTGGCCCTGATGTCAATGCCCAGTGTTCAACAACACTGTCTCCGCTGTCATTGCCCAGTGTTCAACAACACTGGCACTGCTGTCATTATCCAGTGTTCCACAACACTGACTCTGCTGTCATTGCCCAGTGTTTAACAACAATGTCTCTGCTGTCATTGCCCAGTGTTCAACAACACTGTCTCTGCTGTCATTGCCCAGTGTTCAACAAAACTGGCCCGGCTGTCTCTCCCCAGTGTTCAACAACACTGGCCCTGCTGTCATTATCCAGTGTTCAGCAAAACTGGCTCTGCTGTCTGTGCCCAGTGTTCAAAAACACTGGCCCTGCTGTCAATGCCCAGTGTTCAACAACACAGTCTCTGCTGTCATTACCCAGTGTTCAACAACACTGGCCCTGCTGTCATTATCCAGTGTTCAAGAACATTGTCTCTGCTGTCATTACCCAATGTTCAACAACACTGGCCCTGCTGTCATTGCCCAGTGATCAACAACTCTTTCAGTGCTATCATTGCGCAGTGTTCAACAACACTGGCCCTGCTGTCATTACCCAGTGTTCAACAACATTGTCTCCGCTGTCATTGCCCAGTGTTCAACAACAATGTCTCTGCTGTCATTGAACAGTGTTCAACAAAACTGTATCTGGTGTCATTGCCCAGTGTTCAACAACACTGGCACTTCTGTCATTACGCAGTGTTCAATAACACTCTCTCTGCTGTCATTCCACAGTGTTCAACAACAATGTCTCTGCTGTCATTGCCCAGTGTTCAACAACACTGGCCCTGCTGTCATTACGCAGTGTTCAATAACAATCTCTCTGCTGTAATTACCCAGTGTTCAACAACAATGTATCTGCTGTCATTGCCGCGTGTTCAACAACACTGTCTCTGCTGTCATTGCCCAGTGTTCAACAAAACTGGCCCAGCAGTCTGTGCCCAGTGTTCAACAACACTGTCCCTGCTGTCATTGCCCTGTGTTCAACAAAACTGGCTCTGCTGTCTGCGCCCAGTGTTCAAAAACACTGGCCCTGATGTCAATGCCCAGTGTTCAACAACACTGTCTCCGCTGTCATTGCCCAGTGTTCAACAACACTGGCACTGCTGTCATTATCCAGTGTTCCACAACACTGACTCTGCTGTCATTGCCCAGTGTTTAACAACAATGTCTCTGCTGTCATTGCACAGTGTTCAACAACACTGTCTCTGCTGTCATTGCCCAGTGTTCAACAAAACTGGCCCGGCTGTCTGTCCCCAGTGTTCAACAACATTGGCCCTGCTGTCATTGCCCAGTGTTCAACAAAACTGGCCCTGCTGCCATTACCCAGTGTTCAACAACACTGGCCCTGCTGTCATTACCCAGTGTTCAACAACACTGTCTCTGCTGTCATTACCCAGTGTTCAACAACACTGTCTCGGCTGTCATTACCCAATGTTCAAATGCACTGTCTCTGCTGTCATTACGCAGTGTTCAACAACACTGTCTCTGCTGTCATTGCACAGTGTTCAACAACACTGAGCCTACTGTCATTTTCCAGTGTTCTACAACACTGACTCTGCTGTCATTGCCCAGTGTTCAACAATAATGTCTCTGCTGTCATTGCCCAGTGTTCAACAACACTGTCTCTACTGTCATTGCCCAGAGTTCAACAAAACTGGCCCTGCTGTCTGTGCCCAGTATTCAACAACACTGGCCCTGCTGTCAATGACCAGTGTTCAACAACACTGTCTCCGCTGTCATTGCCCAGTGTTCAACAACACTGGCCCTGCTGTCATTATCCAGTGTTCAAGAACACAGTCTCTGCTGGCATTACCCAATGTTCAACAACACTGTCTCTGCTGTCATTACCCAGTGTTCAACAACACTGTCTCCGCCGTCATTGCCCAGTGTTCAATAACACTGGCCCTGCTGTCATTATCCAGTGTTCAACAACACAGTCTCTGCTGTCATTACCCAGTGTTCAACAACACTGGCCCTGCTGTCATTATCCAGTGTTCAAGAACATTGTCTCTGCTGTCATTACCCAATGTTCAACAACACTGGCCCTGCTGTCATTGCCCAGTGATCAACAACTCTTTCAGTGCTATCATTGCGCAGTGTTCAACAACACTAGCCCTGCTGTCATTACCCAGTGTTCAACAACATTGTCTCCGCTGTCATTGCCCAGTGTTCAACAACAATGTCTCTGCTGTCATTGAACAGTGTTCAACAAAACTGTATCTGGTGTCATTGCCCAGTGTTCAACAACACTGGCACTGCTGTCATTACGCAGTGTTCAATAACACTCTCTCTGCTGTCATTCCACAGTGTTCAACAACAATGTCTCTGCTGTCATTGCCCAGTGTTCAACAACACTGGCCCTGCTGTCATTACGCAGTGTTCAATAACAATCTCTCTGCTGTAATTACCCAGTGTTCAACAACAATGTCTCTGCTGTCATTGCCGCGTGTTCAACAACACTGTCTCTGCTGTCATTGCCCAGTGTTCAACAAAACTGGCCCAGCAGTCTGTGCCCAGTGTTCAACAACACTGTCCCTGCTGTCATTGCCCTGTGTTCTACAAAACTGGCTCTGCTGTCTGCGCCCAGTGTTCAAAAACACTGGCCCTGATGTCAATGCCCAGTGTTCAACAACACTGTCTCCGCTGTCATTGCCCAGTGTTCAACAACACTGGCACTGCTGTCATTATCCAGTGTTCCACAACACTGACTCTGCTGTCATTGCCCAGTGTTTAACAACAATGTCTCTGCTGTCATTGCCCAGTGTTCAACAACACTGTCTCTGCTGTCATTGCCCAGTGTTCAACAAAACTGGCCCGGCTGTCTGTCCCCAGTGTTCAACAACACTGGCCCTGCTGTCATTATCCAGTGTTCAGCAAAACTGGCTCTGCTGTCTGTGCCCAGTGTTCAAAAACACTGGCCCTGCTGTCAATGCCCAGTGTTCAACAACACAGTCTCTGCTGTCATTACCCAGTGTTCAACAACACTGGCCCTGCTGTCATTATCCAGTGTTCAAGAACATTGTCTCTGCTGTCATTACCCAATGTTCAACAACACTGGCCCTGCTGTCATTGCCCAGTGATCAACAACTCTTTCAGTGCTATCATTGCGCAGTGTTCAACAACACTGGCCCTGCTGTCATTACCCAGTGTTCAACAACATTGTCTCCGCTGTCATTGCCCAGTGTTCAACAACAATGTCTCTGCTGTCATTGAACAGTGTTCAACAAAACTGTATCTGGTGTCATTGCCCAGTGTTCAACAACACTGGCACTGCTGTCATTACGCAGTGTTCAATAACACTCTCTCTGCTGTCATTCCACAGTGTTCAACAACAATGTCTCTGCTGTCATTGCCCAGTGTTCAACAACACTGGCCCTGCTGTCATTACGCAGTGTTCAATAACAATCTCTCTGCTGTAATTACCCAGTGTTCAACAACAATGTATCTGCTGTCATTGCCGCGTGTTCAACAACACTGTCTCTGCTGTCATTGCCCAGTGTTCAACAAAACTGGCCCAGCAGTCTGTGCCCAGTGTTCAACAACACTGTCCCTGCTGTCATTGCCCTGTGTTCAACAAAACTGGCTCTGCTGTCTGCGCCCAGTGTTCAAAAACACTGGCCCTGATGTCAATGCCCAGTGTTTAACAACACTGTCTCCGCTGTCATTGCCCAGTGTTCAACAACACTGGCACTGCTGTCATTATCCAGTGTTCCACAACACTGACTCTGCTGTCATTGCCCAGTGTTTAACAACAATGTCTCTGCTGTCATTGCCCAGTGTTCAACAACACTGTCTCTGCTGTCATTGCCCAGTGTTCAACAAAACTGGCCCGGCTGTCTGTCCCCAGTGTTCAACAACATTGGCCCTGCTGTCATTGCCCAGTGTTCAACAAAACTGGCCCTGCTGCCATTACCCAGTGTTCAACAACACTGGCCCTGCTGTCATTACCCAGTGTTCAACAACACTGTCTCTGCTGTCATTACCCAGTGTTCAACAACACTGTCTCTGCTGTCATTACCCAATGTTCAAATGCACTGTCTCTGCTGTCATTACGCAGTGTTCAACAACACTGTCTCTGCTGTCATTGCACAGTGTTCAACAACACTGAGCCTACTGTCATTTTCCAGTGTTCTACAACACTGACTCTGCTGTCATTGCCCAGTGTTCAACAATAATGTCTCTGCTGTCATTGCCCAGTGTTCAACAACACTGTCTCTACTGTCATTGCCCAGAGTTCAACAAAACTGGCCCTGCTGTCTGTGCCCAGTGTTCAACAACACTGGCCCTGCTGTCAATGACCAGTGTTCAACAACACTGTCTCCGCTGTCATTGCCCAGTGTTCAACAACACTGGCCCTGCTGTCATTATCCAGTGTTCACCAACACTGTCTCTGCTACCTTTGCCCAGTGTTCAACAACACTGTCTCTGCTGTCATTACCCAGTGTTCATCAACACTGGCCCTGCTGTTATTATCCAGTGTTCAAGAACACAGTCTCTGCTGGCATTACCCAATGTTCAACAACACTGTCTCTGCTGTCATTACCCAGTGTTCAACAACACTGTCTCCGCCGTCATTGCCCAGTGTTCAATAACACTGGCCCTGCTGTCATTATCCAGTGTTCAACAACACAGTCTCTGCTGTCATTACCCAGTGTTCAACAACACTGGCCCTGCTGTCATTATCCAGTGTTCAAGAACATTGTCTCTGCTGTCATTACCCAATGTTCAACAACACTGGCCCTGCTGTCATTGCCCAGTGATCAACAACTCTTTCAGTGCTATCATTGCCCATTGTTCAACAACACTGGCCCTGCTGTCATTACCCAGTGTTCAACAACATTGTCTCCGCTGTCATTGCCCAGTGTTCAACAACAATGTCTCTGCTGTCATTGAACAGTGTTCAACAACACTGTATCTGGTGTCATTGCCCAGTGTTCAACAACACGGGCCCTGCTGTCTGTGCCCAGTGTTCAACAACACTGGCCCTGCTGTCATTGCCCAGTGTTCAACAACACTGTCTCCACTGTCATTGCCCAGTGTTCAACAACACTGTCTCCACTGTCATTGCCCAGTGTTCTACAACACTGGCCCTGCTGTCATTACGCAGTGTTCAACAACACTCTCTCTGCTGTCATTGCACAGTGTTCAACAACAATGTCTCGGCTGTCATTGCCCAGTGTTCAACAACACTGTCTCTGCTGTCATTGCCCAGTGTTCAACAAAACTGGCCCGGCTGTCTGTGCGCAGTGTTCAACAACACTGGCCCTGCTGTCATTGCCCAGTGTTCAACAAAACTGGCCCTGCTGTCTGTGCCCAGTGTTCAACAACACTGGCCCTGCTGTCAATGCCCAGTGTTCAACAACACAGTCTCTGCTGTCATTACCCAGTGTTCAACAACACTGGCCCTGCTGTCATTATCCAGTGTTCAAGAACATTGTCTCTGCTGTCATTACCCTATGTTCAACAACACTGGCCCTGCTGTCATTGCCCAGTCATCAACAACTCTTTCAGTGCTATCATTGCCCAGTGTTCAACAACACTGGCCCTGCTGTCATTACCCAGTGTTCAACAACAATGTCTCTGCTGTCATTGCGCCGTGTTCAAAAACACTGTCTCTGCTGTCATTGCCCAGTGTTCAACAAAACTGGCCCGGCTCTCTGTGCCCAGTGTTCAACAACACTGGCCCTGCTGTCATTGCCCAGTGTTCAACAAAACTGGCTCTGCTGTCTGTGCCCAGTTTTCAACAACACTGTCTCTGCTGTCATTGCCCAGTGTTCAGCAAAACTGGCCCGGCTGTCTGTGCCCAGTGTTCAACAACACTGGCCCGGCTGTCTGTGCCCAGTGTTCAACAACACTGTCTCTGCTGTCATTGCCCAGTGTTCAGCAAAACTGGCCCGGCTGTCTGTGCCCAGTGTTCAACAACACTGGCCCGGCTGTCTGTGCCCAGTGTTCAACAACACTGTCTCTGCTGTCATTGCCCAGTGTTCAACAAAACTGGCCCTGCTGTCTGTGCCCAGTGTTCAACAACACTGGCCCTGCTGTCATTATCCAGTGTTCACCAACACTGTCTGTGCTACCTTTGCCCAGTGTTCAACAACACTGTCTCTGCTGTCATTACCCAGTGTTCATCAACACTGGCCCTGCTGTTATTATCCAGTGTTCAAGAACACAGTCTCTGCTGGCATTACCCAATGTTCAACAACACTGTCTCTGCTGTCATTACCCAGTGTTCAACAACACTGTCTCCGCCGTCATTGCCCAGTGTTCAATAACACTGGCCCTGCTGTCATTATCCAGTGTTCAACAACACAGTCTCTGCTGTCATTACCCAGTGTTCAACAACACTGGCCCTGCTGTCATTATCCAGTGTTCAAGAACATTGTCTCTGCTGTCATTACCCAATGTTCAACAACACTGGCCCTGCTGTCATTGCCCAGTGATCAACAACTCTTTCAGTGCTATCATTGCGCAGTGTTCAACAACACTAGCCCTGCTGTCATTACCCAGTGTTCAACAACATTGTCTCCGCTGTCATTGCCCAGTGTTCAACAACAATGTCTCTGCTGTCATTGAACAGTGTTCAACAAAACTGTATCTGGTGTCATTGCCCAGTGTTCAACAACACTGGCACTGCTGTCATTACGCAGTGTTCAATAACACTCTCTCTGCTGTCATTCCACAGTGTTCAACAACAATGTCTCTGCTGTCATTGCCCAGTGTTCAACAACACTGGCCCTGCTGTCATTACGCAGTGTTCAATAACAATCTCTCTGCTGTAATTACCCAGTGTTCAACAACAATGTCTCTGCTGTCATTGCCGCGTGTTCAACAACACTGTCTCTGCTGTCATTGCCCAGTGTTCAACAAAACTGGCCCAGCAGTCTGTGCCCAGTGTTCAACAACACTGTCCCTGCTGTCATTGCCCTGTGTTCTACAAAACTGGCTCTGCTGTCTGCGCCCAGTGTTCAAAAACACTGGCCCTGATGTCAATGCCCAGTGTTCAACAACACTGTCTCCGCTGTCATTGCCCAGTGTTCAACAACACTGGCACTGCTGTCATTATCCAGTGTTCCACAACACTGACTCTGCTGTCATTGCCCAGTGTTTAACAACAATGTCTCTGCTGTCATTGCCCAGTGTTCAACAACACTGTCTCTGCTGTCATTGCCCAGTGTTCAACAAAACTGGCCCGGCTGTCTGTCCCCAGTGTTCAACAACACTGGCCCTGCTGTCATTATCCAGTGTTCAGCAAAACTGGCTCTGCTGTCTGTGCCCAGTGTTCAAAAACACTGGCCCTGCTGTCAATGCCCAGTGTTCAACAACACAGTCTCTGCTGTCATTACCCAGTGTTCAACAACACTGGCCCTGCTGTCATTATCCAGTGTTCAAGAACATTGTCTCTGCTGTCATTACCCAATGTTCAACAACACTGGCCCTGCTGTCATTGCCCAGTGATCAACAACTCTTTCAGTGCTATCATTGCGCAGTGTTCAACAACACTGGCCCTGCTGTCATTACCCAGTGTTCAACAACATTGTCTCCGCTGTCATTGCCCAGTGTTCAACAACAATGTCTCTGCTGTCATTGAACAGTGTTCAACAAAACTGTATCTGGTGTCATTGCCCAGTGTTCAACAACACTGGCACTGCTGTCATTACGCAGTGTTCAATAACACTCTCTCTGCTGTCATTCCACAGTGTTCAACAACAATGTCTCTGCTGTCATTGCCCAGTGTTCAACAACACTGGCCCTGCTGTCATTACGCAGTGTTCAATAACAATCTCTCTGCTGTAATTACCCAGTGTTCAACAACAATGTATCTGCTGTCATTGCCGCGTGTTCAACAACACTGTCTCTGCTGTCATTGCCCAGTGTTCAACAAAACTGGCCCAGCAGTCTGTGCCCAGTGTTCAACAACACTGTCCCTGCTGTCATTGCCCTGTGTTCAACAAAACTGGCTCTGCTGTCTGCGCCCAGTGTTCAAAAACACTGGCCCTGATGTCAATGCCCAGTGTTTAACAACACTGTCTCCGCTGTCATTGCCCAGTGTTCAACAACACTGGCACTGCTGTCATTATCCAGTGTTCCACAACACTGACTCTGCTGTCATTGCCCAGTGTTTAACAACAATGTCTCTGCTGTCATTGCCCAGTGTTCAACAACACTGTCTCTGCTGTCATTGCCCAGTGTTCAACAAAACTGGCCCGGCTGTCTGTCCCCAGTGTTCAACAACATTGGCCCTGCTGTCATTGCCCAGTGTTCAACAAAACTGGCCCTGCTGCCATTACCCAGTGTTCAACAACACTGGCCCTGCTGTCATTACCCAGTGTTCAACAACACTGTCTCTGCTGTCATTACCCAGTGTTCAACAACACTGTCTCTGCTGTCATTACCCAATGTTCAAATGCACTGTCTCTGCTGTCATTACGCAGTGTTCAACAACACTGTCTCTGCTGTCATTGCACAGTGTTCAACAACACTGAGCCTACTGTCATTTTCCAGTGTTCTACAACACTGACTCTGCTGTCATTGCCCAGTGTTCAACAATAATGTCTCTGCTGTCATTGCCCAGTGTTCAACAACACTGTCTCTACTGTCATTGCCCAGAGTTCAACAAAACTGGCCCTGCTGTCTGTGCCCAGTGTTCAACAACACTGGCCCTGCTGTCAATGACCAGTGTTCAACAACACTGTCTCCGCTGTCATTGCCCAGTGTTCAACAACACTGGCCCTGCTGTCATTATCCAGTGTTCACCAACACTGTCTCTGCTACCTTTGCCCAGTGTTCAACAACACTGTCTCTGCTGTCATTACCCAGTGTTCATCAACACTGGCCCTGCTGTTATTATCCAGTGTTCAAGAACACAGTCTCTGCTGGCATTACCCAATGTTCAACAACACTGTCTCTGCTGTCATTACCCAGTGTTCAACAACACTGTCTCCGCCGTCATTGCCCAGTGTTCAATAACACTGGCCCTGCTGTCATTATCCAGTGTTCAACAACACAGTCTCTGCTGTCATTACCCAGTGTTCAACAACACTGGCCCTGCTGTCATTATCCAGTGTTCAAGAACATTGTCTCTGCTGTCATTACCCAATGTTCAACAACACTGGCCCTGCTGTCATTGCCCAGTGATCAACAACTCTTTCAGTGCTATCATTGCCCATTGTTCAACAACACTGGCCCTGCTGTCATTACCCAGTGTTCAACAACATTGTCTCCGCTGTCATTGCCCAGTGTTCAACAACAATGTCTCTGCTGTCATTGAACAGTGTTCAACAACACTGTATCTGGTGTCATTGCCCAGTGTTCAACAACACGGGCCCTGCTGTCTGTGCCCAGTGTTCAACAACACTGGCCCTGCTGTCATTGCCCAGTGTTCAACAACACTGTCTCCACTGTCATTGCCCAGTGTTCAACAACACTGTCTCCACTGTCATTGCCCAGTGTTCTACAACACTGGCCCTGCTGTCATTACGCAGTGTTCAACAACACTCTCTCTGCTGTCATTGCACAGTGTTCAACAACAATGTCTCGGCTGTCATTGCCCAGTGTTCAACAACACTGTCTCTGCTGTCATTGCCCAGTGTTCAACAAAACTGGCCCGGCTGTCTGTGCGCAGTGTTCAACAACACTGGCCCTGCTGTCATTGCCCAGTGTTCAACAAAACTGGCCCTGCTGTCTGTGCCCAGTGTTCAACAACACTGGCCCTGCTGTCAATGCCCAGTGTTCAACAACACAGTCTCTGCTGTCATTACCCAGTGTTCAACAACACTGGCCCTGCTGTCATTATCCAGTGTTCAAGAACATTGTCTCTGCTGTCATTACCCTATGTTCAACAACACTGGCCCTGCTGTCATTGCCCAGTCATCAACAACTCTTTCAGTGCTATCATTGCCCAGTGTTCAACAACACTGGCCCTGCTGTCATTACCCAGTGTTCAACAACAATGTCTCTGCTGTCATTGCGCCGTGTTCAAAAACACTGTCTCTGCTGTCATTGCCCAGTGTTCAACAAAACTGGCCCGGCTCTCTGTGCCCAGTGTTCAACAACACTGGCCCTGCTGTCATTGCCCAGTGTTCAACAAAACTGGCTCTGCTGTCTGTGCCCAGTTTTCAACAACACTGTCTCTGCTGTCATTGCCCAGTGTTCAGCAAAACTGGCCCGGCTGTCTGTGCCCAGTGTTCAACAACACTGGCCCGGCTGTCTGTGCCCAGTGTTCAACAACACTGTCTCTGCTGTCATTGCCCAGTGTTCAACAAAACTGGCCCTGCTGTCTGTGCCCAGTGTTCAACCACACTGGCCCTGCTGTCAATGACCAGTGTTCAACTACACTTTCTCCGCTGTCGTTGCCCAGTGTTCAACAACACTGGCCCTGCTGTCATTATCCAGTGTTCAGCAACACTGTCTCTGCTATCATTGCCCAGTGTTCAAGAACACTGTCTCTGCTGTCATTACCCAGTGTTCAACAACACTGGCCCTGCTGTTATTATCCAGTGTTCAAGAACACTGTCTCTCGTGTCATTACCCAGTGTTCAACAACACTGTCTCTGCTGTCATTACCCAGTGTTCAACAAATATGTCACCGCCGTCATTGACCAGTGTTCAACTACACTGTCTCTGCTGTCATGACCCAGTGTTCAACAACACTGGCCCTGCTGTCATTATCCCGTGTTCAACAACACTCTCTCTGTTGTCAATGACCAGTGTTCAACAACACTGTGTCCGCTATCATTATCCAGTGTTCAACAACACTGTCTCTGCTGTCATTACCCAGTGTTCAACAACACTGGCCGTGCTTTCATTATCCAGTGTTCAAGAACATTGTCTCTGCTGTCATTACCCAATGTTCAACAACACTATCTCTGCTGTCATTATCCAGTGTTCAACAACACTGTCTCTGCTGTCATTACCCAGTGTTCAACAAAACTGGCCCTGCTGTCATTGCCCAGTGTTCAACAACACTGACTCTGCTGTAATTGCCCAGTGTTCAACAACAATGTCTCTTCTGTCATTGCCCAGTGTTCAACAACACTGTCTCTGCTGTCATTGCCCAGTGTTCAAACACACTGGCCCTGCTCTCTATTCCCAGTGTTCAACAACACTGTCTCTGCTGTCATTGCCCAGTGTTCAACAAAACTGGCCCTGCTGTCTGTGCCCAGTGTTCAACCACACTGGCCCTGCTGTCAATGACCAGTGTTCAACTACAATTTCTCCGCTGTCATTACCCAGTGTTCAACAAATCTGTCTCCGCCGTCATTGCCCAGTGTTCAACAACACTGGACCTGCTGTCATTATCCAGTGTTCAACAATACTGTCTCTGCTATCATTGCCCAGTGTTCAACTACACTGTCTCTGCTGTCATGACCCAGTGTTCAACAACACTGGCCCTGCTGTCATTATCCCGTGTTCAACAACACTCTCTCTGCTGTCAATGACCAGTGATCAACAACACTGTCTTCGCTGTCATTGCCCAGTGTTCAACAACCCTGGCCCTGCTGTCATTATCCAGTGTTCAACAACACTGTCTCTGCTATCATTGCCCAGTGTTCAACAACACTGGCCCTGCTGTCATTATCCAGTGTTCAACAACACTGTCTCTGCTCTCATTACCCAGTGCTCAACAACACCGGCCCTGCTGTCATTGCCCAGTGTTCAACAACACTGACTCTGCTGTAATTGCCCAGTGTTCAACAACAAAGTCTCTGCTGTCATTGCCCAGTGTTCAGCAACACTGTCTCTGCTGTCATTGCCCAGTGTTCAACAACACTGTCTCTGCTGTCATTGCCCAGGGTTCAACAACACTGGCACTGCTCTCTATTCCCAGTGGTCAACAACATTGGCCCTGCTGTCATTGCCCAGTGTTCAACAAAACTGGCTCTGCTGCCATTATCCAGTGTTCAACAACACTGGCCCTGCTGTCATTACCCAGTGTTCAACAACACTGTCTTTGCTGTCATTACCCAGTGTTCAAAAACACTGTCTCTGATGTCATTACCCAGTGTTCAACAACACTGGCCCTGCTGTCATTATCCAGTGTTCAACAACACTGGCCCTGCTGTCATTATCCAGTGTTCAAGAACACTGTCTCTGCTGTCATTACCCAATGTTCAAATACATTGTCTCTGCTGTCATTACCCAGTGTTCAACAACACTGTCTCTGCTGTCATTGCACAGTGTTCAACAACACTGAGCCTACTGTCATTTCCCAGTGTTCAACAACACTGGCCCTGCTGTCATTGCCCAGTGTTCAACAATAATGTCTCTGCTGTCATTGCCCAGTGTTCAACAAAACTGGCCCTGCTGTCAATGACCAGTGTTCAACAACACTGTCTCCGCTGTCATTGCCCAGTGTTCAACCAAACTGGCCCTGCTGTCTGTGCCCAATGTTCAATAACATTGGTCCTGCTGTCATTACCCCGTGTTCAACAACACTGTCTCCGCTGTCATTGCCCAGTGTTCAACAACACCGTCTCTGCTGTCATTATCCAGTGTTCGACAACACTGTCTCTGCTACCATTGCCCAGTGTTCAACAACACTGGCCCTGCTGTCATTACCCAATGTTCAACAACACTGTCTGTGCTGTCATTACCCAGTGTTCAACAACACTGGCCCTGCTGTCATTATCCAGAGTTCAACAACACTGCCTCTGCTATCATTGCCCAGTGTTCAACAACACTGCGCCTACTGTCATTTACCAGTGTTCAAAACACTGACTCTGCTGTCATTGCCCAGTGTTCAACAATAATGTCTCTGCTGTCATTGCCCAGTGTTCAACAACACTGTCTCTACTGTCATTGCCCAGAGTTCAACAAAACTGGCCCTGCTGTCGGTGCCCAGTGTTCAACAACACTGGCCCTGCTGTCATTATCCAGTGTTCAACAACACTGTCTCTGCTACCATTGCCCAGTGTTCAACAACACTGTCTCTGCTGTCATTACCCAGTGTTCAACAACACTGGCCCTGCTGTCATTATCCAGTGTTCAAGAACAATGTCTCTGCTGGCATTACCCAATGTTCAACAACACTGTCTCTGCTTTCATTACCCAGTGTTCAACAACACTGTCACCGCCGCCATTGCCCAGTGTTCAACAACACTGGCCCTGCTGTCATTATCCAGTGTTCAACAATACTGTCTCTGCTATCATTGCCCAGTGTTCAACAACACTGTCTCTGCTGTCATTACCCAGTGTTCAACAACACTGCCCTGCTGTCATTATCCAGTGTTCAACAACACTCTCTCTGCTGTCAATGACCAGTGTTCAACAACACTGTCTCCGCTGTCATTGCCCAGTGTTCAACAACACTGTCTCTGCTATCATTGCCCAGTGTTCAACAACACTCTCTCTGCTGTCATTATCCTGTGTTCAACAACACTGTCTCTGCTGTCATTACCCAGTGTTCAACAACACTGTCTCTGCTGTCATTGCCCAGTGTTCAACAACAATGTCTCTGCTGTCATTGCCCAGTGTTCAACAACACTGGCCCTGCTGCCATTACCCAGTGTTCAACAACACTGGCCCTGCTGTCATTACCCAGTGTTCAACAACACTCTCTCTGCTGTCATTGCACAGTGTTCAACAACAATGTCTCTGCTGTCATTGCCCAGTGTTCAACAACACTGGCCCAGCTGTCATTGCCCAGTGTTCAACAAAACTGGCTCTGCTGTCTGTGCCCAGTGTTCAAAAACACTGGCCCTGATGTCAATGCCCAGTGTTCAACAACACTGTCTCCGCTGTCATTGCCCAGTGTTCAACAACACTGGCACTGCTGTCATTATCCAGTGTTCCACAACACTGACTCTGCTGTAATTACCCAGTGTTCAACAACAATTTCTCTGCTGTCATTGCCGCGTGTTCAACAACACTGTCTCTGCTGTCATTGCCCAGTGTTCAACAAAACTGGCCCAGCAGTCTGTGCCCAGTGTTCAACAACACTGTCCCTGCTGTCATTGCCCTGTGTTCTACAAAACTGGCTCTGCTGTCTGCGCCCAGTGTTCAAAAACACTGTCCCTGATGTCAATGCCCAGTGTTCAACAACACTGTCTCCGCTGTCATTGCCCAGTGTTCAACAACACTGGCACTGCTGTCATTATCCAGTGTTCCACAACACTGACTCTGCTGTCATTGCCCAGTGTTTAACAACAATGTCTCTGCTGTCATTGCCCAGTGTTCAACAACACTGTCTCTGCTGTCATTGCCCAGTGTTCAACAAAACTGGCCCGGCTGTCTGTCCCCAGTGTTCAACAACACTGGCCCTGCTGTCATTATCCAGTGTTCAGCAAAACTGGCTCTGCAGTCTGTGCCCAGTGTTCAAAAACACTGGCCCTGCTGTCAATGCCCAGTGTTCAACAACACAGTCTCTGCTGTCATTACCCAGTGTTCAACAACACTGGCCCTGCTGTCATTATCCAGTGTTCAAGAACATTGTCTCTGCTGTCATTACCCAATGTTCAACAACACTGGCCCTGCTGTCATTGCCCAGTGATCAACAACTCTTTCAGTGCTATCATTGCGCAGTGTTCAACAACACTGGCCCTGCTGTCATTACCCAGTGTTCAACAACATTGTCTCCGCTGTCATTGCCCAGTGTTCAACAACAATGTCTCTGCTGTCATTGAACAGTGTTCAACAAAACTGTATCTGGTGTCATTGCCCAGTGTTCAACAACACTGGCACTGCTGTCATTACGCAGTGTTCAATAACACTCTCTCTGCTGTCATTCCACAGTGTTCAACAACAATGTCTCTGCTGTCATTGCCCAGTGTTCAACAACACTGGCCCTGCTGTCATTACGCAGTGTTCAATAACAATCTCTCTGCTGTAATTACCCAGTGTTCAACAACAATGTATCTGCTGTCATTGCCGCGTGTTCAACAACACTGTCTCTGCTGTCATTGCCCAGTGTTCAACAAAACTGGCCCAGCAGTCTGTGCCCAGTGTTCAACAACACTGTCCCTGCTGTCATTGCCCTGTGTTCAACAAAACTGGCTCTGCTGTCTGCGCCCAGTGTTCAAAAACACTGGCCCTGATGTCAATGCCCAGTGTTCAACAACACTGTCTCCGCTGTCATTGCCCAGTGTTCAACAACACTGGCACTGCTGTCATTATCCAGTGTTCCACAACACTGACTCTGCTGTCATTGCCCAGTGTTTAACAACAATGTCTCTGCTGTCATTGCCCAGTGTTCAACAACACTGTCTCTGCTGTCATTGCCCAGTGTTCAACAAAACTGGCCCGGCTGTCTGTCCCCAGTGTTCAACAACATTGGCCCTGCTGTCATTGCCCAGTGTTCAACAAAACTGGCCCTGCTGCCATTACCCAGTGTTCAACAACACTGGCCCTGCTGTCATTACCCAGTGTTCAACAACACTGTCTCTGCTGTCATTACCCAGTGTTCAACAACACTGTCTCGGCTGTCATTACCCAATGTTCAAATGCACTGTCTCTGCTGTCATTACGCAGTGTTCAACAACACTGTCTCTGCTGTCATTGCACAGTGTTCAACAACACTGAGCCTACTGTCATTTTCCAGTGTTCTACAACACTGACTCTGCTGTCATTGCCCAGTGTTCAACAATAATGTCTCTGCTGTCATTGCCCAGTGTTCAACAACACTGTCTCTACTGTCATTGCCCAGAGTTCAACAAAACTGGCCCTGCTGTCTGTGCCCAGTATTCAACAACACTGGCCCTGCTGTCAATGACCAGTGTTCAACAACACTGTCTCCGCTGTCATTGCCCAGTGTTCAACAACACTGGCCCTGCTGTCATTATCCAGTGTTCACCAACACTGTCTGTGCTACCTTTGCCCAGTGTTCAACAACACTGTCTCTGCTGTCATTACCCAGTGTTCATCAACACTGGCCCTGCTGTTATTATCCAGTGTTCAAGAACACAGTCTCTGCTGGCATTACCCAATGTTCAACAACACTGTCTCTGCTGTCATTACCCAGTGTTCAACAACACTGTCTCCGCCGTCATTGCCCAGTGTTCAATAACACTGGCCCTGCTGTCATTATCCAGTGTTCAACAACACAGTCTCTGCTGTCATTACCCAGTGTTCAACAACACTGGCCCTGCTGTCATTATCCAGTGTTCAAGAACATTGTCTCTGCTGTCATTACCCAATGTTCAACAACACTGGCCCTGCTGTCATTGCCCAGTGATCAACAACTCTTTCAGTGCTATCATTGCGCAGTGTTCAACAACACTAGCCCTGCTGTCATTACCCAGTGTTCAACAACATTGTCTCCGCTGTCATTGCCCAGTGTTCAACAACAATGTCTCTGCTGTCATTGAACAGTGTTCAACAAAACTGTATCTGGTGTCATTGCCCAGTGTTCAACAACACTGGCACTGCTGTCATTACGCAGTGTTCAATAACACTCTCTCTGCTGTCATTCCACAGTGTTCAACAACAATGTCTCTGCTGTCATTGCCCAGTGTTCAACAACACTGGCCCTGCTGTCATTACGCAGTGTTCAATAACAATCTCTCTGCTGTAATTACCCAGTGTTCAACAACAATGTCTCTGCTGTCATTGCCGCGTGTTCAACAACACTGTCTCTGCTGTCATTGCCCAGTGTTCAACAAAACTGGCCCAGCAGTCTGTGCCCAGTGTTCAACAACACTGTCCCTGCTGTCATTGCCCTGTGTTCTACAAAACTGGCTCTGCTGTCTGCGCCCAGTGTTCAAAAACACTGGCCCTGATGTCAATGCCCAGTGTTCAACAACACTGTCTCCGCTGTCATTGCCCAGTGTTCAACAACACTGGCACTGCTGTCATTATCCAGTGTTCCACAACACTGACTCTGCTGTCATTGCCCAGTGTTTAACAACAATGTCTCTGCTGTCATTGCCCAGTGTTCAACAACACTGTCTCTGCTGTCATTGCCCAGTGTTCAACAAAACTGGCCCGGCTGTCTGTCCCCAGTGTTCAACAACACTGGCCCTGCTGTCATTATCCAGTGTTCAGCAAAACTGGCTCTGCTGTCTGTGCCCAGTGTTCAAAAACACTGGCCCTGCTGTAAATGCCCAGTGTTCAACAACACAGTCTCTGCTGTCATTACCCAGTGTTCAACAACACTGGCCCTGCTGTCATTATCCAGTGTTCAAGAACATTGTCTCTGCTGTCATTACCCAATGTTCAACAACACTGGCCCTGCTGTCATTGCCCAGTGATCAACAACTCTTTCAGTGCTATCATTGCGCAGTGTTCAACAACACTGGCCCTGCTGTCATTACCCAGTGTTCAACAACATTGTCTCCGCTGTCATTGCCCAGTGTTCAACAACAATGTCTCTGCTGTCATTGAACAGTGTTCAACAAAACTGTATCTGGTGTCATTGCCCAGTGTTCAACAACACTGGCACTGCTGTCATTACGCAGTGTTCAATAACACTCTCTCTGCTGTCATTCCACAGTGTTCAACAACAATGTCTCTGCTGTCATTGCCCAGTGTTCAACAACACTGGCCCTGCTGTCATTACGCAGTGTTCAATAACAATCTCTCTGCTGTAATTACCCAGTGTTCAACAACAATGTATCTGCTGTCATTGCCGCGTGTTCAACAACACTGTCTCTGCTGTCATTGCCCAGTGTTCAACAAAACTGGCCCAGCAGTCTGTGCCCAGTGTTCAACAACACTGTCCCTGCTGTCATTGCCCTGTGTTCAACAAAACTGGCTCTGCTGTCTGCGCCCAGTGTTCAAAAACACTGGCCCTGATGTCAATGCCCAGTGTTCAACAACACTGTCTCCGCTGTCATTGCCCAGTGTTCAACAACACTGGCACTGCTGTCATTATCCAGTGTTCCACAACACTGACTCTGCTGTCATTGCCCAGTGTTTAACAACAATGTCTCTGCTGTCATTGCCCAGTGTTCAACAACACTGTCTCTGCTGTCATTGCCCAGTGTTCAACAAAACTGGCCCGGCTGTCTGTCCCCAGTGTTCAACAACATTGGCCCTGCTGTCATTGCCCAGTGTTCAACAAAACTGGCCCTGCTGCCATTACCCAGTGTTCAACAACACTGGCCCTGCTGTCATTACCCAGTGTTCAACAACACTGTCTCTGCTGTCATTACCCAGTGTTCAACAACACTGTCTCTGCTGTCATTACCCAATGTTCAAATGCACTGTCTCTGCTGTCATTACGCAGTGTTCAACAACACTGTCTCTGCTGTCATTGCACAGTGTTCAACAACACTGAGCCTACTGTCATTTTCCAGTGTTCTACAACACTGACTCTGCTGTCATTGCCCAGTGTTCAACAATAATGTCTCTGCTGTCATTGCCCAGTGTTCAACAACACTGTCTCTACTGTCATTGCCCAGAGTTCAACAAAACTGGCCCTGTTGTCTGTGCCCAGTGTTCAACAACACTGGCCCTGCTGTCAATGACCAGTGTTCAACAACACTGTCTCCGCTGTCATTGCCCAGTGTTCAACAACACTGGCCCTGCTGTCATTATCCAGTGTTCACCAACACTGTCTCTGCTACCTTTGCCCAGTGTTCAACAACACTGTCTCTGCTGTCATTACCCAGTGTTCATCAACACTGGCCCTGCTGTTATTATCCAGTGTTCAAGAACACAGTCTCTGCTGGCATTACCCAATGTTCAACAACACTGTCTCTGCTGTCATTACCCAGTGTTCAACAACACTGTCTCCGCCGTCATTGCCCAGTGTTCAATAACATTGGCCCTGCTGTCATTATCCAGTGTTCAACAACACAGTCTCTGCTGTCATTACCCAGTGTTCAACAACACTGGCCCTGCTGTCATTATCCAGTGTTCAAGAACATTGTCTCTGCTGTCATTACCCAATGTTCAACAACACTGGCCCTGCTGTCATTGCCCAGTGATCAACAACTCTTTCAGTGCTATCATTGCCCATTGTTCAACAACACTGGCCCTGCTGTCATTACCCAGTGTTCAACAACATTGTCTCCGCTGTCATTGCCCAGTGTTCAACAACAATGTCTCTGCTGTCATTGAACAGTGTTCAACAACACTGTATCTGGTGTCATTGCCCAGTGTTCAACAACACGGGCCCTGCTGTCTGTGCCCAGTGTTCAACAACACTGGCCCTGCTGTCATTGCCCAGTGTTCAACAACACTGTCTCCACTGTCATTGCCCAGTGTTCAACAACACTGTCTCCACTGTCATTGCCCAGTGTTCTACAACACTGGCCCTGCTGTCATTACGCAGTGTTCAACAACACTCTCTCTGCTGTCATTGCACAGTGTTCAACAACAATGTCTCGGCTGTCATTGCCCAGTGTTCAACAACACTGTCTCTGCTGTCATTGCCCAGTGTTCAACAAAACTGGCCCGGCTGTCTGTGCGCAGTGTTCAACAACACTGGCCCTGCTGTCATTGCCCAGTGTTCAACAAAACTGGCCCTGCTGTCTGTGCCCAGTGTTCAACAACACTGGCCCTGCTGTCAATGCCCAGTGTTCAACAACACAGTCTCTGCTGTCATTACCCAGTGTTCAACAACACTGGCCCTGCTGTCATTATCCAGTGTTCAAGAACATTGTCTCTGCTGTCATTACCCTATGTTCAACAACACTGGCCCTGCTGTCATTGCCCAGTCATCAACAACTCTTTCAGTGCTATCATTGCCCAGTGTTCAACAACACTGGCCCTGCTGTCATTACCCAGTGTTCAACAACAATGTCTCTGCTGTCATTGCGCCGTGTTCAAAAACACTGTCTCTGCTGTCATTGCCCAGTGTTCAACAAAACTGGCCCGGCTCTCTGTGCCCAGTGTTCAACAACACTGGCCCTGCTGTCATTGCCCAGTGTTCAACAAAACTGGCTCTGCTGTCTGTGCCCAGTTTTCAACAACACTGTCTCTGCTGTCATTGCCCAGTGTTCAGCAAAACTGGCCCGGCTGTCTGTGCCCAGTGTTCAACAACACTGGCCCGGCTGTCTGTGCCCAGTGTTCAACAACACTGTCTCTGCTGTCATTGCCCAGTGTTCAACAAAACTGGCCCTCCTGTCTGTGCCCAGTGTTCAACCACACTGGCCCTGCTGTCAATGACCAGTGTTCAACTACACTTTCTCCGCTGTCGTTGCCCAGTATTCAACAACACTGGCCCTGCTGTCATTATCCAGTGTTCAGCAACACTGTCTCTGCTATCATTGCCCAGTGTTCAAGAACACTGTCTCTGCTGTCATTACCCAGTGTTCAACAACACTGGCCCTGCTGTTATTATCCAGTGTTCAAGAACACTGTCTCTCGTGTCATTACCCAATGTTCAACAACACTGTCTCTGCTGTCATTACCCAGTGTTCAACAAATATGTCACCGCCGTCATTGACCAGTGTTCAACTACACTGTCTCTGCTGTCATGACCCAGTGTTCAACAACACTGGCCCTGCTGTCATTATCCCGTGTTCAACAACACTCTCTCTGTTGTCAATGACCAGTGTTCAACAACACTGTGTCCGCTATCATTATCCAGTGTTCAACAACACTGTCTCTGCTGTCATTACCCAGTGTTCAACAACACTGGCCGTGCTTTCATTATCCAGTGTTCAAGAACATTGTCTCTGCTGTCATTACCCAATGTTCAACAACACTATCTCTGCTGTCATTATCCAGTGTTCAACAACACTGTCTCTGCTGTCATTACCCAGTGTTCAACAAAACTGGCCCTGCTGTCATTGCCCAGTGTTCAACAACACTGACTCTGCTGTAATTGCCCAGTGTTCAACAACAATGTCTCTTCTGTCATTGCCCAGTGTTCAACAACACTGTCTCTGCTGTCATTGCCCAGTGTTCAAACACACTGGCCCTGCTCTCTATTCCCAGTGTTCAACAACACTGTCTCTGCTGTCATTGCCCAGTGTTCAACAAAACTGGCCCTGCTGTCTGTGCCCAGTGTTCAACCACACTGGCCCTGCTGTCAATGACCAGTGTTCAACTACAATTTCTCCGCTGTCATTACCCAGTGTTCAACAAATCTGTCTCCGCCGTCATTGCCCAGTGTTCAACAACACTGGACCTGCTGTCATTATCCAGTGTTCAACAATACTGTCTCTGCTATCATTGCCCAGTGTTCAACTACACTGTCTCTGCTGTCATGACCCAGTGTTCAACAACACTGGCCCTGCTGTCATTATCCCGTGTTCAACAACACTCTCTCTGCTGTCAATGACCAGTGATCAACAACACTGTCTTCGCTGTCATTGCCCAGTGTTCAACAACCCTGGCCCTGCTGTCATTATCCAGTGTTCAACAACACTGTCTCTGCTATCATTGCCCAGTGTTCAACAACACTGGCCCTGCTGTCATTATCCAGTGTTCAACAACACTGTCTCTGCTCTCATTACCCAGTGCTCAACAACACCGGCCCTGCTGTCATTGCCCAGTGTTCAACAACACTGACTCTGCTGTAATTGCCCAGTGTTCAACAACAAAGTCTCTGCTGTCATTGCCCAGTGTTCAGCAACACTGTCTCTGCTGTCATTGCCCAGTGTTCAACAACACTGTCTCTGCTGTCATTGCCCAGGGTTCAACAACACTGGCACTGCTCTCTATTCCCAGTGGTCAACAACATTGGCCCTGCTGTCATTGCCCAGTGTTCAACAAAACTGGCTCTGCTGCCATTATCCAGTGTTCAACAACACTGGCCCTGCTGTCATTACCCAGTGTTCAACAACACTGTCTTTGCTGTCATTACCCAGTGTTCAAAAACACTGTCTCTGCTGTCATTACCCAGTGTTCAACAACACTGGCCCTGCTGTCATTATCCAGTGTTCAACAACACTGGCCCTGCTGTCATTATCCAGTGTTCAAGAACACTGTCTCTGCTGTCATTACCCAATGTTCAAATACACTGTCTCTGCTGTCATTACCCAGTGTTCAACAACACTGTCTCTGCTGTCATTGCACAGTGTTCAACAACACTGAGCCTACTGTCATTTCCCAGTGTTCAACAACACTGGCCCTGCTGTCATTGCCCAGTGTTCAACAATAATGTCTCTGCTGTCATTGCCCAGTGTTCAACAAAACTGGCCCTGCTGTCAATGACCAGTGTTCAACAACACTGTCTCAGCTGTCATTGCCCAGTGTTCAACCAAACTGGCCCTGCTGTCTGTGCCCAATGTTCAATAACATTGGTCCTGCTGTCATTACCCCGTGTTCAACAACACTGTCTCCGCTGTCATTGCCCAGTGTTCAACAACACCGTCTCTGCTGTCATTATCCAGTGTTCGACAACACTGTCTCTGCTACCATTGCCCAGTGTTCAACAACACTGGCCCTGCTGTCATTACCCAATGTTCAACAACACTGTCTGTGCTGTCATTACCCAGTGTTCAACAACACTGGCCCTGCTGTCATTATCCAGAGTTCAACAACACTGCCTCTGCTATCATTGCCCAGTGTTCAACAACACTGCGCCTACTGTCATTTACCAGTGTTCAAAACACTGACTCTGCTGTCATTGCCCAGTGTTCAACAATAATGTCTCTGCTGTCATTGCCCAGTGTTCAACAACACTGTCTCTACTGTCATTGCCCAGAGTTCAACAAAACTGGCCCTGCTGTCGGTGCCCAGTGTTCAACAACACTGGCCCTGCTGTCATTATCCAGTGTTCAACAACACTGTCTCTGCTACCATTGCCCAGTGTTCAACAACACTGTCTCTGCTGTCATTACCCAGTGTTCAACAACACTGGCCCTGCTGTCATTATCCAGTGTTCAAGAACAATGTCTCTGCTGGCATTACCCAATGTTCAACAACACTGTCTCTGCTTTCATTACCCAGTGTTCAACAACACTGTCACCGCCGCCATTGCCCAGTGTTCAACAACACTGGCCCTGCTGTCATTATCCAGTGTTCAACAATACTGTCTCTGCTATCATTGCCCAGTGTTCAACAACAATGTCTCTGCTGTCATTACCCAGTGTTCAACAACACTGCCCTGCTGTCATTATCCAGTGTTCAACAACACTCTCTCTGCTGTCAATGACCAGTGTTCAACAACACTGTCTCCGCTGTCATTGCCCAGTGTTCAACAACACTGTCTCTGCTATCATTGCCCAGTGTTCAACAACACTCTCTCTGCTGTCATTATCCTGTGTTCAACAACACTGTCTCTGCTGTCATTACCCAGTGTTCAACAACACTGTCTCTGCTGTCATTGCCCAGTGTTCAACAACAATGTCTCTGCTGTCATTGCCCAGTGTTCAACAACACTGTCTCTGCTGTCATTGCCCAGTGTTCAATCACACTGGCCCTGCTCTCTATTCCCAGTGTTCAACAACATTGGCCCTGCTGTCATTGCCCAGTGTTCAACAACACTGGCCCTGCTGCCATTACCCAGTGTTCAACAACACTGGCCCTGCTGTCATTACCCAGTGTTCAACAACACTCTCTCTGCTGTCATTGCACAGTGTTCAACAACAATGTCTCTGCTGTCATTGCCCAGTGTTCAACAACACTGGCCCAGCTGTCATTGCCCAGTGTTCAACAAAACTGGCTCTGCTGTCTGTGCCCAGTGTTCAAAAACACTGGCCCTGATGTCAATGCCCAGTGTTCAACAACACTGTCTCCGCTGTCATTGCCCAGTGTTCAACAACACTGGCACTGCTGTCATTATCCAGTGTTCCACAACACTGACTCTGCTGTCATTGCCCAGTGTTTAACAACAATGTCTCTGCTGTCATTGCCCAGTGTTCAACAACACTGTCTCTGCTGTCATTGCCCAGTGTTCAACAAAACTGGCCCGGCTGTCTGTCCCCAGTGTTCAACAACATTGGCCCTGCTGTCATTTCCCAGTGTTCAACAAAACTGGCCGTGCTGCCATTACCCAATGTTCAACAACACTGGCCCTGCTGTCATTACCCAGTGTTCAACAACACTGTCTCTGCTGTCATTACCCAGTGTTCAACAACACTGTCTCTGCTGTCATTACCCAGTGTTCAACAACACTGGCCCTGCTGTCATCATCCAGTGTTCAACAACACTGGCCCTGCTGTCATTACCCAGTGTTCAAGAACACTGTCTCTGCTGTCATTACCCAATGTTCAAATACACTGTCTCTGCTGTCATTACGCAGTGTTCAACAACACTGTCTCTGCTGTCATTGCACAGTGTTCAACAACACTGAGCCTACTGTCATTTTCCAGTGTTCTACAACACTGACACTGCTGTCATTGGCCCGTGTTCAACAATTATGTCTCTGCTGTCATTGCCCAGTGTTCAACAACACTGTCTCTACTGTCATTGCCCAGAGTTCAACAAAACTGGCCCTGCTGTCTGTGCCCAGTGTTCAACAACACTGGCCCTGCTGTCAATGACCAGTGTTCAACAACACTGTCTCCGCTGTCATTGCCCAGTGTTCAACAACACTGGTCCCGCTGTCATTATCCAGTGTTCAACAACACTGTCTCTGCTACCATTGCCCAGTGTTCAAGAACACTGTCTCTGCTGTCATTACCCAGTGTTCAACAACACTGGCCCTCCTGTTATTATCCAGTGTTCAAGAACACTGTCTCTATTGTCATTACCCAATGTTCAACAACACTGTCTCTGCTGTCATTACCCAGTGTTCAACAAATCTGTCTCCGCCGTCATTGCCCAGTGTTCAACAACACTGGCCCTGCTGTCATTATCCAGTGTTCAACAATACTGTCTCTGCTATCATTGCCCAGTGTTCAACTACACTGTCTCTGCTGTCATGACCCAGTGTTCAACAACACTGGCCCTGCTGTCATTATCCCTTGTTCAACAAAACTCTCTCTGCTGTCAATGACCAGTGTTCAACAACACTGCCTCCGCTGCCATTGCCCAGTGTTCAACAACCCTGGCCCTGCCGTCATTATCCAGTGTTCAACAACACTGTCTCTGCTATCATTGCCCAGTGTTCAACAACACTGTCTCTGCTGTCATTATCCAGTGTTCAACAACACTGTCTCTGCTGTCATTACCCAGTGCTCAACAACACTGGCCCTGCTGTCATTGCCCAGTGTTCAACAACACTGACTCTGCTGTAATTGCCCAGTGTTCAACAACAAAGTCTCTGCTGTCATTGCCCAGTGTTCAACAACACTGTCTCTGCTGTCATTGCCCAGTGTTCAAACACACTGGCCCTGCTCTCTATTCCCAGTGTTCAACAACATTGGCCTTGCTGTCATTGCCCAGTGTTCAACAACACTGGCCCTGCTGTCATTACCCAGTGTTCAACAACACTGGCCCTGCTGTCATTATCCAGTGTTCAAGAACATTGTCTCTGCTGTCATTACCCAATGTTCAACAACACTGTCTCTGCTGTCATTATCCAGTGTTCACGAACATTGTCTCTGCTGTCATTACCCAATGTTCAACAACACTGGCCCTGCTGTCATTGCCCAGTCATCAACAACTCTTTCAGTGCTCTCATTGCCCAGTGTTCAACAACACTGGCCCTGCTGTCATTACCCAGTGTTCAACAACATTGTCTCCGCTGTCATTGCCCTGTGTTCAACAACAATGTCTCTGCTGTCATTGAACAGTGTTCAACAACACTGTATCTGGTGTCATTGCCCAGTGTTCAACAATACTGGCCCTGCTGTCTGTGCCCAGTGTTCAACAACACTGGCCCTGCTGTCATTGCCCAGTGTTCAAAAACACTGTCTCCACTGTCATTGCCCAGTGTTCAACAACACTGGCCCTGCTGTAATTACGCAGTGTTCAACAACACTCTCTCTGCTGTCATTGCACAGTGTTCAACAACACTGTCTCTGCTGTCATTGCCCAGTGTTCAACAAAACTGGCCCGGCTGTCTGTGCCCAGTGTTCAACAACACTGGCCCTGCTGTCATTGCCCAGTGTTCAACAAAACTGGCTCTGCTGTCTGTGCCCAGTTTTCAACAACACTGTCTCTGCTGTCATTGCCCAGTGTTCAGCAAAACTGGCCCGGCTGTCTGTGCCCAGTGTTCAACAACACTGGCCCTGCTGTCATTGCCCAGAGTTCAACAAAACTGGCCCTGCTGACTGTGCCCAGTGTTCAACAACACTGGCCCGGCAGTCTGTGCCCAGTGTTCAACAACACTGTCTCTGCTGTCATTGCCCAGTGTTCAACAAAACTGGCCCTGCTGTCTGTGCCCAGTGTTCAACCACACTGGCCCTGCTGTCAATGACCAGTGTTCAACTACACTGGTCCTGCTGTCATTATCCAGTGTTCAGCAACACTGTCTCTGCTATCATTGCCCAGTGTTCAAGAACACTGTCTCTGCTGTCATTACCCAGTGTTCAACAACACTTCCCCTGCTGTTATTATCCAGTGTTCACGAACACTGTCTCTATTGTCATTACCCAATGTTCAACAACACTGTCTCTGCTGTCATTACCCAGTGTTCAACAAATCTGTCTCTACCGTCATTGCCCAGTGTTCAACAACACTGGCCCTGCTGTCATTATCCAGTGTTCAACAATACTGTCTCTGCTATCATTGCCCAGTGTTCAACTACACTGTCTCTGCTGTCATGCCCCAGTGTTCAACAACACTGGCCCTGCTGTCATTATCCCGTGTTCAACAACACTCTCTCTGCTGTCAATGACCAGTGTTCAACAACACTGTCTCCGCTGTCATTGCCCAGTGTTCAACAGCCCTGGCCCTGCTGTCATTATCCAGTGTTCAACAACACTGTCTCTGCTATCATTGCCCAGTGTTCAACAACACTTTCTCTGCTGTCATTATCCAGTGTTCAACAACACTGTCTCTGCTGTCATTACCCAGTGCTCAATAACACTGGCCCTGCTGTCATTGCCCAGTGTTCAACAACACTGACTCTGCTGTAATTGCCCAGTGTTCAACAACAAAGTCTCTGCTGTCATTGCCCAGTGTTCAACAACACTGTCTCTGCTGTCATTGCCCAGTGTTCAAACACACTGTCCCTGTTCTCTATTCCCAGTGTTCAACAATATTGGCCTTGTTGTCATTGCCCAGTGTTCAACAACACTGGCCCTGCTGTCATTACCCAGTGTTGAACAACACTGGCCCTGCTGTCATTATCCAGTGTTCAAGAACATTGTCTCTGCTGTCATTACCCAATGTTGAACAACACTGTCTCTGCTGTCATTATCCAGTGTTCAACAGCACTCTCTCTGCTGTCAATGACCAGTGTTCAACAACACTGTCTCCGCTGTCATTGCCCAGTGTTCAACAACCCTGGCCTTGCTGTCATTATCCAGTGTTCAACAACACTGTCTCTGCTATCATTGCCCAGTGTTCAACAACACTGTCTCTGCTGTCATTATCCAGTGTTCAACAACACTGTCTCTGCTGTCATTACCCAGTGCTCAACAACACTGGCCCTGCTTTCATTGCCCAGTGTTCAACAACACTGACTCTGCTGTAATTGCCCAGTGTTCAACAACAAAGTCTCTGCTGTCATTGCCCAGTGTTCAACAACACTGTCTCTGCTGTCATTGCCCAGTGTTCAAACACAATGGCCCTGCTCTCTATTCCCAGTGTTCAACAACATTGGCCTTGCTGTCATTGCCCAGTGTTCAAAAACACTGGCCCTGCTGTCATTACCCAGTGTTCAACAACACTGGCCCTGCTGTCATTATCCAGTGGTCAAGAACATTGTCTCTGCTGTCATTACCCAATGTTCAACAACACTGTCTCTGCTGTCATTATCCAGTGTTCAACAACACTGTCTCTGCTGTCATTACCCAGTGTTCAACAACACTGGCCCTGCTGTCATTGTCCAGTGTTCAACAACACTGACTCTGCTGTAATTGCCCAGTGTTCAACAACAATGTCTCTGCTGTCATTGCCCAGTGTTCAACAACACTGTCTCTGCTGTCATTGCCCAGTGTTCAAACACACTGGCCCTGCTCTCTATTCCCAGTGTTCACCAACATTGGCCCTGCTGTCATTGACCAGTGTTCAACAACAATGTCTCCGCTGTCATTGCGCAGTGTTCAACAACACTGGCCCTGCTGTCATTATCCAGTGTTCAACAATACTGTCTCTGCTATCATTGCCCAGTGTTCAACTACACTGTCTCTGCTGTCATGCCCCAGTGTTCAACAACACTGGCCCTGCTGTCATTATCCCGTGTTCAACAACATTCTCTCTGCTGTCAATGACCAGTGTTCAACAACACTGTCTCCGCTGTCATTGCCCAGTGTTCAACAGCCCTGGCCCTGCTGTCATTATCCAGTGTTCAACAACACTGTCTCTGCTATCATTGCCCAGTGTTCAACAACACTGTCTCTGCTGTCATTATCCAGTGTTCAACAACACTGTCTCTGCTGTCATTACCCAGTGCTCAATAACACTGGCCCTGCTGTCATTGCCCAGTGTTCAACAACACTGACTCTGCTGTAATTGCCCAGTGTTCAACAACAAAGTCTCTGCTGTCATTGCCCAGTGTTCAACAACACTGTCTCTGCTGTCATTGCCCAGTGTTCAAACACACTGTCCCTGCTCTCTATTCCCAGTGTTCAACAATATTGGCCTTGTTGTCATTGCCCAGTGTTCAACAACACTGGCCCTGCTGTCATTACCCAGTGTTGAACAACACTGGCCCTGCTGTCATTATCCAGTGTTCAAGAACATTGTCTCTGCTGTCATTACCCAATGTTCAACAACACTGTCTCTGCTGTCATTATCCAGTGTTCAACAGCACTCTCTCTGCTGTCAATGACCAGTGTTCAACAACACTGTCTCCGCTGTCATTGCCCAGTGTTCAACAACCCTGGCCTTGCTGTCATTATCCAGTGTTCAACAACACTGTCTCTGCTATCATTGCCCAGTGTTCAACAACACTGTCTCTGCTGTCATTATCCAGTGTTCAACAACACTGTCTCTGCTGTCATTACCCAGTGCTCAACAACACTGGCCCTGCTTTCATTGCCCAGTGTTCAACAACACTGACTCTGCTGTAATTGCCCAGTGTTCAACAACAAAGTCTCTGCTGTCATTGCCCAGTGTTCAACAACACTGTCTCTGCTGTCATTGCCCAGTGTTCAAACACAATGGCCCTGCTCTCTATTCCCAGTGTTCAACAACATTGGCCTTGCTGTCATTGCCCAGTGTTCAAAAACACTGGCCCTGCTGTCATTACCCAGTGTTCAACAACACTGGCCCTGCTGTCATTATCCAGTGTTCAAGAACATTGTCTCTGCTGTCATTACCCAATGTTCAACAACACTGTCTCTGCTGTCATTATCCAGTGTTCAACAACACTGTCTCTGCTGTCATTACCCAGTGTTCAACAACACTGGCCCTGCTGTCATTGTCCAGTGTTCAACAACACTGACCCTGCTGTAATTGCCCAGTGTTCAACAACAATGTCTCTGCTGTCATTGCCCAGTGTTCAACAACACTGTCTCTGCTGTCATTGCCCAGTGTTCAAACACACTGGCCCTGCTCTCTATTCCCAGTGTTCACCAACATTGGCCCTGCTGTCATTGACCAGTGTTCAACAACACTGTCTCCGCTGTCATTGCGCAGTGTTCAACAACACTGGCCCTGCTGTCATTATCCAGTGTTCAACAATACTGTCTCTGCTATCATTGCCCAGTGTTCAACTACACTGTCTCTGCTGTCATGCCCCAGTGTTCAACAACACTGGCCCTGCTGTCATTATCCCGTGTTCAACAACACTCTCTCTGCTGTCAATGACCAGTGTTCAACAACACTGTCTCCGCTGTCATTGCCCAGTGTTCAACAGCCCTGGCCCTGCTGTCATTATCCAGTGTTCAACAACACTGTCTCTGCTATCATTGCCCAGTGTTCAACAACACTGTCTCTGCTGTCATTATCCAGTGTTCAACAACACTGTCTCTGCTGTCATTACCCAGTGCTCAATAACACTGGCCCTGCTGTCATTGCCCAGTGTTCAACAACACTGACTCTGCTGTAATTGCCCAGTGTTCAACAACAAAGTCTCTGCTGTCATTGCCCAGTGTTCAACAACACTGTCTCTGCTGTCATTGCCCAGTGTTCAAACACACTGTCCCTGCTCTCTATTCCCAGTGTTCAACAATATTGGCCTTGTTGTCATTGCCCAGTGTTCAACAACACTGGCCCTGCTGTCATTACCCAGTGTTGAACAACACTGGCCCTGCTGTCATTATCCAGTGTTCAAGAACATTGTCTCTGCTGTCATTACCCAATGTTCAACAACACTGTCTCTGCTGTCATTATCCAGTGTTCAACAGCACTCTCTCTGCTGTCAATGACCAGTGTTCAACAACACTGTCTCCGCTGTCATTGCCCAGTGTTCAACAACCCTGGCCTTGCTGTCATTATCCAGTGTTCAACAACACTGTCTCTGCTATCATTGCCCAGTGTTCAACAACACTGTCTCTGCTGTCATTATCCAGTGTTCAACAACACTGTCTCTGCTGTCATTACCCAGTGCTCAACAACACTGGCCCTGCTTTCATTGCCCAGTGTTCAACAACACTGACTCTGCTGTAATTGCCCAGTGTTCAACAACAAAGTCTCTGCTGTCATTGCCCAGTGTTCAACAACACTGTCTCTGCTGTCATTGCCCAGTGTTCAAACACAATGGCCCTGCTCTCTATTCCCAGTGTTCAACAACATTGGCCTTGCTGTCATTGCCCAGTGTTCAAAAACACTGGCCCTGCTGTCATTACCCAGTGTTCAACAACACTGGCCCTGCTGTCATTATCCAGTGTTCAGGAACATTGTCTCTGCTGTCATTACCCAATGTTCAACAACACTGTCTCTGCTGTCATTATCCAGTGTTCAACAACACTGTCTGTGCTGTCATTACCCAGTGTTCAACAACACTGGCCCTGCTGTCATTGTCCAGTGTTCAACAACACTGACTCTGCTGTAATTGCCCAGTGTTCAACAACAATGTCTCTGCTGTCATTGCCCAGTGTTCAACAACACTGTCTCTGCTGTCATTGCCCAGTGTTCAAACACACTGGCCCTGCTCTCTATTCCCAGTGTTCACCAACATTGGCCCTGCTGTCATTGACCAGTGTTCAACAACACTGTCTCCGCTGTCATTGCGCAGTGTTCAACAACACTGGCCCTGCTGTCATTATCCAGTGTTCAACAATACTGTCTCTGCTATCATTGCCCAGTGTTCAACTACACTGTCTCTGCTGTCATGCCCCAGTGTTCAACAACACTGGCCCTGCTGTCATTATCCCGTGTTCAACAACACTCTCTCTGCTGTCAATGACCAGTGTTCAACAACACTGTCTCCGCTGTCATTGCCCAGTGTTCAACAGCCCTGGCCCTGCTGTCATTATCCAGTGTTCAACAACACTGTCTCTGCTATCATTGCCCAGTGTTCAACAACACTGTCTCTGCTGTCATTATCCAGTGTTCAACAACACTGTCTCTGCTGTCATTACCCAGTGCTCAATAACACTGGCCCTGCTGTCATTGCCCAGTGTTCAACAACACTGACTCTGCTGTAATTGCCCAGTGTTCAACAACAAAGTCTCTGCTGTCATTGCCCAGTGTTCAACAACACTGTCTCTGCTGTCATTGCCCAGTGTTCAAACACACTGTCCCTGCTCTCTATTCCCAGTGTTCAACAATATTGGCCTTGTTGTCATTGCCCAGTGTTCAACAACACTGGCCCTGCTGTCATTACCCAGTGTTGAACAACACTGGCCCTGCTGTCATTATCCAGTGTTCAAGAACATTGTCTCTGCTGTCATTACCCAATGTTCAACAACACTGTCTCTGCTGTCATTATCCAGTGTTCAACAGCACTCTCTCTGCTGTCAATGACCAGTGTTCAACAACACTGTCTCCGCTGTCATTGCCCAGTGTTCAACAACCCTGGCCTTGCTGTCATTATCCAGTGTTCAACAACACTGGCCCTGCTGTCATTATCCAGTGTTCAGCAACACTGTCTCTGCTATCATTGCCCAGTGTTCAACAACACTGTCTCTGCTGTCATTACCCAGTGCTCAACAACACTGGCCCGGCTTTCATTGCCCAGTGTTCAACAACACTGACTCTGCTGTAATTGCCCAGTGTTCAACAACAAAGTCTCTGCTGTCATTGCCCAGTGTTCAACAACACTGTCTCTGCTGTCATTGCCCAGTGTTCAAACACAATGGCCCTGCTCTCTATTCCCAGTGTTCAACAACATTGGCCTTGCTGTCATTGCCCAGTGTTCAAAAACACTGGCCCTGCTGTCATTACCCAGTGTTCAACAACACTGGCCCTGCTGTCATTATCCAGTGTTCAGGAACATTGTCTCTGCTGTCATTACCCAATGTTCAACAACACTGTCTCTGCTGTCATTATCCAGTGTTCAACAACACTGTCTGTGCTGTCATTACCCAGTGTTCAACAACACTGGCCCTGCTGTCATTGTCCAGTGTTCAACAACACTGACTCTGCTGTAATTGCCCAGTGTTCAACAACAATGTCTCTGCTGTCATTGCCCAGTGTTCAACAACACTGTCTCTGCTGTCATTGCCCAGTGTTCAAACACACTGGCCCTGCTCTCTATTCCCAGTGTTCACCAACATTGGCCCTGCTGTCATTGACCAGTGTTCAACAACACTGTCTCCGCTGTCATTGCGCAGTGTTCAACAACACTGGCCCTGCTGTCATTATCCAGTGTTCAGCAACACTGTCTCTGCTATCATTGCCCAGTGTTCAACAACACTGTCTCTGCTGTCATTACCCAGTGTTCAACAACACTGGCCCGGCTTTCATTATCCAGTGTTCAAGAGCACTGTCTCTGCAGTCATTACCCAATGTTCAACAACACTGTCTCTGCTGTCATTACCCTGTGTTCAACAACACTGGCCCTGCTGTCATTATCCTGTGTTCAGCAACACTGACTTTGCTGTAATTGCCCAGTGTTCAACAACAATATCTCTGCTGTCATTGCCCAGTGTTCAACAACACTGTCTCTGCTGTCATTGCCCTGTGTTCAACAACACTGGCACTGCTCTCTATTCCCAGTGTTCAACAACATTGGCCCTGCTGTCATTGCCCAGTGTTCAAAAAAACTGGCTCTGCTGCCATTACCCAGTGTTCAACAACACTGGCCCTGCTGTCATTACCCAGTGTTCAACAACACTGTCTCTGCTGTCATTACCCAGTGTTCAACAACACTGTCTCTGCTGTCATTACCCAGTGTTCAACAACACTGGCCCTGCTGTCATTATCCAGTGTTCAATAACACTGGCCCTGCTGTCATTATCCAGTGTTCAAGAACACTGCCTCTGCTGTCATTACCCAATGTTCAAATACACTGTCTCTGCTGTCATTACCCAGTGTTCAACAACACTGTCTCTGCTGTCATTGCACAGTGTTCAACAACACTGAGCCTACTGTCACATCCCAGTGTTCAACAACACTGGCCCTGCTGTCATTGCCCAGTGTTCAACAATTATGTCTCTGCTGTCATTGCCCAGTGTTCAACAACACTGTCTCTACTGTCATTGCCCAGAGTTCAACAAAACTGGCCCTGCTGTCTGTGCCCAGTGTTCAACAACACTCGCCTTGCTGTCAATGACCAGTGTTCAACAACACTGTCTCCGCTGTCATTGCCCAGTGTTCAACAACACTGGTCCCGCTGTCATTATCCAGTGTTCAACAACACTGTCTCTGCTACCATTGCCCAGTGTTCAAGAACACTGTCTCTGCTGTCATTACCCAGTGTTCAACAACACTGGCCCTCCTGTTATTATCCAGTGTTCAAGAACACTGTCTCTATTGTCATTACCCAATGTTCAACAACACTGTCTCTGCTGTCATTACCCAGTGTTCAACAAATCTGTCTCCGCCGTCATTGCCCAGTGTTCAACAACACTGGCCCTGCTGTCATTATCCAGTGTTCAACAATACTGTCTCTGCTATCATTGCCCAGTGTTCAACTACACTGTCTCTGCTGTCATGACCCAGTGTTCAACAACACTGGCCCTGCTGTCATTATCCCGTGTTCAACAAAATTCTCTCTGCTGTCAATGACCAGTGTTCAACAACACTGTCTCCGCTGCCATTGCCCAGTGTTCAACAACCCTGGCCCTGCCGTCATTATCCAGTGTTCAACAACACTGTCTCTGCTATCATTGCCCAGTGTTCAACAACACTGTCTCTGCTGTCATTATCCAGTGTTGAACAACACTGTCTCTGCTGTCATTACCCAGTGCTCAACAACACTGGCCCTGCTGTCATTGCCCAGTGTTCAACAACACTGACTCTGCTGTAATTGCCCAGTGTTCAACAACAAAGTCTCTGCTGTCATTGCCCAGTGTTCAACAACACTGTCTCTGCTGTCATTGCCCAGTGTTCAAACACACTGGCCCTGCTCTCTATTCCCAGTGTTCAACAACATTGGCCTTGCTGTCATTGCCCAGTGTTCAACAACACTGGCCCTGCTGTCATTACCCAGTGTTCAACAACACTGGCCCTGCTGTCATTATCCAGTGTTCAAGAACATTGTCTCTGCTGTCATTACCCAATGTTCAACAACACTGTCTCTGCTGTCATTATCCAGTGTTCAAGAACATTGTCTCTGCTGTCATTACCCAATGTTCAACAACACTGGCCCTGCTGTCATTGCCCAGTCATCAACAACTCTTTCAGTGCTATCATTGCCCAGTGTTCAACAACACTGGCCCTACTGTCATTACCCAGTGTTCAACAACATTGTCTCCGCTGTCATTGCCCTGTGTTCAACAACAATGTCTCTGCTGTCATTGAACAGTGTTCAACAACACTGTATCTGGTGTCATTGCCCAGTGTTCAACAATACTGGCCCTGCTGTCTGTGCCCAGTGTTCAACAACACTGGCCCTGCTGTCATTGCCCAGTGTTCAACAACACTGTCTCCACTGTCATTGCCCAGTGTTCAACAACACTGGCCCTGCTGTCATTACGCAGTGTTCAACAACACTCTCTCTGCTGTCATTGCACACTGTTCAACAACACTGTCTCTGCTGTCATTGCCCAGTGTTCAACAAAACTGGCCCGGCTGTCTGTGCCCAGTGTTCAACAACACTGGCGCTGCTGTCATTGCCCAGTGTTCAACAAAACTGGCTCTGCTGTCTGTGCCCAGTTTTCAACAACACTGTCTCTGCTGTCATTGCCCAGTGTTCAGCAAAACTGGCCCGGCTGTCTGTGCCCAGTGTTCAACAACACTGGCCCTGCTGTCATTGCCCAGAGTTCAACAAAACTGGCCCTGCTGACTGTGCCCAGTGTTCAACAACACTGGCCCGGCAGTCTGTGCCCAGTGTTCAACAACACTGTCTCTGCTGTCATTGCCCAGTGTTCAACAAAACTGGCCCTGCTGTCTGTGCCCAGTGTTCAACCACACTGGCCCTGCTGTCAATGACCAGTGTTCAACTACACTGGTCCTGCTGTCATTATCCAGTGTTCAGCAACACTGTCTCTGCTATCATTGCCCAGTGTTCAAGAACACTGTCTCTGCTGTCATTACCCAGTGTTCAACAACACTGGCCCTGCTGTTATTATCCAGTGTTCACGAACACTGTCTCTATTGTCATTACCCAATGTTCAACAACACTGTCTCTACCGTCATTGCCCAGTGTTCAACAACACTGGCCCTGCTGTCATTATCCAGTGTTCAACAATACTGTCTCTGCTATCATTGCCCAGTGTTCAACTACACTGTCTCTGCTGTCATGCCCCAGTGTTCAACAACACTGGCCCTGCTGTCATTATCCCGTGTTCAACAACACTCTCTCTGCTGTCAATGACCAGTGTTCAACAACACTGTCTCCGCTGTCATTGCCCAGTGTTCAACAGCCCTGGCCCTGCTGTCATTATCCAGTGTTCAACAACACTGTCTCTGCTATCATTGCCCAGTGTTCAACAACACTGTCTCTGCTGTCATTATCCAGTGTTCAACAACACTGTCTCTGCTGTCATTACCCAGTGCTCAATAACACTGGCCCTGCTGTCATTGCCCAGTGTTCAACAACACTGACTCTGCTGTAATTGCCCAGTGTTCAACAACAAAGTCTCTGCTGTCATTGCCCAGTGTTCAACAACACTGTCTCTGCTGTCATTGCCCAGTGTTCAAACACACTGTCCCTGCTCTCTATTCCCAGTGTTCAACAATATTGGCCTTGTTGTCATTGCCCAGTGTTCAACAACACTGGCCCTGCTGTCATTACCCAGTGTTGAACAACACTGGCCCTGCTGTCATTATCCAGTGTTCAAGAACATTGTCTCTGCTGTCATTACCCAATGTTCAACAACACTGTCTCTGCTGTCATTATCCAGTGTTCAACAGCACTCTCTCTGCTGTCAATGACCAGTGTTCAACAACACTGTCTCCGCTGTCATTGCCCAGTGTTCAACAACCCTGGCCTTGCTGTCATTATCCAGTGTTCAACAACACTGTCTCTGCTATCATTGCCCAGTGTTCAACAACACTGTCTCTGCTGTCATTATCCAGTGTTCAACAACACTGTCTCTGCTGTCATTACCCAGTGCTCAACAACACTGGCCCTGCTGTCATTGCCCAGTGTTCAACAACACTGACTCTGCTGTAATTGCCCAGTGTTCAACAACAAAGTCTCTGCTGTCATTGCCCAGTGTTCAACAACACTGTCTCTGCTGTCATTGCCCAGTGTTCAAACACAATGGCCCTGCTCTCTATTCCCAGTGTTCAACAACATTGGCCTTGCTGTCATTGCCCAGTGTTCAAAAACACTGGCCCTGCTGTCATTACCCAGTGTTCAACAACACTGGCCCTGCTGTCATTATCCAGTGTTCAAGAACATTGTCTCTGCTGTCATTACCCAATGTTCAACAACACTGTCTCTGCTGTCATTATCCAGTGTTCAACAACACTGTCTCTGCTGTCATTACCCAGTGTTCAACAACACTGGCCCTGCTGTCATTGTCCAGTGTTCAACAACACTGACTCTGCTGTAATTGCCCAGTGTTCAACAACAATGTCTCTGCTGTCATTGCCCAGTGTTCAACAACACTGTCTCTGCTGTCATTGCCCAGTGTTCAAACACACTGGCCCTGCTCTCTATTCCCAGTGTTCACCAACATTGGCCCTGCTGTCATTGACCAGTGTTCAACAACACTGTCTCCGCTGTCATTGCGCAGTGTTCAACAACACTGGCCCTGCTGTCATTATCCAGTGTTCAGCAACACTGTCTCTGCTATCATTGCCCAGTGTTCAACAACACTGTCTCTGCTGTCATTACCCAGTGTTCAACAACACTGGCCCGGCTTTCATTATCCAGTGTTCAAGAGCACTGTCTCTGCAGTCATTACCCAATGTTCAACAACACTGTCTCTGCTGTCATTACCCTGTGTTCAACAACACTGGCCCTGCTGTCATTATCCTGTGGTCAGCAACACTGACTTTGCTGTAATTGCCCAGTGTTCAACAACAATATCTCTGCTGTCATTGCCCAGTGTTCAACAACACTGTCTCTGCTGTCATTGCCCTGTGTTCAACAACACTGGCACTGCTCTCTATTCCCAGTGTTCAACAACATTGGCCCTGCTGTCATTGCCCAGTGTTCAACAAAACTGGCTCTGCTGCCATTACCCAGTGTTCAACAACACTGGCCCTGCTGTCATTACCCAGTGTTCAACAACACTGTCTCTGCTGTCATTACCCAGTGTTCAACAACACTGTCTCTGCTGTCATTACCCAGTGTTCAACAACACTGGCCCTGCTGTCATTATCCAGTGTTCAATAACACTGGCCCTGCTGTCATTATCCAGTGTTCAAGAACACTGCCTCTGCTGTCATTACCCAATGTTCAAATACACTGTCTCTGCTGTCATTACCCAGTGTTCAACAACACTGTCTCTGCTGTCATTGCACAGTGTTCAACAACACTGAGCCTACTGTCACATCCCAGTGTTCAACAACACTGGCCCTGCTGTCATTGCCCAGTGTTCAACAATAATGTCTCTGCTGTCATTACCCAGTGTTCAACCAAACTGGCCCTGCTGTCTGTGCCCAGTGTTCAACAACATTGGTCCTGCTGTCATTACCCCGCGTTCAACAACACTGTCTCCGCTGTCATTGCCCAGTGTTCAACAACACTGTCTCTGCTGTCATTATCCAGTGTTCGACAACGCTGTCTCTGCTCCCATTGCCCAGTGTTCAACAACACTGTCTCTGCTGTCATTGCCCTGTGTTCAACAACACTGGCACTGCTCTCTATTCCCAGTGTTCAACAACATTGGCCCTGCTGTCATTGCCCAGTGTTCAACAAAACTGGCTCTGCTGCCATTACCCAGTGTTCAACAACACTGGCCCTGCTGTCATTACCCAGTGTTCAACAACACTGTCTCTGCTGTCATTACCCAGTGTTCAACAACACTGTCTCTGCTGTCATTACCCAGTGTTCAACAACACTGGCCCTGCTGTCATTATCCAGTGTTCAATAACACTGGCCCTGCTGTCATTATCCAGTGTTCAAGAACACTGCCTCTGCTGTCATTACCCAATGTTCAAATACACTGTCTCTGCTGTCATTACCCAGTGTTCAACAACACTGTCTCTGCTGTCATTGCACAGTGTTCAACAACACTGAGCCTACTGTCACATCCCAGTGTTCAACAACACTGGCCCTGCTGTCATTGCCCAGTGTTCACCAATAATGTCTCTGCTGTCATTACCCAGTGTTCAACAAAACTGGCCCTGCTGTCAATGACCAGTGTTCAACAACACTATCTCCGCTGTCATTGCCCAGTGTTCAACCAAACTGGCCCTGCTGTCTGTGCCCAGTGTTCAACAACATTGGTCCTGCTGTCATTACCCCGCGTTCAACAACACTGTCTCCGCTGTCATTGCCCAGTGTTCAACAACACTGTCTCTGCTGTCATTATCCAGTGTTCGACAACACTGTCTCTGCTCCCATTGCCCAGTGTTCAACAACACTGGCCCTGCTGTCATTACCCAGTGTTCAACAACACTGGCCCTGCTGTCATTACCCAATGTTCAACAACACTGTCTGTGCTGTCATTACCCAGTGTTCAACAACACTGGCCCTGCTGTCATTATCCAGAGATCAACAACACTGTCTCTGCTGTCATTACCCAGTGTTCAACAACACTTGCCCTGCTGTCATTATCCAGCGTTCAACAACACTGTCTCTGCTATCATTGCCCAGTGTTCAACAACACTGTCTCTGCTGTCATTATCCTGTGTTCAACAACACTGTCTCTGCTGTCATTACCCACTGATCAACAACACTGGCCCTGCTGTCATTGCCCAGTGTTCAACAACACTGACTCTGCTGTAATTGCCCAGTGTTCAACAACAAAGTCTCTGCTGTCATTGCCCAGTGTTCAACAACACTGTCTCTGCTGTCATTGCCCAGTGTTCAAACACAATGGCCCTGCTCTCTATTCCCAGTGTTCAACAACATTGGCCTTGCTGTCATTGCCCAGTGTTCAAAAACACTGGCCCTGCTGTCATTACCCAGTGTTCAACAACACTGGCCCTGCTGTCATTATCCAGTGTTCAAGAACATTGTCTCTGCTGTCATTACCCAATGTTCAACAACACTGTCTCTGCTGTCATTATCCAGTGTTCAACAACACTGTCTCTGCTGTCATTACCCAGTGTTCAACAACACTGGCCCTGCTGTCATTGTCCAGTGTTCAACAACACTGACTCTGCTGTAATTGCCCAGTGTTCAACAACAATGTCTCTGCTGTCATTGCCCAGTGTTCAACAACACTGTCTCTGCTGTCATTGCCCAGTGTTCAAACACACTGGCCCTGCTCTCTATTCCCAGTGTTCACCAACATTGGCCCTGCTGTCATTGACCAGTGTTCAACAACACTGTCTCCGCTGTCATTGCGCAGTGTTCAACAACACTGGCCCTGCTGTCATTATCCAGTGTTCAGCAACACTGTCTCTGCTATCATTGCCCAGTGTTCAACAACACTGTCTCTGCTGTCATTACCCAGTGTTCAACAACACTGGCCCGGCTTTCATTATCCAGTGTTCAAGAGCACTGTCTCTGCAGTCATTACCCAATGTTCAACAACACTGTCTCTGCTGTCATTACCCTGTGTTCAACAACACTGGCCCTGCTGTCATTATCCTGTGGTCAGCAACACTGACTTTGCTGTAATTGCCCAGTGTTCAACAACAATATCTCTGCTGTCATTGCCCAGTGTTCAACAACACTGTCTCTGCTGTCATTGCCCTGTGTTCAACAACACTGGCACTGCTCTCTATTCCCAGTGTTCAACAACATTGGCCCTGCTGTCATTGCCCAGTGTTCAACAAAACTGGCTCTGCTGCCATTACCCAGTGTTCAACAACACTGGCCCTGCTGTCATTACCCAGTGTTCAACAACACTGTCTCTGCTGTCATTACCCAGTGTTCAACAACACTGTCTCTGCTGTCATTACCCAGTGTTCAACAACACTGGCCCTGCTGTCATTATCCAGTGTTCAATAACACTGGCCCTGCTGTCATTATCCAGTGTTCAAGAACACTGCCTCTGCTGTCATTACCCAATGTTCAAATACACTGTCTCTGCTGTCATTACCCAGTGTTCAACAACACTGTCTCTGCTGTCATTGCACAGTGTTCAACAACACTGAGCCTACTGTCACATCCCAGTGTTCAACAACACTGGCCCTGCTGTCATTGCCCAGTGTTCAACAATAATGTCTCTGCTGTCATTACCCAGTGTTCAACCAAACTGGCCCTGCTGTCTGTGCCCAGTGTTCAACAACATTGGTCCTGCTGTCATTACCCCGCGTTCAACAACACTGTCTCCGCTGTCATTGCCCAGTGTTCAACAACACTGTCTCTGCTGTCATTATCCAGTGTTCGACAACGCTGTCTCTGCTCCCATTGCCCAGTGTTCAACAACACTGTCTCTGCTGTCATTGCCCTGTGTTCAACAACACTGGCACTGCTCTCTATTCCCAGTGTTCAACAACATTGGCCCTGCTGTCATTGCCCAGTGTTCAACAAAACTGGCTCTGCTGCCATTACCCAGTGTTCAACAACACTGGCCCTGCTGTCATTACCCAGTGTTCAACAACACTGTCTCTGCTGTCATTACCCAGTGTTCAACAACACTGTCTCTGCTGTCATTACCCAGTGTTCAACAACACTGGCCCTGCTGTCATTATCCAGTGTTCAATAACACTGGCCCTGCTGTCATTATCCAGTGTTCAAGAACACTGCCTCTGCTGTCATTACCCAATGTTCAAATACACTGTCTCTGCTGTCATTACCCAGTGTTCAACAACACTGTCTCTGCTGTCATTGCACAGTGTTCAATAACACTGAGCCTACTGTCACATCCCAGTGTTCAACAACACTGGCCCTGCTGTCATTGCCCAGTGTTCACCAATAATGTCTCTGCTGTCATTACCCAGTGTTCAACAAAACTGGCCCTGCTGTCAATGACCAGTGTTCAACAACACTATCTCCGCTGTCATTGCCCAGTGTTCAACCAAACTGGCCCTGCTGTCTGTGCCCAGTGTTCAACAACATTGGTCCTGCTGTCATTACCCCGCGTTCAACAACACTGTCTCCGCTGTCATTGCCCAGTGTTCAACAACACTGTCTCTGCTGTCATTATCCAGTGTTCGACAACACTGTCTCTGCTCCCATTGCCCAGTGTTCAACAACACTGGCCCTGCTGTCATTACCCAATGTTCAACAACACTGTCTGTGCTGTCATTACCCAGTGTTCAACAACACTGGCCCTGCTGTCATTATCCAGAGATCAACAACACTGTCTCTGCTGTCATTACCCAGTGTTCAACAACACTTGCCCTGCTGTCATTATCCAGCGTTCAACAACACTGTCTCTGCTATCATTGCCCAGTGTTCAACAACACTGTCTCTGCTGTCATTATCCTGTGTTCAACAACACTGTCTCTGCTGTCATTACCCACTGATCAACAACACTGGCCCTGCTGTCATTGCCCAGTGTTCAACAACACTGACTCTGCTATAATTGCCCAGTGTTCAACAACAATGTCTCTGCTGTCATTGCCCAGTGTTCAACAACACTGTCTCTGCTGTCATTGCCCAGTGTTCAAACACACTGGCCCTGCTCTCTATTCCCAGTGTTCAACAACATTGGCCCTGCTGTCATTGCCCAGTGTTCAACAACACTGGCCCTGCTGCCATGACCCAGTGTTCAACAACACTGGCCCTGCTGTCCTTACCCAGTGTTCAACAACACTGTCTCTGCTGTCATTACCCAGTGTTCAACAACACAGTCTCTGCTGTCATTACCCAGTGTTCAACAACTCTTTCAGTGCTATCATTGCCCAGTGTACAACAACACTGGCCCTGCTGTCATTACCCAGTGTTCAACAACATTGTCTCCGCTGTCATTGCCCAGTGTTCAACAACAATGTCTCTGCTTTCATTGAACAGTGTTCAACAACACTGTATCTGGTGTCATTGCCCAGTGTTCAACAACACTGGCCCTGCTGTCTGTGCCCAGTGTTCAACAACACTTACCCTGCTGTCATATCCCCAGTGTTCAACAACACTGTCTCCACTGTCATTGCCCAGTGTTCAACAACACTGGCCCTGCTGTCATTACGCAGTGTTCAACAACACTCTCTCTGCTGTCATTGCACATTGTTCAACAACAATGTCTCTGCAGTCATTGCCCAGTGTTCAACAACACTGTCTCTGCTGTCATTGCCCAGTGTTCAACAAAACTGGCCCGGCTGTCTGTGCCCAGTGTTCAACAACACTGGCCCTGCTGTCATTACCCAGTGTTCAACAACACTGTCTCTGCTGTCATTACCCAGTGTTCAATAACACTGTCTCCGCTGTCATTGCCCAGTGTTCAACAACACTGGCCCTGCTGTCATTACCCAGTGTTCAACAACACTGTCTCCGCTGTCATTGCCCAGTGTTCAACAACAATGTCACTGCTGTCATTGCCCAGTGTTCAACAACACTGTCTCTGCTGTCATTGCCCAGTGTTCAACAAAACTGGCCCTGCTGTCTGTGCCCACTATTCAACAACACTGGCCCTGCTGTCATTGCCCAGTGTTCAACAAACTTTCTCCGCTGTCTTTGCCCAGTGTTCAACAACACTGACCCTGCTGTCATTACCCAGTGTTCAACAACACTGGCCCTGCTGTCATTACCCAGTGTTCAACAACACAGCCCTGTTGTCATTACCCAGTGTTCAACAACATTGTCTCTGCTGTCATTACCCAGTGTTCAACAACACTGACCCTGCTGTCATTACCCAGTGTTCAACAACACTGGCCCTGCTGTCATTACCCAGTGTTCAACAACACTGGCCCTGTTGTCATTACCCAGTGTTCAACAACACTGTATCTGCTGTCATTGCCCAGTGTTCAACAAAACTGGCCCTGCAGTCTGTGCCCACTGTTCAACAACACTGGCCCTGCTGTCATTGCCCAGTGTTCAACAACTCTGTCTCTGCTGTCATTGACCAGTGTTCAACAACACTGTCTCTGCTATCATTACCCAGTGTTCAACAACACTGTCTCTGCTATCATTATCCAGTGTTCAACAACACTGACTCTGCTGTCATTGCCCAGTGTTCACCAACAATGTCTCTGCTGTCATTGCCCAGTGTTCAACAACACTGTCTCTGCTGTCATTGCCCAGTGTTCAACAACACTGGCCCTGCTCTCTGTGCCCAGTGTTCAACAACACTGTCTCTGCTGTAATTACCCAGTGTTCAACTACACTGTCTCTGCTGTCATTACCCAGTGTTCAACAACACTGTCTCTGCTGTCATTGCCCAGTGTTCAACAACACTGTCTCTGCTGTCATTGCCCAGTGTTCAACAACACTGGCCCTGCTCTCTGTGCCCAGTGTTCAACAACACTGTCTCTGCTGTAATTACCCAGTGTTCAACAAAACTGTCTCTGCTGTCATTGCCCAGTGTTCAACAACACTGTCTGTGCTGTCATTACTCAGTGTTCAACAACACTGTCTCTGCTGTCACTGCCCAGTGTTCAACAACTCTTTCACTGCTATCATTGCCCAGTGTTCAACAACACTGACCCTGCTGTCATTGCCCAGTGTTCAACAACAATATCTCTGCTGTCATTGCTCAGTGTTCAACAACACTGGCCCTGCTGTCATTATCCAGTGTTCAACAACACTGAATCTGCTGTCATTGCCCAGTGTTCAACAACAAAGTCTCTGCTGTAATTGCACAGTTTTCAACAACACTGTCTCTGCTGTCATTGCCCAGTGTTCAACAAAACTGGTCCGGATGTCTGTGCCCAGTGTTCAACAACACTGGCCCTGCTGTCATTGACCAGTGTTCAACAACACTGTCTCTGCTGTCATTACTCAGTGTTCAACAACACTGGCCCTGCTGTCATTAACCCGTGTTCAAGAACACTGTCTCTGCTGTCATTACCCAATGTTCAACAACACTGTCTCTGCTGTCATTACCCAGTGTTCAACAACACTGGCCCTGCTGTCATTATCCTGTGCTCAACAACACTGACTCTGCTGTAATTGCCCAGTGTTCAACAACAATATCTCTGCTGTCATTGCCCAGTGTTCAACAACACTGTCTCTGCTGTCATTGCCCTGTGTTCAACAACACTGGCACTGCTCTCTATTCCCAGTGTTCAACAACATTGGCCCTGCTGTCATTGCCCAGTGTTCAACAAAACTGGCTCTGCTGCCATTACCCAGTGTTCAACAACACTGGCCCTGGTGTCATTACCCAGTGTTCAACAACACTGTCTCTGCTGTCATTATCCAGTGTTCAACAACACTGTCTCTGCTGTCATTACCCAGTGTTCAACAACACTGGCCCTGCTGTCATTATCCAGTGTTCAATAACACTGGCCCTGCTGTCATTATCCAGTGTTCAAGAACACTGTCTCTGCTGTCATTACCCAATGTTCAAATACACTGTCTCTGCTGTCATTACCCAGTGTTCAACAACACTGTCTCTGCTGTCATTGCACAGTGTTCAACAACACTGAGCCTACTGTCACATCCCAGTGTTCAACAACACTGGCCCTGCTGTCATTGCCCAGTGTTCAACAATAATGTCTCTGCTGTCATTACCCAGTGTTCAACAAAACTGGCCCTGCTGTCAATGACCAGTGTTCAACAACACTATCTCCGCTGTCATTGCCCAGTGTTCAACCAAACTGGCCCTGCTGTCTGTGCCCAGTGTTCAACAACATTGGTCCTGCTGTCATTACCCCGCGTTCAACAACACTGTCTCCGCTGTCATTGCCCAGTATTCAACAACACTGTCTCTGCTGTCATTATCCAGTGTTCGACAACACTGTCTCTGCTCCCATTGCCCAGTGTTCAACAACACTGGCCCTGCTGTCATTACCCAATGTTCAACAACACTGTCTGTGCTGTCATTACCCAGTGTTCAACAACACTGGCCCTGCTGTCATTATCCAGAGATCAACAACACTGTCTCTGCTGTCATTACCCAGTGTTCAACAACACTTGCCCTGCTGTCATTATCCAGCGTTCAACAACACTGTCTCTGCTATCATTGCCCAGTGTTCAACAACACTGTCTCTGCTGTCATTATCCTGTGTTCAACAACACTGTCTCTGCTGTCATTACCCACTGATCAACAACACTGGTCCTGCTGTCATTGCCCAGTGTTCAACAACACTGACTCTGCTATAATTGCCCAGTGTTCAACAACAATGTCTCTGCTGTCATTGCCCAGTGTTCAACAACACTGTCTCTGCTGTCATTGCCCAGTGTTCAAACACACTGGCCCTGCTCTCTATTCCCAGTGTTCAACAACATTGGCCCTGCTGTCATTGCCCAGTGTTCAACAACACTGGCCCTGCTGCCATGACCCAGTGTTCAACAACACTGGCCCTGCTGTCCTTACCCAGTGTTCAACAACACTGTCTCTGCTGTCATTACCCAGTGTTCAACAACACAGTCTCTGCTGTCATTACCCAGTGTTCAACAAGTCTTTCAGTGCTATCATTGCCCAGTGTACAACAACACTGGCCCTGCTGTCATTACCCAGTGTTCAACAACATTGTCTCCGCTGTCATTGCCCAGTGTTCAACAACAATGTCTCTGCTTTCATTGAACAGTGTTCAACAACACTGTATCTGGTGTCATTGCCCAGTGTTCAACAACACTGGCCCTGCTGTCTGTGCCCAGTGTTCAACAACACTTACCCTGCTGTCATATCCCCAGTGTTCAACAACACTGTCTCCACTGTCATTGCCCAGTGTTCAACAACACTGGCCCTGCTGTCATTACGCAGTGTTCAACAACACTCTCTCTGCTGTCATTGCACATTGTTCAACAACAATGTCTCTGCTGTCATTGCCCAGTGTTCAACAACACTGTCTCTGCTGTCATTGCCCAGTGTTCAACAAAACTGGGCCGGCTGTCTGTGCCCAGTGTTCAACAACACTGGCCCTGCTGTCATTACCCAGTGTTCAACAACACTGTCTCTGCTGTCATTACCCAGTGTTCAATAACACTGTCTCCGCTGTCATTGCCCAGTGTTCAACAACACTGGCCCTGCTTTCATTACCCAGTGTTCAACAACACTGTCTCCGCTGTCATTGCCCAGTGTTCAACAACAATGTCACTGCTGTCATTGCCCAGTGTTCAACAACACTGTCTCTGCTGTCATTGCCCAGTGTTCAACAAAACTGGCCCTGCTGTCTGTGCCCACTATTCAACAACACTGTCTCCGCTGTCATTGCCCAGTGTTCAACAACACTGGCCCTGCTGTCATTACCCAGTGTTCAACAACACTGGCCCTGCTGTCATTACCCAGTGTTCAACAACACTGGCCCTGTTGTCATTACCCAGTGTTCAACAACACTGTCTCTGCTGTCATTACCCAGTGTTCAACAACACTGACCCTGCTGTCATTACCCAGTGTTCAACAACACTGGCCCTGCTGTCATTACCCAGTGTTCAACAACACTGGCCCTGTTGTCATTACCCAGTGTTCAACAACACTGTATCTGCTGTCATTGCCCAGTGTTCAACAAAACTGGCCCTGCAGTCTGTGCCCACTGTTCAACAACACTGGCCCTGCTGTCATTGCCCAGTGTTCAACAACTCTGTCTCTGCTGTCATTGACCAGTGTTCAACAACACTGTCTCTGCTGTCATTATCCAGTGTTCGACAACACTGTCTCTGCTCCCATTGCCCAGTGTTCAACAACACTTTCTCCGCTGTCTTTGCCCAGTGTTCAACAACACTGACCCTGCTGTCATTACCCAGTGTTCAACAACACTGGCCCTGCTGTCATTACCCAGTGTTCAACAACACTGGCCCTGTTGTCATTACCCAGTGTTCAACAACACTGTCTCTGCTGTCATTACCCAGTGTTCAACAACACTGACCCTGCTGTCATTACCCAGTGTTCAACAACACTGGCCCTGCTGTCATTACCCAGTGTTCAACAACACTGGCCCTGTTGTCATTACCCAGTGTTCAACAACACTGTATCTGCTGTCATTGCCCAGTGTTCAACAAAACTGGCCCTGCAGTCTGTGCCCACTGTTCAACAACACTGGCCCTGCTGTCATTGCCCAGTGTTCAACAACTCTGTCTCTGCTGTCATTGACCAGTGTTCAACAACACTGTCTCTGCTGTCATTATCCAGTGTTCGACAACACTGTCTCTGCTCCCATTGCCCAGTGTTCAACAACACTGGCCCTGCTGTCATTACCCAATGTTCGACAACACTGTCTGTGCTGTCATTACCCAGTGTTCAACAACACTGGCCCTGCTGTCATTATCCAGAGATCAACAACACTGTCTCTGCTGTCATTACCCAGTGTTCAACAACACTTGCCCTGCTGTCATTATCCAGCGTTCAACAACACTGTCTCTGCTATCATTGCCCAGTGTTCAACAACACTGTCTCTGCTGTCATTATCCTGTGTTCAACAACACTGTCTCTGCTGTCATTACCCACTGATCAACAACACTGGCCCTGCTGTCATTGCCCAGTGTTCAACAACACTGACTCTGCTATAATTGCCCAGTGTTCAACAACAATGTCTCTGCTGTCATTGCCCAGTGTTCAACAACACTGTCTCTGCTGTCATTGCCCAGTGTTCAAACACACTGGCCCTGCTCTCTATTCCCAGTGTTCAACAACATTGGCCCTGCTGTCATTGCCCAGTGTTCAACAACACTGGCCCTGCTGCCATGACCCAGTGTTCAACAACACTGGCCCTGCTGTCCTTACCCAGTGTTCAACAACACTGTCTCTGCTGTCATTACCCAGTGTTCAACAACACAGTCTCTGCTGTCATTACCCAGTGTTCAACAACTCTTTCAGTGCTATCATTGCCCAGTGTACAACAACACTGGCCCTGCTGTCATTACCCAGTGTTCAACAACAAAGTCTCTGCTGTAATTGCACAGTTTTCAACAACACTGTCTCTGCTGTCATTGCCCAGTGTTCAACAAAACTGGTCCGGATGTCTGTGCCCAGTGTTCAACAACACTGGCCCTGCTGTCATTGACCAGTGTTCAACAACACTGTCTCTGCTGTCATTACTCAGTGTTCAACAACACTGGCCCTGCTGTCATTAACCCGTGTTCAAGAACACTGTCTCTGCTGTCATTACCCAATGTTCAACAACACTGTCTCTGCTGTCATTACCCAGTGTTCAACAACACTGGCCCTGCTGTCATTATCCTGTGCTCAACAACACTGACTCTGCTGTAATTGCCCAGTGTTCAACAACAATATCTCTGCTGTCATTGCCCAGTGTTCAACAACACTGTCTCTGCTGTCATTGCCCTGTGTTCAACAACACTGGCACTGCTCTCTATTCCCAGTGTTCAACAACATTGGCCCTGCTGTCATTGCCCAGTGTTCAACAAAACTGGCTCTGCTGCCATTACCCAGTGTTCAACAACACTGGCCCTGGTGTCATTACCCAGTGTTCAACAACACTGTCTCTGCTGTCATTATCCAGTGTTCAACAACACTGTCTCTGCTGTCATTACCCAGTGTTCAACAACACTGGCCCTGCTGTCATTATCCAGTGTTCAATAACACTGGCCCTGCTGTCATTATCCAGTGTTCAAGAACACTGTCTCTGCTGTCATTACCCAATGTTCAAATACACTGTCTCTGCTGTCATTACCCAGTGTTCAACAACACTGTCTCTGCTGTCATTGCACAGTGTTCAACAACACTGAGCCTACTGTCACATCCCAGTGTTCAACAACACTGGCCCTGCTGTCATTGCCCAGTGTTCAACAATAATGTCTCTGCTGTCATTACCCAGTGTTCAACAAAACTGGCCCTGCTGTCAATGACCAGTGTTCAACAACACTATCTCCGCTGTCATTGCCCAGTGTTCAACCAAACTGGCCCTGCTGTCTGTGCCCAGTGTTCAACAACATTGGTCCTGCTGTCATTACCCCGCGTTCAACAACACTGTCTCCGCTGTCATTGCCCAGTATTCAACAACACTGTCTCTGCTGTCATTATCCAGTGTTCGACAACACTGTCTCTGCTCCCATTGCCCAGTGTTCAACAACACTGGCCCTGCTGTCATTACCCAATGTTCAACAACACTGTCTGTGCTGTCATTACCCAGTGTTCAACAACACTGGCCCTGCTGTCATTATCCAGAGATCAACAACACTGTCTCTGCTGTCATTACCCAGTGTTCAACAACACTTGCCCTGCTGTCATTATCCAGCGTTCAACAACACTGTCTCTGCTATCATTGCCCAGTGTTCAACAACACTGTCTCTGCTGTCATTATCCTGTGTTCAACAACACTGTCTCTGCTGTCATTACCCACTGATCAACAACACTGGTCCTGCTGTCATTGCCCAGTGTTCAACAACACTGACTCTGCTATAATTGCCCAGTGTTCAACAACAATGTCTCTGCTGTCATTGCCCAGTGTTCAACAACACTGTCTCTGCTGTCATTGCCCAGTGTTCAAACACACTGGCCCTGCTCTCTATTCCCAGTGTTCAACAACATTGGCCCTGCTGTCATTGCCCAGTGTTCAACAACACTGGCCCTGCTGCCATGACCCAGTGTTCAACAACACTGGCCCTGCTGTCCTTACCCAGTGTTCAACAACACTGTCTCTGCTGTCATTACCCAGTGTTCAACAACACAGTCTCTGCTGTCATTACCCAGTGTTCAACAAGTCTTTCAGTGCTATCATTGCCCAGTGTACAACAACACTGGCCCTGCTGTCATTACCCAGTGTTCAACAACATTGTCTCCGCTGTCATTGCCCAGTGTTCAACAACAATGTCTCTGCTTTCATTGAACAGTGTTCAACAACACTGTATCTGGTGTCATTGCCCAGTGTTCAACAACACTGGCCCTGCTGTCTGTGCCCAGTGTTCAACAACACTTACCCTGCTGTCATATCCCCAGTGTTCAACAACACTGTCTCCACTGTCATTGCCCAGTGTTCAACAACACTGGCCCTGCTGTCATTACGCAGTGTTCAACAACACTCTCTCTGCTGTCATTGCACATTGTTCAACAACAATGTCTCTGCTGTCATTGCCCAGTGTTCAACAACACTGTCTCTGCTGTCATTGCCCAGTGTTCAACAAAACTGGGCCGGCTGTCTGTGCCCAGTGTTCAACAACACTGGCCCTGCTGTCATTACCCAGTGTTCAACAACACTGTCTCTGCTGTCATTACCCAGTGTTCAATAACACTGTCTCCGCTGTCATTGCCCAGTGTTCAACAACACTGGCCCTGCTTTCATTACCCAGTGTTCAACAACACTGTCTCCGCTGTCATTGCCCAGTGTTCAACAACAATGTCACTGCTGTCATTGCCCAGTGTTCAACAACACTGTCTCTGCTGTCATTGCCCAGTGTTCAACAAAACTGGCCCTGCTGTCTGTGCCCACTATTCAACAACACTGTCTCCGCTGTCATTGCCCAGTGTTCAACAACACTGGCCCTGCTGTCATTACCCAGTGTTCAACAACACTGGCCCTGCTGTCATTACCCAGTGTTCAACAACACTGGCCCTGTTGTCATTACCCAGTGTTCAACAACACTGTCTCTGCTGTCATTACCCAGTGTTCAACAACACTGACCCTGCTGTCATTACCCAGTGTTCAACAACACTGGCCCTGCTGTCATTACCCAGTGTTCAACAACACTGGCCCTGTTGTCATTACCCAGTGTTCAACAACACTGTATCTGCTGTCATTGCCCAGTGTTCAACAAAACTGGCCCTGCAGTCTGTGCCCACTGTTCAACAACACTGGCCCTGCTGTCATTGCCCAGTGTTCAACAACTCTGTCTCTGCTGTCATTGACCAGTGTTCAACAACACTGTCTCTGCTGTCATTATCCAGTGTTCGACAACACTGTCTCTGCTCCCATTGCCCAGTGTTCAACAACACTTTCTCCGCTGTCTTTGCCCAGTGTTCAACAACACTGACCCTGCTGTCATTACCCAGTGTTCAACAACACTGGCCCTGCTGTCATTACCCAGTGTTCAACAACACTGGCCCTGTTGTCATTACCCAGTGTTCAACAACACTGTCTCTGCTGTCATTACCCAGTGTTCAACAACACTGACCCTGCTGTCATTACCCAGTGTTCAACAACACTGGCCCTGCTGTCATTACCCAGTGTTCAACAACACTGGCCCTGTTGTCATTACCCAGTGTTCAACAACACTGTATCTGCTGTCATTGCCCAGTGTTCAACAAAACTGGCCCTGCAGTCTGTGCCCACTGTTCAACAACACTGGCCCTGCTGTCATTGCCCAGTGTTCAACAACTCTGTCTCTGCTGTCATTGACCAGTGTTCAACAACACTGTCTCTGCTGTCATTATCCAGTGTTCGACAACACTGTCTCTGCTCCCATTGCCCAGTGTTCAACAACACTGGCCCTGCTGTCATTACCCAATGTTCGACAACACTGTCTGTGCTGTCATTACCCAGTGTTCAACAACACTGGCCCTGCTGTCATTATCCAGAGATCAACAACACTGTCTCTGCTGTCATTACCCAGTGTTCAACAACACTTGCCCTGCTGTCATTATCCAGCGTTCAACAACACTGTCTCTGCTATCATTGCCCAGTGTTCAACAACACTGTCTCTGCTGTCATTATCCTGTGTTCAACAACACTGTCTCTGCTGTCATTACCCACTGATCAACAACACTGGCCCTGCTGTCATTGCCCAGTGTTCAACAACACTGACTCTGCTATAATTGCCCAGTGTTCAACAACAATGTCTCTGCTGTCATTGCCCAGTGTTCAACAACACTGTCTCTGCTGTCATTGCCCAGTGTTCAAACACACTGGCCCTGCTCTCTATTCCCAGTGTTCAACAACATTGGCCCTGCTGTCATTGCCCAGTGTTCAACAACACTGGCCCTGCTGCCATGACCCAGTGTTCAACAACACTGGCCCTGCTGTCCTTACCCAGTGTTCAACAACACTGTCTCTGCTGTCATTACCCAGTGTTCAACAACACAGTCTCTGCTGTCATTACCCAGTGTTCAACAACTCTTTCAGTGCTATCATTGCCCAGTGTACAACAACACTGGCCCTGCTGTCATTACCCAGTGTTCAACAACATTGTCTCCGCTGTCATTGCCCAGTGTTCAACAACAATGTCTCTGCTTTCATTGAACAGTGTTCAACAACACTGTATCTGGTGTCATTGCCCAGTGTTCAACAACACTGGCCCTGCTGTCTGTGCCCAGTGTTCAACAACACTTACCCTGCTGTCATATCCCCAGTGTTCAACAACACTGTCTCCACTGTCATTGCCCAGTGTTCAACAACACTGGCCCTGCTGTCATTACGCAGTGTTCAACAACACTCTCTCTGCTGTCATTGCACATTGTTCAACAACAATGTCTCTGCTGTCATTGCCCAGTGTTCAACAACACTGTCTCTGCTGTCATTGCCCAGTGTTCAACAAAACTGGCCCTGCTGTCTGTGCCCAGTGTTCAACAACATTGGTCCTGCTGTCATTACCCCGCGTTCAACAACACTGTCTCCGCTGTCATTGCCCAGTGTTCAACAACACTGTCTCTGCTGTCATTATCCAGTGTTTGACAACACTGTCTCTGCTCCCATTGCCCAGTGTTCAACAACACTGGCCCTGCTGTCATTACCCAATGTTCAACAACACTGTCTGTGCTGTCATTACCCAGTGTTCAACAACACTGGCCCTGCTGTCATTATCCAGAGATCAACAACACTGTCTCTGCTGTCATTACCCAGTGTTCAACAACACTTGCCCTGCTGTCATTATCCAGCGTTCAACAACACTGTCTCTGCTATCATTGCCCAGTGTTCAACAACACTGTCTCTGCTGTCATTATCCTGTGTTCAACAACACTGTCTCTGCTGTCATTACCCACTGATCAACAACACTGGCCCTGCTGTCATTGCCCAGTGTTCAACAACACTGACTCTGCTATAATTGCCCAGTGTTCAACAACAATGTCTCTGCTGTCATTGCCCAGTGTTCAACAACACTGTCTCTGCTGTCATTGCCCAGTGTTCAAACACACTGGCCCTGCTCTCTATTCCCAGTGTTCAACAACATTGGCCCTGCTGTCATTGCCCAGTGTTCAACAACACTGGCCCTGCTGCCATGACCCAGTGTTCAACAACACTGGCCCTGCTGTCCTTACCCAGTGTTCAACAACACTGTCTCTGCTGTCATTACCCAGTGTTCAACAACACAGTCTCTGCTGTCATTACCCAGTGTTCAACAACTCTTTCAGTGCTATCATTGCCCAGTGTACAACAACACTGGCCCTGCTGTCATTACCCAGTGTTCAACAACATTGTCTCCGCTGTCATTGCCCAGTGTTCAACAACAATGTCTCTGCTTTCATTGAACAGTGTTCAACAACACTGTATCTGGTGTCATTGCCCAGTGTTCAACAACACTGGCCCTGCTGTCTGTGCCCAGTGTTCAACAACACTTACCCTGCTGTCATATCCCCAGTGTTCAACAACACTGTCTCCACTGTCATTGCCCAGTGTTCAACAACACTGGCCCTGCTGTCATTACGCAGTGTTCAACAACACTCTCTCTGCTGTCATTGCACATTGTTCAACAACAATGTCTCTGCTGTCATTGCCCAGTGTTCAACAACACTGTCTCTGCTGTCATTGCCCAGTGTTCAACAAAACTGGCCCTGCTGTCTGTGCCCAGTGTTCAACAACATTGGTCCTGCTGTCATTACCCCGCGTTCAACAACACTGTCTCCGCTGTCATTGCCCAGTGTTCAACAACACTGTCTCTGCTGTCATTATCCAGTGTTCAACAACACTGGCCCTGCTGTCATTACCCAATGTTCAACAACACTGTCTGTGCTGTCATTACCCAGTGTTCAACAACACTGGCCCTGCTGTCATTATCCAGAGATCAACAACACTGTCTCTGCTGTCATTACCCAGTGTTCAACAACACTTGCCCTGCTGTCATTATCCAGCGTTCAACAACACTGTCTCTGCTATCATTGCCCAGTGTTCAACAACACTGTCTCTGCTGTCATTATCCTGTGTTCAACAACACTGTCTCTGCTGTCATTACCCACTGATCAACAACACTGGTCCAGCTGTCATTGCCCAGTGTTCAACAACACAGACTCTGATATAATTGCCCAGTGTTCAACAACAATGTCTCTGCTGTCATTGCCCAGTGTTCAACAACACTGTCTCTGCTGTCATTGCCCAGTGTTCAACCACACTGGCCCTGCTCTCTATTCCCAGTGTTCAACAACATTGGCCCTGCTGTCATTGCCCAGTGTTCAACAACACTGGCCCTGCTGCCATGACCCAGTGTTCAACAACACTGGCCCTGCTGTCCTTACCCAGTGTTCAACAACACTGTCTCCGCTGTCATTGCCCAGTGTTCAACAACACTGTCTCTGCTGTCATTGCCCAGTGTTCAATCACACTGGCCCAGCTCTCTATTCCCAGTGTTCAACAACACTGGCCCTGCTGTCCTTACCCAGTGTTCAACAACACTGTCTCCGCTGTCATTGCCCAGTGTTCAACAACACTGTCTCTGCTGTCATTGCCCAGTGTTCAATCACACTGGCCCAGCTCTCTATTCCCAGTGTTCAACAACACTGGCCCTGCTGTCATTGCCCAGTGTTCAACAACACAATCTCTGCTGTCATTACCCAGTGTTCAACAACACTGGCCCTGCTGTCATTATCCAGTGTTCAAGAACATTGTCTCTGCTGTCATTACCCAATGTTCAACAACACTGGCCCTGCTGTCATTGCCCAGTGATCAACAACTCTTTCAGTGCTATCATTGCGCAGTGTTCAACAACACTGGCCCTGCTGTCATTACCCAGTGTTCAACAACATTGTCTCCGCTGTCATTGCCCAGTGTTCAACAACAATGTCTCTGCTGTCATTGAACAGTGTTCAACAAAATTGTATCTGGTGTCATTGCCCAGTGTTCAACAACACTGGCCCTGCTGTCTGTGCCCAGTGTTCAACAACACTGGCCCTGCTGTCATTGCCCAGTGTTCAACAACACTGTCTCCACTGTCATTGCCCAGTGTTCAACAACACTGGCCCTGCTGTCATTACGCAGTGTTCAATAACACTCTCTCTGCTGTCATTCCACAGTGTTCAACAATAATGTCTCTGCTGTCATTGCCCAGTGTTCAACAACACTGGCCCTGCTGTCATTACGCAGTGTTCAATAACAATCTCTCTGCTGTAATAACCCAGTGTTCAACAACAATGTCTCTGCTGTCATTGCCCCGTGTTCAACAACACTGTCTCTGCTGTCATTGAACAGTGTTCAACAAAACTGGCCCGGCAGTCTGTGCCCAGTGTTCAACAACACTGTCCCTGCTGTCATTGCCCTGTGTTCAACAAAACTGGCTCTGCTGTCTGTGCCCAGTGTTCAAAAGCACTGGCCCTGATGTCAATACCCAGTGTTCAACAACACTGTCTCCGCTGTCATTGCCCAGTGTTCAACAACACTGGCACTGCTGTCATTATCCAGTGTTCCACAACACTGACTCTGCTGTCATTGCCCAGTGTTTAACAACAATGTCTCTGCTGTCATTGCCCAGTGTTCAACAACACTGTCTCTGCTGTCATTGCCCAGTGTTCAACAAAACTGGCCCGGCTGTCTGTTCCGAGTGTTCAACAACATTGGCCCTGCTGTCATTGCCCAGTGTTCAACATAACTTGCCCTGCTGCCATTACCCAGTGTTCAACAACACTGGCCCTGCTGTCATTACCCAGTGTTCAACAAAACTGTCTCTGCTGTCATTACCCAGTGTTCAACAACACTGTCTCTGCTGTCATTACCCAGTGTTCAACAACACTGGCCCCGCTGTCATCATCCAGTGTTCAACAACACTGGCCCTGCTGTCATTATCCAGTGTTCAAGAACACTGTCTCTGCTGTCATTACCCAATGTTCAAATACACTGTCTCTGCTGTCATTACGCAGTGTTCAACAACACTGTCTCTGCTGTCATTGCACAGTGTTCAACAACACTGAGCCTACTCTCATTTTCCAGTGTTCAACAACACTGACTCTGCTGTCATTGCCCAGTGTTCAACAATAATGCCTCTGCTGTCATTGCCCAGTGTTCAACAACACTGTCTCTACTGTCATTGCCCAGAGTTCAACAAAACTGGCCCTGCTGTCTGTGCCCAGTGTTCAACAACACTGGCCCTGCTGTCAATGACCAGTGTTCAACAACACTGTCCCCGCGGTCATTGCCCAGTGTTCAACAACACTGACGCTGCTGTCATTATCCAGTGTTCAACAACACTGTCTCTGCTACCATTGCCCAGTGTTCAACAACACTGTCTCTGCTGTCATTACCCAGTGTTCAACAACACTGGCCCTGCTGTCATTATCCAGAGTTCAACAACACTTCCTCTGCTATCATTGCCCAGTGTTCAACAACACTGCGCCTACTGTCATTTACCAGTGTTCAAAACACTGACTCTGCTGTCATTGCCCAGTGTTCAACAATAATGTCTCTGCTGTCATTGCCCAGTATTCAACAACACTGTCTCTACTGTCATTGCCCAGAGTTCAACAAAACTGGCCCTGCTGTCGGTGCCCAGTGTTCAACAACACTGGCCCTGCTGTCAATGACCAGTGTTCAACAACACTGTCCCCGCGGTCATTGCCCAGTGTTCAACAACACTGGCCCTGCTGTCATTATCCAGTGTTCAACAACACTATCTCTGCTACCATTGCCCAGTGTTCAACAACACTGTCTCTGCTGTCATTACCCAGTGTTCAACAACACTGGCCCTGCTGTCATTATCCAGTGTTCAAGAACAATGTCTCTGCTGGCATTACCCAATGTTCAACAACACTGTCTCTGCTTTCATTACCCAGTGTTCAACAACACTGTCACCGCCGCCATTGCCCAGTGTTCAACAACACTGGCCCTGCTGTCATTATCCAGTGTTCAACAATACTGTCTCTGCTATCATTGCCCAGTGTTCAACAACACTGTCTCTGCTGTCATTACCCAGTGTTCAACAACACTGCCCTGCTGTCATTATCCAGTGTTCAACAACACTCTCTCTGCTGTCAATGACCAGTGTTCAACAACACTGTCTCCGCTGTCATTGCCCAGTGTTCAACAACACTGTCTCTGCTGTCATTGCCCAGTGTTCAACAACAATGTCTCTGCTGTCATTGCCCAGTGATCAACAACACTGTCTCTGCTGTCATTGCCCAGTGTTCAATCACACTGGCCCTGCTCTCTATTCCCAGTGTTCAACAACATTGGCCCTGCTGTCATTGCCCAGTGTTCAACAACACTGGCCCTGCTGCCATTACCCAGTGTTCAACAACACTGGCCCTGCTGTCATTACCCAGTGTTCAACAACACTCTCTCTGCTGTCATTGCACAGTGTTCAACAACAATGTCTCTGCTGTCATTGCCCAGTGTTCAACAACACTGGCCCTGCTGTCATTGCCCAGTGTTCAACAAAACTGGCTCTGCTGTCTGTGCCCAGTGTTCAAAAACACTGGCCCTGATGTCAATGCCCAGTGTTCAACAACACTGTCTCCGCTGTCATTGCCCAGTGTTCAACAACACTGGCACTGCTGTCATTATCCAGTGTTCCACAACACTGACTCTGCTGTCATTGCCCTGTGTTTAACAACAATGTCTCTGCTGTCATTGCCCAGTGTTCAACAACACTGTCTCTGCTGTCATTGCCCAGTGTTCAACAAAACTGGCCCGGCTGTCTGTCCCCAGTGTTCAACAACATTGGCCCTGCTGTCATTGCCCAGTGTTAAACAACACTGTCTCTGCTGTCATTACCAAGTGTTCAACAACACTGTCTCTGCTGTCATTACCCATTGTTCAACAACACTGGCCCTGCTGTCATTACCCAGTGTTCAAGAACACTGTCTCTGCTGTCATTACCCAATGTTCAAATACACTGTCTCTGCTGTCATTACGCAGTGTTCAACAACACTGTCTCTGCTGTCATTGCACAGTGTTCAACAACACTGAGCCTACTGTCATTTTCCAGTGTTCTACAACACTGACACTGCTGTCATTGGCCCGTGTTCAACAATTATGTCTCTGCTGTCATTGCCCAGTGTTCAACAACACTGTCTCTACTGTCATTGCCCAGAGTTCAACAAAACTGGCCCTGCTGTCTGTGCCCAGTGTTCAACAACACTGGCCCTGCTGTCAATGACCAGTGTTCAACAACACTGTCTCCGCTGTCATTGCCCAGTGTTCAACAACACTGGCCCCGCTGTCATTATTCAGTGTTCAACAACACTGTCTCTGCTACCATTGCCCAGTGTTCAAGAACACTGTCTCTGCTGTCATTACCCAGTGTTCAACAACACTGGCCCTCCTGTTATTATCCAGTGTTCAAGAACACTGTCTCTATTGTCATTACCCAATGTTCAACAACACTGTCTCTGCTGTCATTACCCAGTGTTCAACAAATCTGTCTCCGCCGTCATTGCCCAGTGTTCAACAACACTGGCCCTGCTGTCATTATCCAGTGTTCAACAATACTGTCTCTGCTATCATTGCCCAGTGTTCAACTACACTGTCTCTGCTGTCATGACCCAGTGTTCAACAACACTGGCCCTGCTGTCATTATCCCGTGTTCAACAAAACTCTCTCTGCTGTCAATGACCAGTGTTCAACAACACTGTCTCCGCTGTCATTGCCCAGTGTTCAACAACCCTGGCCCTGCCGTCATTATCCAGTGTTCAACAACACTGTCTCTGCTATCATTGCCCAGTGTTCAACAACACTGTCTCTGCTGTCATTATCCAGTGTTCAACAACACTGTCTCTGCTGTCATTACCCAGTGCTCAACAACACTGGCCCTGCTGTCATTGCCCAGTGTTCAACAACACTGACTCTGCTGTAATTGCCCAGTGTTCAACAACAAAGTCTCTGCTGTCATTGCCCAGTGTTCAACAACACTGTCTCTGCTGTCATTGCCCAGTGTTCAAACACACTGGCCCTGCTCTCTGTTCCCAGTGTTCAACAACATTGGCCTTGCTGTCATTGCCCAGTGTTCAACAACACTGGCCCTGCTGTCATTACCCAGTGTTCAACAACACTGGCCCTGCTGTCATTATCCAGTGTTCAAGAACATTGTCTCTGCTGTCATTACCCAATGTTCAACAACACTGTCTCTGCTGTCATTATCCAGTGTTCAAGAACATTGTCTCTGCTGTCATTACCCAATGTTCAACAATACTGGCCCTGCTGTCATTGCCCAGTCATCAACAACTCTTTCAGTGCTATCATTGCCCAGTGTTCAACAACACTGGCCCTGCTGTCATTACCCAGTGTTCAACAACATTGTCTCCGCTGTCATTGCCCTGTGTTCAACAACAATGTCTCTGCTGTCATTGAACAGTGTTCAACAACACTGTATCTGGTGTCATTGCCCAGTGTTCAACAATACTGGCCCTGCTGTCTGTGCCCAGTGTTCAACAACACTGGCCCTGCTGTCATTGCCCAGTGTTCAACAACACTGTCTCCACTGTCATTGCCCAGTGTTCAACAACACTGGCCCTGCTGTCATTACGCAGTGTTCAATAACACTCTCTCTGCTGTCATTGCACAGTGTTCAACAACAATGTCTCTGGTGTCATTGCCCAGTGTTCAACAATACTGGCCCTGCTGTCTGTGCCCAGTGTTCAACAACACTGGCCCTGCTGTCATTGCCCAGTGTTCAACAAAACTGGTTCTGCTGTCTGTGCCCAGTTTTCAACAACACTGTCTCTGCTGTCATTGCCCAGTGTTCAGCAAAACTGGCCCGGCTGTCTGTGCCCAGTGTTCAACAACACTGGCCCTGCTGTCATTGCCCAGAGTTCAACAAAACTGGCCCTGCTGACTGTGCCCAGTGTTCAACAACACTGGCCCGGCTGTCTGTGCCCAGTGTTCAACAACACTGTCTCTGCTGTCATTGCCCAGTGTTCAACAAAACTGGCCCTGCTGTCTGTGCCCAGTGTTCTACCACACTGGCCCTGCTGTCAATGACCAGTGTTCAACTACACTGGTCCTGCTGTCATTATCCAGTGTTCAGCAACACTGTCTCTGCTATCATTGCCCAGTGTTCAAGAACACTGTCTCTGCTGTCATTACCCAGTGTTCAACAACACTGGCCCTGCTGTTATTATCCAGTGTTCACGAACACTGTCTCTATTGTCATTACCCAATGTTCAACAACACTGTCTCTGCTGTCATTACCCAGTGTTCAACAAATCTGTCTCTACCGTCATTGCCCAGTGTTCAACAACACTGGCCCTGCTGTCATTATCCAGTGTTCAACAACACTGGCCCTGCTGTCATTACCCAGTGTTCAACAACACTGTCTCTGCTGTCATTACCCAGTGTTCAACAACACTGTCTCTGCTGTCATTACCCAGTGTTCAACAACACTGGCCCCGCTGTCATCATCCAGTGTTCAACAACACTGGCCCTGCTGTCATTATCCAGTGTTCAAGAACACTGTCTCTGCTGTCATTACCCAATGTTCAAATACACTGTCTCTGCTGTCATTACGCAGTGTTCAACAACACTTTCTCTGCTGCCATTGCACAGTGTTCAACAACACTGAGCCTACTCTCATTTTCCAGTGTTCAACAACACTGACTCTGCTGTCATTGCCCAGTGTTCAACAATAATGCCTCTGCTGTCATTGCCCAGTGTTCAACAACACTGTCTCTACTGTCATTGCCCAGAGTTCAACAAAACTGGCCCTGCTGTCTGTGCCCAGTGTTCAACAACACTGGCCCTGCTGTCAATGACCAGTGTTCAACAACACTGTCCCCGTGGTCATTGCCCAGTGTTCAACAACACTGACCCTGCTGTCATTATCCAGTGTTCAACAACACTGTCTCTGCTACCATTGCCCAGTGTTCAACAAGACTGTCTCTGCTGTCATTACCCAGTGTTCAACAACACTGGCCCTGCTGTCATTATCCAGAGTTCAACAACACTTCCTCTGCTATCATTGCCCAGTGTTCAACAACACTGCGCCTACTGTCATTTACCAGTGTTCAAAACACTGACTCTGCTGTCATTGCCCAGTGTTCAACAATAATGTCTCTGCTGTCATTGCCCAGTATTCAACAACACTGTCTCTACTGTCATTGCCCAGAGTTCAACAAAACTGGCCCTGCTGTCGGTGCCCAGTGTTCAACAACACTGGCCCTGCTGTCAATGACCAGTGTTCAACAACACTGTCCCCGCGGTCATTGCCCAGTGTTCAACAACACTGGCCCTGCTGTCATTATCCAGTGTTCAACAACACTATCTCTGCTACCATTGCCCAGTGTTCAACAACACTGTCTCTGCTGTCATTACCCAGTGTTCAACAACACTGGCCCTGCTGTCATTATCCAGTGTTCAAGAACAATGTCTCTGCTGGCATTACCCAATGTTCAACAACACTGTCTCTGCTTTCATTACCCAGTGTTCAACAACACTGTCACCGCCGCCATTGCCCAGTGTTCAACAACACTGGCCCTGCTGTCATTATCCAGTGTTCAACAATACTGTCTCTGCTATCATTGCCCAGTGTTCAACAACACTGTCTCTGCTGTCATTACCCAGTGTTCAACAACACTGCCCTGCTGTCATTATCCAGTGTTCAACAACACTCTCTCTGCTGTCAATGACCAGTGTTCAACAACACTGTCTCCGCTGTCATTGCCCAGTGTTCAACAACACTGTCTCTGCTGTCATTGCCCAGTGTACAACAACAATGTCTCTGCTGTCATTGCCCAGTGATCAACAACACTGTCTCTGCTGTCATTGCCCAGTGTTCAATCACACTGGCCCTGCTCTCTATTCCCAGTGTTCAACAACATTGGCCCTGCTGTCATTGCCCAGTGTTCAACAACACTGGCCCTGCTGCCATTACCCAGTGTTCAACAACACTGGCCCTGCTGTCATTACCCAGTGTTCAACAACACTCTCTCTGCTGTCATTGCACAGTGTTCAACAACAATGTCTCTGCTGTCATTGCCCAGTGTTCAACAACACTGGCCCTGCTGTCATTGCTCAGTGTTCAACAAAACTGGCTCTGCTGTCTGTGCCCAGTGTTCAAAAACACTGGCCCTGATGTCAATGCCCAGTGTTCAACAACACTGTCTCCGCTGTCATTGCCCAGTGTTCAACAACACTGGCACTGCTGTCATTATCCAGTGTTCCACAACACTGACTCTGCTGTCATTGCCCTGTGTTTAACAACAATGTCTCTGCTGTCATTGCCCAGTGTTCAACAACACTGTCTCTGCTGTCATTGCCCAGTGTTCAACAAAACTGGCCCGCCTGTCTGTCCCCAGTGTTCAACAACATTGGCCCTGCTGTCATTGCCCAGTGTTCAACAAAACTGGCCGTGCTGCCATTACCCAATGTTCAACAACACTGGCCCTGCTGTCATTACCCAGTGTTAAACAACACTGTCTCTGCTGTCATTACCCAGTGTTCAACAACACTGTCTCTGCTGTCATTACCCAGTGTTCAACAACACTGGCCCTGCTGTCATCATCCAGTGTTCAACAACACTGGCCCTGCTGTCATTACCCAGTGTTCAAGAACACTGTCTCTGCTGTCATTACCCAATGTTCAAATACACTGTCTCTGCTGTCATTACGCAGTGTTCAACAACACTGTCTCTGCTGTCATTGCACAGTGTTCAACAACACTGAGCCTACTGTCATTTTCCAGTGTTCTACAACACTGACACGGCTGTCATTGGCCCGTGTTCAACAATTATGTCTCTGCTGTCATTGCCCAGTGTTCAACAACACTGTCTCTACTGTCATTGCCCAGAGTTCAACAAAACTGGCCCTGCTGTCTGTGCCCAGTGTTCAACAACACTGGCCCTGCTGTCAATGACCAGTGTTCAACAACACTGTCTCCGCTGTCATTGCCCAGTGTTCAACAACACTGGCCACGCTGTCATTATCCAGTGTTCAACAACACTGTCTCTGCTACCATTGCCCAGTGTTCAAGAACACTGTCTCTGCTGTCATTACCCAGTGTTCAACAACACTGGCCCTCCTGTTATTATCCAGTGTTCAAGAACACTGTCTCTATTGTCATTACCCAATGTTCAACAACACTGTCTCTGCTGTCATTACCCAGTGTTCAACAAATCTGTCTCCGCCGTCATTGCCCAGTGTTCAACAACACTGGCCCTGCTGTCATTATCCAGTGTTCAACAATACTGTCTCTGCTATCATTGCCCAGTGTTCAACTACACTGTCTCTGCTGTCATGACCCAGTGTTCAACAACACTGGCCCTGCTGTCATTATCCCGTGTTCAACAAAACTCTCTCTGCTGTCAATGACCAGTGTTCAACAACACTGTCTCCGCTGTCATTGCCCAGTGTTCAACAACCCTGGCCCTGCCGTCATTATCCAGTGTTCAACAACACTGTCTCTGCTATCATTGCCCAGTGTTCAACAACACTGTCTCTGCTGTCATTATCCAGTGTTCAACAACACTGTCTCTGCTGTCATTACCCAGTGCTCAACAACACTGGCCCTGCTGTCATTGCCCAGTGTTCAACAACACTGACTCTGCTGTAATTGCCCAGTGTTCAACAACAAAGTCTCTGCTGTCATTGCCCAGTGTTCAACAACACTGTCTCTGCTGTCATTGCCCAGTGTTCAAACACACTGGCCCTGCTCTCTATTCCCAGTGTTCAACAACATTGGCCTTGCTGTCATTGCCCAGTGTTCAACAACACTGGCCCTGCTGTCATTACCCAGTGTTCAACAACACTGGCCCTGCTGTCATTATCCAGTGTTCAAGAACATTGTCTCTGCTGTCATTACCCAATGTTCAACAACACTGTCTCTGCTGTCATTATCCAGTGTTCAAGAACATTGTCTCTGCTGTCATTACCCAATGTTCAACAATACTGGCCCTGCTGTCATTGCCCAGTCATCAACAACTCTTTCAGTGCTATCATTGCCCAGTGTTCAACAACACTGGCCCTGCTGTCATTACCCAGTGTTCAACAACATTGTCTCCGCTGTCATTGCCCTGTGTTCAACAACAATGTCTCTGCTGTCATTGAACAGTGTTCAACAACACTGTATCTGGTGTCATTGCCCAGTGTTCAACAATACTGGCCCTGCTGTCTGTGCCCAGTGTTCAACAACACTGGCCCTGCTGTCATTGCCCAGTGTTCAACAACACTGTCTCCACTGTCATTGCCCAGTGTTCAACAACACTGGCCCTGCTGTCATTACGCAGTGTTCAACAACACTCTCTCTGCTGTCATTGCACAGTGTTCAACAACAATGTCTCTGCTGTCATTGCCCTGTGTTCAACAACACTGTCTCTGCTGTCATTGCCCAGTGTTCAACAAAACTGGCCCGGCTGTCTGTGCCCAGTGTTCAACAACACTGGCCCTGCTGTCATTGCCCAGTGTTCAACAAAACTGGCTCTGCTGTCTATGCCCAGTTTTCAACAACACTGTCTCTGCTGTCATTGCCCAGGGTCCTGCAAAACTGGCCCGGCTGTCTGTGCCCAGTGTTCAACAACACTGGCCCTGCTGTCATTGCCCAGAGTTCAACAAAACTGGCCCTGCTGACTGTGCCCAGTGTTCAACAACACTGGCCCGGCTGTCTGTGCCCAGTGTTCAACAACACTGTCTCTGCTGTCATTGCCCAGTGTTCAACAAAACTGGCCCTGCTGTCTGTGCCCAGTGTTCAACCACACTGGCCCTGCTGTCAATGACCAGTGTTCAACTACACTGGTCCTGCTGTCATTATCCAGTGTTCAGCAACACTGTCTCTGCTATCATTGCCCAGTGTTCAAGAACACTGTCTCTGCTGTCATTACCCAGTGTTCAACAACACTGGCCCTGCTGTTATTATCCAGTGTTCACGAACACTGTCTCTATTGTCATTACCCAATGTTCAACAACACTGTCTCTGCTGTCATTACCCAGTGTTCAACAAATCTGTCTCTACCGTCATTGCCCAGTGTTCAACAACACTGGCCCTGCTGTCATTATCCAGTGTTCAACAACACTGTCTCTGCTATCATTGCCCAGTGTTCAACAACACTGTCTCTGCTGTCATTATCCAGTGTTCAACAACACTGTCTCTGCTGTCATTACCCAGTGCTCAATAACACTGGCCCTGCTGTCATTGCCCAGTGTTCAACAACACTGACTCTGCTGTAATTGCCCAGTGTTCAACAACAAAGTCTCTGCTGTCATTGCCCAGTGTTCAACAACACTGTCTCTGCTGTCATTGCCCAGTGTTCAAACACACTGTCCCTGCTCTCTATTCCCAGTGTTCAACAATATTGGCCTTGTTGTCATTGCCCAGTGTTCAACAACACTGGCCCTGCTGTCATTACCCAGTGTTGAACAACACTGGCCCTGCTGTCATTATCCAGTGTTCAAGAACATTGTCTCTGCTGTCATTACCCAATGTTCAACAACACTGTCTCTGCTGTCATTATCCAGTGTTCAGCAGCACTGTCTCTGCTTTCATTACCAAGTGTTCAACAACACTGGCCCTGCTGTCATTGCCCAGTGTTCAACAACACTGACTCTGCTGTAATTGCCCAGTGTTCAACAACAATGTCTCTGCTGTCATTGCCCAGTGTTCAACAACACTGTCTCTGCTGTCATTGCCCAGTGTTCAAACACACTGGCCCTGCTCTCTATTCCCAGTGTTCAACAACACTGTCTCTGCTGTCATTGCCCAGTGTTCAACAAAACTGGCCCTGCTGTCTGTGCCCAGTGTTCAACCACACTGGCCCTGCTGTCAATGACCAGTGTTCAACTACTCTTTCTCCGCTGTCGTTGCCCAGTGTTCAACAACACTGGCCCTGCTGTCATTATCCAGTGTTCAGCAACACTGTCTCTGCTATCATTGCCCAGTGTTCAAGAACACTGTCTCTGCTGTCATTACCCAGTGTTCAACAACACTGGCCCTCCTGTTATTATCCAGTGTTCAAGAACACTGTCTCTATTGTCATTATCCAATGTTCAACATCACTGTCTCTGCTGTCATTACCCAGTGTTCAACAAATCTGTCTCCGCCGTCATTGCCCAGTGTTCAACAACACTGTCTCTGCTGTCATTGCCCAGTGTTCAACTGCACTGTCTCTGCTGTCATGACCCAGTGTTCAACAACACTGGCCCTGCTGTCACTATCCCGTGTTCAACAACACTCTCACTGCTGTCAATGACCAGTGTTCAACAACACTGTCTCCGCTGTCATTGCCCAGTGTTCAACAACCCTGGCCCTGCTGTCATTATCCAGTGTTCAACAACACTGTCTCTGCTATCATTGCCCAGTGTTCAACAACACTGTCTCTGCTGTCATTATCCAGTGTTCAACAACACTGTCTCTGCTGTCATTACCCAGTGCTCAACAACACTGGCCCTGCTGTCATTGCCCAGTGTTCAACAACACTGACTCTGCTGTAATTGCCCAGTGTTCAACAACAAAGTCTCTGCTGTCATTGCCCAGTGTTCAACAACACTGTCTCTGCTGTCATTGCCCAGTGTTCAAACACAATGGCCCTGCTCTCTATTCCCAGTGTTCAACAACATTGGCCTTGCTGTCATTGCCCAGTGTTCAAAAACACTGGCCCTGCTGTCATTACCCAGTGTTCAACAACACTGGCCCTGCTGTCATTATCCAGTGTTCAAGAACATTGTCTCTGCTGTCATTACCCAATGTTCAACAACACTGTCTCTGCTGTCATTATCCAGTGTTCAACAACACTGTCTCTGCTGTCATTACCCAGTGTTCAACAACACTGGCCCTGCTGTCATTGTCCAGTGTTCAACAACACTGACTCTGCTGTAATTGCCCAGTGTTCAACAACAATGTCTCTGCTGTCATTGCCCAGTGTTCAACAACACTGTCTCTGCTGTCATTGCCCAGTGTTCAAACACACTGGCCCTGCTCTCTATTCCCAGTGTTCACCAACATTGGCCCTGCTGTCATTGACCAGTGTTCAACAACACTGTCTCCGCTGTCATTGCGCAGTGTTCAACAACACTGTCCCTGCTGTCATTATCCAGTGTTCAGCAACACTGTCTCTGCTATCATTGCCCAGTGTTCAACAACACTGTCTCTGCTGTCATTACCCAGTGTTCAACAACACTGGCCCGGCTTTCATTATCCAGTGTTCAAGAGCACTGTCTCTGCAGTCATTACCCAATGTTCAACAACACTGTCTCTGCTGTCATTACCCTGTGTTCAACAACACTGGCCCTGCTGTCATTATCCTGTGTTCAGCAACACTGACTTTGCTGTAATTGCCCAGTGTTCAACAACAATATCTCTGCTGTCATTGCCCAGTGTTCAACAACACTGTCTCTGCTGTCATTGCCCTGTGTTCAACAACACTGGCACTGCTCTCTATTCCCAGTGTTCAACAACATTGGCCCTGCTGTCATTGCCCAGTGTTCAACAAAACTGGCTCTGCTGCCATTACCCAGTGTTCAACAACACTGTCTCTGCTGTCATTGCCCAGTGTTCAACAACACTGTCTCTGCTGTCATTGCCCAGTGTTCAACAACACTGGCCCTGCTCTCTGTGCCCAGTGTTCAACAACACTGTCTCTGCTGTAATTACCCAGTGTTCAACAAAACTGTCTCTGCTGTCATTGCCCAGTGTTCAACAACACTGTCTGTGCTGTCATTACTCAGTGTTCAACAACACTGTCTCTGCTGTCACTGCCCAGTGTTCAACAACTCTTTCACTGCTATCATTGCCCAGTGTTCAACAACACTGACCCTGCTGTCATTGCCCAGTGTTCAACAACAATATCTCTGCTGTCATTGCTCAGTGTTCAACAACACTGGCCCTGCTGTCATTATCCAGTGTTCAACAACACTGAATCTGCTGTCATTGCCCAGTGTTCAACAACAAAGTCTCTGCTGTCATTGCACAGTTTTCAACAACACTGTCTCTGCTGTCATTGCCCAGTGTTCAACAAAACTGGTCCGGATGTCTGTGCCCAGTGTTCAACAACACTGGCCCTGCTGTCATTGACCAGTGTTCAACAACACTGTCTCTGCTGTCATTACTCAGTGTTCAACAACACTGGCCCTGCTGTCATTAACCCGTGTTCAAGAACACTGTCTCTGCTGTCATTACCCAATGTTCAACAACACTGTCTCTGCTGTCATTACCCAGTGTTCAACAACACTGTCCCTGCTGTCATTATCCTGTTCTCAACAACACTGACTCTGCTGTAATTGCCCAGTGTTCAACAACAATATCTCTGCTGTCATTGCCCAGTGTTCAACAACACTGTCTCTGCTGTCATTGCCCTGTGTTCAACAACACTGGCACTGCTCTCTATTCCCAGTGTTCAACAACATTGGCCCTGCTGTCATTGCCCAGTGTTCAACAAAACTGGCTCTGCTGCCATTACCCAGTGTTCAACAACACTGGCCCTGGTGTCATTACCCAGTGTTCAACAACACTGTCTCTGCTGTCATTACCCAGTGTTCAACAACACTGTCTCTGCTGTCATTACCCAGTGTTCAACAACACTGGCCCTGCTGTCATTATCCAGTGTTCAATAACACTGGCCCTGCTGTCATTATCCAGTGTTCAAGAACACTGTCTCTGCTGTCATTACCCAATGTTCAAATACACTGTCTCTGCTGTCATTACCCAGTGTTCAACAACACTGTCTCTGCTGTCATTGCACAGTGTTCAACAACACTGAGCCTACTGTCACATCCCAGTGTTCAACAACACTGGCCCTGCTGTCATTGCCCAGTGTTCAACAATAATGTCTCTGCTGTCATTACCCAGTGTTCAACAAAACTGGCCCTGCTGTCAATGACCAGTGTTCAACAACACTATCTCCGCTGTCATTGCCCAGTGTTCAACCAAACTGGCCCTGCTGCCTGTGCCCAGTGTTCAACAACATTGGTCCTGCTGTCATTACCCCGCGTTCAACAACACTGTCTCCGCTGTCATTGCCCAGTGTTCAACAACACTGTCTCTGCTGTCATTATCCAGTGTTCGACAACACTGTCTCTGCTCCCATTGCCCAGTGTTCAACAACACTGGCCCTGCTGTCATTACCCAATGTTCAACAACACTGTCTGTGCTGTCATTACCCAGTGTTCAACAACACTGGCCCTGCTGTCATTATCCAGAGATCAACAACACTGTCTCTGCTGTCATTACCCAGTGTTCAACAACACTTGCCCTGCTGTCATTATCCAGCGTTCAACAACACTGTCTCTGCTATCATTGCCCAGTGTTCAACAACACTGTCTCTGCTGTCATTATCCTGTGTTCAACAACACTGTCTCTGCTGTCATTACCCACTGATCAACAACACTGGCCCTGCTGTCATTGCCCAGTGTTCAACAACACTGACTCTGCTATAATTGCCCAGTGTTCAACAACAATGTCTCTGCTGTCATTGCCCAGTGTTCAACAACACTGTCTCTGCTGTCATTGCCCAGTGTTCAAACACACTGGCCCTGCTCTCTATTCCCAGTGTTCAACAACATTGGCCCTGCTGTCATTGCCCAGTGTTCAACAACACTGGCCCTGCTGCCATGACCCAGTGTTCAACAACACTGGCCCTGCTGTCCTTACCCAGTGTTCAACAACACTGTCTCTGCTGTCATTACCCAGTGTTCAACAACACAGTCTCTGCTGTCATTACCCAGTGTTCAACAACTCTTTCAGTGCTATCATTGCCCAGTGTACAACAACACTGGCCCTGCTGTCATTACCCAGTGTTCAACAACATTGTCTCCGCTGTCATTGCCCAGTGTTCAACAACAATGTCTCTGCTTTCATTGAACAGTGTTCAACAACACTGTATCTGGTGTCATTGCCCAGTGTTCAACAACACTGGCCCTGCTGTCTGTGCCCAGTGTTCAACAACACTTACCCTGCTGTCATATCCCCAGTGTTCAACAACACTGTCTCCACTGTCATTGCCCAGTGTTCAACAACACTGGCCCTGCTGTCATTACGCAGTGTTCAACAACACTCTCTCTGCTGTCATTGCACATTGTTCAACAACAATGTCTCTGCTGTCATTGCCCAGTGTTCAACAACACTGTCTCTGCTGTCATTGCCCAGTGTTCAACAAAACTGGCCCTGCTGTCTGTGCCCAGTGTTCAACAACATTGGTCCTGCTGTCATTACCCCGCGTTCAACAACACTGTCTCCGCTGTCATTGCCCAGTGTTCAAAAACACTGTCTCTGCTGTCATTATCCAGTGTTTGACAACACTGTCTCTGCTCCCATTGCCCAGTGTTCAACAACACTGGCCCTGCTGTCATTACCCAATGTTCAACAACACTGTCTGTGCTGTCATTACCCAGTGTTCAACAACACTGGCCCTGCTGTCATTATCCAGAGATCAACAACACTGTCTCTGCTGTCATTACCCAGTGTTCAACAACACTTGCCCTGCTGTCATTATCCAGCGTTCAACAACACTGTCTCTGCTATCATTGCCCAGTGTTCAACAACACTGTCTCTGCTGTCATTATCCTGTGTTCAACAACACTGTCTCTGCTGTCATTACCCACTGATCAACAACACTGGCCCTGCTGTCATTGCCCAGTGTTCAACAACACTGACTCTGCTATAATTGCCCAGTGTTCAACAACAATGTCTCTGCTGTCATTGCCCAGTGTTCAACAACACTGTCTCTGCTGTCATTGCCCAGTGTTCAAACACACTGGCCCTGCTCTCTATTCCCAGTGTTCAACAACATTGGCCCTGCTGTCATTGCCCAGTGTTCAACAACACTGGCCCTGCTGCCATGACCCAGTGTTCAACAACACTGGCCCTGCTGTCCTTACCCAGTGTTCAACAACACTGTCTCTGCTGTCATTACCCAGTGTTCAACAACACAGTCTCTGCTGTCATTACCCAGTGTTCAACAACTCTTTCAGTGCTATCATTGCCCAGTGTACAACAACACTGGCCCTGCTGTCATTACCCAGTGTTCAACAACATTGTCTCCGCTGTCATTGCCCAGTGTTCAACAACAATGTCTCTGCTTTCATTGAACAGTGTTCAACAACACTGTATCTGGTGTCATTGCCCAGTGTTCAACAACACTGGCCCTGCTGTCTGTGCCCAGTGTTCAACAACACTTACCCTGCTGTCATATCCCCAGTGTTCAACAACACTGTCTCCACTGTCATTGCCCAGTGTTCAACAACACTGGCCCTGCTGTCATTACGCAGTGTTCAACAACACTCTCTCTGCTGTCATTGCACATTGTTCAACAACAATGTCTCTGCTGTCATTGCCCAGTGTTCAACAACACTGTCTCTGCTGTCATTGCCCAGTGTTCAACAAAACTGGCCCTGCTGTCTGTGCCCAGTGTTCAACAACATTGGTCCTGCTGTCATTACCCCGCGTTCAACAACACTGTCTCTGCTGTCATTGCCCAGTGTTCAACAACACTGTCTCTGCTGTCATTATCCAGTGTTCGACAACACTGTCTCTGCTCCCATTGCCCAGTGTTCAACAACACTGGCCCTGCTGTCATTACCCAATGTTCAACAACACTGTCTGTGCTGTCATTACCCAGTGTTCAACAACACTGGCCCTGCTGTCATTATCCAGAGATCAACAACACTGTCTCTGCTGTCATTACCCAGTGTTCAACAACACTTGCCCTGCTGTCATTATCCAGCGTTCAACAACACTGTCTCTGCTATCATTGCCCAGTGTTCAACAACACTGTCTCTGCTGTCATTATCCTGTGTTCAACAACACTGTCTCTGCTGTCATTACCCACTGATCAACAACACTGGCCCTGCTGTCATTGCCCAGTGTTCAACAACACTGACTCTGCTATAATTGCCCAGTGTTCAACAACAATGTCTCTGCTGTCATTGCCCAGTGTTCAACAACACTGTCTCTGCTGTCATTGCCCAGTGTTCAAACACACTGGCCCTGCTCTCTATTCCCAGTGTTCAACAACATTGGCCCTGCTGTCATTGCCCAGTGTTCAACAACACTGGCCCTGCTGCCATGACCCAGTGTTCAACAACACTGGCCCTGCTGTCCTTACCCAGTGTTCAACAACACTGTCTCTGCTGTCATTACCCAGTGTTCAACAACACAGTCTCTGCTGTCATTACCCAGTGTTCAACAACTCTTTCAGTGCTATCATTGCCCAGTGTACAACAACACTGGCCCTGCTGTCATTACCCAGTGTTCAACAACATTGTCTCCGCTGTCATTGCCCAGTGTTCAACAACAATGTCTCTGCTTTCATTGAACAGTGTTCAACAACACTGTATCTGGTGTCATTGCCCAGTGTTCAACAACACTGGCCCTGCTGTCTGTGCCCAGTGTTCAACAACACTTACCCTGCTGTCATATCCCCAGTGTTCAACAACACTGTCTCCACTGTCATTGCCCAGTGTTCAACAACACTGGCCCTGCTGTCATTACGCAGTGTTCAACAACACTCTATCTGCTGTCATTGCACATTGTTCAACAACAATGTCTCTGCTGTCATTGCCCAGTGTTCAACAACACTGTCTCTGCTGTCATTGCCCAGTGTTCAACAAAACTGGCCCTGCTGTCTGTGCCCAGTGTTCAACAACACTGTCTCTGCTGTCATTGCCCAGTGTTCAACAAAACTGGCCCTGCTGTCTGTGCCCACTATTCAACAACACTGGCCCTGCTGTCATTGCCCAGTGTTCAACAACACTGTCTCCACTGTCATTGCCCAGTGTTCAACAACACTGGCCCTGCTGTCATTACGCCGTGTTCAACAACACTCTCTCTGCTGTCATTGCACATTGTTCAACAACAATGTCTCTGCTGTCATTGCCCAGTGTTCAACAACACTGTCTCTGCTGTCATTGCCCAGTGTTCAACAAAACTGGCCCTGCTGTCTGTGCCCAGTGTTCAACAACACTGTCTCTGCTGTCATTGCCCAGTGTTCAACAAAACTGGCCCTGCTGTCTGTGCCCACTATTCAACAACACTGTCTCTGCTGTCATTGCCCAGTGTTCAACAAAACTGGCCCTGCTGTCTGTGCTCAGTGTTCAACAACACTGTCTCTGCTGTCTTTGCCCAGTGTTCAACAACACTGGCCCTGCTGTCATTACCCAGTGTTCAACAACACTGGCCCTGTTGTCATTACCCAGTGTTCAACAACACTGTCTCTGCTGTCATTACCCAGTGTTCAACAACACTGACCCTGCTGTCATTACCCAGTGTTCAACAACACTGGCCCTGCTGTCATTACCCAGTGTTCAACAACACTGGCCCTGTTGTCATTACCCAGTGTTCAACAACACTGTATCTGCTGTCATTGCCCAGTGTTCAACAAAACTGGCCCTGCAGTCTGTGCCCACTGTTCAACAACACTGGCCCTGCTGTCATTGCCCAGTGTTCAACAACTCTGTCTCTGCTGTCATTGACCAGTGTTCAACAACACTGTCTCTGCTGTCATTATCCAGTGTTCGACAACACTGTCTCTGCTCCCATTGCCCAGTGTTCAACAACACTGGCCCTGCTGTCATTACCCAATGTTCAACAACACTGTCTGTGCTGTCATTACCCAGTGTTCAACAACACTGGCCCTGCTGTCATTATCCAGAGATCAACAACACTGTCTCTGCTGTCATTACCCAGTGTTCAACAACACTTGCCCTGCTGTCATTATCCAGCGTTCAACAACACTGTCTCTGCTATCATTGCCCAGTGTTCAACAACACTGTCTCTGCTGTCATTATCCTGTGTTCAACAACACTGTCTCTGCTGTCATTACCCACTGATCAACAACACTGGCCCTGCTGTCATTGCCCAGTGTTCAACAATACTGTCTCTGCTGTAATTACCCAGTGTTCAACAAAACTGTCTCTGCTGTCATTTTCCAGTGTTCAACAACACTGTCTGTGCTGTCATTACTCAGTGTTCAACAACACTGTCTCTGCTGTCACTGCCCAGTGTTCAACAACTCTTTCACTGCTATCATTGCCCAGTGTTCAACAACACATACCCTGCTGTCATTGCCCAGTGTTCAACAACAATATCTCTGCTGTCATTGCTCAGTGTTCAACAACACTGGCCCTGCTGTCATTATCCAGTGTTCAACAACACTGAATCTGCTGTCATTGCCCAGTGTTCAACAACAAAGTCTCTGCTGTCATTGCACAGTTTTCAACAACACTGTCTCTGCTGTCATTGCCCAGTGTTCAACAAAACTGGTCCGGATGTCTGTGCCCAGTGTTCAACAACACTGGCCCTGCTGTCATTGACCAGTGTTCAACAACACTGTCTCTGCTGTCATTACTCAGTGTTCAACAACACTGGCCCTGCTGTCATTAACCCGTGTTCAAGAACACTGTCTCTGCTGTCATTACCCAATGTTCAACAACACTGTCTCTGCTGTCATTACCCAGTGTTCAACAACACTGGCCCTGCTGTCATTATCCTGTGCTCAACAACACTGACTCTGCTGTAATTGCCCAGTGTTCAACAACAATGTCTCTGCTGTCATTGCTCAGTGTTCAACAACACTGTCTCTGCTGTCATTGCCCAGTGTTCAACACTGGCCCTGCGCTCTGTTCACAATGTTCAACATCATTGGCCCTGCAGGCATTGCCCAGTGTTCAACAACACTGGCCCTGCTGTCATTACCCAGTGTTCAACAACACTGTCTCCGCTTTCATTGCCCAGTGTTCAACAACACTGGCCCTGCTGCCATTACCCAGTGTTCAACAACACTGTCTCTGCTGTCATTACCCTGTGTTCAACAACACTGTCTCTGCTGTCATTGCCCAGTGTTCAACAAAACTGGCATTGCTGTCTGTGCCCACTGTTCAACAACACTGTCTCTGCTGTCATTGCCCAGTGTTCAACAAAACTGGCCCTGCTGTCATTACCCAGTGTTCAACAACACTGTCTCCGCTTTCATTGCCCAGTGTTCAACAACACTGGCCCTGCTGTCATTACCCAGTGTTCAACAACACTGTCTCCGCTTTCATTGCCCAGTGTTCAACAACACTGGCCCTGCTGCCATTACCCAGTGTTCAACAACACTGTCTCTGCTGTCATTGCCCAGTGTTCAACAACACTGGCCCTGCTGTCATTACCCAGTGTTCAACAACACTGTCTCCGCTTTCATTGCCCAGTGTTCAACAACACTGTCTCTGCTGTCATTACCCAGTGTTCAACAACACTGTCCCTGCTGTCATTGCCCAGTGTTCAACAACTCTGTCTCTGCTGTCATTGACCAGTGTTCAACAACACTGTCTCTGCTATCATTACCCAGTGTTCAACAACACTGTCTCTGCTATCATTAGCCAGTGTTCAACAACACTGGCCCTGCTGTCATTATCCAGTGTTCAACAACACTGACTCTGCTGTCATTGCCCAGTGTTCACCAACAATGTCTCTGCTGTCATTGCCCAGTGTTCAACAACACTGTCTCTGCTGTCATTGCCCAGTGTTCAACAACACTGGCCCTGCTCTCTGTGCCCAGTGTTCAACAACATTGGTCCTGCTGCCATTGCCTAGTGTTTAACAACACTGTCTCTGCTGTCATTGCCCAGTGTTGGACAACACTGACCGTGCTGTAATTACCCAGTGTTCAACAACACTGTCTCCGCTGTCATTGCCCTGTGTTCAACAACACTGGCCCTGCTGTCATTACCCAGTGTTCAACAACACTGTCTCTGCTTTCATTACCCAGTGTTCAACAACACTGTCTCTGCTGTCATTGCCCAGTGTTCAACAACAATGTATCTGCTGTCATTGCCCAGTGTTCAACAACACTGTCTCTGCTGTCATTGCCCAGTGTTCAACAAAACTGGCCCTGTTGTCTGTGCCCACTGTTCAACAACACTGGCCCTGCTGTCATTGCCCAGTGTTCAACAACTCTGTCTCTGCTGTCATTGACCAGTGTTCAACAACACTCTCTCTGCTGTCATTTCCCAGTGTTCAACAACACTGGCCCTGCTGTCTGTGCCCAGTATTCAACAACACTGGCCCTGCTGTCATTACCCAGTGTTCAACAACATTGTCTCCGCTGTCATTCCCAGTGTTCAACAACAATGTCTCTGCTGTCATTGAACAGTGTTCAACAACATTGTATCTGGTGTCATTGCCCAGTGTTCAACAACACTGTCCCCACTGTCATTGCCCAGTGTTCAACAACACTGGCCCTGGTGTCATTATCCAGTGTTCAACAACACTGTCTCTGCTGTCATTACGCAGTGTTCAACAACACTCTCTCTGCTGTCATTGCACAGTGTTCAACAACACTGACCCTACTGTCATTACCCAGTGTTCAACAACACTGGCCCTGCTGTCATTATCCAGTGTTCAACAACACTGACTCTGCTGTCATTGCCCAGTGTTCAACAACAATGTCTCTGCTGTCATTACCCAGTTTTCAACAACACTGTCTCTGCTGTCATTGCCCAGTGTTCAACAAAACTGGTCCGGCTGTCTGTGCCCAGTGTTCAACAACACTGGCCCTGCTGTCATTAACCCGTGTTCAAGAACACTGCCTCTGCTGTCATTACCCAATGTTCAACAACACTGTCTCTGCTGTCATTACCCAGTGTTCAACAACACTGGCCCTGCTATCATTATCCAGTATTCAACAACACTGTCTCTGCTGTCATTAGCCAGTGTTCAACAACACTGGTCCTGCTGTCATTATCCAGTGTTCAACAACACTGACTCTGATGTCATTGCCCAGTGTTCAACTACAATGTCTCTGCTGTCATTGCCCAGTGTTCAACAACACTGGCCCGTCTCTCTGTGCCCAGTGTTCAACAACATTGGCCCTGCTGTCATTGCCCAGTGTTCAACAACACTGGCACTGCTGTCATTATCCAGTGTTCAACAACACTGGCCCTGCGCTCTATTCCCAGTGTTCAACAACACTGTCTCTGCTGTCACTGCCCAGTGTTCAACAACACTCTCTCTGCTGTCATTACCCAGTGTTCAACAACACTGTCTCTGCTGTCATTACCCAGTGTTCAACAACACTGTCTCTGCTGTCATTACCCAGTGTTCAACAACTCTGGCCCTGCGGTCATTATCCAGTGTTCAAGAACACTGTCTCTGCTGTCATTACCCAATGTTGAAAAACACTGTCTCTCCTGTCATTGCCCAGTGTTCAGCAACACTGGCCCTGCTGTCATTATCCAGTGTTCAACAACACTGTCTCTGCTGTCATTGCCCAGTGTTCAACAACAATGGCTCTGCTGTCATTGCCCAGTGTTCAACAAAACTGGCCCTGCTGTCTGTGCCCAGTGTTCAACAACACTGGCCCTGCTGTCATTGCCCAGTGTTCAACAACTCTGTCTCTGCTGTCATTGACCAGTGTTCAACAACACTGTCTCTGCTGTCATTGCCCAGTGTTCAGCAACACTGACCCTGCTGTCTGTGCCCAGTGTTCAACAACACTGGCCCTGCTGCCATTATCCAGTGTTCAACAACACTGTCTCTGCTATCATTCCCCAGTGTTCAACAACACTGTCTTGCTGTCATTACCCAGTGTTCAACAACACTGGTCCTGCTGTCATTATCCAGTGTTCAACAACACTGTCTCCGCTGTCATTACCCAATTTTCAACAACACTGGCCCTGCTGTCATTACCCAGTGTTCAGCAACTGTCTCTGCTGGCATTGCCCAGTGTTCAACAACACTGTCTCTGCTGTCATTACCCAGTGTTCAACAACACTGGCCCTGCTGTCATTACCCCGTGTTCAACAACACTGTCTCCGCTGTCATTGCCCAGTGTTCAACAACACTGGCCCTGCTGCCATTACCCAGTGTTCAACAACACAGTCTCTGCTGTCATTACCCAGTGTTCAACAACACTGTCTCTGCTGTCATTAACCAGTGTTCAACAACACTGTTTCTGCTATCATTATCCAGTGTTCAACAACACTGTCTCTGCTGTCATTGCCCAGTGTTCAACAATAATGGCTCTGCTGTCATTGCCCAGTGTTCAACAACACTGTCTCTGCTGTCATTGCCCAGTGTTCAACAAAACTGGCCCTGCTGTCTGTGCCCAGTGTTCAACAACACTGGCCCTGCTGTCATTGCCCAGTGTTCAACAACTCTGTCTCTGCTGTCATTGACCAGTTTTCAACAACACTGGCCCTGCTGTCATTACCCAGTGTTCAGCAACTGTCTCTGCTGTCATTACCCCGTGTTCAACAACACTGTCTCCGCTGTCATTGCCCAGTGTTCAACAACACTGGCCCTGCTTTCATTACCCAGTGTTCAACAACACAGTCTCTGCTGTCATTACCCAGTGTTCAACAACACTGTCACTGCTGTCATTACCCAGTGTTCAACAACACTGTCTCTGCTGTCATTGCCCAGTGTTCAACAACACTGTCTCTGCTGTCATTACCCAGTGTTCAACAACACTGTCTCTGCTGTCATTGACCAATGTTCAACAACACTGGCCCTGCTGTCATTATCCAGTGTTCAACAACACTGTCTCGGCTATCATTGCCCACTGTTCAACAACACTGTCTCTGCTGTCGTTACCCAGTGTTCAACAACACTGGCCCTGCTGTCATTATCCAGTGTTAAACAACATTGTCTCTGCTGTCATTGCCCAGTGTTCAACAACACTGTCTCTGCTGTCATTACCCAGTGTTCAACAACACTGGCCCTGCTGTCATTATCCAGTGTTCAACAACACCGACTATGCTGTCATTGCCCAGTGTTCAACAACATTGTCTCTGCTGTCATTGCCCAGTGTTCAACAACACTGTCTCTGCTGTCATTGCCCAGTGTTCAACAACACAGACCCTGTTCTCTGTGCCCAGTGTTCAACATCACTGTCTCTGCTGTCATTGCCCAGTGTTCAACAACACTGTCCCTGCTGTCATTACCCAGTCTTCAACAACACTGGCCATGCTGTCATTACCAAGTGTTCAAGAACACGGTCTCTGCTGTCATTACCCAGTGTTCAACAACACTGCCTCTGCTGTCACTGCCCAGTGTTCAACAACACTGTCTCTGCTGTCATTGCCCAATGTTCAACAACACTGTCTCTGCTGTCATTATCCAGTGTTCAACAACACTGTCTCTGCTATCATTATCCAGTGTTCAACAACACTGTCTCTGCTGTCATTAGCCAGTGTTCAACAACACTGGCCCTGCTGTCATTATCCAGTGTTCAACAACACTGACTCTGATGTCATTTCCAGTGTTCAACAACAATGACTCTGCTGTCATTGCCCAGTGTTCAACTACACTGGCCCGTCTCTCTGTGCCCAGTGTTCAACAACATTGGCCCTGCTGTCATTGCCCAGTGTTCAACAACACTGGCCCTGCTGTCATTATCCAGTGTTCAACAACACTGGCCCTGCGCTCTATTCCCAGTGTTCAACAACATTGGCTCTGCTGTCATTGCCCAGTGTTCAACAACACTGTCGCTGCTGTCACTGCCCAGTGTTCAACAACACTGTCTCTGCTGTCATTACCCAGTGTTCAACAACACTGTCTCTGCTTTCATTACACAGTGTTCAACAACACTCTCTGCTGTCATTACCCAGTCTTCAACAACTCTGGCCCTGCGGTCATTATCCAGTGTTCAAGAACACTGTCTCTGCTGTCATTACCCAATGTTCAACAACACTGTCTCTGCTGTCATTGCCCAGTGTTCAGCAACACTGGCCCTGCTGTCATTACCCAGTGTTCAACAACACTGTCTCCGCTGTGATTGCCCAGTGTTCAACAACACTGGCCCTGCTGTCATTACCCAGTGTGCAACAACACTGTCTCTGCTGTCATTACCCAATGTTCAACAACACTGTCTCTGCTGTCATTACCCACTGTTCAGCAACACTGGCCCTGCTGTCATTACCCAGTGTTCAACAACACTGTCTCCGCTGTGATTGCCCAGTGTGCAACAACACTGGCCCTGCTGTCATTACCCAGTGTTCAACAACACTGGCCCTGCTGTCATTACCCAGTGTTCAACAACACTGTCTCTGCTGTCATTAACCAGTGTTCAACAACACTGTTTCTGCTATAATTACCCAGTGTTCAACAACACTGTCTCTGCTGTCATTGCCCAGTGTTCAACAACAATGTCTCTGCTGTCATTGCCCAGTGTTCAACAACACTGTCTCTGCTGTCATTGCCCAGTGTTCAACAAAACTGGCCCTGCTGTCTGTGCCCAGTGTTCAACAACACTGGCCCTGCTTTCATTGCCCAGTGTTCAACAACTCTGTCTCTGCTGTCATTGACTAGTGTTCAACAACACTGTCTCTGCTGTCATTACCCAATGTTCAACAACACTGCCTCTGCTGTCATTACCCAGTGTTCAAGAACACTGTCTCTGCTGTCATTGCCCTGTGTTCAACAACACTGTCTCTGCTGTCATTACCCAGTGTTCAACATCACTGTCTCTGCTATCATTGCCCAGTGTTCAACAACACTGGCTCTGCTGTCGTTACCCAGTGTTCAACAACACTGGCCCTGCTGTCATTATCCAGTGTTAAACAGCACTGTCTCTGCTGTCATTACCCAATGTTCAACAACACTGTCTCTGCTGTCATTACCCAGTGTTCAACAACACTGGCCCTGCTGTCATTATCCAGTGTTCAACAACACCGACTCTGCTGTCATTGCCCAGTGTTCAACAACAATGTCTCTGCTGTCATTGCCCAGTGTTCAACAACACTGTCTCTGCTGTCATTGCCCAGTGTTCAACAACACAGGCCCTGTTCTCTGTGCCCAGTGTTCAACAACACTGTCTCTGCTGTCATTGCCCAGTGTTCAACAACACTGTATTTGCTGTCATTACCCAGTCTTCAACAACACTGGCCATGCTGTCATTGCCCAGTCTTCAACAACACTGTATCATCTGTCATTGTCCAGTGTTCAACAACACTGGCCCTGCTGTCATTGCCCAGTGTTCAACAACACTGTCTCTGCTGTCATTACCCAGTGTTCAACAACACTGGCCCTGCTGTCATTGCCCAATGTTCAACAACACTGTCTCTGCTGTCATTACCCAGTGTTCAACAACACTTGCCCTGCTGTCATTATCCAGTGTTCAACAACACTGTCTCTGCTATCATTACCCAGTGTTCAACATCACTGTCTCTGCTGTCATTAGCCAGTGTTCAACAACACTGGCCCTGCTGTCATTATCCAGTGTTCAACAACACTGACTCTGCTGTCATTGCCCAGTGTTCAACAACAATGTCTCTGCTGTCATTGCCCAGTGTTCAACAACACTGACCCACCTCTGCTGTCATTGCCCAGTGGTCAACAACATTGGCCCTGCTGTCATTGCCCAGTGTTCAACAACACTGTCTCTGCTGTCATTACCCAGTGTTCGACAACATTGGCCCTGCTGTCATTGCCCAGTGTTCAACAATACTGTCTCTGCTGTCACTGCCCAGTGTTCAACAACACTGTCTCTGCTGTCATTACCCAGTGTTCAACAACACTGTCTCTGCTGTCATTACACAGTGTTCAACAACACTCTCTGCTGTCATTACCCAGTCTTCAACAACTCTGGCCCTGCGGTCATTATCCAGTGTTCAAGAACACTGTCTCTGCTGTCATTACACTATGTTCAACAACACTGTCTCTGCTGTCATTGCCCAGTGTTCAGCAACACTGGCCCTGCTGTCATTACCCAGTGTTCAACAACACTGTCTCCGCTGTGATTGCCCAGTGTTCAACAACACTGGCCCTGCTGTCATTACCCAGTGTGCAACAACACTGTCTCTGCTGTCATTACCCAATGTTCAACAACACTGTCTCTGCTGTCATTACCCACTGTTCAGCAACACTGGCCCTGCTGTCATTACTCAGTGGTCAACAACACTGTCTCCGCTGTGATTGCCCAGTGTGCAACAACACTGGCCCTGCTGTCATTACCCAGTGTTCAACAACACTGGCCCTGCTGTCATTACCCAGTGTTCAACAACACTGTCTCTGCTGTCATTAACCAGTGTTCAACAACACTGTTTCTGCTATAATTACCCAGTGTTCAACAACACTGTCTCTGCTGTCATTGCCCAGTGTTCAACAACAATGTCTCTGCTGTCATTGCCCAGTGTTCAACAACACTGTCTCTGCTGTCATTGCCCAGTGTTCTACAAAACTTGCCCTGCTGTCTGTGCCCAGTGTTCAACAACACTGGCCCTGCTTTCATTGCCCAGTGTTCAACAACTCTGTCTCTGCTGTCATTGACTAGTGTTCAACAACACTGTCTCCGCTGTCATTGCCCAGTGTTCAACAACACTGGCCCTGCTGCCATTATCCAGTGTTCAACAACGCTGTCTCTGCTATCATTGCCCAGTGATCAACAACACTGTCTCTGCTGTCATTACCCAGTGTTCAACAACACTGGCCCTGCTGTCATTATCCAGTGTACAATAACACTGTCTCTGCTGTCATTACCCAATGTTCAACAACACTGCCTCTGCTGTCATTACCCAGTGTTCAAGAACACTGTCTCTGCTGTCATTGCCCTGTGTTCAACAACACTGTCTCTGCTGTCATTACCCAGTGTTCAACATCACTGTCTCTGCTATCATTGCCCAGTGTTCAACAACACTGGCTCTGCTGTCGTTACCCAGTGTTCAACAACACTGGCCCTGCTGTCATTATCCAGTGTTAAACAACACTGTCTCTGCTGTCATTACCCAATGTTCAACAACACTGTCTCTGCTGTCATTACCCAGTGTTCAACAACACTGGCCCTGCTGTCATTATCCAGTGTTCAACAACACCGACTCTGCTGTCATTGCCCAGTGTTCAACAACAATGTCTCTGCTGTCATTGCCCAGTGTTCAACAACACTGTCTCTGCTGTCATTGCCCAGTGTTCAACAACACAGGCCCTGTTCTCTATGCCCAGTGTTCAACAACACTGTCTCTGCTGTCATTGCCCAGTGTTCAACAACACTGTATTTGCTGTCATTACCCAGTCTTCAACAACACTGGCCATGCTGTCATTGCCCAGTCTTCAACAACACTGTATCATCTGTCATTGTCCAGTGTTCAACAACACTGGCCCTGCTGTCATTGCCCAGTGTTCAACAACACTGTCGCTGCTGTCATTACCCAGTGTTCAACAACACTGGCCCTGCTGTCATTGCCCAATGTTCAACAACACTGTCTCTGCTGTCATTACCCAGTGTTCAACAACACTTGCCCTGCTGTCATTATCCAGTGTTCAACAACACTGTCTCTGCTATCATTACCCAGTGTTCAACATCACTGTCTCTGCTGTCATTAGCCAGTGTTCAACAACACTGGCCCTGCTGTCATTATCCAGTGTTCAACAACACTGACTCTGCTGTCATTGCCCAGTGTTCAACAACAATGTCTCTGCTGTCATTGCCCAGTGTTCAACAACACTGACCCACCTCTGCTGTCATTGCCCAGTGGTCAACAACATTGGCCCTGCTGTCATTGCCCAGTGTTCAACAACACTGTCTCTGCTGTCATTACCCAGTGTTCGACAACATTGGCCCTGCTGTCATTGCCCAGTGTTCAACAATACTGTCTCAGCTATCACTGCCCAGTGTTCAACAACACTCCCTCTGCTGTCATTACCCAGTGTTCAACAACACTGTCTCTGCTGTCATTACCCAGTGTTTAGCAACACTGTCTCCGCTGTCATTGCCCAGTGTTCAACAACACTGGCCCTTCTGTCATTACCCAGTGTTCAACAACACTGGCTCTGCTGTCATTACCCAGTGTTCAACAACACTGGCCCTGCTGTCATTGCCCAGTGTTCAACAACTCCGTCTCTGCTGTCATTGCCCAGTGTTCAACAACACTGGTCCTGCTGTCTGTGCCCAGTGTTCAACAACACTGGCCCTGCTGCCATTGACTAGTGTTCAACAACACTGTCTCCACTGTCATTGCCCAGTGTTTAACAACACTGGCCCTGCTGTCATTATCCAGTGTTAAACAACACTGTCTCTGCTGTCATTACCCAATGTTCAACAACACTGTCTCTGCTGTCATTACCCAGTGTTCAACAACACTGGCCCTGCTGTCATTATCCAGTGTTCAACAACACTGACTCTGCTGTCATTGCCCAGTGTTCAACAACAATGTCTCTGCTGTCATTGCCCAGTGTTCAACAACACTGACCCACCTCTGCTGTCATTGCCCAGTGGTCAACAACATTGGCCCTGCTGTCATTGCCCAGTGTTCAACAACACTGTCTCTGCTTTCATTACCCAGTGTTCGACAACATTGGCCCTGCTGTCATTGCCCAGTGTTCAACAATACTGTCTCAGCTATCACTGCCCAGTGTTCAACAACACTCCCTCTGCTGTCATTACCCAGTGTTCAACAACACTGTCTCTGCTGTCATTACCCAGTGTTTAGCAACACTGTCTCCGCTGTCATTGCCCAGTGTTCAACAACACTGGCCCTTCTGTCATTACCCAGTTTTCAACAACACTGGCTCTGCTGTCATTACCCAGTGTTCAACAACACTGGCCCTGCTGTCATTGCCCAGTGTTCAACAACTCCGTCTCTGCTGTCATTGCCCAGTGTTCAACAACACTGGTCCTGCTGTCTGTGCCCAGTGTTCAACAACACTGGCCCTGCTGCCATTGACTAGTGTTCAACAACACTGTCTCCACTGTCATTGCCCAGTGTTTAACAACACTGGCCCTGCTGTCATTATCCAGTGTTAAACAACACTGTCTCTGCTGTCATTACCCAATGTTCAACAACACTGTCTCTGCTGTCATTACCCAGTGTTCAACAACACTGGCCCTGCTGTCATTATCCAGTGTTCAACAACACCGACTCTACTGTCATTGCCCAGTGTTCAACAACAATGTCTCTGCTGTCATTGCCCAGTGTTCAACAACACTGTCTCTGCTGTCATTGCCCAGTGTTCAACAACACAGGCTCTGTTCTCTGTGCCCAGTGTTCAACAACACTGTCTCTGCTGTCATTGCCCAGTGTTCAACAACACTGTATTTGCTGTCATTACCCAGTCTTCAACAACACTGGCCATGCTGTCATTGCCCAGTCTTCAACAACACTGTATCATCTGTCATTGTCCAGTGTTCAACAACACTGGCCCTGCTGTCATTGCCCAGTGTTCAACAACACTGTCTCTGCTGTCATTACCCAGTGTTCAACAACACTGGCCCTGCTGTCATTGCCCAATGTTCAACAACACTGTCTCTGCTGTCATTACCCAGTGTTCAACAACACTTGCCCTGCTGTCATTATCCAGTGTTCAACAACACTGTCTCTGCTATCATTACCCAGTGTTCAACATCACTGTCTCTGCTGTCATTAGCCAGTGTTCAACAACACTGGCCCTGCTGTCATTATCCAGTGTTCAACAACACTGACTCTGCTGTCATTGCCCAGTGTTCAACAACAATGTCTCTGCTGTCATTGCCCAGTGTTCAACAACACTGACCCACCTCTGCTGTCATTGCCCAGTGGTCAACAACATTGGCCCTGCTGTCATTGCCCAGTGTTCAACAACACTGTCTCTGCTGTCATTACCCAGTGTTCGACAACATTGGCCCTGCTGTCATTGCCCAGTGTTCAACAATACTGTCTCTGCTGTCACTGCCCAGTGTTCAACAACACTGTCTCTGCTGTCATTACCCAGTGTTCAACAACACTGTCTCTGCTGTCATTACACAGTGTTCTACAACACTCTCTGCTGTCATTACCCAGTCTTCAACAACTCTGGCCCTGCGGTCATTATCCAGTGTTCAAGAACACTGTCTCTGCTGTCATTACACTTTGTTCAACAACACTGTCTCTGCTGTCATTGCCCAGTGTTCAGCAACACTGGCCCTGCTGTCATTACCCAGTGTTCAACAACACTGTCTCCGCTGTGATTGCCCAGTGTTCAACAACACTGGCCCTGCTGTCATTACCCAGTGTGCAACAACACTGTCTCTGCTGTCATTACCCAATGTTCAACAACACTGTCTCTGCTGTCATTACCCACTGTTCAGCAACACTGGCCCTGCTGTCATTACCCAGTGTTCAACAACACTGTCTCCGCTGTGATTGCCCAGTGTGCAACAACACTGGCCCTGCTGTCATTACCCAGTGTTCAACAACACTGGCCCTGCTGTCATTACCCAGTGTTCAACAACACTGTCTCTGCTGTCATTAACCAGTGTTCAACAACACTGTTTCTGCTATAATTACCCAGTGTTCAACAACACTGTCTCTGCTGTCATTGCCCAGTGTTCAACAACAATGTCTCTGCTGTCATTGCCCAGTGTTCAACAACACTGTCTCTGCTGTCATTGCCCAGTGTTCTACAAAACTGGCCCTGCTGTCTGTGCCCAGTGTTCAACAACACTGGCCCTGCTTTCATTGCCCAGTGTTCAACAACTCTGTCTCTGCTGTCATTGACTAGTGTTCAACAACACTGTCTCCGCTGTCATTGCCCAGTGTTCAACAACACTGGCCCTGCTGCCATTATCCAGTGTTCAACAACGCTGTCTCTGCTATCATTGCCCAGTGATCAACAACACTGTCTCTGCTGTCATTACCCAGTGTTCAACAACACTGGCCCTGCTGTCATTATCCAGTGTACAATAACACTGTCTCTGCTGTCATTACCCAATGTTCAACAACACTGCCTCTGCTGTCATTACCCAGTGTTCAAGAACACTGTCTCTGCTGTCATTGCCCTGTGTTCAACAACACTGTCTCTGCTGTCATTACCCAGTGTTCAACATCACTGTCTCTGCTATCATTGCCCAGTGTTCAACAACACTGGCTCTGCTGTCGTTACCCAGTGTTCAACAACACTGGCCCTGCTGTCATTATCCAGTGTTAAACAACACTGTCTCTGCTGTCATTACCCAATGTTCAACAACACTGTCTCTGCTGTCATTACCCAGTGTTCAACAACACTGGCCCTGCTGTCATTATCCAGTGTTCAACAACACCGACTCTGCTGTCATTGCCCAGTGTTCAACAACAATGTCTCTGCTGTCATTGCCCAGTGTTCAACAACACTGTCTCTGCTGTCATTGCCCAGTGTTCAACAACACAGGCCCTGTTCTCTATGCCCTGTGTTCAACAACACTGTCTCTGCTGTCATTGCCCAGTGTTCAACAACACTGTATTTGCTGTCATTACCCAGTCTTCAACAACACTGGCCATGCTGTCATTGCCCAGTCTTCAACAACACTGTATCATCTGTCATTGTCCAGTGTTCAACAACACTGGCCCTGCTGTCATTGCCCAGTGTTCAACAACACTGTCTCTGCTGTCATTACCCAGTGTTCAACAACACTGGCCCTGCTGTCATTGCCCAATGTTCAACAACACTGTCTCTGCTGTCATTACCCAGTGTTCAACAACACTTGCCCTGCTGTCATTATCCAGTGTTCAACAACACTGTCTCTGCTATCATTACCCAGTGTTCAACATCACTGTCTCTGCTGTCATTAGCCAGTGTTCAACAACACTGGCCCTGCTGTCATTATCCAGTGTTCAACAACACTGACTCTGCTGTCATTGCCCAGTGTTCAACAACAATGTCTCTGCTGTCATTGCCCAGTGTTCAACAACACTGACCCACCTCTGCTGTCATTGCCCAGTGGTCAACAACATTGGCCCTGCTGTCATTGCCCAGTGTTCAACAACACTGTCTCTGCTGTCATTACCCAGTGTTCGACAACATTGGCCCTGCTGTCATTGCCCAGTGTTCAACAATACTGTCTCTGCTGTCACTGCCCAGTGTTCAACAACACTCCCTCTGCTGTCATTACCCAGTGTTCAACAACACTGTCTCTGCTGTCATTACCCAGTGTTTAGCAACACTGTCTCCGCTGTCATTGCCCAGTGTTCAACAACACTGGCCCTTCTGTCATTACCCAGTGTTCAACAACACTGGCTCTGCTGTCATTACCCAGTGTTCAACAACACTGGCCCTGCTGTCATTGCCCAGTGTTCAACAACTCCGTCTCTGCTGTCATTGCCCAGTGTTCAACAACACTGGTCCTGCTGTCTGTGCCCAGTGTTCAACAACACTGGCCCTGCTGCCATTGACTAGTGTTCAACAACACTGTCTCCACTGTCATTGCCCAGTGTTTAACAACACTGGCCCTGCTGTCATTATCCAGTGTTCAACAACACTGTCTCTGCTATCATTGCCCAGTGTTCAACAACACTGTCTCTGCTGTCATTACCCAGTGTTCAACAACACTGGCCCTGCTGTCATTACCCAGTGTTCAACATCACTAGCCCTGCTGTCATTGCCGAGTGTTCAACAACACTGTCTCTGCTGTCATTGCCCTGTGTTCAACAACAATGTCTCTGCTGTCATTACCCAATGTTCAACAACACTGTCTCTGCTGTCAACAACACTGGGCGTCATTCTCCGACCCCCCGTCGGCCTAAATCAAGCCTGATATTTACCGACGGGTCCAGGCGGCGTGGGCGTGCTCCGGGGTCCTGGGGGGGTGGGGGGGCGCGGGGCGATCTGACCCCGGGGGGTGCCCCCACGGTGGCCTGGCCCGCGACCGGGGCCCACCGATCCGTGGGCGGGCCTGTGCCATGGGGGCACTCTTTCCCTTCCGCCTTCGCCACGGCCTCCACCCTGGCGGAGGCGGAAGAGACTCTCCCCACTGCGCATGCGCGGGAAACTTTCAGCGGCTGCTGACGCTCCCGCGCATGTGCTGGGAAACTGTCAGCGGCCACTTACGCTCCCGCGCATGCGCCGCATTTCCGCGCCAGCTGGCGGGGCAACAAACGCCATTTCCGCCAGCTGGCGGGGCGGAAATCACTCCGGCCTCGGCCTAGCCCCTCAATGTTGGGGCTAGGCCGCCAAAGATGCCCAGCATTCCGCACCTTTGGGCCGGCGCGATGCCCGTCTGATTGGCGCCGTCTTTGGCGCCAGTCGGCGGACATCGCGCCGTTGGCGGAGAATTTCGCCCACTGTCTCTGCAGTCATTACCCAGTGTTCAACAACACTGACCCTAATGTCATTCCCCAGTGTTCAACAACACTGTCTCTGCTGTCATTACCCAGTGTTCAACAACACTGTCTCCGCTGTCATTACCCAGTGTTCAACAACACTGTCTCTGCTGTCATTACCCAGTGTTCAACAACACTGTCTCCGCTGTCATTACCCAGTGTTCAACAACACTGTCTCTGCTGTCATTACCCAGTGTTCAACAACACTGTCTCTGCTGTCATTACCCAGTGTTCAACAACACTGGCCCTGCTGTCATTACCCAGAGTTCAAAAACCAGCGGCTGAAATCTCCGGTTGCTAACACCGAAATTGCCTGTTTGGTGCCAGGCCAGAGAATCCAAATTCCCGACAGAATAGGGTCGGCGCTGCTTCCGCTATGCTCCGCCCCCGCAAAGCGGCGTACTCTAGGATTACGCAGCGCCACATATCCACGGCCTCAAGCCTTTGCCTGAGGCTCGCCCGTCCCCCCCCGATATCCGCCCCTGCCAGCCGAGTTCCCAATGCGTGGGTCTCTCATGGTCTCACCCACCGCAAACTCAGCGTGACGGCTACGGACTCAGTCCAGCGCCGCCACAATTGGGGGAGGGTGATCCACGGAAAGGGGTGGACATATTCGGGACTGCGGGCACCGTGGTGGGGCGGTCCGGAGCACGCGAGCCGGCTGAAGGGGGGGACTATTTTGCGGGCCGGATCCGTGAGCGGCATCTGCCATGAAGCACGGCGTGGGTACAGGCCGCCGCCGCCCACATGCGCGGCCACGGATCCGGCAATTCTCTAGGCTGTATCAGCAGCTAAGGCCCTTGGTTCTTGGTCCTTTTCACCCTGTTCCAGGGCTTAATTAGTGGGCAGACCCGTCCATTTGAGAGCCCTTTGTGAGAAGATGTCAAACGGCGCAAGAAAAAATATTTCGAAGAAAGGTGTGAGCAGGAGCTGAGCAAGGTGCAGAGTCCGGTGGGATCGAAGATGGCGGACGCAAGCTCGGCGGGTGGACCTGCACCTATTCCGGAGGAAGGGGGGCGCACATGGTGATATTGGAAATGGGGACACCTAGCTGCTAGAAGAACAGTGATATTCCACTGCATGAGTATCTGTAACATCCACCAACCCTAAGTAATTGGAAAATCTAGCAACTGCACATGGTGGCACGGGAGGAAGGACAGAGTGGTTTGTGTGGACAAAAGTGAGTTGCTGAGGCTATCGCCCACTCTCACCATCCTCTGGCTCACATTGTGAACAACCTCAGTCCTGTATAATGAAAATTCTAGATTTCGGGAGTCCAGGCCACTTCCTGGTGCGGCCCACGTCCACCCAACTGGAAGCTAGCCCCATGCCTTGTCTCTCTTACCTTACCAGCTCTCACTCTTATGCTGGTTCCCAGCCGAGCCAGACAAGCAGGAGCCAGTGGCGTCAGCAGTCACCGCAGTCAGCTCACCACCCCGCCTGACCAGTGCTTCCCCCAACAACATGGCCTGAGATCACTGACTTTGTAAGGGTCAGGACAATTTGGAACATCGCAGCAATGAACTGCAGGATCGCTACCATTTTCTAACATGGTTCACCTGACTCCAAGCCTAATCTACGGAAATCCAATGAAATCTTTAACAAACTCAGGGTCAATTTGTAAAGATTCTACAAACAATAGATTCATCGATACAACACTTCTCCGTAACTTGGAATGCTGTGCTAGTTTCGAGTAATCATAGAGCATAGAATTTACAGTGCAGGAGGAGGCCATTCAGCCCATCGAGTCTGCACCGGCTCTTGGGAAGAGCGCCCCATTTAAGCCCACATCTCCACCCTATCTCCGTAACCCCACCTAACCGAAGGGCAATTTAGCATGGCCAATCCACCTAACCCTGCACATGTTTGGACTGTGGGAGGAAACTGGAGCACCCGGAGGAAAGCCTCGCAGACACGGGAAGAACGTGCAGACTCCGCACAGATAGTGACCCAGCGGGGAATCGAACCTGGGACCTTGGAGCTGTGCAGCAACTGTGCTAACCACCATGCTACCGTGCTACCCAATCATTTGGAGGGGGCTGCAGTTCCAGGATAAAAAGGGGAATCATTTAGAACTGAGATGAAGAGAACTTTCCTCAGTCCAAGGGTTGCGAATATTTGGAATTCTCCACCTCAGGGCATTGTGGATGTTCCATTGTCGAACATATTTAAGACTGAGATGGATTTTTTGGTTCCTCGGGGGATCAATGGACAAGCGGGTGGAAAGTGGAGTTGTGGCTGAAGACAGCCATGGACATATTGAATGGCAGGGCAGGCAAGGGGGGCTGCATGATCTTTTTCTGCTCCAATCTCTCATGTCCTTATGTTACTTAATTTTGTCCTATTGCTACCTGTTTCATTTTCTATTGACAGTGCGATGATAGTCGTTGGATTTTCAGCCACGCAAACAGACTCCTGACCAATAGTAACCATTATAGGACTAAACACATTGGTGCAGCAGCAAAGTTTAATCTAGTTCAAAAAGACTCTCAGTCCAGCCACAGAAGTTACAATAGGGCAAAGTGAGTTTTCAAAGAACTTGACCGTACTTTCTCTTTGAAGAAACTGTGTGGTGACGATTCCCTTCCTTCGCAAAATTATCAGTTTAAAATAAAACCTGGATATAAAAGACTGGAGCTGTAAAAGCGAATGTGAAGCTGTTGAATTGTCATCAAAACCCATGTATGTCCATTAAGGAAGAAAAGCTGGACATGGACTTCCAATCAGGGATTGGGAGAGAAATGGGGGCTAGTTTCACGTGCCGACACCGAATGGCCTGCATTCATCCAAGGGGATTTCCACATCCACAGCCAATTAAAGGTCTGGAGGCAGGCTCGCCATCCAATCAGAGCTCCCAATGCTAGGGTGCAATGAGGGGCCCTCCAGCGCTGCATCAGCAGCAGCTCCACTGGCTGAGCTGCCGATGTGAAGATAGAGAGAGCAAAGGACAAGTGAAGGCAAGTTTCCTTTTACTTTTTTTAAATGTTACCGCTGCCTGGATGTGATCCAGGAGGTAGCAGTCCCTCCAGGAATGGCCAGGGGCCACAACTGTCAGCTAGCGCCCATTATGTGTCCAAAAAGGTTAGCTGGGGTTACTGGGTTGCGGGGATAGGGTGGAAGTGTGGGCTTAGATAAGGTGTTCATTCCAAGTGCCAGTGCAGATTCAATGGGCCGAATGCCTTCCTTTTGCACTGTAAATTCTATGATCTATGATGATCTATGACAGCGGAGGTTTAGGCAGCCCGTTGACTGCTATGCCCTGCTGCCTGTGATGGCAGGTGTCCACTGCAGGGCTGAGGCCTGCAAGGGGCTGGCCAGCTTTGGATCTCCTGCTGTGGGGACAGGTGCACCTTCGTCAACCTGTGATGCTGCAGCTGAGACGGTCACAGGCTGAGGGGATTGTGATCGAATGGACACTCTCAGAGTCACCTGGGTGGATGATACTGGAGTGTTCAGTTGAGTGTTTTCATCACTATGGGTGCCCGAGGGCTGCTGGGTAATTCCTTGAGGAGAAGGTGCACCTGGAATGAGGTCAAGGTGCCCCATCCATGGCAGATAGCCATTGATGGATCCCACCTATTCCTATAACCATGGAAAGCAACTCCTGGCACACATCAGGTTCTATGTCCTGGATCAAGGTTTCCATGGCAGTCTCTACCCTACCTGTAGGAGACTGCCATAAGTAGGGGAATACCATAGAAAGATAAAAAGAGACACTTATGTATTCCGGTTTCATATCTAATTTCTTGAAACTCCAAATTAGTTAAGTCGGCCTTGTTACTGACGGAAATAGAAGTCATACTTCAGATGGAATAGATCTAAGGGGCGGCATGGTAGCACAGTGGTTAGCACAGTTGCCTCACAGCTCCAGGGTCCCAGGTTCGATTGCCAGCTTGGGTCACTGTCTGTGCGGAGTCTGCATGTTCTCCCCATGTCTGCGTGGGTTTCCTCCGGGTGCTCCGGTTTCCTCCCACAATCCAAAGATGTGCAGGGTTAGGTAGATTGGCCATGCTAAATTGCCCTTAGGTTAGGTGGGGTTACTGGTTTACAGGGACAGGGTGGAGGTGTGGGCTTAAGTGGGGTGCTCTTTCTAAGAGCCGATGCAGACTCGAAGGGCTGAATGGTCCCCTTCTACACTGTAAATTCTATGATTCTATACTTCAAGAGGATTTAGAGCTAAATTTGAATTAAAGCCAAGATAAATTCTGAATGGGTGAAATTCAAGAGAATATGTTCAATGGGGCAAGAAAGAAAGTTTAACTTTCTTGTCAGAAAATTGATGTAACTTGAAACAATTTTACATTAAATTATCTGGTACCTTACAGCATAGAATCAATTCAAGGATGTCCTCAGAGAGAATGAGAGGATTTAATGCCCTTCACCAATGTGAACGTGATGGCAAGGGAGCATTTAATCAAGTAGAAGGGTAATGGGTGAAGATCCCGCCATGCTCCCCCTCTGCCCTGATTACGTCTCGTGGATCACCTCCTGACTTCACAACCCACTGAAGCCTTTAAATGGACAATTAATGCCCACTTGAATGCCTGGTCAGGCTGCCACTGGAATTCGCCCAGCTCCAAGTGGGGAACTCGCCATGTGGGCATCCCGAAAGACAAACCCTGCCGTCCCGCTGAGATCCCTCACTGCCCTTGCTGCTGACCTCCCCCAACATCAATCCCACAATCCCCCTCCCACCATCACTCACCTGTGGCCTTCATCCCTCGGTTATCCTGGGCCTTGCGAGACCGGATTATCACCAACCACCACGTTCCTGGTGGTGCTGCCGAGCAATGAAGATTGGCAGCCGCTGATTGGCAAGCAGCTCCCATGGATGGGATTCCCGCCCCTGGGGTCCTTTATCCTAGAAAAGCCCCATGGCTGCCCATTCTTAATGTGGCGGGTCTTCTCAAAAGGAGGTGACACAGGGCTCTTACCGGCTTTCCAGACAGTGGCAAGGCCATCGTTGCCTTTATTGAATTCTGCCCCAATGCCCTCTTGCTGGGAAGAGCGTAACTAAAGGCTATCCTTATAAGTTAGTCACCAAAGAATCCAATGGGGAGTTCAGAAGAAGCCTCCACCCAAAGAGGAATAAACAAATGGAACCCGTTACCACAGGAAGAGGGTGAAGTGAATAGTTTAGATGAATTTAAGGGGAAACCAAGTGTACGAGGAAGACGGGAATAGATGCTTACAATGGTCGATTTAGAAGAGAAATGATGAGGGGATTCTTCTGTGGAACATACACACTAGCATGGACTGGGTGGGCTGATAGAGCTCACATTTGATATTCGTTGTCTATGAAAATGTTATCAAGACTTCTGCAAACAATTACATCCTGTCGCTGTGTAATTGACATATGATTATGAAGGTAAGTTCCCCAGTTTGGTTGAAGTGCTATTCAAAGTTTATACTTGAGACCATTTCATCAAAATCTTATTTTGAAGTAATTTACAAAGTAAATTTCAAATCGGTTTGCAAATCTATGCTTATGGAATTTTTCAAATAATGAATGAGATATGGTCTGTATATGTCTTAAATCATTTTACAATATTATTCTTAATGTGGTCATAGTTAATCTGAGAAGAAAAACTCTTTGCTTTTGAAAGCCTTTGTTCACGTTCTTAATTGTGTCTGTACCCTTGGGAAAAAGTGTGTGTATTTATTCTGGTCAATAATTTGAGAGGCTCTAACTCCAGATGCAATCATGAACATATTATTACTGTCAATTTGTTATAAGGCACAGTTTTGATTTCATGACACTGGATGCTTTGTATTCCAACGAGCAAATCAAAGCCTTTTTCACACGGTGCAGAAACCTATTAATTACACGCAGTTCAATTTTCATTTATTGTTTGTGCATCAGTGGGTTTCCTGCATCCTAAACTAAAGCTGAATCAATTTCACAGAGTGTATCTCAGCACAACGTGCCAGAAATGTCAGTAAATGAGTGAAAGTCATGCTGTGTTGCACAGAACTACCCTGACTTTTACTAAACTTCTATCCACATTTAGGCCTTTACGCTCCATTAAGTACTGATATGGCACAAAATTACATTTAAAGATTTTAACAGGAATCAAATCCATTTTGTACTATTTACGTTTGTGTGATCAGATTATGCACAGATTCCTGAACATGTCACCTTGTTTATTGTTCCTGATTGGCACTGTTATACTGATGGAAATTTGAAGAGGGTGTCTTATTATCTATCAGCTATAAACTCATTAGAAATATTGCATGAGTTTCTGATTAATTTTATGAAATGCAATAGAGTGGGCGCGATTCTCTGATCCCCGCGCCGGGCCGGAGAATCGCCGCAACTGCGCCACGCCGCCCCGACGGCAGCGCGCGATTCTCCGAGGTGCGGAGAATTGGTGCCATTTCCGCCGGCGCGTTTGGCTGTACGCGGCAGGGACGCTGTACGCGGCAGGGACGCTGTACGCGGCAGGGACGCCGGTTCACCGGCACGCATGGGCTGAGCGGCCGCGTGGAAAAAGCAGAGTCAGCGCCATCCACACCTGCAGGCGGGAACTCTGCGCGAAGGGTCGGGGGGGCGGCCTGTGGGAGGGGGAGGGGGGCTCCGACCCCGGGGGAGGGGGGCTCTGACCCCAGGGGGGCCTCCGATGAGGTCTGGCCCGCCATCGGGGCCCACCTCTTCCCCCCCCGGGCCTAATTTGTTGCGCGTCCGGCCCCAGAACCCCCGCGCCATATTGCGTCAGGGATGGAGCGTTCAGTAAGGCCATGTGCGGGTTGGCGCTACCCCCATTGCACGCCAGGAAGTAAGGTTGGAGCGGCGTGAACCGCTCCAGAGCCGTGCTGGCCCCCTGTGGGGGCCAGAATCGGTACTGCCCGCGCCCGTTTTGCCCCGCCGCGTTTCACGACGGCGCGGACACTGTGATCGGAGAATCGCGCCCATGATGGGGTGGAGAATATTTTCCTCCGTGAATTTCAGAGAATCTTGCTGCACTGATTTGAAATCTCACTGCACTAATTTGATCATCTCCTACCCAGCATCAAAGACAGAGTGGGTGAAATTTCTGAAGATCTTCTCCACTGATTGATTGAAACTTTGACAGAGATGTTGCAGAAGTAAAAATAGGGAGGCAATATTTCCCTCTATTTCTAGAGTTTGCACAGCTCTTCCATTAGTAATGGAAGGCAAGCTGGAGAATCATGACTTATCTGCACCTTTGTTTCTTTTCCCTGACTCTGCTCCATAACTCTCCATCCCCCAAGCCGACAAAAGGCTGTTCATCTCAGCCTGGAAAATTTCAACTGTCTGAGCAAACACAGCCCTTCAAAGGAGCGAGTTGCAGATGTCCACCACTTTTATGTGAAAAGTGTCTTGATGATTTCACTCAAAAATGGCCGACCTAAATGGTTCCCATTTCTCCCACCAGAAGAGAATAGTTTAGTTGCATCTACATTACTGCTATAAACAGGTGTAGGCCAGAGCCAAGAATGTTACGACACTGTTCTGGCAGGATTCTCCATCGGTTGATGCTGGTATTGGGAAACGCGATTGGGCGGAGAATTATTTTTGATGCCGAAATCGTGGTGGGCACCGGTTTCACGCCAAATCATAATTCTCTGGTGCCTCGACAGCGGCGTCAATGCGTTCCAGAACGCACGTACAGTAAACGCCGTTGGCATAGCATTAGCGGACCTGACCACCATTCTCCGCGACCTCCACGATGCTCTGCTTCCACTGGACTGAATTCCCGACAGCGAGCAATCGAACCTGTGACCTTGGTGCTGTGAAGCAACAGTGCTAATTTCAATCTTGCAGCCCACTGAGGTGAAGGACGGCCACTCATGAAACCCACTCACTAGCCTAGGTTGCCCATCACTGATCTACAAGATGATTCGCATCAAATCACACAAGGATCCTTTGACAGCAACTTCCAAACTTGCAGACTCGCCACCCAGATGAATAAGAGCAACAGACACATATATGGGAACATAATGACCTGCAAGATCCCTTTCAAGCCACCCACCATCCTGACTGTGAAATACATCACTGTTCCATCACTGTCACTGAGTCACATGGGCAGCACGGTAGTACAGTGGTTAGCACTATGGCTTCACAGCGCTAGGGTCCCGCGTTCAATTCCCGCTTGGGTCACTGTCTGTGTGGAGTCTGCACATTCTCCCCATGTCTGCGTGGGTTTCCTCCGGGTGCTCCGGTTTCCTCCCACAAGTCCCGAAAGACGTGCTTGTTAGGTAATTTGGACATTCTGAATTCTCCTTCTCTGTACGTGAACAGGTGCCGGAATGTGGCGACTAGGGGCTTTTCACAGTAACTTCATTGCAGTGTTAATGTAAGCCTATTTGTGACAATAAAGATTATTATTATATTATTATATCCTGGAACTCCCTCCCTAAAAGCACTGTGGGTTTACCTAAACAACATAGACTTCAACGGTTCAAGAAGGCGGCATTGCAGCTACCTGCTCAAGGGCAATTAGGATGGGAAACAAATGCTGGCTTTCCTCTGACAATTACACCCCAAGAATGAATTTTAAAAATATTAACTGCATCAATTCTACAGCCTATTGTACAGGGATTTTTGCATAGCTTTCCTTCTCTGCTGCTTGTAAGTTAATTTGTTTGATTTGTTTTTACCCAAAAGACCGAAGAGCATTATCCAGTCTTTCTCACAATGATTGTCACTAACTTGCATTTTCCAGTCATATAACAAAAACTGGTCATTCTGTTGAAGCAGGTACAGGAGTCAGCTCACTTTTGAAAACAAACAACATGTTTAGGTTGCTTTGGACCTTGTTCTGCAATAGTAAGTTTTCAACTGGGGCTGTTTACATTTCATTTGTTTTTTACAGTGAAAGATCGGGGCAGGGGTGGACCCGAGCGCAACTAACCCCATCGGACCCCTCTCCAAAAACACTTATCGTTCCTGCAAGTACTACAGGTAAACAAAAACAAATTCCATAATGAGCGGTAATGACCTTCAAAGCTCTTTGGCTTGCATCAGACTTGAGGCTAAATGAGTATTCATGCCAGCAGATAGAAGGAAATATTTTAACCTATTGGGTTACAGTTAAATAAAGAGAAATGCACGAGGGAGTAGTAGAAACATTGCATCCTTTTCTAAGAAGAAAGTTCTGCCCTCGCGTTCTGACCAAGGGCACTGAGTTTGTATATTTTCCACTTGGCTAAGTTTTACAGACGCAGGGCCTCTAATATCATCTGCAATTAGTTAGGCCCGTTCCTGCACCTTCTGATCAAAAATGTTTTGTTCATTAAGTTGATGCAAGTTTAAGCTGAGGATGGTGCAACGCGTAAAACAGAACAGCCAGCAGGGTATCTCCTCAATCAATGAGATTTAAGAATTGGGAAACAAATAGTTTGAGGACTGAAGAGGATGAATGCGAGTGGGAAAATTCAATGTCAAATCAGGTACAGAAAGTGGAATAAAAAGAGTGGGAAAAAATTATTTGAGGGGGCAGCACGGTGGCACAGTGCTGCCTCAGGGCGCCGAGGTCCCAGGTTCGAATCCCGGGCCTGGGTCACTGTCCGTGTGGAGTTTGCACATTCTCCACGTGTCTGCGTGGGTTTCACCCCCACAACTCAAAGATGTGCAAGGTTAGGTGGATTGGCCACGCTAAATTGCCCCTTAATTGGAAAAAAATGAATTGGGTACTCTAAATTTTTTTTTTCTTTTAATTATTTGAGGGAGTGAAAAAAGTGACAGAAAGCAGAGGTAAATATAAAATTACACTTTAAATTTTGCTATTTTAAATCTGCTAGCCTTTAACACATGCAATGGGTTTAGTTCATATCTACAGTGCAAATACAGAGGCTTTATGGTATCCAATAGATGTTAATGGTGAGACAGACAGTGAAATACTGGGCAGAATTTTACGCTCCCTGAAGGTGGGTTGCTGATAGGGGGGTTGATCTGTAAAGGTCTGTGAGTGCCTTTTCCTGGTGCCTACCTGCCTGCCCTTGTGCCTGCTGTAATTTTGCATGCAACAGGGGAGGCATCAGCTCTGCCCTTTAGCCAACTCTGGTTAATTGCCACTTAAGGGCCACTTACCAGCTATTTCACATGCAGTAGATGGGTTGACACCGGCAACAGGTGGGAAACCTGGCAGATAATTCTACTCGGCCAAGTGGCTGGAATGGCCTCCTTTAATGGCCCCTGTTTCAATCAACACTTTGAACACCAGACATTTCCCCTCCACCTCCACCTTCCCTGTCCGGCTCAGCCCCAATCACCTCACCCCTCCTCTTCTCACCCAGGACATCCAGCCTGGCTCTGGCATTACTCCAAACCCTTCTCCTACCATTTGTGCAAAGCTAGCAGTGGAGCCGCACAACTTGTACCTCAACTTTTGAATATTGCATTTACCCTATATCTGCCCCTCATCTGAAATACCAGTTAGTTATAAATAACAATGAGCACCGTCAACCTCATTGGTATTTTGATGACAAATTCTGACCTTGTGTAAATGCTAACATCCTTTTCGTTTATAATCTAAAATTGTAGTCAAATGTAGAATTCATTATGGTACTATTAACTTAAAAAGAATATGCATTGATGTGTAACATCTGGTGATTAAGCATATTAGAAACTTAATTTTTTTTAATAAATTCATGGGATGCGGGAATCAGTGGCTAGGCCAGCAATTTGTTGCCCATCCCTTATTGCCCTTGAGAAGGTGGTGGTGAGTTGCCTTCTTGATCTGGGCAATATGGTAGCACAGTGGTTAGCACTGCGGCTTCAGGTCCCAGGTTCGATTCCCAGCTTGGGTTACTGTGTAGAGTCTGCACGTTCTCCCTGTGTGTGCGTGTGTTTCCTCTGGGTGCTCCAGTTTCCTCCCACAAGCCCCAAAAGATTCTCCGACCCGGCGGGGGCTGGCGTGAATCCCGCCCCCTGCCGGGTTGCCGAAGTCTCCGGCACCGGAGATTCGGCGGGGGCGGGAATCGCGGCGCGCCGGTTGGCGGGCCCGCCCGCGCGATTCTCCGGCCCGGATGGGCCGAAGTCCCGCCGCTAAAATGCCTGTCCGGCTGGCGTAGATTAAACCACCTACCCTTACCGGCGGGACAAGGCGGGGCGATCTGGCCCCGGGGGGTGCCCCCACGGTGGCCTGGCCCGCGATCGGGGGCCCACCGATCCGCGGGCGGGGCCAGTGCCGTGGGGGCACTCTTTCCCTTCCGCCTCCGCCACGGTCTCCACCATGGCGGAGGCGGAAGAGACTCCCTCCACTGCGCATGCGCGGGAATGCCGTCAGCGGCCGCTGACATTCCCGCGCATGCGCCGCCCGGAGATGTCATTTCCGCGCCAGCTGGCGGGGCACCAAAAGCCTTTTCCGCCTGCTGGCAGGGCGGAAATTTGTCCGGCGCCAACCTAGCCCCTTAAGGTTGGGGCTCGGCCCCCAAAGATGCGGAGCATTCCGCACCTTTGGGGCGGCGCGATGCCCAACTGATTTGCGCCGTTTTGGGCGCCAGTCGGCGGACATCGCGCCATTTCCGGAGAATTTCGCCCCTGCTGTTAGGTAATTTGGACATTCTGAATTTTCCCTCCATCTACCCGTGTTAGCTTCTGGCTGCTGTTGAGTAAAGAGTCAAGAGTTCTGGGGCAAAATTCTCCCCCAACGGCGGGATGTCCGCCGACTGGCGCCAAAGCCGGCGCCAATCAGACGGGCATCGCGCCGGCCCAAAGGTGCGGATGGCTCCGCATCTTTGGCGGCCTAGCCCCAACATTTAGGGGCTAGGCCGACGCCGGAGGGATTTCCGCCCCGCCAGCTGGCGGAAATGGCGTTTGTTGCCCCGCCAGCTGGCGCGGAAATGCGGCGCATGCGCGGGAGCGTCAGCGGCCGCTGTCAGTTTCCCGCGCATGCGCAGTGGGGAGAGTCTCTTCCGCCTCCGCCATGGTGGAGGCCGTAGCGGAGGCGGAAGGGAAAGGGTGCCCCCCACGGCACAGGCCCGCCCGCGGATCGGTGGGCCCCGATCGTGGGCCAGGCCACCGTGGGGGCACCCCCCGGGGTCAGATCGCCCCGCGCCCCCCCCCCCAGGACCCCGGAGCCCGCCCACGCCGCCTGGTCCCGCCGGTAAATACCAGGTTTGATGTACGTCGGCGGGACAGGCAATTCCTGGGCGGGACTTCGGCCCATCCGGGCCGGAGAATCCAGCGGGGGGTCCCGCCAACCGGCGCGGCCCGATTCCCGCCCCCGCCCAATCTCCGGGAGCGGAGACTTCAGCGGGGGCGGGGGCGGGATTCACGGCGGCCAACGGCCATTCTCCGACCCGGCGGGGGGGTCGGAGAATGACGCCCCCGCTTCTTTTCACAAACACCTTTATTTTCCTTGAACACACCCTATACAAAACTCTATCACCACATCACATGTCACAAGAGCCACCTGCAACCCCTTTACATATCAGTGTCAATTATCGGACACTTAACATCAATGAGACATCTAATTGGAATGTCTCTTAACCCATTCCTTAAAACCCCAAGCAGGCGCCAGAATGTGGCGACTAGGGTTTTTTCACAGTAACTTAATTGCAGTGTGAATGTAAGCCTACTTGTGACAATAAAGATTATTATTATCTGTTCCTTTGCATGTGGTGTAGGTACAACCACTGTGCTGTTAAAGTGGTAGTTCTAAGATTTTGTCCCAGGGACAGTGAAGGAACAGCGATATATTTCCAAATCAAGATGGTGTGTGGCTTGGAGAGGAAGTTTCAGGTAGTGGTGTTCCCACGTGTCTGCTGTCCTTGTTCTTTCTAGATGGTAGCAGTCATGGGTTTGGAAGTGCTGCCTAAAGAACCTTGGTGAATTCCTGCAGTGTAACTTGTAGATGGTGCACACAGCTGCCACTGTTCGTCAGTGGTGGAGGGAATGGGTGGTGTCAAGCTTCTTGAGTATTGTTGGAATTGATTTAGGCCAAATTATTTTGCCCCCCGCCTTTCCCTCCATAATTAAATTAAAACATGTTGGTACAAATGCCGCTTATTCAAAGTGATTCAGCGATCACAAAATCACATCATCCAAAACAGAAATCACCATCATGGCATTCAAATGTTTCTGTAATGGTTCTCGAATTTTTGCTTTAACTCCAAACTAAAATCCAATTGCACAATCTTTAGGGGCAATGTTTCAATGTCACACAGAATGAAGGTACACCAGAGATTGAATTTTTGACCTTGATTTTCACAGAATAGGGTAATGGTGAAAATGAGAGGAGAAGATAGAACAATTAGAGAGGATCGTCGGGGGGCGGCGTAAATCCCGCTCGCCATGCCGACGCCGCCCGCGATACTCCACGGCCCCCCAAAAGTCCCATCGACGTGAATCGTGCCGCCCGCCTCGCAGAATGGCGAGGACCGGGGCGGCGCAATGGGCCCTGTGGCCGCCCGAATTCTCCGGGCCGGATGGGCCGAAGTCCCACGGCGTGACCATGGGTAACGCCGGCGTAAATAGAACCACCTATTTAACGGCGTCAACCAGTCGGGCTGGTTGACACCAACCAGTGTGGAGGTAGGGGGCGGCGGGGGGCGGCACCGCAGAAGTGACGGCATGGCCGCAGTTGGTGGGGGGGGGGGCAGGTGCCGTTGGAGGGAGAGGGGGGGAGTGAGGGAGGGAAGGGAGGGGGAGGGGGGTGGGAGGGGGGGAGGGGGGATGGGAGGGGGAGGGAGAGGGGGAGGGAGAGGGGGAGAAGAGGGGGAGGGAGAGGGGAGGGGAAGGGGGAGGGGAGAGGGGGGACGGGAAGGGAGGGGAGGGAGAGAGTGGGGAGGGAGAGGGGGGAGGGAGGGAGAGGGGGTAGGAGAGGGGAGGAGAGGAGGGAGGGGAGAGGCAGAGGGGGAGGGCGAGAGTGGGGGAGGGGGTTAGGGGAGGGGAGGGTGCGTGCCGGGGAGGAGGGGGGGGCACGGGGAGGGCGAGCGATGGGGAGGGTGCATGCCGGGGTGAACGGGGGAGGACGTGTGTGTGTGTATGTGGGGGGGGGGGGGGGGTGTGGTCTGCCTGGTCAGGTGCCAGCTTGCAACAATCGCGACCATGCAGCCCATAGCACCTGGCTGCAGGGGGAGGGGTGGGGCCACACTCACCTGAGGCCGACGTTCTATCACCCCTCACACACACACTGGTGCTCACCTCACACCACACCCCCGCACGCATCGGACAGAGCACAAAGGCAGCTTCTGTAGGTGTGAAAGTGATTTTAATAACAAACAGTTCATACAGGTGCACTAGCCCCAGAACTAATCTGTGCCCTGCACCCGTGCCAACTTACTCAGTGTCTTAATTGTCTGGCTTTACGGGCCCTATGACTACGTCTAGGTGGTTCCCCAGACGGTGCAGCAGAACTAGAGGTGGACTCTTGTGACTCCTGCCCTGTGACTAGGGTCCCCTTTGGCAGCCGTTTCCCGGGGTGGCCCGGCCTAGATGGGCCAGGCTGCGGCTCGGGCGACTGGGATGGCGAGCTGCCAGCCTGTCCTGCCCGTTGCCCTGCAGATGCACCTGGAACGGAAGGGGGGGGTGGAGTCTGAGGTATCGCAGTGTCCTACAGGGGGAACCGGAACGGGCCCCAGCACCTCCACCTCCCTCGGGGTGCCCGATCTCCCTCGGGGTGCCCGATGGCCCCCGGGCCTCTACATGGGTCGGGGATGCGAACGGACCGAACATGTGATGGCTCCCCGACACCTGGCGCTGCCAGTCCTGGAGGCCCGCCCTGGTATCAACAAGGGTCTGCAAGTTTGCAGTCATGGAGCTCAGGCAGTTGGCCATCCCTGTCTGTGTCTGGGTGACGCGGGCCAGCACCTGGGCAATGGCGCTGATGCACTCAGCAATGGCCTGCAGGGACTGGGCCACTGCCTGCAGAGACTGGGCCATTCCCTGCTGTGACTGGGCCATGGCGTAGAGCACCTCTGCGATTTGCTGCTGGCTCTGGCTCATGGCTGCCTGTGAGAGGGCAGCCATGTCCTGGGCCACGGACGCGCCTGCAAGGAAAGCCCCAGGCCTTGCATACTGCGACCCATGTCTGACACCGTCGCACCCATTGCCTCCACCGCGGACGCCACCCGTGTGGTTTCGGCCTGGGTGGCACGCATCACCGGCATCACTCCCTGCTCCTGCACGCGGGTGGACTCCTCCACCTGCGTCTGCAGCTGCTGCAAGCCGGCCGTCACCCCCTTCGATCGTCCCTTGGTCCGTGACTGCATCGGATCTATGGGTGGGTGTGGTAACTCCAGGAACCCGGGACCAGTCTGGGCAGCTGATGGTTGCCTGCACCGGGCTGCCCTCCGACCGCCCGGCTTCTCAGCTGCTCCTGCCTCCACCTGCTGTACCAGGACAGCTGTATTGTGTGCCCCAGTTAGTGTCCCAGATGCGTCATCGCTAAAGTGCCCAACCGAGGTGAGTGTCTCTGCGATGGTGGAGGGTGTAGGAGATAGCAGTGGCGTAGTGTCGTGCTCCTCATCCAACCCGAAGTCCGGGGTCCCCTGGAGTGGTGACTTCTGTCCATCCGTCCCCTGTGTGTGGATGTCATGTGTGTCAGTGTCCTGTGTGTTAGGGTCCTGTGTGTCTGTCCCTGGCTCATAGCCGCCCTGGAATGTTCTGGGGGCGTCGTATGCCTGATGGGCCGGGTCTGTCGCTGTCTCGTGGCCGCCCTGGAACGTCCTAGGGGCGGTCAGCATCCGCGGGGACGGGTGGGTCGACGTTTGGTCCTGCAATACACAATACAGCATGCATGATTAGACACGCAGACGGGGATAGGGGGAAGGGGGGATATGGGGGAAGGGGGGATATGGGGGAAGGGGGGATATGGGGGAAAGGGTGATATGGTGGAATGGGGGATATGGGGAACGGGGGATATGGGGGAAAGGGGGATGTGGTGATATGCATCACTGTAAATACACAAGGGGTTAATGTAAATACACAGACTAAGTAAACACTAGAGGGAGCACCAGAGACATCATGACATGCAGACATACAGCTAATGAACACATAGAATAGGACACGACCAATGGGCAGTCAAGACACCTCGAGGTGACACTACTACAAGGGGCAACCCATATAAAAGGACAGGGCACACATGCTCTTTCTCTTTCCACTGCGGACATCTACAGAGTGAGTCAGGGTGTATATATCACATAACTCCTCCAGCACGTGGCGAAGAGCTAATCTGGTTCAGTCAGACAGAGTAATCACACTTAGGTTAGCAGAGAGTCAAACTCACAGAGATCTGTGCTAACTGTGTGACAGGTTGAATAAATCAAATTGAACTAACTTCAAGGTCTGGAGTATCTTTCAGTTAACGTTGGTACCATGCCGTGTTAAGCACACTGAGATAACACGGGCTGCAACTGGATGCAGTTTTAACTGAAAGATACTCCAGACCTTGAAGTTAGTTCAATTTGATTTATTGAACCAGTAGCACAGTTAGCACAGTTCTCTGTGAGGGCAACAGTGTTAGGCAGACATATACATGCGGACCAGCGGTTGTGTGTATGTTGGCAGAGGTTCACAACCCATCCTGCCACTGCAGTCTGCATGGGTGGGTGCAGCCATGTCGGTTGCACCTACGGCTGTGCCGCACATCCGGGGTGGGGAGGGTACTCACCCTGGCTGCCCTGACAAGTTCATTGACCTTCTTGTGACACTGGATGCCTGTCCTGGCTGTCACGGCCACGGCACTGACGACCTCTGCCACCTCCCTCCATAGGCGCCAGCTGAGGCGTGGTGCGACCCTGCGGCCATGTCCGGGGTACAGGGCCTCCCTCCTCTGCTTCACTGCATCCCGGAGTGCCTCAATGTCCTGCTCCTGGAATCTCGGCGCGGCGCGACGGGTGGCCATTTTGCCGGGTCTCCCGGGGAGGGGGGGCATCTTTTGTGCTGACGCCGCACGCGTCCGTGATGGGTGATGCCGTCGCGAATGGCATCACGCCGCTGTTAGCCCATTCCCAGCCGGAGAATTCACGACGTTCCGGGGGGCCCACCGCCGGAGTGTTTCCCGCCGTTTTTGGCACCGGCGTCGGGCCATCGCGCCGATTGCCGGAGAACCTCGCCCAATAACTATAGATAAAGAAATTGTACTGAAAATAAATGGTAGTACTGAAAGTAGAACTGTTTCCATTCCCTGATGACATCCATATACAAATTCAGTATTTTGTAAGGATACATAAGATGGAACAGGGGGTGGAGTTGCTTTGTTGGTTAAAGATATCATCAAGGCTGTATTAAGAAATGATATTGGCACTAAGTGTCAAAATGTTGAGTCAATTTGGGTGGAAATAAAAGACAAGGGAAAAAAATCCTTGGTAGGAATAATTTACAGCCCCCCGAGCAATACTTCCAAAGTGGGGCATGGTATAGGCCGAGCAATAATGAGGGCTTGTCAGCAGGGCACAACATAATCATGGGTGATTTTAACATGCATATTGACTGGATGAATCAAATTGGCAAGAGAAGCCTCGAGGGAGATTTCATAGAGTGTATGAGGGATTGTTTCTTAGAGCAATATGTTATGGAGCCAACCAGGGAGCAGACTATTTTAGATTTAGTATTAAGTAACAAAGAAAGGTTGATAAATAATTTTGTCGTTAAAGATCCTCTTGGAAGGAGTGATCACAGCATGCTAGAATTTCAAATTCAGATTGAGCGAGAGAAGGCAGAGAGCCATACTAGAGTTTTAGCGTTGGGCAGAGGTAATTATACAGGTCTGAGGAAAAATTTGGCCCAAATCGGTGGATGTTGAGGGAGATATTTTTTTTTCTTATAAATGTAGAGTACCCAATTCATTTTTTCCAATTAAGGGACAATTTAGCATGGCCAATCCACCTAGCGTGCACATCTTTGGATTGTGGGGGCGTAACCCATGCAAACACGGGGAGAATGTGCAAACTCTACACGGACAGTGACCCAGAGCCAGGATCGAACCTGGGACCTCGGCGCCATGAGGCAACAGGGCTAACCCACTGCTCCACCGTGCTGCCCTTTCAGGGAGATATTAAAAACCTCCCAATTAAAATATATTCCTGAGAGGAAGAGGGATTGTAAAAGGTAGAAAAATGTTCCATGGCTAAATAAAGAAGTTGAGGAAGACATAAAGACAAAACCTAGGGCATAGCATGCTGCAAAAGATGGCTGTAAGATGGAGGATTGGGAGAACTTTAAGGTTCAGCAAAAGTAAAATCAAAAGAGCTAAGATGAACTACGAACGGTAACTAGCAGAAAACATAAACACTGATACAAATGTTTCTATAAGTGTATGACGAGGAAGAGAATAGCTAAAGTAAACGTTGGCCAGTTAGACGATGATACTGGCAAGGTAATAACCACAGAGAACACAGAGATGGCGGAGGCATTGAACCAATATTTTTCCTCTTTCTTCATGGTAGAGGATAAAATATATTTTCCAAAAACTGCAGTTAATGTCGAGGAGCTTGGAGCAATAACCATCACTAGGGAGACGGTATTGAATAAACTAATGGGATTAATGGCAGATAAGTCTCTGGGACCTGATGGCCTGCACCCGATTGTATTCAGGGAGGTGGCAGTGGAGATAGAGGGTGCATTGGTTATGAATGAGTCTCAGTGGGATTGGAAACACGCTAATGTGATGCCACTATTCAAAAATGGAGCGAGGCAAAAAGCAGGAATCTATAGACCGGTTAGCTTGACTTCTGTGGTGGGAAAGTTGCTGGAATCAATCATTAAGGTGGAGATGACTGAACATTTGGAAAGACAAAGCTCAATCCACCATTGTCAGCATGGTTTTTGAAAGGTAAGTCATGCTTGAAAAACTAGCTTGAGTTTAAAAAAAATAATTTTTATTAAAGTTTTCACAAAATATCAACAACAAAATGTAAAAGGAACCCAATAGAATTAAATGCAAAACAAAACAAAACCGTGCCCCCCTCCCCCTATACATAAATAATAAATTAACACCCGCCGAAACACATAGCAAATATATACACAGCCTCAGATCACCCAGTATAGACGAACAAAGATAAAATAGAACCCCCCCTTCCTCCCCCCCCGGGTTGATGCTGCTGCTGACCATTGTCTACCGTTCTGCCAGGAAGTCTAAGAACGGTTGCCAGCGCCTGGAAAACCCTTGCACCGGTCTCCTTAAGGCAAATTTCACCCTCTCCAATTTAATAAACCCCGCCATATCGTTGATCCAGGATTCCATGCTTGGGGGCCTCGCATCCCTCCACTGAAGGAGAATCCTTCACCGGGCTACCAGGGACGTAAAGGCCAGATTACCGGCCTCTTTCTCCTCCTGCACTCCCGGCTCCCCTGCAACCCCAAATATTGCAAGCACCCAGCCCGGTTTGACCCTGGATCCTACCACCCTCGACACCGTCCTCGCTACGCCCTTCCAAAATTCCTCCAGCACTGGGCATGCCCAGAACATATGGGTGTGGTTTGCTGGGCTCCCTGAGCACATAACACACCTGTCCTCACCCCAAAAAAACCAGCTCACCCTTGTCCCGGTCATGTGTGCCCTGTGCAGCACGTTAAACTGTATGAGGCTGAGCCTCGCGCACGAAGAGGAAGAGTTCACCCTCCCAAGGGCATCTGCCCACGTCCGCTCCTCGATCTCCTACCCCAACTCCTCCTCCCACTTACCTTTCAGCTCCTCCACTGAGGCCTCCTCCTCCTCCTGCATCACCTGGTACGCTGCCGAGATCTTGCCCTCTCCAACCCACACCCCGAGAGCACCCTGTCCTGTACCGTGCGTGGCGGCAGCAGCGGGAATTCCACCACTTGCCGTCTGGCAAACGCCCTTACCTGTAGATACCTAAAGGTGTTTCCCGGGGGGAGCCCGTACTTCTCCTCCAGCTCACCCAGGCTCGCGAACTTCCCATCCACAAACAAGTACCCCAACCTTCTTATCCCTGCCCTGTGCCACCCCGAAAACCCTCCATCTATTCTCCCTGGGACGAACCAGTGGTTCCCCCTTATTGGGGTCCACACCGAGGCCCCCACTTCCCCCCTGTGCCGCCTCCATTGCCCCCAAATTTTGAGGGTAGTCGCCACCACCGGGCTCGTGGTATACCTCATTGGAGGGAGCGGCAGCGGTGCCGTTGCCAGCACCTCCAGACTTGTACCCTCACAAGACGCCGTCTCCAGCCTCTTCCATGCTGTCCCCTCCATCACCCACTTGCGCACCATCGCCGCATTGGCGACCCAGTAGTACCCACAGAGGTTGGGCAGCGCCAGCCCCCCCCCCCCCCCCCCCCCATCCCTACTCCGCTCCAGGAACACCCTCTGAGTCCCTCGCGCCCACACAAACCCCGTTATGCTCCTGTTGACCCGCCTAAAGAAGGCCTTCGGGATAAGAATGGGGAGGCACTGGAACAGGAACAAAAACCTTGGGAGCACCGTCATCTTGACTGACTGCACCCTACCCGCCAGGGACAGCGGCAATGCGTCCCACCTCTTAAACTCCTCCTCCATTTGCTCCACCAGCCTCGTGAAATTAAGTCTATGCAGGGCCCCCCCAGCTCCTGGCCACCTGGACCCCCAAATACCTGAAGCTCCTCTCCGCCCTTTTTAGTGGGAGCTCGCCAATCCCCCTCTCCTGGTCCCCTGGGTGAACCACGAACAACTCGCTCTTCCCCATGTTAAGCTTGTACCCTGAGAACTCCGTGAGGATCCTCATTACCTCTGGCATTCCCCCCACCAAGTCGTCCGCATAGAGCGATACCCTATGCTCCTCCCCACCCCGCACCAACCCCCTCCAGTTCCTCGACTCCCTCCGTGCCATAGCCAGAGGTTCAATCGCCAGTGCGAAGAGCAGGGGGGACAGGGGACACCCCTGCCTCGTCCTTCGATGCAACCGAAAGTACTCAGACCTCCTCTTGTTCGTGGCCACACTCGCCATCGGGACCTTGTACAACAGCCGTACCCACCTGATGAACCTCTCCCCAAACCCTCTTCAGCACCTCCCACAAGTACCCCCACTCTACCCTATCGAAGGCCTTCTCAGCGTCCATCGCCACCACTATCTCCGCCTCCCCCTCCCTCGCCGGCATCATAATAACATTCAGGAGCCTCCGCACATTTGCGTTCAACTGACTCCCCTTCACGAATCCCGTCTGGTCTTCGTGGATGACCTGCGGCACCCAATCCTCAATTCTCATGGCTAAGACCTTCGCCAGCACCTTGGCATCTACATTGAACAACAAAATAGGCCTGTAAGACCCACACTGCAGGGGATCCTTGTCCCGCTTCAGGATCAAGGCGATCAGTGCCCGAGACATCGTCGGGGGCAAAGTCCCCCCCCTTGCCTCATTGAAGGTCCTAACCAGCAACGGGCCCAACAGGTCCACATATTATTTGTAGAATTCAACCGGGAAACCGTCCGGCCCTGGTGCCTTCCCCGCCTGCATGCTCCCTATTCCTTTGGCCAGCTCCTCCAGCCCTATCGGGGCTGTTAATTCCACCACCAGTCCCTCCTCCACCTTCGGGAACCTCAGTTGGTCCAGAAAGCGGCCCATCCCTCCCTCCTCCAGTGGGGGCTCAGACCAATACAGTTCCTCATAAAAGTCCCTGAAGACCCCATTGATGCCAACCCCACTCCGCACCACACTCCCTCCCCTATCCTTAACTCTCCCGAGCTGCGTCCCGCTTCCGAAGCTGATGCACCAGCATCCGACTTGCCTTTTCCCCATATTCATAAATCCCCCCCTGGGTCTTCCTCCACTGCGCCTCCGCCTTCCTGGTGGTCAACAGGTTGAATTCGGCCTGGAGGCTACGCCTCTCCCTCAACAGTCCCTCCTCCAGCACCTCCGCGTACCTCCTGTCTACCCTCACCATCTCCCCCACCAGCCTCTCCCTCTCTCTGCTCTCTCCTCTCCTTGTGGGCCCTAATGGAGATCAGCTCTCCCCTAACCACCGCCTTCAGCGCCTCCCAGACCATCCCCACTCGGACCTCCCCATTATCGTTAGCCTCCAGGTATCTCTCTATGCTTCCTCGGACCCACTCGCTCACCTCCTCGTCCGCCAACAGCCCCACCTCCAAGTGCCACAACGGGCGCTGGTCCCTCTCCTGCCCCAGCTCTAGGTCTGTCCAATGCGGGGCATGATCCAAAATAGCTATCGCCGAGTACTCGGTATCCTCTACTCTCGCAATCAGCGCCCTGCTCATAACAAAAAGGTTGATCCGGGAATAGGCCTTATGAACGTGCGAGAAGAATGAAAATTCCCTAGCCCCCGGCCTTGCAAATCTCGAAGGGTCCACCCCTCCCATCTGGTCCATAAACCCCCTCAGCACTTTAGCCGCCTTCGGCCTCCTACCCGTCCTAGACCTGGAGCGATCCAGTGCCAGATCCAACACCGTGTTAAAGTCTCCCCCCCCCATTATCAGGCCCCCCACTTCCAAGTCCTGGATCCAACCCAACATGCGCCGCATAAAACCCGCATCGTCCCAGTTCGGGGCATACACGTTGACCAGCACCACCCTCTCCCCTTGCAGCTTACCACTTACCTTTACGTACCTGCCTCCATTGTCTGTCACAATGCTCGACGCCTCGAACGACACCCTCTTTCCCACCAAGATCGCCATCCCCCGATTAAACTTGCTTGAGTTCTTTGAGGACGCAACCAGCAAGTTGGAACCTGTGGATGTGGTATATCCAGACTTCCAGAAGGCTTTGTTTTTAATTTAAAGTACCCAATTTGTTTTCCAATTAAGGGGAAATTTAGCGTGGCCAATCCACCTACCCTGCACATCTTTGGGTTGTGGGGTGAGACCCACGCAGACACGGGGAGAATGTGCAAACTCCACGCGAACAGTGACCCAGGGCTGGGATCGAACCCATGTCCTTGGTGCCGTGAGGGCAGCAGTGCTAACCACTGAGCCACCATGCCGCTCTCTTCCAGAAGGCGTTTGACAAGGCGCCATATAAAAGACTGATCGAGAAGATGAAATCGCAGGGGATTGGGGATAGAGTACTAGATTGGATTGAGGATTGGCTGACAGAAAGTAGAGGATCAGCATAAATGGGTCCTTCTCTGGCTGACAAACTGTAACTAGCGGGGTGCCGCAGTGGTCAGTCCTCAGACCTCAACTGTTTACAATCTGTATAAATAATCTGCAAGCAGGGACAGAGTGTAACATAGCAACATTTTGGATGAAACTAAAATAGGTGAGAAAGCAGTCAGTGAAGAGGAGATAAAGATTTTACCATAGCATTTGGATTGGGCCAAAATTTGGCAGATGGTGTTTAATGGGGATAAGTATGAGGATATCCATTTTGGCTGAAAAGTAGAAAGGCAAATTATTATCTAAATGGGAAGCAGATTCAAAATGCATATGGGCAGAGGGATCTGGGTGTCTTTGTTCATGATTCACAGAAAGTCGGCATGCAGGTACAAAATGTAACAAGGAAGGCAAATGGAATGTTCGTGTTTATTGCAAAAGGACTGGAGTATAAAAGCAGAGAAATGTTGTTGCAATTGTATAGGGGTTATTGAGACCACATCTGGAGTGCTGTGTCCGTTTTGGTCTCCTTATTGAGTAAGGATGTGGTGGCATTGGAGGTAGGTCAGAAGAGGTTCACCAAATTGATTCTGGGATGAAAGGGTTGACAAATGAAGAGAGATTAAACAGTTTGAGCTTATACTTGCTGGAGTTCAGAAGGATGAGAGGGGATCTGATCGAGGTGTATTAAATACTAACAGGGATTGATAAAATAAACCTAGACTAAATGTTCCCCCTTTTGGGGAAATCTAGAACAAGAAGTCACAGATAAAGGTAGAGAGGTGATAGATTTAGAACTGAGATGAGGAGAAACTACTTCTCGCAGAAGGTGGTGAATTTGTGGAACTCACTGCCCCATAGTGCAGTGGATTATAAATTGTTGAATGGTTTCAAGAGGAGATAGATATATTTCTGATTTTAAAGAATGGGTTAAAGGGATAAGGGGAACAGGTGGGAGGTCGATTTGAGACCAGGAAGATATCAGCCATGACCTGATTGCGAGGCGGAACAGGCTCGAGGGGCTGAATTGCCTAATTCCTATGTTCCTATGCTAAGGGAAATAGCAGTGGTTTGGCCCGTAATTCTTCATATAATCCTGGATCTGATTTGGTGGGGGACTCTTTGATGTTTTGGAATGTGAAAGTTGTCTGTGGATCCTCTTATGATTGAGGAGTCTGATGTGGGATTCAGGATGTGGAGATACTGCCGTTGGACTAGGCTGGGCACAATATTAAGTCTTACAACACCAGGTTAAAGTCCAACAGGTATATTTGGAATCACTAGCTTTCAGAGCGTAGCTCCTTCATCAGGTGAGTCACCTGATGAAGGAGCTATGCTCTGAAAGCTAGCGATGCAAAATAAACCTGTTGGACTTTAACCTGGTGTTGTAAGACCTATTGATGTGTGATTGACATGGATGCCCTCAGAATTAGCAAATTATTGTGCCGTTATTGGTGCTTGAGGGGCAGCTTTGTCATCTCTGGGCACATTGTAATTTGTTAATTTGTAGTAGATGATCCTGGAGCATGTTTAATCAAATTTCAGTGTTGCCTCCACATGGGTCGATCGGTCTGAAAACAGACGTTTATAAGGCTCCTTTTTAGTGTATTGTTTGTACTGGCCAATCTGATATTGTTTGCTCTGAGACAGTTTCCTAAAGAAAAATGTTCTTGGGGATCCTGTAGGCATCCATTTGGACTACATAGCCTACCCATCTAAGTTGAACTTTCTGCAGGGTTCTGAAGCACTAGATGTAACTGTTGATGGCACCAATTTCAAAGTTGTACAAAAATTGTCATACCCTGGTAGTGTACTCCCTAAGGAAGCCACTATTGACGAAGATGCAGGTGAGATATTGGTGCACGTATCAAAAAAGCAAGATCTGCCTACGATTAACCCTATGAACATATGTGTAAGCAGCTTAAGATGAAGATTAAAATCAAACTCTACCAGGCCACTGGCCTTCGCAGAACCCTTGGTCAGAGGGCCATGTGTCTTTTTAAAAATTTCTTCATGAGACATGGATATTGCAGGCAGTGCCTGCATTTATTGTCCAAACCTAATTGCCCTTGAGAGGGCAGTTAAGAGTCCACCACATTGCTGTGGCCAAACCAGGTAAGGATGGCAGATCTCCTTCCTAAAGAACATTAGTGAACCAGGTGGGTTTTTATCACAATCAACACTGGTTTCATGGTCACCATTACACTCTTAATTCCAGATTTTATTTTTAAATTCACATTTCATCATCTGGAGTGGTGGGATTTGAACCTGGGTCTCCAGAACATTACTCTGGGTCTCTGGATTACTAGTCCAGTGACCATACCACTATGCCACTGCCTCCCCAACTTTCTTCCTGAGTATGTAGTGGAAGCAAAGTCTTTCAATATTTTTAAGGCAGAAGTGGATAGATTCTTGATAAGCAAGAGGGTGATAGGTTATCGGCGGTGGGCAGGATGCAGATTTGAAGTTACAAATGGATCAGCCATGGTCTTATTAAGTGGTGGAGCAGGTTCGAGGGGCTGAATGGTCTACTCCTGCTCCTTGTTTGCATGTCAGTTATAAGTGCCCCAAAGCTCTGGAACACCAAAGACAATGGAGACACAAAAGAAACCTGAGGTCCATCATGAGAATCTAATGGCAGGATAAAATCACAATGAAATCCTCCATCATGCTGGGCTCAATAGTGTGGTTATTATTCACCTTTTTCCAAAGGATTGGATAGTTATCAATGTCCCACCTTTCTTCAATAACATAATTATATACCAGACAGCCTGGCCAGTTTAGCATCTAGAGGCCAAAATATGGGGTAAAATTACTGTTCAATTCAATAGACATGGGTTAATAAATAACAGTCATCAGTAATTTCTAAAGTGGTGACTTGCATTTCTAAAGTGTTTTTAACATAGAGCATTCCTAAGCTGTTTTATGGGGCACTATCCAAGAGAAGTAACCCTGAACCACATAAGGAGATGTTAGACAGGTGGGTAAAAGAATGGTCAAAGGGGTCAATTCTCAGGACTGTCCTAAAGGAGGAGTCAGAGGTAGAGGGAAAGGCAAAGATTCCAGAGTTAGATTCATGACAGCAGAAGACACAGCCACCAATGGTTGAACAATTAAAATTTGGGTTGCAAAAAATACCAGAATTGGTCAGAGTCCTTAAATGATTGAAGGAAGTTCCAGAAATAGCAAGGAGTGAAACCCTGGAAGGATTTGAGATGACATTTGATGGCAGCCTTCCATTTCATAAGATGATGATATGCTAAATGGTGATCAACTCAGTGTTAAACTACGCCTGTGTGACTCAGGAGCCCCACTCTAGCATGACAGCCTCTGCCACAGTTGCTGCAGAGGAACACAGGGGGTTGTGAAGGTGTAGGATTCACTGGCCCCTGTTTTCTCTGGGTCCTTTTCGCGGCCAGTTGAAGTTTTCGTTTCCACTCACATTTTCCTTCCGAATAGTCAGCCTCCAAGGTCACAGTCATCAGCAACTATCTTCCAGTTGGGAGTGTTAATGTTCAGAACCTTGATTTCTCACTTGCAGCCGTCCTTGTAGCAGGAGTGTGAACACCCAGGAGGTGACAACTCAGTGACCAGTTTATTGTACAGAAGATTTGGGGTATATGGCTGTCATCCATCCGATGAATATGGCCAAGCCCCAGCACAGACCCATCAGCTCAGCAATGAGTATTTGTTGATGGAATTAGCACACTCCATGACCCCTGAGTTAATGACTTTGTCCTACCAAGAGATACTGAGGATATGTCTGAGACAGGGAAGGTAGAAACTGTTCAGCATTTTTGCCTGTCTAGCATATGTTGTCCAGGTCTCATCCAACCTGATTAAGTAATTACAATGAAATTGGCTTCATGTGTTATTATGCAACTTTAATAGAGTGGCATGATTGTCCATTTAATGAAATAGAAATATGTTCAATTTCAATAAAGACATTGCAGTTTTCTTTATTCAGTTACGTTGAATAAAAATCGTGTTATCTTTCAGAGTATTTCAAGTAGTACAGCCTTGATCTTTGATGTGCTGATCAGTTCACCTTGAGCTTTGCAGTTCTGATTAGATGCCACATCAATATTTGGACATTCGTCTGTTTGAAGGGAGATAAATGGACTGTATTGATTGCTCTGGTTACGTTTTTTAGCCTTCATTGGCATTATGTGTTGTCTTTTTCCAAGGATTCAGTTTTTTATTGGAGTTCTACAACACATATTTAAACCATTAAAGCAAAATAACCTTGATCTTCGTCTATCTGATTAATTGGTGACGTCAAAACTTGATCTGATTATCTAATCACAAATCTCTTCTAATGTGCCATCATCTCAGTTTGTTAAAGGGGAAGATGATTAAAGTGAAAATTCTTACAATGGGTCTTACATTCAACATCCAGGTAATTTTAAATAACTCACTCAACCATTCCATTGAAATAACAGAGAACAAATGACATACAAATGCATTCATAGCCATATGCTAGTAACTTCAGAGTCCATGTAACTGATAGGAAATATTGGTATGGCGACAGATTACGAAGTTACATAATGTATGTATGCAATGTGATACACCTCAGGTGACTGTAGGTATGCATCTGCTTACGTCACATGTAGCACGGTAGCACAGTGGTTAGCACTGTTGCTCCATAGCGCCAGGGTCCCAGGTTCAATTCCCGGCTTGGGTCACTGTCTGCGGAGTCTGCACGAGCCCCCATGTCTGCGAGGGTTTCCTCCGGGTGCTCCGATTTCCTCCCACAAGTCCCGAAATACGTGCTGGTAGGTAATTTGGACATTCTGAATTCTCTCTCCGTGTACCCGAACATGTGCCGGAATGTGGCGACTCGGTGCTTTTCACAGTAACTTCATTGCAGTGCTAATATAAGCCTACATGTGACAATAAAGAATGTAAAAAGAAAATGAGATGCTGCATTCTTTCTGGAATCAGAAAGGAAAAGTTCTGGAGTAAATGTGAGGATACAACAGGCGTACTTCCTACAGTAAGCTCTCCTGTAAAATGCACAGAAACCTGACAATATTCTTCTGTGGCATTACAGCATTTTCTATGTCTGGCTAGGCACAGAATATGTTGAAATCCAAACTCCTGGTCTCTGCTGCTTCTGAGTCAGCTCCTCTCTTATCGGTGGGGTAGCTTAGTGACTTGCATATTTCTCTTGTGGTCTCAACCAATGCCACAAAAATATATATTACTGTCATTACTGTTTGTTAAATCTGAGTGTGTTAAATATTGGTGCACTTTTCTACATAATATCAGTGGCCATATTGAAAAGAAATTCAAGGTGTGTATTACATTTGAGATGCTTTTCAGGAAGACGATAAAGAGCAGTGTAAATATAAATTTTTCTTTTTCTTTTTCCTAAGGCTTGGGTCACTGTGCGGAGTCTGCACATTCTCCCTGTGTCTGCGTGGGTTTCCTCCGGGTGCTCCGGTTTCCTCCCACAAGTCCCGAAAGACGTGTTGTTTGGTGAATTGGACATTCTGAATTCGCCCTCAGTGTACCCGAACAGGCAGCCGAGTGCGGCGACTCGGGGACTTTCACAGTAACTTCATTGTGGTGTTAATGTAAGCCCACTTGTGGCACTAATAAAGATTATTAAAAAGATTATTAAGGTATTTTTCTCCCTATTACTTTGACTGAGTTACAAAGCCAGGGCTCAGAGTGTGGACAGGGGCAAATCCCTAATCCAGCTCCTTTCCTGCTCCAAAAACCAATTCAAATTCAAATTGAATCCAATTCATGGTCCCCACAAGAGAGTCATACCAGATCTGAGCCAAAAGGCAGAGCAGATACTACACTTGATCCCTATTATCATGCCCGGTGAAGGGCTTTCGGATATCAAGGTCATGAACGAAGCTATATAAATGAGGCTGTTCTGTAGTCTGAGACCCCAAGAAGAAATTAGATATGAAATAAGTCTTGATTTAACAAAGTAAAGGGAGAGGGGTATATGGATTAGGATGGCAGACTTGGAATTTAAGAGTAACAGGTGATTTAAAAAATCATAGGAAGGTTGTAATGGCTTTTAAAATGTTTTCATTATTGGGATATGGGCATCGCTGTCTGGGTCAACATTTGTTGCCTATTGCCAATTGCCCATGAACGTAGATCCTTGCTAGACCATTTTGGAGGGCAGCTCAGAGTCAACCACATTGCTATGGATCTGAAGTCATATGAAGGCCAGATCAGGTAAGGATGGTATATTTCCTTCTCTGAGGACATTACTGAACTAGGTGATTTTTACAACAATTGACAATGAATTTGTGATTATCATTAGATTTTTCATTCAAAATTTTCTTTTATTGAATATTGACCATGGTGGGATTTGAACCCAGGTCCCCAAAGCATTACCCTGGATCTTGATTGCTAGTCCAGTGACAATACCACTACACCATTGCCTCCCCAAAAGTTTAAACCTAGGAAAGAGACATGGATTACTTGGCCAAGGATGGAAAGAAGGTGCTTGAGAGAGATTGAAGCTCGGAGAGAGTTATGATTTCTTGGCCAAGGATGTGAGGAAGGTGCTTGAGGTGAAATAAAATCAAAAAGTGCCAGAAAAACTCAGCAAAGTTTGACAGCATCTGTTTTGAGTCTGATATGACTTCCTCTCCGGAATTAAAAAGAGGCAGAAATGTGATAGGTTTTGTGTTGTTCAGTGTCGCATTGTTGTAATTATATCGGCACCATAACAGATCATGTAACATGGGTTAATTTATTTAGACTAGGCACATGAGGATGCGGACGACATACATGAATAGAAAGCTTGAAGATACATCAGCAGCAAAACTGTACGTGTGTGTGTGCTGTGCTCAAAAACTGAAACTATGATTGGATAGCATAATACACGCCCCTTCTGGTGATGCCACGCTGCAAGTCTTTGAAGGCAAATTACAACACTCCCCTTTCTTTTTAAAGAAACTTTCCCCTCTTCCGAGGAAGTATAATTATTTAAAATACATCTTCATGTTAGTGCATAGATCTGGTGAATCTATGAGTTACTAAAGTGTACACTCAGATCTTGCAATGGTAACCTTATCTGAAGATTTCTTTGATAGCTCACGGTGATCTTGTCATTCTTGGTTGTTGTACCTGGTTGCATTTGGATCTTGTCCTAGATGTAATATGGCTGTTTAGTGGTTAGGAGCTGGAATGGATCTGATTTGTCCTCAGTTATGTCTCAGCATTTGCATCATTGTGTGTCATGACTTCATCAGATCTTGATTCTGAACAAATAATTATCACCTAAGCTAGTTGCCACATACCTTCTGTGGGATTTTAAATGTGAACAGTTGTCTCAATGATGAACTTGGCAATTCTTTATTTGCATTTTTATTATGCATGTTGGTCATCTTCTCTTGCAGTTTGAGAAGTTGCTGTCTAGTTTCTGAGAGAGTCTTCGGTGACAGCGAGTATGATTGTCCACTTCAGAAATTCTGTGTTACTGGTCATGGGTTCTCAGGGTTCTTGCATGGCTGATGAGCACCATTCTAGAGCCACGTCGTCAACATTTAACATGTGTTCCCAGGAGGAGGGACCGGTCCTTGGATTCTAGATCGCGGGTATTCCTTTCTCAGGCTCCTTTTCCGGGCCTCTTCTTGCCATCGGGTATCCTTGAAGAATTGTGTACCATCAATCAGGACTTGTTGCTCCCACTCTTCACCTTTATGGGAACATGTTGGCCTTGTACTTTTTTCCCTTTTTAAATTAATCCCACTACTCCAATGTAGATTTTCCCACAAGTAGCTGCTCCCAGTCGACTTTGGCCTGATCTGTTTTATCCTAATAAATTTTGCCTTCCACTAATTCAGAAAATTTGTATCTGGTCCGTCTTTGTTCCTTTCCATAACTGCCTTAAATCATCCTGAGTTATGGTCACTGTCACCAAAATGCTCCCCAATCAGTGGGCCGGCCTCTCGGGCTGGGGGCCTCCTTCCGCGCTGGCCCCTTTAGCCCTACTCCATGTTGCGTCGGGGCCGGTGTGGAGAAGGGAGCAACTGCGCATGCGCGCGTTGGCGCCGGTCCCACTGCGCATGCGTGCGTTGGTGCTGATTACCACTGCACTGCGCTGGGAGCCACAGCTCCCAGTTGATGCCGGGATCAGCAGCTGGAGAGGCGAGGGCCGCTCCAGTGCCGTGCTGGCCCCCTGTAGGGGCCAGAATTGCTTATCCTGAGGCCATGTTGACACCAATGAGAAACACAACGGCGTTTACGATGGCATCAACGCTTAGCCTCAGGATCAGAGAATCCCGCCCACTTTCTCAAGCCATGAGCATCAAAGAGGTACATCTGGTTGATGAAGATGTGCAACTACATGCCAATCTCGTCGCTGCGTCGCTTCCAGTCTCCGATAAAAAGTCGTGCCTAATAAAGGCAGAAACAGCCAAGGGCGCAGCCCTATAAAAGGTAATCAAATATCTCCGAGAGGTATGGCCTTGGGGTTCCTGCAGGGGTTACTACAATGAGTGAGAATTGAGTGAGGCAAATGGCCTTCTTCTGCGACAGCTCAGAATCGTCATTCCGCAATCCTTGAGGCCATTCATGCTCAAGTTCCACAAAGTGTACCTGGGTATTGGGACGAGCAAGCGCAGGGCCAGGGATACCAACTATTGGCCAGGCATCACCCAAGACATTGCAGGCATGGTCGAACATTGTGACACGTATCAAAAATTCCACTGCAAGCAAAGCAAAGAGCCAATACATGTGGGTGAAATCATCGCACGCCCGTGGCAGAAAGTGGGCATGTTTCTTTTTCACTTCAATGGGAAAGAATACCTTGTAGTTATTGACTACTTCTCAAACTATCCGGAGGTTGCACAGTTGGCGAACCCGACTGCTCGGTGTGCCATACAACATGCTAAAACGATATGTGCCCAGCATGGCATAGCACGCATTGTTATGTCTGACAATGGTCCTTGTTTCAAAAATTATGAGTGGACTGAATTTGTCCATCACTATGATCTTATACAGATCACCTCAGGTCCTTTAGATCTCTAGTAAAACGGGAAGGCGGAAAACGGTCTGCACATTGTAAAACAGCTGCGAGAAAAGACCATTGATAGCCAGGAGACATCTATCTGGTGCTTCTAAACTACCGTTCGGTGCCCTTGTCAATGGACTGTCACCGGCACAGCTGCTAATGAATAGACAGATGCGGACGACCCTGCCTTCCATTGCAACTCACCCTGTGGATCAAGGACTGGAGCGGAAACTGCTTCTTCAAAAGAGGAGGCAGAAAGTGTTCTATGGCAGATCCACAAGGAAGCTCCAATCACTGCATCCAAGTGATACCTTCAGACTCGAGGATGCCAATGGAAATGGATGGTGAAGACTTGCAAAGGTTTTGCAGCAGGCAGGCCCACATTTGTTTCTGGTTCTTACTGAGGATGGCTCAGTCTTGCGAAGAAATCGAAGAGCGCTATCAAAAGGTCTCGAAGGAATCGAAAGTGCAACGGCCTTTCGTGCTGAGTCCAGCAGAAGTGCTGGTATGTAATCCCAAAATACTTGAAGAGGACACAGGCCACCCAACAGAGTCAGCGATCAGAGAATCATCCGCCGCAGTGAATACGGAACAAGCAGGAATATCAGCAATAAATGAAGGTAGAACACGATCACCGATTCAGCCATCACTCAGGAGTTCAACCAGATTACGTTGCAAAGCTGACAGACTGAACTTGTAATAAACTGTGTACAATGTATATTCAAAGTTATCATATATATTAGGTTGTTTAAAGAACAGTCACGTTTGTAAATATTAATACTCCCAAAGGAAGGGAGATGTGGTGATATGCATGTACACATCGATGTATATAGTTGCATATCAGTGTACATAGTTATCGGTATGACATCTGACCAGCAGGTGGCATCAGACATCCATCACGTGATTGGAGACACCCGCCAGTTGGTAGTAAGTCATACAAGTAGATAGTCGCACTTAGAGTAGCTCCAGGAGAATTCACTGAATTCATTTAGTAGCCATTGTCTGTATCATAGTTTATTAGTTGTCTTTCCACATGTTTGTTAATAAATCATCTTTCTAGTTAAACAACTAGATGTTCTGTGTACATCATTACAACGGTTATATCACAGAACACAGCATAGGCCACAGCTGGAGTACTACTGTGTGCAGTTGTGGCCACCGCACTACAGGAAGAATGCGATTGCACTAGAAAGGATGCATGGGAGATTTACCAAGATGTTGCCTGAGCTGAAGTGTTTCAACTATCAAAGAGACTGGATAGGCTGGGTTTTTTTCCTTTGAGCAGGGAAGGCTGAGAGGGAACCTGATAGAGGTGTTTTAGATTATGAAGGGCATAGATATGATGGTTAGGAAGAAACATTTTCCCTTAGCTGAGGGGTCAATAACCAGGGGGGAATAGATTTAAGGTGGGGGCAGGAAGTGGGCAGGTGAACGGCACAGTTAGGACTGTTGCCTGACAGGGGTTCAATTCTGGCCTAAGGTCACTGTCTGTGTGGTGTTTGTATGTTCTCCCCGTGTCTGCGTGGGTTTCCTCCGGGTGCTCCGGTTTCCTCCCACAGTCCAAACGTGTACCAGTTAGGTGGATTGGCCATGATAAATTTTGTGAGGGCCACGAAGAATCCAGCATGAGTTGTAGAATATAAAGAAATAACATTTATTAACAATAACATATACATATATATATACACACACAACAGCAGCAGTAACTCCCTTGCTGCTCACTCCTCTCTAGCTGGTTCCATACTGGCCAGCTCTATTTATGCAGGGAATCTGCTAATGATTTCTCCGCCCCCCCCCCTCATTGGGTAAGCTCATACTCCCTAAGGATTGTGGGATTGCCATTAGTCCCCAGCCAGTGGGAAGCAAGCAGGTTATAACATCCCTCCCCCCCAAAGTCCAAGGAATCCACCGAAGACCCTGGCGAAGGAGTGCGTTGGACTCGTTTTGCCGCAGGCTGGACACCATTTGCACGAGGTGCTGGATCGGGCGGTGTATAATGAGACGGAGAACGGCGCTTCCGTGATGAACGGCATAACATGGGCCCGAGGACTCCCCCTCTGAGGGTCTTGTGGTTCCATCTCGGAGTCAGAGTCCACTGCCTCCATCATCTCGGCGTCCCTATCTCCACGCGGTTCTGCAACGACCTGCGCAGGCTTTGAGTGCGGCACCAGAGGAAGATTGTGAGGAATACTTTCCACTGTGTCTGGTCTCTGTGACTGTAGAAATGAGCTCCGGGGGCGGGGAATCTTTGGAACGGATGGTCTTCTGGACCGAACGTGGCCTACATGATTGCGCTGGAGACGATCCTGGGTTTGCACCTGGTAAGAGATAGGGCCCATTCGGCGAAAGATAACGCCAGGGGCCCACTGGGCACCACCAGCAAAATTTTGAATGAACACTGGGTCACCATGCGCAAACTGCCGAATTGGCCGATGCCGAGAAAGGCCATGTCCCTGCTGTTCTTGAGTGCGGCGTACTTTTGCGTCAATGTCCGGGAAAACCATGCTAAGGTGGGTGCGAAGTCTCCGGCCCATTATGAGTTCCGCGGGAGCTACCCCAGTCATCGCATGTGGAGTGGTCCTGTGTGAAAACAAAAAACAAGCCAGTCTTGTGTCCATAGACCCGGGAGACTGCTTCTTTAGGCCCTGTTTGAATGTTTGCACTGCGCGCTCCACCAACCCCTTGGAAGCCAGGTGGTATGGAGCGGTGCGGATATGACATATGCCGATCATCTTCATGAACCTCGCAAACTCTCCACTTGTGAACGGAATGCCTTTGTCCGTGACCAGCACCTCGGGGAGGCCATGCGTACTGAAAGACAAACGCATCTTCTCGATTGTTGCACAGGACGTTGTGCCTACCGTCTTATGCACCTCTAACCATTTAGACTGGGCATCGATTAATAGAAGGAACATGGATCCTTGAAAAGGGCCGGCAAAATCCGCATGCAAGCGGGCCCAAGGCTGCCCTGGCCATTCCCAGTGATGTAGGGACGCGGCCGGCGGAAGCTTCTGATGCTCCTGACAAATGGAGCCATTTTAGGCCACCTTCTCAATGGCGGTGTCGGGGCCTGGCCACCAGACATAACTCCGGGCCACCATTTTCATTTTGGTCACACCCGGATACCCATTGTGCAAGTCTCTTAGTATCAGCTCCTGTCCTTTTTCCGGGACAATCACACGCGTCCCCCACAAGAGGATACCGTCTTCCATGCTAAATTCTGACAGCTTGGAGGAAATGCCCGCAACTCGCCTGCAAGCTGTCTATGTTGCCCACCATACAGGACTATGTGCCGAACCTTTGACAGGACTGGCTCCGTCTGGGTCCACTCACGGATCTGTGATGCCGTGACAGGCAAGGAGTCCATAAAATTTAGGGTTGCAACCACCTCATCGGTGGTGGGGGTTGCCATGGGGCCGGTCGACAAAGGCAATCGGCTCAGTGCGTCGGCATTCGCTATCTGGGTCCCTAGTTTATGCTCCAGAGAATACTTGTAGGCAGCGAGCAAGAAAGCCCAGCGCTGGATCCGTGCGGAAGCAATGGGCGGTATTGGCTTATCTTCTCGGAAAAGTCCCAGCAGAGGCTTATGATCAGTCACGATAGTGAAATGGCGGCCATACACATACTGGTGGAAGCGTTTCACCGCAAAGACCACCGGCAGGCCCTCCTTCTCGATCTGCGCGTACTTCTTTTCCGCTGCAGTCGATGTACGGGAGGCGAAAGCTATCGGCCGCTCGGCCCTGTTCTCCATCTTGTGGGACAGGACGGCCCCAATACCATACGGGGATGCATCACACGTGATGAGCAAAGGCTTTCCAGGATCATAGTGGGTTAGTAACCCAGACGACAACAATTGTTGTTTTACCCACCGGAAAGCGGTTTCTTGCGGCTGACCCCAAACCTAGGTGTGATTCTTCTTTAGCAGAAGGTGCAACGGGGCCAGCGTAGTTGCCAGATTGGGGAGGAACTTCCCGTAATAGTTTACGAGGCCGCGAAAAGAATGAAGATGCGAAGTGTCAGTCGGGGTGGGGACCTGTTGAATTGCACGCACCTTCTCTGCGACGGGGTGCAAACCTTTGTGGTCCACCCGATAACCCAGGTAGACCACTTCCTTCACCTGAAAGACGCATTTTGTGCGACATAAACGGACTCCAGCCTCCGAAAAGCGTCTAAGGACAGCCTCCAAATTTTCCAAATGTTCCTTCTCCGATGTGCCTGTCATCAAAACGTCGTCTAAGTCGACAGCGACAGGCGGTAAACCTCTCAAGATGCCCTCCATGACGCGTTGAAAGATAGCGCAGGCAGAGGATACCCCAAAGGGCAACCGTGTATATTCATACAGGGCTCGGTGTGTATTAATAGTTACATATGGCCAGGGGGCAGGGTCCAGCTCCAACTGTAGTAGGCATGACTCATATCTAATTTCGTGAACGAGAGTCCACCTGCAAGCTTCGCTTAGAGATTTTCTATGCGAGGCATTGGATATCGGTCGAGCTGGGAAGCTGTATTCACTGTAAGTTTATAGTCACCGCACAAGCGAACTCTGGCTTCATTACAGGTACAATTGGCGCTGCCCAGTCAGCGAAATGGACGGGCCTGATAATACCCAAGGACTCCAAACGAGTCAGCTCCCCTTCTACCTTCTCGAGCAAGGCGTAAGGCACCGGGCGCGCCCGGAAGTAGTGCTGCGTGGCTTCTGGTTCGACCTGGATATGGGCTACAGCCCCTTTTATTTTCCCCAAACCGGGTTGGAATACATCTGGGTACCTTCCTACTACCTCCGTCAACCTTCCAGAAACTGTTTGGAGGATGTGCTGCCACTGCAGCCGCAAATGGCGCAACCAGTCCCGACCCAACAGGCTGGGCCCATGGCCGCGCACCACGATAAGTGGGAAACGCCCCTCCTGGCGTCCATAAACAACAGGGGCCATCGTAGTTCTTGCAATGTCAAATGGTTCCCCCGTGTAGGTGGCCAACCTGGCCTGTGTATCGGTTAATGTAAGATGTCTGTATACCCTGCTTGATGCGTTTGAATGTCCTCTGGGCGATCACGGAGACCGCTGCGCCAGTGTCCAACTCCATCTCAAGCGGGTGGCCATTGACCCGTACTGTCACCGTAATGGGGGCTACACGGGGAGCTGCCACACAATGCAGCTGCAGGCATTCGTCCTCCGTCTCCACGTCCTTGGGAGTAGTCGCCCCAGGTTCATCCACATGGAAGGTACGGCCCCTGGGCTGGCCTCAGTTTCTGTCGGAACGACGGCGCCTCTGGCACCCCCAGGACTGGCTTCCGTGACGGGGTCGGCGCCCACAAGTCCGACACTGACATGGATCCTCATCCATTGGTTCTGGAGAAGGCTCCCTTCAGGGCGGAACGTCCGGTGGCCACTGGCATCGATCCGGACGCCACCCTGCCCAAGTACCGCAGGGGTGCGGGGAGACACTTTCGGACGGAAGGGGTTGCGCCCCAAGTCATGCACCTCCATTCCCTGTAGCTCCTGCACTCCCCATTCTGTGCTCTCTCGGGACAATACTATTTGAATGGCCTGTTGAAAAGTCAATATTGGCTCAGCTAACAACTTTCTCTGGGTGGCTGCATTGTTAATACCGCAAACCAAACGGTCGCGTAACATTTCTGACAAGGTCTCACCATAGTCACAGTACTCCGCTATCCTGCGTGGCCTGGATAGAAATTCTGCAAGGGATTCTCCTGCGGTCCTCTCAGCGGTATTGGATTGGATTTGTTTATTGTCACGTGTACCGAGGTACAGTGAAAAGTATTTTTCTGCGAGCAGCTCAACAGATCATTAAGTACATGGGAAGAAAAGGGAATAAAAGAAACTACATAACAGGGCAACACAAGGTATACAATGTAACTACATAAGCACCGGCATCGGATGAAGCATACAGGGTGTAGTGTGAATGAGGTCAGTTCATAAGAGGGCCATTTAAGAGTCTGGTAACAGCGGGGAGAAGCTGTTTTTGAGTCTGTTCGTGCGTGTTCTCAGACTTCTGTATCTCCTGCCCAATGGAAGAAGTTGGAAGAGTGAGTAAGCCGGGTGGGAGGGGCCTTTGATTATGCTGCCCGCTTTCCCCAGGCAGCGGGAGGTGTAGATGGAGTCAATGAATGGGAGGCAGGTTCGTGTGATGGACTGGGCCGTGTTCATGACTCTCTGGAGTTTCTTGCGGTCCTGGGCCGAGCAGTTGCCATACCAGGCTGTGATGCAGCCTGATAGGATGTTTTCTATGGTGCATCTGTAAAAGTTGGTAAGAGTCAATGTGGACATGCCGAATTTCCTTAGTTTCCTGAGGAAGTATAGGCGCTGTTGTGCTTTCTTGGTGGTAGCGTCGATGTGGGTGGACGAGGACAGATTTTTGGAGATGTGCACCCTTAGGAATTTGAAACTGCTAACCATCTCCACCTCGGCCCCATTGATGCTGACAGGGGTATGTACAGTACTTTGCTTCCTGAAGTCAATGACCAGCTCTTTAGTTTTGCTGGCATTGAGTGAGAGATTGTTGTCGCTGCACGACTCCACTAGGTTCTCTATGTCCCTCCTGTATTCGGACTCGTCGTTATTCGAGATCCGGCCCACTATGGTCGTATCGTCAGCAAACTTGTAGATGGAGTTGGAACCAAATTTTGCCACGCAGTTTTGTGTGTACAGGGAGTAGAGTAGGGGGCTAAGTACGTAGCCTTGCGGGGCCCTAGTATTGAGGACTATTGTGGAGGAGGTGTTTATTCTTACTGATTGTGGTCTGTTGGTCAGAAAATCGAGGATCCAATTGCAGAGTGGGGAGCCAAGTCCTAGGTTTTGGAGCTTTGATATGAGCTTGGCTGGGATTATGGTGTTGAAGGCGGAGCAGTAGTCACGAAATAGGAGTCTGATGTAGGAGTCCTTGTTGACGAGATGCTCTCGGGATGAGTGTAGGCCCAGGGAACTGGTGTCTGCTGTGGACTGGTTGCGACGGTATGCAAGTTGCAGTGAATCAAGGCATTCTGGGAGTATGGAGGTGATGCGCTTCATGATCAACCTCTCGGAGCACTTCATTCTGACTGAAGTCAGAGCCACCGGACGGTAGTCATTGAGGCACGTTGCCTGGTTCTTCTTTGGCACTGGTATGATGGTGGTTTTATTGAAGCAGATGGGGACCTTGGATTGGAGTAGGGATAGGTTAAAGATGTCCGTGAACACCTCTGCCAGCTGGTCCGCGCAGGCTCTGAGTGCACGACCAGGGATCCCGTCCGGGCCCTTCGCCTTCCGAGGGTTCACTTTCAGGAAGGCCGATCTGACTTTGGAAGCTGTGATGGTGGGTATGGGTGAGTTATGGGCTGCTGGGGCACTCGACAGCGGATTGTTGGTTACCTGCTCGAACCGAGCATAGAATGCATTGAGTTCATCGGGGAGGGGTGCGCTGCTGCCGGAGATACTGCTCGGCTTTGCTTTGTAGCCCGTTATGTTGTTTAGTCCTTGCCACAACCGCCGAGAGTCTGTCTGTGACTCTAGCTTGGTTTGCTATTCTCTCTTGGCATCTCGGATGGCTTTGCGGAGGTCGTACCTGGATTTCTTGTGTAGGTCAGGGTCGTCTGACTTGAACACCTCAGATCTATCCTTCAGTAGGGAGTCAATCTCGCGATTGAGCCATGGTTTCCAGTTGGGGAACGTACGTACTGCTTTCTTTGGCATGCAGTCGTCCACACATTTGCTGTTTAAGTTGGTCGCTGGGTTCTTAAATATGGACCAGTCCACTGTCTCTAAACAGTCACATAAGAGCTCTTCTGTCTCCTCGGACCAGCACTGCACGACCTTTTTAGCTGGATTCTCCCGCTTGAGTTTCTGTTTGTATGCCGGGAGAAGGAGCACCGTCTTATGGTCTGATTTCCCAAAGTGCGGTCGAGGGATGGAACGGTAGGCACCCTTGATTTTTGAGTAGCAGTGGTCAAGAGTGTTGTCGCCCCTGGTGGGACAAAGGATGTGCTGGTGGAATTTTGGCAGTACACTCTTGGGGTTGGCCTTGTTGAAGTCTCCGGCTATGATGAACAAGGCCTCCGGGTGTTCTGTTTCATAATAGTTTATAACTATGTACAGTTCATCCAGTGCCTTCTTCACTTCTGCCTGGGGTAGGATGTAGACCGCTGTGATAATGGCTGAAGTGAACTCACATGGAAGATAGTATGGGCGGCACTTTGCGGTCAGGTATTCCAGGTCCGGGGAGCAGTAGGTCGCCAGGGTCGCCACATCCCAGCACCAGGAGGAGTTGATGAGGAGGCAAACTCCTCCACCCTTTGCTTTGCCTGATGACGCGGTGCGGTCCGCCCGGTGAGGTGGGGGTGAGCCAATTCTCTATGAAACAGAGCACACAGCAGTCTCTTACTTCCCTCTGAGAGGTAAGTCTGGCGTTAAGTTGATCCAGCTTGTTTTCGATTGCTTGGATGTTTGCCAGGAGTATGCTGGGGAGAGGGGTCTTGAAACCGAGTTGCTTCAGTCTAACCTGCAGACCGCCGCATTTCCCTTGCTTCCTCAGTTGGCGGCTGTGGCTGGATGGTCTTGGGATCCGAGGGGAGAAGTCTGACCTTGTGGAGGTAGGTGGTTGCATCTGGCGGGGTCCAGGGTGCTGGTGGGGACCAGGGCGCTGGTTACGGTTCTGGGGTCGCGTCTGGCAGGGTTCCGGGCGCTGGTTGAGGTAGAAGGGTTGCTCGGGGGGCATGTTTGTGATCCAGATGGATCTCGGCGTTCTGCGGGCACGGGAATACCTTGCAGCGCGTTCGGGTCCACGTGCGGGGTCTCGACCATTTCGGGGGTCTTGGGTCATGGGCAGGGGCTTCCTGAGGCAGGTTGGGCTGAATCCCATGATCTGTTCTCTCCCTGGGCGCTCCTGGGGTCAGGTCTTGAAGTAGGCCCAGTCGGGCTTCCACGTGGATTTTTCTTTCTTCCATCTCCAGGTAGGTCAGGTTGCTGGGGGGGCTCTCCGGGTCGGGTCGTTGGGCGAGTCTCTGGGGGTCAAGTTGGGCCAGATCTCGTTGTCGGGTGTCGGGCTGGGAGCTCCGGGGACTGGGCCGGGCGATCTGGGGGCTGGCGTCAGTTGTTAGGCCGGGTTGGGAGCTCAGGGGTCCGGGTCGGCTCCAAATCGAGGTTGGGGCTTCACTTCCGGTTTGGGCCCGATCCACTTCCAGGCCGTGGAGGTCAGGTCGGGTCGGGTCAAAAGGTCTCCACGGGCCTCAGAGGATGTTCAAGCCTGCAAGAAAAGATAAAAGAAAGAGGTTAGTAATAATGTTAGTCGTAGAATTAAATTTTAAAAGATTAGAACGAGTATAAGTTCAGTAAAAAGTGAATCTGTTAGGGAGAGCTCGCAGAGAGTCGCCTCGCTCCGGCGCCATCTTCTGTAAGTGCTGTAAGTTCTGTAAGTATTAAACCGGTAACGCTGGACTATCGTGGATGGGGTTGGATTAAAATGTTGCACCACTAAGGTAACAAGTTCATCAAACGTCTTGGTGTCCGGTGCAGCTGGGTACGTAAGACTCCTAATCGCCCCAAACGTATGCAGGCTGCAGGCGGTGAGCAAAATGACCACCTGCCGCTCGTTTTCAGCGATGTTGTCTGCCCGGAAATAGTAACGCATCCGTTGTGCGTACTGGTTCCAACTTTGCAGCGCAGCATCAAAGACATCCAAAAGGCCGTACAGAGGCATGGTGTAACAGAAAAAAAACTTCCAACCTGTATCCAACAAAAATCCAGGGAGGTGGCTTCAGCAGCGTAGACAGCTATTCACTTTAACCCTCGTCACCAGTTTTGTGAGGGTCACGAAGAATCCAGCACGAGTTGTAGAATAGAAAGAAATAACATTTATTAACAATAACATGTATGTATATACTACAGCAGCAGTAACTCCCTTGCTGCTCACTCCTCTCTAGCTGGTTCCATACTGGCTGGCTCTATTTATGCTAATGATTTCTCCATCCCCCTCATTGGGGAAGCTCATACTCCCTAAGGATTGTGGGATTGCCATCAGTCCCCAGCCAGTGGTAGGCAGGCAGGTTATAACAATAAATTACCCCTTAGTGCCCAGGGATGTGCAGGTTAGGTTATGGGGTTAGGGGATAGGACAAGATGGACGGATGAGTGGACATGAGTGGCATGCTCTTTCGAAGGGTCGGTGCAGACTTGATGGCCAAAAGGCTTCCTTCTGGACTGTAGGGATTCTATGAAATCTTCTATGAAGTTTAGAAGGGACGTGATAAAAACCCTTTGGAATCTAGAGAGTGTTTGGAATCTGGAACTGACTGCCTGAAAAGGTGGGAGAGTCAGGAACCCTCAGAACATTTAAGAAGTATTTAGATGAGCACTTGAAATGCAATAGCATGCAAGGCTATGGGCCAAGTGTTGGAAAATGGGATTGGAGTAGACAGGTGTTTGATGGCCAGCACTGACAAAATGGACTGAAGGACCACTTTCCATGCTGTAAAAACTCTATGACTCTAGGATTTGATGTATAGTGCAATTGTCAAATAATCGGGTATTTGGTAGTTGACAATGACAATGAAGTCAATGCCATGGACATGAAGAAGTTTGGATGTGATTTTAGACCAAGGATGGATAGGAACTTCATACGGAATCAATGGTGATTTGGCATATGCTCTTATAGAGACAGTTTATTGGCCAGATATGAAAAATGGCATTGAAGTTGACAAGAAGTCGTCTCTCTTGTGAGTCTTCTCATCTTATCTATGCCCAAATGTGAGTGATGAAGTTGTTGAAGAATATAAGGTTGTAAAGATTCCAATATGATGATATGCCTGCCTTTAAAAATGATCCCTGGATGAAACCTAGCTCATCCCATTGAGGCCAAAATAGTCTCAAGTGTTCATGGGCATGCTGAAGTGAATCAGGCCATTCTTCAATGATGATTTTCCAGTTTCTGTAGCGTGGAATCTTTGACCGTTTATTCTTGGAGCTGCTGACACCTGTGAGGCACAGAATGTACCAGGTAACTTGATGGACTTGCATTCTCCTGTAAGCGTAATGTCAAAGATCCCTTGAAACTGCAACATTTGTCAAAACCTTCTGGATATTTTGATGTTTGGTCATGAACTGAGGTGATAGAGGTAGTTTCTGAGGTTGATCTTCTGTGGATCCCACGACACACTTCCCTTCTAGTGATGTCATGCGGCTATCCCTTAAAGGCATATTACAGCAAAATGTTAACATTTTGAGTTCAACATGACTCTTCTTTGGAACTGAAGAGAAGCATAAATTTGTCGGGTTTTATGCTATTCAGTTCCGAAGAACAGTCATATTGGACTCAAAACATTAACTGTTTCTCTCTAGGTGCTTGAGGTACCTCTACGCATAGTTCTTGTGGGATAAAGGGTTTTGTTTATAAACAAAGAGTCATTAACAGTTTTGGGGAAAATAAGTCTTTGTAGCAAAAAGACTTATTGGCAAAGTTGTGGAGCTTCCCCGAAAACACCAAAATAGTGAAACTTAGAATGTTAATAGATCATGTGGGGAATACTATCCAGCTACTTATAAAAATATCAGTCGAACTGGCATGTGTTGTGGGCTGAGGCGAGATATGATGATGAGTATTTACATGTTTAGATAAATGAAGATTACGAACAATAGTAAAGCTTCAACTTTGCTGATGCCAATTTGAATTGGCTTTCCAAAACTGACGTGAATTTGGAAATTATTTGCTGGTCAGAGACAGAACACACCATAAGACCAGAAGACATAGCAGCAGAATTCGGCCACTTGGGCCATCGAGTCTGCTCCACCATTCAATCATGGCTGATATTTTCTCACCCCATTCTCCTGCCTTCTCCCCATAACCGTTGATCCCCTTATTAATTAAGAACCTATCTATCTCTGTATTAAAGACACTCAGTGAATTGGCCTTCACAGCCTTCTGCTGCAAAGAGTTCCACAGATTCACTACCCTCTGGCTGAAGAAATTCCTCCTCATCTCTATTTTAAAGGACTGTCCCTTTAGTCTGATATGGTGTCCTCTGGTTCTAGTTTAGAACATAGAACATAGAACATCACAGCGCAGTACAGGCCCTTCGGCCCTCGATGTTGCGCCGACCTGTGAAACCACTCTAAAGCCCATCTACACTATTCCCTTATCGTCCATATGTCTATCCAATGACCATTTAAATGCCCTTAGTGTTGGCGAGTCCACTACTGTTGCAGGCAGGGCATTCCACGCCCTTACTACTCTCTGAGTAAAGAACCTACCTCTGACATCTGTCCTATATCTATCTCCCCTCAATTTAAAGCTATAGAAAACATAGAACATAGAACATAGAAAATACAGCACAGAACAGGCCCTTTGGCCCACGATGTTGTGCCGAACCTTTGTCCTAGATTAATCATAGATTATCATTGAAATTACAGTGCAGAAGGAGGCCATTCGGCCCCCTGAGTCTGCACCGGCTCTTGGAAAGAGCACCCTACCCAAACTCAACACCTCCACCCAGCACCAAGGGCAATTTTGGACACTAAGGGCAACTTATCATGGCCAATCCACCCACCCTGCACATCTTTGGACCGTGGGAGGATGTCCCCTCATGCTAGGCATCATCATCCGAGGAAAAAGGCCCTCACTGTCCACCCTATCTAATCCTCTGATCATCTTGTATGCCTCAATTAAGACACCTCTTAACCTTCTTCTCTCTAGCGAAAACAGCCTCAAGTCCCTCAGCCTTTCCTCATAAAATCTTCCCTCCATACCAGGCAACATTCTGGTAAATCTCCTCTGCACCCTTTCCAATGCTTCCACATCCTTCCTATAATGCGGCGACCAGAATTGCACGCAATACTCCAAATGCGGCCGCACCAGAGTTTTGTACAGCTGCAACATGACCTCATGGCTCTGAAACTCAATCCCTCTACCAATAAAAGCTTACACACCGTACGCCTTCTTAACAACTCTATCAACCTTGGAGGCAACTTTCAGGGATCTATGTACATGGACACCGAGATCTCTCTGCTCATCCACACTGCCAAGAATCTTACCATTAGCCCAGTACCCTGTCTTCCTGTTATTCCTTCCAAAATGAATTACCTCACACTTTTCTGCATTAAACTCCATTTGCCACCTCTCAGCCCAGCGCTGCAGCTTATCTATGTCCCTCTGTAACTTGTAACAGCCTTCCGCACTGTCCACAACTCCACCAAATTTAGTGTCATCTGCAAATTTACTCACCCATCCTTCTACGCCCTCCTCCAGGTCATTTATAAAAATGACAAACAGCAATGGCCCCAAAACAGATCCTTGTGGTACGCCACTAGTAACTGGACTCCAGTCTGAACATTTCCCATCAACCACCACCCTTTGTCTTCTTCCAGCTAGCCAATTTCTGATCCAAACTGCTAAGTCACCCTGAATACCATGCCTCCGTATTTTCTGCAGTAGCCTACCATGGGGATCCTTATCAAATGCTTTACTGAAATCCATATACACCACATCTACTGCTTTACCCTCATCCACCTGTTTGGTCACCTTCTCAAAGAACTCAATAAGGTTTGTGAGGCACAACCTACCCTTCACAAAACCGTGTTGACTATCTCTAATCAAATTATTCCTTTCCAGATGATTATACATCCTATCTCTCATAAACCTTTCCAAGATTTTGCCCACAACAGAAGTAAGGCTCACTGGTCTATAGTTACCGGGGTTGTCTCTACTCCCCTTCTTGAACAAGGGGACAACATTTGCTATCCTCCAGTCTTCTGGCACTATTCCTGTAGACAAAGATGACTTAAAGATCAAAGCCAAAGGCTCAGCAATCTCCTCCCTAGCTTCCCAGAGAACCCTAGGATAAATCCCATCCTACAAGTTTTTACTACAAGTGGAAACATCCTCTCCATGTCCACTCTAGCCAGGCCTCGCAGTATTTTGTACGTTTCAATAAGATCCCCTCTCATCCTTTTAAACTCCAACGAGTACAGACCCAGAGTTCTCAAACGTTCCTCATACGACAAGTTCTTCATTCCAGCGATCATTCTTGTGAACCTCCTCTGGACCCTTTCCAAGGCCAGCATTTCCTTCCTTAGATACGGGGCCCAAAACTGCTCACAATACTCCAAATGGGGTCTTATTAGAACCTTATACAGCCTCAGAAGGACATCCCTGGTCTTGTATTCTAGCCCTCTTGACATGAATGCTAACATTGCATTTGCCTTCTTAACTGCCGACTGAACCTGCACATTAACCTTAAGAGAATCGTGAACAAGGACTCCCAAGTCCCTTTGTGCTTCTGCTTTCCGAAGCATTTCCCCATTTAGAAAATAGTCTATGCCTAGATTCGTCCTTCCAAAGTGCATAACCTCACACTTTTCCACATTGTATTTCATTTGCCACTTCATTGCCCACTCTCCTAGCCTGTCCAAGTCCTTCTGCAGCCCCCTTGTTTCCTCAATATTACCTGTCCATCTATAGATCTTTGTATCATCTGCTAATGTAGCAACTGTGCCTTCAGTACCTTCTTCGAGATCATTAATGTATATTGTAAAATGTTGTGGTCCCAGCACAGACCGCTGAGGCACACCACTAGTCACCGGCTGTCATCCTGAAACAGGCCCTTTGATCCCCACTCTTTGCCTTCTGCCAGTCAGCCAATCCTCTATCCATGCCAGGATTTTACCCTGAACGCCATGAGCTCTTAACTTATTTAACAGTCTCCTATGCGGCACCTTGTCAAAGGCCTTCTGGAAATCTAAATAGATCACGTCCACTGGTTATCCTTTGTCTAACTTGCTTGTTACCTCCTCAAAGAACTCTAACAGATTTGTCAGACATGACACAACTCAAAGGAGCACATCATTAGTGCATGATGCAGGGTTTTTTTTACAAACCATCACAAAGGGGGTCCATAGGGAAGGAAGGAGATACTGCAGAATGTAATGTTACAGTTATAGCAAGGTGTAGAGAAAAGATCAACTTAATATGAGGTAGGTCCATTCAAAGGTCTGATGGCATTAGGGAAGAAGCTGTTCTTGAGTCGGTTGGTACGTGACCTCAAACTTTTGTATCTTTTTCCTGACGGAAGAAGGTGGAAGAGAATACGTCCGGGGCGAGTGGGGTCCTTTATTATGCTGGCTGCCTTTCCGAGGCAGCGGGAATTATAGATAGAGTCAATGGATGGGAGGCTGGTTTGCGCGATGGATTGGGCTAAATTCATGACCTTTTGTAGTTTCCTGCGGTCTTGGGCAGAGCAGGCTCCATACCAAGCTGTGATACAACCAGAAAGAATGCTTTCTATGGTACATCTGTAAAAGTTTGTGAGAGTCATAGCTGACATGCCAAATTTCCTTAGTCTTCTGAGAAAGTAGATTCATTGGTGGGCTTTCTTAATTATAGTGTCAGCATGGGGAGACCAGGACAGGTTGTTGGTCTGGACACCTATAAATTTGAAGCTCTCAACTGTCATGTGAAAGTACCTTTAAGGAATGGGTGTGTATATAAATATCTGTAGTGAGAGTACCTTTAAGAAATGGATGTTTATAAATGGGTGTGTATATAAATATCTGTCGTGAGAGTACCTGTAAGAAATGGGTGTTTATTACTGCAGCGATATCAGAGAGTGGGTGGAGCTGGGCTGTCTGTCAGCTTTTTATTTTCGTTTTTGAGCAGGCTGCAGGGTGTGTTCTAGTTTCGTTTTGAGTGTTGGAGCTGAAGCCAGACGAAGCAGGTGTACTGCTGTTTTCTCTGCCATCAAAAGACTATCTCTTGATCATTTGGTGAATTCAGAATTATAAATGTTCTCAGTAGTGAATGTAAACCTAGTGTGCTTCTGTTAAAAGGTATTTCTTTTGTCTGGATGTTGTTTGGGAAGTTATTAAGCATTACTTAGTGTTGTATTCTTTGGGGGTTGCATTTGAATTAATGGTTGCTAAGATGTTCACTGTGTGTTTTAAAAAGGTTAACTTGAGTTCATAGAATAGACATTGTTTTGCTTTAAAAAATACTTTTCCATTTCTGCTGTACCACACCTGTAGAGTGGGCCGTGTGCTTCCCATACCACAATCTATTAAAAGTTGTGGGTCAGGTGAACTCCATGCTACACTTTGGGGTTCTCTAAACCCTGGCCCATAACACAACCTTTTCTACTTCGTTCCCATTGTTGTAGAAAGACTTCCGATGCAGGACCACCAATGTTGCCTGATTGAATATAGTACCACTGACTTGTGCCTTAAGTCCAGCCATTTCAAACTGTCTTCAGTAAGGAAGTTTAGAGAACGAACAGTGGCCCTTCAAGAGCTGGTGGTGTTGCATAATCCACATTTTCTCCTTGATGTGCTGCCATCTGTCTTTGGAGTAAACTCATTGATGTTAATAAGTGGACCACGGGGATGGACCACGGGTACAGCTCACCACGCAGCAAGCCTGACGAGCAGTACTCCCATTATCACTGTGCCGGAACCACATTATCAGCTGCCTAAATTGCTTGGAATTAAATATATCCATACATTCTGACACACATCCTTTCCAACCTGTGAAGATGGTGCCCCTAAGACAGCAGCACCAGTAGAACAAATGTATCGACTATAATTTCTTCTTAGTATTTCTGTTGTGAGCATAAATTCATGGCCTTGAAAATGCAGCATGTAAATATTTACGGACAAACAGTTGGAATCGTCTCTATTAAAATAGCAGATGTAGGAATTTGATGAAGATACGTTAAACATTGGAACATGTATTACCAATACTGCATGACTTAATAGCAATGTGTGAGGCTGCTATAAAATAATGTCAATGATCATGAGTGAAAAATTCCATCAAGAAATTAAAATTGCCTCGTTATCGTAGGTCTTTATAATCCTCAGTATGTATGCATGCAATTACAAGCCATTCTAATGTCACAATAATGAAATCCTCATTAGGGATCAAACAGCTGGACAGAATCATACATTGCATTAAGAATAATTTATTGCATTTTTCATCGATAAATTGATGCTTTATAAATAAGATGAACTTGGAAGTGAAAAAATGAAATGAAACGAAAATTGCTTATTGTCACAAGTAGGCTTCAAATGAAGTTACTGTGAAAAGCCCCTAGTCGCCACATTCCGGCACCTGTTCAGGGAGGCTGTTACGGGAATTGAACCGTGCTGCTGGCCTGCCTTGGTCAGCTTTCAAAGCCTGCGATTTAGCCCTGTGCTAAACAGCCCCTTTGTAAGGGTTTCCCCTACAAAATGGAACACACTTAATTGAAAACCCGAATGCCTTCATAAGACAGGAGTTGTACATTTAAAAGTACATAATGTATTCTGAGACTACTGTTTTACTGCAGAACAGATGTTCAAAATCAACATGCTCAACATTAGTAGATTCTAGTGTGCCCTCGATACACTAAAACTGTTGCTGGAAAACTGGAAAAATTAGCATTTTAAAAATCACGCAATATTTTAAAATAATTCTTGGATGTTGAGTTGATATTTTAGTAACAGAATGAAATTCAAAATAGGTATAGTGGCTCCACCTAGTGTCAAATGCAGGCAATAATCTGAATATCAAAATTCATGGTGAAATAGCGAATATGGTAAATTTCACAAATTCACACTTGTGGAGCAGAGCTTTACTTGTCTGGAAGTAATAATCACATATTACTCTTGTTGGAAATGTACTTATTCCTTAATACACCAACCATAACTTTTTCTAGAATATTTAGTGGGAAATGGGTTGGTAGCTCAGTTCACTGCGTTGAGTCTATCGGCAAAGACTGCATCAGCACACCCTGTGGAGGATCTGTGTATCTCCAACAGCAAGTTCCAACATCTGCACTGAACTAAGTGTGGACTCCAGAATTGCTGTCAGATTTTCTCCATTATAACAGAGAGCAATGGGCAGTTCTAGTCATGTCAAATTCCGATCGTCGTGGTGCTGTTGATTATAATCCGGGAAATCCAAGTTTTAAAAAAATATTTGTTCATTGGGTGTGGGCATCGTTGGCTGAGCTAGCATTTATTGTCAATCCCTAATAGCTCATGCAAAGGTAGTGCTGAGCTCCCTTCTTGAATTGCTGCAGTCCATGTCTTGTAGGAACACACAATGTTCTGTTAGGAAGCCCCTTCCAGAATTGTGTTCCAGTGATTGTGGTTTGAAGGGGAACTTGCAGGTAGTGGTGCTCCCATGCATCTGCTGCCCTTGTTTTTCTAGGTAGTAGAGGTTGTGGGTTTGTCGAAGGAGCCTTGGTGAGTTCCTCTGGTGCATCTTGTAAATGGTACACACATTGAAGGAGCTAGGAGCGAACTATGGGCTGGAGCAGGGGGAAATATTTAGATACATGCAGGTTCGAGACTTTGCCAGAAAGAGCTTCCCAGTAGAGCGGGCTTCCACATTGCTGGAGGAGGTGCTGATGACAGGGGGACTGGAGAAGGGGGAAGTATCGGCAGTTTACGGGGCTATTTTGGAGGAGGAGAAGGCGCCACTAGAAGAGATCAATGCAAAGTAGGAGGAAGAGTTGGGAGAAGGTATGGAGGATGGGTCCTGGTGTGAGGGGCTCCGGAGGGTGAACGCCTCCACCTCGTGTGCGAGGTTGGGGCTGATACAGCTGAAGGTGGTGTATAGAGCGCACCTCACGAGGGCGAGGATGAGCCGGCTCATTGAGGGGGTAGAAGATGTGTGTGAACGTTGCGGGGATGGGCCCGCTAATCACGTTCATATGTTTTGGTCCTGTCCAAAGCTGGAGGATTACTGGAAGGAGGTGTTTAGGGTAATCTCTAAAGTGGTGCACATGAAACTGGACCCGGCCCCTCGGGAGGCCATATTCGGGGCATCGGACCAGCCGGGGTTGGAAACGGGCGCGGAGGCAGATGTTGTAGCCTTCGCCTCATTGATCGCCTAAAGGCGGATCCTGTTAGGATGGAGATCAACCTCTCCACCCTGTGCCCTGGCGTGGCGGGGCGACTTGCTGGAATTCTTGACGCTTGTAAAGGTCAAATTTGAACTGAGGGGAAGGATGGAGGGATTCTACAATTCATGGGCGTTATTCATTATGCACTTTCGAGAATTGATCACATCGAACATTCGGGGGGTTGGGGGCTGGGAGGGTTGGGGGGAGGGGGACTGTATGTGTTAATGGTGATTATGGGTGATTCCTGATTCCTTTTTGTCATTTGTTTATGTTAACATGCGGGCCAATGTCTGGGGTTTGGTGGGAGGATGGGATCGTTGTTATTGATATGGGGATTGACATTACATTCGTTACTGATTATTGTTTATTGTTGGGTGTAAATTTGGGAGAAAATGTGAAAAAGGAGGAGAATAAAAAAATATTTTAAAAAAGGTAAATGGTACACACACTGCTGCCACTGCTCCCTCCAGTGGTGGAGGCAATGACTGTTTAAGCCGGTGGATAGAGTATGAAACAAGTGGGCTGCTTTGGCCTGGATGGTGTCGAGCTTCTTGAGTGTTGTTGGAGCTGCACTCATCCAGGCAAGTGGAGAGTATTCCATTACACTCCTGACTTGTCCCTTGTAGATGGTGGACAGACCTTGCAGAGTCAGGAGCTGAGTTACACTCCATAGAATTCCCAGCCTCTGACCTGCTCTTGTGACCACAGTGATGTGTTGGGTGTTCTGGATCACATACAGGTCACCAACACTTGAAATAGTGCAACACTATTTTATTGAATCATTAACTGTTTAAACATACTTAGACTGTGGGTTAATACGATACTAGCTTTAACTAAAGACCTCTGCCTTGTCCTAATCAGTCAATGCACTCAGCACAGGTGAATGTCTGTGTTGCAGGCTGTGAGCTCTGTCCTCCTAGCTAGCTGCAACTCGAATGAGCGGGAACTCTGATGCTCCCTGTCTTTATAGTGCGTGTGCTCTCACTGGTGATTGGCTGTGGTGTTGTGTATGTTGATTGGTCCCACTGTGTGTCCATCAATGTGTGTCTGCACCATGATATACTGGTGTATATTATGACATCCCCCTTTTATAAAAAATGTACCTGCGTGGCAATAAATAGTGTATAGTGAATGTTCCTCACTATGTGTGTGTGAAATATTTACAGGACTATGTACATAAAAACTAAGCTATTTACATGGGAAGGTGCCTGGTGCAGAAAAAACAGTGTGTCGCACAAATAACGAGATGAACACTATATACAAACCACTTGAACGATTAAACGGAAGAACAGAACAAATCAGAATGTCTAAAAGTCCACAAAGTTCACAAATTAAGTCTCTGAGATGGGCGACGAATTCTGGTTGACCGCCTCAAGGGTGGGTCGGGAGCCGCCGGCTGAGGAGCGGGCTGGACTGCGTCAGAGTCAGGAGGATGCAGAGTGACCGGAATCTCTGCATAGTCCAGGTCAGGGTCAACAGGAGGGCGTGGCAATGGTGGAGGATCACGTAGCGAGCGCGGAACGAGACGACGGGCACGTCGATTGCGGCGCAGAATGGAGCCATCCGGTCGACAAACCAGGAACGAGCGGGGAGCCACCTGCCGGAGAACCACAGCAGTTGCAGACCAGCCACCATCTGGAAGATGGATGCGGACGTTGTCATCTGGAGCCAGAGGAGGGAGATCAGCTGCACGGGAGTCATGAGCTGCCTTGTGCTGTGCACGAGACAGCTGCATCGGGCAAAGGACCGGAACGTGGTTGAGCCCTGGGACATGAATGGACGGCACCGTCGTTCTCAGGGTGCGACCCATGAGCAGCTAGGCTGGTGACAGGCCAGTGGACAGTGGGGCCGAGCGATAGGCCAGCAGAGCGAAGTAGAAATCGGACCCAGCATCGGCAGCCTTGCAGAGGAGCCGTTTGACTATGTGGACGTCCTTCTCCGCTTTGCCGTTGGATTGGGGGTACAGGGGACTGGATGTCACATGCACAAAGTTGTACTTCCTGGCAAAGTTGGACCATTCCTGCCTTGCGAAGCAGGGGCCATTGTCCGACATCACAGTGAGTGGGATGCCGTGTTGAGCAAAGGTGTCCTTACAGGCACGGATGACTGCAGACGATGTGATGTCGTGCAAACGGTAGTTTGAAAAGTAGTCTACAATCAGGTCATAGTCCCAGCCCAGCGCGTGGAACAGGTCAATGCTGACCTTGGACCAAGGGGACATGACCAACTCATGGGGCTGTAGGGTCTCACATGGTTGGGCCGGCTGGAAGTGGGGCAGTTGAGCACTGTGTTGGCGATGTCGTAATTGATGCCGGGCCAGTACACTGCCTCTCGGGCCCGTCGGCGGCACTTCTCCACGCCAAGATGGCCTTCGTGTAGCTGTTCCAAGACGAGCTGGCGCATGCTGTGCGGGATGACAATGCGGTCCAGTTTCAGGAGAACACCATCGACTACCGCCAGATCGTCTCTGATGTTGTAGAACTGCGGGCATTGGCCATTGAGCCACCCGTCTGTTAGGTGGCGCATGACACGCTGTAGCAAAGGGTCAGCCACCGTCTCGCGGCAAATTTGGACGAGGTGTTCATCCATTCATCTGATTAGTAAGTTTGCAGATGACACAAAGGTTACTGGAATTGCGTATAGCGATGAGGACTGTCAGAGGATACAGCAGGATTTAGATTGTTTGGAGACTTGGGCGGAGAGATGGCAGATGGAGTTCAATCCGGACAAATGTGAGGTAATGCATTTTGGAAGGTCTAATGCAGGTAGGGAATATACAGTGAATGGTAGAACCCTCAAGAGTATTGAAAGTCAGAGAGATCTAGGTGTACAGGTCCACAGGTCACTGAAAGGGGCAACACAGGTGGAGGAGGTAGTCAAGAAGGCATATGGCATGCTTGCCTTCATTGGCTGGGGCATTGAGTATAAGAATTGGCAAGTCATGTTGCAGCTGTATAGAACCTTAGTTAGGCCACACTTGGAGTATAGTGTTCAATTCTGGTCGCCACACTACCAGAAGGATGTGGAGGCTTTACAGGGGGTGCAGAAGAGATTTACCAGAATGTTGTCTGGTATGGAAGGCATTAGTAATGAGGAGCGGTTGAATAAACTCGGTTTGTTCTCACTGGAACGACGGAGGTTGAGGGGCGACCTGATAGAGGTCTACAAAATTATGGGGGGCATAGACAGAGTGGATAGTCAGTGGCTTTTCCCCAGGGTAGAGGGGTCAATTACTAGGGGGCATAGGTTTAAGGTGAGAGGGGCAAGGTTTAGAGTAGATGTACGAGGCAAGTTTTTTACACAGAGGGTAGTGGGTGCCTGGAACTCGCTACCGGAGGAGGTAGTGGAAGCAGGGACGATAGTGACATTTAAGGGGCATCTTGACAAATACATGAATAGGATGGGAATAGAGGGATACGGACCCAGGAAGTGTAGAAGATTGTAGTTTAGTTGGGCAGCATGGTCGGCACGGGCTTGGAGGGCCGAAGGGCCTGTTCCTGTGCTGTACATTTCTTTGTTCTTTGTTCTTTGTGGCAGGTAGATTGGAGGCCACGAAGACCACATGGGCGTCAACCTGGCAGACGAATCCCGCTGGGTCACATGGAGTGTTGACTGCCCTGGAGAGAGCGTCGGCAATGATTAGGTCTTTGCCCGGGGTGTATACCAGCTGGAAGTCGTATCGCCGGAGCTTGAGCAGAATATGCTGGAGGCGAGGCGTCATGTCGTTCAAGTCTTTCTGTATTATATTGACCAGCGGGCAATAGTCGGTCTCGACAGTGAATTGGGGAAGGCCGTACACATAATCATGAAATTTGATGACACCGGTCAACAGGCCCAGGCACTCCTTTTCTATCTGTGCGTAGCGCTGTTCCGTGGGGGTCATGGCACGTGACGTATGCAACGGGGGCCCATGATGAGGCCTCATCGTGTTGCAGGAGCACTGTCCAAATACCAGATTGGCTGGCATCGGTCAAAATTTTTGTCTCTTTCGCTGGATCAAAAAAGGCTAAGCCGTGGTGAATTTGGTTTTGAGTTCTCTCCACTCGCGCTCGTGGGCAGGAACCCATTGGAAGTCTGTCGTCTTCCTGACCTGTTTCCTGAGAGCCGTGGTATGAGAGGCGAGGTTAGGGATGAACTTCCCTGGGAAGTTGACCATGCCCAGAAATCGGAGGACCGCCTTCTTGTCCTCCTAGCTAGCTGCAACTCGAATGAGCGGGAACTCTGATGCCCCCTGTCTTTATAGTGCATGTGCTCTCACTGGTGATTGGCTGCGGTGTTGTGTATGTTGATTGGTCCGACTGTGTGTACATCAGTGTGTGTCTGCACCATGATATACTGGTGTATATTATGACACACAGTACTTATATGGCTAGTCCAGTTCAGTTTCTGTGGAGGTAGTGATGGTAATGCCATTGAATGTCAAGGGGAGATGTTCCCAGTATTATTTCTAGTTACTAGTTTAATTTCAATGATTAAGCATTAGTTTTTGATGGAATCAAAGTTTCTTTCAGCTCTGATTTCCCTGCGGTAAAGTACTGTTCCATTTTTGGTTTCCTCTGCCCCCCCCCGGGTCTCGGAACAACAGCTCACTGTCAGCTATTGGTATGAAACCACAATGATTTACCACTACAGGGAGCCAAACTAGTTTTTAATGAATGCTTCACATATAGATAGATAGATAGAATTTACAGTGCAGAAGGAGGCCATTCGGCCCATCGAGTCTACACCAGCTCTTGGAAAGAGCACCCTACCCAAGGTCAACACCTCCACCCTATCCCCATAACCCAGTAACCCCACCCAACACTAAGGGCCATTTTGGACACTAAGGGGAATTTATCATGGCCAATCTACCTAACCTGCACATCTTTGGACTGTGGGAGGAAACCGGAGAACCCGGAGGAAACCCACGCACACACGGGGAGAACGTGCAGACTCCGCACAGACAGTGACCCAAGCCGGAATCGAACCTGGGACCCTGGAGCTGTGAAGCTATTGTGCTATCCACAATGCTACCGTGCTGCCCTATATGTGTTCACAAAAGAGGACAACAATGTAAACATTGTAGTTAAAGAGGAGTGTAAAATTTGGAAATATAAACATAGCGAGAGAGGAAATACTCAGGTGTTTAGCACCTTTAAACGTTGATAAATAATCAGGCTTAGATGAAGTGTATCCCAGGCTCGTAAGAGAAGCAAGTAAGAATGTGGAGAGGCTTCAACCAAAGAACAAAGAACAAAGAACAAAGAAATGTACAGCACAGGAACAGGCCCTTCGGCCCTCCAAGCCCGTACCGACCATGCTGCCCAACTAAACTACAATCTTCTACACTTCCTGGGTCCGTATCCTTCTATTCCCATCCTATTCATGTATTTGTCAAGATGCCCCTTAAATGTCCCTATCGTCCCTGCTTCCACCAGCTCCTCCGGTAGCGAGTTCCAGGCACCCACTACCCTCTGTGCAAAAAACTTGCCTCGTACATCTACTCTAAACCTTGCCCCTCTCACCTTAAACCTATGCCCCCTAGTAATTGACCCCTCTACCCTGGGGAAAAGCCTCTGACTATCCACTCTGTCTATGCCCCTCATAATTTTGTATACCTCTATCAGGTCTCCCCTCAACCTCCTTCGTTCCAGTGAGAACAAACCGAGTTTATTCAACCGCTCCTCATAGCTAATGCCCTCCATACCAGGCAACATTCTGGTAAATCTCTTCTGCACCCTCTCTAAAGCCTCCGCATCCTTCTGGTAGTGTGGCGGCCAGAATTGAACACTATACTCCAAGTGTGGCCTAACTAAGGTTCTATACAGCTGCAACATGACTTGCCAATTCTTATACTCAATGCCCCGGCCAATGAAGGCAAGCATGCCGTATGCCTTCTTGACTACCTTCTCCACCTGTGTTGCCCCTTTCAATGACCTGTGGACCTGTACTCCTAGATCTCTTTGACTTTCAATACTCTTGAGGGTTCTACCATTCACTGTATATTCCCTACCTGCATTAGACCTTCCAAAATGCATTACCTCACATTTGTCCGGATTAAACTCCATCTGCCATCTCTCCGCCCAAGTCTCCAGACAATCTAAATCCTGCTGTATCCTCCGACAGTCCTCATCGCTATCCGCAATTCCACCAACCTTTGTGTCGTCTGCAAACTTACTAATCAGACCAGTTACATTTTCCTCCAAATCATTTATATATACTACAAAGAGCAAAGGTCCCAGCACTGATCCCTGTGGAACATCACTGGTCACAGCCCTCCAATTAGAAAAGCATCCCTCCATTGCTACTCTCTGCCTTCTATGGCCTAGCCAGTTCTGTATCCACCTTGCCAGCTCACCCCTGATCCCGTGTGACTTCACCTTTTGTCCTAGTCTACCATGAGGGACCTTGTCAAAGGCCTTACTGAAGTCCATATAGACAACATCCACTGCCCTACCTGCATCAATCATCTTAGTGACCTCCTCGAAAAACTCTATCAAGTTAGTGAGACACGACCTCCCCTTCACAAAACCGTGCTGCCTCTCACTAATACGTCCATTTGCTTCCAAATGGGAGTAGATCCTGTCTCGAAGAATTCTCTCCAGTAATTTCCCTACCACTGAAGTAAGGCTCACCGGCCTGTAGTTCCTGGGATTATCCTTGCTACCCTTCTTAAACAGAGGAACAACATTGGCTATTCTCCAGTCCTCTGGGACATCCCCTGAAGACAGCGACGAACCAAAGATTTCTGTCAAGGCCTCAGCAATTTCCTCTCCAGCCTCCTTCAGTATTCTGGGGTAGATCCCATCAGGCCCTGGGGACTTATCTACCTTAATATTTTTTAAGACACCCAACACCTCGTCTTTTTGGATCACAATGTGACCCAGGCTATCTACACCCCCTTCTCCAGACTCAACATCTACCAATTCCTTCTCTTTGGTGAATACTGATGCAAAGTATTCATTTAGTACCTCGCCCATTTCCTCTGGCTCCACACATAGATTCCCTTGCCTATCCTTCAGTGGGCCAACCCTTTCCCTGGCTACCCTCTTGCTTTTTATGTACGTGTAAAAAGCTTTGGGATTTTCCTTAACCCTATTTGCCAATGACTTTTCGTGACCCCTTCTAGCCCTCCTGACTCCTTGCTTAAGTTCCTTCCTACTTTCCTTATATTCCACGCAGGCTTCGTCTGTTCCCAGCCTTTTAGCCCTGACAAATGCCTCCTTTTTCTTTTTGACGAGGCCTACAATATCACTCGTCATCCAAGGTTCCCGAAAATTGCCGTATTTATCCTTCTTCCTCACAGGAACATGCCGGTCCTGCATTTCTTTCAACTGCCACTTGAAAGCCTCCCACATGTCAGATGTTGATTTGCCCTCAAACATCCGCCCCAATCTATGTTCTTCAGTTCCCGCCTAATATTGTTATAATTAGCCTTCCCCCAATTTAGCACATTCATCCTCGGACCACTCTTATCCTTGTCCACCAGTACTTTAAAACTTACTGAATTGTGGTCACTGTTACCGAAATGCTCCCCTACTGAAACATCTACCACCTGGCCGGGCTCATTCCCCAATACCAGGTCCAGTACCGCCCCTTCCCTAGTTGGACTGTCTACATATTGTTTTAAGAAGCCCTCCTGGATGCTCCTTACAAACTCCGCCCCGTCTAAGCCCCTGGCACGAAGTGAGTCCCAGTCAATATTGGGGAATTTGAAGTCTCCCATCACCACAACCCTGTTGTTTTTACTCTTTTCCAAAATCTGTCTACCTATCTGCTCCTCTATCTCCCGCTGGCTGTTGGGAGGCCTGTAGTATACCCCCAACATTGTGACTGCACCCTTCTTATTCCTGATCTCTACCCATATAGCCTCACTGCCCTCTGAGGTGTCCTCTCGCAGTACAGCTGTGATATTCTCCCGAACCAGTAGTGCAACTCTGCCTCCCCTTTTACATCCCCCTCTATCCTGCCTGAAACATCTAAATCCTGGAACGTTTAGTTGCCAATCCTGCCCTTCCCTCAACCAGGTCTCTGTAATGGCAACAACATCATAGTTCCAAGTACTAATCCAAGCTCTAAGTTCATCTGCCTTACCCGTAATACTCCTTGCATTAAAACATATGCACTTCAGGCCACCAGACCCGCTGTGTTCAGCAACTTCTCCCTGTCTGCTCTGCCTCAGAGCCACACTGTCCCTGTTCCCTAGTTCTCCCTCAATGCTCTCACCTTCTGACCTATTGCTCCCGTGCCCCCCCCCTGCCATACTAGTTTAACCCCTCCCGTGTGACACTAGCAGTAAACCTTTCTGGCCATTGACATGGTGCCAGAGAACTGGGTGACTGTTATCATTGTTTGAAAAGGGAGGAAGGGCTAGACCAAGAATAGGCTAGTCAGCTTAGCCTTGGGGTGGACATGTCAGAAAAAATTCAGAGTTCTTTAGAAAGACACAGAATAATCAGGGACTATCAGCATGGATTTATTAAAGGAAGGTTGTGTCTGGCTAACCAGATTGAACTTTTTGAGGAAATTAAAAGGAGGGTAAAAGAATTCAGTGTTTTTGATAGAATCTAAATTAGGGATCGAGCAGGTAATTCACTTGCTCAGTTTAAATTGCTCCCTCCATTGTTGAATTTCAGCGAGGCAAGGGAACCTAATATTCTTCCCCTAGAGTGCAAACTTCCCGAAAGTATGAAAAGTATCAGCTGACCTTCCATCTGAAATCCCAACATAAGCTCCGAGCACACAAAGCTCCCCATAGCTACGCGTGAGTTTGTTTAATGTCCCCTTCAATTCCAAAATCAGGAACTCTGGCAATTGTTTTCAATAAATGAGTAGTAATATCTGAACTTCCTCGGAGTGGCATTCAGGGTTGGATTGCCACTCCGCTTCTAACTTTTTGCCTCATATGTTTATTGTCCTATCTCATCTGACCTTCCGACTCAGGGCAGGTGAGATCTGAGTGGGACACAGTATTATGTTTCTAATTCTGGTAGCGTTATATTGTGGTGCATGGCAGATGGAATTCAATGTTGCCAAGTGTGAGGCTATCCATTTTGGGAGGAATAACAGCAGAATGGATTATTATTTAAACGGTAAGATGTTAAAACATGCTGCTGTGCAGAGGGACCTGGGTGTGTTGGTGCACGAGTCGCAAAAGGTTGGTGTGCAGGTGCAACAGGTGATTAAGAAGGCTAATCAAGTTTTGTCTTTCATCGCTAGAGGGATGGAGTTCAAGACTAGTGAGGTTATGCTGCAATTGTATAGGGTGTTGGTGAGGCCGCATCTGGAGTATTGTGTTCAGTTTTGGTCTCCTTACCTGAGAAAGGACATATTGGCACTGGAGGGAGTGCAGAGGAGATTCACTAGGTTGATCCCAGAGTTGAGGGGATTAGATTATGACAAGAGGTTGAGTAGACTGGGACTGTACTCATTGGAGTTTAGAAGGATGCGGGGGGATCTTATTGAGACATATAAAATTATGAAGGGAATAGATAGGATAGATGTGGGCAGGTTGTTTCCACTGGTCGGGGAAAGCAGAACTAGGGGGCATAGCCTCAAAATAAGGGGAGGTAGATTTAGGACGGAGTGTAGGAGAAACTTCTTCACCCAAAGGGTTGTGAATCTCTGGAATTCCTTGCCCAGTGAAGCAGTTGAGGCTCCTTCTTTAAACGTTTTTAAGAAAAAGATAGATGCCTTTCTAAAGAATAAAGGGATTCGGGGATATGGTGTACGGGCCGGAGAGTGGAGCTGAGTCCACAAAGATCAGCCATGATCTCATTGAATGGCGGAGCAGGCTCGATGGGCCAGATGGCCTACTCCTGTTCCTAGTTCTTATGTTCTTATGTTCTAACTTAAAGCTGTCCACTCCTCATACCAAGTTATATTACCCTTAGTGGTAATATGTTGTGTTCTTTGTCTTTTCTTCCAGAATGATCTGTTGTGTTGATGACAAAGAATCCACCAATCATTAGATTGAAACAAAACTAATTTATCATATAACAATTAATTAAATGAAGTCCGCACACGCTACCGAGCAATAGTTACTAATAAAGTAATATTGAATCTGTCTAGCAGTATTCAATAATCTAAATTGTCACTAATTATACTATGATCTAACCTCGTGTTAACTCTATCTAATCGAATCTTCTCCTCGTGCTGTTCTCAGGCGGTGTGCATCTTTGGGGTACAACCCAGATGTGACACCCTGGAGCAAGGATGTTACAGCCCAATAATGACATATTATTTATCTCAATTTAAAAGATTTATGAGGGAACAAAATGGATTCACCTCTGATCATTCCTTCATATCTCTTACTGTCTATGTGTCTCCATCCCAACCCCAGCATCCTTTCATCTGCCCTGGGAAAGAGTATCACCACATCCCTCACTCATGGTTGCTCTCACCTCCCTGTCCTGGGGCCTTCCATCCACCCCAATCTTTCATCTTTACGGATGTGGTCAACAGGCTCTTTGCTTCTCCCTTTAACTCCATTGTCCCTGCCCAATCTCTCAGGTTCTTGCAGAGAAACCTGAAGCCAATGTTTGAGCATATATGATACTAGTCGGAGTGGCACGGTGGCGCAGTGGTTAGCACTGCTGCCTCCCGGTGCCGAGGACCCTGGTATACTATCAATTGTACCCTGTATCTTGGAAGATCCAGCACCACTTGTAAAATTAAATTCCCCATCTTGCTGGTATTTTATGAATCCAAAGGTGACTAATTCTCCAGCTCTGCACCAATGTCCATTAGTCACCTCTTGCTGTACAATGATCGATTTTTAGAAATGCACTGGGATGTCTCAAGTCAGCCGACACCTTTATGGTTAATGTTGGTTTGCTTCCACAGAGACAGCAATGCATTTCAGTTACTTATCCCTCGGTGGGTCCACCACATACTGCGCCAAGAAACTATCATGAAAACATTCCACAACATCATCTGCTAGACCACATTCATCAATCACTCCCCGGAGTTGGATCCCCCCTCCCCCACACCAGGACGGCTACCGCAGCATGAACGCCGAGGCCCCGCCGGGCGGGACCACACGCGAATGGCGCCGGCGGGACTCGGCTGAACCCGACGGGCATTCGGCCCATCGAGCGCCACGGCGGACCAGCATTGGAGCGGCGTCGCGTGATTTGCGACCCCCCCCCCCCCGGCGATTCTCCAGCCCGCCGCAGGATTGGCGAATCCCGCCCCTTGTGTCTGTAACAGCAATTAGACCTAAACCATTTATCTCTATCTGTGCCACTAGTTTGTCTATCTTGTCACAAATGCTTTCTGCATTAACATAAAGAACCTTTAATTTCATTTTTAAAATTACACTCCCTGTAATTACATAATTTGCTGATGTACAATCTCTGTCAAATTCTCGGTCCCTTCCTGTCATATGGGATACTTTTATTAATAATAATCTTTATTAGTGTCACAAGTAGGCTTATATTAACACTGCTATGAAGTTACTGTGGAAAGTCCCCTAGTTGCCACTCTACGCCGCCTGTTCGGATACAGAGGGGGACAATTCAGAATGTCCAATTCACCTAAAAGCACGTCTTTCAGGACTTGTGGGAGGAAACTGGAGCACCCGGAGGAAACCCACGCAGACACGGGGGGAATGTGCAGACTCCGCACAGACAGTGACCCAAGCCGGGAATCGAACCCGGGTCCCTGGCACTGTGAAGCAACAATGCTAACCACTGTGCTTCTGTGCCGCCCACACGAGCTGAGGAATTAGCTGAGGAATACAATATAAGAACAGGGCGTTTATTCTGAAACTGTGCAAAACACTTGTTAGGCCACAGCTAGAGTACTGTGTGTAGTGGTCACCACGCAATAGGGAAGATGTGGTTTAAATAGAGCGGTTCAGAAGAGATCTGCAAAGATGTTGTCTCAACGAGAATTTTAGTTATGAGGAAAGATTGGACAGGTTTGGTATAGAGGAGGCTGAGGAGAGGCATAATTGAAAAGCATAAAATTACAAAGGCTCTAGAAAGGGTGGATAGGGAGGCCCCATTCCCCTTGACTGAGGAGTCGATAACGAGGGGACATTGATTTAAGGCAAGAGGTAGGATGGTTATAGGGGATTCAAAGGGAGGTTGTCTTTCCGTAACCTACCAGAAAACAAACGTCTTCACACAGCCAGTGGTAAGCATGCGAAATGCACAGCCTGAGAGTGTGATGGAGGCAGATTCAATCGCAGCTTCCAAAAGAGAATTGGATCCTTAACTGAAGAGGAAATATTTGCAGGGCTATGGGGAAAAGGCAAGGAAGGGAGTACATTGTGCTTGCAGAGACCTGGCTCAGACACGATGGGCTGAATGGCCTCATTCTGTGTTGTAACCATTCTACAACTCTCTAATTCTATAAAGCTATGAACCATGAGTTGGAGAGTTTTGCGACGGAGCCACCTGGCCGCTAGGAGCAGCAATCCTGCGCCGCACAGGGGGCCAGTACGGCACTGGAGTGCCTCACGCAGCTCCAGCTCCCGATACGGGTGCCAGCATGGGCGACGCGAGTCCGCGCATGGGCGCCACGGCCGGCGTGGGTACGCGCAGGTGCACCCCGGCAACAAGGGGGAGCCCTACAGGGGCTCGGTGGAACATAGGACCCCCCCCCCCCCCCCCCGGAACTAGCTCGCCCGCCGATCGACGCCCCCGATCGCGGGCCTGGCCAACGTGGAGGCCCCACCTGGAGTCGGATCCCCCCTCCCCCCCACCAGGACGGCCCCCGTAGCCAGAACGCCGAGGTTCCGTCGGGTAGGACCAGATGCGAATGACGCCAGCGGGACCCGGCCGAACTCGGCGGGCATTCGGCCTGTCGAGCGCAGAGAATAGCCGGGGGGGGGGCCGCGTTGAGCGGCCCCCAACCGGTGCCGCGGCGTCCGCGCCGGCGCCATTGACACCGATTCTCTGGTTGCCGGAGAATCGGCGGCCCGCCGTCGGAGCAGCGTCGTGGGATTCGCGACCCCCCCCCCCCTCACCCCTGCCGATTCTCCGACCTGGCGCAGGATCGGGCATCCCGCCCCAGGTCTCTGTTATCACTACATATACAAATTTGGCAGCCAGAGCAATGGTGGGTCATTGCACCTCATTTCCACCAGTCATTCTGAAAATCCATCCCATAATCTTCACATTAAAGCCAGGACAATTAAGAGTCAGGTCAGGATGCCATTTTTCCCCCTCACGCATCAGGGATTGTCTCCTGCAAAAGGATGTGTTGCTGGGGAAGGGGGCCATTTGGTCAACTGCAATTTTCAAAACTGAGATCGGAAACCTTTTTTGATCAAGGCCTTTGTAACGGAACGCCGATGTGTAAATTGCATAAAAACAGAAAACATTGGAAGCACTCAGCGGGTCAAGCAGCTTCTCGGGAGAGAAGAAAGTGTTGATGCTTCGAAAAGCTTTCAGTAGAACTGGAAGAAATTAGAGTTGTAACAGATTTTATACAAATACAGAGATCTGGAAAGAGAGAGAGGCAGAAAGAACAGCGAACAGGTCTGTGATAGGGTAGTTTGCAGGATAGATCTGTGATAGGGTGGAACACAGGACAGATCTGTGATAGGGTGGAACGCAGGACAGATCTGTGATAGGTGGAACGCAGGACAGATCTGTGATAGGGTGGAACACAGGACAGATCTCTGATAGGGTGGAACGCAGGACAGATCTGTGATAGGTGGAACGCAGGACAGATCTGTGATAGGGTGGAACACAGGACAGATCTCTGATAGGGTGGAACGCAGGACAGATCTGTGATAGGGTGGAACGCAGGACAGATCTGTGATAGGGTGGAACACAGCACAGATCTGTGATAGGGTGGAACACAGGGTACATCTGTGATAGGGTGGAACACAGGGTAGATCTGTGATAGGGTGGAACGCAGGGAAGATCTGTGATAGGGTGGAACACAGGACAGATCTGTGATAGGGTGGAACGCAGGACAAATCTGTGATAGGGTGGAACTCAGGACAGATATCTCATAGGGTGGAACGCAGGACAGATCTGTGATAGGATGGAACACAGGACAGACCTGTGATAGGGTGGAACGCAGGACAAATCTGTGATAGGGTGGAACTCAGGACAGATATCTCATAGGGTGGAACACAAGACAGATCTGTGATAGGGTGGAACGCAGGACAGATCTGTGATAGGTGGAATGCAGGACAGATCTGTGATAAGGTGGAATGCATGACAGATCTGTGATAGGGTGGAACGCAGGACAGATCTGTGATAGGGTGGAACACAGGACAGATCTGTGATAGGGTGGAACACAGGACAGGTCTGTGATAGGATGGAACACAGGACAGATATTTGATCGGGTAGAACGTAGGGCTGACCTGTGATAGGGTGGAACGCAGGACAGATCTGTGATAGGGAGGAACACAGGACATATCTGTGATAGGGTGGAACACAGGACAGATCTGTGATAGTGTGGAACGCAGGAAAGATATGTGATAGGGTGGAACACTGGACAGATCTGTGACAGGGTGGAACGCAGGACAGATCTGTGATAGGGTGGAACACAGGACACATCTGTGATAGTATGGAACACAGGACAGATATTTGATAGGGTAGAACGTAGGGCTGACCTGTGATAGGGTTGAACGCAGGACAGATCTGTGATAGGGAGGGACGCAGGACATATCTGTGATAGGGTGGAGCGCAGGACTGATTTGTGATAGGGTGGAATGTAGGGCGGACCTGTGATAGGGTGGAACACAGGACAGATCCGTGATAGGGTGGAACGCAGGACAGATCTGTGATATGGTGGAACGCAGAGCTGATCCATGATAGGGTGGAACGTAGGGCAGATCTGTGATAGGGTGGAACACAGGACAGATCTGTGACAGGGTAGATCGCAGGGCAGATCTGTGATAGGGTAGAACGCAGGGCTGATCTGTGATAGGGTGGAACGCAGGACAGATCTATGATCAGGTGGAACAAAGGACAGATCTGTGATAGGGTGGAACGCAGGGCAGATCTGTGATAGGGTGGAACACAGGGCAGATCGGTGATAGGGTGGAACGTAGGACAGATCTGTGATAGGGTGGAACTCAGGACAGATCTGTGATAGGGTGGAACACAGGACAGATCTGTAATAGGGTGGAACGTAGGGCAGATCTGTGATAGGGTGGAACACAGGACAGATCTGTGACAGGGTAGATCGCAGGACAGATCTGTGATAGGGTGGAACGCAGGGCAGATCTGTGATAGGGTGGAACACAGGGCAGTTCGGTGATAGGGTGGAACGTAGGACAGATCTGTGATAGGGTGGAACTCAGGACAGGTCTGTGATAGGGTGGAACACAGGACAGATCTGTGATAGGGTTGAACGCAGGACAGATCTGTGATAGGGTGGAACTCAGGACAGATCTGTGATAGGGTGGAACGCAGGACAGATCTGTGATAGGGTGGTACGCAGGACAGATCTGTGATAGGATGGTACGCAGGACTGATCTGTGATAGGATGGAACGCAGGACAGATCTGTGATGGGGTGGTACGCAGGACTGATCTGTGATAGGATGGAACGCAGGACAGATCTGTGATAGGGTGGAACGCAGGACAGATCTGTGATAGGGTAGAACGTAGGGCTGACCTGTGATACAGTGGAACACAGGACAGATCTGTGATAGGGTGGAACGTAGGGCTGACCTGTGATACGGTGGAATACAGGACAGATCTGTCATAGGGTGGAACGCAGAGCTGATCTGTGATAGGGTGCAAATCAGGACAGATCTGTGATAGGGTGGAACGCAGGACAGATCTGTGATAGGGTGGAACGCAGGACAGATCTGTGATAGGGTGGAACACAGGACAGATCTGTGATAGGGTGGAACGTAGGGCGGATCTGTGATAGGGTGGAATGCAGGACAGATCTGTGATAGGGTGGAACACAGGACAGATCTGTGATAGGGTGGAACGCAGGACAGATCTGTGATAGGGTGGAATGCAGGACAGATCTGTGATAGGGTGGAACACAGGGCAGATCTGTGATAGGGTGGAATGCAGGACAGATCTGTGATAGGGTGGAACACAGGACAGATCTGTGATAGGGTGGAACGCAGGACAGATCTGTGATAGGGTGGAATGCAGGACAGATCTGTAATAGGGTGGAACGTAGGGCAGATCTGTGATAGGGTGGAACACAGGACAGATCTGTGACAGGGTAGATCGCAGGACAGATCTGTGATAGGGTGGAACGCAGGGCAGATCTGTGATAGGGTGGAACACAGGGCAGTTCGGTGATAGGGTGGAACGTAGGACAGATCTGTGATAGGGTGGAACACAGGACAGATCTGTGATAGGGTTGAACGCAGGACAGATCTGTGATAGGGTGGAACTCAGGACAGATCTGTGATAGGGTGGAACGCAGGACAGATCTGTGATAGGGTGGTACGCAGGACAGATCTGTGATAGGATGGTACGCAGGACTGATCTGTGATAGGATGGAACGCAGGACAGATCTGTGATGGGGTGGTACGCAGGACTGATCTGTGATAGGATGGAACGCAGGACAGATCTGTGATAGGGTGGAACGCAGGACAGATCTGTGATAGGGTAGAACGTAGGGCTGACCTGTGATACGGTGGAACACAGGACAGATCTGTGATAGGGTGGAACGTAGGGCTGACCTGTGATACGGTGGAATACAGGACAGATCTGTCATAGGGTGGAACGCAGAGCTGATCTGTGATAGGGTGCAAATCAGGACAGATCTGTGATAGGGTGGAACGCAGGACAGATCTGTGATAGGGTGGAACGCAGGACAGATCTGTGATAGGGTGGAACACAGGACAGATCTGTGATAGGGTGGAACGTAGGGCGGATCTGTGATAGGGTGGAATGCAGGACAGATCTGTGATAGGGTGGAACACAGGACAGATCTGTGATGGGGTGGAACGCAGGACAGATCTGTGATAGGGTGGAATGCAGGACAGATCTGTGATAGGGTGGAACACAGGGCAGATCTGTGATAGGGTGGAATGCAGGACAGATCTGTGATAGGGTGGAACACAGGACAGATCTGTGATAGGGTGGAACGCAGGACAGATCTGTGATAGGGTGGAATGCAGGACAGATCTGTGATAGGGTGGAACACAGGGCAGATCTGTGATAGGGTGGAATGCAGGACAGATCTGTGATAGGGTGGAACACAGGACAGATCTGTGATAGGGTGGAACGCAGGACAGATCTGTGATAGGGTGGAATGCAGGACAGATCTGTGATAGGGTGGAACACAGGACAGGTCTGTGATAGGGTGGAACACAGGACAGATCTGTGATAGGGTGGAACGCAGGACTGATCTGTGATAGGGTGGAACGTAGGGCGGACCTGTGATAGGGTGGAACGCAGAGCTGATCTGTGATAGGGTGGAACTCAGGACAGTTCTCTGATAGGGTGGAACACAGGACAGATCTCTGATAGGGTGGAACGCTGGGTAGATCTGTGATAGGGTGGAACACAGGACAGATCCGTGATAGGGTTGAACGCAGGACAGATCTGTGATATGGTGGAACGCAGAGCTGATCTGTGATAGGGTGGAACTCAGGACAGTTCTCTGATAGGGTGGAACACAGGACAGATCTCTGATAGGGTGGAACGCTGGGTAGATCTGTGATAGGGTGGAACACAGGACAGGTCTGTGATAGGGTGGATTGTAGAGCAGATATCTGATAGGGTGAAACACAGGACAGAACTGTGATAGGGTGGAACACAGGACAGATCTGTGATAGGGTGGATTGTAGAGCAGATATCTGATAGGGTGAAACACAGGACAGAACTGTGATAGGGTGAAACACAGGACAGAACTGTGATCGGGTGCAACGTAGGACAGATCTGTGATAGGGTGGAACACAGGACAGATCTGTGATAGGGTAGATCGCAGGGCCGATCTGTGATAGGGTGGAACGCAGGACAGATCTGTGATAGGGTGCAACGTAGGACAGATCTATGATAGGGTGCAACGTAGGACAGATCTGTGATAGGGTGGATTGTAGAGCAGATATCTGATAGAGTGAAACACCGGACAGATCTGTGATAGGGTGGAACACAGGACAGATCTGTGAAAGGGTAGATTCCAGGGCAAGAACAAAGAACAAAGAAAAGTACAGCACTGGATCAGGCCCTTCGGCCCTCCAAGCCTGCGCCGACCATGCTGCCCGTCCAAACTAAAATCTTCTATACTTCCGGAGTCCGTATCCCTCTATTCCCATCCTATTCATGTATTTGTCAAGATGCCCCTTAAACGTCACTATCGTCCCTGCTTCCACTACCTCCTCCGGCAGCGAGTTCCAGGCACCCACTACCCTCTGTGTAAAAAACGTACCACGTACATCTCCTCTAAACCTTGCCACTTTCTCCTTAAACCGATGCCCCCTAGTAATTGACCCCTCTAACCTGGGAAAAAGTCTCTGACTATCCACTCTGTCTATGCCGCTCATAATTTTGTAGACCTCTATCAGGTCGCCCCTCAACCTCCTTCATTCCAGTGAGAATAAACCAAGTTTATTCAACCTCTCCTCATAGCTAATGCCCTCCATACCAGGCAACATCCTGGTAAGTCTCTTCTGCACCCTCTCTAAAGCCTCCATATCCTTCTGGTAGTGTGGTGACCAGAATTGAACACTATACTCCAAGTGTGGCCTAACTAAGGTTCTATACAGCTGCAACATGACTTGCCAATTTTTATACTCAGTGCCCTGGCCAATGCAGACAAGCATGCCGTATGCCTTCTTGACTACCTTCTCCACCTGTGTTGCCTCTTTCAGTGACCTGTGGACCTGTACACCAAGATCTCTCTGATTGTCAATACTCTTGAGGGTTCTACCATTCACTGTATATTCCATACCTGTATTAGACCTTCCAAAATGCATTACCTCACATTTGTCCGGATTAAACTCCATCTGCCATCTCTCCGCCCAATCCTGCTGTATCCTCTGACAGTCCTCATCGCTATCCGCAATTCCACCAACCGTTGTGGCGTCCTCAAACTTACTAATCAGACCAGTTACAATTTCCTCCAAATCATTTATATACTACAAACAGCAAAGGTCCCAGCACTCATCCCTGCAGAACACCACTAGTCACAGCCCTCCAATCAGAAAAGCGCCCTTCCATTGCTACTCTCTGCTTCTATGACCTAGCCAGTTCTGTATCCATCTTGCCAGCTCACCTCTGATCCCATGTGACTTCACCTTTTGTACCAGTCTGCCATGAGGGACCTTGTCAAAGGCCTTACTGAAATCCATATAGACAACATCCACTGCCCTACCTGCATCAATCATCTTTGTGACCTCCTCGAAAAACTCTATCAAGTTAGTGAGACACGACCTCCCCTTCACAAAACCATGCTGCCTCTCGCTAATACGACCACTTGTTCCAAATGGGAGTAGATCCTGTTTCGAAAAATACTCTCCAGTAATGTCCCTACCATTGACGTAAGGCTCACCGGCCTGTAGTTCCATGGATTATCCTTGCTACCCTTCTTAAATAAAGGAACAACATTGGCTATTCTCCAGTCCTCTGGGACATCACCTGAAGACAGTGAGGATCCGAAGATTTCTGTCACGGCCTCAGCAATTTCCTCTTTTGCCTCCTTCAGTATTCTGGGATAGATCCCATCAGGCCCTGGGGACTTATCCACCTTAATATTTTTCAAGACTCCCACCACCTCGTCTTTTTGGATCTCAATGTGACCCAGGCTATCTACACACTCTTCTCCAGACTCAACATCCACCAATTCCTTCTCTTTGGTGAATACTGGTGAAAAATATTCATTTAGTATCTCGCCCATTTCCTCTGACTCCACACATAGATTCCCTTGCCTATCCTTCAATGGGCCAACCCTATCCCTGGCTACCCTCTTGATTTTTATGTATGTGTAAAAAGCCTTGGGATTTTCCTTAACCCTATTTGCCAATGACTTTTCGTGACCCCTTTTAGTCCTTCTGACTCCTTGCTTAAGTTCCTTCCTACTTTCCTTATATTCCACACAGGCTTCGTCTGTTCCCAGCCTTCTAGCCCTGACAAATGCCTCCTTTTTCTTTTTGACGAGGCCTACAATATCTCTCGTTAACCAAGGTTCCCGTAATTTGCCATATTTATCCTTCTTCTTCACAGGAATATTGCCGGTCCTGAATTCCTTTCAACTGACATTTGAAAGCCTCACACATGTCAGATGTTGATTTACCCTCAAACATCCGCCCTCAATCTATGTTCTTCAGTTCCCGCCTAATATTATTATAATTAGCCTTTCCCAAGTTTAGCACATTCACCCTAGGACCACTCTTTATCCTTGTCCTCCGGCACTTTAAAACTTACTGAATTGTGGTCACTGTTCCCGAAATACTCCCCTACTGAAACGTCTACCATCTGACCGGGCTTATTCCCCAATACCAGATCCAGTACAGCCCCTTCCCTAGTTGGACTATCTACATATTGTTTTAAGAAGCCCGCCTGGATGCTCCTTACAAACTCTGCCCCATCCAATTCCCTAGCACTAAGTGAGTCCCAGTAACTATTGGGGAAGTTAAAGTCTCCCATCACAAAAACCCTGTTGCTTTTATTCCTTTCAAAAATCTGTGCTAGGGTGGAACGCAGGGCAGATCTGTGATAGGGTGGAACGCAGGACAGATCTGTGATAGGGTGGAACACAGGACAGATCTGTGATAGAGTGGAACGCAGGACAGATCTGTGATAGGGTGGAACGCAGGACAAATCTGTGATAGGGTGGAACACAGGACAGATCTGTGATAGGGTGGAACACAGGACAGATCTGTGATAGGATGGAACACAGGACAGATATTTGATAGGGTAGAACGTAGGGCTGACCTGTGATAGGGTGGAACGCAGGACAGATCTGTGATAGGGAGGAACACAGGACATATCTGTGATAGGGTGGAACACAGGACAGATCTGTGATAGGGTGGAACGCAGGACAGATCTGTGATAGGGTGGAACACTGGACAGATCTGTGACAGGGTGGAACGCAGGACAGATCTGTGATAGGGTGGAACACAGGACACATGTGTGATAGGGTGGAACGCAGGACAGATCTGTGATAGGGAGGAACACAGGACATATCTGTGATAGGGTGGAACACAGGACACATCTGTGATAGGGTGGAACGCAGGACAGATCTGTGATAGGGTGGAACTCAGGACAGATCTGTGATAGGGTGGAACACAGGACAGATCTGTGATAGGGTTGAACGCAGGACAGATCTGTGATAGGGTGGAACTCAGGACAGATCTGTGATAGGGTGGAACGCAGGACAGATCTGTGATAGGGTGGTACGCAGGACAGATCTGTGATAGGATGGTACGCAGGACTGATCTGTGATAGGATGGAACGCAGGACAGATCTGTGATGGGGTGGTACGCAGGACTGATCTGTGATAGGATGGAACGCAGGACAGATCTGTGATAGGGTGGAACGCAGGACAGATCTGTGATAGGGTAGAACGTAGGGCTGACCTGTGATACGGTGGAACACAGGACAGATCTGTGATAGGGTGGAACGTAGGGCTGACCTGTGATACGGTGGAACACAGGACAGATCTGTCATAGGGTGGAACGCAGAGCTGATCTGTGATAGGGTGCAAATCAGGACAGATCTGTGATAGGGTGGAACGCAGGACAGATCTGTGATAGGGTGGAACGCAGGACAGATCTGTGATAGGGTGGAACACAGGACAGATCTGTGATAGGGTGGAACGTAGGGCGGATCTGTGATAGGGTGGAATGCAGGACAGATCTGTGATAGGGTGGAACACAGGACAGATCTGTGATAGGGTGGAACGCAGGACAGATCTGTGATAGGGTGGAATGCAGGACAGATCTGTGATAGGGTGGAACACAGGGCAGATCTGTGATAGGGTGGAATGCAGGACAGATCTGTGATAGGGTGGAACACAGGACAGATCTGTGATAGGGTGGAACGCAGGACAGATCTGTGATAGGGTGGAATGCAGGACAGATCTGTGATAGGGTGGAACACAGGACAGGTCTGTGATAGGGTGGAACACAGGACAGATCTGTGATAGGGTGGAACGCAGGACTGATCTGTGATAGGGTGGAACGTAGGGCAGACCTGTGATAGGGTGGAACGCAGAGCTGATCTGTGATAGGGTGGAACTCAGGACAGTTCTCTGATAGGGTGGAACACAGGACAGATCTCTGATAGGGTGGAACGCTGGGTAGATCTGTGATAGGGTGGAACACAGGACAGATCCGTGATAGGGTTGAACGCAGGACAGATCTGTGATATGGTGGAACGCAGAGCTGATCTGTGATAGGGTGGAACTCAGGACAGTTCTCTGATAGGGTGGAACACAGGACAGATCTCTGATAGGGTGGAACGCTGGGTAGATCTGTGATAGGGTGGAACACAGGACAGGTCTGTGATAGGGTGGATTGTAGAGCAGATATCTGATAGGGTGAAACACAGGACAGAACTGTGATAGGGTGGAACACAGGACAGATCTGTGATAGGGTGGATTGTAGAGCAGATATCTGATAGGGTGAAACACAGGACAGAACTGTGATAGGGTGAAACACAGGACAGAACTGTGATCGGGTGCAACGTAGGACAGATCTGTGATAGGGTGGAACACAGGACAGATCTGTGATAGGGTAGATCGCAGGGCCGATCTGTGATAGGGTGGAACGCAGGACAGATCTGTGATAGGGTGCAACGTAGGACAGATCTGTGATAGGGTGCAACGTAGGACAGATCTGTGATAGGGTGGATTGTAGAGCAGATATCTGATAGGGTGAAACACCGGACAGATCTGTGATAGGGTGGAACACAGGACAGATCTGTGAAAGGGTAGATTCCAGGGCAAGAACAAAGAACAAAGAAAAGTACAGCACTGGATCAGGCCCTTCGGCCCTCCAAGCCTGCGCCGACCATGCTGCCCGTCCAAACTAAAATCTTCTATACTTCCGGAGTCCGTATCCCTCTATTCCCATCCTAGTCATGTATTTGTCAAGATGCCCCTTAAACGTCACTATCGTCCCTGCTTCCACTACCTCCTCCGGCAGCGAGTTCCAGGCACCCACTACCCTCTGTGTAAAAAACGTACCACGTACATCTCCTCTAAACCTTGCCACTTGCTCCTTAAACCGATGCCCCCTAGTAATTGACCCCTCTAACCTGGGAAAAAGTCTCTGACTATCCACTCTGTCTATGCCGCTCATAATTTTGTAGACCTCTATCAGGTCGCCCCTCAACCTCCTTCATTCCAGTGAGAATAAACCAAGTTTATTCAACCTCTCCTCATAGCTAATGCCCTCCATACCAGGCAACATCCTGGTAAGTCTCTTCTGCACCCTCTCTAAAGCCTCCACATCCTTCTGGTAGTGTGGTGACCAGAATTGAACACTATACTCCAAGTGTGGCCTAACTAAGGTTCTATACAGCTGCAACATGACTTGCCAATTTTTATACTCAGTGCCCTGGCCAATGCAGACAAGCATGCCGTATGCCTTCTTGACTACCTTCTCCACCTGTGTTGCCTCTTTCAGTGACCTGTGGACCTGTACACCAAGATCTCTCTGATTGTCAATACTCTTGAGGGTTCTACCATTCACTGTATATTCCATACCTGTATTAGACCTTCCAAAATGCATTACCTCACATTTGTCCGGATTAAACTCCATCTGCCATCTCTCCGCCCAATCCTGCTGTATCCTCTGACAGTCCTCATCGCTATCCGCAATTCCACCAACCGTTGTGGCGTCCTCAAACTTACTAATCAGACCAGTTACAATTTCCTCCAAATCATTTATATACTACAAACAGCAAAGGTCCCAGCACTCATCCCTGCAGAACACCACTAGTCACAGCCCTCCAATCAGAAAAGCGCCCTTCCATTGCTACTCTCTGCTTCTATGACCTAGCCAGTTCTGTATCCATCTTGCCAGCTCACCTCTGATCCCATGTGACTTCACCTTTTGTACCAGTCTGCCATGAGGGACCTTGTCAAAGGCCTTACTGAAATCCATATAGACAACATCCACTGCCCTACCTGCATCAATCATCTTTGTGACCTCCTCGAAAAACTCTATCAAGTTAGTGAGACACGACCTCCCCTTCACAAAACCATGCTGCCTCTCGCTAATACGACCACTTGTTCCAAATGGGAGTAGATCCTGTTTCGAAAAATACTCTCCAGTAATGTCCCTACCATTGACGTAAGGCTCACCGGCCTGTAGTTCCATGGATTATCCTTGCTACCCTTCTTAAATAAAGGAACAACATTGGCTATTCTCCAGTCCTCTGGGACATCACCTGAAGACAGTGAGGATCCGAAGATTTCTGTCACGGCCTCAGCAATTTCCTCTTTTGCCTCCTTCAGTATTCTGGGATAGATCCCATCAGGCCCTGGGGACTTATCCACCTTAATATTTTTCAAGACTCCCACCACCTCGTCTTTTTGGATCTCAATGTGACCCAGGCTATCTACACACTCTTCTCCAGACTCAACATCCACCAATTCCTTCTCTTTGGTGAATACTGGTGAAAAATATTCATTTAGTATCTCGCCCATTTCCTCTGACTCCACACATAGATTCCCTTGCCTATCCTTCAATGGGCCAACCCTATCCCTGGCTACCCTCTTGATTTTTATGTATGTGTAAAAAGCCTTGGGATTTTCCTTAACCCTATTTGCCAATGACTTTTCGTGACCCCTTTTAGTCCTTCTGACTCCTTGCTTAAGTTCCTTCCTACTTTCCTTATATTCCACACAGGCTTCGTCTGTTCCCAGCCTTCTAGCCCTGACAAATGCCTCCTTTTTCTTTTTGACGAGGCCTACAATATCTCTCGTTAACCAAGGTTCCCGTAATTTGCCATATTTATCCTTCTTCTTCACAGGAATATTGCCGGTCCTGAATTCCTTTCAACTGACATTTGAAAGCCTCACACATGTCAGATGTTGATTTACCCTCAAACATCCGCCCTCAATCTATGTTCTTCAGTTCCCGCCTAATATTATTATAATTAGCCTTTCCCAAGTTTAGCACATTCACCCTAGGACCACTCTTTATCCTTGTCCTCCGGCACTTTAAAACTTACTGAATTGTGGTCACTGTTCCCGAAATACTCCCCTACTGAAACGTCTACCATCTGACCGGGCTTATTCCCCAATACCAGATCCAGTACAGCCCCTTCCCTAGTTGGACTATCTACATATTGTTTTAAGAAGCCCGCCTGGATGCTCCTTACAAACTTTGCCCCATCCAATTCCCTAGCACTAAGTGAGTCCCAGTAACTATTGGGGAAGTTAAAGTCTCCCATCACAAAAACCCTGTTGCTTTTATTCCTTTCAAAAATCTGTGCTAGGGTGGAACGCAGGGCAGATCTGTGATAGGGTGGAACGCAGGACAGATCTGTGATAGGGTGGAACACAGGACAGATCTGTGATAGAGTGGAACGCAGGACAGATCTGTGATAGGGTGGAACGCAGGACAAATCTGTGATAGGGTGGAACACAGGACAGATCTGTGATAGGGTGGAACACAGGACAGATCTGTGATAGGATGGAACACAGGACAGATATTTGATAGGGTAGAACGTAGGGCTGACCTGTGATAGGGTGGAACGCAGGACAGATCTGTGATAGGGAGGAACACAGGACATATCTGTGATAGGGTGGAACACTGGACAGATCTGTGACAGGGTGGAACGCAGGACAGATCTGTGATAGGGTGGAACACAGGACACATGTGTGATAGGGTGGAACGCAGGACAGATCTGTGATAGGGAGGAACACAGGACATATCTGTGATAGGGTGGAACACAGGACACATCTGTGATAGGGTGGAACGCAGGACAGATCTGTGATAGGGAGGGACACAGGACATATCTGTGATAGGGTGGAGCGCAGGACTGATTTGTGATAGGGTGGAACGCAGGACAGATCTGTGATATGGTGGAACGCAGAGCTGATCCGTGATAGGGTGGAACTCAGGACAGATCTGTGATAGGGTGGTACGCAGGACAGATCTGTGAAAGGATGGTATGCAGGACTGATCTGTGATAGGGTGGAACACAGGACAGATCTGTGATAGGGTGGAACGCAGGACAGATCTGTGATAGGGTGGAACACTGGACAGATCTGTGACAGGGTGGAACGCAGGACAGATCTGTGATAGGGTGGAACACAGGACACATCTGTGATAGGGTGGAACACAGGACAGATCTGTGATAGTATGGAACACAGGACAGACATTTGATAGGGTAGAACGTAGGGCTGACCTGTGATAGTGTGAAACGCAGGACAGATCTGTGATAGGGAGGGACACAGGACATATCTGTGATAGGGTGGAGCGCAGGACTGATTTGTGATAGGGTGGAACGCAGGACAGATCTGTGATATGGTGGAACGCAGAGCTGATCCGTGATAGGGTGGAACTCAGGACAGATCTGTGATAGGGTGGTACGCAGGACAGATCTGTGATAGGATGGTATGCAGGACTGATCTGTGATAGGATGGAACGCAGGACAGATCTGTGATAGGGTGGTACGCAGGATTGATCTGTGATAGGATGGAACGCAGGACAGATCTGTGATAGGGTGGAACTCAGGACAGATATCTCATAGGGTGGAACACAAGACAGATCTGTGATAGGGTGGAACGCAGGACAGATCTGTGATAGGTGGAACGCAGGACAGATCTGTGATAAGGTGGAATGCAGGACAGATCTGTGATAGGGTGGAACGCAGGACAGATCTGTGATAGGGTGGAACACAGGACAGATCTGTGATAGGGTGGAACACAGGACAGGTCTGTGATAGGATGGAACACAAGACAGATATTTGATCGGGTAGAACGTAGGGCTGACCTGTGATAGGGTGGAACGCAGGACAGATCTGTGATAGGGAGGAACACAGGACATATCTGTAATAGGGTGGAACACAGGACAGATCTGTGATAGTGTGGAACGCAGGACAGATCTGTGATAGGGTGGAACACTGGACAGATCTGTGACAGGGTGGAACGCAGGACAGATCTGTGATAGGGTGGAACACAGGACACATCTGTGATAGTATGGAACACAGGACAGATATTTGATAGGGTAGAACGTAGGGCTGACCTGTGATAGGGTTGAACGCAGGACAGATCTGTGATAGGGAGGGACGCAGGACATATCTGTGATAGGGTGGAGCGCAGGACTGATTTGTGATAGGGTGGAATGTAGGGCGGACCTGTGATAGGGTGGAACACAGGACAGATCCGTGATAGGGTGGAACGCAGGACAGATCTGTGATATGGTGGAACGCAGAGCTGATCCATGATAGGGTGGAACGTAGGGCAGATCTGTGATAGGGTGGAACACAGGACAGATCTGTGACAGGGTAGATCGCAGGGCAGATCTGTGATAGGGTAGAACGCAGGGCTGATCTGTGATAGGGTGGAACGCAGGACAGATCTATGATCAGGTGGAACAAAGGACAGATCTGTGATAGGGTGGAACGCAGGGCAGATCTGTGATAGGGTGGAACACAGGGCAGATCGGTGATAGGGTGGAACGTAGGACAGATCTGTGATAGGGTGGAACTCAGGACAGATCTGTGATAGGGTGGAACACAGGACAGATCTGTGATAGGATTGAACGCAGGACAGATCTGTGATAGGGTGGAACTCAGGACAGATCTGTGATAGGGTGGTACGCAGGACAGATCTGTGATAGGATGGTACGCAGGACTGATCTGTGATAGGATGGAACGCAGGACAGATCTGTGATGGGGTGGTACGCAGGACTGATCTGTGATAGGATGGAACGCAGGACAGATCTGTGATAGGGTGGAACGCAGGACAGATCTGTGATAGGGTAGAACGTAGGGCTGACCTGTGATACGGTGGAACACAGGACAGATCTGTGATAGGGTGGAACGCAGGACAGATCTGTGATAGGGTGGAAATCAGGACAGATCTGTGATAGGGTGGAGCGCAGGACTGATTTGTGATAGGGTGGAACGCAGGACAGATCTGTGATATGGTGGAACGCAGAGCTGATCCGTGATAGGGTGGAACTCAGGACAGATCTGTGATAGGGTGGTACGCAGGACAGATCTGTGATAGGATGGTATGCAGGACTGATCTGTGATAGGATGGAACGCAGGACAGATCTGTGATAGGGTGGTACGCAGGATTGATCTGTGATAGGATGGAACGCAGGACAGATCTGTGATAGGGTGGAACTCAGGACAGATATCTCATAGGGTGGAACACAAGACAGATCTGTGATAGGGTGGAACGCAGGACAGATCTGTGATAGGTGGAACGCAGGACAGATCTGTGATAAGGTGGAATGCAGGACAGATCTGTGATAGGGTGGAACGCAGGACAGATCTGTGATAGGGTGGAACACAGGACAGATCTGTGATAGGGTGGAACACAGGACAGGTCTGTGATAGGATGGAACACAGGACAGATATTTGATCGGGTAGAACGTAGGGCTGACCTGTGATAGGGTGGAACGCAGGACAGATCTGTGATAGGGAGGAACACAGGACATATCTGTGATAGGGTGGAACACAGGACAGATCTGTGATAGTGTGGAACGCAGGACAGATCTGTGATAGGGTGGAACACTGGACAGATCTGTGACAGGGTGGAACGCAGGTCAGATCTGTGATAGGGTGGAACACAGGACACATCTGTGATAGTATGGAACACAGGACAGATATTTGATAGGGTAGAACGTAGGGCTGACCTGTGATAGGGTTGAACGCAGGACAGATCTGTGATAGGGAGGGACGCAGGACATATCTGTGATAGGGTGGAGCGCAGGACTGATTTGTGATAGGGTGGAATGTAGGGCGGACCTGTGATAGGGTGGAACACAGGACAGATCCGTGATAGGGTGGAACGCAGGACAGATCTGTGATATGGTGGAACGCAGAGCTGATCCATGATAGGGTGGAACGTAGGGCAGATCTGTGATAGGGTGGAACACAGGACAGATCTGTGACAGGGTAGATCGCAGGGCAGATCTGTGATAGGGTAGAACGCAGGGCTGATCTGTGATAGGGTGGAACGCAGGACAGATCTATGATCAGGTGGAACAAAGGACAGATCTGTGATAGGGTGGAACGCAGGGCAGATCTGTGATAGGGTGGAACACAGGGCAGATCGGTGATAGGGTGGAACGTAGGACAGATCTGTGATAGGGTGGAACTCAGGACAGATCTGTGATAGGGTGGAACACAGGACAGATCTGTGATAGGGTTGAACGCAGGACAGATCTGTGATAGGGTGGAACTCAGGACAGATCTGTGATAGGGTGGTACGCAGGACAGATCTGTGATAGGATGGTACGCAGGACTGATCTGTGATAGGATGGAACGCAGGACAGATCTGTGATGGGGTGGTACGCAGGACTGATCTGTGATAGGATGGAACGCAGGACAGATCTGTGATAGGGTGGAACGCAGGACAGATCTGTGATAGGGTAGAACGTAGGGCTGACCTGTGATACGGTGGAACACAGGACAGATCTGTGATAGGGTGGAACGCAGGACAGATCTGTGATAGGGTGGAAATCAGGACAGATCTGTGATAGGGTGGAACGCAGGACAGATCTGTGATAGGGTGGAACGCAGGACAGATCTGTGATAGGGTGGAACACAGGACAGCTCTGTGATAGGGTGGAACGTAGGGCGGATCTGTGATAGGGTGGAATGCAGGACAGATCTGTGATAGGGTGGAACACAGGACAGGTCTGTGATAGGGTGGAACGCAGGACTGATCTGTGATAGGGTGGAACGTAGGGCTGATCTGTGATAGGGTGGAACTCAGGACAGTTCTCTGATAGGGTGGAACACAGGACAGATCCGTGATAGGGTTGAACGCAGGACAGATCTGTGATATGGTGGAACGCAGAGCTGATCTGTGATAGGGTGGAACTCAGGACAGTTCTCTGATAGGGTGGAACACAGGACAGATCTCTGATAGGGTGGAACGCTGGGTAGAGCTGTGATAGGGTGGAACACAGGACAGGTCTGTGATAGGGTGGATTGTAGAGCAGATATCTGATAGGGTGAAACACAGGACAGAACTGTGATAGGGTGGAACACAGGACAGATCTGTGATAGGGTGGATTGTAGAGCAGATATCTGATAGGGTGAAACACAGGACAGAACTGTGATAGGGTGAAACACAGGACAGAACTGTGATCGGGTGCAACGTAGGACAGATCTGTGATAGGGTGGAACACAGGACAGATCTGTGATAGGGTAGATCGCAGGGCCGATCTGTGATAGGGTGGAACGCAGGACAGATCTGTGATAGGGTGCAACGTAGGACAGATCTGTGATAGGGTGCAACGTAGGACAGATCTGTGATAGGGTGGATTGTAGAGCAGATATCTGATAGAGTGAAACACCGGACAGATCTGTGATAGGGTGGAACACAGGACAGATCTGTGAAAGGGTAGATTCCAGGGCAAGAACAAAGAACAAAGAAAAGTACAGCACTGGATCAGGCCCTTCGGCCCTCCAAGCCTGCGCCGACCATGCTGCCCGTCCAAACTAAAATCTTCTATACTTCCGGAGTCCGTATCCCTCTATTCCCATCCTAGTCATGTATTTGTCAAGATGCCCCTTAAACGTCACTATCGTCCCTGCTTCCACTACCTCCTCCGGCAGCGAGTTCCAGGCACCCACTACCCTCTGTGTAAAAAACGTACCACGTACATCTCCTCTAAACCTTGCCACTTGCTCCTTAAACCGATGCCCCCTAGTAATTGACCCCTCTAACCTGGGAAAAAGTCTCTGACTATCCACTCTGTCTATGCCGCTCATAATTTTGTAGACCTCTATCAGGTCGCCCCTCAACCTCCTTCATTCCAGTGAGAATAAACCAAGTTTATTCAACCTCTCCTCATAGCTAATGCCCTCCAGACCAGGCAGCATCCTGGTAAGTCTCTTCTGCACCCTCTCTAAAGCCTCCACATCCTTCTGGTAGTGTGGCGACCAGAATTGAACACTATACTCCAAGTGTGGCCTAACTAAGGTTCTATACAGCTGCAACATGACTTGCCAATTTTTATACTCAGTGCCCTGGCCAATGCAGACAAGCATGCCGTATGCCTTCTTGACTACCTTCTCCACCTGTGTTGCCTCTTTCAGTGACCTGTGGACCTGTACACCAAGATCTCTCTGATTGTCAATACTCTTGAGGGTTCTACCGTTCACTGTATATTCCATACCTGTATTAGACCTTCCAAAATGCATTACCTCACATTTGTCCGGATTAAACTCCATCTGCCATCTCTCCGCCCAATCCTGCTGTATCCTCTGACAGTCCTCATCGCTATCCGCAATTCCACCAACCGTTGTGGCGTCCTCAAACTTACTAATCAGACCAGTTACAATTTCCTCCAAATCATTTATATACTACAAACAGCAAAGGTCCCAGCACTCATCCCTGCAGAACACCACTAGTCACAGCCCTCCAATCAGAAAAGCGCCCTTCCATTGCTACTCTCTGCTTCTATGACCTAGCCAGTTCTGTATCCATCTTGCCAGCTCACCTCTGATCCCATGTGACTTCACCTTTTGTACCAGTCTGCCATGAGGGACCTTGTCAAAGGCCTTACTGAAGTCCATATAGACAACATCCACTGCCCTACCTGCATCAATCATCTTTGTGACCTCCTCGAAAAACTCTATCAAGTTAGTGAGACACGACCTCCCCTTCACAAAACCATGCTGCCTCTCGCTAATACGACCACTTGCTTCCAAATGGGAGTAGATCCTGTTTCGAAAAATACTCTCCAGTAATGTCCCTACCATTGACGTAAGGCTCACCGGCCTGTAGTTCCATGGATTATCCTTGCTACCCTTCTTAAATAAAGGAACAACATTGGCTATTCTCCAGTCATCTGGGACATCACCTGAAGACAGTGAGGATCCGAAGATTTCTGTCACGGCCTCAGCAATTTCCTCTTTTGCCACCTTCAGTATTCTGGGATAGATCCCATCAGGCCCTGGGGACTTATCCACCTTAATATTTTTCAAGACTCCCACCACCTCGTCTTTTTGGATCTCAATGTGACCCAGGCTATCTACACACTCTTCTCCAGACTCAACATCCACCAATTCCTTCTCTTTGGTGAATACTGGTGAAAAATATTCATTTAGTATCTCGCCCATTTCCTCTGACTCCACACATAGATTCCCTTGCCTATCCTTCAATGGGCCAACCCTATCCCTGGCTACCCTCTTGATTTTTATGTATGTGTAAAAAGCCTTGGGATTTTCCTTAACCCTATTTGCCAATGACTTTTCGTGACCCCTTTTAGTCCTTCTGACTCCTTGCTTAAGTTCCTTCCTACTTTCCTTGTATTCCACACAGGCTTCGTCTGTTCCCAGCCTTCTAGCCCTGACAAATGCCTCCTTTTTCTTTTTGACGAGGCCTACAATATCTCTCGTTAACCAAGGTTCCCGTAATTTGCCATATTTATCCTTCTTCTTCACAGGAATATTGCCGGTCCTGAATTCCTTTCAACTGACATTTGAAAGCCTTACACATGTCAGATGTTGATTTACCCTCAAACATCCGCCCTCAATCTATGTTCTTCAGTTCCCGCCTAATATTATTATAATTAGCCTTTCCCAAGTTTAGCACATTCACCCTAGGACCACTCTTTATCCTTGTCCTCCGGCACTTTAAAACTTACTGAATTGTGGTCACTGTTCCCGAAATACTCCCCTACTGAAACGTCTACCATCTGACCGGGCTTATTCCCCAATACCAGATCCAGTACAGCCCCTTCCCTAGTTGGACTATCTACATATTGTTTTAAGAAGCCCGCCTGGATGCTCCTTACAAACTCTGCCCCATCCAATTCCCTAGCACTAAGTGAGTCCCAGTAACTATTGGGGAAGTTAAAGTCTCCCATCACAAAAACCCTGTTGCTTTTATTCCTTTCAAAAATCTGTGCTAGGGTGGAACGCAGGGCAGATCTGTGATAGGGTGGAACGCAGGACAGATCTGTGATAGGGTGGAACACAGGACAGATCTGTGATAGAGTGGAACGCAGGACAGATCTGTGATAGGGTGGAACGCAGGACAAATCTGTGATAGGGTGGAACACAGGACAGATCTGTGATAGGGTGGAACACAGGACAGATCTGTGATAGGATGGAACACAGGACAGATATTTGATAGGGTAGAACGTAGGGCTGACCTGTGATAGGGTGGAACGCAGGACAGATCTGTGATAGGGAGGAACACAGGACATATCTGTGATAGGGTGGAACACAGGACAGATCTGTGATAGGGTGGAACGCAGGACAGATCTGTGACAGGGTGGAACACTGGACAGATCTGTGACAGGGTGGAACGCAGGACAGATCTGTGATAGGGTGGAACACAGGACACATCTGTGATAGGGTGGAACGCAGGACAGATCTGTGATAGGGAGGAACACAGGACATATCTGTGATAGGGTGGAACACAGGACAGATCTGTGATAGGGTGGAACGCAGGACAGATCTGTGATAGGGAGGGACACAGGACATATCTGTGATAGGGTGGAGCGCAGGACTGATTTGTGATAGGGTGGAACGCAGGACAGATCTGTGATATGGTGGAACGCAGAGCTGATCCGTGATAGGGTGGAACTCAGGACAGATCTGTGATAGGGTGGTACGCAGGACAGATCTGTGATAGGATGGTATGCAGGACTGATCTGTGATAGGGTGGAACACAGGACAGATCCGTGATAGGGTGGAACGCAGGACAGATCTGTGATAGGGTGGAACACTGGACAGATCTGTGACAGGGTGGAACGCAGGACAGATCTGTGATAGGGTGGAACACAGGACACATCTGTGATAGGGTGGAACACAGGACAGATCTGTGATAGTATGGAACACAGGACAGATATTTGATAGGGTAGAATGTAGGGCTGACCTGTGATAGTGTGAAACGCAGGACATATCTGTGATAGGGAGGGACACAGGACATATCTGTGATAGGGTGGAGCGCAGGACTGATTTGTGATAGGGTGGAACGCAGGACAGATCTGTGATATGGTGGAACGCAGAGCTGATCCGTGATAGGGTGGAACTCAGGACAGATCTGTGATAGGGTGGTACGCAGGACAGATCTGTGATAGGATGGTATGCAGGACTGATCTGTGATAGGATGGAACGCAGGACAGATCTGTGATAGGGTGGTACGCAGGATTGATCTGTGATAGGATGGAACGCAGGACAGATCTGTGATAGGGTGGAACTCAGGACAGATATCTCATAGGGTGGAACACAGGACAGATCTGTGATAGGGTGGAACGCAGGACAGATCTGTGATAGGGTGGAACACAGGACAGATCTGTGATAGGGTGGAACACAGGACAGATCTGTGATAGGATGGAACACAGGACAGATCTGTGATAGTGTGGAACGCAGGACAGATCTGTGATAGGGTGGAACACAGGACAGATCTGTGATAGGGTGGAACACAGGACAGATCTGTGATAGGATGGAACACAGGACAGATATTTGATAGGGTAGAACGTAGGGCTGACCTGTGATAGGGTGGAACGCAGGACAGATCTGTGATAGGGAGGAACACAGGACAGATCTGTGATAGGGTGGAACGCAGGACAGATCTGTGATAGGGTGGAACTCAGGACAGATCTGTAATAGGGTGGAACGCAGGACAGATCTGTGATAGGGTGGAACACAGGACAGATCTGTGATAGGATGGAACACAGGACAGATCTGTGATAGGATGGAACACAGGACAGATATTTGATAGGGTAGAACGTAGGGCTGACCTATGATAGGGTGGAACGCAGAACAGATCTGTGATAGGGAGGAACACAGGACATATCTGTGATAGGGTGGAACACAGGACAGATCTGTGATAGGGTGGAACGCAGGACAGATCTGTGATAGGGTGGAACGCAGGACCGATCTTTGATAGGGTAGAACATAGGGCTGACCTGTGACAGGGTGGAACGCAGGGCAGGTATTTGATAGGGTAGATTGTAGGGCTGTCCTGTGATAGGGTGGAACGCAGGACAGATCTGTGATAGGGAGGGACACAGGACATATCTGTGATAGGGTGGAACACAGGACAGATCTGTGATAGGGTGGAACGCAGGACAGATCTTTGATAAGGTAGAACATAGGGCTGACCTGTGACAGGGTGGAACGCAGGACAGATCTGTGATAGGGAGGGACACAGGACATATCTGTGATAGGGTTGAACACAGGACAGATCTGCAGGTGGAAGACAGAGTTGGTCTTTATGGGCTCCATGGTAGCACAGTTGTTAGCACTGTTGCTTCACAGCGCCAGGGTCCCAATTCTCGGCTTGGATCACTGTCTGCGCGGAGTCTGCATATTCTCCCCGTGTCTGCGTTTGGTTTCCTCCGGGTGCTCCGGTTTCCTCCCACAAGGCCCGAAAGACGTGCTGTTAGGTGAATTGGATATTCTGAATTCTCCCTCTGTGTAGCCAAACAGGCGCCGGAATGTGGCAACTAGTGGCTTTTCACAGTAACTTCATTGCAGTGTTAATATAAGCCTACTAAAGATTATTATTGTCTTTAGGGTGGAACACAGGACAGATCTGTGACAGGATCGAATGCAAGGCAGATCTATGATAGGGTGGATTGCAGTGCTGGTCTGTATTAGGGTGGAACGCAGGATAGATCTGATAGGGTGGAATGCAGGGCAGATCTATGATATGGTGGAACGCAGGACTGGTCTGTATTAGGGTGTAACGCAGGACAGATCTGATAGGGTGGAATGCAGGGCAGATCTATGATATGTGGAACGCAGGACTGGTCTGTATTAGGGTGGAACGCAGGATAGATCTGATAGGGTGGAATGCAGGGCAGATCTATGATATGGTGGAACGCAGGACTGGTCTATATTAGGGTGGAATGCAGGACAGATCTGATAGGGTGGAATGCAGGGCAGATCAAATGAAAACCGGACCATGGCACAAGGTGAAAGGAGCTGGTCATGGGACAAGACGCAACAGGTGGGTCTAGAGGGCTTGAAAATGGGATAAGTCGAATCATTAATAAAAATGGAGTGGAGGTACTGATCAGGTGCAGATGAAAGATGGAGCAGATTCATGGAACTGACCCTTTATGATCCTATGAATTTGGACATGATCATTTATGATGTGCACAATGAGCAAAAATAGCCTTCGTCTCATTTAGTCATCAAATAAATATTACTTATCGTGCAGCCTGTTAGCAGCCTGAAAATGATCTGGGGTTTTGGGGCCGCATTTTGCTCCACCCGAAGTTGTTAGCTTTAGTTTTAACATAATCAGCTGACACAACTCACTTCTTGTCATTTAGGGAAGAATTAGCTTTGTTGATAATTGCTTCACGTTAATCAGATCTCTCTGTGAATGATCAGTGTTAATCCTCAAATACCTTCGTTCGTGATTGCTTTGATCGTGTAGTCATCCATCCCAGCTGACAGCGTGTTGACCCTGACATTAGCTGCCAGCTCGTCACGTTTCATAAGAAGCAACAGTTTTAATTTTTATTTTATTCGTTCGTGGGATGTGGGTGTTGCTGGCTGGGCTAGCATTTATTGCATTTAAGAGTCAAGCACATTGCTGTGGGTCTGGAATCACGTGTAGGCCAGACCAGGTAAGGACGGCGGATTTCCTTCCCTAAATGGACATCAGTGAAATAGATGGGTTTTTACAACAATCGACAATGGTTTCATGGTCATCATGAGACTTTTAATTCCAGGTTTTTGGGGGAATTCAAACTTCACCATCTGCCATGGTGGGATTCGAACCCATCTCGCCAGAGCATTACGCTGGGTCTCTCGATTACTCATCCAGGGACAAAACCACTACGCCACTGGGATTAAAGCTGCCGGCATGAACCAACAACAACTTGTATTCATATAGCAACTTCAACATAGCAAAATAAATCCCAAGATAGGATTTGATGTTGTCAAAGACAGTAACGTTGTTTGGAGGACAGAACTGGAACTTGCCCAGATAGCATTGGGCTAGCTGAGCAATCTGAATGCCTTCATTGAATGCGCTTGATGTGTTCCATTCCTCTTAGTAACGTTGACTTCCTGTTCTGGCATCCCTAGTGTCCAACATTGCTGAGATAATAATCAACAGAAAATGTCACAAACCACGTCACTGTCATTATTGCCTCATTATCATCCAGTGAATTATAAGGAGAACAATTGAACCACTATAACAATGGTGAGGATCTGGTTTAAAGACACCTTGCTCAATTTTCTACCCTTTCCGACATCAGTACTGGTCTTAAATAGGTGGAAAGGCAGAGAATAATCTGGCTAACTAAGGTCTGTCTCACTGATGATCCTTAGAAGGATATAATAACTCACTTTGCTTTAGAGCAGCTAAATGCCCTATGAATAGAATTGGCCTTTATGTAATCTTTCCTCGGAGTGCGGGTATCATTGGTAGGATTGCATTTATTAACCAACTCTGGTTGCCCTAGCAGCTGACTCAACTACAGTGGAACTGAAGTCATGTGTCGGACACAGCAGGTGAGAGATTCCATTCTGTTTGAAGAAATTAGTGAACCGATTACATTATTATGATAATCGAGCAGTTTTTTATGATTAGGGTGAGTGCAGGTCAGTTTGGGAATGGAAATACATCCTGGCACAGCTCCAAAGCAGTGAAGCCTGTTTTCAACAAGAACTGATATGCTGACTGGGGTTTGGAGGACTTTGGCGGTTGGTATTTTTGTAGGTTTTGCAATGGGCTTCAGGGCCCCGATGATGGTCCCAATAAGCCGGGAGTGAGTGAGACCGGCTCAGCAGTCATCCTAATGTGGGAGGGATCTTGATACTGTTGATAAAATCAGAGGATGGCAACTCTAGAGCTTCAGCAGCCTCACCGGGAGAGGTAGACACTGCTGAAGCAGGTTGGAGAACCATGAGGGCGCCTGAACGTGGAGGCATCCTCATTGGCCTTCACAATATACCTGTGTACAGGTACATTTTGTAGAGGTATATGGTGCCTTCTTCTTCAGCAATCTCTTGCTAATGGATATGATTGTCCACCTAAGAACCTCCTTGTTACTGGTCATGGGTTCTGTGGGTTTTTGCATGGCAGTTGAGCCCGATCCTAGAGCTGCATTTCCAACTGCACACTTGGCAGCTGTTTCCGGGAGGTGAGGTTGGTCCTTGGATTCTAGATCACTGGTAATCCTTTTTCAGGCTCCTTTTCCGGGCCTCCTCTTGCCGTCAGGTGTCCTTGAAGAATTATGTCCTCCAAGTAGGTCTCTTCTGAGAAAGGATCTCCCAGGCGTTTACGTCAATATTGCATTTCTTGAGGTAAGCCTTCGGCGTTTCCTTTGTCCTCTTATTGTTTGGGAGTCTTCCTTGAGCAGGGCAAAGAAGATTTGCTTTGGCAATGGGGACTCTAACATCTAAGCACATGGCTGGCCCAGCGGAGTTGGTGTTGGAAGATCATGGCCTCGATGCTGGTGCTCTCGACTCCTTCAAGGACATTGATGTTAGTACACCTGTCCCCCCCAGCTGATGCGGAGAACCAATCTCAGACAACGTTTATGGTACCTCTCCAGGCCTTGAGGTGGCGTCTGTATGAAGTCCAAGCTTGTGAGATGTATAGAAGAGTTGGGAGGACGACCGTCTTGTACACACGGATCTTGGTGTCAACATGAATTTCGCAGTGGTTAGCCCAGTTGCTTCACAGCACCAGGGTCTCAGATTTGATTCCCGGCTTGGGTCACTGTCTGTGCGTAGTCTGCACGTTCTCCCCGTGTCTGCGTGGGTTTCCTCCGGATGTTCCGGTTTCCACACACAGTCCAAAGATGTACAGGTTAGATGGATTGGCCATGCTAAATTGCCATTAGTGTCCAAAAAGGTTTGGTGGGGTTGCTGGGTTACCGGGATGAGGTGGAGGTGTGGGCTTAGGTAGGGTGCTCTTTCCAAGGGCTGGTGCAGACTCGATGGGCCGAATGTCCTCCTTCTGCACTGTAAATTCTATGATTCTATGATCAGCATTAGAGGAGAAGTGTCTCCCCAAGTATAGAAATGCTCCACATTTGGAGGGGCTATCCATTCCTTTTGATGGAGGGAGAGACCGGACCTTGCCCTGGGGTGGGTTGGTAAAGGACTTGAGTCTTCTTGAGTTTGGGGCAGAGACAGGTTCTTTGGTATGCTTCCGCAAAGGTGTCAAGCATGACTTGGAGATGCTCTTCTGAGAGAGTGGAGATGGTGGTGTCATCCACGTACTGAAGTTCCACGAGCAATGTCAATGTCATTTTCTTCTTGGATTCCAGCCAGTTGAGGTTGAAAAGATTTCTGTCCATCCTGTAGATGATGTCCACTCCACTGTGTGGTGGTGTGTATTAGGGGTAGTACGGTACCCAGTGATGCCGAGAGACTATTGGTGGACAGACACTGCGTCCTGATTGGATCTGCCGCCTGCTGGCTCCACCCAGTAAGGCGGAGTATAAGAACCCAAGTTCTCCCAGCAGCCGCATTCGGTAACCGAGCTGCTAGGGAACAAATCTGCGTAATAAAGCCATCGATTGACGTAATCTCTTCTCGCCTCGTGAGTGATTGATTGTGCTACAATTTATTACGCACACTTTAAAGAACTATGGAGCTCCGGATCGCCCCGTGTCCTCTTATTGTTTGGGAGTCTTCGAATCAGCCCCCATGCAGCAAACTCAGCGGCCACGTTTAAACACTGGCTAGTGTGCTCTGAGGGATACCTCCGAACGGCCCCCGGCAGACCTACAGAAGACCAGAAAATGCAGGTCCTGCATTCCAGGGTGAGTCCGGAGATCTACACACTCATCGAAGACGCGGAGGATTTCCCGATGGCGCTCACCATGCTGAGAGGGATCTACATTCGGCCCGTAAACCAGGTCTACGCATGCCACCAACTCGCGATGAGACGGCAAATCTCCTGAGAATCGCTGGACGAGTTCTACAGCGAGCTGCTAATATTGGGAAGGAGCTGCAACTGCCCACCGGTGATGGCTAACGAACATACGGAACTCCTCATCTGGGTGCTTTCGTAGCAGGTATGACCTCATCCCAAATTCGCCAGCGACTGCTGGAAAGAGTCTCACTGGGGCTCATGGAGGCACGGGCCCTTGTGGCCTCCCTCGATGTGGCATCGCAGAATGCCCGCGCTTACGCCGCCGACGGCATGGCAGCCCCTTGGGCTCTGTGGACCCCCGCTGCGACCGACTCCCCGGCACCCCCCATCCCCCCCGCAAGCCTGCACAGCCAGAGCACCAGACCACCCGGGGGGGCCCCGCTGCTACTTTTGCGGGCAATCGAAACACCCCCGGCAGCGCTGCCCGGCCCGCTCGGCCATCTGTAAAAGTTGCGGCAAGAAGGGGCATTATTCTGTGGTGTGCCAGTCCCGGGGGGTCGTCGAAATCTCCGGGGGAGAACTGGGATCACAGACTCAACCCCACCAATGATACATGTGCGGCCAACGGGCGCCGCCATTTTGGGTCCCGGACTCCATCCGGGGGGGTGGGCTTGTGCCCCGCCGACCGCGTGCGATTCATGGGCGCGGCCATTTTGTCCGCCCCCGACCATGTGCGATCCGTGGACGCCGCCATCTTGGCTGACAGCCAAGGACCCCAGCATGGACGGCCCCACGGGGCCTGAAGAAAACGCCCTGATGCAGCAACCACGGCTGGCTTCGGTGACCCTGAACCAGTCGCGGCCCTGGACGCTCCAAACGGCAACGACGACGGTGCTGGTTAACGGGTACGAAACGCCATGTCTGATCGACTCTGGGAGCACGGAAAGTTTTATCCATCCGGATACGGTAAGACGCTGTTTTCTTTCAATCCACCCGTGTACCCAAAAGATTTTTCTGGCAGCGGGATCCCATTCCGTAGAAATCAAAGGGTTCTGCATCGCGAATCTAACGGTGCAGGGGAGAGAGTTTAAGAATTACCGACTCTATGTCCTCCCCCACCTCTGCGCTCCCACTCTCCTGGGGTTAGATTTTCAATGTAACCTTCAGAGTTTAACGTTCCAAGTCGGCGGCCCTATGCCCCCACTTACTATCTGCAGCCTCGCGACCCTCAAGGTTGAACCACCTTACTTGTTTGTGAACCTCACCCCGGATTGCAAACCCGTCGCCACTAGGAGCAGACGGTACAGCGCCCAGGACCGAACATTTATCCGGTCTGAAGTCCAGCGGCTGCTGAGGGAAGGCATAATCCAGGCCAGCAATAGTCCCTGGAGAGCTCAGGTGGTAGTTGTAAAGACCGGGGAGAAGCAGAGGATGTTCGTAGACTATAGTCAGACCATCAATAGGTACACGCAGCTAGATGCATACCCTCTACCCCGCATATCCAACATGGTCAATCGGATTGCACAGTGCAAGGTCTTTTCCACCATGGACCTTAAGTCCACATATCATCAGCTCCCCATCCGCCCGAGCGACCGCAAGTACACGGCCTTCGAGGCAGACGGGCGGCTCTACCACTTTTTAAGTGTTCCATTCGGCATCACTAACGCAGTCTCGGTCTTCCAACGGGAGATGGACCAAATGGTTGACCAGCACGGTTTACGGGCCACGTTCCCGTACCTCGACAATGTCACCATCTGCGGCCATGATCAGCAGGACCACGACGCCAACGTCCGCAAATTTCTCCAGACCGCAAACGCCCTGAATCTCACATACAACAGGGAGAAATGCATGTTTAGCACCGACCATCTAGCCATCCTCGGCTACGTAGTGCGAAATGGAGTGATAGGCCCCGACCCTGAACGCATGCGCCCCCTTATGGAGTTCCCCCTCCCTAACTGTTCCAAAGCCCTGAAACGCTGCCTGGGCTTTTTCTCTTATTACGCCCAGTGGGTCCCCAACTACGCGGACAAGGCCCGCCCGCTAATTCAGTCCACCATCTTTCCCCTGTCGACAGAGGCCCGCCAGGCATTCAGCCGCATCAAAGCGGATATCACAAAGGCCACGATACATGCAATCGATGATTCCCTCCCCTTCCAAGTCGAGAGCGACGCATCCGACGTAGCTCTGGCGGCCACTCTCAACCAAGCGGGCAGACCCGTGGCCTTTTTCTCCCGTACCCTCCACGCCTCAGAAATCCGCCACTCCTCAGTGGAAAAGGAAGCCCAGGCCATAGCAGAAGCTGTGTGGCATTGAAGGCATTACCTGGCTGATAGGAGATTCATTCTCCTCACTGACCAACGGTCGGTAACCTTCATGTTCGATAATGCGCAGCGGGGCAAGATCAAAAACGACAAGATCTTGCAGTGGGGGATCGAACACTCCACATATAACTATGAGATCTTGTATCGCCCTGGAAAGCTGAACGAGCCGTCCGATGCCCTATCCCGCAGCACATGTGCCAACGCACAAGTGGACCGTCTCCGAATCCTCCACGAGGCCCTCTGTCACTCGGTTCTATCACTTCGTGAAGACTCGCAATCTCCCCTACTCCGTCGAGGAGATCCGAACAGCCACCAGGAACTGCCAAATCTGCGCAGAGTGCAAACCGCACTTTTTCAGGCCAGATAGAGCGCACCTGATAAAGGCTTCCCGTCCCTTTGAGCGTCCCAGTCTGGACTTCAAAGGCCCCCTCCCCTCCACCGATCGCAACACGTACTTCCTAAACGTGGTTGACAAATGCTCCCGTTTCCCTTTCGCCATCCCCTGCCCCGACATGACCACGGCCACAGTCATTAAAGCCCTCTGCACTATCTTTACACTGTTCGGTTTCCCCGCCTACATCCATAGCGATAGGGGGTCCTCCTTCATGAGCGACGAACTGCGTCAATTCCTGCTCAGCAAGGGCACCATCTCGATCAGGTCAGGTAGAGAGGGAGAACGGTACGGTCTGGAAGACAGTCCTACTGGCCCTAAGGTCCAGAAGTCTCCCAGTTTCTCATTGGCAGGAAGTCCTCCCGGATGCCCTCCACTCCATCCGGTCGCTGCTGTGTACCACAACTAATCAAACGCCTCACGAGCGCCTCCTTGTCTTCCCTAGGAAGTCCTCCTCCGGAACGTCACTTCTGACCTGGCTGGCAGCCCCAGGACCCATCTTGCTCCGAAAGCATGTGCGGGCGCACAAATCGGACCCGTTGGTCGAGAGGGTTCATCTTCTCCATACGAACCCTCAATACACCTATGTGGCATACCCCGACGGCCGACAGGACACGGTCTCCCTGCGGGACCTGGCACCCGCCGGAGCTCACCACACACCCCCAACACTAATCACCCCCTCCCTCCCGCCGGCGCACCCCACAGCCGCTCCCTTCCCGGGTGGATCGGCCCTCCTCCCATGCCCGCTCAGGAGTAGTGAAACAGGAATAAACATCGCAACGCTCCCAGAGACGACAGTGCCCGAGCCAGCGCCTGCACCACCACCGGGGCTGAGACGATCGGCAAGGACGCCCAGGGCACCCACTCGACTCATCGAATCTGCGTGACAAAGCAAGATCTGTAAATAATTCAGTAGCCCAGTAAAAGCGGCATTGTAAATAGTTAACAGTTGATACCGATGCATAGCCACTGTGTTAATGGAATCCCAGTACCGACCTTCTAAACCCCTACCAGCATGCGACCCACTACCCTGCCGGGTTCTTTTTTAACAAGGGGTGAATGTGGTGGTATGTATTAGGGGTAGTACGGTACCAGTGATGCCGAGAGGTGGACAGACACTGGGTCCTGATTGGATCTGCCGCCTGCTGGCTCCACCCAGTAAGGCGGAGTATAAGAACCCGGGTTCTCCCAGCAGCCGCATTCGGTAACTGAGCTGCTGGGGAACAAGTCTGCGTAATAAAGCCATCGATTGACTTACTCTCTTCTCACCTTGTGAGTGATTGAAAGTGCTACACACTGGGAAGCTTGCTTTTGACAAGGTTAATGAATGTGGCGATGAAGATGGGGAAAAGGGTGCAGACGATGACACATCCCTGCTTAACTCCAGTCTTGGCCTTGACGGTTTCTGTCTTATTTTGTTCTATGATGACTGTCGCGGACACCTTGCCGTGGAGGAGGCCGGCCTTTGATAGGGTTCCATAGCACTCACAGGTCAATTGACTGTTGCTCCAATCAGAGGATGGCAGCTCTGGTGTCTCGGCAGCCCCACCAGGAGAGATAGATACTCCTGGAGCAGGTTGGAGCACCATGAGGATGCCTCAACATTGTGGTTTGCGTAAGGTATTTTGTGTAGAGGTTTATTGTGTACACGTTTATCATGTACACGTTGATTGTGAACAGGTATATTGTGTATATTGCATACCAGTATGCAAATATAGTGATCTAGACCAGTAGATCTGTAGGGATGGAGGGCAACCCCTCTTCTTTATTGGTCTCAGCTCTGTATTCAGACTTTTGTGAATGCAGCCCACACTTGGCGACATGCAGCCTCCAACTCCAGTGCTAACCCCATACTGCCACCGCGAGACAGCTGCCACTCAGCTGGCGGCTTCTGTAGGTTATGGCAAGAAGGGGGGCACACTGCCGCTGGCAAAATGAAATTACACCAACCGGGTCCATAGCCTGTTTATCCGATTCCCAGCTTTCCTTTGGGAAGGTCTGCCGGCAGTCTTCATGTATCGGGGTTGGGTGTGTTGGTGGCAGTGGCAGTCCCGGTTGATTCCTTCCAACCCCCACCCCATCACCCCCGCCCACCGCCCCATTGTCCCAACCAGCCACACGAACAAGATTCAGCCCTTAGATTTAGAAATCCAAATTATCCAGAGTGTCCCAGAGCTGAACTCATTTCCACTGCATTAAAAAGATTGAGAGTCGACATAAGCTTTCGAAATGCTGAGGCAAAAACAACTTCAAAGTGCAAATAATTTATTTACATTGACCCATCAACACAGAGATTATAAGATTACTGTAAAATAACCCTGAGTAAACCACGCTTCAATCCTAAGCCATTAGCAAAAAGGAAAGAAAGCTGAAGGAGAATGAAACTCACATTGAAATAAATTAATAATAGATCCACTATTAAGCACTCGTAAGATGTCAGTTTCTCTTATTGTGTACAGATCCATTATGTCCAGGCATATTGCGTGTACAGATATATTGTGTCCAGGTATATTGGGTGTGCAGGTATATTGTGTATACAGGTATGGTGTGTCCAGACATATTGGGTGTACTGGTATATTGTGTGTAGGTATATTGGGAGTACGGGTATATTATGTCCAAGTATATTGGGTGTGCAGGTATATTGTGTACAGATATATTGTGTCCAAGTATATTAGGTCCAAATATATTGGGTGTACAGGTACGTTGTGTCCAGGTATATTGGGTGCACAGGTACATTGTATTCAGGTATATTGGGTGCACAAGTACATTGCGTACAAGCATATAATAATAATCATTATTGTCACAAGTAGGCTTACATTAACACTGCAATGAAGTTACTGTGAAAAGCCCCTAGTCACCACATTCCGGCGCCTGTTCGGCTACACAGAGGGAGAATTCAGAATGTCCAAATTATATTGGGTGTACAGGTACATTGTGTCCGGGTACATTGGGTGTACAGGTATATTGCGTTCAGGTATATTTGGTGTACAGGTACATTGTGTCCAGGTATATTGGGTGTACAGGTATGTTGCGTTCAGGTATATTGAGTGTACAGGTACATTATGTCCAGGTATATTGGGTGTACAGGTACATTGTGTCCAGGTATAATGGGTGTACAGGTATATTTGGTGTACAGGTACATTGTGTCCAGGTATATTGGGTGTACAGGTATATTTGGTGTACAGGTACATTGTGTCCAGGTATATTGGGTGTACAGGTATGTTGCGTTCAGGTATATTGAGTGTACAGGTACATTATGTCCAGGTATATTGGGTGTACAGGTACATTGTGTCCAGGTATAATGGGTGTACAGGTATATTTGATGTACAGGTACATTGTGTCCAGGTATATTGGGTGTACAGGTATATTTGGTGTACAGGTACATTGTGTCCAGGTATATTGGATATACAGGTACATTGTGTCCAGGTCTATTAAGCTGAGAATTGCTTTTGAAAAACTGACACCCAACATGGAGCTCATCTAATTTTCCATCTGTTGAAATAAAACGTGGTCTCCCTGCCCATTTCTGCTCTTTATCTGGGCAGTCTTGATTCCATCTTATAACTTAGCTTCAAATATATTAGGGTCAATTTTACAAATGTGTGCTTCCAGTACAGATCTTTGTGTGTGCAATGTGTGTAATAAAGATGTGTATTTACTGTATCATATATTGCAAAAATTGATAGCTTCAAAGTCAATAAATAATTTATAGCACATTATTTGATACAGCCAGGAGATGGCGCCAGATATCTGCTAGACACAATCAGCAAGGAGCCACCTCACAGTGTTGCAACTCAATCATTTAAACAAGCCCTGTTTATAAATGTTTGTACACACAGGTACAAAATTGCAATGGTTGATTGGTCCACAATATTATAAGGGGCATGGATAGAATGGATGGGCAGGCACTCTTTCCCAGGGTGGAGGGGTCAGTCACCAGGGGGCATAGGTTTAAAGTCCGTGTGGCAAAGTTTAGAGGAGATGTGCGAGGCAGGTTTTTTACGCAGAGGGTGGTGAGTGCCTGGAACACGTTGCCAGGGGGGGTTGTGGAAGCAAATACATTAACGGCGTTCAAAAGGCATCTTGACAAACACATGGATAGGATGGGTACAGAGGGATACGGCACAAGGAAGTGCTGAGGGCTTTGGCAAAGGTTGGTATCATGGCCGGTACAAGCTTGGAGGGCCGAAGGGCCTGTTTCTGTGCTGTATTGTTCTTTGTTCTTTGATAACAGACACATATCAATCAACCCTCTCCCCAGTGCAATCCACATAAACAGCAGCTGTGAAAGCGGGATGATCTACATTTGTTTATTTACCTCCCAACAGATGCGCCACAGAAAGCATCCAATCTGGCAACTGCTTGGCCCAAGACCGTAAGAAACGACAGAGAAGTGAACACGGCCCAGTCCGTCACGTGAACCCACCTCCCATCCATTGACTCTGTCTACACCTCCCAATGCCTGGGGAAAGTGACAGCACAATCAAAGACCCCTCCCACCCGGGTTATTCTTTCTTTCAACCTCTTCCATCAGGCAGGGGTTACAACAGTCTGAGAATATGCTCTAAGGTTCAAAAACAGCTTCTTCCCCGCTGGTACCAGACTCCTGAATGACCCTCTTAGGGACTGAACTGATCTCTCCACACATCTTCTCTGCTGAGTACTACTGCACGCCGTACACTTCACCTGATATCTGTGTCTGTATTTACATTGTGTATCTATCGTATGTCCTATGTTTTTCATGTATGGAACGATCTGTCGAGACTGTACACAGAGCAATACTTTTCACTATACCTCGGTACACTTGACAATAAACCCAAATCCAAATCCAACTATCATGACGATAGCATGCATGCTCCCCTGCCCCTTATTTCACCTTGGTACTCCATATAGCCAGCTGAATCACCCTGCTCTGCCCTGTCCTGTCCCCCACCCCCAGGCCCACTAAAAGATGCTGCAAATCGAGCTCTTGAGCCCACCACGTGCTATCATGTGGCACCTGATCTGCGGATCCTGCAATCATTTGTTTTTTTCCCCCCAGAATTGTTCCTTCCTGTCGCAGCCGAAATGCTCCTTAAGTCAGTATTTTTCAAACTTTTTTTCCCGGGGCCCATTTTTACCAACTGGCTGAACTTTGCAACCCATACCAGCCAAACCTTGCGACCCATCATTATTTCTTATCTTTAATGCAACAGGTAAGCCTGCTTGGTCTTCACGATCTCATTTACTTTGTCGTTCAATGTTACATTTCTGCTCAGGACTTCAGCTGACCTTTGAAAAAAAATCAAGAGGTTTGTCCTCAAATGCTTTTAAAGTTTTGAGAGTTTTAAACTTTCATTTTCCAATACTTCCCTGCATATAACACAAATGTGCTTTGCATCCTGATTTGCATTGGCACATTTACTAAAACAATACCTCAATAAATCATCTTTATACTGCTTTATTCCTGACTTCAGCTTCTTCTTAATGGGCTGTTCACTCGAGGCCCTGGAGCTCCCACCAGCACTACTCTGTCCTGCTGTGGACTCTCCTGGGCAGCTCACACCACCACTGCATTGTCCTGCTGTGGACTCCCCTGCGCACCTCTCTCTAGCAGACCTAGTTGCGAGATCCTGGCCTGGTTGTGTCTTTGTCCCTCTCTTCCAGATTATGAACCTCTCCATTTTAAATTCTTCAGCCCTGTGACTTCCTTGCTGGCAACTACAAAATAGTGGAATCACTCTTCAGTGATTTCGCGGCCAGAGTACATGACGTCAGTGTAAGGGGCACGTGACCTGCTCTCTGCCGCCGCTTCTGGTGGGAAGACTCCATTGATATTTTTTTAAATCTGCACCTGGGACAATGCGCTGATGTCAGGACAAGGCAGTCTGCCCTGCTGGGCTCTGGGCCTGCGCACTACTACATGCGGCTGAGTGGGCACGCATGTGCTGGCATTCTTGAAAGTCGGTCGCGGACGACATTTTTAATAGCCATTTGCGGCCGTTGAGCACTTCTTCCCGTGATTGGGAATGCCGCAACTGATCGCTCCGTGACCCTCTCGACACCCGCCCGCAACTCACCCCCGGGTCGTGATCCTGAGAATCACTGCATTAAGTGATATCAGTGAAGTCTGGTTTCCCATCTCTAAATGATTGAGACTGTTAGTGTGATGAACGGTTACTGCCTTATCATCATGTGTAAGGTGATGTCCCCTTTAAGACTGGGCTTGGAACCCTGGGGACTCCGGCTCTGGCTCCGCCCATCTGGGAGCCATACATAAAGGGCTGCCTTATGGTCTGTGTAACAGTCAGCTCTTGTCTCTAGCTCTAGCATAGTTATTAGTCTAATAAAGCCTTCTTTACAGTTTAATCTCTAAGCGTCATTATTGAGGGTATCTCAATTTATTCGACTAAACTAGATTCAGGATGGACGCAGGCCTAAAACCAGAGAAGCTCAATCTGGAAGCACGAACGGCGGAGGCGAAGTAAATTTTTAAATACTGGCTGCGGTGCTTCGAGGCCTACCTGGACTCCGCAGAGACTCCCATCCTGGGGCCACGCAAGCTGCGTCTACTCCACGCCAGGGTGAGTCACAGAATCACCGCCACGCTCGAAAAGACGACGATTTATGATGCGGCGATCGAGTTGCTCCACAAGCAGTTTGTCAAACCCATCAACGAGGTGCACGCCCGGCATCTGCTCTCTACCTGCCGGCAGCGCTCGGGGGAATCGCTCGACGAGTTCTCAGACTCAACCGTATTACAGGCCTGCGCCACACGGCGACCCGCTCACCATGGGGGCACACCATGCTACTTCTGCGGGAAGGGCCAGCACCCACGCCCACGCTGCCCAGCCCGCTCCGCGATCTGCAGCGACTGCGGGAAGAAAGGGCACTTTGCGAGGGTCTGCCTGGCCAGACCCAGGGGCCAGAAAAACAAAGAACAGCCGGCCTGAAAATCAGGCTCTCGGGCCCGCAGGCCTCGCAATGCTGCTGCGCACCGACCCGACACGCCCTCTTCTGACGCGTCATCAGCCTCGTGCGAATCATGGGAGCGGCCATCTTGTCGGTGGCCATCTTCTCGACCCGACACGCGCAGCCGGCGGCGGCGGCCATTTTACGAGTCCGACTTGGCTGAGGACTTCGACTACACGCGACTGGGTGCGATCACCCTCGATCAAACTCGGCCAAAACACCTGCAGAACTCCATGATGCAGGTCCAGGTCAACGGGCATGACACTGCATGCCTCTTCGACTCCGGGAGCACGGAGAGCTTTATCCACCCTGAAACGGTATGGCGCTGCTCCCTACGCACCCATCCCGCATCCCAAACCATAGCCCTCGCATCTGGGTCCCACTCGGTACAAATCACGGGGTACTGTATTGTGGATCTCTCGATCCAGGGTGCCAAATACACCCGTTTCAAATTTTATATCCTCCCTCACCTCTGTGCCCCCCTGCTGCTCGGACTGGATTTCCAGTGCAGCCACCGAAGCCTGACACTGAAATTCGGCGGACCCTTGCCCCCCCCCCTCACGGTGTGCTGCCTTGTGACACTGAAAGTCGCACCCCCCTCGCTATTCGTGAACCTCACTCCTGACTGTAAGCCCGTCGCCACCAGGAGCCGGCGCTACAGTGCCCAAGATATGGCTTTTATCAAGTCAGAGGTCCAGCGTTTACTGGGAGAGGGGGTCATCGAGGCTAGCAACAGCCCTTGGAGAGCGCAAGTGGTGGTAGTCCGGTCCGGGGAGAAGAAACGGATGGTCGTGGATTATAGCCAGACCATAAACCGCTTCACGCAGCTTGATTACCCTTCCTCGCATCGCGGAAATGGTAAATCGGATCGCCCAACACCGAGTCTTTTCCACGTTCGACCTCAAATCCGCCTACAACCAGCTCCCCATTCGACCAAAAGACCGCCCCTATACTGCCTTCGAAGCAGCTGGCCGGCTCTTCCACTTCCTCAGAGTCCCCTTTGGTGTCACAAATGGGGTCTCCGCCTTTCAAATGGCGATGGACCAAATGGTGGAACAGTACGGTTTGCGGGCTACATACCCGTACTTGGACAATGTCACCATCTGCGGCCATGATCAGCAGGACCATGACGCTAACCTCAAAAAAGTTCCTCCAGACCGCCCAAGCCCTTAACCTGACCTATAACGAGGGCAAATGCATTTTCCACACCACCCGGCTGGCCATCCTCGGCTATGTCGTGGAAGACGGGGTCCTAGGTCCCGACCCCGACCGCATGCGCCCCCTTAAGGAACTCCCTCTCCCCCGCAGCCTCAAGGCCCTCAAACGGTGCTTGGGGCTTTTCTCCTATTACGCCCAGTGGGTCCCCAAGTATGCGGACAAAGCCCGCCCACTCCTAAAGACCACCACTTTTCCCCTCTCGGCTGAGGCTCAATTGGCCTTCAACCGCATCAAGGCCGTCACGCACGCGGTGGACGAAACCATCCCTTTCCAGGTAGAGAGCGATGCATCAGACATCGCCCTGGCTGCTACCCTCAATCAAGGAGGCCTTGATCAGTAACGTTCTTGTCCCGAATCCTCACCGCCTCCGAGGTTCGACACTCTGCAGTCGAAAAGGAGGCACAAGCCATTGTAGAGGCTGTGCGGCGCTGGAGACACTACCTAGCCAGTAGGAGGTTTACCCTCATCACCGACCAACGGTCGGTCGCCTATATGTTCGATAACACGCAACGGGGCAAAATAAAAAACAATAAAATTTTGAGGTGGAGGATCGAACTCTCCACCTACTCGTACGATATCAAGTATCGTCCTGGGGAGCTCAACGAGCCCCCAGATGCCCTGTCCCGCGGCACGTGCGCCAACGCGCAGGAGGACCGCCTGCAAGCCATCCATAATGACCTCTGCCACCCGGGGGTTACCCGGCTCGTCCATTTCATCAAGTCCCGCAACCTACCTTACTCAACCAAGGAGGTCAAGGCCATGGTCAGGACCTGCCAAGTCTGTGCGGAGTGCAAACCGCACTTCTATCGGCCAGACAAGGTTCGGCTCGTGAAGGCCTCGGGCCCCTTTGAGCGACTGAGCGTGGACTTCAAGGGGCCCCTCCCGTCCACCAACCGTTATGCCTATTTCCTCACCATGATCGATGAGTTCTCCCGTTTCCCATTCGCCATTCCCTGCACCGACATGACCTCAGCCACGGTGATTAAGGCACTGCACAGCATCTTCACCCTGTTTGGTTTCCCCGCTTATATCCACAGCGACCGGGGTACATCGTTCATGAGCGATGAACTGCGTCAGTATCTGCTCAGCAAAGGCATCGCCTCGAGCAGAACGACCAGTTATAACCCGCGGGGAAACGGGCAGGTGGAGAGGGAGAACGCGACAGTTTGGAAGGCTGTCCTTCTGGCCCTGTGGTCGAGAAATCTCCCAATCACCTGCTGGCAGGAGGTCCTACCCGATGCCCTACACTCCATTAGGTCACTCCTCTGCACGGCCACGAATGAGACCCCTCACAACCGATTGTTTCTCTTCCCCAGGAAGTCTACCTCCGGGGTCTCGCTTCCACCTTAGCTGATGGCTCCGGGACCTGTTCCTCTCTGGAGGCACGCGAGGAGCCATAAAACGCACCCCCTAGTTGAAAAGGTCCGACTGCTCCACGCCAACCCCAGTTACCCTTCCGTGGAGTACTCCGACGGCAGGCAAGATACGGTTTCCCTCCGGGATCTGGCACCCGCTGGATCCTCCACCACAGACGCCCCTTCCCACGCCGCTCCACTGCAGGACCCGTCGCCCCCTACAGCACACCCCCTTCCGGCCCTACCACCCATTGGTGCGGCGTTCCCTGCCCCGACATGACCTCAGCCAAGGTGATGAAGGCACTGCACAGCATCTTCACCCTGTTCGGTTTCCCCGCTTATATCTTCAGCGACCGGGGTACATCGTTCATGAGCGATGAACTGCGTCAGTATCTGCTCAGCAAAGGCATCGCCTCGAGCAGAACGACCAGTTATAACATGCGGGGAAACGGGCAGGTGGAGAAGGAATCAAAAGTGTGTCCTTTACACACCCTGCCGGCGCCGGCACCGCTACCCCCGGCCCTGCCTAGTTCCTCTGCCCCGACCCGGACCGAAGCTCCGACCGCTGTGCTCCCGGATGTGCTCTCAAACGGGACGTCCGTGCCCGCCGCACCACCGCCCGAATTGAGGAGGTCGAGGAGGACGATCCGGCCACCGAGACGGATGGACCTATGATGGCACTTCACCCCCGCTGGACTCTTTTTTAAACAGGGGGTGAATGTGATGAACGGTTACTGCCTTATCATCATGTAAGGTGATGTCCCCTTTAAGACCGGGCTTGGAACCCTGGGGACTCCGCCTCTGGCTCCGTCCATCTGGGAGCCGTATATAAAGGGCTGCCTCATGGTCTGTGTAACAGTCAGCTCTCGTCTCTAGCTCTAGCATAGTCATTAGTCTAATAAAGCCTTCTTTACAGTTTAATCTCTAAGCGTCATTATTGAGGGTACCTCAGTTAGCTTTGAGACAAAAAGACTAAAGTTAAACTGATGATTCCGGGAAACTGCAGTTTAACTGTGTTTATTTAGGTCTGTTGCTAAAATTCAGCTTTTTAATTCCCCTGAAAAGAATTTTCCAGGCACACCCAGCTGTTGACTGATATCTAAACAAGTTAGAACTGGTCGTTGCAATGAGGGCAGTGCTCCCTGCTGTGGATGTGTTGTCAGAGTCTGAGTTGATATTTTTTCAGCTGTGCTCACTGCTATTATGTGGGGAAAAACAATGACCAATTTGCACAGCAAGATCCCCAAAACATCAATGCGGCAACTAACATTCGATCACCTATTTAAGCGATGATAGCTGAGAGGGAAATGTTGACCAGAGCACCTTGCAATAAATAGGAAAAGTGTGTCCATTATCTCTTCCGAGTGTCTGGATTTCGCAATGAAACAGGATGGGTTGCAACAATCTATAGATTACAAACCGAACAGTTGGGGCCATCAGCCAGAGCAGCCAAAGAGTTGAAATTTCAGCTTTCACGTTTGTTCCTGAAAATCATGTTTTCATGTTGCAATCCTTTTAATAAAAACGCCAGCCTATGTATCGGTTTTTAGGATTTTTAAAAAATCAATCTATTGGCTGTGTTAAACTGTAGGTTCCAATAACTTGTCATCAGTGATATTCCATCGTTTCGGCATTTCTAACAACATATTCATTACAAAATAACAAAGAGGAGTTGCCGCAAAAATAGAAAGATTTACATTTATTTAGCACCATTCACAACTGCTGGATATTCCCAGGAACTTTACAACTAATTAAGTATTTTAAGTGTAGCAACTATTGTAAATATTCTTATTCCTTCTTGTGATGTGGATATTGCTTGCAAGTTGGAGAGCTGCCTTCTTAATCTGCTGAAGTCCATGGGCGGGGTTCTCCGCCGGCAGGATTCTCCTTTTTGCCGGCGCCCAGGGGTTTCCCGACGGTGTGGGGCTGCCCCACAATGGGAAACCCCATTGACCAGCCGGTGTAACGGAGACTCCCGCCGGCGTTGCGGGGCAGAAATGTGGCGGGGCGGGGCAGAAAACCCAGCCCCACATTGTGTTGTAAGTAAACACCCAGTGCTGTTAGGGACATGAATTCCTGGGTTTTGACTCAATGACAATGAAGGGAAGGTGATATAGTTCCAAGTCAGGATGGTGTGTGGCTTCGACGGGAATCTGCAAGTCATGCCGTTCCCAGGTATCTCCTGCCCTTGCATTTCTAGGTGGTGCAGATCACAGATGTGGAAGGTGCCTTTGCTCGATTCGTGGCGAGGTGCTGCAGTGCATTTTGTAGATGGTGTTCACTGCTGCTCGTCTGCTGTCCGTGGAGAGAATGAATGCTTAAGGTGGTGTACAGGGTGCTGGTCAAGCAGACTGCGTTTTCTTGGATGGTATAAAGCCAGTTTTGTTGGAACAGCACTAATCCAGACAAGCGGAGAATACTCCATCACACTCCTGACTTGTGCCTCATTATTGGATGAGATGTTTTGGAGATTCAGGAGGCGAGTTACTTTCCACGAAATTCTAAGCTTATGAACTGCTCTGGAAGCCACACTATTTCTATGGCTGGTCTATTTAATCTTCTGGTCACTGGTAACCCCAAAGATATTGATGGTAAAACCATTGACTGTCAAGGGGAGATGATCAGATGCTCGCTTGTTGGGGATGGTTATTGCCTGGCACGTGAGTGACAAATGTTAGTTTGCCACTTGCCAGCTCAAGCATGAATGACCATAAGGCCATAAGATATAGGAGAAGAATTAGGCTATTTGGCCCATCACATCTGCTCCGCCATTCTATCATGGCTGATATGTTTCTCATCCCCATTTTCCTGCCTTCTCCCCTTAACCTCTGATCGCCTTATTAATCAAGAACCTATCTATCTCTGTCTGAAAGAGGCTGTTTAGCACAGGGCTAAATCGCTGGCTTTGAAAGCAGACCAAGGCAGGCCAGCAGCACGGTTCGATTCCCGTAACAGCCTCCCTGAACAGGCGCTGGAATGTGGTGACTAGGGGCTTTTCACAGTAACTTCATTTGAAGCCTACTTTCATTTCAAGACACTCAGTGACTTGTCCTCCACAGCCTTCTGCGACAATGAGTTCCACAGATTCACCTCCCTCTGGCTGAAGAAATTCCTCCTCATCTCTGTTTTAAAGGATTGTCCCTTTAGTCTGAGATTGTGTCCTCTGGTTCTAGTTTTTCCTACAAGTGGAAACATCCTCTCCATGTCCACTCTATCCAGGCTACGCAGTATCCTGTATGTTTCAATCAGGTCCCCCTCATTCTTCTAAACTCCAACGAATTACAGACCCAGAGTCCTCAACAGCTCTTCACATGACAAGTCCTTCATTCCAGGGATCATTCTTGTGAACATCCTCTGGACCCTTTCCAAGTCCAGCACATCCTTCCTTAGATACGGGGCCCTAAACTGCTCATAATACTCCAAATGGGGTCTGACCAGATCGGTAGCATTGTGGATAGCACAATTGCTTCACAGCTCCAGGGTCCCAGGTTCGATTCCGGCTTGGGTCACTGTCTGTGCGGAGTCTGCACGTCCTCCCCGTGTCTGCGTGGGTTTCCTCCGGGTGCTCCGGTTACCTCCCACAGTCCAAAGATGTGCAGGTTAGGTGGATTGGCCATGATAAATTGCCCTTAGTGTCCAAAATTGCCTTTAGTGTTGGGTGGGGTTACTGAGTTATGGGGATAGGGGGGAGGTGTTGCCCTTGGGTAGGGTGCTCTTTCCAAGAGCCGGTGCAGACTCGATGGGCCGAATGGCCTCCTTCTGCACTGTAAATTCTATGATTCTATGATGATAATCTTATATACCTCAGAAGTACATCCCTGCTCTTGTATTCTAGCCCTCTTGACATGAATGCTAACATTGCATTTGCCTTCTTAACTGTCGACTGACCTGCGCATTAAATTCAAGAGAATCTTGAACTGACTTCCGGCCATGGAGTGAGTGATCGCACAAAGGGCAGTTCCGGCTTGAAGGCGTTCGTTTTGGTGCTTTTTACCCGTTAGTGGGGTTGTTTCAGCAGAAAAGTGGAGTTTAAGGTGTAGGAGAGAAGAGGTTCTCTCCAGGATTGGCATGTCTACTGGCTATCAGACCCGGCAGAAGACAGTTAAAGACCTTGGTGAGGAGTTGGTGGGGACTGATTGCGTCGCACCAATTTTGGGAATGGCGGGGGGGGAAGGGTCACCGTCAGCGGGAAACCCTCAAATGGAGCAGTTGCTGCGCTTCATCAAGGAGGAATTTCACCAGCAAAGGAAGGAGATGGCTGGTTGAAGGCGATTGAGGGAGCAGTGACACAGTTGCGAGGGTCGTTGGACCATAAGACCACAAGACGTAGGAGCAGAATTAGGCCACTTGGCCCATCGAGTCTGTTCCGCCATTCAATCATGGCTGATATTTCCTCATCCCCATTCTCCTGCCTTCTCCCCATAACCGTTGATCCCCTTATTAATCAAGAACCTATCTATCTCTGTCTTAAAGACACTCAGTGAATTGTCCTCCACAGCCTTCTATGGCAAAAAGTTCCACAGATTCACCACCCTCTGGCTGAAGAAATTCCTCCTCATCTCTATTGTAAAGGATCGTCCCTTTAGTCTGAGATGGTGTCCTCTGGTTCTAGTTTTGCCTACAAGTGGAAACATCCTCTCCACGTCCACTCTACCCAGGCCTCGCAGTACCTTGTACGTTTCAATAAGATCCCCCCTCATCCTTCTAAACTCCAACGAGTACAGACCCAGAGTCCTCAAATGTTCCTCATATGACAAGTTCTTCATTCCAGGGATCATTCTTGTGAACCTCCTCTGGACCCTTTCCAATGACAGCACATCCTTCCTTAGATACAGGACCAAAACTGCTCACAATACTCCAAATGGGGTCTGACCAGAGCCTTATACAGCCTCAGAAGTACCTCCCTGGTCTTGTATTCTAGCCCTCTTGACATGAATGCTAACATTGCATTTTTATTCCTAACTGCTGACTGAACCTGCACATTAACCTGAACAGAATCGTGAACAGGGACTCCCAAGTCCCTTTGTGCTTCTGCTTTCCGAAGCATTTCCCCGTTTAGAAAATAGTCTATGCCTAGATTCCTCCTTCCAAAGTGCATAACCTCACACTTTTCCACATTGTATTTCATTTGCCACTTCATTGCCCACTCTCCTAGCTTGTCCAAGTCCTTCTGCAGCCCCCTTGCTTCCTCAATACTACCTGTCCCTCTACAGATCTTTGTATCATCTGCCTTCAGTATCTTCTTCCAGATCATTAATGTATATTGTGAAACGTTGTGCTCCCAGCACCCCTGAGGCACACCACTAGTAACCAGCTGCCATCCTGAAAAAGACCCTTTATCACCACTCTTTGCCTTCTGCCAGTCAGCCAATCCTCTATCCATCCCAGGATCTTACCCTTAACACCATGAGCTCTTAACTTATTTAACAGTCTCCTATGTGGCCCCCTTGTCAAAGGCCTTCTGGAAATCTAAATAAATCACGTCCACTGATTCTCCTTTGTCTAACTTGCTTGTTACCTCCTCAAAGAACTCTAACAGATTTGTCAGACATGAACTCCCTTTGACAAAGCTGTGCTGACTCAGTCCTATTTTATCATGCACTTCCAAGTGCTTCGCGATCTCATCTTTAATAACAGACTCTAAAATCTTACCAGTGACCGAAGGCAGGCTAACCGGCCTATAATTTCCCGTCTTCTTCCTCCCTCCCTTCTTAAACAGTGGTGTTACATTAGCCACCTTCCAGTCGTCTGGGACCTTTCCTGCCTCCAGTGATTCCTGAAAGATCATCACTATTGCCTCCACAATTTCCTCAGCTATCTCTTTTAGGACCCTTGGGTGTAGTCCATCCGGTCCAGGTGACTTATCCACCTTCAGACCTTTCAGTTTCCCCAGAACCTTCTCCTTCGTAATGGTCACACGCACTCAGCTCTGCCCCCTGGTTCTCCTGGAGCTCTGTCATCCCACTGGTGTCTTCCCCCGTGAAGACTGATGCAAAGTCACTATTAAGTTTGTCTCCCATTTCTTTGTTTCCTATTATTACTTCTCCAGCCACATTTTCTAGTGGTCCAATGTCTATTTTTGCCTCTCTCTTACGTTTTATATATTGAAAAAATCTCTTCCTATCTGCCTTTATATTACTAGCTAGCTTGCACTCATACTTCATCTTCTCCCCCTTATTGCTTTTTTAGTTGTCCTCTGCTCGCTTTTAAAGGTTTCCCAATCCTCTGGTTTACCACTAATCTTCGCCACTTTGTATGTTTTTTCCTTAGCCTTTATGCTGTCCTTGACATCCCTCGTCAGCCACGGATGCCTTGTCCTCCCCTTAGCATGTTTCCTCCTCCTTGGGATGAATTTCTGTTGTGCCTCTCTAATAACTCCCATAAACTCCTGCCATTGCTGTTCCACTGTCTTCCCTGCTAGGCTCCTTCTCCAATCAACTCTGGCTAGCTCCTCCCTCATGTCTTTGTAGTTACCCTTATTTAATTGTAATACTGTTACACCTGATTGCAGCTTCTCCCTCTCAAACTGCAGGGTAAATTCTATCATATTGTGGTTACTGCTCCCTAAGGGTTCCTTCACCTTAAGTTCCCTAATCAAGTCTGCCTCATTACACACCAAATCCAGAATTGCCTGTTCCCTAGTAGGCTCTGTCACAAGCTGCTCCAAAACACCATCTCTTAGACATTCCACAAATTCAATTTCTTGGGATCCACTACCAACCTGATTTTCTCAGTCCACCTGCATATTGAAGTCACCCAAGATTATTGTAATATTGCCTTTTTTACATGCCTTTTCTATCTCCTGATTTATTTTCTGCCCCACATCCTGACTACTGCTAGGGGGCCTGTACATAACTCCCATCAGGGTCTTTTTACCTTTGCGATTCCTCAACTCTACCCACAGAGATTCTATGCCTTCTGATTCTATATCGCTCCTTGCTATCGATTTAACTTCATTCCTTACTAACAATGCAACCCCGCCCCCTTTGCCCATCTGCCTGTCCTTTCGACAGGACACATATCCTTGTATATTTAGATCACAGCCCTGATCCCCTCGCAGCCACGTCTCTGTTATGCCCACAACATCGTAACGGCCAATTTCAATGTGCGCAACAATCTCATTTACCTTGTTCCCGTATACTGTGCGCATTTAGGTACAACACCCTCAATCCTGCATTGGCCACCTCCCTTTTCACACTCTCCTCAGTCACTCTACCCTGTGCTGTGGCCCTTTTTGATTTTTGACTATTGCTTCTCTGCCTTACACCTGTCCCCTTCCTGCTTTTTGTTTCTGGCCCCATTTTACTTCCCTCCGACTACCTACATTGGATCCGATCCCCCTGCCACATTAGTTTAAACCCTCCCCAACAGCTCTAGCAAACACACCTGGGTGGGGAAGTGCCTCGATGCTCAAGGGGCGACAATATGTGAGGTGGAGAAGGTGGTGTCTGACCAGAGAAATGGGATTGTGTATTTGGAGGCGGAGGTAGTGATCCTGGTGAGAATCCTGGGGGATCTATGCAAGTCGCTGCGGGTGAAGGAGCAGGAGAACAGGTCCAGATGGCAGAACTTGGAGATTGTGGGTCTGCCAGAGGGTGTGGAATGAACGAGCACAACACAGGTACGCTTTGGGGATGCTGGTTGGGTTGGTGGAGGAGAAGGTGCTGGACAAGGCCTCAGAGATGGATCCGGCCCATAGGTCCTTGAGGCAGAAGCTGAGATCAAGGGAGCTGTTGCGGGTGATGATTTTATGGTTCCACAAGTTCGTGGACAAGGAGAAGGTCCTGAGGTGGGCAAGGGCGATACGAGTGTGCAAATGGAAGGTTAATCGAGTCCGGTTATACCAGGACATTGGCACAGAGCTGGCAAAGAGGCGGGATTCAGCAAGGCCAAGGCTGTGTTGTATCGTTTTGGGTGTTGTACCCGGCGAGACTTTGGGTAATGTTCAACGTCTGGGAGCATTACTTTGAGCAGCTAGACTTTATAAGGGACCATAAGTTGGGGAAAAACTGAGGGTGGTGTGGGATGGAGGTGTTAAGTCCGCAAACGTTGGGTGTTAAGGCTGTTTTGTGTTGCCGAAGGGGATGTTTTGGAGGAATTGTAAGTTTGTAAGGGGGGATTGCTCCACCCCTCCTGCCGTTTGATTTGCTTTCTGTGAGGGTATTTATGATTCTGGGTGTGTATGATGGGACCCTCTGGGTGGTGTTGGTGGTCTTGCCAGTATTCAGGGGGGTTGTGGGCTGGTGGCGCAGGCAAAGGTGGGAAATGTTAAGGGTGCGGGCGCAGAATGCTGAGGTGGTGTCGGAATCGGGGAGGATAAATGAGGTGTTCAGGGGATATTACGAGAAGTTGAACAAGGCCAAGCCTGGCGGAGAAGAGGGGGATATGTGACGATTCTTGGATGAGTTGGAGTTGCCAGAGTTGGAGGAAGGGAAGAGGCAGGCATTAGAGGAGCCATTGGGGTCGAGGGAAGTGATAGATAGTATCAGAGGAATGCAGTCAGGGAAGGCCCCGGGGCCGGACGGCTTTCCGGCGGAATTGTATAAGCTGTTTGCGACAGAGTTCGCCCGTCACCTGCTCGAGATGGTTAGTGAGTCAGTGGATTACACTGATCCCGAAGAAGGCGAAGGATCCGCTGGAGTGTGCGTCATACAGGCCCATCTCGCTGTTGAATACAGACGTGAAAGTATTGGCGAAGGGAAGGCGGGTAGGATGGAGGTTGTGTGCTAGGGGTGGTCTCTGAGGATCAAACGGGCTTTGTGAAGGGTTGGCAGCTCTGCAGCAACATCAGGAGGCTGTTCAATGTAGTTATGACTCAGTCAGGGGTTTATTGTTTCTATGGATGCGGAGAAGGCCTTTGACCGGGAGGAGTGGAGGTACTTATTTGAAATTCTGGGAAGGTTTGGATTTGGGCCGAGGTTTGTAACGTGTGTGTGTCTTTTGTATCAGGGCAGCACGGTAGCACAAGTGGCTAGCACTGTGGCTTCACAGCACCAGGGTCCCAGGTTCGATTCCCCGCTGGGTCACTATCTGTGCGGAGTCTGCACGTTCTCCCGTGTCTGCGTGGGTTTCCTCCGGGTGCTCCAGTTTCCTCCCACAGTCCAAAGTCATGCCGGTTAGGTGGATTGGCCATGCTAAATTCCCTTAGTGTCCAAAAAGGTTAGGAGGGGTTATTGTGTTACGGGGATAGGGTGGAAGTGAGGGCTTAAGTGGGTCGGTGCAGACTCGATGGGCCGAATGGCCTCCTTCTGCACTGTATGTTCTAGGTTCTATGTTTATCCCTGATGATAAGTGTGCGTACGAATGAGAGGGGTTCAGGGTATTTTGCTTTGCACAGGGGAACGAGTCAGGGGTGCCCGCTGATGCCATGTTATTTGCGTTGGCAATTGAACCTTTGGCGATGACCCTTCGGGGGTCGGCTGAGTGGTAAAGGGGGGCAGGGAGCACTGGGTACGCAAACAACCTGTTGTTGTTTGTGTCGGACCCGCTGGAGAGTATGGGCAGGATCATGGGCCTGTAAGATAGTTTTGGGGTCTTCTCCGGGTATAAGCTGAACATAGGGTAGAGCAAGATGTTTCAAGTGAATGCGGCAGGACGGGAGGCCAATTTAGGGGCACTACCGTTTGAGATAGCGAGAGAGGTTTAGGTAATTGGTGACACATGAGTGGGCCACAATGCACAGGTGGAATTTGACAGTCTTAGTGGAGGAGGTTAAGGGGGACTTTAAGGACTTTCAGTGGCGTTATGGAGTGAGTGGTCGCACATTTGGCAGCTCCTTTTCAAGGCATTTTTTTGGGTCATTTTCCCCATTTGCTGGGTGGATATTTTGGTGGAAAAAGATGTGGAGGTGATTGAGGAAAGTTAAACTCCACAGGTGCTGCTGGTGGATGGATCCACGGACCAGAAATGGGTCGAGAAGAAGGGAGCTTTTGGAGCAAGAAATTCTTCATGCACCACAGGTGAAGATGGCGGAGGGTAAAGGTTCAGCCCTGCCCTCCCATTGGTCAACGGAGCAGCTGGTAGGCTTCTTTAATGAAAAGTTCAACCGGCAGAGGAGGGAAGCCCAGGAAGACCCAGCCAAGGCGGTGGAACCACTAAAAGCTGGAAATGGTCGGGTGGAACAGAGGCTGTAGATCCAGGGCCAGGCCATTCGGAAGGTGGAGGAGGCTTGCCTCATTGGCGGCCAAGATCGGAGTGATGCGGGAGACCCAGAAGCGGGTAAAGGAGAACCGCTCCCGGAGACAAAATTTAAGAATTGTGGGGATGCCTGAAGGCATTGAGGGAGCGGATGCTGGCTCGCATGCAGCCAAGGTGCTGGATAAGTTGATGGGGAGAAGCCTTGGCCGACTCCTGGAAGTCAACCGGGAGCATAGGGTGCTGATGAGGAAGCCGCAGGCCAACAGGCCGCCAAGGGCAAGGGTGGTGCGGCTCCACCGATTCCTCGATAACATTGCGGTGGGCCAGGGAGACGAAGAGGTGCACCTGGGAAGGTAATGAGCTCTGGGTGTATCAGGACCAGGGAGCGGAACTGGTGAAGAAGAGAGCCAGGTTTAACTGAGTGAAGGCTGCCCTCTTTAAGAAGGCGGTGAGGTTTGGAATGCTGTACCCGGCCCGCCTCTGGGTGACTCACAACGGCCGAGAACACTATTTTCAGACACCAGAGGAGGCAATGGAGTTTTTGAGAGGCAGTGGGCTGGCAGGAGAAGGTGGGCATTGAACTATGGAGGAGCAGGAGTGAGGAGCGGATGGTGGACATTGTACTGTGGAGAAGGAGTGAGGAGAAGGTGGACATTGTACTGTGGAAAAGGAGTGAGGAGAAGGTGGACATTGAACTGTGGAGAAGGAGTGAGGAAAAGAAGGTGGACATTGTACTGTGGTGAAGGAGTGAGGAGAAGGTGGACATTATACTGTGGAGGAGGAGTGAGGGGAAGAAGGTGGACATTGTACTGTGGAGGAGGAGTGAGGAGAAGAAGGTGGACATTGAACTGTGGAGAATGAGTGAGGAGAAGTAGGTGGACATTGTACTGTGGAAAAGGAGTGAGGAGAAGAAGGTGGACATTGTACTGTGGAGGAGGAGTGAGGAGAAGAAGGTGGACATTGTACTGTGGAAAAGGAGTGAGGAGAAGAAGGTGGGCATTGTACTGTGGAAAAGGAGTGAGGAGAAGAAGGTGGACATTGTACTGAGGAAAAGGAGTGAGGAGAAGAAGGTGGACATTGTACTGTGGAGAAGGAGTGAGGAAAAGAAGGTGGACATTGTACTGTGGTGAAGGAGTGAGGAGTAGGTGGACACTGTGCTGTGGAGGAGGAGTGAGGGGAAGAAGGTGGACATTGTACTGTGGAGAAGGAGTGAGGAGAAGATGGACATTGAACTGTGGAGAAGGAGTGAGGAGAAGAAGGTGGACATTGTACTGTGGAGAAGGAGGAGTGAGGAGAAGTAGGTAGACATTGTACTGTGGAGGAGGAGTGAGGAGAAGTAGGTGGACAATGTGCTGTGGAGGAGGGGTGAGGAGAAGAAGGTGGACATTGGAGGAGGAGGAGTGAGAAGAAGAAGGTGGGCATTGTACTGTGAAGGAGTTGAGGAGAATGTGGACATTGTACTGTGGAGGAGGAATGAGGAGATGTGGGGTTTCCTCTGCCTCAAGAGGCTTGGAATATAAAAGCAGGGATGTACTTCTGAAGCTTTATAAAGCATTAGTTAGGCCCCATGTAGAATACTGTGTGCAATTTTGGGCCCCACACCTCAGGAAGGACATACTGGTAGTGGAGCGGGTCCAGTGGAGATTCACACGGATGATCCCAGGAATGGTAGGCCTAACATACGATGAACGTCTGAGGATCCTGGGATTATATTCATTGGAGTTTAGGAGGTTGGGGGGAGATCTAATAGAAATTTACAAGATAATGAATGGCTTAGATAGGGTGGATGTAGGGAAGTTGTTTCCATTAGCAGGGGAGACTAGGACCCGGGGGCACAGCCTTAGAATAAAAGGGAGTCACTTTAGAACAGAGATGAGGAGAAATTTCTTCAGCCAGAGAGTGGTGGGTCTGTGGAATTCATTGCCACAGAGGGTGGTGGAGGCCGGGACGTTGAGTGTCTTTAAGACAGAAGTTGATAAATTCTTGATTTCTCGAGGAATTAAGGGCTATGGAGAGAGAGCGGGTAAATGGAGTTGAAATCAGCCATGATTGAATGGTGGAGTGGACTCGATGGGCCGAATGGCCTTACTTCCACTCCTATGTCTTATGTCTTATGGTCTTAAGGGGATGGATCAAGGAGCCAGAAGCCGAGTGGGTGCGCGTGGAGGAGGCGTCCTGCAAGGGGACCTCTCTCCGGGCCCTCGCCATGGCAGCACACCCATCAATCTAACTGATAACCTCCTACTGGCTTGACCAGATTAACTCTCTACCTCATGGTGATAGTGCTCACTGGCTTGTGCACTCTTACTATCTCAGTAGCTGTGTCCTGTACAGAGAGGGGGAGTTTTAATGTCCTGTGTGCTTTAAAGTGGTGGTGTCCTGTCTGGTGATTGGTTGTTATGTGTCGTATGTGTTCATTGGTTATCCTGTGTGTCAATCACTGCCTGTCTGCATCTCATTATATACATGAGTGGATATTATGACACACCCCTCATCCTTCCAAACTCCAATGAGTACAGACCCAGAGTCTGCAAACGTTCCTCATACGACAAGTTCTTCATTCCAGGGATCATTCTTGTGAACCTCCTCTGGACACTTTCCAAGGACAGCACATCCTTCCTTAGATACGGGGCCCAAAACTGCTCGCAATACTCCAAATGGGGTCTGATTGGAGCCTTATACAGCCTCAGAAGTACATCCCTGGTCTTGTATTCTAACCCTCTTGACATGAATACGAACATTGCATTTGCATTCTTAACTGCCGAATGAACCTGCACATTAACCTTAAGAGAACCGTGAACAAGGACTCCCAAGTCCATTTGTGCTTCTGATTTCCTAAGCATTTCCCATTTAGAAAATTGTCTATGTCTAAATTCCCCCTTCCAAAGTGCATAACCTCACACTTTTCCACATTGTATTTCATTTGCCACTTCACTGCCCACTCTCCTGGCTTGTCCAAATCCTTCTGCAGCCCCCTTGCTTCCCCAATACTACCTGTCCCTCTACAGATGTTTGTATCATCTGCAAACCTAGCAACAGTGTCTTCAGTTCCTTCTTCCAGTTTGTTAATGTATATTGTGAAAAGTTGTGGTCTCAGCACAGACCCCTGAGACTCACCACTAGTCACCGGCTGCCATCCTGAAAAAGACCCCTTCATCCCCACTCTCTGCCTTCTGCCAGTCAGCCAACCTTCTATCCATGCCAGGATCTTACCCTTAACATATTTAACAGGCTCCTATGTGGCACCTTGTCAAAGGCCTTCTGGAAATCTAAATAAATCACGTCCACTGGTTCTCCTTTGTCTAACCTCCTTGTTACCTCCTCAATGAACGCGAACAGATTTGTCAGACATGTCCTCCTTTTGACAAAGCTGTGCTGACTCAGTCCTATTTTACCATGCACTTCCAAGTACTTTGCAAACTCATCTTTAAATACTCTAAATAAGGAAATAGCTGAGGAACTGAATAAGTACTTTGCATCAGTCTTCACAGTAGAAGACATGAGTAATATCCCAACAATTCCGGAGAGTCAGGGGGCAGAGTTGAATATGGTAGCCATCACAAAGGAGAAAGTGCTAGAGAAACTAAGAGGTCTAAAAATTGATAAATCCCCGGGCCCAGATGGGCTACATCCTAGAGTTCTAAAGGAGATAGCTGAAGAAATAGTGGAGGCGTTGGTGATGATGTTTCAAAAGTCACTGGAGTCAGGGAAAGTCCCAGAGGATTGGAAAATCGCTGTTGTAACCCCCCTGTTCAAGAAGGGAACAAGGAAAAAGATGGAAAATTATAGGCCAATTAGCCTAACCTCGGTTGTTGGCAAGATTCTGGAATCCATTGTTAAGGATGAGATTTCTAAATTCTTGGAAGTGCAGGGTCGGATTAGGACAAGTCAGCATGGATTTAGTAAGGGGAGGTCGTGCCTGACAAACCTGTTAGAGTTCTTGGAAGAGATAACAAATAGGTTAGACCAAGGAGAGCCAATGGATGTTATCTATCTTGACTTCCAAAAGGCCTTTGATAAGGTGCCTCACGGGAGACTGCTGAGTAAAATAAGGACCCATGGTATTCGAGGCAAGGTACTAACATGGATTGACGATTGGCTGTCAGGCAGAAGGCAGAGAGTTGGGATAAAAGGTTCTTTTTCGGAATGGCAACCGGTGACGAGTGGTGTCCCGCAGGGTTCAGTGTTAGGGCCACAGCTGTTCTCTTTATATATTAACGATCTAGATGACGGGACTGGGGGCATTCTGGCTATGTTTGCCGATGATACAAAGATAGGTGGAGGGGCAGGTAGTATGGAGGAGGTGCGGAGGTTGCAGAAAGATTTAGACAGTTTAGGAGAGTGGTCCAAGAAATGGCTGATGAAGACTTCCGGGTGCGGCGATGACCAGCTGAGTCGCACGTTTCGGCAGCTCCCTGTGAAACGGACTTTTGGGCTCTTGATAGGAGCCCCAACGGCAATTTTGACGGCTAAAAACACTGTGCGGTAAACCAGAAGGGAATCCCCCCTGGATACGGATGGAAAAAGGAGAGGGAAGTGGCCAGATTGCAGTGGATCCTTTAGAACAGCGGCAAGGAAGGCAAGCAAAAACCAAGATGGCGTCGGAAGGTGGCAATTTAACATGGGGCCCTGAACAACAAGAGTTCTTGAAATGCTGTGTGGAAGAGATCAAAAAGGAAATGAAGAAAGAGCTGTTGGCCCCGATACTACAGGCGATCGAAGGGCTAAAGGAGGAACAAAAGACCCAGGAGCGGGAGCTTCGGGTCGTGAAGGCAAAGGCAGCCGAGAATGAGGACGATATACAGGGCCTGGTGGTGAAGACGGAGACGCAGGAGGCACATCAGAAACGATGTGTGGAAAGGTTGGAGGCACTGGAAAACAATGCAAGGAGGAACAACCTGAGGATTCTTGGTCTTCCTGAAGGTGTGGAGGGAGCGGACGTCGGGGCATATGTGAGCACGATGCTGCACTCGTTAATGGGAGCGGAGGCCCCGGCGGGTCCGTTGGAGGTGGAGGGAGCATACCGAGTGATGGCGCGAGGACCGAGAGCAGGAGAAATTCCCAGAGCCATAGTGGTGAGATTCCTCCGTTTTAAGGATAGAGAAATGGTCCTTAGATGGGCGAAGAAAACTCGGAGCAGTAAATGGGAGAACGCGGTGATCCGCGTTTATCAAGACTGGAGTGCGGAGGTGGCGAGAAGGAGGGCGAGCTTTAATCGGGCCAAGGCGGTGCTTCATAAAAAGAAGATAAAATTTGGAATGCTGCAACCGGCAAGACTGTGGGTCACATATCGAGAGAGGCACCACTACTTTGAGACGGCGGATGAAGCGTGGACTTTTATTGTGGAAGAAAAACTGGAATGAGCGGGTTATTAAAAAGAACGTTCGAACAAAGTGGTGGGGCGAATGTGGGGGGCAAAGAGGGGTTTTATGTACTAATCCTGCGATGTGGTAACTTTTCTCTCTCCCACAGGTGGTGATGGGGGGAGGAGGGGAGGTGGAGGAGATGGGGCGTTGACCATTGGGGGCGGGGCTAAGGGAGAAGCGCGGGCTTGGTTCCCGCGCTATGATAATCATGGCGGGAATAGAGAAGCAGGAAGGAGGGGGCGTCGCAAGGTGCGAGCCGAGGTCACGGGGGGAAGCCGAGGTCAGCCAGAGTTTGCTGACTTCTGGGAGCAACATGGGGGGAGTAATTACGCTAGCGGGGGATCTAGCGGGGGGGGGGTGGGAGGGGGGAATTACTGGGTTGCTGCTGCTGGGGAGAGGGGGGAGCTGGTATGGGAGAGGATGGGCGGGGGGGCACCGCCTGGGGGAGATACAGCTGCGTGGGAACCGGGTGAGGAGCTGGAAAAAGGTGATGGCTAATCGACAAGGGGGGGGTAGGAAGCCCCCCAACTCGGCTGATCACGTGGAACGTGAGAGGGCTGAACGGGCCGATAAAGAGGGCACGGGTACTCGCACACCTTAAGAAACTTAAGGCAGATGTGGTTATGTTACAGGAAACGCACCTGAAACTGATAGACCAGGTTAGGCTACGCAAAGGATGGGTGGGGCAGGTGTTCCATTCGGGGCTAGATGCGAAAAACAGGGGGGTGGCTATATTAGTGGGGAAGCGGGTAATGTTCGAGGCAAAGACTATAGTGGCGGATAACGGGGGCAGATACGTGATGGTGAGTGGCAAACTACAGGGGGAGACGGTGGTTTTGGTAAATGTATATGCCCCGAACTGGGATGATGCCAATTTTATGAGGCGGATGCTAGGACGCATTCCGGACCTAGAGATGGGAAAGCTGATAATGGGGGGAGATTTTAATACGGTGTTGGAACCAGGGCTGGATAGGTCGAAGTCCAGGACTGGAAGGAGGCCGGCAGCAGCCAAGGTACTTAAAGATTTTATGGAGCAGATGGGAGGTGTAGACCCGTGGAGATTTAGCAGACCTAGGAGTAAGGAGTTCTCGTTTTTCTCCTATGTCCATAAAGTCTACTCGCGAATAGACTTTTTTGTGCTGGGTAGGGCATTGATCCCGAAGGTGAGGGGAACGGAGTATACGGCTATAGCCATTTCGGATCACGCTCCACACTGGGTGGACTTGGAGATAGGGGAGGAAACAGGAGGGCGCCCACCCTGGAGAATGGACATGGGACTAATGGCAGATGAGGGGGTGTGTCTAAGGGTGAGGGGGTGCATTGAAAAGTACTTGGAACTCAATGATAATGGGGAGATCCAGGTGGGAGTGGTCTGGGAGGCGTTGAAGGCGGTGGTTAGAGGGGAGCTGATATCAATAAGGGCACATAAAGGGAAGCAGGAGAGTAAGGAACGGGAGCGGTTGCTGCAAGAACTTTTGAGGGTGGACAGACAATATGCGGAAGCACCGGAGGAGGGACTGTACAGGGAAAGGCAAAGGCTACATGTAGAATTTGACTTGCTGACTACAGGCACTGCAGAGGCACAATGGAGGAAGGCACAGGGTGTACAGTGCGAATATGGGGAGAAGGCGAGCAGGTTGCTGGCACACCAATTGAGAAAAAGGGGAGCAGCGAGGGAAATAGGGGGAGTGAGGGATGAGGAAGGAGAGATGGAGCGGGGAGCGGAGAGAGTGAATGGAGTGTTCAAGACATTTTATAAAAAATTATATGAAGCTCAACCCCCGGATGGGAGGGAGAGAATGATGGGCTTCTTGGATCGGCTGGAATTTCCCAAGGTGGAAGAGCAGGAAAGGGTGGGACTGGGAGCACAGATCGAGGTAGAAGAAGTGGTGAAAGGAATTAGGAGCATGCAGGCGGGAAAGGCCCCGGGACCGGATGGATTCCCAGTCGAATTCTATAGAAAATATGTGGACTTGCTCGCCCCGGTACTGACGAGGACCTTTAAAGGGGACAACTGCCCCCGACTATGTCTGAAGCAACGATATCGCTTCTCTTAAAGAAGGAAAAGGACCCGCTACAATGCGGGTCCTATAGACCTATTTCCCTCCTAAATGTAGATGCCAAGGTCCTGGCCAAGGTAATGGCAATGAGAATAGAGGAATGTGTCCCGGGGGTGGTCCACGAGGACCAAACTGGGTTTGTGAAGGGGAGACAGCTGAACACGAATATACGGAGGTTGTTAGGGGTAATGATGATGGCCCCACCAGAGGGAGAAACGGAGATAGTAGTGGCGATGGATGCCGAGAAAGCATTTGATAGAGTGGAGTGGGATTATTTGTGGGAGGTGTTGAGGAGATTTGGTTTTGGAGAGGGGTATGTTAGATGGGTGCAGCTGTTGTATAGGGCCCCAGTGGCGAGCGTGGTCACGAATGGACGGGGATCTGCATATTTTCGGCTCCATAGAGGGACAAGGCAGGGATGCCCTCTGTCCCCATTATTGTTTGCACTGGCGATTGAGCCCCTGGCGATAGCGTTGAGGGGTTCCAAGAAGTGGAGGGGAGTACTTAGGGGAGGAGAAGAGCACCGGGTATCTTTGTATGCGGACGATTTGCTACTATACGTGGCGGACCCGGCGGAGGGGATGCCAGAAATAATGCGGATACTTGGGGAGTTTGGGGATTTTTCAGGGTATAAATTGAACATGGGGAAAAGTGAGTTGTTTGTGGTGCATCCAGGGGAGCAGAGTAGAGAAATAGAGGACCTACCGTTGAGGAAGGTAACAAGGGACTTTCGTTACCTGGGGATCCAGATAGCTAAGAATTGGGGCACATTGCATAGGTTAAATTTAACGCGGTTGGTGGAACAAATGGAGGAGGATTTCAAGAGATGGGATATGGTATCCCTGTCAATGGCAGGGAGGGTGCAGGCGGTTAAGATGGTGGTCCTCCCGAGATTCCTCTTTGTGTTTCAGTGCCTCCCGGTGGTGATTACGAAGGCTTTTTTTAAAAGGATTGAAAAGAGCATCATGGGTTTTGTGTGGGCCGGGAAGACCCCGAGAGTGAGGAAGGGATTCTTACAGCGTAGCAGGGATAGGGGGGGGCTGGCACTACCGAGCCTAAGTGAGTATTATTGGGCCGCTAATATTTCAATGGTGAGTAAGTGGATGGGAGAGGAGGAGGGAGCGGCGTGGAAGAGATTAGAGAGGGCGTCCTGTAGGGGGACTAGCCTACAGGCTATGGTGACAGCCCCATTGCCGTTCTCACCGAGGAACTACACCACAAGCCCGGTGGTGGTGGCTACACTGAAGATTTGGGGACAGTGGAGACGGCATAGGGGAAAGACTGGAGCCTTGGGGGGGTCCCCGATAAGAAACAACCATAGGTTTGCCCCGGGGGGAATGGATGGGGGATATGGAATGTGGCAAAGAGCAGGAATAACGCAACTGAAAGATCTGTTTGTGGATGGGAAGTCTGGGAGCGCTGACCGAGAAATATGGGTTGCCCCAAGGGAATGCATTCAGGTATATGTAACTGAGGGCTTTTGCGAGGCAACAGGTGAGGGAATTCCCGCAGCTCCCGACACAAGAGGTGCAGGACAGAGTGATCTCAAAGACATGGGTGGGGGATGGTAAGGTGTCAGATATATATAGGGAAATGAGGGACGAAGGGGAGACTATGGTAGATGAACTAAAAGGGAAATGGGAAGAAGAGCTGGGGGAGGAGATCGAGGAGGGGCTGTGGGCAGATGCCCTAAGCAGGGTAAACTCGTCGTCCTCGTGTGCCAGGCTAAGCCTGATTCAGTTTAAGGTATTACACAGGGCACATATGACTGGAGCACGGCTCAGTAAATTTTTTGGGGTGGAGGATAGGTGTGCGAGGTGCTCGAGAAGCCCAGCGAATCATACCCATATGTTTTGGTCATGCCCGGCACTACAGGGGTTTTGGATGGGGGTGACAAAGGTGCTTTCAAAAGTAGTAGGAGTCCGGGTCGAACCAAGCTGGGGGTTGGCTATATTTGGGGTTGCACAAGAGCCGGGAGTGCAGGAGGCGAGAGAGGCCGATGTTTTGGCCTTTGCGTCCCTAGTAGCCCGGCGCAGGATATTGCTAATGTGGAAAGAAGCCAAGCCCCCGGGGGTGGAGACCTGGATAAATGACATGGCAGGGTTTATAAAGCTAGAGCGGATTAAGTTCGTCCTAAGGGGGTCGGCTCAAGGGTTCACCAGGCGGTGGCAACCGTTCGTCGAATACCTCGCAGAAAGATAGACGGAATGGGAAAAAGAAGGCAGCAGCAGCAGCCCAGGATCGGGGGGGGGGGGGGGCGGGGGGGGGAGGAGGAACCAGAAGGACTCTCAGGGTTGTTAATATATACTGTATAGTATGTATAGGTCATTGCTACAGATAATTATATATTGGACTGTTAAATTATATTTTTGGAGAGTGTTACTTGTGACAAGGCAGTTGCCAATTAGGGCTAGTTTTCATTTTTGTTATTTATTATTTATTCATTTTTTGTTTATAAAATAGGTCATTGTTATTTGTGTTGTTATAATATAATATTGTGTAAAGGATGCACAATGTACTGTGTTGGTTGACCAAAAATTTTCAATAAAATATTTAATAAAAAAAAAGAAATGGCTGATGAAATTCAACGTGGGCAAGTGCGAGGTCTTGCACTTTGGAAAATAAAATAGAGGCATGGACTATTTTCTAAACGGTGACAAAATTCATAATGCTGAAGTGCAAAGGGACTTGGGAGTCCTAGTCCAGGATTCTCTAAAGGTAAACTTGCAGGTTGAGTCCGTAATTAAGAAAGCAAATGCAATGTTGTCATTCATCTCAAGAGGCTTGGAATATAAAAGCAGGGATGTACTTCTGAAGCTTTATAAAGCATTAGTTAGGCCCCATTTAGAATACTGTGAGCAATTTTGGGCCCCACACCTCAGGAAGGACATACTGGCACTGGAGCGGGTTCAGCGGAGATTCACACGGATTATCCCAGGAATGGTAGGCCTAACATACGATGAACGTCTGAGGATCCTGGGATTATATTCATTGGAGTTTAGGAGGTTGGGGGGAGATCTAATAGAAATTTACAAGATAATGAATGGCTTAGATAGGGTGGATGTAGGGAAGTTGTTTCCATTAGCAGGGGAGACGAGGACCCAGGGGCACAGCCTTAGAATAAAAGGGAGTCACTTTAGAACAGAGATGAGGAGAAATTTCTTCAGCCAGAGAGTGGTGGGTCTGTGGAATTCATTGCCACAGAGAGTGGTGGAGGCCGCGACGTTGAGTGTCTTTAAGACAGAAGTTGATAAATTCTTGATTTCTCAAGGAATTAAGGGCTATGGAGAGAGAGCGAGTAAATGGAGTTGAAATCAGCCATGATTGAATGGTGGAGTGGACTCGATGGGCCGAATGACCTTACTTCCACTCCTATGTCTTATGTCTTATGGTCTTAAGGGGATGGATCAAGGAGCCAGAAGCCGAGTGGGTGCGCGTGGAGGAGGCCTCCTGCAAGGGGACCTCTCTCCGGGCCCTCGCCATGGCAGCACACCCATCCCCACCCAAAAAACATTCCAGCAGCCCAGTGGTGATAGCCACCCTCCAGTCCTGGAACCAACTACGGCAGCAATTTGGCCTGACCAAAATGTCGGACAAAGCTCCCATCTGCAACAACCATAGGTTCACACCAGCACTAACTGATGCCACCTTCAAAAGGTGGGGGCAGGACGGAGGGACACTGACAGTCAGGGACCTATACACGGACGGCAAGATTGCAACACTGGACGAACTGACAGAGAAATTCCAGCTAGCCAGGGGGAACGAGCTAACAACTCGAAAACTTCCTATGAAAGGAGACAAGGACGTACCCACAACCGCCACAACAGACATTACTGGAAGAGTTACTGGACGCAAGCATGCTAGATAAAGGAAACTGTAGCGACATGTATGACCGACTGGTAGAGAGGGCCGACACCGTACTGGACGCAGCAAGAAAGAAATGGGAGGAGGACCTGGGGATTGAAATAGAGTGGGGACTCTGGAGCGAAGCACTGCACAGGGTCAACACCATCTCCACGTGTGCAAGGCTCAGCCTGACTGTAGAAGCCAGGTATTTCAAATAAAACTAGTATAGGTAAAGGATCGCTGTTTAAGTACTCATTTTAAAAATGAAAATTTCAGCACACATAAATTCAGGACTTCAATATGATACATGAAACAGCATAAAATTCCATTATAGATTATAACAGCACAGTTGCAAGACAACTTGACACTGCTTGTGCTAATTGTCAAGGACAAGGACTGAGTTCCATGGCAACGAAGTGGCAGGAGTCCAATGCAGTTTGTAAGAGCATTGATTCATATATATTTTACTCAATCTTTCTCGATATGAAGTCTCAATTGTTACATTAGCCAAGCCCGCTTACAACCAGTCTATTGCTGGTAAAGATTAGCAGAATATCACATTCCATAACATGTAGACATGAAACAATTAAAAAGCTGATGTTGCACATTGAAGATGGACGGCTTGCCATCAAATCAAATGTGTTTGAGTCTAACCCAAACCAATTAGGATTATATTGGGGTGTGATTAGATGACTTAAGACAGATATGAAAGTGTATAACTGAAAAGTTTCCGCCCACCATTGTGGGGTGTTGTCTTTTAGTGTTGTCTGTCCTTAATTTCTGTCTTTGTGATGTGTTGTCTTTCTGTTAGTTTAGTCAGTTTTGTCCTTAATAGTCTTTCTGTTAGTTTAAGAGATGTCTTTTGAGGGTTCTGTCAGCCTGTTAGTCTGTGTCAGTGATGTAATGCACTTTTGACTTTGAGTTTGAGTTTAGCTGAAAATTAGCTCTCTCTCTCTCTTCATGTTTCATTGCCAGACTTTGACCTTTAAAAGTTACTTTTGAGCTGTCTGCCTAAGCAAAAAAAGATAATGTCTGTAATTCTCTGAAAGCTTCGAAATGTCTACGAATTGCCTTTTAAATGACTTTCAAATTGTAATCAAGTGACTACAAATAAAACAATTCTTTTTGGCACCTGAGAAGTTTTAACTGCAAATTTCTGCTGAGTCCCAGTATTCGCAAAATGCTACTGGGAACCGAATAGTGGAAATTATATAAATTCCTTCAACTTTACACAGTCGAATAATACAAGGAATCGAACAACTTGGCATAGTCCAGAAATATTACAAATCTTACAACTTGTCGTATTGCGCCAGGACTTTGATTCATCAACTAAGCTTCCCGCAACTTGGCGTAGTTCGACAGGTTAAGATATCCCATAAATTATAAGATTCCTAGACTGACGCAACTAAAAGTGGTACATAGAGCCCACTTAACAAGAACCCGTATGAGTAGGTTCTTCCCAGAGGTGGAGGATAGGCGTGAACGGTGCCAAGGAGGCCCGGCCAACCACACCCACATGTTCTGGTCATGCCCCAGACTAGCGGGGTACTGGACAGCCTTCTTCGAGGTAATGTCCAAAGTGGTGGGAATGAGGGGGGAACATAGCCGAAAGTGGTGGTCTTCGCGGTTTCAGACCAGCCAGATCTAATCCTGGGGAGGAGGGCGGACGCCCTTGCCTTTGCCTCCCTGATCGCCCGCTGTAGAATCCTGTTCGGCCGGCGGTCAGCAGCACCACCCAAAGCTGCAGACTGGCTGTCCGACCTCTCAGAATCTCTCCAAATGGAGAAAAGCAAATTCGCCATCCGAAGGTCAGACAACGGCTTCCACAGAACGTGGGAGCCATTCACCCAATTGTTCCGAGACCTGTTTGTGGCCAACGAACAAGCAAAAGAGTAGCCAGATAGCCAAGAATCAGGGGAAACTAGCCAAAGCATGAGAGGGAGAGACAGACCAGGAGAGGGGGTGGAAGGGGGCGGCTAAACCTAAGAGGAAAGAAAGGCAAACCACAGGAGGGGAGGAGAGGGAAGGGACAGGGAACAAGAGAGGAGAACCAGGAAGGTGGTGGGGGGGAGGCAGTCGGAAGGAGGGCATGGGATACGATAACAAACTTGGCATCGCCAGGAACACAGAACAAGGAGAATACAGGCGAAAGACGGGAGGAGGGGCTGAAGCGGAGGTGAGTGCGAGACGACAATGGCAGCGAGATCCGTCCGGGAGAAGCAAGTGACAACACCAAACCCATTCGAGTATTGCCCACTGTAATTGTTTCTCTGGCACCCAAATGTATATTTACCTCCCAGTATCCTTCCCACCTCCCTCCCTCCCCCACAAACAGTCGCCTACTTATGTGTTGTAAATAATTTTGCCAGTTGTACAGAGTTGCTGCTGTTGAGCTGGTGCACAATACCCTACCAGTTATTCTATTTTATTTTTTATTTTATTTTTTATTATTACTTTTTTTTTGGTATGTTTGTGTGTGCCCTTCTCTTCTATATATATATATATCTTATTCTGTGTACATAACGGTAAATATACTTTGTTCAAAAACCCAATAAAAACATTTATAAAAATAAAAATAACAGACTCTAAAATCTTACCAATGAACGAAGTCAGGCCAACCGGCCTATAATTTCCTGTCTTCTGCCTCCCTCCCTTCTTAAACAGAAGTGCTACATTAGCCATTTTTCAATCCTCTGGGACCCTACCTGCCTCCAGTGATTCCTGAAAGATCACCACCAATGCCTCCACAATCTCATTAGGTATCTCCTTCAGAACCCTGAGGTGTAGTCCATCGGCCAGGGTGATTTGTCCACCTTTCAGCTTCCCCAGTATCTTTGCGTTAGTGATGGCCACTACATTGATCTCTGCCCCCTGACTCTCGAAGGTCTGGTATGCCATTGGTGTATTCCACTGTGAAGACTGATACATAGTACCTATTCAGTTCCTCTGCCATTTCTTTGTTCCCCATTACTACCAACCTCATTTTCCAGTGGTCCATTCTTGTCTATCGGAAAAAACTCCTGCAACCTTACTAACTAGCGTACACTCATATTTCATCTTTTCCCCCTTATTACAGTTTTACTTGTCCTCTGCTTGCTTTTAAAGACTTCCCACTAATACTGGCCACCTTCTATGCTGTCCTTGACTTCCCTTGTCAGCCATGGATGCCTTGTCCTCCCCTTAGCATGTTGGGAAGAATTTCTGTTGTGCCTCCCAAATTAGCTCCATCAACACTGGCCATTGCTGTTTCCCTTCCAATCAACTCTGGCCAGCTCCTCCCTCATGTCTTCATAGTCGTCTTTACTCAATTGTAAAACGGTTACATCTGATTGCAGCTTCTCCCTCTCAAACTGCAGGGTTCATTCTATCACATTGTGGTCACTGCTCCCCAAGGGTTCCTTCACCTTAAGATCCCTAATCAAGTCTGCTTCATTACACATCACCAAATCCAGAATTGCCTGTTCCCTATTGGGCTCTGTCATAAGCTGCTCCAAAAATAACATCTCTTAGACATTCCACAAATTCCTTTTTTGGAATCCACTACCAACCTGGTTTTCTCAGTCCACCTGTATATTGAAGTCCCCCATGATTATTGTAATATTGTCTTTTTTACCTGCCTTTTCTATCTCCTGATTTTCTGCCCCACGTCCTGACTGCTGCTCGGGAGCTTGTACATAACTCCAACCAGGATCTTTTTTCCTTCCTCAACTCTACTCCAGCGATTCTACGCCTTCCGATCCTATAAATCGCTTCTTGCTATTGATTTAGTTTCATTCCTTATTAACAATGCAACCCTGCCCCCTATGCCTGTCCTTTCGATAGGACACATATCTTTGGATATTTAGATTCCAGCCCTGATCCACTTACAGCCACGCCTCTGTGATGCCCACCACATTGTACCGGCCAATTTCAATGTGTGCAACAAACTCATTTATCTTGTTTCATATACTGTGCGCATTTAGGTACAACACCCTGGCCTGCGTTGACTGCGCCCTTCTCACAGTTGTCCAGGTTTTGCTGCATGCAAACAAACGGACTGCTTGACACCACAGGGCTGGTGCCAGAGGATATCCTTTTCAAAGAAAAGTGAAAATGTTAAGCCCAGCGATTACAGGCCTGTCCCTTTAACCTCCATGTTGGGAAAGCCTTTAGAAATGATCATTTTGGACAAAATTAATAAGTCACTTAGACAAATGCAGCTTAATAAAGGACAACTCAGCAGGCAAAAAGCAAGTTAGTTAATCACGAGGGTAATCCTTTTGAGGGACTTACAAAAGGCATTTGATGAATTGTTGTAGAACAGACTTGAGCAAAGTTAGAATAATGGAATAACATGAACAGTAGCAACACAGATACAAAATTAGTGGAGTGTCAGCAAACCGGCGAATGGTTTTTACCAGACTGGAGGAAGGTTGAGTGGGAGCAATGTTCCCCAGCGATTGGTATTGGGACCCCTGCTCTTCCCGCTACCTATTAATGACATGGGGCTGGATTCTCCACAACAGGATGCTATGTTTTGCCAGCAGTCCAGGGGTTTCCCGACGGCATGGGCAGCCCCACAACAGGAAACCCCATTGACCGGCCGGCGAAACGGAGCATCCCGCCGGCAGGATGAAACGGAAATGTGGCGCGGCGGGACAGAGAATCCAGCCCAAAGGCCATGGTTTACAGGGCGCAATTACAAAGTTGCAGATGATACAAACTGGATACAAACTGTGGACAATGAGTTGGATCGTTTAGCATTTCCAGACCAAAAGATATAGGTTGGTGAAATGAGCAATCGGCAGATGAAATTTAATGCAGAGAAGTGTGAAGTGATCCATTTCCATAGGAATAACAGGCAACATAAAATACAAAGGGTATAATTCTACAATCAACAATGGCTTCCATGGTCATCGGTCATCATTAGACTTTTCATTCCAGATTTTTGGTGAATTCAAACTTCACCATCTGCAGTAGTGGGATTTGAACGCAGACCATTACTGTAGGTCTCAGGATTATTAGTCTAGTGACAATACTCCTGTGCCAAAGCCCCCATTTTTATATATTTGTTTAAAAATTCAACAAAATTGAGGGGGGGGGGGGGGGGGAAATAGCCCCTGGTGAGGCACTGTAACTACAACAAAGCAGCAAAGTAAAAAACAAACCAAAATGTCATTACTGGGAGGGTGATGCAGTCCCTGGCATGCCCACTGCTCGCAGAAGGCCTGGTGTGGCCTGGTGGACACCAGCACCACATCTAGACATGTGTACAATTCATTGCAAGTGACAGGACAGACTGAGAGAGTGCTTAAAACATGCTGGACTTTAGCAAGAAGGGCACAAGAGGAGAAAAACAAGAAAGCCATGTTAAAGTTACACATAAAACACTGGCTTATTCTCACCCAGTGTACTCGTGTCCAGCTCTGGGCAGCACAACTGAGGATGGATGACGAGGTAGTAGAGAGGCTGCAGCAAAGATGAATGTGAATGGTCCCAGGCAAGAGGAAATTAACTTAGAGATGGAGGTTGGGACTGGTCTCCTTGAAGATAAGGTTGTGAGGATAGGAGAAATTTAAAATCACGAGGGGGTCTGAACAGAGTAGTTCAGGAGAAAGGGGTCAGAATATACACCAGTATATCATGGTGCAGACACACACACTGATGGACACACAGCAAGACCAATCAACACACACAACACCACAGTCAATCACCAGTTAGGGCACACTCACTATAAAGAAGAGGGCATCAGAGTTCCCGCTCATTCGGGATGCAGCCTCTCAGAAGGACAGAGCTTACAGCTTACAACACAGATCTTCACCATGTGTTGAGTGCATAGACTGGTTAGGACAGGCATAGGTCTTTAGTTTAATCTAACATCATGTTAACCCACAGTGAAAGTATGTTCAACAGTTTCTAGCTTAATAAAATAGTGTTGTACTATTACAAGTGTTGGTAGCCTGTCTATGTTACTGCTAAGGTAAACGCAGTCTCCACAGATCCAGAGTAGCCAACACATCAAAAGGGTCCACACTTGTGAAAGGATTGAGAACCAGAGGGTGTGAATTTAAGGCAATTGGAAAAAGCAATGGCCCAATGAGGGAAAACTGTCACACAACAGGTGGTTAGGATCAGGAATCCATTGCAAGAGTGATGGAAGCAGTGTCAACTGAGGCTAAAGGGAATTATCTTGAAAAGGAAACTTTTGCAGGCTTGCAGAGAAAAGGCAGGGAGTGGTACTAGGTGAATTGCTCATTCAGAGAGGGCCAGCACCGACATGGGCTGAATGGCCTTCCACACAGAAACCATTTTGTTAGGGGAAGATATGTTGAAGCAGCTGAAGATAGTTCGGCCGAGGCACCATCCTGAAGGAACTCCTGCAGCAATGTCTTCTTTGTGGAAAATGTGGCAGCCTATTTGATAACAAGCTCCTATCCCACCATGTGATAATCAGATTACGGTTTTGTGTTATGATAGATAAATATTAGCCAGGACACAGACATCTCCCCTGCTTTCTTAGAAAATAGTGACACAAGACCTATTGCATCCCCAAGGTGGCAGGGGCCTGGTTTATCTGAAAAAAGTGGCACCACCAAAAAAATGCAACACCAGTTCAACACAGCCCAGGATTGTCAGCCTTGATTTTGCGCTCAAGTCCTGGAGTGGAATTGAACCCACAACCTTCTGACTCAGAAGCAAGAACGCTACCCATAGATCCCCAGCCAGTGTGGCAGCATTAATTCACGATACACTCGCCACTTATCACCAATATAATTCCAGGTGTAATCTTTTTTGAAAACAGAACATCTTTGAAAGGTGGAATAGGTGGAGCATCCAAAAAAAAAGCGGGTGAAAAAACGGTTTGACGTTCCAGTGAGAATCTTCCTCAGAATTCTACACTTGTATACAGTGAAGGCGTAAAACTATTGAGAAAGGCTGAGTTAAGGTGAAGGTGAAAACCAGTGGGTCACCATTATGCCCTGTAATTTTGCAATTTGTTTTGGATTTAGACCAGACTATGGAGAAATGTCTCAGCTAGCAATGCGCGATTCTCCCCTACCCGGCGGGGCGGGGGGTGCTGGCGGGACGGAGTGGCGTGAAAGACTCCGGCATCGGGCCGACCCAAAGGTGCGGAGTCCTCCGCACCTTTAGGGGCTAGGCCCGCACCTTTAGGGGCTAGGCTGCCACGGAGTGGTTGGCGTCCCGCCGGCTGGCGTGAAAGGCCTTTGGCGCCACACCAGCCGGAGCCGAAGGGACTCCGCAGGCTGGCGCGTGTCCGCGCATGCGCAGGAGCGTCAGCTGATGTCATCCCCGCGCATGCGCAGCAGGGGGGGGGGGGGTTCACCTACGCGTCGGCCATGGCGGAGGCTGATGGTCGGCGTGTAAGAAAAGAGTGCCCCCACGGCACAAGCCCGCCCGCGGATCAGTGGGCCCTGATCGTGGCCAGGCCACCATGGGGGCATCCCCGAGGGACAGATCGAACCGCGTCACTCCCCAGGTCCTCGAAGCCTGCCCGCGCCGCCAGGTCCCGCCGGTAAGGGACCTGGTTCAATATACGCCGGCGGGACTGGCATAGAAGCAGCGGGACTTCGGCCAATCGGGGCCGGAGAATCGCCGGGGGGGGGGGGGGGCGGCGACCAGCGCGGCGTGATTCCCGCCCCCGCCGAATCTCCGGTGCCGGAGAATTCGGCGGCCGGCGGGGACGGGATTCACGCCGCCCCCCCGGCGAATCTCCGACCCGGCCGGGGGTGGGGGGGGGGTCGGAGAATCTCGCCCAAGAAGTCTGCAGGCAGGTTATTGGTGATCAAGTGTATTTTTTTTTTTTTTTTTTTTTTAAATAAAAAGATCACATTTCACAATTTAAAAAATATATATATTTATTCAAAACAAATGCATCATTCACAGTTTTGAGAGCAGCTGCATATTTCAAAACATTTTACTGTACAATTTTCTTAATATTCTTAACACAGCTATTAAACATCTCTTGCCCCTTTCCCTCTCGTTTTAGAGCTATTTTTTAAATTCAAACAGGTTATAGAAAAAGGTCAACAGTTACTGTACCAATAATACGCATTTATTGTCTTAACAAAAGTCACAGTACAAGCTTTTGGCAGTTAAAGGGAAGTCAAAAAATATGTTGGTGTTCTAGTCAAACATGAAATATAAAAAAATCCAGGATGATTCAAGAAATACGTCAATATGTAGGATCATTCTTAAATATTTACACACTTTCAATTAAAATAGGGAATATTGCTTTGATCGGCATAAGCAAACGGCAGTCAGAAATTGTTTATAATTCAGCAATACTTGGCTAAATTGGCCACATTAATTTGCAGATTTATTGTACAAAGCGGAGCAACTGAAGACTTGAAATTGATAATATAGCTTCAGTTAAGACCTTCCAAAATAGCTCAGTACTTCATGCTTTTGAGCTTTAGACATCTTACCAGTTAATTATGAAGAAAAACTGTTTATTACATACTATACTACATCCACATTTGAACAGTCATAAATGATGCTTCACACTTAACATTCAGCAGCTGCTTGTTGTGGTAGTAACTTTACTGGCAGAAGAATACGAACCAGATCCTTTGGAAAGTTTCTTAGAGGCAAAGGAAGCCTGGATACTTCTAACTGCCCTGACACTACGACACCGCAAAGTATTTTTAACATGGTCTCGGAAATCTTTGGAAACAAAGTAATAGACAAAGGGATCAATGCAACTATTTATGCCAGACAGACAAAGACTTACAATATAGAATGCATAAACATTGCTGTTCCTTTCATATTTCATACGCGAATAGTGAACAATAAGCATAACATTGCTCGGAGTGAAGCAGACTAAATACATCGCGAGAACAGTAATGATCAACTCAATTGCTCTCTTGCGGCTTTTCCCAATGCTATCTTCATTATTAGAAGCTGTCAATGTTTTGATCATCAACACATATGCAGTTAATGTCAGCAATGCTGGAAAGAAGTACACACCAATAGCCAAAGAGAGAAAGTAATCAAACATATTGGAAACCAATTGCTCTTCAGGCATGACATCATGACAGGTTATTATATTAAGGTTGGTAACATTTGCAGTTTGCTGAATATTTAAGTACAATGGCATAGTGCCCAAAGCAAATATTATCCAAATGAAAATCGATACAGCATAGGCAATAGAAGTCTTTCTTCTTGATTGAGATATTGGATCAACAACAACCCAATATCGTTGAACACTGATGCAAGTCATGAATAGGATTGAACAGTACATGTTTCCATAGAAAAACACCACCAGCACCTTGCACAGTCCTTCGCCATAAATCCAATTGTTGCCATTGAGATGATAGGAAATTTTCAAAGGTAACCAAATGATGAACAGGAGATCTGCCAAAGCCAAATTGGCCATGTAAATAGCTGCCGGATGTTTCATTTTGGTTCGCCAGACAAACACCCACAGTGCCATAGCATTTGCAGGCAAGCCAACGATGAACACAATAATGTAAACCAAAGGCAAGAAGACTGTAGTCAATCCACTCGTTAGTACAGATGCAGCAAACGTGTCAACGTTCCCGTCGCGGTCGTCAAAATGAAAGCTTCGGTCAATTCCTGAAACAAAGAATCTCATTAGTAATTCCATCGTAAAATGTTATTCCAGTTTGCAATTGTCACTCAAATGAAATTGGGTTTATATGAAGATGTTTCAATTTTAGAAAAGGACATCTAATTCTAACCAAATTAGGTATACAATAAAGTGGGGAAAATCCTAGATTACTGGTAGTTGATACTAATAATACATTCAACATGCGTGCGAATTTCATGTCACAGCCATTAAATTACAAATAAAACCAACATATGTTTTACATTTTTGACAAAGTACTGATGATACTCAATGCACCAGTGGTTACACATTAATATATAATGCCTTAAGTGTCTTGTATTAATGCAACTGCAGTGTTTTAAAAAAAAATCTTTTTATTGGCATTTTCAAAATTATATACATTGCTGTTCATTTTCCATTTATTGTAGTCACAAAGGTTCCTTCTTAGGTTTCTCCATTTACAGCCTGTTGCCGTCTGGCTGGCTCAGCCTACAATCGTCCCTACCCCCCCCCAAAACTCCTCTCTCCTTGACTCTCCCCTCCAGCTCATCTCTCCCTCGACCCCCACCCCCAAAACTCCTCTCTCCTTGACTCCCCCCTCCAGCTCATCTCTCCCTCGACCCCCACCCCCCACCATCTGTCCCCCCTTTTTCACTGCTGTTCCCCATCTTTTCTTGCTGGGTTTTGCTACCTCACCTTGCTCCCACCCACCCCGCTCCCCCCTCACTTTCCTCTTTCTATTTTGTCCTGGCTCTTTCCCCCTGGCTACTTATTTATGTGTTGGCCACAAACAGGTCTCGGAACAGTCGGGTGAATGGCCCCCATGTTTTGTGGAAGCCCTCTTCCAACCCACGGATAGTGAATTTGATTTTCTCCATTGAGAAATTCTGATCGGTCGGACAGCCAGTCTGTAGCTTTAGGTGGTGCTGCAGAGCGCCAACCAAGCAGGATTCTACGGCGGGCGATCAGGGAGGCAAAGGCAAGGGCGTATGCCCTCCTCCCCACGAAGATATCAGGCTGGTCTGATACCCTGAAGACCACCACTTTGGGCATGGCTCCATCCTCATCCCCATCACTTTGGACATTGCCTCCAAGAAGGCTATTGTCTCCAAGAAGGCTATTGTCCAGTACTCAGCAAGTCTCAGGCAAGACCAGAACATGTGGGCGTGGTTGGTCAGTGATCCTTGGCACCGTTCGCATCTATCCTCCACCGGAGTTAGGTTGAGCCTCGTGCATGTGGAGGTGGAGTTGACCCCGTGCAGTGCTTCGCTCCAGAGTCCGCACACTATTTCAAACCCCAAGTCTTCCTCCCATTTCCTCCTCATCCTGTCCAGTTCAGTGTCGGCCCTCTAGCAGTCGTTTGTACCTGTCATTACAGTACCCTCTGCCTAGGATGTCTGCGTACAGTAACTCTTTTAATAGTGTCCTTAATGGGTGTGTCCTCGTCTCCTCCGTAGGAAGTTGTTAAGCTGCATGTATCGGAGTTTGTTGCCTTTAGCTAGTTGGAATCTCTGCGTCAGTTCTTCCAGTGTTGTGACCCTACCGTCAGTGAATAGGTCTCTGACTTTCAATGTGCCCCCGGTCCTGTCTCCACCTTTTCAAGGTGGCGTCGGTGAGTGCAGGCGTGAATCTGTGGTTATTGCAGATGGGGGTTTTGTCGGACATTTCGGTCAGTCTGAATTGCTGCCGTAGTTGGTTCCACGTCCGGAGGGTGGCTATCACCACTGGGCTGCTGGAGTGTTTCTTGGGCGCGGTTCTTGGGCGCGGATGGGAGTGCCGCCGTGGCGAGGGCCCGGAGGGAGGTCCCCTTGCAGCAGGCCTCCTCCGCACACACCAACTCGGTCTCTGGCTCATTTATCCATTCCATCACTCTTTCTGCCATCTCTACCCAGTGGTAGAATTTTTCTTTTTTTTTTTAAACAAATCTTTTTATTGGCTTTTGTCTTGTTTATAAACAGTTGTGTGTATACATTACATTTTTTCTTGCCCACACTAATTTACTTTACAGAGAGGTTTATTTAACTAACTCCATGTACATTTTGTTGCCTCTGGATCGGTCTATAATTTCCCCCCCCCCCCCCCCCCCCCCAAGTCGTTGTTGTCCTCCCCCTTTCCCTTCCTCTTCTCTTGTGGTTTCCCCACCTCATTTACGGACTTCACGAAGTGTGACTTGAGGGTTGCGACCGCCGCCTCGTACGTGGCCGCTTTCTCGATCATTACTGAGATTTGATGGCTCACCCGAGCGTGGAGGTGTCGCAGCTTGAGGGTCCCAGTGGGAGGCGTTGTGGAGGAGTCGAGGTAGGCCTCAAAGCATCAAAGCCAATGTTCGAATATCTCCTTGGCTTCGGACGCGCGGGCGTCGAGGTCGAGCCTGTCTGTCTTTAGAGCGCTTCCATAGTGCTGTCTATGATTAATAAATTGATATACCTTCAATTCACCGAGAGGCAGAGAGAGCAAGTGAACATTAGGCTTTATTAATCATGAACTTGCCTAGCCAGTGTGAGTTGTGCAGATGAATGCCGCCAAAAGGCGGCCGGTCTATATATGGCCCCGGTGAGGGCGGAGCAGCTCGTATCACCACTTCCAGGTCATAGGTTTATAGTATCATACATGCATTAGGTGAATACATTCACCACACGCAGGAGGTGGAGTTCGCCCTGCTCAGTGCTCGCTCCAGAGTCCCCACCCTACCTCTGTCCCCAGTTCGTCCTCCCATTTTTGTCTGGTCTCATCCAGTGGTGTTCGAGCTCTGTCCAGTAGCGGTCCACATATTTTACCACACAGCGCCCCCCACCCCCCCACTTCTTGCTGCTTGTGCCTAGCACCCCCCTCCCCTTCTCGTTGCTTGTGCCTATCAGGTCCTCTCGTAGTGTGTTTTCTGGGGCCCCGGGGTAACCTACTGTCTCTTTGCGGAGAAAATGTTTTATTTGGAGGTGTCTCAATTCCTGTCCTTTTGTTAGTTTCCACTTCCTCGTCAGTTTGTCCAGTGTCGCCAGTTTGCGCCTTACATAGAAGTCCCCGACCGTCAGTATGCCCCGTCCCACCTCCATCTTTTGAAGGTCTTATCTAGCCTTGTTGGAGGGAATCTGTGATTGCCACAGATGGGGACCATTTTAAGTTATCCCGAAGTGCTGTCTCAACTGGATCCACGTTCTCAGTGTGGCTGCTACCACTGGGCTCGTTGTGTATCTTGCTGAGGGCGATGGGAGTGCTGTTGTAGCCAGGGCCCACAGGGTTGTTCCTTTACAGGACGCCTCTTCCATTTGACCCAATCAGTGTTGGATTCTTGTACCCATCCCCTCTCTCTTTCTGCCGTTACTGCTCAGTGGTAATATTGTAGGTTTGGCAAGGCCAGGCCCCCCTTGATTTTCCTTCTTTGCAGTGTCTGTTTGTGAATTCTCAGGTTCTCCCCCCCCCCCCCCACCCCCCCCCCCCCCCCCCCCCCCAGACAAACACCATGATTAGACTGTCTACGTTTTGGGAAAAGGCCTTGGGGATGAAGATCGGAATGGATCTAAACAGGAAGCGGAACCTTGGCAGTACGTTCATCTTGATCGTCTGCACTCCCCACCAGGGAGAGTGGGAGTGAGCCCCACTGTTGAAGTCTTTTCTTACTTCCTTCACCAGGCTGGTCAGGTTCCACTTGTGGACTGGCTATCTGGATTCCCAGGTAACGGAATCTGTTCTGGCCCATTTTAAACAGGTACCCCTCCAGCTCTGTCCCTCCCACTTTTGGGTTCACTGGGAATGCCTCGCTCTTGCCAAGGTTAGGTTTGTAGCCCGGATTTGCAGTATTGCCTTCAATCCGTCCTGTGGCTTCGAGACATAGAGGAGCAGGTCATCTGCACAGAGTGAAACTCTTGTGCTCTCTGTCTCCTCTCCGGATTCCCTTCCAGGGCTATCGCCAGGGGTTCGATTGCTAGCGCGAACAAGAGTGGAGACAGGGGGCAGCTCCTCTCTGTAGCTGGAAGTATTCAGAGCTGCTGGTGTTAGTTCAGACACTCGCTTTGGGAGCGTTGTACAGGAGCCTCACCCATACGGTGAACCCCGCTCCGAGCCCAAACCGTTCCAGTACCTCGAGGAGGTATTTCCATTCGACTCTGTCGAAGGCCTTTTTTGCGTCCAGGGAGGTGATCACTCTGGTGCTCTCTTCCCCCAGGGGGAGGGTGTCATTATCACATTCAGCAGCTACCTGATGTTTTCTGTGAGCTGCCTACCCTTGACAAAGCCAGTTTGGTCCTCTGTGACCACCTTTGGTACGCAGCCCTCCAGCCTTTTGGCCAGGGCCTTTGCAATTATTTTCACATCCACGTTCAGCAGTGAAATGGGTCTGCAAGATCCACATTCCGTCAGGTCTTCGTCTTTTTGGAGTATCAGTGAGATTGTGGCCTGCGCTAGCGTGGCGAGCAGGGTGCTCCCTGCCAGTGAGTCTGCAAACGTGTCCCTTAGGTGTGGGGCCAGGACTGGTGCGAATTTTCTAGTAGAAGTCCGCCGGGAACCAGTCAGGTCCTGGTGCCTTCCCTGCCTGCATGGAGTTCATGCTCTCCATGATTTCTCCCAGGTCTAGTGGTGCTTCCAGCTCCCCCCGTCTTGTCTTCCCCCACAACTAGTAATTCCAGTCGGTCTAGGAACTGTTTCATTCCCACATCCCCGTTGGGAGGCTCGGAGGTGTACAGTCCCCGGTAGGTCTCAAATGCCCGATTGACCTCCTTTGGCTCTGTTACCAGTCTAGCCCTGCTATCCATAACCTGTGCTATTTCCCTCATGGCTGCCTGTTTTCTCAGCTGGTGAGCCAATAGGCAGCCAGCCTAGTCTCAGTTTTCGTAGAAGGTCCTCCATGTCTGACGGAGTTGGTACACTGCTTTCCTAGTGGATAGCAGGTTAAAGTCCATTTGCAGCTTTTTCCTCTCCACCAGCAGCCCTAACATCGGGGCCTCTTGAGTATTTTCTATCGACTGCCAGAATGGAGTACACTAGCTGATGCCTGGCCACCCTCTTCCCTATCTCTGCTTGCCTTGTAGGCTATGATCTCTCCTCTGATCACGGCCTTCAGTGCCTCCCAGAACATGGAGGGTGAGACCTCCCCGTCCTGGTTGTTACTAACGTAGTCGCCTATGGTTTGGTTTGCGATCTTTTTTGGCAGAAGGCCTTGTTGGCCAGGAGTTCCGTGTCCAGTCTTCACTTGGGGCGCTGGGCACGGCCTATCACAATCTCACATTCATATAGTGTGGAGCGTGGTCGGAGATAACGGTCACTGAGTATTCCGTTCCTGTGATCCCTGGAAGCAACAATTTCCCCACTGCAATACGGGTGTAGCCTAGTGGTAGAATTGTAGGTTTGGGAGGGCTAGCCCTTCCCTGGATTTTGTTTTCTGTAGGACCTTCTTTGTGATCCTAGCATTCTTTCCCCCCATACAAACGCCATGATTAATTTGTCCAGTGCGTTGAAAAAGGCCTTGGAGATATAGATAGGAAGTGGTACCTGGGCAGTACGTTCTGATCGTCTGCACTCTCCCTGCCAGGGAGAGTGGGAGTGTGTTCCACCTCTGCAGGTCCTTTTTGACTTCCTCTGTCAGACTGGTCAGGTTCCATTTGTGGATCCCCGTCCAGTCATGAGTGATTTGGATCCCCAGGTAGTGGAATTTGTGTCGGACCTGTTCAAACGGCAGTCCCACCAGTGCTGCCCCTCTCCCTGCGGTTCACCAGGAAGATCTCACTTTTGCTCATGTTGAGTTTGTAGCCCGAGAAGGCACCAAACTCTGTCAGGAGCATGATGGTTCCTTCCAAGCTGCTTTGTAGGTCCGAGATGTAGAGGAGCAGGTCATCCGCGTAGAGGGAGACTCTGTGCTCTCTGCCTCCTCTTTGGATCTGAGAGCGAACGCTAATGGTTCGATCGCTAGGGCGAACAGCAGCGGCGACAGCGGGCATCCTTGCCTGGTTCCCCTGTGCAGCTGGAAATACTGGGAGCTGGTGTTGTTTGTCATGTTGCCATGAGTGAGGAGCTGGCCAGAGTTGATTGGAGAAGGAGCCTAGCAGGGAATACAGAGGAACAGCAATGGCAGGAGTTTTGGGGGGTTATTCGGGAGGCACAACAGAAATTCATCCCAAGGAGGAGGAAACATGCTAAGTGGAGGACAAGGCATCCATGACTGACGAGGGATGTCAAGGACAGCATTACGGCTAAAGAAAAAGCATATAAAGTGGCAAGGATTAGTGGGAAACCAGAGGATTGGGAAGCCTTCAAAAGTGAGCGGAGGACACGAAAAAAGCAATAAGGGGGGGGGGGGGGGGGAGAAGATGAAGTACAAGTTAGTACTTGTGCCAGTTAGCTAGCTAGTAATATAAAGGAAGATAGGAAGAGATTGTTTCAATATATGAAAGGTAAGAGAGAGGCAACAATAGACATTAGACCACTAGAAAATGTGGCTGGAGAAGTAATAATAGGAAACGGCAGATGAATTGAATAGTTACTTTGCATCAGTCTTCACAGGGGAAGACACCAGTGGGATGCCAGAGCTCCAGGAGAACCAGGGGGCAGAGCAGGATCTGGGGAAACTGAAAGGTCTGAGGTGGATATGTCACCTGGACCGGATGGACTAAACCCCAGGGTCCTAAAAGAGATAGCTGAGGAAATTGTGGAGGCATTAGTGATGATCTTTCAGGAATCACTGGGGGCAGGAAGGGTGCCAGAGGACTGGAAGGTGGCAAATGTAACACCACTGTTTAAGAAGGGAGGGAGGCAGAAGTCATAGAACATTTAAGCGCAGTACAGGCCCTTCGGCCCTCGATGTTGCGCCGACCTGTGAAACCGCTCTAAAGCCCATCTACACTATTCCCTTATCGTCCATATGTCTATCTAATGACCATTTGAATGCCCTTAGTGTTGGTGAGTCCACTACTGCTGCAGGAAGGGTATTCCATGGCCTTACCACTCTGAGTAAAGAACCTACCTCTGACATCTGTCCTATATCTATCTCCCCTCAATTTAAAGCTATGTCCCCTCGTGCTAGACATCACCACCTGAGGAAGAAGGCTCTCACTGTCCACCCTATCCAATCCTCTGATCATCTTGTATGCCTCAGTTAAGTCACCTCTTAACCTTCTTCTCTCTAACGAAAACAGCCTCCAGCCCCTCAGCCTTTCCTCATAAGATCTTCCCTCCATACCAGGCAACATTCTGGTAAATCTCCTCTGCACCCTTTCCAATGCTTCCACATCCTTCCTATAGTGCAGCGACCAGAATTGCACGCAATACTCCAAAATGCGGCTGCACCAGAGTTTTGTACAGCTGCAACATGGCCTCATGGTTCCGAAACTCAATCCCTCTACTGATAAAAGCTAACACACCGTACGCCTTCTTAACAACCCTCTCAACCTGGGTGGCAACTTTCAGGGATCTATGTACATGGACACCGAGATCTCTCTGCTCAGCCACACATCCAAGAATCTTACTATTAGCCCAGTACTCTGTCTTCCTGTTATTCCTTCCAAAATGAAACACCTCACACTTTTCTGCATTAAACACCATTTGCCACCTCTCAGCCCAGCGCTGCAGCTTATCTATGTCCCTCTGTAACTTGTAACATCCGTCCGCACTGTCCACAACTCCACTGACTTTAGTGTCATCAGCAAATTTACTCACCCATCCTTCTACACCCTCCTCCAGGTCATTTATAAAAATGACAAACAGTAGTGGCCCCAAAACAGATCCTTGTGGTACACCACTAGTAACTGGACTCCAGTCTGAACATTTCCCATCAACCACCACCCTTTATCTTCTTACAGTTAGCCATTTCTGATCCAAACTGTTAAATCACCCTAAATCCCATGCCTCCGTATTTTCTGCAGTAGCCTACCGTGGGGAACCTTATCAAATGCTTTACTGAAATCCATATACACCACATCAACTGCGTTACCTCATCCACCTGTTTGGTCACCTTCTCAAAGAACTCAATAAGGTTTGTGAGGCACGACCTATCCTTCACAAAACCGTGTTGACTATCTCTAATCAAATTATTCCTTTCCAGATGATTGTACATCCTATCTCTTATAAACATTTCCAAGATTTTGCCCACAACAGAAGTAAGGCTCACTGGTCTATAGTTACCGGGGTTGTCTCTACTCCCCTTCTTGAACAAGGGGACAACATTTGCTATCCTCCAGTCTTCTGGCACTATTCCTGTAGACAAAGATGACTTAAACATCAAAGCCAAAGGCTCAGTAATCTCCTCCCTGCCTTCCCAGAGTATCCTAGGATAAATCCCATCCGGCCCAGGGGACTTATCTATTTTCACAGTATTCCCCTCGACAACATTGTCTTTTTCCTGTGTGAATACTGATGAAAAATATTCATTTAGCACCTCTCCTATCGCCTCGGACTCCAAGCACAACTTCCCACTACTGTCCTTGACTGGCCCTACTCTTACCCTAGTCATTCGTTTATTCCTGACATATCTATAGAAAGCTTTAGGGTTATCCTTGATCCTACCTGCCAAAGACTTCTCATGTCCCTCCTGGCTCTTCTTAGCTCTCTCTTTAGGTCCTTCCTAGCTAACTTGTAACTCTCGAGTGCCCTAACTGAACCTTCATGTCTCATCTTTACATAAGCCTCCTTCTTCCCCTTGACAAGTGTTTTGCCTGCTTTAGTAAACCACGGTTCCCTTGCTCGACCACTTCCTCCCTGCCTGACAGGTACATACTTATCTAGGACAGACAGCTCCACATTTCCATTGTGCCCATCCCCTGCAGTTTTCCTCTCCATCTGATGCATCCCAAGTCTTGCCTCATCGCATCATAAGTGCCTTTTCCCAGATATAACTCTTGCCCTGCGGTATATGCCTATCCCTTTCCATCACTAAAGTAAACGTAATCGAATTGTGGTCACTATCACCAAAGTGCTCACCTACCTCCAAATCGAACACCTGTCCTGGTTCATTACCCAGTACCAAATCCAATATGGCCTCGCCTCTCATTGGCCTATCTACATACTGTGTCAGGAAACCCTCCTGCACACATTGGACAAAAACGGACCCATCTAAAAGTACTCGAACTGTAGCGTTTCCAGTCAATATTTGGAAAGTAAAAGTCCCCCATAACAACTACCCGGTTGTTTCGCTCCTATCCAGAATCACCTTATCAATCCTTTCCTCTACATCTCTGGAACTTTTCGGAGCCTATAGAAAATCCCTAACAGGGTGACCTCTCCTTTCCTGTTTCTAACCTCAGCCCATACTACCTCAATCGACGAGTCCTCATCAAACGTCCTTTCTGCCACCGTAATACTGTCCTTGACTAACAATGCCACCCCTCCCCCTCTTTTACCACCTTCCCTGCGCTTACTGAAATATCTAAACCCCGGCACCTGCAAGACGGGAAATTATAGGCCGGTTAGCCTGACTTCGGTCAGATTTTAGAGTCTGTTATTAAAGATGAGATCGCGAAGCACTTGGAAGTGCATGGTAAAATAGGACTGAGTCAGCACGGCTTTGTCAAAGGGAGGTCGTGCCTGACAAATCTGTTAGAGTTCTTTGAGGAGGCAAGAAGCAAGTTTGACAAAGGAGAATCAGTGGACGTGATTTATTTAGATTTCCAGAAGGCCTTTGCCAAAGTGCCACATAGGAGTCTGTTAAATAAGTTAAGAGCTCATGGTGTTCAGGGCAAGATCCTGGGATGGATAGAGGATTGGCTGACTGGCAGAAGGCAAAGAGTGGGGTTAAAGGAGTCTTTTTCAGGATGGTGTGCCTCAGAGGTCTGTGTGGGACCACAAATTTTTCCAATATATATTAATGATCTGGAAGAAGGTACTGAACACACGGTTGCTAAGTTTGCAGATGATACAAAGTTCTGTAGAGGGACAGGTAGAAGTGAGGAAGCAATGGGGCTGCAAAAGGACTTGGTCAAGCGAGGAGAATGGGCAAGGAAGTGGCAAATGAAATACAATGTGGAAAAGTTTGAGGTTATGCACTTGGAAGGAGGAATCTAGGCATAGACTATTTTCTAAATGGGGAAATGCTTCGGAAAGCAGAAGCACAAAGGGACTTGGGAGTCCTTGTTCACGATTCTGTTCAGGTTAATGTGCAGGTTCAGTCGGCAGTTAAGGCGGCAAATGCAATGTTACCATTCATGTCAAAAGGACTAGAATACAAATCCAGGGATGTACTTCTGAGGCTATATAAGGCTCTGGTCAGGCGCCGTTTGGAGTATTGTGAGCAGTTTTGGGCCCCATATCTAAGGAAGGATGTGCTGGCTTTGGAAAGCATCCAGAGGAGGTTCACAAGAATGATCCCTGGAATGAAGAACTTGTTGTCTGAGGAATGTTTGAGGACTCTGGGTCTGTACTCGTTGGAGTTTAGAAGGATGACAGGGGATCTTATTGAAACGTACAAGATACTGCGAGGACTGGATAGAGTGGACGTGCCTGGATAGAGTGGACGTGGAGAGGATGTTTCCACTTGTAGGAAAAACTAGAACCAGAGGACACCATCTCAGATTAAAGGGACGATCCTTTAAAACAGAGATGAGGAGGAATTTCTTCAGCCAGAGGGTGGTGAATCTGTGGAACTCTTTGCTGCAGAAGGCTGTGGAGGCCAATTCACTGAGTGTCTTTAAGACCGAGATAGATAGCTTCTTGATTGATAAGGGGATCAGCGGTTATGGGGAGAAGGCAGGAGAATGGGGATGAGAAAATATCAGCCATGATTGAATGGATGAGCAGACTTGATGGGCCAAGTGGTCTAATTCTGCTTCTCTGTCTTATGGTCTGGACTCGAAACGTTAGCTCTTTTCTCTCCCTACAGATGCTGCCAGACCTGCTGAGATTTTCCAGCATTTTCTCTTTGGTGAGAGGTTTACAAAATTGTGTGGCATGGACAGAGTGCATAGGCAGATGCTTTCCCCAGGTTGAAAAAGTCAATTACTAGGTGACACAGCTTTAAGGTACAAGAGGCAACGTTTAGAGCAGATGTGCAAGCCAAGTTTACTTTTTTTTTTTACACAAAGAGGATAGTGAGTGGCTGGAGCGTACTGCCGGGGGAGGTGGTGGAAGCAGATACGATAGAGGCATCTTGACAAACATGAATAGGATGGGAATAGAGATATACAGATCCCGAAGTGCAGAAGGTTTTAGTGTAGACAGGCATCATGATTGGCACAGGCTTGGAGGGCCAAAGGACCTGTTCCTGTGATGCTAAAGACCACAGTGGAGCTGGACTGGGCGTAGGTACGGTTCTAAACTAATACTGTGTGTCGGTATTCACTCATGAGAGGGACGGTGTGGATATAGAAAACAGGGAGAAGGACACAGAGGTTCTGAGTGGTCCTAGGATGCTGTGGGAAGTGAGGGAGGTGATTGCAGGGGCTCAAACCCAAATTTTCTATTCCTCTATCTTCAGGGGAGGTGCCAGAACAGCTAATGTGGTTCCACTATTTAAGAAATGTTGTAGAGATAAGCCAGGGAACTACAGACCAGTGAGCCTCACGTTAGTGGTAGGGAAACTATTGTAGAAAATTCTGAAGGATAGAATCTATCTCCACTTGGAGAGGCAAGGTTTGATCAGGGGTAGTCAGTATGGCTGTCAGATGGAGATCAAGCCTAACAAATGTAATTGCATTTTTTGACCAGGTGTGTAGATGAGCAAAGTTGATGTAGTTTACATGGATTTTTTGCAAAGCCTTTGGCAAGGTTCCACATGGGAGATATATAAAGAAGGCAATGCACATGGGATACAGGGTAACTTTTTAAAAGATAATCTTTTATTGTCACAAGTAGGCTTACATTAACACTGCAATGAAGTTACTGTGAAAATCTCCTTGGCGCCACCTGTTCGGGTACACAGAGGGAGATTTCAGAATATCCAATTCACCTAATAGCGTGTCTTTCAGGACTTGTGGGAGGAAACTGGAGCACCCGGAGGAAACCCACGCAGACACAGAGAACGTGCAGACTCCACACAGACAGCGACCCAAGCCGGAATCGAACCTGGGTGTAGGAGAGAGGGTGTAGGAGTGAGGGTTTCGGATTTCGGAACCTCTTCCGGGGCAGGTGGGATCTGCACAAGAAGGACGGGTTGCATTTAAACTGGAGGGGCACCAATATTCTGACTGGGAGGTTTGCTAGAGTCACTCAGGAGAACTAGTATGGCAGGGAGGCGGGAACCATAGTATTAGCTTAAAAGGTGTAATAACAACTTGTCTGCTCACTGGTCTGTAGTTCCCTGGCTTATCTCTACAACATTTCTTAAATAGTGGAACCACATTAGCTGTTCTGGCACCTCCCCTGAAGATAGAGGAATAGAAAATTTGGGTTTGAGCCCCTGCAATCACCTCCCTCACTTCCCACAGCATCCTAGGACCACTCAGAACCTCTGTGTCCTTCTCCCTGTTTTCTATATCCACACCGTCCCTCTCATGAGTGAATACCGACACACAGTATTAGTTTAGAACCGTACCTACGCCCAGTCCAGCTCCACTTGAGCCCTGTCTGCTCAAATGCAGTGGCCTGAAGTGCATTTGTTGCAATGACAGAAGTATAGCAGGTAAGGCAGATGAACTTAGAACATAGTACTTGGAACTATGATGTTGTGCCGATCACAGAAACTTGGGTGAAAGGAAGGGCAGAGTTGATGCTTCAGGAGAGATAGAGCGGATATAAAAGGGGTGAGGGAGTAGCATTACTTAAGGAAATATTACAGTCATACTGCTGGAGGACACTTTAGAGTTCATACAATCTGGGTAAAGCACAGGAAGGGAGCAATCACAATGTTGGGGGATTTATTACAGGCTCCCCAACTGCCAGCGAGAGATAGTGGAGCAGATAGGTCGGGAGATTTTCAGTCAGTGCAAAGGTAACAGGGTTGTTGTGGGAAGAGATTTTAACATCCCCTATAGTGATTCACTTAGTGCTCGGGGCTTGGATGGGGCAGAGTTTGTAAGGTGTATCCAGGAAGGCTTCTTGATGCAATATGTTGGTAGTCCAACTAGGGAAGTGGCAGTACTGGATCTGGTATTGGGGAATGAGCCTGGACAGGTGGTTGAGGTTTCAGTCGGGGAACATTTTGTGAGTAGTGACCACAATTCCATAGGTTTTTGGGGTACTTTTGGATAGGGATGAGGGCAACCCTCGCATTAAGGTGCTAAACTGGGGAAAGGCAAATTAAGAGAACATTAGACAGGAGTTGAAGAATTTGAGTGCGGCTGTTGGAGGGTAAATCAACATCAGACATGTTGGAGTCTTGCAAGCGACAGTTGATTAGGATTCAGGAAAGTCACGTTCTGAGAGAACGAAGGATAGATATGGGAACTTTAGAGAACCTTGGATAACGAGGGATATTGTGAACCTCATCAAAAAGAAAGAGGAGACTTTTGCACGGTCTAGAAGAGTGGAGACAGTCAAATCCCTTGGGAGTATAAAGAAAGTAAGAAGGTACTTAAGTGGGAAATTAGGAGGGCTAGGAGGAGTCATGAAAAGTCCTTGGCAAGCAGGATTTAAGCTGAATCCCAAAGCTTTTTATTATCCCAATGCTTTTTATTCATATGTAAAAAGCAAGAGTGTGGCCAGGGAAAGGATTGCACCACTTAAGGACAGTGGCGGGGATCTATGTGTTGAGCCAGAGGAAATGGGTAAGATACAAAATGAGTACTTTGCATCAGTGTTCACCAAAGGAAAGGACTTTGTGGAAAATGATTCTTGGATAGGGTGTGTGAACAGTCTGGGTCATGTTGACATCAAAAAGGAGGTGGTATTGGGTGTTTTAAAAGACATTAAAGTAGATAAGTCTCCTGGGCCTGATGGGATTTACCCCAGAATACTGAGGGAAGCAAGAGAGGAAACTGCTGGGGCTTTGACTGACAGGTGATGTCCCAGAGGACTGGAGATAAGCGAATATGGTCCCGCTGTTTAAGAAAGATAGTAGGGATAATCCAGGAAACTATAGGCCAGTGAGCCTCACATCGGTAGTAAGTAAATTATTGGAGTGAATGCTCAGGGACAGGATTTATACCTATTTGGAAACAAATGGACTCATTAGTGATAGTCAGCATGGTTTTGTGAAGGGGAGGTCTTGCCTCACTGACTTGATCAAGTTTTTTGAGGAGGTGACAAAGATGATTGATGCGAGGCGAGAGGTGGATGTTGTTTATATGGACTTCAGTAAAGCCTTTGACAAGGTGACTCATGGCAGACTAGTTCAAAAGGTGAAGTCACACAGGATCAGAGATGAGGTGGCAAGATGGATACAGAACTGGCTCAGTCATAGAAGGTAGCAGTAGAAGGGTGTTTTTCTGAATGGAAGATTGTGACTAGTGGTGTTCCACAGGAATCTGTGCTGGGGCCTCTGTTGTTTACAGTATACATAAACGACTTGGGAGGAAAATTTAGCCGGTCTGATCAGTAAGTTCGCAGATGACAGCAAGGTTGGTGGAGTGGCAGATGGTGTTGCAGATTGCCAGAGAATACAGCAGGACATAGATAGGTTGGAGACTTGGGCAGGGAAATGGCAATTGGAGTTTGATCCAGACAAGTGTGAGGTAATGCATTTTGGTAGGTCTAACAGAGGGGAAATATACAGTCAATGTCAAAACTCTTAGGAATATGGAAAGTCAGATATCTGGGCGCACAGGTCCACAGATCTTTGAAAGTGACAACACACGTGGACAAGGTAGTCAAGAAAGCAGATGGAATGCTTGCCTTCATTGGACAGGGATCAAGTATAAAAACTGGCAAGTCATGTTACAGTTGTATAGAACCTTGGTACTGCCGCACTGTGGAGGCTGATTGGTGACCTGATAGAGATCTACAAGATTATGAGAGGCGTGGATGGGGTGGGTGTACAGGCACTCTTTCCCAGGATGGAGGGGTCAGTCACTTGGGGGCATAGGGTCCGTGGGGTAAAGTTTAGAGATGTGCGCAGCACGGTATTTTTAAAAATTATATATGTATAAACACAGGGGGCAGTGAGTGCCTGGAATGCATTGCCAGGGGAGGTTGTGAAAGCAGATACGTTTACAGCGTTCAAAAGGCATTTTGACAAACACATGGATAGGATGGGTGAAGAGGGCTATGGCACTAGGGAGTGCTGAGGGATTGGGCCAAGCGCATATCATGCCCGGTACAGGTTTGGAAGGCTGAAGGGCCCATTCCTGTGCTCTATTGCTCAGAATAGGTTTTCAATCCAACCCATCCCCCACCCAGAGAAGAAAATACCAAGCTGGTATTTAAGAGGGAGGGAACAAGAGGCACCCACACCACTGCTACACATAGCAAAGACTTAGAATGCAATGAAATCAAAGAAAACCCTTATTCTTATAGTTAGCTATTTGAGCTTGAATTCTAATCATGTAGTAATGTCCCCTCTAGGTTAAGCTTGAAACCTTGTGACTAACTAGGCTCGTTGTAATTCTAAACTTTACCCTGGGATGGATCAGTATTCAACCACACCCTTCTATAGTGTCATGATAGTTACAACAACCTTCCCAGATATACAGCTGCAGTTCAGGATGGGTGAGGACAATATATACACCCACGCTTACATGGCATTCAGCTTTAAAATACTATTTTGTGCACATTTTACTGCAATTACACATTCTCAATAATAATATTTCTTGTCACAAGTAGGCATACATTAACACTGCAATGAAGTTACTGTGAAAAGCCCCTAGTTGCCACATTATAGGACCTGTTCAGATACAGAGGGGGAGAATTCAGAATGTCCAATTCATCTAACAACCACGTCTTTCGGGACTTGTGGGAGGAAACCGGAACACCCAGAGGAAACCCACGCAGACATTGATTTGATTTATTGTCACATGTACCGAAGTACAATGAAAAGTATTTTCTGCGGCCGAAGGAACGTACACAGTACGTATATAATAGACAAAAGAATAATCAACAGAGAACCTTGACAAATGGTACATCGACAAACAGTGATTGGTTACAGTGCGGAACAAAGGGCCAAACAAAGCAGATACATGAGCAAGAGCAGCATAGTGCGTCGTGAATAGTGTTCTTACAGGGAACAGATCAGTCTGAGTGGGAGTCATTGAGGAGTTTTGTAGCTGTGGGGAAGAAGCTGTTCCTATGTCTAGATGTGCGGTTCTTCAGACAAAGGGAGAACAGGCAGACTCCACACAGACAGTGACCCAAGCTGGGAATCTAATCTGGAACTGTGAAGCAATAGTGCTAACCACTGTGCGACTGTGACATTGAGGAATGGAAAAAATGCAAATTACATCTCGTTTCAGTACCCAATAGGTCATTTCAAAACAAAAAGCTCTTAATATAATGGTGAAGTAGGTTCAAACACCTTAACAAAATGTTCACCCTAGTCACATCAGTGCTGTGAGGGAGGGAATGCTCGGATTTTGATCCAGCAACAGCAATATATTTCCAAGTCAAGATGGTGTGTGGAGAGGGAAACCTCCAGGTGGTGGTGTTCCCAGGTATCTGCTGCCCTGTCCTTCTAAATGGTTGTGGTCGTGTGTTTGGAAGGTGCTAAAGTCACACTTGTGGCTTCCTCATAACTGACCTTTAGCAAATCTTAACTGGAGCTCTTGATACTTCTACAGAAATATGACTCTCTTTCCACCTTTCACCTAACTGTTTCCAACCATACATCAAATAAAAGGAAACTGCTTTGTGATTTAAGACAGTCATGTTGGAAGCTAAAATCACACTATATCAGAGGTAAGACCTTCTGCTCTACACAGTCCTATGGAATTAAACTACAATAATTAACTAATGCAGGAGGGCAACATTATTTCAAATTACATTACATGTTAACTCCCCAAATGGAGTTTGCTCTGTTCAGCCAAACTAGTGCACACCATTGTATTTTTGAACAACATTATAGCCTAATAACGTTTTAGTGACAGATTAACTGAATGTCAGTGGTACAAACTGTGGTGAACCACTGTGATAGGAGATGTAAGGTATGACCTTCAATACAGGTTCGCCGGTAGCTCCTGCCAGCTGGCTCCACCCACGGAGATCTGTATAAATATGCATGACCTCCAGTGCCCTGCCATTTTTCCAGCTGCAGCAGGCGGCCGCGCATCTGAATGTAATAAAGCCACAGTTGTACCCAACTTTAGTCTTTGTGCAATTGATCGTGCATCAATTTATTACAGTCAGATGCGTGGCCTCCTGCTGCAGCTGGCGAAAGCGACGCTTCAGACGTCGCCCTTGCTGCCACTCTAAACCAGGCAGGCAGACCTGTGGCATTCTTTTCCCGCACCCTTCATGCCTCTGAAATTTGACACTCATCCCTCGTAAAGGAGACCCAAGCTATCGTTGAAGCTGTGCGGCATTGGAGGCATTACCTGGCCGGTAAGAGATTCACTCTCCTTACGGACCAACAGCCGGTAGCCTTCATGTTCAATGACACACAGCGGGGCAAGAACAAAAATGATAAAATCTTGGTGGAGAATAGAGTTCTCCACCTATAATTACGAGATTTTGTATCGCTCCGGTAAACTCAACGAGCCCCCAGACGCCCTCTCCCGAGGTACATGTGCCAGCGCACAAGTGGACCAACTCCGGGCCGTACACGACAGCCTTTGTCACCCGGGGGTCACTCGATTGTACCATCTGGTCAAAGCTCGCAATCTGCGAGGAAGTAAGGACAGTCACCAGGGACAGCCAGGTCTGTGCGGAGTGCAAGCCGCAAGTCTACCGGCCAGACTGTGCGCGCCTGGTTAAGGCTTCCCACCCCTTTGAACGTCTCAGCATGGATTTCAAAGGGCCCCTCCCCTCCACCGACCATAACACGTACATTCTCAGTGTGGTCAATGAGTACTCCAGATTCCCCTTCGCCATCCTATGCCCCAATATGACGTCTGCCACCGTCATCAAGGCCCTCAGCACCATCTTCGCTCTGTTCGGTTTCCCCACCTACATCCACAATGACAGGGGATCCTCATTCATGAGCGATGAGCTGCGTCAGTTCCTGCTCAGCAGGGGGATAACCTCCAGCAGGACGACCAGCTACAACCCCCGGGGAAACTGGCAAGTAGAATGGGAGAATGGGACGGTTTGGAGGGCCGTCCAGCTGGCCCTACGGTCCAGCTGCCTCTCGCTGGCAGGAGGTCCTCCCTGACGCTCTACACTCCATCCAGGCACTATTGTGCACTGCCACTAATAGCACACCCCATGAACGTGTTTTTTCCTTCCCCGGGAAGTCCACATCCGGGGTGTCGCTCCCGACTTGGCTCACTGCTCCAGGGCTGGTCCTTCTCTGTAGGCACGTCCGACTTCACAAGGCGGACTCCTTGGTGGACAGGGTTCACCTGCTCCACGCCAACCCTCAATATGCCTATGTTGAGTTCCCCGACGGCCGCCAAGATACTGTCTCACTCAGGGACCTGGCACCATCAGGTTCCACCCCAACACACACCCTCACCAATGCGCACACGCCCCCCCCCCCCCCAAACACACACCCTCACCAATGCGCACACGCCCCCCCCCCCCACGGTCCACCGCACCACCAATATTGACCCCACCAGACCACCCCCCCCTCCCCTTTTCCGCACAAGAGGACGAAGAGCACTTTGGCACGCTTCCGGAGTTCCCCGATGACTGGCCAGCATCAGCACCGCCATCGGTGCCACCTCCACCACCGCCAGCACCGACTTCGCCGCCACTGTTACGCCGCTCCCAATGAAGCACCAAAGCACCGGACCGGCTGAACCTTTGACAGACTCCGGACCGACAACATGGACTTTTCTTTTCCTACCACTGTACATAATTGCACTAATTGTATATAGTTTCACGTCACCCCCGCCGGACTCATTTTTAACATGGGGTGAATGTGGTGAACCACTGTAATAGGAGATGTAAGGTAGGACCTGCACTACAGGTTCCCCGGTAGCTCCTGCCAGCTGGCTCCGCCCAGGGAGAACTGTATAAATATGCATGACCTCCAGTGCCCTGACATTTCACCAGCTGCAGGAGGCCATGCATCGGACTGTAATAACGCCACAATTGTACCCAACTTTAGTCTTTGTGCAATTGATGGTGCATCACAAACAATGGCAGATGGTGCCAAAATTTGTAAATCATGTTATTTTGATTGATGCTGTCAGACCTGCTAATTTCTCCAGCATTTTCTCTCCTCGCCTTCACAATAATAAAAGTGTATTTTCTCTTTAGTCCCAGGACAGTGCTGGATAGACTGGGGACAAAACGAGAAATGGAAGCTGCGCCCAATCTAATTGTATTATATCCTGATAATGTTTCAGAGATTAATCGAATCGTCAGTGGCACAAACAATGGCGAACGCCAACAGTGTAAAATCTCTGAACCAGTGAACAAGTAAGCGTTATGATCCAAGATTAGATAGTTCACTGTCTCCCCTACCGCAAGGCAGAATGTTTAGACTGCAGCAACATGGCATTCAAAAAGGTTTACAATTTCACTTCAACTTGTAACTAGAACAGTTTTCCCATTAATCCAACCGTAAACTAATTTACAACCTGGGAATCACTAACTCGCCATTACAGGTTTTATTCTAATACAATTTACACCAAAAAGTTCCAAAATGCACAACAAAACCCCGACATGTTCACTGTCTCTCCTCGCCTTCACAACAATAAAAGTGTCTTTTCCCTTTAGTCCCAGTACAATGCTGGATAGACTGGGGACAAATGGAAGCTGCGCCCAGTCAAATTGTTCAGTTGCGATTAGCGAAATCAGGCCAGTCCCGGCTCAGACATTGACTCTGGAACAACACTAACTTTTTCCTTCTACGGAACAGGGAACTAAAATCTTTCTGTTTTAAAATGAATGTTTGAATGAAATACAAAAAATGTGCATTGATCTCAGACTTGTGCCATCTTCTTCACTCAGGCGACGGAACCTGAACGAATGGGTGTCCAGTGAAACCTCGGAGCCCCCCGGCTCCCTCCAGCCACTGAGAGCGGAGCAATTTCACAGTGAAAGCGAGCCGGGCTTTCCAGCGCCCCCTCCCCCAGCAGCAGCAGCACCTCCCCCTCCACAGCCTTACCTGCACTGCAAACTGGCAGGGCCAGCAGACACGCTGCCAATACTACTGCAAACATTCTCCCAATGCTTCCTCACTTAGATCAATTCCCAGGACAACAGGAACAAACTGTCTGCATGCCCCACCCCGCCCTATATATCATCTGCCAATTGAGGAAAGGGGCCGGGCTCCTCACACCTGGACTGGATGATTGACAGGATCTTGGAATCTCCTCAAATAATCTGAATGGAAGAACCTGTAAAGGAGGTGTGTCCCGAAGACAGGGGCGGGGCTAGTGAACAGGCTTGTACCTGCCCTGGCAGGAGGGGGGGGCTCCCCCCCAGACTGATACTGTAAAAGTAAAGTCCCATAGTCCTGGATGACAATAGGCTACTTTCCCCTTTGAGGGGGAGAGCTCACTGGTGGTGATTTAACCTGAGGATCACCGCACCTTAGCAAGGGAGCCTTCATGAATACCACACCCCACCTGGTATTGGACCTGAACGCGTCGCAAGGTATTCCCATACTCGCAGAATGCCGGGACCCGACCGGATCGCAAACATAGCTCCCCCCCCCCCCCCCGCCCCCGGCAACCCCAACCAGCACCCGGGGCCCTGCCAGGCATGACCCCAGATACGTAATCCCTGCCAGACGCAACCACCTACCTTCCACAAAGTCAAACTTCTCTTATCAAATCCCGGGAGCATCCAGAAGCAGCCACAGACCGAGGAAGCGAGGGAAATGCGGCGGTCTGCAGGTCAGACTGAAGCAACGTGGTTTAAAGGCTCCTCTCCCCAGCATATTACTGGCAAACATCCAAGCGATTGAAAACACGCTGGCCGAACTTAACGCTAGACTTACCTCTCAGAGCGAAGTAAGAGACTGCTGTGTGCTCTGTTTCACAGCTGAGCAGTACCTCTGCCAGCAGCGCACCCCTCCCCAATGAACTCAATGCATTCTATACTCGGTTCAAGCAGGATACCATCAATCCAGTGTCGAGTCCCCCAGTAGCCCCAGACACACTATACCCACCGTCACAGCTTCCGAAGTCAGATCAGCCTTTCTGAAAGTGAACCCTTGGAAGGTGACAGGTCCGGACGGGTTCCCTGGTCGTGCACTCAGAGCCTGCACGGATCAGCTGGCAGAAGTGTTCGCGGACATCTTTAACCTGGCCCTACTCCGCTCCGAGATCCCCACCTGCTTCAAGAAGACCACCATCAAACCGGTGCCAAAGAAGAACCAGGCTACGTGCCTCAATGACTACTGTCCGGCCCTGACATCAATCGTAATGAAGTGTTTTGAGAGGTTGGTCATGAAGCACATCAATTCTATACTCCCATGATGCCTCGATCCACTGTAATTCGCATACCGCCACAACCGGTCCACAGCAGACGCCATCTCCCTGGCGCTACACTCATCCCGAGAGCATCTCGACAACAAGGACTCCTACATCAGACTCCTATTTATTGACTGCAGCTCTGCCTTCAACACCATAATCCCAGCCGAGCTCACATCAAAACTCCAAAACCTAGGACTTGGCTCCTCACTCTGCAACTGGATCCTCGATTTTCTGACCCACAGACCACAGTTACTAAGAATAAACAACAACACTTTCTCCACAATAGTCCTCAATACCGGGGCCCCGCAAGGCTGCGTACTTAGTCCCCTACTCTACTCCCTGTACACACCCGACTGCAGGGCAAAATCTGGTTCCAACTCCATCTACAAGTTTGCTGACGACACGACCGCAGTGGGTCGGATCTCGAACAACGAGTCAGAATACAGGAGGGAGATAGAGAACCTAGTGAAGTGGTGTAACGACAACTATCTATCCCTCAATGCCAGCAAAACTAAAAAGCTGGTCATTGACTTCAGGAAGCAAAGTACTGTACACACCCCTGTCAGCATCAACGAGGCCGAGGTGGAGATGGTTGACAGCTTCAAATTCCAAGATGTGCACATCTCCAAAAATCTGTCCTGGTCCACCCACTTCGACGCTACTGCCAAGAAAGCACAACAGCGCCTATACTTCCTCAGGAAACTAAGGAAATTAGGCACGTCCACATTAACTCTTACCAACGTTTACAGATGCACCATAGAAAGCATTCTATCGACTTCCGGGTGCGGCGATGACCAGCTGAGTCGCACGTTTCGGCAGCTCCCGGTGAAACGGACTTTTGGGCTCTTGATAGGAGCCCCAACGGCAATTTTGACGGCTAAAAACACTGTGCGGTAAACCAGAAGGGAATCCCCCCGGATACGGATGAAAAAAGGAGGAGAAAGTGGCCGGATTGCAGTGGATCCTTTAGAACAGCGGCAAGGAAGGCAAGCAAAAACCAAGATGGCGTCGGAAGGTGGCAGTTTAACATGGGGCCCTGAACAACAAGAGTTCTTGAAATGCTGTGTGGAAGAGCTCAAAAAGGAAATGAAGAAAGAGCTGTTGGCCCCGATACTACAGGCGATCGAAGGGCTAAAGGAGGAACAAAAGACCCAGGAGCGGGAGCTTCGGGTCGTGAAGGCAAAGGCAGCCGAGAATGAGGACGACATACAGGGCCTGGTGGTGAAGACGGAGACGCATGAGGCACATCAGAAACGATGTGTGGAAAGGTTGGAGGCACTGGAGAACAACGCAAGGAGGAACAACCTGAGGATTCTTGGTCTTCCTGAAGGTGCGGAGGGAGCGGACGTCGGGGCATATGTGAGCACGATGCTGCACTCGTTAATGGGAGCGGAGGCCCCGGCGGGTCCGTTGGAGGTGGAGGGAGCATACCGAGTGATGGCGCGAGGACCGAGAGCAGGAGAAATTCCCAGAGCCATAGTGGTGAGATTCCTCCGTTTTAAGGATAGAGAAATGGTCCTTAGATGGGCAAAGAAAACTCGGAGCAGTAAATGGGAGAACGTGGTGATCCGCGTTTATCAAGACTGGAGTGCGGAGGTGGCGAGAAGGAGGGCGAGCTTTAATCGGGCCAAGGCGGTGCTTCATAAAAAGAAGATAAAATTTGGAATGCTGCAACCGGCAAGACTGTGGGTCACATATCGAGGGAGGCACCACTACTTTGAGACGGCGGATGAAGCGTGGACTTTTATTGTGGAAGAAAAACTGGAATGAGCGGGTTATTAAAAAGAACGTTTGAACAAAGTGGTGGGGCGAATGTGGGGGACGAAGAGGGGGGTTAAAAAGGAGGGAAAGAGGAGTTTTATGTACTAATCCTGCGATGTGGTAACTTTTCTCTCTTCCACAGGTGGTGATGGGGGGAGGAGGGGAGGTGGAGGAGATGGGGCATTGGCCATTGGGGGCGGGGCCAAGGGAGAAGCGCGGGCTTGGTTCCCGCGCTATGATAATCATGGCGGGAATAGAGACAAGGAAGGAGGGGGCGTCGCACAGTGCGAGCCGAGGTCACGGGGGGAAGCCGAGGTCGGCCAGAGTTTGCTGACTTCTGGGAGCAACATGGAGGGAGTAATTACGCTAGCGGGGGATCTAGCGGGGGGGGGTGGGAGGGGGGAATTACTGGGTTGCTGCTGCTGGGGAGAGGGGGGAGCTGGTATGGGAGGGGATGGGCGGTGGGGGCACCGCCTGGGGGAGATACAGCTGCGTGGGAACCGGGTGAGGAGCTGGAAAAAGGGGATGGCTAATCGACAAGGGGGGGGGGGGGTAGGAAGCCCCCCAACCCGGCTGATCACGTGGAACGTGAGAGGGCTAAACGGGCCGATAAAGAGGGCACGGGTACTCGCACACCTTAAGAAACTTAAGGCAGATGTGGTTATGTTACAGGAAACGCACCTGAAACTGATAGACCAGGTTAGGGTGCGCAAAGGATGGGTGGGGCAGGTGTTCCATTCGGGGCTAGATGCGAAAAACAGGGGGGTGGCTATATTAGTGGGGAAGCGGGTAATGTTCGAGGCAAAGACTATAGTGGCGGATAACGGGGGCAGATACGTGATAGTGAGTGGCAAACTACAGGGGGAGACAGTGGTTTTGGTAAACGTATATGCCCCGAACTGGGATGATGCCAATTTTATGAGCCGGATGCTAGGACGCATTCCGGACCTAGAGATGGGAAAGCTGATAATGGGGGGAGATTTTAATACGGTGTTGGAACCAGGGCTGGATAGGTCGAAGTCCAGGACTGGAAGGAGGCCGGCAGCAGCCAAGGTACTTAAAGATTTTATGGAGCAGATGGGAGGTGTAGACCCGTGGAGATTTAGCAGACCTAGGAGTAAGGAGTTCTTGTTTTTCTCCTATGTCCATAAAGTCTACTCGCGAATAGACTTTTTTGTGCTGGGAAGGGCGTTGATCCCGAAGGTGAGGGGAACGGAGTATACGGCTATAGCCATTTCGGATCACGCTCCACACTGGGTAGACTTGGAGATAGGGGAGGAAACAGGAGGGCGCCCACCCTGGAGAATGGACATGGGACTAATGGCAGATGAGGGGGTGTGTCTAAGGGTGAGGGGGTGCATTGAAAAGTACTTGGAACTCAATGATAATGGGGAGGTCCAGGTGGGAGTGGTCTGGGAGGCGCTGAAGGCGGTGGTTAGAGGGGAGCTGATATCAATAAGGGCACATAAAGGGAAGCAGGAGAGTAAGGAACTGGAGCGGTTGCTGCAAGAACTTTTGAGGGTGGACAGACAATATGCGGAAGCACCGGAGGAGGGACTGTACAGGGAAAGGCAAAGGCTACATGTAGAATTTGACTTGCTGACTACGGGCACTGCAGAGGCACAATGGAGGAAGGCACAGGGTGTACAGTACGAATATGGGGAGAAGGCGAGCAGGTTGCTGGCACACCAATTGAGGAAAAGGGGAGCAGCGAGGGAAATAGGGGGAGTGAGGGATGAGGAAGGAGAGATGGAGCGGGGAGCGGAGAGAGTGAATGGAGTGTTCAAGACATTTTATAAAAAATTATATGAAGCTCAACCCCCGGATGGGAGGGAGAGAATGATGGGCTTCTTGGATCGGCTGGAATTTCCCAAGGTGGAAGAGCAGGAAAGGGTGGGACTGGGAGCACAGATCGAGGTAGAAGAAGTGGTGAAAGGAATTAGGAGCATGCAGGCGGGAAAGGCCCCGGGACCGGATGGGTTCCCAGTCGAATTCTATAGAAAATATGTATTGATGAGGACCTTTAATGAGGCAAAGGAAAGGGGACAACTGCCCCCGACTATGTCTGAAGCAACGATATCGCTTCTCTTAAAGAAGGAAAAGGACCCGCTACAATGCGGGTCCTATAGACCTATTTCCCTCCTAAATGTAGGTGCCAAGATCCTGGCCAAGGTAATGGCAATGAGAATAGAGGAATGTGCCCCGGGGGTGGTCCACGAGGACCAAACTGGGTTTGTGAAGGGGAGACAGCTGAACACGAATATATGGAGGCTGTTAGGGGTAATGATGATGGCCCCACCAGAGGGGGAAACGGAGATAGTAGTGGCGATGGATGCCGAGAAAGCATTTGATAGAGTGGAGTGGGATTATCTGTGGGAGGTGTTGAGGAGATTTGGTTTTGGAGAGGGGTATGTTAGATGGGTGCAGCTGTTGTATAGGGCCCCGATGGCGAGCGTGGTCATGAATGGACGGGGATCTGCATATTTTCGGCTCCATACAGGGACAAGGCAGGGATGCCCTCTGTCCCCATTATTGTTTGCACTGGCGATTGAGCCCCTGGCGATAGCGTTGAGGGGTTCCAAGAAGTGGAGGGGAGTACTTTGAGGAGGAGAAGAACACCGGGTATCTTTGTATGCGGACGATTTGCTACTATACGTGGCAGACCCGGCGGCGGGGATGCCAGAAATAATGCGGATACTTGGGGAGTTTGGGGATTTTTCAGGGTATAAATTGAACATGGGGAAAAGTGAGTTGTTTGTGGTGCATCCAGGGGAGCAGAGTAGAGAAATAGAGGACCTACCGTTGAGGAAGGTAACAAGGGACTTTCGTTACCTGGGGATCCAGATAGCCAAGAATTGGGGCACATTGCATAGGTTAAATTTAGCGCGGTTGGTGGAACAAATGGAGGAGGATTTCAAGAGATGGGATATGGTATCCCTGTCACTGGCAGGGAGGGTGCAGGCGGTTAAGATGGTGGTCCTCCCGAGATTCCTCTTTGTGTTTCAGTGCCTCCCGGTGGTGATCACGAAGGCTTTTTTTAAAAGGATTGAAAAGAGCATCATGGGTTTTGTGTGGGCCGGGAAGATCCCGAGAGTGAGGAAGGGATTCTTACAGTGTAGCAGGGATAGGGGGGGGGCTGGCACTACCGAGCCTAAGTGAGTATTATTGGGCCGCTAATATTTCAATGGTGAGTAAGTGGATGGGAGAGGAGGAGGGAGCGGCGTGGAAGAGATTAGAGAGGGCGTCCTGTAGGGGGACTAGCCTACAGGCTATGGTGACAGCCCCATTGCCGTTCTCACCGAGGAACTACACCACAAGCCCGGTGGTGGTGGCTACACTGAAGATTTGGGGACAGTAGGGACGGCATAGGGGAAAGACTGGAGCCTTGGGGGGGTCCCCGATAAGAAACAACCATAGGTTTGCCCCGGGGGGAATGGATGGGGGATATGGAATGTGGCAAAGAGCAGGAATAATGCAACTGAAAGATCTGTTTGTGGATGGGACGTTCACGAGTCTGGGAGCGCTGACCGAGAAATATGGGTTGCCCCAAGGGACTGCATTCAGGTATATGCAACTGAGGGCTTTTGCGAGGCAACAGGTGAGGGAATTCCCGCTGCTCCCGACACAAGAGGTGCAGGACAGAGTGATCTCAAAGACATGGGTGGGGGATGGTAAGGTGTCAGATATATATAGGGAAATGAGGGACGAAGGGGAGACTATGGTAGATGAACTAAAAGGGAAATGGGAAGAAGAGCTGGGGGAGGAGATCGAGGAGGGGCTGTGGGCAGATGCCCTAAGCAGGGTAAACTCGTCGTCCTCGTGTGCCAGGCTAAGCCTGATTCAGTTTAAGGTATTACACAGGGCGCATATGACTGGAGCACGGCTCAGTAAATTTTTTGGGGTGGAGGATAGGTGTGCGAGGTGCTCGAGAAGCCCAGCGAATCATACCCATATGTTTTGGTCACGCCCGGCACTACAGGGGTTTTGGATGGGGGTGACAAAGGTGCTTTCAAAAGTAGTGGGGGTCTGCGTCGAACCAAGCTGGGGGTTGGCTATATTTGGGGTTGCACAAGAGCCGGGAGTGCAGGAGGCGAGAGAGGCCGATGTTTTGGCCTTTGCGTCCCTAGTAGCCCGGCGCAGGATATTGTTAATGTGTAAAGAAGCCAAGTCCCCCGGGGTGGAGACCTGGATAAATGACATGGCAGGGTTTATAAAGCTAGAGCGGATTAAGTTCGTTCTAAGGGGGTCGGCTCAAGGGTTCACCAGGCGGTGGCAACCGTTCGTCGAATACCTCGCAGAAAGATAGATGGAATGGAAAAAAGAAGGCAGCAGCAGCAGCCCAGGATCGGGGGAGGGGGGGAGGGGGGGGGGGGGGGAGGGGGGGAGGAGGAACCAGAAGGACTCTCAGGGTTGTTAATATATACTGTATAATATGTATAGGTCGTTGCGACAGATAATTATATATTGGACTGTTAAATTATATTTTTGGAGAGTGTTACTTGTGATAAGGCAGTTGCCAATTAGGGTTAGTTTTCATTTTTGTTATTTATTATTAATTCATTTTTTGTTTATAAAATAGGTCATTGTTATTTGTGTTGTTATAATATTGTGTAAAGGATGCACAATGTACTGTGTTGGTTGACCAAAAATTTTCAATAAAATATTTATTAAAAAAAAGAAAGCATTCTATCTGGCTGCATCACAGCCTGGTATGGCAACTGCATGGCCCAAGACCGCAAGAAACTTCAGAGAGTCGTGAACACAGCTCAGTCCTTCACACAAACCCGCCTCCCATCCTTTGACTCTATCTACCTCCCACTGCCTGGGGAAAGCGGGCAGCATAATCAAAGACCCCTCCCACCCGACTTACTCACTCTTCCAACTTCTTCCATTGGGCAGGAGATACAAATGTCTAAGAACACGCACAAACAGATTCAAAAACAGCTTCTTCCCCACTGTCACCAGACTCCTAAACAACCATCTTATGGACTGACCTGGTTGATACTGCACTCCTGTATGCTTCACCCAATGGTGGTGACTATGTATTTACATTGGGTACCTTGTAATGCCCTATTTTGTACTTTATTTTCTCTTCATGTACTAAATGATCTGTTTGAGCTGCTCAAAGAAAAATACTTTTCACTGTACCTTGGTACACGTGACAATAAACAAATCCAGTCCAATTGAACCCAGGGTGTTGGCCTTCCTCTGTATCACAAACCAGCTGTCCAGCCAACTGAGCTACACCAGCCCCATGATCAGGTACTGTTTTGAGCTGGGCAGTATCAGTGTCGACACCAGTGAGTCAGCAGCCTGCTCTCCTGGGGGGGGAACACGCAACAACAATTCCGGGAATACAAATCATGACAGCACATGCTCAAAGTAATTTCTCATCGGTAAGAGCGACTGTGTTCCCCTGCCAAGTCTTTTTAAAATCCATGCAGTAGAATCAAAAGTCGACGTGTGAGTTGGATAAAAAATGTTTCTCATTTCGAACAGGTTGAGCAGATAATGGCAGGAATTCATTTAGAATTAATTCGAGGCTGAAACCAGATTGCATGGAATTTCAGTCCATTCTGACACATGTATTTGGAAGGCTGCAGAATGATTTTAATTTATTCATTCAGGGGGTGTGGGGGTTGGTGGCTAGACCAGCATTTAGTGCCCATCCCTAATTGCCCTTCCGAAGGTGGTGATGAGCTGCCTTTTTGAACCGCTGCAGTCCATGTGGTGTAGGCACACCCGCATTGCTATAAGGAGTGAGTTCCAGGATTTTGACCCAGCGACAGCGAAGGAACGGCGATATATTTTGATGTCAGAATGGTGGGTGGCTTGGAGGAGAACCTCTAGGTGGTGGTGTTCCCATGGTTTTGCTGCCCTTGTTCTTCTAGATGGTCGTGGTCATAGGTTTGGAAGGTGCTGTCCAAGAAGCTTTGGTGAGTTCCTGCAGTCCATCTTGTAGATGGTACACTTTGATGCGACAATGGAAGGAGTGAATATTGATGGTAATGGATGGGGTGCCAATAAAGCAGACTGTTTTGACCTAGATGGTGTCAAACCTCCTCTTGAGTATTGTTGGAGCTGCACTCATCCAGGCAAAGGAGAGTATTCTATCACAATCCTAACTTGTGCCTTATGGATTGATGACATGCTTTGGGGAGTCAAGAGCTGATTTACCGGCTGCAGAATTCCTAGCCTCTGACCTACATTTGTAGCCACAGTATTTATATGATTAGTCCAGTTCAGTTTCTGGTCAATGGTAACCCCAAGGTTGTTGAAAGGGGGTGACTCAGTGGGGTCAAATGGTGATGATTAGGTTCTCTCTTGCTGGCGACAGTTATTTCTTGGCACTAGTGGGGTGCAAATGTTATTTGTCACTTGCTCACCAAAGCCTGGCTATTGTCCAGATATTGTTACATTGGCACACAAACAGTCTCAGTATCTGCGGAGTCACTAATGGTGCTGAAGATTGTTCAATCATTAGCGAATATCTCCACTTCTGACCGTATGATGGAGGGAAGGTAATTGAAGTAGCTGAAGATGGTTGGGCCTAGGACCCTGAGAGCTCATGCACTGATGTCCTGGAGCTGAGATGACTGACCTCCAACAATCATAATCCTTTCCTTCATGCCAGGTGTGACTCCAACCAGCAGAGAAATCCTCCCCCCCCCACCCCCCCCATTTCTATTGGACCATAAGACATAGGAACATAATTAGGCCACTCGGCCCATTGAGTCTGCTCTGCCATTCAATCATGGCTGATATTTTTCTCATCCCCATTCTCCTGCCTTCTCCCCATTACCCCTGATCCCCTTATTAATCAAGAAGCTATCTATCTCTGTCTTAAAGACACTCAGTGAATTGGCGTCCACAGCCTTCTGCGGCAAAGAGTCCCACAGAATCACCATCATGTAGCTGAAGAAATTCGTCCTCATCTGTTTAAAGGATCGTCCCTTTGGTCTGAGATTGTGTCCTCTGCTTCTAGTTTTTCCTACAAGTGGAAACGTCCTCTCCACGTCCATGCTATCCAGGCCTCGCAGTATCCTGTAAGTTTCAATAAGATCCACCCTCATCCTTCTAACTCCAACAAGTACAGACCCAGAGTCCTCAACCATTCCTCATACGACAAGCTCCTCATTCCAGGGATCATTCTTGTGAACCTCCTCTGGACCCTTTCCGAGGCCAGCACATCCTTCCTTAGATATGGGATGCAAAACTGCTCACAATACTCCAAATGGGGTCTGACCAGAGCCTTACATGGCTTCAGAAGTACATCCCTGGTCTTGTGTTCTAGCCCTCTCGACATGAATGCTAACATTGCATTTGCCTTCCTAACTGCTGACTGAACCTGCACATTAACCTTAAGAAAATCGTGAACAAGGACTTCCAAGTCCCTTTGTGCTTCTGATTTCCTAAGCATCTCCCCATTTAGACAATAATCTATGCCTCCATTTCTCCTTCCAAAGTAACCTCACACTTTTCCACATTGTATTCCATCTGCCACTTCTTTGCCCACTCTCTTAGCCTGTCCAGGTGCTTCTGCAGCCAGCCTGTTTCCTCAATACTACCTGTCCCTCTACAGATCTTTGTATCATCTGCAAACTTAAGAACCATGCCTTCAGATGTTCCAAGATGGCGCCGGAGCGAGGCGACTCTCTGCGAGCTCTCCCAAACAGATCAACTTTTTACTTAACCTATATTCGTTCTAATCTTTTAAAAATTAACTCTAAAACTAACATTACTAACCTCTCTCTCTTATCTTCTCTTGCAGGCTTGAACATCCTCCGAGGCCCGTGGAGACCTTTTGACCCAACCCGACCTGACCACTGCAACCTGGAAGAAGATCGGGCCCAAACCGGAAGTGAAGCCCCAACTTCGATTTGGAGCCAACCCGGACCTCGGAGAAACCGGCCTAACTACCGACACCAGCCCCCGGATCGCCTTGCCCAGTCCCCGGAGCTCCCGACCCGACCCCCGACGGCAAGACTCGGCCCAACGCGACCCCCAGAGACCCGCCCAGCGACCCAACCCGGAGAGGCCCGCCCAACAACCCAACCTACCTGGTGATGGAAGAAAGAAAAATCCACGTGGAGGCTCGACCGGACCTACTTCAAGATCCGACCCCAGGAGCGCCCAGGGAGGGAACAGACCATGGGGCTCAGCCCAACCTGCCTCAGGAAGCCCCTGCCCATGACCCAGGACCCCCGAAACGGTGGAGACCCCGTGCGAGGACCCGAACGCGCTGCAAGGTATTCCCGCGCCCGCAGAACGCCGGGACCCATCCAGATCGCAAACATGCCCCCCTAGCAGCCCCTCTCCCTCAACCAGCGCCCGGGATCCTGCCAGACATGACCCCAGATACGTAAACAGCGCCCTGGTCCCCCCCAGTGCCCTGGACCCCGCCAGACGCGACCACCTACCGTCCACAAGAGCTGACATCTGCCATCGGATCCCAGGATCATCCAGCAGCAGCCGCCAACCGAGGAAGTGAGGGAAACGCGGCGCTCTGCAGGTTAGACTGAAGCAACGCGGTTTCAGGACCCCTCTCCCCAGCATACTCCTGGCAAACGTCCAAGTGATCGAAAACAAGCTGGATGAACTTAATGCCAGACTTACCTCTCAGAGTGTGCTCTGTTTCACAGAGACATGGCTCACCCCCACCTCACCGGACTGTGCCATACAACCTGAAGGCTTCTCAATTCACTGGGCGGACCGCACGGCATCATCAGGCAAAGCGAAGGGCGGAGGGGTTTGCCTCCTCATCAACTCCTCCTGGTGCTTGGATGTGGCAACTCTGGTGACCTACTGCTCCCCAGACCTGGAATACCTGACCGTGAAGTGCCGCCCATATTATCTTCCACGTGAGTTCACTTACTTCAGCCATCATCACGGCGGTCTACATCCCACCCCAGGCAGAAGTGAGGAAGGCGCTGGACGAACTATACACAGTAATAAACAACTACGAAACAGAACACCCGGAGGCCTTGTTCATCGTGGCCGGAGACTTCAACAAGGCCAACCTCAAGAGTGTACTACCAAAATTCCACCAGCACATCTCCTGTCCCACCAGGGGCGACAACACTCTTGACCACTGCTACTAAAAAATCAAGGGCGCTTACCGTTCCATCCCCCGACCGCACTTTGGGAAATCAGACCATAAGACGGTGCTCCTTCTCCTGGCATACAAGCAGAAACTCAAGCGGGAGAATCCAGCTAAGAAGGTTGTGCAGTGCTGGTCCGAGGAGACAGAAGAGCTCTTACGTGACTGCTTAGAGACAGTGGACTGGTCCATATTTAAGAACTCAGCGACCAACTTAAATGAGTATGCCACCACCGTCACAGACTTCATCAGCAAATGTGTGGACGACTGCATGCCAAAGAAAGCAGTACGTGCATTCCCCAACCGGAAACCAGGCTCAATCGCGAGATTGACTCCCTACTGAAGGACAGATCTGAGGTGTTAAGTCAGACGACGCTGACCTATACAAGAAATCCAGGTACGACCTCCGCAAAGCCATCAGAGACGCCAAGAGAGAATATCAAACCAAGCTAGAGTCACAGACAGAATCTCGGCGGTTGTGGCAAGAACTAAGCAACATAACGAGCTTCAAAGCGAAGCCGAATAGTATCTCTGGCAGCAGCGCACCCCTCCCCTATGAACTCAATGCATTCTATGCTCGGTTCGAGCAGGTAACCAACAATCCGCTGTCGAATGCCCCAGCAGCCCATAATTCACCCATACCCACCATCACAGCTTCCGAAGTCAGATTGGCCTTCCTGAAAGTGAACCCACGGAAGGCGACGGGCCCGGACGGGATCCCTGGTCGTGCACTCAGAGCCTGCGCGGACCAGCTGGCAGAGGTATTCGCGGACATTTTTAACCTGTCCCTACTCCACTCCGAGGTCCCCACCTGCTTCAAGAAGCCCACCATCATACCGGTACCAAAGAAGAACCAGGCAACGTGCCTCAATGACTACCGACCAGTGGCCCTGACTCCAGTCGTAATGAAGTGCTTCGAGAGGTTGATCATGAAGCGCATCACCTCCATACTCCCAGAACACTTTGATCCACTGCAATTCGCATACCGCTGCAACCGGTCCACATCAGATACCATTTCCCTGGCCCTACACTCATCCCTAGAGCATCTCGAAAACAAGGACTCCTACATCAGACTCCTATTTATTGACTACAGCTCCGCCTTCAACACCATAATCCCAGCCAAGCTCATATCAAAGCTCCAAAACCTAGGACTTGGCTCCCCACTCTGCAACTGGATCCTCAATTTTCTGACCAACAGACCACAATCAGTAAGAATGAATAACAACACCTCCTCCACAATAGTCCTCAACACCGGCGCCCGCAAGGCTGCGTACTTAGCCCCCTACTCTACTCCCTGTACACACACGACTGCGTGGCAAAACTTGGTTCCAACTCCATCTACAAGTTTGCTGACGATACGACCATAGTGGGCCGGATCTCGAATAACGACGAGTCCGAATACAGGAGAAAGATAGAGAATCTAGTGGAGTGGTGCAGCGACAACAATCTCTCCCTCAATGCCAGCAAAACTAAAGAGCTGGTAATTGACTTCAGGAAGCAAAGTACTGTACACACCCCTGTCAGCATCAACGGGGCCGAGGTGGAGATGGTAGCAGTTTCAAATTCCTAGGGGTGCACATCTCCAAATATCTGTCCTGGTGCACCCACATCGACGCTACCACCAAGAAAGCACAACAGCGCCTATACTTCCTCAGGAAACTAAGGAAATTTGGCATGTCCACATTAACCCTTACCAACTTTTACAGATGCACCATAGAAAGCATCCTATCGGGCTGCATCACAGCCTGGTATGGCAACTGCTCGGCCCAGGACCGCAAGAAACTTCAGAGAGTCGTGAACACCGCCCAGTCCATCACACAAACCTGCCTCCCATCCATTGACTCCATCTACACCTCCCACTGCCTGGGGAAAGCGGGCAGCATAATCAACGATCCCTCCCACCCAGCTTACTCACTCTTCCAACTTCTTCCATCGGGCAGGAGATACAGAAGTCTCAGAACACGCACGAACAGACTCAAAAACAGCTTCTTCCCCACTGTCACCAGACTCCTAAATGACCCTCTTATGGACTGACCTCATTAACACTACACCCTGTATGCTTCATCCGATGCCAGTGCTTATGTAGTTACATTGTATATGTTGTGATGCCCTATTATGTATTTTCTTTTATTCCCTTTTCTTCTCATGTACTTAATGATCTGTTGAGCTGCTCGCAGAAAAATACTTTTCACTGTACCTCGGTGCACGTGACAATAAACAAATCCAATCCAATCCAATCCAGTTCCTTCTTCCAGATCATTCATGTATATTGTGAAAAGTTGTGGTCCCAGCAGCGACACCTGAGGCACACCACTAGTCACCGGCTGCCATCCTGAAAAAAAACCCTTCATCCCCACTCTGCCTTCTGCCGTGAGCCAATCCTCTATCCATGCCAGGATCTTACCCTTAACACCATGGGCTCTTAACTTAGTTAAGATCCCACCTCATCCTTCTAAACTCCAACGAGTACAGACCCAGAGTCCTCAACCATTCCTCATACGACATTCTTCCAGCAGAGCGGGCAGAGAGGGGAGCGATTTTTGCAGGGGGGAGCTGGAAGGAAACCGGAAGTCGGCCGTGGGGAGACTTGGGAAGGTTGTAGTACCCAATAAATTTGAACGGTGAGGAAACCCGAGACACTACACATGTAGTGTCTCCCACGCTCCCTCCTCCTCTAACCTAAAACAAAAAGACTCAGTGCTGTGAGCAGGCAAGCTATTTACTTTATTTTTTCATTTTTACTTTGAGACTAAGTAGATGCGATGGCAGCTAGGGCAGTGGAATGTTCCTCCTGCAGAATGTTCGAGGTAAGGGAGACCACCGGTGTCCTTGCTGACTTCACCTGCGGGAAGTGCAGCCATCTCCAGTTCCTCACAGGCCGTGTTAGGGAACTGGAGCTGGAGCTGGATGAACTGGGGATCATTCGGGAAGCTGAGGGGGTGATAGATAGAAGCTAACATAGTTACATCTGAGAACAAAGGTAGCTGGGTAACAGTTAGAGGTGGGAAGAGGAGGAAGCAGTCAGTGCAGGGATTCCCTGTGGTCGTTCCTCTCAACAACAAGTGTACCACTTTGGATACTGTTGGGGGATTACCTAGCAGGGGTAGGCTGCAGTGACCGGGTCTCTGGCACGAGGTCCGGCTCTGGGGCTCAGAAGGGAAGGGGGGAGGTAAGGAGAGCAGTAGTTATAGGGGACTCAGTAGTTAGAGATACAGACAGGCGGTTCTGTGGGCACGGCTGAGACTCCTGGATGGTTTGTTGCCTCCCGGGTGCCAGGGTCCATGATGTCTCGGATCGTGTCTTCATAATCCTTAAGGGGGAGGGGGAGCAGCCAAACGTCGTGGTGCACATTTGTACCAACGACATAGGTAGGAAAAGGGGTGTGGATGTAATAAACAAGTTTAGGGAGTTAGGCTGTAAGTTAAAAGCCAAGACAGACAGAGTTGTCATCTCTGATTTGTTGCCGGTGCCACATGATAGCGAGGCTAGGAATAGGGAGAGAGTGCAGTTGAACACGTGGCTGCAGGAATGGTGTAGGAGGGAGGGCTTCAGGTATCTGGATAATTGGAGCGCATTCTGGGGAAGGTGGGACCTGTACAAGCAGGACGGGTTGCATCTGAACCAGAGGGGCACCAATACCCTGGGAGGGAGGTTTTTTAGTACTCTTCGTGAGGGTTTAAACTAATTTGGCAGGGGAATGGGAACCGGAATTGTAGTCCAGCAACTAAGGTAGCTGATGTTCTGGACGTCAAAGCGTGTAGTGAGGAAGTGGGGAAGGTAACACTGACAAAGGAGAGTACTTGCAGGCACGGAGATGGGTTGAAGTGTGGATACTTCAACGCAAGAAGCATCAGGAATAAGGTGGGTGAACTTAAGGCATGGATCGGTACTTACGACTACGATGTGGTGTCCATCACGGAAACTTGGATAGAAGGGGGGCAGAAATGGTTGTTGGAGATTCCTGGTTATAGATGTTTCAATAAGATTAGGGAGGGTGGTAAAAGTGGTGGTGGGGGGGGGGGGGGGGGGGGGGGCATTGTTAATTAGAGATAGTATAACAGCTGCAGAAAGGCAGTTTGAGGAGGATCTGCCTACTGAGGTAGTATGGGTTGAAGTCAGAAATAGGAAAGGAGCAGTCACCTTGTTGGGAGTTTTCTATAGCCCCCCCCCCCCCCAATAGCAGCAGAGATGTGGAGGAACAGATTGGGAAACAGATTTTGGAAAGGTGCAGAAGTCACAGGGTAGTAGTCATGGGTGACTTCAACTTCCCAAATATTGAGTGGAAACTCTTTAGATCAAATAGTTTGGATGGGGTGGTGTTTGTGCAATGTGTCCAGGAAGCTTTTTTAACACAGTATGTAGATTGTCTGACCAGAGGGGAGACCATATTGGATTTGGTACTTGGTAATGATGGATTTGTTAGTGGAGGAGCATTTTGGAGATAGTGACCACAATTCTGTGACTTTCACTTTAGTAATGGAGAGGGATAGGTGCGTGCAACAGGGCAAGGTTTACAATTGGGGGAAAGGTAAATACGATGCTGTCAGACAAGAACTGAAGTGCATGAGTTGGGAACATAGGCTGTCAGGGAAGGACACAATTGAAATGTGGGACTTGTTCAAGGAACAGATACTACGTGTCCTTGATGTGTATGTCCCTGTCAGGCAGGGAAGAGATGGTCGAGTGAGGGAACCATGGTTGACAAGAGAGGTTGAATGTCTTGTTAAGAGGAAGAAGGATACTTATGTAAGGCTGAGGAAACAAGGTTCAGACAGGGCACTGCAGGGACACAAGATAGCCATGAGGGAACTGAAGAAAGGGATTAGGAGAGCTAAGAGAGGGCATGAAAAATCTTTGGCGGGTAGGATCAAGGAAAATCCCAAGGCCTTTTACACATATGTGAGAAATATGAGAATGACTAGAGCGAGGGTAGGTCCGATCAAGGACAGTAGCGGGAGATTTTGTATTGAGTCTGAAGAGATATGAGAGGTCTTGAACGAGTACTTTTCTTCACTTTTTACGAATGAGAGGGGCCATATTGTTGGAGAGGACAGTGTGAAACAGACTGGTAAGCTCGAGGAGATACTTGTTATGAAGGAAGATGTGTTGGGCATTTTGAAAAACTTGAGGATAGACAAGACCTCCGGGCCTGATGGGATATATCCAAGGATTCTATGGGAAGCAAGAGTTGAAATTGCAGAGCCATTGGCAATGATCTTTTCGTCCTCACTGTCAACAGGGGTGGTACCAGGGGATTGGAGAGTGGCGAATGTCGTGCCCCTGTTCAAAAAAGGGAATATGGATAACCCTGGGAATTACAGGCCAGTTAGTCTTACTTCGGTGGTAGGCAAAGTAATGGAAAGGGTACTGAGGGATACGATTTCTGAGCATCTGGAAAGACACTGCTTGATTAGGGATAGTCAGCACGGATTTGTGAGGGGTAGGTCTTGCCTCACAAGTATTATTGAATTCTTTGAGGAGGTGACCAAGCATGTGGATGAAGGTAAAGCAGTGGATGTAGTGTACATGGATTTTAATAAGGCATTTGATAAGGATTCCCATGGTAGGCTTATGCAGAAAGTAAGGAGGCATGGGATAGTGGGAAATTTCGCCAGCTGGATAACGAACTGGCTAACCGATAGAAGTCAGAGAGTGGCAGTGGATGTAGTGTACATGGATTTTAGTAAGGCATTTGATAAGGTTCCCCATGGTAGGATTATGCAGAAAGTAAGGAGACATGGGATAGTGGGACATTTGGCCAGTTGGATAATGAACTGGCTAACCGATAGAAGTCAGAGAGTGATGGTGGATGGCAAATATTCAGCCTGGAGCTCAGTTACCAGTGGTGTAACTCAGGGATCAGTTCTGGGTCCTCTGCTGTTTATAGTTTTTCATTAATGACTTGGATGAGGGAGTTGAAGGGTGGGTCAGTAAATTTGCAGACGATACGAAGATTGGTGGAGTAGTGGATAATGTGGAGGGCTGTTGTCGGCTGCAAAGAGACATTGATAGGATGCAGAGCTGGGCTGAGAAGTGGCAGATTGAGTTTAACCCTGAAAAGTGTGAGGTTGTCCATTTTGGAAGGACAAATATGAATGCGGAATACAGGGTTCTTGGCAATGTGGAGGAGCAGAGAGATCTTGGGGTCTATGTTCATAGATCTTTGAAAGTTGCCACTCAAGTGGATAGAGCTGTGCAGAAGGCCTATGGTGTGCTAGCGTTCATTAGCAGAGGGATTGAATTTAAGAGCCGTGAAGTGATGATGCAGCTGTACAAAACCTTGGTGTGGTAGTATGCATTAGGGGTCATGTGGGACTGTGAAGCCGTGATGCCATTGGCTGACAGATCCCGGGTCCTGGTTGGCTGTTGATCTCTAGCTCCGTCCTGAAGGCGGAGTATAAGAACCAGGAGTTCTCCCCGCAGCTCCAGTCTGTTGCTGAACTGCGGGGAACAAGTCACGCTTAATAAAGCCTCATCGACTTCATCTCTATTCGTCTCTCGTAAGTCATTGTGCGCTACAATTTATTAAGCGTGCTTAAAGAACTATGGAGCTCAGGATCGCCCCGGAATGCCTGAGGATCAGCCCCCACGCAGTGAACTCAGCAGCAGTTTTTAAACACTGGCAAGCTTGTTTCGAAGGCTACCTCCGAACGGCCCCCGGCCGGATCACAGAAGACCAGAAACTGCAGGTCCTGCATTCGAGGGTAAGCCCGGAAATTTACCCTCTCATAGAAGACGCAGAGGATTTCCAGACGGCGTTCGCAGCACTAAAGAGCATCTATGTTCGCCCAGTGAACCAGGTCTACGCACGCTACCAACTCGCAACGAGACGGCAAAGTCCCGGAGAATCGCTAGACGAATTCTACGCCGCGCTGCTAATTTTGCGACGGGCCTGCAGCTGCCCGCCGGTAAACACGGCTGAACACACGGACATGTTAATTCGCGATGCGTTTGTGGCAGGTATGAACTCTCCCCAAATCCGCCAAAGACTGTTAGAAAAAGAGTCGCTAGGACTCTCAGAGGCACGGGCCCTCGCAGCTTCCCTAGATGTGGCCGCGCAAAACGCCCGCGCGTACGGCCCCGAACGCGCGGCAGCCCCTTGGGCTCCGTGGACCCCCGTCGCGACAAACCCCCCCCCCTCACAGGCTTGCGCGGTTCAGACGCCAGGTCATCCCGGGGGGGCCCGCTGCTATTTCTGCGGGCAGGCGAAACACCCCCGGCAGCGCTGCCCGGCCCGCGCAGCGATTTGCAAGAGCTGCGGCAAAAAGGGCCATTTCGCGGCTGTGTGCCGGTCCCGGGGGGTCGCCGCAATCCCCGGAGAAGAAAGAGTCCAGCGCATCCCAAACGCTCCCCAACCCCCCCCAGCGCCCCATGTGCGACCAGCAGGCGCCGCCATCTTGGGTCCCGGCCACCACGAGGGGAGGATGGGCGCCGCCATCTTGTGACCCCCAGCCATGTGCGATGCATGGGGGTGGCCATTTTGTCCACCCCCGCCGCCATCTTGGGACTCCCCAGCCATGTGCGATGCATGGGGGCGGCCATTTTGTCCACCCCCGCCGCCATCTTGGACGACAACAAAGGACCCCAGCACCGACGGCTCCACGGGGTTCGAAGAAGACGCTGAGACACTGCGACCACATCTGGCCTCGGTGACGCTGGACCAAGTACGGCCCCGGACGCTCCAGACGACGACAACAACGGTGCTGATCAACGGACACGAGACACCATGCCTGATCGACTCCGGGAGCACCAAAAGTTTCATCCACCCCGACATGGTAAGACGCTGTTTCTTGACCATCCGCCCAAGTATGCAAAAGATTTCCCTAGCTGCAGGATCCCACTCCGTATAGATCAAAGGGCTCTGCATAGTGACCCTAACGGTGCAAGGGAGGGAGTTTAGAAACTACAGGCTCTACGTCCTTCCCCAACTCTGCACGCCCACATTACTGGGATTAGACTTCCAGTGAAACCTGCAGAGCCTAACATTCCAATTCGGCGGCCCAATACCCCCACTCACTATCTGTGGCCTCGCAACCCTCAAAGTTGAATCCCCATCCTTGTTTGCAAACCTCACCCCGGATTGCAAACCCGTCGCCACTAGGAGCAGACGGTACAGCGCCCAGGACCGGACATTTATTTGGTCCGAAGTCCAGCGGTTGCTGAAGGAAGGCATAATCCAGGCCAGCAATAGTCCCTGGAGAGCACAGGTGGTAGTAGTAAAGACAGGGGAGAAGCAAAGGATGGTCATAGACTATAGCCAGACCATCAACAGGTACACACAGCTAGATGCGTACCCTCTCCCCCGCATATCCGACATGGTCAATCGGATTGCCCAATATAAGGTCTTCTCCACCGTGGACCTCAAGTCCGCCTACCACCAGCTCCCCATCCGCCCAAGTGACCGCAAGTACACAGCCTTCGAGGCAGACGGGCGACTATACCACTTCCTAAGGGTCCCATTTGGCGTCACAAACGGGGTCTCGGTCTTCCAACGGGAGATGGACCGAATGGTTGATCAACACGGGTTGCAGGCCACGTTCCCGTATCTCGACAACGTAACCATCTGCGGCCACGATCAGCAGGACCACGATGCCAACCTCCAAAAATTCCTCCAGACCGCAAACGCCTTGAACCTCACATACAACGAGGACAAGTGCGTGTTTAGCACAAACCGGCTAGCCATCTTGGGATATGTAGTGCGCAATGGGATAATAGGCCCCGACCCCGAACGCATGCGCCCCCTCATGGAATTCCCCCTCCCGCACTGCTCCAAAGCCCTGAAACGCTGCCTGGGGTTCTTTTCATATTACGCCCAGTGGGTCCCCCAGTACGCAGACAAGGCCCGCCCCCTAATACAGACCACGACCTTCCCCCTGTCGACAGAGGCTCGCCAGGCCTTCAGCCGCATCAAAGCGGATATCGCAAAGGCCACGATGCGTGCCATCGACGAGTCCCTCCCCTTCCAGGTCGAGAGCGACGCCTCTGACGTAGCTCTGGCGGCCACCCTTAACCAAGCGGGCAGACCCGTGGCCTTTTTCTCCCGAACCCTCCACGCTTCAGAAATCCGCCACTCCTCAGCGGAAAAGGAAGCCCAAGCCATAGTGGAAGCTGTGCGACATTGGAGGCATTACCTGGCCGGCTGGAGATTCACTCTCCTCACTGACCAACGGTCGGTAGCTTTTATGTTCGATAATGCACAGCGGGGCAAAATTAAAAATGACAAGATCTTAAGGTGGAGGATCGAGCTCTCCACCTTCACTCTCCACCTTCAACTACGAGATCTTGTACCGTCCCGGAAAGCTGAACGAGCCATCCGATGCCCTATCCCGCGGCACATGTGCCAACGCACAAATAGACCGTCTCCAAACCCTCCACGAGGACCTCTGCCACCCGGGGGTCACTCGGTTCAACCATTTTATAAAGTCCCGCAACCTCCCCTACTCCGTGGAGGAGGTCCGTACAGTCACCAGGAACTGCCACATCTGCGCAGAGTGCAAACCGCACTTTTTCAGGCCGGATAGAGCGCACCTGATCAAAGCTTCCCGTCCCTTTGAACGCCTCAGTCTGGATTTCAAAGGGCCCCTCCCCTCCACCGACCGCAACACATACTTCCTGAACGTGGTGGACGAGTACTCTCGTTTCCCTTTCGCCATCCCCTGCCCCGACATGACAGCAGCCACAGTTATTAAAGCCCTTAGCACCATATTCACACTGTTCGGTTTCCCCGCATATATCCATAGCGACAGGTGTCCTCCTTCATGAGTGACGAGCTGCGCCAGTTCCTGCTCAGCAAGGGTATAGCCTCGAGCAGGACGACCAGCTACAACCCCCGGGGGAATGGGCAAGTAGAGAGGGAGAACGGCATGGTCTGGAAGACCGTCCTACTGGCCCTACGGTCCAGGGATCTCCCAGTTTCACTGTGGCAGGAGGTCCTCCCGGACGCTCTCCACTCCATCCGGTCGCTGCTGTGTACCACCACTAATCAAACGCCCCATGAGCGCCTCCTTGTCTTCCCCAGGAAGTCCTCCTCCGGAACGTCGCTGCCGACCTGGCTGGCGGCCCCAGGACCCATCTTGCTCCGGAAACATGTGCGGGCACACAAGTCGGACCCGTTGGTCGAGGGGGTTCATCTCCTCCACGCGAACCCGCAGTACGCCTACGTGGCATACCCCGACGGCCGACAGGACACGGTCTCCCTGCGAGACCTGCCGCCCGCCGGCAACGCGCACACCCCCCCCCGACACCGATCACCCCCTCCCTGCCACCGGCGCACCCCGCGACCGCCCCCTTCCCGGGAGGATCGGTCCTCCTCCCATGTCCGACCAGGAGCGAAGCAGAAGCAGACACCGTAAAGCTCCCGGAGACGACAATGCTGGAACAAGCACCTGCACCACCACCGGGGCTGAGGCGATCGACAAGGAAGACCAGACCGCCCGCTCGACTCGTGGCATCGGTGTAACACAAGAATGTTGTGGGACTATAACGAGAAGGTTCTGTTCCTCTTACGAATATTGTAAATAGTTCACAAACCCTGTACATAGCCCAGTATAGGGCAAAGTGTAGGGCACTGTAATGACATGCAAAAAGTTTTTTTTTCCTCCCAGGACCAGCCTTGTAAACAAATACCACCATGCGAAGCACCACCCCGCCGGGTTCATTTTTAACAAGGGGTGAATGTGGTAGTATGCATTAGGGGTCATGTGGGACTGTGAAGCCGTGATGCCATTGGCTGACAGATCCCGGGTCCTGGTTGGCTGTTGATCTCTAGCTCCGCCCTGAAGGCGGAGTATAAGAACCAGGAGTTCTCCCCGCAGCTCCAGTCTGTTGCTGAACTGCGGGGAACAAGTCACGCTTAATAAAGCCTCATCGACTTCATCTCTATTCGTCTCTCGTAAGTCATTGTGCGCTACACTTGGTAAGGCCACATTTAGAGTACTGTGTGCAGTTCTGGTCGCCTGAATTTTAGGAAGGATGTGGTAGCTTTGGAAAAGGTGCAAAGGAGATTTACCACGATGTTGCCTGGAATGGAGACTATGTCTTACGAGGAAAGGTTGAGGGTGCTAGGCCTTTTCTCATTAGAACGGAGAAGGATGAGGGGCGACTTGATAGAGGTTTATAAGATGATCAGGGGAATAGATCGAGTAGACAGTCAGAGACTTTTTCCTCGGGTGGAACAAACCATTACAAGGGGACATAAATTTAAGGTGAATGGTGGAAGATATAGGGGGAATGTCAGAGGTAGGTTCTTTACCCAGAGAGTAGTAGGGGCATGGAATGCACTGCCTGTGGAAGTAGTTGAGTCGGAAACATTAGGGACCTTCACGTGGCTAGTGGATAGGTACATAGATTACGGTAGAATGCTGGGGTGTAGATTGATTTGTTCTTAATCTAGGACAAAAGTTTGGTACAACATCGTGGGCCGAAGGGCCCGTTCTGTGCTGTATTTTCTATGTTCTATGTTCTATCTTAACAGTCTCCTGTGCGGCACCTTGTCAAAGGCCTTCCTAAAATCTAAATAAATCACGTCCACTAGTTCTCCTTTGTCTAACTTCCTTGTTACTTCCTCAAGGAACTCTAACAGGTCTGTCAGATATGATCTCCCTGATGCACTATCAATTACGACGAGACAAGAGTAGAGTGTAATCGAGGCTTTATTACACAGAGATGTTTAGCCTCCGTAGCTGCTGCTGAAATGGCTGCAGCTCAGAGAGCCCGCACATTTATACTCCGCCTACTGGGCGGAGCCAGCAGGCAGGGATCTACCCCCGTACCTGTAGTACAGGGGCCTTACCGGAATACACCTCATATGCGGTACATACAATACAACAGTGGTGACTACCACATTCACCCCCTGTTAAAAAAAGTGTACGGCGGGGATGGTGGAAGGCTATTTACATGCAGGCGTTTAACATTTTAGGAAAAGTTTACAAATTCAAACGATCGGGCACCTTGATCCGTCGTTGCGAGCACGCAGTCTCAGTGGCGATTCAGGTGTCGGTTTGGTCGTCGGTGACTCCGGGAGCGTGTCGACCTCATCTTCATCCCCGGGTGGGACCAAGGGGAGGACGGATCGTCCTGGAGCAGGGGCTGCGGTGGGGTGCGCTGGGGGGAGGGAGGGTGGCGCTGGGGCAGAAGGGGGGGTAGGGGGCTGTGGGGACCCAGCTGGTCCCAGGTCCCTGAGGAAGACTGGGTCTTGGTGGCTGTCGGGGTACGCTACGTAGGCGTACTGCAGGTTCGCGTGAAGTAGCTGTACCCTCTCAACCAACGGGTCCACCTTGTGGAGCCGCACGTGCTTGCGGAGGGGAACAGGTCCTGAAGCTGCCAGCTACGTTGGGAGCAAAATCCTGGAGGTGGACTTCCTGGGGAAGGCAGAGACGTTCATGGGGAGTTTCGTTAGTCGCAGTGCAAAGGAGCGACCAAATGGAGTGAAGGGCGTCGGGGAGGACCTCCTGCCAGCGGGAGGCCGGGAGATTTCTGGACCGTAGGGCCAGCTGGACGGCCTTTCAGACCGTCCCATTCTCCCGCTCTACTTGCCCGTTTCCCCGGGGGTTGTAGCTAGTCGTCCTGCTCGAGACACTGCCCCTGCTGAGCAGGTACTGACACAGCTCATCGCTCATAAATGAGGATCCCCGGTCGCTGTGGACATAGGCGGGGAAACCGAACAGAGCGAAGATGGTGTTGAGGGCTTCGATGACGATGGCAGACGGCATGGGCTGGCGATAGGGAATCTGGAATATTCGTCGACCACGTTAAGAAAGTACGTGTTTCGGTCAGTGGAGGGGAGGAGCCCTTTGAAATCCACGCTGAGGCATTCAAAGGGGCGGGAGGCCTTCACCAGGTGCACACGGTCTGGCCGGTAGAAGTGCGGTTTACACTCCGGGCAGACTTGGCAATCTCTGGTGACAGCCCTGACTTCCTCAATGGAGTAGGGCAGATTGCAGGCCTTTATGAAGTGATAAAAACGGGTGACCCCTGGATGACAGAGATCATCATGCAGGGTCCGGAGTCGGTCCACTTGTGCGCTGGCACATGTACCTCGGGATAGGGCATGGTGGGACTCGTTGAGCTTACCGGGGTGATACAAAATCTCATAATTGTAGGTGGAGATCTCGATCCTCCATCTCAAGATCTTATCATTTTTGATCTTACCCCGCTGTGTGTTGTTGAACATGAAGGCAACCGACCGTTGGTCAGTGAGGAGAGTGAATCTCCTGCCGTCCAGGTAATGCCTCCAATGCCGCACAGCTTCTACTATGGCTTGGGCCTCCTTTTCGACGGAGGAGTGCCGAATTTCGGAGGCATGGAGGATGCGGGAAAATAATGCCACGGGCTTGCCTGCCTGGTTGAGGGTGGCGGCCAGAGCGACGTCTGATGCATTGCTCTCGACTTGGAAAGGGAGCATCTCGTGGACGCGTGGATCGCGGCCTTGGCGATGTCGGCCTTGATACGGTCGAAGGCCTGGTGAGCCTCGGCCAGCAGTGGGAAAACGGTGGAGTGGATGAGTGGGCCGGCCTTGTCCGCATAGTTAGGGACCCACTGGGCATAGTACGAGAAGAACATCAGGCATCGCTTGAGGGCCTTGGGGCAGTGGGGAAGGGGGAGTTCCATGAGGGGGCGCATGCGATCGGGGTCGGGCCCTAGACCTCCGTTTGAACCACATAGCCGAGGATGGCTAGTCGGTTCGTGCTGAACACGCACTTCTCCTTGTTGTAGGTTAGGTTGAGGAGTTTAGCGGTGTGGAGGAATTTGGAAAGATTAGCGTCATGGTCCTGCTGGTCGTGGCCGCAGATGACGACGTTATCCAGGTACGGAAAGGTGGCCCGCAGTCTGTGCCGGTCAACCATTCGGTCCATCTCCCGTTGGAAGACCGAGACCCCGTTAGTGACGCCAAAGGAAACCCTAAGGAAGTGACAAAGACGGCCGTCCGCTTCAAACGCGGTGTAGGGGCGGTCAGCCTTGCGAATGGGGAGCTGGTGGTCGGCAGATTTCAGATCTGGTACTGTGCAATCTGGTTGACCATATCAGATATGTGTGGGAGGGGGTACGCGTCGAGCTGAATGTACCGATTGATGGTCTGACCATCCTGTTTTACTTCCCAGTTTTCACAACTACCACTTGGGCTCTCCAGGAGCTGTTGCTGGCCTTGATAATACATTTCCGCAGCAGCCGCTGGACCTCAGATCTGATGAAGCTCTTGTCCTGGGCATTGTACCATCTGCTCCTTGTGGCGACGGATTTGCAATCCAGGGTGAGGTTTGCTAACAGAGAAGGCGGGTCGACCTTAAGGGTTGTGAGACCGCAGGCAGTAAGGGGTGGTAGGGGCCCGCCAAATTTCAGGGTTAGGCTCTGAAGGTTGCACTGGAAGTCCAGGCCGAGTAGCAAGGCAACGCAGAGGTTGGGGAGGACATAGAGCCGGAAGCCGCTGAACTCTACGCCCTGGATGGTGAGGGTGGCGGTGCAGCATCACCGGATCACCATGGAGCAGGGGTCCTGAGGTGGGGAAGATGGCGGCGCCCCCATGGGGCGCACGCGGCGGGCGGCGTTAAAGATGGCGGCACCCACAGGCCGCACGTGTCCTGAGGCAGGCAAGGCGGCGGCGCCCATGGGCCGCACATGTTGTGAGGCGAGCAAGGTGGCGGCGCCCATGGACCGCACGTGGTCTGAGGCGAGGAAGGTGGCGACGTCCACGAGTCGCACGTGGGGGGGGTGCAGGGACAATAGCGCCGATCGAGCGGGCCTGGCACACAGCAGCGAAATGTCCTTTCTTTCTGCAGGCCTTGCAGAGCGCGCTCTGCGCCGGGCAGCGTGCCGGGGGTGTTTTGTCTGTCCACAGAAGTAGCACTTGGGTCCCCCGGGGTTGGTTCGCTGCCGCGCGGCACAGGCCTGGGATTGGCTGGGGGCGATCGCTGGTGGGGTCCACGATGTGGTGTTCGCTGGCAGGGTCCACGATGCCCAGGAGGGGTGGGCCGTGCGGTCGGGGGCATACGCCTGTACATTGCGTGAGGCGACTGTGAGCGAGATCGCTACTTTCTTGGTCGCCGCGGGGTTGAGGGTAGCCCCTTCTAAGAGGCGCAGGCGGATGTAAGCTGACTCTATGCTCGTAACAAATGCGTCTCTAGGTAGCAGGTCAGAATGTTCAACGGCCGAAACGGCCTGGCAATCGCAGTCCCTCGCGAGGGCATGCAGGGCATGCCAGAAATCTTCCACAGATTCACTGGGGAGTTGTTGCCGCGTGGACAGTAGGTGCCTGGCGTAGATTTTGTTGGCCTGCTGAGCGTAGTTCTCCTTCAGTAGCGCCATGGCTTCAGCGTAGGTAGGCGCATCCCGGATGAGGGGAAAGATAAAGGAGCTCAGCCGCATGTACAGAATCTGGAGCTTCTGTGCCTCTGAGGGTGGTTCTGTCGCAGATCCGATGTAGGCTTCGAAGCAAGCTAACCAATGTGCGAAGGCTGACTTGGCGTTGTCAGCTTGAGGATGCAGCTGCAGGCGATCTGGCTTGATGCGCAGATCCATCGTTGTAAAATCTCTGTGTAATAAATTGATGCACTATCAATTACGACGAGACGGGAGTAGAGAGTAATCGAGACTTTATTGCGCAGAGATGTGTGGCCTCCTACAGCTGCTGCCGAAATGGCTGCAGTTCGGAGAGCACACAGTTATACTCCACCTACTGGATGGAGCCAGCAGGCAGGGAACTACCCCCGTACCTATAGTACATTGGCCTTACCGTAATACTCCTCATATGCGGTACATACAATACAACAGTGGTGACTACCACACTCCCCTTGACGAAGTTGTGCTGACTCAGTCCTGTTATATCATGCACTTCCAAGTACTCTGCGATCTCATCTTTAATAATGGACTCTAAAATCTTACCAATGACCGAAGTCAGCCTCACCGGCCTGTAATTTCCTGTCTTCTGCCTCCCTCCCTTCTGAAACAGTGGTGTTACATTAGCCACTTTCCAGTCCTCTGGGACCCTTTCTCCCTCCAGTGATTCCTGAAAGATCACCACCAATGCTTCCACAATCTCCTCAGTAATCCCTTTTTGAACCCTGGGGTGTAGTCCATCCGGTCCAGGTGATTTATCCACCTTCAGACCTTTCAGTTTCCCCAGAACCTTCTCCTTAGTGATGGTCACTGTACTCACCTCTGCCCCCTGGTTCTCCTAGAGCTCTGGCATCCCACTGGTGTCTTCCACCGTGAAGACTGATGCAAAGTAACTATTCAGTTCCTCTGCCATTTCTTTGTTTCCTATTATTACTTCTCCAGCCCACATTTTCCAATGGGCCAATGTCTATTTTTGCCTCTCTCTTACATTTTATATATTGAAAAAAACTCTTCCTATCTTCCTTTATATTACTAGCGACCTTGCACTCATATTTCATCTTCTCTCCCCTATTGCTTTTTTAGTTGTCCTATGCTCGTTTTTAAAGGCTTCCCAATCCTCTGGCTTCCCACTAATCCTCACCATTTTGTATGCTTTTTCTTTAGTCCTTGACTTCCCTCATCAGCCATGAATGACTTGAGCTCTCCTTAGCATGTTTCCTCCTCCTTGGGATGAATTTCTGTTGTGCCTCCCTAATAACCCACAAAAACTCCTGCCATTGCTGTTCCACTGTCTTCCCTGCTCGGCTCCTTTTCCAATCAATTCTGGTCAGCTCCTCCCTCATGTCTTTGTCGTTACCCTTATTTAATTGTAATACCGTTCCATCTGATTGCAGCTTCTCCCTCTCAAACTGCAGGGTAAATTTTATCATATTGTGGTCACTGCTCCCTAAGGGTTCCTTCACCTTAAGTTCCCTAATCAAGTCTGCCTCATTACACATCACCAAATCCCGAATTGCCTGTGCCCTCGTCGACTCTGTCACAAGCTGCTCCTAAAAACCATCTCTTAGACATTCCACAAATTCCATTTCTTGGGATCCGCTACCAACCTGATTTTCCCAGTCCACCTGCATATTGAAGTCCCCCATGATTATTGTAATATTGCCTTTTTTACATGCCTTTTCTATCTCCTGATTTATTTTCTGTCCCACATCCTGACTACTCTCGGGGGCCTGGACATAACTCCCATCAGGGTCTTTTTCCCTTTGCAATTCCTCAACTCTACCCACAGAGATTCTATGCCTTCTATTCTTATAGTGCTCCTTGCTATCGATGTAACTTCATTCCTTACCAACAATGCAACCCCGTCCCCTTTGCCCACCTGACTGTCCTTTCAATAGGACATATATCCTTGATATTTAGATCCCAGCCCTGATCCCCTGCAGCCACGTCTCTGTGATGTCCATAACATCGTACAGGCCAATTTCAATGTACGCAACTGACGAATGTGATATAAAAGAGTTACTTTAGAGATATTAGTTACTGTAATGTAGAGATAGGCCAGTCTCATTCTGGTGATTTCACAGACAAAGGATTTCAGACCGCATGGCAAGAGGAGGTGTGTCCACCAAAGGAGGAGAAAAGGATGCTGGGTAATAGGGGCCAGAGGAAGGGATTGGAAGTGAGCCAATCAGAATGTCTGACCAGGTCAGGAGGGGTATAGGTTGACCTATGGGAATCGTGTATGTGAAACTTGATACCATTTGAATTGATTTGCAGAGATCCCTTTGTCTCTTTGTTCATTCGCTTTCCGGGGTGTAGGAGACTGGATGTGTCTTATGCCTCTGAGATGAATCAGGCTTGCAAACCAAATAAAATAACTAATGCTGTATCTGCAAATCCATCTCGACTTTTATTGAGGCCAGACTGACGGGTAAAGAAACTTGGGATTTGTCATTTGGTGCCGAAAACCCGGGATTTCTCAAGACGGTTCTGACCAACTGCGAAATCAGAATTAGACTGATTATGAACAGGGAGAGTGGGAAGAAGGGGCCCACAATGTATAGCTGGAAAATCACCGCGCATTGCTTTTTCCCCTCTTCTTATCATCTGATTAGTCTGGGCACTCGCGGTTGGTACGGAAAGATCGTCTCGACGAAATCAAAGGTCAGTCTGGGGATTAGCAAATTAAACTGATGGGATATCATAATTGATAGTTCAGTTTTGGGTTAATTGTGTTGTTGACGACTGATGTGATTTCAGCAGATGAGGGGTCAGTTAAATAAGTGTTTTTAAATCTGAAGATGGTTCAACTCCATGTGTGAGTTCTGATTCGGCCTGGGTTAGGTTATGGGTTGATGTGACATCTAAAACAGATGGTTCAACTCCATGTGTGAGTTCTGATTCGGCTTGGGTTAGGTTATGGGTTGATGTGACATCTAAAACAGATGGTTCAACTCCATGTGTGAGTTCTGATTCGGCTTGGGTTAGGTTATGGGTTGATGTGACATCTAAAACAGATGGTTCAACTCCATGTGTGAGTTCTGATTCGGCTTGGGTTAGGTTATGGATTGATGTGACATCTAAAACAGATGGTTCAACTCCATGTGTGAGTGTTTTAAATCTATAGTTGATTAAGCTAAAATTGTACCCTTGGACTGTGGTGGCGAAGGGCGCAGTTCTGAGGACTAGTTGAGATTGTGGGGAATGCTGCATATTGGTTGAAGCAGAAGTCTCTCAAAGGGTTAACAGCAGCAGCCAAAGTTAAAGACGACAGACAGTGCTTCTCACTCAGGCCTTGAGATAACAGCAGCAGCCTGTAGTGTAATCGGATACCTTTCCTTTGAGTCAGTGAACTCCAGCAAAGTTACGTTTTGAATTAATTAAAGGAAACCAGTGGGTTTCTCCACCTCTTTGATAAAAGTTATTATTTTCGAAAGCAATTGATTGAAATTGCCAGAATCTTAAGTTTTACTTACTTGAAATAATGTTTATCTCATTTTATTTGTGAATTAATAGAAACTGGAGATGACAGTTGACTTTGCCAACATTTTTGAGAATGTAAGAAAAACTTGTTAAAAGAAAAATTGTTAAGATAAAGAATTAATTAAGTTGTAAATGTTATACAAGTTTGTGTTAAGCAAATCGTAAATTTAGTTCTGAGTTGAGATCAGAGCTAAGCTTGCAAGTTGCAGTAATTCAATTTGAATTTTCAAAAAGTTTTAAGTTTTAAAAGAACACTGTTAGAACCTTTTCAATCGTTTTGCCAAGGGAAAAAAAAATTGCCATTGGTTATAAATAAGCAAATAAAAAAATATATATATATAATTTAAAAAAAAGAAAGAGCCAAAGTATGAAAGCTAAAGAATTAATTGGATTATGGAGACAATATTGTCAAGAGGAAAGAGATAAGATCATGTTAAGGACAATGCCCTTAAAATGGGAATTCCAATTAGTGAACAGAGTAACAAAAAAAACATTACAGGTCTTGAAAAAGGAATGTGCATTCAAAAAAACGCGCAAGTAGAGACAGGAAAGGCTCGGGTCAAACAAAAGATGAGCTACGTAGTTCAATGGCTGGCCTTGAATTGACAGAAAATGATCAATTCAATTATTTAAAAATGTCAGTAAAAGTTTCGACTGCACCTGTAGCATTGTCTGCACTAATTCCAGAACCACCAGAGTATAATAATTTATATCCAGTCACTGCTCCCCAGATTCCAATCATGCCAGTAACTCCAGCCCTTTTGGTTGATAGTGTGGGTCCCGATTTACCATCTTCACGATCAGTAGAGAAAGAGGAGCTCTGTTCCGCAAGCCCAGTTAGCTCTAGGACCAGATCTCGGACAGCGAGAGAAGGGCTTGATCCTAATCAGAAACAATTAAGCATACCACCTAAATCCCTCCAGACCAAGGGGAAACCCCAAATTTCGAGAACAAAGGGAGCTGCAACAGATGATTTTGAAGAGAAAGAACTCCCTCTAGTGACAGGGAGGGACGTCAAAGTCTTGGAAGAACCAGAGGAAATAGCTAGAGTGCCCCCTGGTGAGATTCGGAGACAGTTGCCGATTAGGAAGATACCAAACCGAGACGCGGTGACTGCCGGGGCGCAACCCACGATAGACGTTTACTTCCCATGGACACCCAGTGAGATGATGGCTATTATGGCTACAATCCCAGATAGAAAAAAATCTCCTGCTGCTTTCGTGGATTCCTTGAGAACTACCATCTCAATTTATCACGCTGATTCTAGGGACCTCTGGGCCCTAGTCCAGCAGGTTTTAACCCCAGCAGAGTACCGCAATTATCTTAATCACTTGAATTATGCTAGCTACGCCGCACTTCAGCAAGCCCATGCGTTAGACGACGATAGACGGACACAGATCCTGAATGCGTTGAATAGCACATTTCAAAAGCCCATAAATATTTCTGCTATCTTAGACCTAAAACCTAAGAAGACTGAAGAGCCAGAGGAATTTCTGGAGCGTTTTAATGAAATCTACCGTGGGCAGTCAGGCGACTTGCCATATCAAAATGGTCAGAATTCCCCTCAATATTGTGCTATGTTAATGCATTGCCTACCACCTTCTGTGGCTACTGCTGTGAAATGTAATAACATGAATTGGACAGAGAACGACCCTTCCCAGATGGCAAGGGCAGTCAGATTTTATTGGAAGGAGGGTGTAGGCCAGGAAGGAGGCTCAGTTACAAAGGTTAAGACTGAGTATGTAATGAAAAAGGATGATCTGCAACCCCAACAAGCGGCAGAAATGGTAGTTTACCAGCAGGAGCCCCAATATTGTGACTTTGGGTGGGTGGATCAGCGAGGGGGAGGATATCAAACCCACCCAAAGGGACCCTAAGCTCCTTTTTATGGCCCACCGTATGCATCAACAGCTTTACAACCGCCGCCCCCTCTGAGGGGCCATTGGTCTACTGGGAGACGAGGACGAGGCAGCTATAGAGGGAGCAATGCATGTTTTAATTGCGGCCGTGCAGATCACTGGCAACAGGAATGCCCCTTTAAAAGACAGGCAGCAGAAGGAGATTATCCGACCCAAAGGAGGGGGTACCCACCAAGGGGAGGACAGACGAGATACACTGACTTCTCCCAGGCAAACCCTTTCCCAACACAGGATTGACTAGCTAATTTAGTCATAAGGACTCTCCCATCGGACAGGGAACCTATTATCTCTCTGCAGATAGGAGATTAACATCACTCATTTGTAATCGACACTGGAGCAGCCATGTCTTCTCTGCAATCAGAACTTTGCCTACCACTATCTGACCACACCCAGCATTTGTCGGGGTTCCAAGGACAGGTGTGTGAGTATCCTATTTCTGAACCTGTGACAGTCACTTACGAGAATAAGTCTGCAGATCATCAGTTTGTAGTGACTACTGGATTGGACTGTAATTTGTTGGCCCGAGATTTACTGTGTATCTTCCAGCTACAGCTAGAGTACGGAGACAAAGGGGAACGGTCCAATCATGGAGGATGAGACAACAGTGCTATATTTCTATCACCCCACGTGGTGGACGTTAGACATTGAACATTCACTGCATCCCGTTACCCTGGCCTATGACAGAACCGGACAAAACAGGGAGTTGGAGGACAAATACCGGCCATTAATTGGGACCGAATGGCCAGTCAAAGTTACAGCCACAGTCACGGGAAAAGAAGGTACAGCCGATTTTGTTACAATACCACCACATTTATGGCCACAGTCAGCTTCGGTAAGCCCTCATATTACACGTCAGGTCCACGACCAGTACCATGCCAGGGATCTGGGGCAAATGGTAAGGAGGGCAGTGGATCATTCGGATCCCACAGAGTACGCACTTCAAGTCATGGCGGACGGCACTGCCATAAAATATTTTGAGGTCCCTGAAACAACTAACACTCGACTGCAGCATCACTGGGGACATGATGTTTTGGAATATGTCAATCCACAGGTTTGGGCGAAATACCAATCACAAGTGGGAAAGACAAATGTTACACCTATAAAGGTAACGATTAAGAATCATGTAAAGCTACCTTCCATTCGGCAATACCCCCTGAAATCCCAAGCTGCTCCGTCTATAGACAAATTAATTCAAGAGCTGTTGCAGCAGGGTATTTTGGTCCCTTGCCAATCAGAATGTAACACCCCCATACCTGCTGTGCCTAAACCAGCCAAACCAGACCAGTACCGATTAGTACAGGATTTACGTTCAATCAATGCCATCGCATAACCGTTACATGCTCTCACCCTCCAACAGGATATTACGGTGTATAGCTTCCACTCGGTCATCGCACTACTGAGGCAACTGCAGACTCAGCATCTTACCGCAGCTCGTCAGAATAGGTATGAGATATACCTTTTGAACAATCCACGTCTGACATTTAAATACTGTACCACTATCAATCCAGCCTGTTTTCTTAGTGGTCCCCCTGTCCATGAAGACACACCTGGCCACAACTGTTTAGCCTTGATTCAGGAAACTACCACAATAAGGGACGATTTGAGTGATATTTCGTCAGAACAACCTGACATGATTATGTGTGGTCAAATATCACACCGGGGTTTAGTTAATGACCTACTGCAGGCCCTTCTTATGCCCACGCAGATTTCCGTTATTAAATGCGTTGCCCACACAAATGGTAAGACCCTAGTCGACGTTGGTAATGAACAAGCAGATTGTGCAGCGCGGACAGCCGCGCAAATTCAGCAAGTGATGGTGCCTAAAATGTTAAGTCAGACTAAACGATCTACTATAAATATGTCTGCTTCTGACAAGTCAATGCCAACCATCCAAGACGTCATAAGGTTACAGGAGGACGCTCCTGAGCGTGATAAACAAATGTGGAAACGGTTAGGTTGTACATATGATTCTGTTTCCTCTTTATGGACCACACCAGCACATCAGACTTGTATGTCTGATGTACTGGCTTTATGGGTCATCGAATGTGTACACTTTGCAACTCATTGTGGGGCTCGGGGGACTAGTGATTTGTTGCTGGACACTTGGTGGCACCCTAAAATGCAGGGGTTGGCCCAGAGTATCAGTAATCGGTGTTTGCTTTGTCAGCAATATAACACCGGAAAAGGTATCCCTTGTGGGATCGGGCAAACCCCGTTGCCCAATGGTCCCTTTGAGACGCTACAAATGGATTACATTGAGTTGGAAAGGTGTCAATGTTATAAATATGTTTTGGTCATTGTGGATGGGTTCAGCAGATGGGTTGAGGCGTATCCGACTACCGATAATAAAGCTGCTACTGTGGTTAAAGTTCTGATGCGGGAAATCATTCCCCTGTACAGTATACCAGCTCAGTTGAGTTCTGATAACGGGCCTTATTTTCTTGGACAGATTAACCTGCCTCCCTTCCCCAGTGCTATTTTACAGGTGTGGAGCATGATGGGGTGGCTACGCACCGTCTGTCTGATATTCGGCCTCACCTCGCTTGGAGCGTTATTGGCGACGGGCATGGAAAAGGGAAATATTATCTACATTTGTAACCCCAACCAAGCTACAAGGATATTTCAGTATGCAAAGGTGATGTTCTTCGCTGCCCCCATATACGAAGACATGGTATCGACTCATGGAAGGTCGTCAAAGTTAAGGAGAATGAGGGACTCATGAAGCAATTGCACCGGTCCCGGCGATGGGAAGGGAACATTATATGGACATTGCCTTGTTTTTGGAATACATGTAAATTTGATTTTGGATGTGTTAAGATTGGTGCAATAAAGGGCAGCACGGTAGCATTGTGGATAGCACAATTGCTTCACAGCTCCAGGGTCCCAGGTTCGATTCCGGCTTGGGTCACTGTCTGTGCGGAGTCTGCACATCCTCCCCGTGTGTGCGTGGGTTTCCTCCGGGTGCTCCGGTTTCCTCCCACAGTCCAAAGATGTGCGGGTTAGGTGGATTGGTCATGATAAATTGCTCTTAGTGTCCAAAATTGCCCTTAGTGTTGGGTGGGGTTACTGGGTTATGGGGATAGGGTGGAGGTGCTGAACTTGGGTAAGGTGCTCTTTCCAAGAGCCGGTGCAGACTCGATGGGCCGAATGGCCTCCTTCGTCACTGTAAATTCTATGAAAGGTAACATCAGGCCGTCAGGAGAGCGTAGGAAGAGGCTGTGAGAGAGAGAGAGGGACTAGAGAGAGGACGGGGCATGTGAGAAGGGAAGTACAGCTAGAACGTAGGTTACCGGGAGATACACTTAATTTAGTTAAAGGCCAAACTGAGGAAAACCTGGGTAGTATGAATCTCTTCTACCAGATTTACCACCGCTTGTATGGCCACGGACGGGTTGTCTGCTACCCGAACACCGCAGCGGTGTCTAGGTTATTTTCTGTTTCACCTCTTTGGGGCACTCCCCAAACGGTGGTTCATTGTCAGCGTTCCGAGCCACCGCCCGAGCAAGTCACTCTTCCTTACGATCCGGGTTCAGCACCACCGGCTATTTGCCTTCCCCTTCCTCGGGATAATTCCCATTCACAGTATGATAGGCTGCAACGGTGGAGGGCATACATACCTAGCCACTTCACTCCCAATAGGGATTCCCGGTCGTACGAGAATTGTTTCAGCAGTGAAGGATACGGCTGTTGCTGGTAGAGGTGGAAACGAATATAACATGTCTGTTCCCCACCTGTACGGACAGGAGGTGTCATATCACCCAGGCGTCTGGCCAATGCGTTTGTTACAATACCACTTGCGTTCCATTGAACGCCGGCCTCCAGCTCCTTTGTGGCCGGGCGAATGTCTCTCATATCACTGTTGGGACTAGGGCTTTCCGCATTGCTAGGCGGCCCGAATGGGCGTTTCAAAGCTAGATAAACTGGGCTACTGGGGGGTCCCTTGGCTGTCAGCAATAGGAGTTATTTTATTTGTGGCCTTACCATCTTGGGAAATGAAACCTTGGGAGCCCTCGGGGCAATATCCAAGGAATTGTCTCAGCTACGGTTGTTTGCAATGCAGAACCGGTATGCTCTTGACTATCTTCAGGCCTGTGAGGGTGGGGTATGCACCATAGTGCAGGGCAAGTGTATCATGGGAGTTCAGGACTTGACCGCTAACATCATTAAATTTATGGATCACATACGGGATCACCTGGACGGAAAGCAGGATCCTGGCGCTTGGGGTAACTGGGGATTTGGAGGTTGGAAGGACTGGTTGATAAATATGGTCATGTATTTAGTGGTGGCTATCGGCTGCATCTTTGTGGGCCTAGCCATCCTTAAATGTGTGATGGGTAGAATGCGGGGTGCACTGGAACAGATCAACGCCCCTAAAATCTTAGCTGTCAAAATCCATGAGGGTGCAGCAGATGAAGGGGGGCTACGCCAGGAATTGGAAATGCAGTGACGGATCTTTTTAGATGAGGGACCGTAGCTATGGATTGGATAGTTCGGTTATCATGGAATGATAAAAGGAGGGAACTGACGAATGTGATATAAAAGAGTTACTTTAGAGATATTAGTTACTGTAATGTAGAGATAGGCCAGTCTCATTCTGGTGATTTCACAGACAAAGGATTTCAGACCGCATGGCAAGAGGAGGTGTGTCCACCAAAGGAGGAGAAAAGGATGCTGGGTAATAGGGGCCAGAGGAAGGGATTGGAAGTGAGCCAATCAGAATGTCTGGCCAGGTCAGGAGGGGTATAGGTTGACCTATGGGAATCGTGTATGTGAAACTTGATACCATTTGAATTGATTTGCAGAGATCCCTTTGTCTCTTTGTTCATTCGCTTTCCGGGGTGTAGGAGACTGGATGTGTCTTATGCCTCTGAGATGAATCAGGCTTGCAAGCCAAATAAAATAACTAATGCTGTATCTGCAAATCCATCTCGACTTTTATTGAGGCGAGACTGACGGGTAAAGAAATTTGGGATTTGTCACAACAAGCTCATTTACCTTGTTCCGTATACTGCGGGCATTTAGGTACAGTACCCTCAATCCTGCATTGACCACCTCCCATCTCACACTTGTCACCTTTTTTGCTCTGCCTGAGGGTGATGTTGTTCTCCAGTTTAGCTAAGTATGACTCCTTAATGCCATTTGGTCAAATGCTGCCTTGATGTCAAGGGCAGTCACTCTCACTTTACATCTGGATTTCAGCTCTTTTGTCCATGTTTGTGTAGTGATCTGTTTATCTGCTGGTATGTAAAAGGTTAACAACTGTATCATCGTGCTAGACAACCACTAGATGGCAGCACCAGATCCATGTATCTTAACTGAACTCAGAGGATCTTCCCGCCCCTTCGTATCAGGAGTGGCTAGATAGCAGAGTGTTAGAGAGGTATCGCTTATTTGCCAAGTGCAGTTTTTTTTTAAAGCATTTAGAGTACCCAATTCATTTTTCCAATTAAGAGCCGATTTAGCGTGGCCAATCCACCTACCCCGCACATCTTTTGGGTTGTGGGGGCGAAACCCATGCAAACACGGGGAGCATGTGCCAACTCTACATGGACAGTGACTCAGAGTTGGGATCGTACCTGGGACCTCAGGGCCGTGAGGCTGCAGTGCTACCCACTGCACCAACGTGCTCCCAGGGCAAGTGTTGTTAAACATTATTAATACTTCTGATTTTCTCGATCATCAATTGAAGAGTGAAAGAACTCATTAGTATTTATATTTGTTATTCATTAAATGTTATTTGCTTTAAATTGAAGACTGATAGTTTCATTGAACTACAACCATCAGACCAGTAAGCAAAAGAGTAATGACGTATTACAATCACGTAATATAACAGTTTGAACCAAGGCTGTAATGAGATCAGGAGCAGATTGGCCCTGAGAGCACCCAAACTGAGCATTACTTAGCTGGTTACTGCTCAGTAAGTGCTGCTTGACTGCACTGTTGATGAGCCTGTCCGTCGCTGAAAATAACAGAGTGGATTTTGCATTGTAACTGATATGAAGGGCGGATTCTGGTTTTATTCAAGGTGATGAAATTATGTAAGGCTTAAGGGAAACTCGTTCAATTTACTTTAATGGATTTTTTAATGTAAGGCCGTTAATGTAGCTGAGCTCTGCTGAAAGTACAGAGCTAATGGTCAAACTTTGCCTTTTATCATAAGAGATGCACTGCAGTTCCAATGATAACTTGATGTAAAAGTCTACAGACTTCATCAATGATATGTTAGATGACATTGTAAGGGATGGTTTGGGAAAAGATAACGGATTCTCCGATTTTGAGGCTATGTCCAGAGGAAGTGCCTAGTTTTACGACAAAAAATATTGGTGAGGCCCCAGCACTGACCCTCCAACGGTTGAGGGGCTAGCGGCCGCGCCACATAAAACACATGGCCTTCACAAAATAATCGACCGGAGAATTGCCGGATCCGTAGCCGCGCATGGTCACGGCAATGACCTGCAGCGGCCGCGCTATACAGCATGGGAGCCGGCCGCAGGCGGACCCAACCTGCCAGATAGTGCCCCCCTGGACACCCCCTCACCACCCCCAGGCCACCCTCACCAGTCTTTCAGCTCTCGCCAAAGCCCCCCCCGACCAGCGGCATCTCTCCCTCCACCCGACTGTGGAGGCGCTGGACACAGTCCGCAGCCACCACGCTGGGTTCACAAAAACTGAGAGCACATGTGTAATGCGCCGTCGGGAACTCAGCCTATCGGGGGCGGAGCATCGGGGAAGGGCCTTCAGGTATCATCCTGAAGCTGTCCCAATGGCGTGCGCCGTACTCCTCGATGACACCGATTTGGAGGAGGCGGAGCATCCAAAAACAGCCGCCACCCCCGATTCTGTTGTAAACAGGGATTCTCCACCCAATCGCCGATTGCGATATCGGCGTCAGGCAACGGAGAATACCACCCAACATTTCTGAAAGGCTCAGCACTCCTTTTTGCAGCTATTTTGTTAATTATACTGCTGCAAACCTCCTGATCTCTACTCACTAATCTTCAACTTTAAGATACCCAGTGAGATATGGTGAGAGATTACCCCAAATGCAGTTTTATGAAATTTTGTGTTTCAAGTGGAGGTATTGAAAGACCTCCCGCCGGGTCAGAGAATCGCCGGGGGTCAGTGTGAATCCCGCCCCCGCCGTCCTCCGAATTCTCCCACCCCCCCCCCAAAAACCGGGGTGGCGTGAGTCGCGCCGCCCGCCTCGGAGAATGGCAGGGTCCGGCACGACTCAATGGGCCCCGGGGCCGCCCGAATGCTCCGGCCCGCAATGGGCCTAAATCCCGCCCACCTGTAGCCAGTTCCGCCAGTGTAAATTGCAGTTGGTCCCTTATCGGCGGGACCTGGCGGCGCTGGCGGCCTCCGGGGCTATTGGGGGGTCGCGGGGGGATCTGGCCACGGGAAGTGCCCCCACCGTGGCCTGGCCCGCGGTCGGGGCCCACCGATCCGCGGGCGGGCCTGTGCCGTGGGGGCACTGTATTCCTTCTGCACCGGAGGCCGTGGTCATCCGCCATTCCCGGTGTGGAAGTGATTCCATGTGCGCATGCGCGGGGATGACGTCAGCTGACGCTCCCGCACATGCACAGACCCGCGCCGGCCAGCGAAGTCCCTTCGGCCCCGGCTGGCGTGGCGCCAAGCCCCTTTCCCGCCGGCCGGCGGGGTGCAAACCACTCCGGGGGGGGGGCTAGCCCGTGAAGTAGGGTGGCCCGACGCCGGAGTGGTTCATGCCACTCCGTCCCGCTGGGACCCCCCGCCCCGCCGGGTAGGGGAGAATCCCGCCCAGGAATAGGAGTTCAAAGGACACTTGAACAAACAGTTTTTATATTGTGAGCGCTTCACAGGGTCACAGAATTCATAGAATCATAGAATTGGCTGGGATGATTTGTGTGTGGGGAGTAGAATGCTTATATGTGTCTGCAGCTTGTCAGCCTCTCAAGTGTCAATCCCGACTCCAGCAAATTAGACGCCGATGCTAGCCCATTAACTGTCGGAGAACGCCACCGATTCACTCCGTCTCTGAAACCGAGGCCTCTTTAGGCTTTATTAACTGCTTTCTCAACCTGTCCTGCCCACCTTCAATGACTTGTACACATATACACCCAGCTCCCTCTGTACCTGCACCCCTTTAGAATCGTATCCTTTATTTTAGATTGCTGCTCCATTCTCTTCTGACCAAAATATATCACCCCACATTTCTCCATATTCCAACCTCATCTGCCACCTCTCCACTCATTCCACCAACTTATCTAAATCCTTTTGAAATTCTATCCTTCTTACAGTTTACAACGCTTCCAAGTTTCGTATTGTCTGCAAATTTTGAAATTGTGCCCTGTACACCAAGTTCTACATATCAGTAAAAGCAAAGCTCCCAACATTGGCCCATGGGGAATGACCTCCGCTACAAACCTTCCTCCAAGCCCAAAGAAAAATCCATTACCCACTACGATGTTTCATGTCACTCTCAGTCAATCAATGTTGTATTCTGTTACTGCTGTCCCTTTTACTCCATGACCTCGACATTTGCTCACAAGTTTGTTTTGCGGCACTTTATCAAATGCCTTTTGGAAATCAATGTTCACAACATCAACAACATCAGCCTCATCAACTCTTTGTTACCACTTCAAAAAAACTCCCAAAATTTGTTTTTGACATTAAGGGCCAATTTAGTGTGGACAATCTACCTACCCTGCACATCTTTGGGTTGTGGAGGTGAGACCCACGCAGACACGGGGAGAATGTGCAAACTCCACATGGACAGTGACTCGAGGCCAGGATCAAACCTGGGTCCTTGGCGCTGTGTGGCGGCAGTGTTAACCACTGGGCCACCGTGCCGCACTCCAACAAATTAGTTAAAAACAATTTTCCTCAATGGAAATCCATTCTGGTTTTTCCTTAATTAACCAGCATTTGTCCATGTGATGATTAATTTTGTCCGAAATTATTAATTCTAAAGGTTTCCCCACCACTAAAGTTAAATGGACTGGCCTGTCGTAGCTTGGCTTATCCTTACAGGTTTTTGTTTGAACATTTTTGAACGGGGGCAGTACGGTAGCACAAGTGGCTAGCACTGTGGCTTCACAGCGCCGGGGTCCCAGGTTCGATTCCCTGCTGGGTCACTGTCTGTACAGAGTCTACACGTTCTCCCCGTGTCTGCATGGATTTTCTCCGGGTACTCTGGTTTCCTCCCACGGTCCAAAGATGTGCAGGTTAGGTGGATTGGCCATGATGAATTGCCCTTCGTGATCAAAAAGGTTAGGAGGGGTTATTGGGTTACGGGGATAGGGCTTAAGTGGATCGGTGCAGACTCGATGGGCCGAATGGCCTCCTTCTGCACTGTATGTTCTATGTTCTCTCAGTATTCCTAGATGCATCTCATAGAGTCCCGGTGCTTTATCAACTTTTATTATGGCAGCTTATTCAATAACTCCTCTTTATTAACTCTTTATAAGAGTTAATTTTTAACTCTTATCGTGACTGAATTACCTTCTCTTTCATCATGGCCTGGGTAGCATCTTCTTCCTCGGTAAAGACTGAGGCACTTAAAACCTCAGCCTGCCCCCTGCCTTCAGATGGAAATTACTTTCTTGGAACTAATTCCAACTAAGATTGAAGTGTTCAAGATTGCACTGAAAATGGGACTTGTGATAGCAAATGCTTTATGTGCGTTAACTGTGTTAAGATGGGTATCAAAACGACAAGATGTACAACAGCTTTTAAACAATGTGTGAATATCCAGGAGCTAAGCAATGAGGAAAGTTGTAGGAAAAAGAAAAACAGTTGATTAAAATAGGTATTTTTAATATGAACACAATAGTCCACAATGGCCACAGTATGTAAGACATATTGTATTGAAATATTCTTTGTGGAATCTGAGTTCAAAGTATCAGATATCATTTTTCTTGAATAAAAGCAAAACACTGGTGGATGCTGGAAACCTGAAATAAAAACAGAAAATGCTGGGTAAACTCGGCAGGTCTGGCAACATCTGGAGAGAGAGAAACAGAGTTAACGTTTCGAGTCCATTCACCCTTTGACTGAACTGAGAAGGGTCAAAGGACTGGAAACGTTAACTCTAGTTTCTCTCTATCAATGTTGCCAGACCTGCTGAGGCTATCCAGCATTTTCTGTTTCTATGTACCTTTTCTTGAATTGTCTTCACTTAAATCACTGTGCTAAAAATCAGTCCATTCCATGTACCTGAATGGTATATATAGCAATGAAACAAAGCATTCAGTCCATACTCCACTATTAGTTTTTTTTTCCTTTTTTCCAATTAAGGGGCAATTTAGCATGGCCAATCCACCTATCTTACACATCTTTGGGTTGTGGGGGTGAAACCCACCCAGACACAGAGAGAATAAGCTAATATCAGTTTTAATGTCAGTTTATACTCGGGTCTCCCATTTTTTCCTTTGTAATAACAATCTTTATTAGTGTCACAAGTAGACTTACATTAACGTTGCAATGAAGTTAGTGTGAAAAGCCCCTAGTCGCTACACTCTGGCGCCTGTTCGGGTACACTGAGAGAGAATTCAGAATGTTCAATTCACCTAACAACATGCCTTTCGGGACTTGTGGGAGGAAACCGGAGCGTCCGGAGGAAACCCATGCAGACACGGGGAGAACGTGCAGACTCCGCACAGACACTGATCCAAGCTGGAATTCAAACCCAGGTCTCTGGCCATGTGAAGCAACAGTGCTAAACATTGTGCTACTGTGCCGCCCTATTAGTGGCTCATCCTCATCTGACATTACGATATATGCTTCGCCTTTTGTTGGAGATCGGACTGGTCGCTCAACTTCAGCTGACATGACAATACATGCTTCGTCTCTCATTGTAGAACTGAATGACGATGTAGCCACCTGTTCTTCCTGCAAGTCTTTTTGGTGGATGATGTGTTAGGCAGGTAGGTTCGATGTGGACTGCACTCGATGCAGGGAAGCTAGAAACAGAGTCTAACACTGGAGAAGATCCAACACTGTTTTATTCAATGATAGAACTAATATACATATTCAGCTGTGGGTCGGCACTACACTGAACTGACTGGAGACCTTGTAGTAGCCTGACCAGACTTACTAGCTACCGCATGGTGTTTGCACTTGCTAGCTCATGGACTCTGACTGTCTCAGTGGCTGGGTCCCGAGAGAGCGGGAAACCTAGTGCCCTCTGGCTTTATAGTGGTAGTGTCCTGTCTGGTGATTGGCTGCACTGTGTTGTGTGCTTACTGGTCATCCTGTGTGTCAATCACTGCCTGTCTGCATCTCATTATATACATGAGTGGATATTATAACATCTCCCCCCATTTCTTTTTAGATAAATAAATACTAAGGTGTGCGTGCGTATATATTTATATATATGTATATGCCTGATTATATACAAAAGGTGCCTAAATGAACGTATATACATAGGAAGGTGTCGATGGTGCAGATACATGGCAAACTAAACAATATTTACAGAGGTTTAATCGATGAAGTCACAAAATGTACAAAAGTTCAGTCTACAGATTCAATCTTTGTGGTGGGCGACGAATTCTTGTTGATCGCCGCAGAGGTGGATCAGGAGCCGCCTGCACGTGGACAGGCGAGATCGCTGCCATCGCGGTGGTCGCATGGGCCGGCAGGATTGCAGGTAGATCGGTGGCCTCATGGCAGGGTACGTCCGGAGGAAGCATCGTAGGCGGCGGGGCACTTCGGTCAGGTAGCGGGCGTGGAACTCTTCGCAGTGCCCGTCTGTTGCACCGTAGCAGGGAGCCATCAGCCATGCGGACAAGGAATGATCTTGGGGCCACTTGTTTGATCACAACAGCTGTGGCTGACCAGCCGCCCTCAGGCAACTGGACATGAACATGATCAGTTGGGGCCAGCTCGGGTAGATCCGTGGCATGAGCATCATATGTGGCCTTCTGTTGGGCCCGTGACTGCTGCATTTTCTGTAAGACCGTGAGATGGTCAAGGTCTGGAACATGGATGGCTGGAACTGTGGTCCTCAGAGTGCGATTCATGAGCATCTGCACGGGAGACAACCCAGTGGACAGTGAGGTTGCCCTGTATGCCAGCATCGCCAGGTTGAAGTCGGAGCCTGAGTCTGCAGCTTTGCACAGCAACCGCTTGACAATATGGACCCCTTTCTCGGCCTTCCCATTTGACTGCGGGTAGTGGGGACTGGAAGTTGTAGGACTGTGCAAAATCAGACCATTCCTGGCTGTAAAAGCAAGGACCATTGTCGCTCATTACTGTGAGCGGAATTCCATGCCTGGCAAACGTTTCTTTGCATGCTTTGATTACCACCTTCGACGTGAGGTTGGATAGTTTCACCACTTCTGGGTAACTGGAGAAGTAGTCGACCAGGAGTACGTAGTCACGCCCCTTGGCGTGGAAAAGGTCTACACCTACTTTGGACCACGGAGAGGTCACGATCTCGTGCTGTTGCAGCGTTTCCTTGGGTTGAGCTGGTCGAAACTTCTGACAGGTAGGGCACTTGAGGACTGTGTCGGCAATGTCCTGGCTGATGCCTGGCCAATAGACCACCTCCCGAGCTCTACGTTGGCATTTCTCGACCCCAAGGTGACCCTCATGGAGTTGGCCCAGCACCATAGCACGCATGCTCTGAGGAATTACGATCCTGTCGAGTTTCAGAAGGATTCCCTCCACCACCGTCAGGTCATCTTTTACGTGATAGAACTGGGGACATTGTCCCTTCTGCCAGCCATTGGTAAGGTGCTGCATCACACGCTGCAGCAGAGGATCCTTGGCCATCTCCTCACGAATTTGGACCACCCGTGCATCAGAGGCCGGAAGGTTGGTGGCACACAACTGCGCTTGCGCTTCTATGTGGCAGATGAAGTCACTTTGTTCACACGGTGTGGTAATGGACCTAGATAGGGCATCTGCAACGATCAGCTCTTTGCCTGGCGTGTATACAAGTTCGAAGTCGTAGCGACGTAGCTTAAGAGGAATTCGCTGTAATCGAGGTGTCATGTCATTTAAATCATTCTGGATTATATGGACTAGAGGCCTGTGGTCCGTTTCTACCGTGAATTTTGGCAGGCCGTAAAAGTATTTGTGAAACTTGACTACCCCTGTCAGGAGGCCCAGGCACTCCTTCTCAATCTGAGCGTACCGTTGCTCAGTGGGCATCATGGCCCTGGAGGCATACACCACTGGAGCCCAGGACGCGGAGTCATCCCGCTGAAGGAGCACCGCCCCAATGCCATCCTGGCTTGCATCAGTCGATATCTTGGTTTCCTTGGTTGGGTCGAAGAACGCTAGAACCGGGGCTGTGGTGAGCTTTGCTTTCAGCTCACGCCATTCCTCTTCATGCGTGGGCAGCCACTGGAATTCCGTCGACTTCTTGACGAGATAGTGGAGGGCCGTGGTGTGGGATGCCATATTGGGAATGAATTTCCCGAGGAAGTTGACCATCCCGAGGAAGCGGAGGACGGCCTTCTTGTCCTCGGGGTCTTCATGGCGTTGATCGCCGAGACCTTGTCGGCATCTGGCCGCACGCCCTGCTGTGAGATGTGGTCACCCAGGAACTTAATGCCCGATTGACCAAATGAGCACTTGGCCCTGTTGAGCTGGAGACCATGTTCATGAATTCTCTGGAATACCTTCTTGAGGCGAGCATGTGTTCCTGGGGCATTGTGGACCAGATAATTACGTTGTCAACGTATACTCGCACCACCTCGATGCCCTCCATCATCTGCTCCATGATGCGGTGAAATACTTCGGAGGCAGATATGATCCCAAAAAGCATCCGGTTGTAGCAGTAGCGACCGAACGGGGTGTTGAACGTGCACAGCTTGCGACTGGACGCGTCCAGCTGTATTTGCCAAAAACCCTTAGAGGCGTCCAGCTTAGTAAAGAATTTGGCATGAGCCATCTCACTGGGCAACTCTTCACGTTTTGGTATCGGGTAATGCTCCTGCATCATGTTGCGGTTTAGATCCTTCGGGTCAATGCAAATGCGAAGCTCCCCTGATGGCTTCTTTACGCTGACCATGGAGCTGACCCAGTCTGTTGGCTCTGTGACCTTCGATATGATGCCCTGGTCTTGGAGGTCCTGTAATTGCTTCTTCAGATGATCCTTGAGGGGCGCCAGCACCTGGCATGGTGCATGAATTACTTGGGTGGCGTTTGGCTTGAGCAGGATTTTCTATCGGTACAGGAGCGTGCCCATTCCATAGAATACGCTGTGGTACTGCGTGATAATGTCATCTATGTCGGCTTGTAAGTTTCCATCAGGCGAGGCCGTCGCCGGTGATGATGACATGGTGTGGACGTGCTGAACCAGGTTCAGGAGCTTGCAGGCTCGAGCACCGAGCAGGGATGCTCTGTCAGGCCCGACGATTTCAAACCGCAGTGTTGCCTTGATCGCCTTGTTGGATACCCCTAGTTGACAGGAGCCACTGGCAGCTATGGCATTGCCATTGTAGTCAAGGAGCTGGCAGGCCGGTGGAAGAATGCTTGGTGTGGCGCGGATGGTGTCGAGGTCGGATTTTGAGATGAGGTTCGCTGATGTGCCGGTATCCAGTTTAAATCGGATGCAAGCCTTGTTAACTGTGAGGACAGCACACCGCTCGTCGTTGGGATCTACACTGAGGATCGAGAGGCGTTTCGCCGTTGTGGTGGAAGGCAGCGCATGTGTAGTTATGATGCCCACCCGGTATGGGGACTTGAGGCACTCAGCATCAGGGTCTGTTGGGCTATCGGGATCGGAATCTGGCATGCCTAGTTGTACTGAATGGACATTTCTGCGCCGCAGCTGGGATCGCTGGCTGCTGAGCGGTGGAGCAGATCTGCAAAGGGCTGCGTAGTGGCCAAGCTTGCCACACTGAAGACACCGGCGTCCTTTTGTCGGACATTGTCGCTTTAAATGGGCGGAGCCACAATTCGGACACGTCATGACGCCGACGTCAGCGCATTCCGTGCGCCATCGCGCATGCTCAGTGAGGTCGGTCGACATACGCACCTACGCAGTCGGATTGTCGGCCTCGTCATCCACTCGGTCGTGACACGCATGCGCAGGGACCTGGGAAAAGCGCGTGAAACGGCCACTCTCCTCGATGCTCAGGCCCTGCATTTGTGCAATGGCCTGCACCCGTTCCACCTCTTGGGAGGCCAGCTTTGCAGTTTCTGCCGCCCTGATGTGGGAGTAACGATTCTTAGCATTCTCATGGACAACGCACGTCTCGATAGCGACAGAGAGGGTCAATTGTTTGACTTTCAGGAGCTGCTGCCGAAGGGAGTCGGAGTGGACCCCAAAAACGATCTGATCCCGGATCATGGAATTAGCCATCGAGTCATAGTTACGTGACTGCACTAGGATGCGGGGATGGGTCACGAAGGACTGAAAAGGTTCATCCTTACCCTGAAGCCTCTGCTGGAAAACGTACCGTTCAAAGCTCTCATTCACCTCAATGTCGCAGTGGCTGTCAAACTTCAGCAGGACAGTTTTTAATTTTGTTTTGTGTTCACCGTCAGAGAACGTAAGGGAGTTGTCGATGTGGATGGCGTGGGCCCCCGCGGTGGAGAGAAATAGCGCGATCTTCCTGGCATCCGATGCTGCTTTGAGGTCGGAGGCCTCGATGTACAAGAGGAACATTTGCTTGAAGATCTTCCAATTGGCGCCGAGGTTGCCGGATATGCGGAGCTGCGGAGGAGGCTGGATGTTTTCCATTTCACTGGATGGTTGCTTGCTGTTCAATGCTGATTCACTCGAGGTAGGTCCGTCAAGATCAGTATCACTCTGGTACCATGATGTGTTAGGCAGGTAGGTTCGATGTGGACTGCACTCGATGCAGGGAAGCTAGAAACAGAGAAGATCCAACACGGTTTTATTCAACGATAGAACTAATATACATATTCAGCTGTGGGTCGACACTATACTGAACTGACTGGAGACCTTGTAGTAGCCTGACCAGACTTACTAGCATGGCGTTTGCACTTGCTAGCTCGTGGACTCTGACTGTCTCAGTGGCTGGGTCCCGAGAGAGCGGGAAACCTGGTGCCCTCTGGCTTTATCGTGGTAGTGTCCTGTCTGGTGATTGGCTGCACTGTGTTGTGTGCTTACTGGTCATCCTGTGTGTCAATCACTGCCTGTCTGCATCTCATTATATACATGAGTGGATATTATGACAGTGGACTGGCCTCGAGTATTGGGGAATGCAATGCAGGAACCATTCCATAGGCTTAGGATGATTCATCGTACTTCTCTGGAGCCAATTTCTCCAAAATGGGGATTATTTCTTCAATTATCAGTTGGCTGTTCACAGTTGATTTGCTCTCAGTCAATTCATCTGCTATTGCAATCTCACTTTCAGCCTCTGAACACGCCATCTTAGAGCTTTCGATTCGGCTTCCGGCGGGGGAAGAGAGCGGTCGCGGGTGGAGGAGCTCCTGAAGGGGAACAAAGTTGCGTCCCACTCCTCGCCAAGAACTTGCAGCCAAGCGCGCAAATTCACCCCCCCCCCCCGCCCCCCCCCCCCACTTCCCCCGCAACAAGAGACTGGGGATGAAGAAAAAAACAGATTCCAAAGCTCAGGAGAGCGCAGGGTAAGACTAGCGGCGGCCCGGACCAAGGCAAGGATCAAAGCGGGGACCAAGCCAGCAGCAGGGACCGAGCCAGCAGCAAGGACCGACCTCCCCCACCGCCTCCCCCTGGTGGCGACCACCACGAGGCAGGAACAAAGAGTGACTCCCGGCCAGAAGCCTCTCACTCTCTCTCGACCTTGGGTGAGTGAAGTAAAAGAAAAAAAGAACTACCCATTTTGCAAAAACAAAACTTTGAAAAGAAAACTTTTAAAGAGAAAGACATTTTTTTTTCACCTTTTAAAAAAGAAATTCTCTTGAAAAGAATTTTATAAAATAAAAACTTGTAAAGGAGAGAAAGGAGGGGAAAGAAGAAGGGGGGGAAATGGGGGAAAAGAAAGGGAAGAAAAAAAAGGAGGTGGGAAAAAAGGGGGGGGAAAGTGTCAGAAGGGAGCCAAAGCAGAGGGAGAAGGGGCACCAAATGCAGACGAGCTAATCAGCGCACAAAGCGGCAGAATGGAAGGTTCGCCACAACAAAAAGAGCTGGGCAGACAGGAGCATTTTCCACCTGGGCCAGGGGGGGACTGGAAGGCAGCCTTTGCCGAGGCGCTGAGGGAGCATCAGCAGGAAAACAAGGCAGAGGCCAGAGCCGACATCGGGGCCGCAGTGCAGGCAGCAATGGCCAAGGCCCTGAGGAGATGCAGCAGGCCCTGGGTAGAGCAGAGGAGAAACTGGAAGCCCAAGAGGAGAAACTGGAAGCCCAAGAGGGACCATTAAGGAGCTGGAGAAAGCCGCGACTGACATGACCGACCGGATCACGGCCCTAGAGAAAGAGGTGGCGAGACTGGGCACAACGCAGAGGAGCCTGAAGAGCAGAGTGGGCGGTCAGGAAAACCGCTCGAGAAGGCAAAATGTCAGGATAGTGGGCCTACCAGAGGGGATCAAGGGTAGAAACCCCACGGCATACGTTGTCACGATGCTGGGCAACTTAGTGGGGAGGCAAACTTTCCCCAACCCACCAGCAATGGACAGACACACCGGTCGCTGTGCCCGAAGCCCAAGGCAGGGGACCACCCGAGGGCAGGTAAAGCTAAACTGCACCGTTGCCAAGACAGGGAAACAATCCTGCGCTGGGCCAGGCAAAACAGAACCTGCAAATGGGAAGGATACTTCATTCGGGTTTACGAGGACATTGGAGCAGACCTCGCCAGGAGAAGGGCTTACTTCAATAGAGCAAAAGCAGCTCTTCACAAGACGAAGTGCGTTTTGGTATGCTGTACCCAGCGAAACTCTGGGTCACATACCAAGGAAGAGAGTATTTCTTCACAGCCCCCGCTGAAGCAAACAAGTTTGTCGAGGAACACGGGCTGGAAAACCAACAGCGAGGGTAGCAATAAGGGGCTCCTGGCAAGGGGCAACAACACGCTGACGCGGGGAGGTGGGGGGGAGGGGGGAGGCAACGCCAGGCCCCCTCACCCCCGCCACGGTGAGCGCACCCTGAACAAAAAGCAAACCACTGTCTGAGGGACCGCTTCAGGTGGGAGACCAGGCCCCAGCATGAGAGAGCGAGAGAATCGGAGAAGGGAGAGCAAGCGCGAGGAGTACAGGATAGGATGGGGGAAGAGCGGGCAAAAAACCGCAGAGGCCGGGCAAGGGAGAAGCGAGACAGTAACCCCCGAGAGGGGGGCCACCGCACTAGCAGGAAAGCTGGCGGCGAGGGCATGCAACAAAGCAGGGCCGCAGCGCGCCCCCAATAGGGGGGAAGGCGCCAGGTAGGGTGTGAGGGGGACCACTCAATAGAGGCATGAGAGGAGCAGGGAAAAGAGGGAGACAGGAGGGGTATACGGGAGAGGGGGGTAAAAGTGGCGGAAATGGAGAGACCGGGGGGGGGGGGGGAGGAGACACAGGGAGGGGGAGACCGAGGGGAGGAGGGGGACAGGGAAGGAGGGACAAACAAGGCTTGAAAAGGAATAGCAATAGTGCTACAAAGTGCCACAACCAAGAGCCCACTTAACAAGAACCCGTACGAGTAGGTTCTTCCCAGAGGTGGAGGATAGATGTGAACGTTCCCAAGGAGGCCCGGCCAACCACGCCCACATGTTCTGGTCTTACCCCAGACTTGCAGGGTACTGGACAGCCTTCTTGGAAGCAATGTCCAAAGTGGTGGGGGTGAGGGTGGAGCCATGCCCGAAAGTGGCGGTCTTCGGGGTTTCAGACCAGCCAGATCTATTCCTGGGGAGGAGGGCGGATACCCTTGCCTTTGCCTCCCTGATCGCCCGCTGTAGAATCCTGTTCGGCTGGCGGTCAGCAGCACCACCCAAAGCTGCAGACTGGCTGTCCGACCTCTCAGAATCTCTCCAAATGGAGAAAAGCAAATTCGCCATCCGAGGGTCAGACAACGGCTTCCACAGAACGTGGGAGCCATTCACCCAATTGTTCTGAGACCTGTTTGTGGCCAACGAACAGGCAGAACAATAGCCAGGTAGCCAAGAATCAGGGGAAAGTAGCCAAAGCATGAGAGGGAGAGATAGACCAGGAGAGCGGTGGGGGGAGGGGGGAGAGACAGCCAAACCTAAGAAGAAAGAAAGGCGAACCACGGGGGGCGGTGGGGGGGGGGGGGGGGAAGGACAGGGAGAAAGAGAGGAGAACCAGGGAGGTCGGGGGGGGGGGGGGGCAGGAAAATGACAGCCAGAAGGAGGGCATGGGATACGATAACAAACTTGGTATCTCCAGGAACAGGGAACAAGGAGAATACAGGCGAAAGACGGGAGGAACGGCTGAAGCGGAGGTGAGTGCGAGACGACAACGGCAGCGAGATACGTCCGGGAGAAGCAAGTGACAACACCAAACCCATTCGAGTATTGCCCACTGTAATTGTTTCTCCTGCGCCCAAATGTATATTTACCTCCCCAGTCTCCAGCCCCCCCTCCCTCCCTCCCCCACAAACAGTCGCCTACTTATGTGTTGTAAATAATTTTGCCAGTTGTTCAGAGTTGCTGCTGTTGAGCTGGTGCACAATACCCTACCAGTTATTCTATTTTATTTTTTATTATTACTTTTTTTTTGTATGTTTGGGTGTGCCCTTCTCTTCTATATACGTATATATATTTCTTATTCTGTGTACAGAACGGTAACACAGTTCAATAGACCTTCATTTCCTTCCTCTTCTGGCTCATCATCTGATTCTTCACTTTCCTCATCGGAATCATGAGCGAATTAGCAGCAAGTCTTGCTGCAGAACCTTCATCCAGCTCTCCCTGCTCTGGAACTTCAGGAGGAGTAAAGAAATTGAAGAAAGAGTCATTTGGTACAGTTTTCATAATTGTTCGACCAGTTGCCCAACCTTTATGCTTCTGCCTCATTTTAATGTTTTTCAAAGTGACATTTCTTTCTTTCTTCCAGTCGATCTGGCCCCCTGTGAATCCCAAGATTTTTCGTTCATCAAAGAAGAAAAATCTGACTCATCAAGCTGCGACTCCATCTGGTATGCTTTTGTCATTACCTCATTTGTGAATGGCAGACCCGGTCTGCCACTTAAAATGGCTGCCCGTACTGAGTGCCTATGGCGCTGGCATCTTCTTCCAGATTGGCGGCAAAATGTTTCAGGTTGAGCATATTAATCTGCTGTGCAGCTAGCTCACTTGCATGACAAATCTTGATAGCGTTTTCTAATTGAAGTTCTTCTTCCCACAATAGCCTCTCACGTACCTTATCATTTGATATCTCAAACACAATCTGATCATCGACAACTTTAATGTACTAAAATTGCACGACTGCAACTTTAATCGCACATTGGTTAAAAAAACTATCAAAAGATTTGTCTGCCTTCTGGGTACGTGTTCAAGCGTTTCATTTTTCTTCGGGGAGCAAAGTACTTTATTGCTTCATCGAAGCTCTTGATTTTCTCATCGCTGTCAAATGCGAAGGCACTATAAACTTCTATTGCTTGAGGACCTTCTACCATGAGCAGCAATGCAATACGCATCTTGTCAGGCTGTGCCTGCAGGCTAAGGGCTGCAACACAGAGTCTGAATTGCTGCTTAAAAACATGCCAATTCTTGTCTACATTACCGGTGACTTGAAGCTGGTGAGGTGCCTTCAAATCTTCCATCTCTAACGTCAGTGCATTGAGTTCCAGTTGCCCGTAGTTTACCAGGTAGGTGGAAGAATTTTCTTTTTTCTTTCCTCGGCCTGTTTTGTCCTGTCATCTCCGTAATTATCTTCATTTGTTCTACACTCTTGGTACCATGTTATGTTCTGTGTTATGTATGCAGAACATCTTATTCTTTGACTAATAAGATATTTTATTAACAAGATGAACACGTGGAAATTTAACTAACGAACTTGACACAAACAGTAATGAATAAGTGAATTCAGTGAATTCTCCTGGAGCTACTTCTAGTGCAACTAGCCTCCAGTATGGCTTATTACCAACTGCCGGATAGCTCGGGTAACATGGTGGATCTCTATCGCCACCTGCTGGTTGGAGGTCGTCTTGATAATTATATACATGAATAGGTAACTATGTACATTACTGTGCACATGCATATCATCACGGGTCCAACAGGATGGTAAAAAGCAAGCAGTATCCAAGTCCATTGTGGATGGAGACCAGAAGTGAGTCTTGTGCTATTAAGAAAGTTGACCACAATCACATGGATGAAATCAAAATCTAATGACAGCCATTGACACAAGATTTGCACTATTTGATAAATTCATGATGAAATTTCAAACAGAAAAACTACAAATATTTGGGTGCTCAAGTTTCCTCCCACAGTCCAAAGATGTGCAGGTTAGGTGGGGTTACAGAGATAGGGCAGGGAGTGGGCCTGGTTAGGGTGCTATTTCAGAGGGTCAGTGAAGACTTGATGGGCCTAATGGCCTCCTTGTTTTAAATAAATTTAGAGAGCCCAATTCATTTTTTCCATGGCCAATCCACCTACCCTGCACATCTTTGGGTTGTGGGGCGAAACCCACGCAAACATGGGGAGAATGTGCAAACTCCAGACGGACAGTGGCCCAGACCTGGGATCAAACCTGGGACCTCGGCGGCGTGAGGCAGCTGGCTAATGGCCTCCTTTTACACTGTAGAAATTGTCTCTTCAACATTATCCAGGGAATAAGTTTCCACCGCCTTATCAGGTGGAGTGTTCCACACCCTGACAGTGAAAGAATATCCTCATCTCCCCATTTGATCTTTTGACTGATCTTAAATCATAACTTTCTTACTAAACCTATGACAGAAGGATTTGTCTTTCTCAATCTTCACCATCAAAATCTCTTAATCTTAAACCTCTATGGGTCACCTCTGTGGTGATGTGCCTGTGAATAATATTGCATGCACTCAGCAGGGTGATCTCCCACCAGAAGGCGACATCAGACATCAGTCATGTGACGTCCTATCAGCAGAAGGTTGTAAGGCACAGTTGCACGTAAGGGTAGTTCCAGGAAAGTCTATGTAACTCAATCAGTAACTTGCTCTGTATGGTATTCTGATTGTTACCTTACCACGTGTACATCAATAAACCATCAGTCTCGTTAAGTCACCAGCAGTTCTGTCGAATAACTGCAAAGACAAGGTCACGGAACACAACAACCTCCGAAGTGCCAGTTCAAAAGAGAACAATCTAAGGAAACATGGTGGTACAGTGTTTAGCATTGCTGCCTCACTGCGCTGAGGTCCCAGTTTCAATCCCGGCTCTGGGTCACTGTCCATGTGGAGTTTGCACATTTTCCCCGTGTTTGTGTAGGTTTCGCCCCCTCAACCCAAAAGATGTGCAGGGTAGGTGGATTGGCCACGCCTATTTTAGCACGCTCTTCTAAATACTCCGCAATCTCATCTTTAATAACGGGCTCTAAAATCTTACCAACAGCCGAAGTCAGGCTAACCGGCCTATAATTTCCTGTCTTCTGCCTCCCTTCCTTTTTAAACAGAGGCAGTACATTAGCCATTTTCCAATCCTCTGGGACCCTCTTTGCCTCACCAATGCTGCCACAATTTCCTCAGCTATCTCCTTCAGAACCCTGGGGTGCAGTCCATCCGGTCCGGGTGATTTATCAACCTCTGCCCCCTGACTCTCGAAGTTCTGGCATGCCACTAGTGCCTTCCACTGTGAAGACTAATAGGGCACTGCCTGAGCCATCCATGGACGCAGAAAAATAAAAGAACCTTCAATTGTGATGTGACAGATTCGGGGAGGCTCCAGAGAGGGTGAGGGGGTAACACAGTGCCTGGCACGAGCGAGCCCTGCACCCCACTGCAGAGAGCCTCATGTACACCCTCCACTCCCGACATCGGCCAGTCGCCCTCCAGGCCCGGGTCCTTCACCACACTGGGTGCGGCGGACGATACGGGCCCACCAACTAACCCAGGGCCTGCCTCAATCCTGCTACCAAGATTATCGAAAGGTGGGATCTCCTCGGGCTCCTCCTGGAATCCCGGGCCAGTGGGAGGCGTTGGTGCGGATCCCTGCTCTGTCCAAGCCGCCCGGTCACTAGAATGCCCCGCAAACAACTCCCGAAACAGCTCCGGGATAGTGGCGGAGGTGCCCGAAGACAGCAGTTGAGACAGAGGCTCTTCCAAACTATAACCCGCTAAGAAGCCAAGAAGCAGGGGGTTTTCGCTGCCCCCCTCCCCTGAGAAATTGAACAAGTCTGCAGTGGTAAATTGCACTGGGCGGAACAGGCCCCCTAGGGTCCCATCTGACCCAGAACGTTGGAATAACAGGGACAGTAGCAACACGGATAGGAAATTGGTGGAGTGACAGCAAACAGGTGTGGTGAATGGTTTTTAACCAGACTGGAGGAAGATTGAGGGAGCTCCCCAGGGATCAGTATTGGGAGTCCTGATCTTCCCGAGACCTATTAATGACATTGACCTTTGCTTACAGGGCACAATTACAAAGTTTGCAGATGATAAAAACTGTGGACAATGAGTTGGATCGTTTAGCATTTCCAGACCAAAAGATATAGGTTGGTGAAATGAGCAATCGGCAGATGAAATTTCATGCAGAGAAGTGTGAAGTGATCCATTTCCATAGGAATAACAGGCAACATAAAATACAAAGGGTATAATTCTACAATCAACAATGGCTTCCATGGTCATCGGTCATCATTAGACTTTTCATTCCAGATTTTGTGTGAATTCTGCAGCAGTGGGATTTGAACGCAGACCATTACGTGGGTCTCTGGATTACTAGTTTAGTGACAATAATACTGCGCCAAAGCCTCTTATTTTTATATGTTTTAAAAATTCAACACAATTGAGGGGATGATAGTCCCTGGTGAGGCACGGTCACTACAACAAAGCGGCAAAGTAAAAACCAAAACCAAAATGTCATTACTGGGAGGGTGATGCAGTCCCTGGCATGCCCACTGCTCATGGAAGGCCTGGTGTGGCCTGGTGGACATTAGCACCACATCAAGACATGTGTACAATTCATTGCAAGTGGCAGGACAGACTGAGAGAGTGCTTAAAACATGTTGGACTTTAGCAAGAAGGGCACAAGAGGAGAAAAACAAGAAAGCCATGTTAAAGTTACACATAAAACACTGGCTTATTCTCACCCAGTGTATTCGTGTCCAGCTCTGGGCACCATAGGATGGATCATGAGGTATTAGAGAGGCTGCAGAAAAGACAAATGTGAATGGTCCCAGGAAATTAACGTAAGAGTTGGAGGTTGGGACTGTTCGCCTTGAAGGTTGTGAGGATAGGAGACATTTAAAATCATAAGGGGTTCTGAACAGAGTAGTTCAGGAGAAAGGGTTCCCACTTGTGAAAGGATTGAGAACCAGAGGGTGTGGATTTAAGGCAATTGGAAAAGGCAGCAATGACACAATGAGGGAAAACTGTCGCACATCAGGTAGTTAGGATCAGGAATCCATTGCAAGAGTGGTGGAGGCAGCGTCAACTGAGGCTAAAGGGAATTATCTTAAAAAGGAAACTTTGCAGGCTTGCAGAGAAAAGACTGGGGCGTGGCACTAGGTTCCTTCAGAGAGGGACAGCAGAGACATGGCCTTCCACACCAAAACCATTTTGTTAGGGGAAGATATGTTGAAGCAGCTGAAGATAGTTCGGCCGAGGCACCATCCTGAAGGAACTCCTGCAGCAATGTCTTCTTTGTGGAAAATATGGCAGCCTATTTGATAACAGCAAGCTCCTATCCAGCCATGTGATAATCAGATTACTGTTTTGTGTTATGATAGATAAATATTAGCCAGGACACAGACATCTCCCCTGCTTTCTTAGAAAATAGTGACACAAGACCTATTGCATCCCCAAGGTGGCAGGGGCCTGGTTTATCTGAAAAAAGTGGCACCACCAAAAAAATGCAACCCTAGTTCAACACAGCCCAGGATTGTCAGCCTTGATTTTGCGCTCAAGTCCTGGAGTGGAATTGAACCCACAACCTTCTGACTCAGAAGCAACAACGCTACCCATAGATCCCCAGCCAGTGTGGCAGCATTAATTCACGATACACTCGCCACTTATCACCACTATAATTCCAGGTAGAATCTGCATATTTGAAAAGTGCGGTAGGCTCAGCATCTAAAAAAAAAAAAAGGGGAGAACGGGTTGACGTTTCAGCGAGAATCTTCCTCAGAATTCTACACTTATACAGTGAAGGGGAAAGCTATTGAGAAAGGATGAGTCAAGGTGAAGGTGAAAACCAGTGGGTCACCATTATGCCCTGTAATTTTGCAATTTGTTTTGGATTTAGACCAGACTATGGAGAGAGGTCTCAGCTAGCAATAAGAAGTCTGCAGGCAGGCTATTGGTGACCAAGTGTATTTTTTTTTTTTTTTTTTTTTAAATAAAAAGATCACATTTCACAATTTAAAAAACAATATTTATTCAAAATAAATGCATCATTCACAGTTTTGAGAACAGCTGAAGATTTCAAAACATGTTACTGTACAATTTTGTTAATATTCTTAACACAGCTATTAAAAAATCCCATGTCCCCTTCCCTCATTTTACAGCTATCTTTTTTTATTCAAACAGGTTATAGATAAAAGGTCAACAGTCACTGTACCAATTGTGAACAATGCATTCGTTCACTCTTTTAAAAAGTCACAGTACAAGCTTTTGGCAGTTAAAGGGAAGACAAAAAATATGTTGGTGTTCTAGTCAAACATGAAATATTTTTAAAATCCAGGATGATTCAAGAAATATGTCAATGTGTAGGATCATTCTTAAAATATTTACACACTATATACACACACTTGCAATTAAAATAGGGAAGATTGCTTTGATCCGTATAAGCAAATGGCAGTCAGAAATGGTTTGTAATTCAGCAATTTTTGTAATTCATAGAAAACGACTAATGAGATAATACTTGGCTAAAATGGCCAAATTAATTCGCAGATTTATTGTACAAAACTGAGCAACTGAAGGTTTATAATTGAATGGTCAAAAACGATGCTTCATACTTTATTCAGCAGTGTGCTTGTTGCGGTAGTAACTTTACTGGCAGAAGAATACGAACCAGATCCTTTGGAAAGTTTCTTAGAGGCAAAGGAAGCCTGGATACTTCTAACTGCCCTGACACTACGACACCGCAAAGTATTTTTAATATGGTCTCGGAAATCTTTGGAAACAAAGTAATAGACAAAGGGATCAATGCAACTATTTATGCCAGACAGACAAAGACTTACAATATAGAACACATAAACATTGCTGTTCCTTTCATATTTTATAAGCGAATAATGAACAATAAGCATAACATTGCTCGGAGTGAAGCAAACTAAATACATCGCAAGAACAGTAACGATCAACTCAATCGCTCTCCTGCGGCTTTTCCCAATGCTATCTTCATTGGTAGAAGCTGTCAATGTTTTGATCATCAACACATATGCAGTTAATGTCAGCAATGCTGGAAAAAAGTACACACCAATAGCCAAAGAGAGAAAGTAATCAAACATGCTGGAGACCAACTGCTCTTCAGGCATAACATCATGACAGGTTGTTATATTAAGGTTAGTAATGTTTGCAGTTTGCTGAATATTTAAGTACAATGGCATAGTGCCCAAAGCAAATATTATCCAAATGAAAATAGATACAGCATAGGCAATAGAAGTCTTTCTTCTTGATTGAGATATTGGATCAACAACAACCCAATATCGTTGAACACTGATGCAAGTCATGAATAGGATTGAACAGTACATGTTTCCATAGAAAAACACCACCAGCACCTTGCACAGTCCTTCGCCATAAATCCAATTGTTGCCATTGAGATGATAGGAAATTTTCAAAGGTAACCAAATGATGAACAGGAGATCTGCCAAAGCCAAATTGGCCATGTAAATAGCTGCCGGATGTTTCATTTTAGTTCGCCAGACAAACACCCACAGTGCCATAGCATTTGCAGGCAAGCCAACGATGAACACAATAATGTAAACCAAAGGCAAGAAGACTGTAGTCAATCCACTCGTTAGTACAGATGCAGCAACATCATCAACCTCAATTCCATGGTTGCTGTAGTTACCAAGAAAGCTTCGTCCTTTTCCTGGAAAGAAAGAGAGCTCATTTATAATTCCATAATAAATATGTTATTCCAAGTGGTATTTGTCACTCAAATGAAATGAAGATGTTTCAATTGTAGAAAAGTGCATGAAATCTACCCAAATTATGTTACAAAATAAAGTGGGGAAAAAACTAGATTATTAGTAGTTGTTACTAATAAAGCAGTCAACACACATGCAAATTTCATGTCACAGCCATTAAATTACAAACAAAGCAAACATTTTTTTTAAAAATTTGAGACAAAGTACTGATGATACTCAATGCACAAGTGAGGTAGTTTTAAGCGATTTATAGAAATCTGGGGTTGAATTCTCCGTCCCGCCACATTTCAGGTTCACCCTGCTGGTGGGATGCTCCGTTACGCCAGGCGGTCAATGGGGCTTCCCATTGTAGGGCAGCTCCACGCCGTCGGGAAACCCCCAGGCTGCCGGCAAAACGGAGCATCCCGCTGGCAGAGAATCCAGCCCAAGTGAGTTCAATTTAGTGTGTCTGTGTAACAAGGGTTAAAACGTCTAGTTAGATTCCTGTTAAACAAAGGCCTTTGCATGTATGGGGATTTGTTTGTTTTCAAAATGTCTGCATGGTGCTTGGCGAGTTGACATTGTGATTGTGAAAAGCAAACAAGTACGAAAAAAGATCGATCTGTTGCTTAGCAACCACAGGTCACCTAAAACTTAGAAAGAGCGTTTGAGTTTAGTTTTAACTGGATCCAAGACAGTAGAGGCTACCAGCTTTCATAGCTCTGCAAGAAGCAGAAGCAGGACAATGGAGTAATAGGAAGAAAGCAAGTCCCATTGACGAATGTGATATAAAATAGTTAGTTTAAATATATTAGTTACAGTAATGTAGATGTAGGCCGGTCTAATTCATGTTAGTTCACAGACAAAGGATTTCATAGAGCATGGCAAGGAAGGGGGAGGGGTGTCTAGTGTATGAGGAGAAAAGGATGCTGGGTAACAAGAGGCCAGGGGAAGGAATGAGAAGTGAGCCAATTAGGATGTATGGCCAGGTCAGGAGGGGTATAGGATGACCTATGGGAATCGTGTATGTGAAACTTGATGCCATTTGAATGTATTTGTAGAGATTTCTTTGTTTCCAACAGCACTCGATTCTGAAGACCTAGGAGACTGCTTGTGTTCTGGGTTTTTGTGAAACGAGTCAGACTTGCAAGTCGAATAAAAATAACTAATGCTATGCCTACAAATCCATCTCGAGTTTTATTGAGGCCAGACTGAGGGGTAAAGAATTTAATGTTTTGTCATTTGGTGCCGGAAACGCGGGATTTCTCAAGACGGTTCTGACCAACCGCGAAATCAGAATTAGACTGATTTTGGACAAGGAAAGTGGAAAAGGGCCCACAATGTATAGCTGGAAAATGACCGAGCATTGATTTTTCCCCTCTTCTTATGGTCTAATTAGTCTGGTCACTCGCGGTGCGTACGGAAAGATCGTCTCGACGAAATCAAAGGTCAGTCTGGGGATTAGAAATTTAACTGATAGGATTTCATAAATTGATGATTCAGTTTTGGGTTAGTTTTGGAATTAATGGGACATCAAAATGATGGTATAATTCCACGTGTGAGTGTTTTTGGAGAACTGATGGGACCTCAGGATGAGGGTTTAGTTCAATGAGTGTTTTTAAATCTATAGTTGATTAAGCTAAAATTGTATCCTTGGACTGTAGTGGCGAAAAAACGCAGTCTTGAGGACTAGTTGAGATTATGGGGAATTGCTTGGATAACACGAATGATCCAGGCACACCATTGCAAATATTATGTGATATTTATCCAGATAAAGCGAGAGATTTTTGGAAAATGTCAGCAACCTTAAGGAACAAATTGGGTGATGAATGGCCACTAGGGGGCACTAAAGACCTGGACATCATTAAGAAAATTCAGGGAAAAAGAGCCAAAGTATGAAAGCAAAAGAATTAATTGGATTATGGAGACAATATTGTCAAGAGGAAAGAGATAAGATCATGTTATCAAGTTGGCAAGAAAATGCCCTTAAAATGGGAATTCCAATTAGTGAAGGGGGAAACCAGAAAACTCTGGAGATCTTGAAAAAGGAGAGTGAATTCAAAAAACGCGCAAGTAAAGAGAGGGTGGACTAGAGTAAAAAAAAAAAGGGCCACGTAGTTCAATGGCTGGCCTTGCATTGACAGAGGATGAAGATTTAGAAAATTGGACCAGGTCGGCTAGTGTTCCGACTGCACCAGTAGCATTGTCTGCACTAATTCCGGAACCACCAGAGTATCATAATTTATATCCAGTCACTGCTGCCCAGATTCAAAAATCATGCCAGCCTCTCCAGCCCCTTTGGTTGATAGCTTGGGTCCTATTTTACCATCTTCACTGTCTGTTAGAGAAGGGGAGCTCTGTTCCACAAGCCCAGTTAGCTCTAGGATCCGATCTCGGACAATGAGAGAGGGGCCTGACCCTATCCAGAAACAATCACGCATACCACCTAGATCCCTTCAGACCGATATGGTAGGACAGAAAAGTACGAGAACAAAGAAAGAGGATGGGGATGGTTCTGAGGAGCTGGAGCTCCCCCTAGTGACAGGGAAGGACGTCAAAATCTTGGAAGAACCAGAGGAATCAGCTAGAGCGCCCCCTAGTGAGACTCTGAGACAGTTGCCGATTAGGAAAATACCAAACCCTGACACTGTGACGGCGGTGGCCCAGCCCACGATAGACATTTAATTCCCATGGAGACCCAGTGAGATGATGGCTATTATGGCTGCAATCCCAGACAGGAAGAAATCTCCTGCTGCTTTCGTGGATTATCTGAGAACTACCATCTCAGTTTATCAAGCTGATTCTAGGGACCTCTGGGCCCTAGTCCAACAGGTATTAACCCCAGCAGAGTATCGCAATCATCTCAATCACTTGAATTATGCTAGCCACGCCTAACTCCAGCAAGCCCATGCTTTGGACGATGATAGACAGGCACAAATTCTGAATGCGTTGAATGTTACATTTCAAAAGCCCATAAACATTTCTGCTATCTTAGACCTCAAACCTAAAAAGACTGAAGAGCCAGAGGAATTTCTGGAACGTTTTAATGAAATCTACCATGGGCAGTCAGGCGACTTGCCATACCAAAATGGTCAGAATTCCCCTCAATATTGTGCGATGTTAATGCATTGCCTACCACCTTCCGTGGCTACTGCCGTGAAATGTAATAACATGAATTGGACAGAGAACAACCCTTCTCAAATGGCCAGGGCAGTCAGATTTTAATGGAAGGAGGGTGTAGTCCAGGAAGGAGGCTCAGTTACAAAGATTAAGACTGAGTATGTAATGAAAAAGGATGATCTGCGACCCCAACCTATTGTGACCTTGGGTGGGTGGATCAACATGGGGTAGGATATCAAACCCACCCAAATGGACCCTCAGCTCCTCTTTATGGCCCACCGAGTGCACCAACAGCTTTACAACTGCCGCCCTCTCTGAGGGGCCATTGGTCTACTGGGAAAAGAGGACGGGACAGATATAGAGGGAGCAATGCATGTTTTAATTGCGGCCGTGCAGATCACTGGCAACAGGAATGCCCCTTTAAAAGACGGGCAGCAGAAGGAGACTACCCGACCCAAAGGAGGGGGTACCCACCAAGGGGAGGACAGACGAGGTAAACTGACTTCTCCCAGGCAAACCCTTTCCCAACAGGATTGACTAGCTAATTTAGTCATAAGGACTCTCCAAGCGGACAGGGAACCTATTATTTCTCTGCAGATAGGAGATCAACATTACCCATTTGTAATCGACACAGGAGCAGCCAGGTCTTCGGTGCAATCAGAACTTCGACTACCACTATCCGACCACACGCAGCATTTGTCGGGGTTCCAAGGACAGGTGTGTGAGTACCCTATTTCTGAACCTGTGACAGTCACTTACAAGAATAAGTCTGTGGATCATCAGTTTGTAGTGACTACTGGATTGGACTGTAACTTGTTGGCCCGAGATTTACTGTGTATCTTCCAGCTACAGCTGGAGTGCGGAGACAAAGGGGTAACCATAAGACCTAGGAGTGGAAGTAAGGCCATTCGGCCCATCGAGTCCACTCCACCATTCAATCATGGCTGATTTCAACTCCAATTACCCGCTCTCTCTCCATAGCCCTTAATTCCTTGAGAAATCAAGAATATATCAACTTCTGTCTTAAAGACACTCAACGTCCCGGCCTCCACCACCCTCTGTGGCAATGAATTCCACAGACCCACCACTCTCTGGCTGAAGAAATTTCTCCTCATCTCTGTTCTAAAGTGACTCCCATTTATTCTAAGGCTGTGCCCCCGGGTCCTAGTCTCCCCTCCTAATGGAAACAACTTCCCGACATCCACCCTATCTAAGCCATTCATTATCTTGTAAGTTTCTATTAGATCTCCCCTCAACCTCCTAAACTCCAATGAATATAATCCCAGGATCCTCAGACGTTCATCGTATGTTTGGCCTACCATTCCTGGGATCATCCGTGTGAATCTCCGCTGGACCCGCTCCAGTGCCAGTATGTCCTTCCTGAGGTGTGGGGCCCAAAATTGCTCACAGTATTCTAAATGGGGCCTAACTAATGATTTATAAAGCTTCAGAAGTACATCCCTGCTTTTATATTCCAAGCCTCTTGAGATGAATGACAACATTGCATTTGCTTTCTTAATTACGGACTCAACCTGCAAGTTTACCTTTAGCGAATCCTGGACTAGGACTCCCAAGTCCCTTTGCACTTCAGCATTATGAATTTTGTCACCGTTTAGAAAATAGTCCATGCCTCTATTTGTTTTTCCAAAGTGCAAGACCTCGCACTTGCCCACGTTGAATTTCATCAGCCATTTCTTGGACCACTCTCCTAAACTGTCTAAATCTTTCTGCAGCCTCCCCACCTCCTCCATACTACCTGCCCCTCCACCTATCTTTGTATCATCGGCAAACTTAGCCAGAATGCCCCCAGTCCCGTCATCTAGATCGTTAATATATAAAGAGAACAGCTGTGGCCCAAACACTGAATCCTGCGGGACACCACTCGTCACCGGTTGCCATTCCGAAAAAGAACCTTTTATCCCAACTCTCTGCCTTCTGCCTGACAGCCAATCGTCAATCCATGTTAGTACCTTGCCTCGAATACCATGGGCCCTTATTTTACTCAGCAGTCTCCCGTGAGGCACCTTATCAAAAGCCTTTTGGAAGTCAAGATAGATAACATCCATTGGCTCTCCTTGGTCTAACCTATTTGTTATCTCTTCAAAGATCTCTAACAGGTTTATCAGGCACGACCTCCCCTTACTAAATCCATGCTGACTTGTCCTAATCCGACCCTGCACTTCCAAGAATTTGGAAATTCTTACTGTAATTCTTACAGTAATGGCCCACTGAAGGATAGGCAAGGGAATCTATGTGTGGAGCCAGAGGAAATGGGCGAGGTACTAAAATGAATACTTTGCATCACGGGTAAGGCAGATGAACTTAGAGCTTGGATTAGTACTTGGAACTATGATGTTGTTGCCATTACAGAGACCTGGTTGAGGGAAGGGCAGGATTGGCAGCTAAACGTTCCAGGATTTAGATGTTTCAGGCGGGATAGAGGGGGATGTAAAAGGGGAGGCGGAGTTGCGCTACTGGTTCGGGAGAACATCACAGCTGTACTGCGAGAGGACACCTCAGAGGGCAGTGAGGCTATATGGGTAGAGATCAGGAATAAGAAGGGTGCAGTCACAATGTTGGGGGTTTACTACAGGCCTCCCAATAGCCAGCGGGAGATAGAGGAGCAGATAGGTAGACAGATTTTGGAAAAGAGTAAAAACAACAGGGTTGTGGTGATGGGAGACTTCAACTTCCCCAATATTGACTGGGACTCACTTCGTGCCAGGGGCTTAGACGGGGCGGAGTTTGTAAGGAGCATCCAGGAGGGCTTCTTAAAACAATATGTAGACAGTCCAACTAGGGAAGGGGCGGTACTGGACCTGGTATTGGAGAATGAGCCCGGCCAGGTGGTAGATGTTTCAGTAGGGGAGCATTTTGGTAACAGTGACCACAATTCAGTAAGTTTTAAAGTACTGGTGGACAAGGATAAGAGTGGTCCTAGGATGAATGTGCTAAATTGGGGGAAGGCTAATTATAACAATATTAGGCGGGAACTGAAGAACATAGATTGGGGTCGGATGTTTGAGGGCAAATCAACATCTGACATGTGGGAGGCTTTCAAGTGGCAGTTGAAAGGAATTCAGGACCGGCATGTTCCTGTGAGGAAGAAGGATAAATACGGCAATTTTCGGGAACCATGGATGACGAGAGATATTGTAGGCCTCGTCAAAAAGAAAAAGGAGGCATTTGTCAGGGCTAAAAGGCTGGGAACAGACGAAGCCTGCGTGGAATATAAGGAAAGTAGTAAGGAACTTAAGCAAGGAGTCAGGAGGGCTAGAAGGGGTCACGAAACATCATTGGCAAATAGGGTTAAGGAAAATCCCAAGGCTTTTTACACGTACATAAAAAGCAAGAGGGTAGCCAGGGAAAGGGTTGGCCCACTGAAGGATAGGCAAGGGAATCTATGTGTGGAGCCAGAGGAAATGGGCGAGGTACTAAATGAATACTTTGCATCAGTATTCACCAAAGAGAAGAAATTGGTAGATGTTGAGTCTGGAGAAGGGTGTGTAGATAGCCTGGGTCACATTGAGATCCAAAAAGACGAGGTGTTGGGTGTCTTAAAAAATATTAAGGTAGATAAGTCCCCAGGGCCTGATGGAATCTACCCCAGAATACTGAAGGAGGCAGGAGAGGAAATTGCTGAGGCCTTGACAGAAATCTTTGGATCCTCGCTGCCTTCAGGGGATGTCCCGGAGGACTGGAGAATAGCCAATGTTGTTCCTCTGTTTAAGAAGGGTAGCAAGGATAATCTGGGGAACTACAGGCCAGTGAGCCTTACTTCAGCGGTAGGGAAACTACTGGAGAGAATTCTTCGAGACAGTATCTACTCCCATTTGGAAGCAAATGGACGTATTAGTGAGAGGCAGCACAGTTTTGTGAAGGGGAGGTCGTGTCTCACTAACTTGATAGAGTTTTTCAAGGAGGTCACTAAGATGATTGATGCAGGTAGGGCAGTGGATGTTGTCTATATGGACTTCAGTAAGGCCTTTGACAAGGTCCCTCATGGTAGACTAGTACAAAAGGTGAAGTCACACGGGATCAGGGGTGAGCTGGCAAGGTGGATACAGAACTGGCTAGGCCATAGAAGGCAGAGAGTAGCAATGGAAGGATGCTTTTCTCATTGGAGGGCTGTGACCAGTGGTGTTCCACAGGGATCAATGCTGGGACCTTTGCAGTATATATAAATGATTTGGAGGAAAATGTAACTGGTCTGATTAGTAAGTTTGCAGACAACCAAAGGTTGGTGGAATTGCGGATAGCGATGAGGACTGTCGGAGGATACAGCAGGATTTAGATTGTTTGGAGACTTGGGCAGAGAGATGGCAGATGGCGTTTAATCCGGACAAATGTGAGGTAATGCATTTTGGAAGGTCTAATGCAGGCAGGGAATATACAGTGAATGGTAGAACCCGCAAGAGTATTGAAAGTCAAAGAGATCTAGGAGTACAGGTACACAGGTCATTGAAAGGGGCAACACAGGTGGAGGAGGTAGTCAAGAAGGCATACGGCATGCTTGCCTTCATTGGCCGGGGCATTGAGTATAAGAATTGGCAAGTCATGTTGCAGCTGTATAGAACCTTAGTTAGGCCACACTTGGAGTATAGTGTTCAATTCTGGTCGCCACACTACCAGAAGGATGTGGAGGCTTTAAAGAGGGTGCAGAAGAGATTTACCAGAATGTTGCCTGGTATGGAGGGCATTAGCTATGAGGAGCGGTTGAATAAACTCGGTTTGTTCTCACTGGAACGAAGGAGGTTGAGGGGAGACCTGATAGAGGTATACAAAATTATGAGGGGCATAGACAGAGTGGATAGTCAGAGGCTTTTCCCCAGGGTAGAGGGGTCAATTACTAGGGGGCATAGGTTTAAGGTGAGAGGGGCGAGGTTTAGAGTAGATGTACGAGGCAAGTTTTTTTACGCAGAGGGTAGTAGGTGCCTGGAACTCACTGCCAGAGGTGGTGGTGGAAGCAGGGACGATAGTGACATTTAAGGGGCATCTTGACAAATACATGAATAGGATGGGAATAGAGGGATACGGACCCAGGAAGTGTAGAAGATTGTAGTTTAGTCGGGCAGCATGGTCGGCACGGGCTTGGAGGGGCGAAGGGCCTGTTACTGTGCTGCACATTTCTTTGTTCTTTGTTTTGTTGAAATCTCATCCTTAACAATGGATTCTAGAATCTTGCCAACAACCGAGGTTAGGCTAATTGGCCTATAATTTTCCATCTTTTTCCTTGTTCCCTTCTTGAACAGGGGGGTTACAACAGCTATTTTCCAATCCTCTGGGACTTTCCCGGACTCCAGTGACTTTTGAAAGATCGTAACTAACGCCTCCACTATTTCTTCAGCTATCTCCTTTAGAACTCTAGGATGTAGCCCATCTGGGCCCGGGTATTTATCAATTTTTAGACCTCTTAGTTTCTCTAGCACTTTCTCCTTTGAGATGGCTACCATATTCAACTCTGCCCCGACTCTCTGGAATTGTTGGGATATTACTCATGTCTTCTGCTGTGAAGACTGACGCAAAGTACTTATTCAGTTCCTCAGCTATTTCCTTGTCTCCCATCACAAAATTACCAGCGTCATTTTGGAGCGGCCCAATGTCAACTTTTGCCTCCCGTTTGTTTTTAATGTATTTAAAGAAACTTTTACTGTCATTCCTAATGTTACTGGCTAGCCTACCTTCAAATTTGATCCTCTCTTTCCTTATTTCTCTCTTTGTTATCCTCGGTTTGTTTTTGTAGTCTGCCCAATCTTCTGACTTCCCACTACTCTTTGCCACATTATAGGCTCTCTCTTTTACTTTGATGCATTCCCTAACTTCCTTTGTCAGCCATGGCTGCCTAATCCCCCCTCTGATAACCTTTCTTTTCTTTGGGATGAACCTCTGTACTGTGTCCTCAATTACTCCCAGAAACTCCTGCCATTGCTGTTCTACTGTCTTTCCCACTAGGCTCTGCTCCCAGTTGATTTTCGTCAGTTCCTCCCTCATGCCCCTGTAGTTACCTTTATTTAACTGTAACACCTTTACATCTGATTCTACCTTCTTTCTTTCAAATTGGAGATTGAATTCGACCATATTATGATCACTGCCTCCTAAGTGCTCCCTTACTTTAAGATCTTTAACGGTTCAATCATGGAGGATGAGACAACAGTGCTATATTTCTATCACTCCCTAGTGGTGGACGTTAGACATTGAACATTCACTGCATCACGTTACCCTGGCCGATGACAGAACCGGACAAAACAGGGAGTTGGAGGACAAATACCGGCCGTTAATTGGGACCGAATGGCCAGTCAAGGTTACAGCCAGTCATGGGAAAAGAAGGTACAGCCGATTTTGTTACAATACCACCACATTTATGGCCACAGTCAGCTTCGGTAAGCCCTCATATTACACGTCAGGTCCACGACCAGTACCATGCCAAGGATCTGGGGCCTATGGCAAGGAGGGCAGTGGATCATTCAGATCCAACAGAGTACGCACTTCAAGGCACGCCAGACGGCACTTCCATAAAATATTTTGAGGTCCCTGAAATGATTAACACTCGACTTCAGCATCACCGGGGACGTGATATTTTGGAATGTCAATCCACAGGTCTGGGCGAAATACCCATCACAAGTGGGAAAGACAAATGTTACACCTATTAAGGCAACGAATAAGGACCATGTAAAGCTGCCTTCCATTCGGCAATACCCCCTGAAACCCCAAGCTGCCCCGTCTATAGACAAATTAATCCGAGAGCTGTTGCAACAGGGTATTTTGGTCCCTTGCCAATCAGAATGCAACACCCCCATACTTGCTGTGCCTAAACCAGCCAAACCAGACCAGTACCGATTAGTACAGGATTTACATTCAATCAATGCCATCGCGCAGCCGTTACATGCTCTCGTCCCTAATCCTGCCCTCATACTGGCTCAAATTCCAGCTCAAGCCCGGGTCTTCGCCATAATTGAGATTTTACTCTCACCACCGAGGCACTCGAAGCCTTCCGTTGCCTGAAGCAGGTCTTGTTACAAGCACCGGCCCTCGGTAGGCCCTTGTACGCCCGAGCGTTCCAGATATACTGTGCTGTTCTGGAAGGATGTTCAACAGCGGTACTCACCCAGCAACATGGGGACAAGCACCGGCCCGCCCGTAGCATATTACTCTTCCAAACTTGATCCAGTGGTCTTGGGCCACCCTGTTTGCACCCAGATCTTGGCAGCGATATACAATAGTTTGCAGGCTGCTGCCAATATAACTCTCCAACAGGATATTACGGTATATAGCTCCCACTCGGTAATCGCACTATTGGGGCAACTGCAGACTCAGCATCTTACCGCAGCTCGTCAGAATAGGTACGAGATATACCTTTTGAACAATCCACGTCTGACATTTAAATACTGTATCACTGTCAATCCAGCCTGTTTTCTTAGCGGTCCCCCTGTCCATGAAGACACACCTGGCCACGACTGTTTAACCTTGATTCAGGAAACTACCACAATAAGGGACGATCTGAGTGATATTCCGTTCGAACAACCTGACATGATTATGTATGTTGATGGCAGTGCATTAATAAGCCCCATTGGCCGGACTGTCCGGTTACGCAATCATAGATCAGGATGGTCTGATCCTAGAAGCGGACGCTTTTCAGACCCCTTATTCAGCCCAACAAGCCAACGTTTTGCCCTTACCCGTGCATGTATACTTGGGGTAGATCGACGGGTAAATATTTACCCTGACTCCCGATACGCCATCGGGGTAGTTCATGACTTCGGACAGCTCTGGAAGAATAGGGGATTCCTTACCTCGGCCGGCACGGAAATATCCCACCAGGGTTTAGTTAATGACCTACTACAGGCCCTCCTTATGCCCGCGCAGATTTCCATCATTAAATGCGCTGCCCATACAAACGGTAAGACCCCAGTTGATGTTGGTAATGAACAAGCAGATTGTGCAGCGTGGACAGCCGCGCAAATTCAGCAAGTGATGGTGCCTAAAATGTTAAGTCAGACTAAACGATCTACTATAAATATGTCTGCTTCTGACAAGTCAATGCCAACCATCCAAGACGTCATAAGGTTACAGGAGGACGCTCCTGAGAGTGATAAACAAATGTGAAACGGTTAGGTTGCAACCCCATTGCCCAGTGGTCCCCTTGAGATGCTCCAAATGGATTACATGGAGTTAGAAAGGTGTCAATGTTATAAATATGTTTTGGTCATTGTGGAAGTGTTCAGCAGATGGGTTGAGGCGTATCCGACTATCGATAATAAAGCTGCTGCTGTGGTTAAAGTTCTGATGTGGAAATCATTCCCCTGTACGGTATACCAGCTCAGTTAAGTTCTGATAACAGGCCTCATTTTATTGGACAGATTAACAAGGAGTTCTGCTCCCAGTTGGGCATACGCCAGCAGTTACACTGGCCAGTGCGTTTGTTACAACACCACCTACGTTCCATTGAACGCCGACCTCCAGCTCCTTTGTGGCTGGGCGAATGTCTCTCCTATCACTGTTGGGAGTCGGGCTTTCCGCATCGCTAGGCGGCCCGAATGGGCGTTCCAAAGCTAGATAAACTGGGCTACTGGGGGATCCCTACGCAACCGATATACTGATTGTGATGCTAGCCTGTAAACGGAGCTAGGATACTACTTTTTTTTTTTTTTTTTTTTAAATGGCACAGCGACCAATGTTTTGTTACCCCCATTCCCCCGCCAAATTGCTATTGGGTCTCTAGTCCCTACCACAAAACCCTGCCCCTCGGCGTGGATACTGCATAATCAGTTAGCACGCCGGGCAGTCTCAGCTGAATTCTGCGAGAACTGGAAAAAACCTCAGGTTCTCGCACCCAACCGAGGCCACTCAGCCGGGTGGGGAATTCTGAGCGTCTTGACACTGGGAGGTGTGGGGGGTTCCTTGGCGGTCAGCAATAGGAATTCTTTTATTTGTGGCCTTACCATCCTGGGAAAGGAAACCTTGGGAGCCCTCGGGGCAATAACCAAGGAATTGTCTCAGTTGTTTGCAATGCAGACCCGGTATCCGCTTGACTATCTTCTGGCCCGTGAGGGTGGAGTATGCGCCATAGTGCAGGGCAAGTGTATCATGGGAGTTCAAGACCTAACCGCTAACATCACTAAATTTATGGATCGCATACGGGATCACCTGGACGGAATGCAGGATCCTGGCTCTTGGGGTAACTGGGGATTTGGAGGTTGGAAGGACTGGTTGATAAATATGGCCATGTATTTAGCAGTGGCACTCGGCTGCATTTTTGTGGGCCTGGCCATCCTTAAATGTGTGAAGGGTAGAATGCAGGGTGCACTGGAACAGATAGACGCCCCTAGAATCTTGGCTGTTAGGATTCACGAGGGTGCAGCGGATGAGGGGGGGGGGCTACAACAGGAATTGGAAATGCAGCGACAAATCTTTTTAGATGAGGGGCCGCAGCTACGGATTGAATAGCTAGGTTATCATGAAATGATAAAAGGAGGGAATGACAAATGTGATATAAAATAGTTAGTTTTAATATATTAGTTACAGTAATGTAGATGTAGGCCGGTCTAATTCATGTTAGTTCACAGACAAAGGATTTCAGAGAGCATGGCAAGGAAGGGGGGAGGGGTGTCTAGTGTATGAGGAGAAAAGGATGCTGGGTAACAAGAGGTCAGGGGAAGGAATGAGAAGTGAGCCAATTAGGATGTATGGCCAGGTCAGGAGGGGTATAGGATGACCTATGGAAATTGTGTATGTGAAACTTGATGCCATTTGAATGTATTTGTAGAGATTTCTTTGTTTCCAACAGCACTCGATTCTGAAGACCTAGGAGGCTGCTTGTGTTCCGGGTTTTTGTGAAACGAGTCAGACTTGCAAGTCGAATAAAAATAACTAATGATATGCCTACAAATCCATCTCGAGTTTTATTGAGGCCAGACTGACGGATAAAGAATTTAATGTTTTGTCACCATAAACTAAACAACAGCTAGTTCAGGAAACCAGAGACTGGTCCATAGGAACACGGAATTCAGAAAGACAAAATAAACTGGGATTTGAGCACGGTACTGTTCATTGGCATTCAAGTGAAAGATGGAGAAAATGCTCAGTTAAGAGATGGCTGTGGTAACCAGATTTAAAGTGAGGAACTAGACAGAAAGTAAATCAAAAAGTTTGGTGACATCTTAATACAGCCTGTGAAGCAGTAGTGTTTTACTGGCATGGGTGGGTACCCGAGAGATTGCAGAGAAGCTTGAATGCACGTGGCAATTCAAGACAGAGATATACTAAAGGAGAATTATAATAATAATTGTAAATACTGGAAGTGGATCCTTGCTGAAAACAGCAGAGATAAAGCATTGTTTGAAAGAAGATTCAAAGGCATGTCTTTGAGAGTAGACTTTGGAAATACTTGTGTGGAAACCAAGGTCCTGAATTATGTAATAAACATCTGGAGGCTTGGAAGAGAAATTCAGAAGTTCAATTAGGTGGCATCTGCCCCATGGTTTGGGATGAGTCTGATCACATTTGGTTTACATGGACTGCAAGAACAATATAGCTCAACTTATAACCTGTGTTATCATAACATTTGCATACATTTATATGAAGTGGGAGTGGGATAGTATTGTATTATAGTCAAAACATCTCAAATTTAATAATTGTTTGTTGTTGTTAAAAGGTATTCCAGTGACTCTGTTCACCAGGTTTTCCAAAAACAAGTAAAAGTTTGGCTCAAAAAATCCTATGTTCTATTCTGGGACCTTGCTGTCCAGTTGTATCAACTAGGATCGTAACACTTTTTTGTACATAGAACCACAGAGTCTCTGCAGTATAGAAGGCCATTCTGTCCACCAGGTCTGCTCCGACCTTCCGAAAGAGCACCCTACCTAGGCCCATTCCCCCGCCCTATCCCTGTAAAACCACCTAACCTGCACATCTTTGGACTACATTTATTGGTAACACAGCAAGATGAAAAGCAAAGCATGCAAGTGTTTTGATCACTGCTGTGCCTGGCTATCTTGATTGCCTGCTAAACTGGTAGAAAACTAACTTCAACCTAACTTGGTTTCAACTAACTTGATAGGGGACTGGGATCCTGAGAGAAGGTCCCGCAGGGATAGATGCACAGCCAAGATTAGAAGGGACATCAAGTGAGTCAGGAAGACATAGATGTCTAGACCAGTTAAGTTACAAGGGAGTTTGGCAAGATTGGATGGTATTTATTTTAATGCAAGCAGTCTAACGAACAAGGCAGATGAATTGAGGGCACAACTTAAAACATGGAGATGTGATGGAATTGCTGTCACTGAAACATGGTTGCGAGAGTGGCAGGATTGGCAGCTCAATATTCCAGGATACAGGGTCTTCAGGCGAGATAGGGAAGTAGAGGGGTTGTCGCAATTCTGATCATGAATCGATTACAGCAGTAAGGAGGGACAACAACTTAGAAGGCTCTCCAACTGAAGCCATATGGGTAGGACTTAAAAACCAAAAAGAAGCAATCACATTGTTGGGAGTGTTCTATAGGCCTCCTAACAGTCCGAGAGAAATAGAAGAGTACATATGTAGGCAAATATCACAGAAGTGCAAAAGTAATAGGGTAGTGATAGTGGGGGATTTCAACTTCCCCAACATTAACTGGGGTAGTCAAAGTGTGAAAAGTTTAGAGGGACGTCTCCGGACCTTTAGGGGCCAAGCCCTCACCTTGAGGGGTTAGGCCCGCGCCGGAGTGGTTTGCGCTCCGCCGGCTGGCGGGAAAGACCTTTGGCGCCACGCCAGCCAGGGCCGAAAGGTCTTCACCGGGCGACGCATGCGCGGGAGCGTCAGCGGCTGCTGACGTCATCCCCGTGCATGCGCAGGGGAGGGGGTCTCTTCCGCGTCTGCCATAGTGAAGACCATGGCGAAGGCGGAAGAAAAAGAGTGTCCCCACGGCACAGGCCCGCCCGCAGATCGGTGGGCCCCGATCGCGGGCCAGGCCACCGTGGGGGCACCCCCCGGGGCCTGATCGCCCCAAGCCCCCCCAGGACCCTGGAGCCTTCCCGTGCCGCCTTGTCCCGCCGTTCAAAAGGTGGTTTAATCCACGCTGGCGGGACAGGCATTCCAGCAGCAGGACTTCGGCCCATCGCGGGCCGGAGAATCAGTGGGGGTGGGCCCGTCGACCGACGCGGCACGATTCCCGCCCCGCCGAATCTCTGGTGGCGGAGACTTCGGGACACGGGCGGGGGCGGGATTCACGCCAGCCCTCGGCGATTCTCCGACCCGGCGTGGGGTCGGAGAATCCCGCCCCAGGTTGACAAAGTGGCCAGTAAGGCATTCAGGGTCTGGGCTTTTACAAAGGCAGAGTAAAGCAATGAAGGTGTGGTAAACCTTTAGAAATAATTGGTTTAACCCAAATTGGAATATTGTGTCCAATTCTGGGCACTACACTTCAGGAGGGATGTGAACACATTATGCAGGTAGCTGAAAGCTTCATTAGAATTGTTCCAATGATAAAGGGACTTCAATTACAGGATTGGAGTTTTTGGTCTTAAAAGGAGTGGAGAGGAGATTTGATGGAGACATTCAAAATGTACGAATCAACTCCAGCCTCCCGGATTGCCTTGATCCACTACAGTTCGCCAATAGCTGCAACAGGTCCAGGGCAGACGCCATTTCCATGGCCCTGCACTCTACCCTGGAACACCTAGATAACAAAGACACCTATGTCAGACTCCCATTTATCGACTACAGCTCAGCCGTCAACACCATCATTCCTACAAAACTCATCTCCAAACTCCGTGGCCTTGGCCTCTGCGACTGGATCCTGAACTTTCTAACCCACAAGCCACAATCAGTAAAGATAGGGTACAACACCTCCTCCACGATCATCCTCAACACCGGTGCCCCACAATGCTGTGTCCTCAGCCCCCTACTATACTCCTTACACACCTATGACTGTGGCGCCAAATTCCCCTTCAACTCGATTTGCAAATTTGCTGATGACACCACCGTAGTGGTAGACGAGACAGAGTACAGGAAGGAGGTAGAGAATCTGGTGAACTGGTGCAACGACAATAATCTCTCCCTCAATGTCAACAAAATGAAGGAGATTACCATCGACTTTAGGAAGCATAGTGGAGAACATGCCCCGGTCTACATCAATGGGAACGAAGTAGAAAGGGTTGAGAGATTCAAGGTTTTAGGTGTACAGATCACCAACAGCCTGTCCTGGTCCCCCCCATGCCGACACTGTAGTGAAGAAAGCCCACCAACAGGGCACCACGGTGGCGCAGTGGTTAGCATTGCAGCCTCACGGTGCCGAGATCCCAGGTTCGATCCCAGCTCTGGGTCACTGTCCGTGTGGAGTTTGCACATTCTCCCAGTGTTTGCGTGGGTTTCGCCCGTACAACCCAAAGATGTGCAGGTAGGTGGATTGGCCACACTAAATTGCCCCTTAATTGGAAAAAATGAATTGGGTACACTAAATTTTTTTTAAAAATTTTTAAAGTCCACCAACGACTTCTCAGAAGACTAAGGAAATTTGGCATGTCAGCTGCGACCCTCACCAACTTCTACAGATGCACCATAGAAAGCATTCTTTCTGGTTGTATCACAGCTTGGTATGGAGCCTGCTCTGCCCAACACCGCAGGAAACTACAAAAGATTGTGAATGTAGCCCAGTCCATCACGCAAACCAGCCTCCCATCCATTGACTCTATCTATAATTCCCACTGCCTCAGAAAGGCAGCCAGCATAATTAAGGACCCCACGCACCCCGGACATACTCTCTTCCACCTTCTTCTGTCAGGAAAAAGATACCAAAGTTTGAAGTCACGTACCAACCGACTCAAGGACAGCTTCTTCCCTACTGCTATCAGACTTTTGAATGGACCTACCTCGTATTAAGTTGATTACACCTCGCTATAACTGTGACATTATATTCTGCAGTCTCTCCTTCCTCCCCTATGTACTGAGGAGGAAGGAGCAGCGCTCCGAAAGCTAGTGACATCGAAACAAACCTGTTGGACTTTAACCTGGTGTTGTAAGACTTCGTACTGTGCTCACCCCAGTCCAACGCCAGCATCTCCACATCCCCTATGTACGGTATGCATTGTTTGTACAGCATACAAGAAACAATGCTTTTCACTGTATACTAATATATGTGACAATACTAAATCAAACCAAATCAAATCAAAAGGATGGATACGGGAACTTTAGGGAGCCTTGGATAACGAGGGATATTGTGAACCTCGGCAAAAAGTAAAAGGAAGCTTTTGTACGGTCTAGAAGGGTGGGAATAGTCGAAACCCTCGAGGAGTACAAAGAAAGTAGGAAGGTACTTAAGCTGGAAATTAGGAGGGGTCATGAAGTCCTTGGCAAGTAGGATTTAAGGTAAATCCCAAAGCTTTTTATTCATATGTAAAAAGCAAGAGTGTGGCCAGGGACAGGATTGCACCACTTAAGGACAGTGTGTCTGAGGCAGCGGGATCTATGTGTTGAGCCAGATGAAATGGGTAAGGTACGAAAGGAAAGGACTTTGTGGAAGATGATTCTTGAATAGGGTGTGTGGACAGTCTGGGTCATGTTGACCTCAAAAAGGGGGTGGTATTGGGTGTTTTAAAAGACATTAAGGTAGATAAATCTCCTGGGCCTGATGAGATTTACCCCGGAATACCGAGGGAAGCAGGAGAGGAAACTGCTGGGGCGTTGACTGACAGGTGAGGTCCCAGAGGACTGGAGATAAGCTAACATGGTACCGCTGTTTAACAAAGATAATATGAATAATCCAGGAAAGAATAGGCCGGTGAGCCTCACATCGGTAGTAGGTAAATTATTGGAGTGAATGCTCAGGGACAGGATTTACACCCATTTGGAAACAAATGGACTCATTAGTGATAGACAGCATGGTTTGTGAAGGGGAGGTCGTGCCTCACTGACTTGATCAAGTTTTTTGAGGAGGTGACAAAGATGATTGATGAGAGGAGAACAGTGGATGTTGTATACATGGTCTTCAGTAAAGCCTTTGACAAGGTGTCTCATGGCAGACTGGTACAAAAGGTGAAGTCACACGGGATCAGAGGTGAGGTAGCAAGATGGTTACAGAACTGGCTCGGTCACAGAAGGTAGCAGTAGAAGGGTGTTTTTCTGAATGGAAGATTGTGACTAGTGGTGTTCCACAGGGATCTGTGCTGGGGCCTCGTTGTTTACAGTATACATAAACGACTTGGGAGGAAAATGTAGCTGGTCTGATTAGTAAGTTCGCAGATGACAGCAAGGTTGGTGGAGTGGCAGATGGTGTTGCAGATTGCCAGAGAATACAGCTGGACATAGATAGGTTGGAGGCTTGGGCAGAGAAATGGCAATTGAAGTTTAATCCGGACAAATGTGAGGTAATGCATTTTGGTAGGTCTAACAGAGGGGAAATATACAGTCAATGGCAAAACTCTTAGGAATATGGAAAGTCAGATATCTGGGCGTATAGGTCAACAGATCTTTGAAAGTGACAACACACGTGGACAAGGTAGTCAAGAACAAGATAGGCAAGAAAGTATACGGAATGCTTGCCTTCATTGGACAGGGATTGAGTATAAAAACTGGCAAATCATGTTACAGTTGTATAGAACCTCGGTACTGCTGCACTTGGAATATTGCGCGCAATAATAATCTTTATTATTGTCACAGGTAGGCTTGCATTAACATTGCAATGAAGCTTGAAGTTACTGTGAAAATCCTTTAATCTGTTCAGGTGCACACGAGGGAGAATTCAGAATGTCCAATTCACCTAACAAGCACATCTTTCAGGACTTGTGAAGTGAACTGGAGCACCCAGAGAAAACCCACGCAGACATGGGGAGAACGTGCAGCGTGCAGACTCCGCAAAGTGACCCAAGCGGGAATCGAATCTGGGACCCTGACCCTGTGAAGCAACAGTGCTAACTATTGTGCTACCGTGCCGCAATTCTGAGCGGTACACAACCAGAAGGATGTGAAGGCTTGAGAGGGTGCAGAGGATGTTTACCAGGATATTGACTGGTCTGGGTGCTAGCTGTGCGGAGAAGCCGAATAGATTCGGACTGTTTTCATCAGAATGACGGAGGCTGAGGGGCGACCTGATAGAGGTCTACAAGATTATGAGAGGCATGGATAGAGTGGATGTGTAAAGTTTAGAGGAGATGTACAGGGCAGGTTTTTTGTTTTTTTTACACAGTGGGTGGTGAGTACCTGGAACACATTGCCAGGCGAGGTTCTGAAAGCAGATACATTAACAGCGTTCAAAAGGATCTCGACAAATCATAGAATTTACAGTGCAGAAGGAGGCCATTCAGCCCATTGAGTCTGCACCGGCCCTTACAAAGAGCACCCTACTGAAGCGCACGTATCTGGCCAATCCACCTAACCTGCACATCGTTGGACTGTGGGAGGAAACCGGAGCACCCGGAGGAAACCCACGCAGACATGGGGAGAATGTGCAGACTCCACACAGACCGTGACCCAGCCGGGAATCAAACCTGGGACCCTGGAGCTGTGAAGCAACTGTGCTAACCACTATGCTACCATGCTGCCCTTACATGGATAGGATGAGTATAGAGGGATATGGCACTAAGAAGTGCTGAGGGATTGGACCAAGCGCGATCATGACCGGTACAGGTTTGGAGAGCTGAAGGGCCCATTCCTATGCTGTATTATTGTTTGTTCAGAATAGGTTTTAAACCCAACCCATCCCCCACCCAGAGAAGAAAATACCAAGCTGGTATTTAAGAGGGAGGGAACAAGAGGCACCCACACCACTGCTACACATAGCAAAGACTTAGAATGCAATGAAATCAAATAAATCCCTTACTCTTATAGTTAGCTATTTGAGCTTGAATTCTAATCGAGCTTGAATTCTAATCATGTAACAATGTCCCCTCTAGGTTAAGCATAAAAACCTTGTGACTAACTAGGCTTGTTGTAATTATAAACCTTACCCCGGAAGGATCAGTAATCAACCACACCCTTCTACAGTGTCATGATAGTTACAACAACACACCTTCCCAGATATACAGCTACAGTTCAGTATAGGCGAGGACAATATATACACCCGCCCTACATTGCTTTCAACTTTAAAATACCAATTGGGTGCACATTTTATTGCAATTACACATTCTCAATAATATTTATTGTCACAAGTAGGCTTACATTAACACTGCAATGAAGTTACTGTGAAAAGCCCCTAGTCGCCACATTCCAGGACCTGTTCGTGTATACAGAGGGAGAATTCAGAATGTCCAATTCACCAAACAAGCACATCTTTTGGGACTTGTGGCAGGAAACCTGAACACCCAGAGGAAACCCACGCAGACACGGAGAACACGGAGACTCCACACAGACAGTGACCCAAGCTGGGAATCGAACCTGGAGCTGTGAAGCAACAGCGTTAACCACTGTGCTACTGTGACATTAAGGAATGAAAAAAATGCAAATGACATCTTGTTTCAGACCTCAATAGGTAATTTCGAAACAAAAAGCTCTTATTATAATGGTGAAGTATGTTCAAACACTTTAAAAAAATGTTCACCCTCGTCACATCAGTCACAAAGTCTAATGACTCAATAAGTACATGAGGTACATGTTGCTTTTAAAATTCATTTACAGGATGTGGGGGCCACTGGCTAGTCCAGCATTTATTGCCCATCCCTGGTTGCCCTTCACAAGGTGGTGGTGAGCTGCCTTCTTGAACCGTTGCAGCCTATGTGGTGTAGGTATATCCACTGTGCTGTGAGGGAGGGAATGCTCGGATTTTGATCCAGCAACAGTGAAGGAACGGCAATATATTTCCAAGTCAGGATGGTGTGTGGAGAGGGAAACCTCCAGGTGGTGGTGTTCCCAGGTATCTGCTGCCCTGTCCTTCTAGATGGTTGTGGTCATGTGTTTAGAAGGTGCTAAAGTCACACTTGTGGCTTCCCCATAACTGACCTTTAGCAAATCTTAACTGGAGCTCTTGATACTTCTACAGAAATATGACTCCCTTTCCACCTTTCACCTAACTGTTTCCAACCATACATCAAATAAAAGGAAACTGCTTTGTGATTTAAGACAGTCATGTTGGAAGCTAAAATCACACTATATCAGAGGTAAGACCTTCTGCTCTACACAGTCCTATGGAATTAAACTACAATAATTAACTAATGCAGGAGGGCAACATTATTTCAAATTACATTACATGTTAACTCCCCAAATGGAGTTTACTCTATTCAGCCAAACTAGTGCACACCATTGTATTGTTGAACAACATTATAACCTAATAACGTTTTAGTGACAGATAACTGAATGTCAGTAGTACAAACAATGGCAGATGGTGCCAAAATTTGTAAATCAAGTTATTTTGATTGATGCTGTCACACCTGCTAATTTCTCCAGCATTTTCTCTCCTCGCCGTCGCAATAATAAAAAAGTGTATTTTCTCTTTAGTCCCAGTACAGTGCTGGATAGACTGGGGACAAAACGAGAAATGGAAGTTTCTCCCAATCTAATTGTATTATATCCTGATAATGTTTCAGAGATTAACCGAATCGTCAGTGGCGCAAACGATGGCGAGCACCAACAGTGTAAAAATCATCATAGAATTTACAGTGCAGAAGGAGGCCATTCGGCCCATCGAGTCTGCACCGGCTCTTGGAAAGAGCACCTTACCAAAGGTCAACATCTCCACCCCATCCCCATAACCCAGTAACCCCACCCAACACTAAGGGCAATTTTGGACACTAAGGGCAATTTAGCATGGCCAATCCACCTAACCTGCACATCTTTGGACTGTGGGAGGAAACCGGAGCACCTGGAGGAAACCCACACACACACACACACGAGGAGGATGTGCAGACTCCGCACAGACAGTGACCCAAGCCGGAATCGAACCTGGGACCCTGGAGCTGTGAAGCAATTGTGCTATCCACAATGCTACCGTGCTGCCCCAGTGATCTCTGAACCAGTGAACAAGTGAGCGTTATGATCCAAGATTAGATAGTTCACTGTCTCCCCTACCGCAAGGCAGAATGTTTAGACTGCAGCAACATGGCATTCAAAAAGGTTTACAATTTCACTTCAACTTGTAACTAGAACAGTTTTCCTTCCGATCATTAATCCAACCTTAAACTAATTTACAACCTGGGAATCACTAACTCGCCATTACAGGTTTTATTCGAATACAATTTACACCAAAAAGTTTCAAAATGCACAACAAAACCCCGACATGTTCACTGTCTCTCCTCGCCTTCACAACAATAAAAGTGTCTTTTCCCTTTAGTCCCAGTACAATGCTGGATAGACTGGGGACAAATGGAAGCTGCGCCCAATCCAATTGTTCAGTTGCGATTAGCGAAATCAGGCCAGTCCCGGCTCAGACATTGACTCTGGAACAACACTAACTTTTTCCTTGGACGGAACAGGGAATTAAAATCTTTCTGTTTTAAAATGAATGTTTGAATGAAATACAAAAAATGTGCATTGATCTCAGACTTGTGCCACCTTCATCACTCAGGCGACGGAACCTGAACGAATGGGTGTCCAGTGAAACCTCGGAGCCCCCCGGCTCCCTCCAGTCACTGAGAGCGGAGCAATTTCACAGTGAAAGCGAGCCGGGCTTTCCAGCGCCCCCTCCCCCAGCAGCAGCAGCACCTCCCCCTCCACAGCCTTACCTGCACTGCAAACTGGCAGGGCCAGCAGACACGCTGCCAATATTACTGTAAACATCCTCCCAATGCTTCCTCACTTGGATCAATTCCCAGAACACAAACTCCAGGACAACAGGAACAAACTCTGTCTGCATTTCCCTCCCCGCCCTATATGTCATCTGCTAATTGCGGAAAGGGGCCGGGCTCGTCATACCTGGACTGGATGATTGACAGGATCTTGGAATCTCCTCAAATAATCTGATTGGAAGAACCTGCGAAGGAGGCGTGACCTGAAGGCAGGTCTGGGCCTGCATCTGCCCTGGGCCAGGAGGGTGGGTATCACCCCGCCACCCAAGACTATAAAAGTAAAGTCGCCATTGTCCCAGATGACCATAGGCTCCATTCCCCTTTGGGAAAGTGGAGACGCCAGTGATCAGCAGCCTGCTCTCCTCTGGGGGGAACACTGATGCACAATCAATGACCACTAAAGCGAGGTTGTAGTCCAACTGAAGGCTTTAATATTTTTTTCAAAAAATATATAATTTATTCATAAAATCTATCATAAACATTACAGAACATTTCGAATTGTCTTGACTGTACATTTCCATCAGAGTTACACATTCCCTTGACTTTCTTCCATTCAATTTTGATAACCTTACACACATATCGCTCTTTACATTACAATTCCTTCTTAAACATTTACATTGTCATGTTTATTTTATACATTGGAGCGTTAATGACCCGCCCCTCGGTGTACATTTGCTGTTTCCCCAGCAGCTCAGGTACAGAAAGAAGACTGCTAGGGCGGCACAGGCTCTTATACCCTGCCTCGCAGGGCGGAGCTACCATACAGCTTGACCAATAGGAAACATACAATATCTACCAATGGTGTTCCAGCATTACCAGGTACCGTAATACCTCTACACAGACTACCACATTCACCCCCTGTTAAAAAGGAGTCCGGCAGGGGTGGTGGCTTGATATTTCAACATGGTAACGTGGTAGGAATTATAGTTATGGAGGTACCATAATATCTCCGTACAGCGTTTTGTAACTATTTACAGATTCACAATTAACTATATACACTTTAAAATGAAGCAATCAGTTGATCGGGGCCCTGGTCGCCCTCTGTGATCGTCGAAGCTTTGGGGGTGACGCCGGTGGAGACTCGGGCTTCTGTGACTCCGGGAGCGTGGCCTCGATCTCTGTGGCAGCTTCAACACCCCTAGACGGTGCTGGTGGGGAAAACGGTTGACCTGGGAAGGGTGTGTCTGCGGGGTGCGTCGGTGGGTGGGGGGGGCCTAGACGGGTCCGGCGGAAGGACCGATCCTCCTGTAAGGTGCACTGGTGGGAGGGAGGGACTGGTGGCTGGGGTGTGCGTGGGGATGCGGTGGGCGCCAGGTCTCGTAGGGAGACCGTATCTTGTCGGCCGTCGGGGTACGCCACGTAGGCGTACTGGGGGCTAGCATGGAGGATACGGGAATGTTGCCCGTAAACCGTACCGGTCAACCATTCGGTCCATCTCGTGCTGGGAGACGGAGGCCCTGTTGGTGACACCGAAGGGAACCCTTAAGAAGTGATAGAGCCGCCCATCTGCCTCGAAGGCAGTGTATTTGTGGTCACTAGTGTGGATGGGGAGCTGGTGGTAGGCGGACTTAAGATCCACCGTGGAGAAGACCTTGTAATGCGTGATCCTGTTTACCAGGTCGGATATGCGGGGGAGAGGGTGCGCGTCCAGCTGCGTAAACCTGTTGATGGTCTGACTGTAGTCGATGACCATCTTATGCTTCTCCCGGTTTTTACCACCACTACTTGAGCTCTCCAGGGACTGTTACTGGCTTCCATGACTCCTTGCCTTAGTAGCCTTTGGACCTCTGACCTAATAAAGATCCGATCCTGGGCACTGTGCCATCTGTTCCTGATGACGACGGGTTTGCAATCTGGGGTGAGGTTCGCAAACAGGGAAGGCGGGTCGACCTTGAGGGCCGCGAGGCCGGAGACAGTGAGGGGAGGTATAGGGCCGCCGAATTTGAAAGTTAGACTTTGGAGATTACACTGGAAGTCTAAACCCAGGAGTGTGGCCGCGCAGAGGTGGGGAAGGACGTAGACCCGGTAATTTTTAAACTCCCTTCCCTGGACTGTGAGGTTTGCTACACACAACCCCTTTATCTCTATTGAGTGGGAACATGAGGCCAGGGAGATTTTTTGATTAACGGGGTGGACGAGGAGAGAACGGGGTGTATGAAGCTCTCTGTGCTCCCAGAGTCAATGAGGCAGGACGTCTCGTGCCCGTTGATAAATACAGTCGTTGTAGCAGTTGAGAGTGTCCGAGGCCGGGCCTGGTCCAGGGTCACCGAGGCTAATCGCAGCAGTTGAGTGTTCTCATCGGGCGATGTGCGGTCAGCCGAGCTGGGGTTCTGGGAGTCCATCCAAGATGGTGGCTCCTATTGGTCGCACATGGCTGGGGGTGCACAAAATGGCGGCGCCCATCCATCGAAGGTGGCATCCGCGGGACAAGATAGCAGCGCCCGGGGGCCGCACATGGCCCTGGAGGAGGAAGATGGTGGCGCCCGCTGGCTGCACGGGGACCGTGGAGAAGTTTGTGGTGGCGGTTCGCAGGCGGCAACCCCACGGGCCTGTCATACCACCACGAAGTGGCCCTTTTTATCGCATTCCATGCAGGTGGATTCGCGGGCCGTGCAGCACTGCCGGGGGTGCTTGGCCTGCCCGCAAAAGTAGCAGAGGGGCCCCCCGGGGTTGCCAGGCCGCCTTGCAGCACAAGCTTGTGGGGGGATGGGGGATGTCTCGGGATCGGCTGCGGAGGGGTTCCACGCTGCCCAGGGGGCTGCCGCGTGGTCGGGAACATAAGCGCGGGCGTTTCTGGAGGCCACCATTCAGGGGGCCTGCAAGGGCCCGTGCCTCCTTGAGGCCTAGGGTGTCTTTTTCCAGCAATCGCTGGCGGATTTAGGAGGACAGTATACCTGCCATGAAAGCGTCCCGGATCAAGAGTTCTGTTTGGTCGCTCGCCAAAACTTGCGGGTAGCTGCAGTTTCTCCACAACACAAGGAGCGCACGATAGAATTCTTCCAGCGATTCCCCAGGGATTGATCGCCTCGTTGCTAGCAGATGTCGGGCATAGACCTGGTTTACTGGGCGAATATAATGTCCTTTTAGCAGCTCCATTGCTGCATCGAAGTCGTCCGCGTCCTCGATGAGGGTGTAAATTTCCGGGCTCACCCTCGAGTGCAAGACTTGCAATTTCTGCTCTCCCGCAGGTGCCAGATTATATATGGCCCCGGTGAGGGCGGAGCCCACTGGGGTTACAGTACAGTACCTGGAAGCAGCTCGTATCACCACTTCCAGGTCAAAGGTTACATTAGGTGGATACAATGGTTACAGTGTTATGCATTATGGTGAATACATTCACCACATCCTGCCAAGTCTTTTTTTAAATCCATGCAGTAGAATCAAAAGTCGATGTGAAAATTGGAAACAAAATATTTCTTATTTAGAACAGGTTGGGCAGAAAATGGCAGGAATCAACAGCCTTGCATTTAGAATTAATTCCAGGCTGAAACCAGATTTCATAGATTTTCAGTCCATTCTGACATGCATTGGGAAGGCTGCAGAATGGTTTTTATTTATTCACTCAGGAGGTGCAGGCGTCGGTGGCTAGACTAGCATTTAGTGCCCATCCCTAATTGCCCTTCAGACGGTGCCTTCTTGAACCGTTGCAGTCCATGTGGTGTAGGTAAACCAGCAGTGCTATAAGGAGTGAGTTCCAGGATTTTGACTGAGCGACAGTGAAGGAACGGCAATATATTTTGAAGTCAGACAGGTTTGGTCTGGAGGGGAACCTCCAGGTGGTGGTGTTCCCATGTATTTGCTGCCCTTGTCCTTCTAGATTGTCATATGTTTGGAAGGTGCTGCCTAAGTGTTGAGGAGTTCCTGCTGTACATCTTGTAGGTGGTGCACATTGATGTACAATGGGAGGGGGTGAATATTGATGGATGGGGTGCCAATAAAGCAGACGGTTTTGTCCTAGATGGTGTCAAACCTCTTGAGTATTGTTGTAACTGCACTCATCCATTGATGACAAGGGCAGTCATTCTCACTTTATATCTGGAATTCAGCGCTATTGTCCATGTTTGAATCCAGGCTCTAATGAGGTCAGGAGTAGAGTGGCCCTGATAGAACCCAAACTGAGCATCACTTAGCTGGTTATTGCTCAGTAAGTGCTGCATGACGAGCCTGTCCATCGCTGAAAGTGGATTTTGCATTGTAATGGATATGAAGGGCAGACAGCGGTTTTATTCAAGGCTATGAAATGACATTAGGCTTCAGGAAAACTTTTTCAAATTACTTATTGATGTGGCTGAGCTCTGCTGAAAGTGGTCAAACGTTTCCTTTTATCATAAGAGATGCACTGCAGTGCCAATAAAAGCTTGATATAAAAAGGGTCTTCAGCAATGGTATTTTAGATGACATTATAAGGGATGGTTTGGAAAAAGATTACATTTCCGAAAGGCTCAGCACTCCTTTTTGCAGCTATTTTGTTTGATTCCCCACTAAGATAACCAGTGAGATATGTAAGATAACCAGTGAGATATGGTGAGAGATTACCCCAAATGCAGTTTTTGTGATGTGTGTTTCAAGTGGAGATCTTGACAGACAAGAATAGAAGTTCAAAGGGACACCTGAACAAATGTTTTTAATGAGTACTTCACATAGTAGTGCAGGAGACCATTCGGCCCATTGTGTCTGCACCAACTCTCCAAATGAGCATTTCACCTAATGCCAACCTCCTCATAACCCCACAGCTTGTTCAAATAACAATCTAATTCCTTTTTGAATGCCTACACCAAACAATGGATCCTCGACCCCTAGCACTTGCTGTGTGATAATGTGTCTTTCTCATATTGCTTCTGGACTTGAAACATTAGCTCTCTCCCTACAGATGCAGGGGCTGGTTTAGCTCACTGGGCTAAATCACTGGCTTTTAAAGCAGACCAAGGCAGGCCAGCAGCACAGTTCAATTCCCGTACCAGCCTCCCCGAACAGGCGGCGGAATGTGGCAACTAGGGGCTTTTCACAGTAACTTCATTGAAGCCTACTCGTGACAATAAGCGATTTTCATTTCATTTTCATGCTGCCAGATCTGCTGAGATTTTCCAACATTTTCTCAAATTTCAGATTCCAGCATCCGCAGTAATTTGCTTTTATTCCGGATCAACAGTCTTGATTTTTGTGCTCAGGAATTCCTGGAGTGGATATGAACCCACAACCTGCTGACTCAGAAGGTTGCATTCATGACAAAAAGGTCATGACAGCGGTAATTCAGGAGATGCTCATCACATGCTCCTGGTAACATCTTTTTAAAATCTTATGTTAAAGGGGAAGGGCTTCTGCAGTGAGAATTGTCACATGAATTCACTTCCCTCACACGTTGAGAATGTTACATTCATACAAATTGAGAATGGGAGAGTAGAGATGAACATGATAGTACAGTGGGTCATCAATGCCTGTGCTTTTGCAGTTTGCTTGAATTTAGACTAGACTTGACAATGGAGTCAGGTCTCAGCTTGCAAAAATAAGAGCACAGTCAAGTTATTGGTGACTAAAAGTGCATTAAAACAAAACAAATTGTTCAAAAGTAGTTTTCAAACATATTTATTCAGAATAAATGCATGCATCATTCACAGTATTGAAACCACAAGACTTCAAAACAATTTACTGAATAGTTTAATATTCTTAAAAGCTAGCATTAAACATCCAAACGTTCCCTTTCCTACATTTATATGGCCGTTCTTCAAACAGGTTATAAAAGGTTCACAGTTACAGTACCAATTGGGAACAATGCATTCAATCTGTAAAAAAAAAAATTTAAAAAATCACAGTACAAGCCTTTGGCAGTTATGTACAAGTTTTAAAAATCAAATAAAAAAAAAAAAACAGGATTATTCACAAAATATTTCAGTGTTGGACCATGCTTAAATAAAATCGTTATACAACACTATACAAGTTGACAGGGAGCATTGCTTGGATCCTCATATTAGTAGCAATCAGCTACTGTGGTTTAGTTCAGCAATTATTGTGCAATTCATAGACAATACCTTTGTGCAGAAATAAATATGTAAAATGGCCAAGTCTATTCAAAAAAGTGACTCACACATTATAGGTATGTCGTATAACAAAGCTGAGCAATTATTTACAAGTGATAATATAGCTTCAGTTAAAACATCCCAAAATGGCTTAATACTTCATGCTTTGGGTACCAAATCAGCTAATTATGAAGATAAACTGTTTAGTACATGCTATAGCAGGGGCTGGTTTAGTACACTGGGCTAAATTGCTGGCTTTTAAAGCAGACCAAGGCAGGCCAGCAGCCTGGCTCGATTCCCGTACCAGCCTGCCCAAACAGGCACCGGAATGTGGTGACTAGGGGCTTTTCACAGTAACTTCATTTGAAGCCTACGTGTGACAATAAGCGATTTTCATACCCGCAATTAAACTGTCAAATCAAAATAGATGCTTCACTCAACAGCTGCTTGTTGTCGTAACTTTACTGGCAGAAGTATACGAACCAGATCCTTTGGAAAATTTCTTAGAGGCAAAGGAAGCCTGAATACTTTTAACTGCCCTGACACTACGACACCGCAAAGTATTTTTAACATGGTCTCGGAAATCTTTGGAAACAAAGTAATAGACAAAGGGATCAATGCAACTATTTATGCCAGACAGACAAAGGCTTACAATATAGAATGCATAAACATTGCTGTCACTTGCGTATTTTATACGTGAATAGTGAACAATAAGCATAACATTGCTCGGAGTGAAGCAGACTAAATACATCGTGAGAACAGTAACGATCAACTCAATCGCTCTCCTGCGGCTTTTCCCAATGCTATCTTCATTGGGAGAAGCTGTCAATGTTTTGATCATCAACACATATGCAGTTAATGTCAGCAATGCTGGAAAAAAGTACACACCAATAGCCAAAGAGAGAAAGTAATCAAACATGCTGGAGACCAACTGCTCTTCAGGCATAACATCATGACAGGTTGTTATATTAAGGTTAGTAATGTTTGCAGTTTGCTGAATATTTAAGTACAATGGCATAGTGCCCAAAGCAAATATTACCCAAATGAAAATCGATACAGCATAGGCAATAGAAGTCTTTCTTCTTGATTGAGATATTGGATCAACAACAACCCAATATCGTTGAACACTGATGCAAGTCATGAATAGGATTGAACAGTACATGTTTCCATAGAAAAACACCACCAGCACCTTGCACAGTCCTTCGCCATAAATCCAATTGTTGCCATTGAGATGATAGGAAATTTTCAAAGGTAACCAAATGATGAACAGGAGATCTGCCAAAGCCAAATTGGCCATGTAAATAGCTGCCGGATGTTTCATTTTGGTTCGCCAGACAAACACCCACAGTGCCATAGCATTTGCAGGCAAGCCAACGATGAACACAATAATGTAAACCAAAGGCAAGAAGACTGTAGTCAATCCACTCGTTAGTACAGATGCAGCAAAGTCGCCAACTTTAAGTCCATGGTCCCCGTTGCTGCTGTTAGTTTCTTCTTCACTGGTAGTTTCCACGCCAATAAAGCTTCGTGATGATGCTGAAATTAGGAAAAAAAAAAAAAGAGAATTCTATACGTTATTCCAGCTTACATTTGCCACGTTAAAATGAAATAGGGCCAATATTACATCTTTCAATTTTTAGAAAGGGCAGCTAATTCTACTCAGTTATGTTGCAGCAGAAGGTACACAATAAAGCAAAAAAGTCACTAGTAACAAATTATTCTATTATACACCCACAAAAATACAAACAAAACCAACATATTTAAGGTTGAGACAAAGTACCAAGAAGCAATTATGTTTGTACATTTCAGGCAATACATTTTAATATTTTACATTCCCCATACAGCATTTTAATACCAATTAAGTGCTGTCTCTAATATTAGCTGAGAGATAGATTGGAAAACCGGATAGAGAAAATATATTTTGTTAAGAGCTAATGAGGAATTGAATTAAATATGATCTGAAAATGCATGCTGAATAACAGAGTACTTTATCAAAATTTATTGGTAAAGTAGAAAGGTGAAAAGCAAAGTATGCAAGTCATAGATTATCATAGAATTTACAGTGCAGAAGGAGGCCATTCGGCCCATCGAGTCTGCACTGGCTCTTGGAAAGAGCACCCTACCCAAGGTCAACACCGCCACCCTATCCCCATAATCCAGTAACCCCACCCAACGCTAAGGGCAATTTTGGACACTAAGGGCAATTTATCATGGCCAATCCACCTAACCTGCACATCTTTGGACTGTGGGAGGAAACCGGAGCACCCGGAGGAAACCCACGCACACACGGGGAGGACGTGCAGACTCCGCACAGACAGTGACCCAAGCTGGAATCGAACCTGGGACCCTGGAGCTGTGAAGCAATTGTGCTATCCACAAGGCTACCGTGCTGCCCGAACAGTGTGCCTTACTTTCTGGATTACCTGCTAAACTGGTAGAGCAACGCAGGCAATGATCCGAAATAACTGAATAATGTGCATTGTTACACAAACTAATCAAAATAAGCACTCAAAAGCATATCCAATCCAGCTTTGATAAAGTCATCGGACTCAAAACGTTAGCTCTTTTCTCTTATCTAATCCAACAATTAAGACAGTACAACAGGATGTGTAATTCTAAAAAGCAAGCAGTATCCATGTCCATTGTGGATGGAGACCAGGAGTGAGTCTGGAGCACCCCGCTATGAAAAAAGTTGACCACAATCACATGAATTAAATCAAAGCCCAATAACAGCCACTGACACAGGATTTGCACTATTTGACAAATTAATGCTGAAATTTCAAACAGAAAAATGACAAATGTTTGTTCTGTATGGTGGAAAGTGTGTGTCTCGCGTTATGGTCACATGGAGGACTGGAAACAACCACATGTACCTCTGCTGGCTCTTTTGAAAGAACTTGTGCGTAGTTCCTCATCCCGTCTGTCTATAAATCTGAATATTCCTCATCTTCAAGTACCTGCCCAAATCTCTGGGTGCTCTGGTTTCCTCCCACAGTCCAAAGATGTGCAGGTTGGGTGGGGTTACAGGGATAGGGTGGGGAATGGTCCTGGTTAGGGTGCTCTTTCAGAGGGTCAGTGCAGACTTGATGGGCCGAATGGCCTCCTTTTACACTGTAGAAATTCTCTCTTCAAAATTATCCAGGGGATCAATTTCCACCAGCTTATCAGGTGGAGTGTTCCAGACCCTGACAATGAAAGAATCGCCTCAGTTGATTTCACTTCCCCATATTGAAATCCACCTCGAAACGTTAGCTCTCTTCTCTCCCTGCAGATGCTGCCTGACCTGCTGAGATTTCCCAGCATTTTCTCTTTCGTTTCAGATTCCAGCATTCGCAGTCATTTGCTTTTATCCACCTACCATGCTTCTGCCCATTTCACCATCCTATAAAGATCTTTAAATCCACAAACAATACTACTGTTTTCAATTGGTATATGGGACATGGACATTTCTGGCTAGTCCAGCATTTATTGACCATCCATTATTGCCCTCGAGAAGGTGGTAATGAAGTCTTGGTGAACCACTGCAATCAATGTGTTATGGGAAACACCTAGTGCTGTTAGAAAGACAGTTCAAGGACTTTGACCCAGCAACAGTGAAGTGACTTATTTCGCCAAGTTGCAAATGTATCATCTGCAAACTGTATAATGCTACTCCCACTTCAGAATCTAGGTTGTTAGGATTCATTAAAGTTTATTAATTGATCTTTGGGAAATACCAATCCAAAACACCTGCCAGTCTGAAAAACATCCACCCTCTCCTTCCTGTCACCTCGTCAATTCCATATCCTGCGGAGCTGGGCAATTGACAAAAAAAAAAAAAAGTGCATGGATAGGCCCCACAAAGCCACTGGCCAGTCAGTCTAACCTCAGCAATAGGGAAATGTCTCCAAACAATAATCCTGGACAAACAGGTCATTGGGGCAAATACAGATTATTTAGGAAAGCCAGCACAGATGTTAAAGGCAAATCACATGGAACTAACTTGGAGATATTGGACAAGGGAAATAGGCCTGTTGTCGTGCACATGGATTTCCCCAAAGACAAATGATAAGCACCGCAACACTCAGCAACAAAGCCCATGGAATAAAAGGGTGAGTGGCAGCATGGATAAAAAAGCTGCCCAGATGACTGGGAACATTAATAGTGAATGTTTTTTTTGGAATGGGGGCAGTATACAGTGGAGTTCTGGAACCAATCAGGGCAGTATACAGTGGAGCTCATGATCCACATTACCAGGACAATTTCAAAATTTGCAAAAGACAAAATTTGGGAACATCATGAACAGCGAGGGTCTGCACCAGCCCTCGGAAAGAGCACCCTACTTAAGGCCACTCCTCCACCCTATCCCCATTACCTGACCTAATGGACTTCAATAAGCAGAAGTGGGCAGGCAAATTGGGGGAAGATACAGACAAAGCAATGCCTTGTCAAGAGGCAGAGAGTGGTTAGATTCTGTCATCAGAGATAGTCATTGCCTGGCATTTGTGCAAGTGAAAATGTTACTTGCCACCCGTCAGCCTAAATGTTACTTGCCACTCGTCAGCCTAATATTGTCCAAGTCTTGCTGCATTTGGACTGCTTCAGTATCTGAGGAGTTACGAGTGATGATGAACACTGCAATCATGTGCATCATCAGCAAACATCACTGTTTCAAACCTTATGATGGAAGGAAGGCCATTGATGAAGTACCTGAAGATGGTTGGGCCTAGGATAGTGCTCTGGAGAACTCCTGTAGTGGTGTCCTGGAACAGAGACGATTCACCTTCAACAACCACAACCATTTTTTGTGCCAGGTATGATTCCAACCAGAGAATTTGCCCCCATTGATACAACTGCTGGTGACCCTTTCCACCACTTCAGTCATGATAGAGAGTAGATGGAGAAGATTGTAATTGGCCAGGTTGGATTGTTTACATTACAAGACACACCTAGGCAATTTTCCACATTGCCAGGTAGATACCATGGTTGTAGCTGTACTGGAACAGCTGGCTAGCTTCAGTGCTATTGCTGGAAGGGAGTTCATTCAGCCATTTTGTGATATTAGGTGTTGTCATGCGCATGGACTTCAAAAACACAATTGATGATTGCTGCATAAAACCCTTGACAAAGCCAGTGAATAAAAGGGAGAGTGGCAACATGAACACAGTTGGCCAAATGATTATAAACAATAATGGAGAAAGGTTGCTTTATGAGTGGGGAAGGTATTCAGTGAGATTCTGGGCTTTACAGAGGCAGAGAGTACAAAAGCAAGAAAGCTGTGGTGGACCTTGCGTAATAACTGGTTCAACCCAAATTGGAATATAATGTCCAATTCTGGACACCACCATTCAGGAAGGATGTGAACACATTGGGCTGAATTCTCCACCCCGCCAATTTCGGTTTCACCCAGTGGACAGGATGCTCCATTATGCCGACCGGTTCAATGGGGTTTGCTATTGTGGGGTAGCCCCATGCCGTCGGGAAACCGTTGGGCTTCCAGCAAAATGGACCATCCTGACGGCGGAGAATCCAGCCCATTATTTACATAGAATTTACAGTGCAGAAGGAGGCCATTCGGCCCATCGAGTCTGCACCAGCTCTTGGAAAGAGCACCCTACCCAAGTCCACACCTCCACCCTATCCCCATAACCCCACCCAGCACTAAGGGCAATTTTGGACACCAAGGGCAATTTAGCATGGCCAATCCACCTAACCTGCACATCTTTGGACTGTGGGAGGAAACCGGAGCACCCGGAGGAAACCAACGCAGACACGGGGAGAACGTGCAGACTCCGCACAGATAGTGACCCAGTGGGGAATCGAACCTGGGACCCTGGAGCTGTGAAGCAAATGTGCTAACCACCATGCTACCCTTAATGTGTGGGGGGGGGGGGGGGGGTGCAGATAGAGGCACAAGAATTATTCCAGGAATAGGCGGAATAAACTGGGGGCGGGATTCTGTGATCCTGAGGCTAAGTGTTAACGCCGTCGGAAACACCGTTGCGTTTCTCGACGGCGTCGACACGGCCTCAGAATCAGCAATTCTGGCGCCTACCGGGGGGGGGGGGGGGGGGGGGGGGGGGGGGTGTCAGCATGGCACTGGAGCGGTTCACGCCGCTCCAGCTGATGATCCCGGTGCGAACTGGACGCCGTGGGATTCGCACATGCGCGGTGGCACCGGCGCCAACACGCACATGCGCAGTGGCACCGGCGCCAACACGCACATGCGCAGTGGCACCGGCGCCAACACGCACATGCGCAGTGGCACCGGCGCCAACACGCACATGCGCAGTGGCACCGGCGCCAACACGCACATGCGCAGTGGCACCGGCGCCAACACGCACATGCGCAGTGGCACCGGCGCCAACACGCACATGCGCAGTGGCACCGGCGCCAACACGCACATGCGCAGTGGCACCGGCGCCAACACGCACATGCGCAGTGGCACCGGCGCCAACACGCACATGCGCAGTGGCACCGGCGCCAACACGCACATGCGCAGTGGCACCGGCGCCAACACGCACATGCGCAGTGGCACCGGCGCCAACACGCACATGCGCAGTGGCACCGGCGCCAACACGCACATGCGCAGTGGCACCGGCGCCAACACGCACATGCGCAGTGGCACCGGCGCCAACACGCACATGCGCAGTGGCACCGGCGCCAACACGCACATGCGCAGTGGCACCGGCGCCAACACGCACATGCGCAGTGGCACCGGCGCCAACACGCACATGCGCAGTGGCACCGGCGCCAACACGCACATGCGCAGTGGCACCGGCGCCAACACGCACATGCGCAGTGGCACCGGCGCCAACACGCACATGCGCAGTGGCACCGGCGCCAACACGCACATGCGCAGTGGCACCGGCGCCAACACGCACATGCGCAGTGGCACCGGCGCCAACACGCACATGCGCAGTGGCACCGGCGCCAACACGCACATGCGCAGTGGCACCGGCGCCAACACGCACATGCGCAGTGGCACCGGCGCCAACACGCACATGCGCAGTGGCTTCCTTCAACGCGCCGGCCCCGACGCATCATGGCACAGGGCTACAGGGGCCAACACTGAAGACAGGAGGCTGCCAGCCAGAGGCTGGCCTGCAAATCGGAGGGGGCCCCGATCGTGGGCCAGGCCACATTTGAGACCCCCCCCCGGGGTTGGACCCCCTTACCCCACAGGCTGCCCCCCGACCCTCACACCGAGTTCCCGCCGGCTGAAAGCAGGTGCGGACGGCGCCGGCGGGACTTGCCGTTTTCCGACGGCCACTTGGCCCATCTCGGGCCGAGAATCAGCGGGCTGACCGCGGAGAGCGGCCCCCGACCGGCGCCACGCCAACCACACCGGTGCCAAGGCTCCGCTCTGCAGGGAATCTAGTGCCGGCGTCAGGGCGCGATTCGCACCAGTCGCTGGGGATTCTCCAGCCCAGCCCCGGGCTGAGAGAATCCCACCCTGGGTGTTCAAAGGTTGAGGAGAGGAGGAGTTCAAAATCTTGCACTCTGGACTGTGCAGAACCACAATAGGATCCCACTTGATTCTACAGCATCCAAAGGCCGATTTTCCATCATGACCATCAACTGCAGCATGCCACCATGAAACACATCTTCACCAGTCAGCTTTCCACAGGGGCCACTCCTTCTGTGACATCTGGTGCATTCCTCCATCATCCCCCAACTCCTCATTCCGTTCCTTCAGTCACAGAACATGCAACACCTGCCACTTTACCTCCTTACCATTCAAGATCCCAAACATTCCTTTCAGGTGAAGCAATATTTCACTTGCACCTCTTTCAAATTTGTCTGTTGCACTCTGCTTCATTGGGGACTCTAAAACCAGACTGGGTGAGCTTTTCAATCCCCAACGCAAACATTTTTGTCCCTCACAGACACCAATCCCACTGGACCACCCGTCATTGGTCCTCAGGTTTTGCTTTCATTGAGCACTGACTGCCCTTTGTTCTCCTATTGAAACATTCTGCTACCAGACCTTTCCATAGTCCTTCACGCTGCACCCGGTCTTGTGCCTTGCACATCTTTGTTGCAATGTCTCTTGAGCTCCCACCCATCACAGACCTTCTACTCTGCACCTCCCCCACCCCCCCATCCAGTAAACATTTCTCCCCCTCTTTAGCTCTGAAGGTGGGTCATATGGACTTGAAATGTCAATTCTGTTTCTTCCTTCACAGATGTTTTATTTCTGATTTCCAGCATTCACAGTATTTTGCTTTTTTATTACTACCAGTTTTCTGTGTTACGGACAAACAAAATAACTGACTTCACTCCTGTCAAGTACTAAAATTGTGGCGCCTAAAGTGTACATTGCAGACATTATCATAATTTAAAACATATGACAATGGAGTGGGTTTTCTACCCAATCCCTCCCCCACCCTGATGAGAAAATGCCAAGCTGGTAGTTACTAGAAGGAGAGAACACAAGGCACCCAGCCCATTGTTACACAAAGCAACTGGCTTCAAAGACGTGAATATTTTATTCTTAGAAGGGAAAGAAATCAAAGGAAACCGGTTTTCTCACTTAATTATTTGAGTTGGCATTTTACTCAAGTGGAAATTTCCACTCGAGATCAAGTTTAAAAACTCGTGACTAACTCGGCTTGTAGTAATTCTAAAGGAACAGTATTAAACCACACCCTTATATGGTGTCATAGTTCCAACATGACGCACACACCTTCCCAACAAGTTCTGATTACAGCTGTACCATATCAGTTCAGAATCAGTGGGCACAATATGTACACAGCCTTACATGGCTCATTTAAAAAAAACTAACAAGTGCACATTTTACTGCAATTACAGTCTCAACATTAAAGAGAGAAATGAAAAGATGTTAGTTACATCTCGTCTCAGAACCCACAAGACCATTTAAAAACATGTTCAAACATGTTGAAAATGTTGACCCTAGAAAAAGTTTTAATTCACAGCTAACAGTCTATAGTTAAGTACATGGGCAGCATGGTAACTAGCACTGCTGCCTCAGCACCAGGGACCAGTTTGATTCAGACCTTGGCTAACTGTATTTTGTACACTTTCCCAGTGCCTGTGTGGGTTTTCTCCGGGTGCTCCTCCCATAGTCCAAAGATGTACGGGTTAGGTTGATTATGATCAATGCGCAGGGTTAGGGCATAGGGCGGGGGACTGGGCTTAGGTAGAGTGCTCCTTTGGAGGGCCAGGTCAGACATGGCCAAATGGCCTCTGCTTGTGCAATAGGAATTCTAAGCATGTTACTACTGAAGCTATGCTTTTGCAAAGTTCACATTTTGCAAATCTGACCCAATGCTCTTGTTACTTTTGTCCCTATTTCCGACCACCCTTCTGCACCATCAAAATAAAACCCTGTGGTTTAAGACAGTTATGTTGGGCGCTAAATGATGTAATCTCACAACAAAGACCTTTTGCTCGACAGTCGCATAGAATAAAACTGCAATGATTCATATAGAGAATCATAGAATTTACAGTGCACAAGGAGGCCATTCAGTCCATCGAGTCTGCACCAGCCCTTGGAAAGAGCACCCTACTTAAGTCCACACCACCACCCTATCCCCATAACCCAACTTCTTTGGACACTAAGGGCAATTTATCATGGCCAGTCCACCTAACCTACACATCTTTGGACTATGGGAGGAAACCAGAGCACCCAGAGGAAACCCACACAGACACGAAGAGAACATGCAGACTCCACACAGGCAGTGACCCAAGCCGGGAATCGAACCTGGAACCATGGAACGGTGAATCATAGAATTTACAGAACTGTTTACCAGCCCTTCAAAAGAGCACCCTACCTAAGCCCACAACTCCAACCTATCCCGGTAACCCAGTAACCTCACCAAACCTTTTTGGACACTAAGGGCAATTTAGCATGGCCAATCCACCTAGCATGCACATCTTTGGACTGTGGGAGACAACAGGAGCACCCGGAGGAAACCCATGCAGACATGTGGAGAATGTGCACTCTCCACACAGACAGCGTGTACGGGTAAGGCAGATGAACTCAAGAGCTTGGATTAGTACTTGTAACTATGATGTTGTTGCCATTACAGAGACCTGGTTGAGGGAAGGGCAGGATTGGCAGCTAAACGTTCCAGGATTTAATGTTTCAGGCGGGATAGTGGGGGATGTAAAAGGGGTGGCGGAGTTGCACTACTGGTTAGGGAGAATATCACAGCTGTACTACGGGAGGACACCTCAAGAGGCAGTGAGGCTCTATGGGTAGAGATAAGGAATAAGAAGGGTGCGGTCACAATGTTGGGGGTTTACTACAGGCCTCCCAACAGCCAGCGGGAGATAGAGGAGCAGATAGGTAGACAGATTTTGGAAAAGAGTTGGGTTGTTGTGATGGGAGACTTCAACTTCCCCAATATTGACTGGGACTCACTTAGTGCCAGGGGCTTAGACGGGGCAGAGTTTGTAAGGAGCATCCAGGAGGGCTTCTTAAAACAATATGTAGACAGTCCAACTAGGGAAGGGGCTGTACGGGACCTGGTTCGGGAATGAGCCCGGCCAGGTGGTAGAAGTTTCAGTAGGGGAGCATTTCAGGAACAGTGACCACAATTCAGCAAGTTTTAAAGTGCTGGTGGACAAGGATAAGAGAGTGGTCCTAGGGTGAATGCGTAAAATTGGGGGAAGGCTAATTATAACAATATTAGGTGGGAACTGAAGAACCTAGATTGAGGGCGGATGTTTGAGGGTAAATCAACATCTGACATGTGGGAGGCTTTCAAGCGTCAGTTGAAAGGAATTCAGGACCGGCATGTTCCTGCGAAGAAGGACAAATACGGTAATTTTCGGGAACCTTGGATAACGAGATATTGGAGGCCTCGTCAAAAAGAAAAAAAGGAGGCATTTGACAGGGCTAAAAGGCTGGGAACAGACGAAGCCTGTGTGGAACATAAGGAAAGTAAGAAGCAACTTAAGCAAGGAGTCAGGAGGGCTAGAAGGGGTCACGAAAAGTCATTGGCAAATAGGGTTAAGGAAAATCCCAAGGCTTTTTACACATACTTAAAAATCAAGAGGGTAGCCAGGGATAGGGTTGGCCCACTAAAGGATAGGCAAGGGAATCTACGTGTGGAGCCAGAGGAAATGGGAGAGGTACTAAATGAATACTTGCATCAGTATTCACCAAAGAGAAGGAATTGGTGGATGTGGAGTCTGGAGAAGGGTGTGTAGATAGCCTGGGTCACATTGAGATCCAAAAAGACGAGGTGTTGGGCGTCTTGAAAAATATTAAGGTAGATAAGTCCCCAGGGCCTGATGGGATCTACCCTAGGATACTGAAGGCGACTAGAGAAGAAATTGCTGAGGCCTTGACAGAAACCTTTGGATCCTCACTGTCTTCAGGTGATGTCACAGAGGACTGGAGAATAGCCAATGTTGTTCCTCAGTTTAAGAAAGTTAGCAAGGATAATCCAGGGAACTACAGGCCGGTGAGCCTTACGTCAGTGGTAGGGAAATTACTGGAGAGAATTTTTCGGGACAGGATCTACTCCCATTTGGAAGCAAATGGACGTAATAGAGAGAGGCAGCATGGTTTTGTGAAGGGGAAGTCATGTCTCACTAACTTGATAGAGTTTTTCAAAGGAGGTCACAAAGATGATTGATGCAGGTAGGGCAGTGGATGTTGTCTATATGGACTTTGGTAAGGCCTTTGACAAGGTCCCTCATGATAGACTAGTACAAAAGGTGAAGTCACACGGGATCAGGGGTGAGCTGGCAAGGTGGATACAGAACTGGCTAGGTCATAGAAGGCAGAGTGTAGCAATGGAAGGATGCTTTTCTAACTGGAGGGCTGTGACTAGTGGTGTTCTGCAGGGATCAGTGCTGGGACCTTTGTTTGTAGTATATATAAATGATTGAGGAAAATGTAACTGGTCTGATTAGTAAGTTTGCAGATGACACAAAGGTTGGTGGAATTGCAGATAGCGATGAGGACTGTCAGAGAATACAGCAGGATTTAGATTGTTTGGAGACTTGGGCAGAGAGATGGCAGATGGAGTTTAATCCGGACAAACATTGAGGTAATGCATTTTGGAAGGTCTAATGCAGGTAGGGAATATACAGTGAATGGTAGAACCGTCAAGAGTATTGAAAGTCAAAGAGATCTAGGAGTACAGGTCCATTGGTCACTGAAAGGGGCAACACAGGTGGCGAAGGTAATCAAGAAGGCATACGGCATGCTTGCCTTCATTGGCCAGGGCATTGAGTATAAGAATTGGCAAGTCATGTTGCAGCTGTATTGAACCTTAGTTAGGCCACACTTGGAGTATAGTGTTCAATTCTGGTCACCACACTACCAGAAGTATGTGGAGGATTTAGAGAGGGTGCAGAAGAAATTTACCAGAATGTTGTCTGGTATGGAGGGCATCAGCGATGAGGAGCGGTTAAATAAACTTGGTTTGTTCTCACTGGAACGACGGAAGTTGAGGGGCAACCCGATAGAGGTCTACAAAATTATGAGGGGCACAGACAGAGTGGATAGTCAAGAGGCTTTTCCCCAGGGTAGAGGGGTCAATTACTAGGGGGCATAGGTTTAAGGTGCAAGGGGCAAGGTTGAGAGTAGATGTACGAGGCAAGTTTTTTTTTAAAATTATAAACAGAGGGTAGTAGGTGCCTGGAACTCGCTACCGGAGGAGGTGGTGGAAGCAGGGACGATAGTGACATTTAAGAGGCATCTTGACAAATACATGAATAGGATTGGAATAGAGGGATACGGACCCAGGAAGTGTAAAAGATTGTAGTTTAGTCGGGCAGCCTGGTCGGCACGGGCTTGGAGGACCGTAGGGCCTGTTGCTGTGCTGTACTTTTCTTTGCTCTTTGACCCAAGCCGGGAATCGGCACTGGAGCCAAGTAGTAACTGTGCTACCGTACACCCCAACGATAGGAAGCAACAGTGCGAATCATTGCAATAGACATTATTTCAAATTACATTACATGTTAACTCTCCATGGAATCCAGTCAAACCAGTGCACACGGCTATATCCTGTTGATGTCTCAGATATTAACCGATACGTCAGTGGCACAAACAATGTCGAACACCAACAGTGTAAAATCTCTGAACCAGTGAACAAGTAAGCGTTATGATCCAAGATTAGATAGTTCACTGTCTCCCCTACCGCAAGGCAGAATGTTTAGACTGTAGCAACATGGCATTCAAAAAGGTTTACAATTTCACTTCAACTTGTAACTAGAACAGTTTTCCTTCCGATCATTAATCCAACCTTAAACTAATTTACAACCTGGGAATCACTAACTCGCCATTACAGGTTTTATTCTAATACAATTTACACCAAAAAGTTCCAAAATGCACAACAAAACCCCGACATGCTCACTGTCTCTCCTCGCCTTCACAACAATAAAAGTGTCTTTTCCCTTTAGTCCCAGTACAATGCTGGATAGACTGGGGACAAATGGAAGCTGCGCCCAGTCCAATTGTTCAGTTGCGATTAGCGAAATCAGGCCAGTCCCGGCTCAGACATTGACTCTGGAACAACACTAACTTTTTCCTTGGACGGAACAGGGAACTAAAATCTTTCTGTTTTAAAATGAATGTTTGAATGAAATACAAAAAATGTGCATTGATCTCAGACTTGTGCCATCTTCTTCACTCAGGCGACGGAACCTGAACGAATGGGTGTCCAGTGAAACCTCGGAGCCCCCCGGCTCCCTCCAGTCACTGAGAGCGGAGCAATTTCACAGTGAAAGCGAGCCGGGCTTTCCAGCGCCCCCTCCCCCAGCAGCAGCAGCACCTCCCCCTCCACAGCCTTACCTGCACTGCAAACTGGCAGGGCCAGCAGACACGCTGCCAATACTACTGCAAACATCCTCCCAATGCTTCCTCACTTGGATCGATTCCCAAGACACAAACTCCAGGACAACAGGAACAAACTCTGTCTACATTTCCCTCCCCGCCCTATATATCATCTGCCAATTGCGGAAAGGGGCCGGGCTCGTCGTACCTGGACTGGATGATTGACAGGATCTTGGAATCTCCTCAAATAATCTGATTGGAAGAACCTGCAAAGCGGGGCTAGTGAACAGGCTTGTACCTGCCCTGAGGGGAGGGGAGGGCTCACCCCCAGAGTGATACTGTATTGAGCTGGGCCAGTATCAGTGTCGGCGTCAGTGAGTCAGCAGCTTGCAATCCCTAGAGTATCAAATTCCAAGCAAGAAGTTTACACAATTCTCTCTGGTGAAACATAGACAACGCGCAACATAAACACACAATGTTTCCCAGGAGTACAAATCGTGACTAGTTGTCAGTAATTAACGTAATTTCTCACCAGACGACATTTGGTGGTTCCTAAAACCTTTATGTAAGTTTGGTGCACAATGTTTCTTCATTACATCAGATTTAGAATCATAGAGTCATAGAATTTACAATGCATTCGGACCATCGGTTCTGCGCCAGCTTTTGGAAAGAGCACCTTACGCCCTAGCTCCATAGCGTTTTGAACACAAAGGGGCAATTTAGCATGGCTAATCCACCTAACCTGCAAATCTTTGGACTGTGGGAGGAAACCGGAGCACCCGGAGGAAACCCACGCAGACAAGGGGAGAACATGCAAACTCCACACAGATAGTCACCCGAGGCTGGAATTGAACCCGGGCCCCTGGAGCTGTGAGGCAGCAGTGAATGGGCAGCAATCAACAACCTAGTATTTCAAATCAACTAGATTGAAACCAGGGGCGAAATTCTCCGTTATCGGCGCAAAGTCCGCCGATCGGCGGCAAAAACGGCGCAAATCCGACGTTTATTACGCAGCCCAAAACGTCGCAAAGTCTCCGGCCCGGAATGGGTTAGCAGCGACGTGACGGGATCCGCGCTTGCTCTAGGGATGTAGAGGAAAGGATGGCGAAGATGATTCTGGATAAGAGCGAAAGTAACAGGGTAGTTATTATGGGAGACTTTAACTTTCCAAATATTGACTGGATAAGATATAGTTCGAGTACAATAGATGGGTCGTTTTTTGTACAGTGTGTGCAGGAGGGTTTCCTGAAACAATATGTTGACAGGCCAACAAAGGCGAGGCCACGTTGGATTTGGTTTTGGGTAATAAACCAGGCCAGGTGTTGGATTTGGAGGTAGGAGAGCACTTTGGGGACAGTGACCACAATTTGGTGACGTTTACGTTAATGATGGAAAGGGATAAGTATACACCGCAGGGCAAGAGTTATAGCTGGGGGAAGGGCAATTATGATGCCAATAGACGTGACTTGGGGGGGATAAGGTGGAGAGGTAGGCTGCAAGTGTTGGGCACACTGGATAAGTGGGGCTTGTTCAAGGATCAGCTACTGCGTGCTCTTGATAAGTATGTACCGGTCAGGCAGGGAGGAAGGCGTCGAGCGAGGGAACCGTGGTTTACCAAGGAAGTGGAATCTCTTGTTAAGAGGAAGAAGGAGGCCTATGTGAAGATGAGGTGTGAAGTTTCAGTTGGGGCGATGGATAGTTACAAGGTAGCGAGGAAGGATCTAAAGAGAGAGCTAAGACGAGCAAGGAGGGGACATGAGAAGTATTTGGCAGGAAGGATCAAGGAAAACCCAAAAGCTTTCTATAGGTATGTCAGGAATAAGCGAATGACTAGGGAAAGAGTAGGACCAGTCAAGGACAGGGATGGGAAATTGTGTGTGGAGTCTGAAGAGATAGGCGAGATACTAAATGAATATTTTTCGTCAGTATTCACTCAGGAAAAAGATAATGTTGTGGAGGAGAATGCTGAGCCCCAGGCTAATAGAATAGATGGCATTGAGGTACGTAGGGAAGAGGTGTTGGCAATTCTGGACAGGCTTAAAATAGATAAGTCCCCGGGACCTGATGGGATTTATCCTAGGATTCTCTGGGAGGCCAGGGAAGAGATTGCTGGACCTTTGGCTTTGATTTTTATGTCATCATTGGCTACAGGAATAGTGCCAGAGGACTGGAGGACAGCAAATGTGGTCCCTTTGTTCAAAAAGGGGAGCAGAGACAACCCCGGCAACTATAGACCGGTGAGCCTCACGTCTGTAGTGGGTAAAGTCTTGGAGGGGATTATAAGAGACAAGATTTATAATCATCTAGATAGGAATAATATGATCAGGGATAGTCAGCATGGCTTTGCGAAGGGTAGGTCATGCCTCACAAACCTTATTGAGTTCTTTGAGAAGGTGACTGAACAGGTAGATGAGGGTAGAGCAGTTGATGTGGTGTATATGGATTTCAGCAAAGCGTTTGATAAGGTTCCCCACGGTAGGCTATTGCAGAAAATACGGAGGCTGGGGATTGAGGGTGATTTAGAGATGTGGATCAGAAATTGGCTAGCTGAAAGAAGACAGAGGGTGGTGGTTGATGGGAAATGTACAGAATGGAGTACAGTCACAAGTGGAGTACCACAAGGATCTGTTCTGGGGCCGTTGCTGTTTGTTATTTTTATCAATGACCTAGAGGAAGGCGCAGAAGGGTGGGTGAGTAAATTTGCAGACGATACTAAAGTCGGTGGTGTTGTCAACAGTGTGGAAGGATGTAGCAGGTTACAGAGGGATATAGATAAGCTGCAGAGCTGGGCTGAGAGGTGGCAAATGGAGTTTAATGTAGAGAAGTGTGAGGTGATTCACTTTGGAAGGAATAACAGGAATGCGGAATATTTGGCTAATGGTAAAGTTCTTGAAAGTGTGGCTGAGCAGAGGGATCTAGGTGTCCATGTACATAGATCCCTGAAAGTTGCCACCCAGGTTGATAGGGTTGTGAAGAAGGCCTATGGAGTGTTGGCCTTTATTGGTAGAGGGATTGAGTTCCGGAGTCGGGAGGTCATGTTGCAGCTGTACAGAACTCTGGTACGGCCGCATTTGGAGTATTGCGTACAGTTCTGGTCACCGCATTATAGAAAGGACGTGGAGGCTTTGGAGCGGGAGCAGAGGAGATTTACCAGGATGTTGCCTGGTATGGAGGGAAAATCTTATGAGGAAAGGCTGATGGACTTGAGGTTGTTTTCGTTGGAGAGAAGAAGGTTAAGAGGAGACTTAATAGAGGCATACAAAATGATCAGGGGGTTGGATAGGGTGGACAGTGAGAGCCTTCTCCCGCGGATGGAAATGGCTGGCACGAGGGGACATAACTTTAAACTGAGGGGTAATAGATATAGGACAGAGGTCAGAGGTAGGTTCTTTACGCAAAGAGTAGTGAGGCCGTGGAATGCCCTACCTGCTACAGTAGTGAACTCGCCAACATTGAGGGCATTTAAAAGTTTATTGGATAAACATATGGATGATAATGGCATAGTGTAGGTTAGATGGCTTTTGTTTTGGTGCAACATCGTGGGCCGAAGGGCCTGTACTGCGCTGTATTGTTCTATGTTCTATGCTCACGTGCTTCACGCCGTGCGGCGTCATACACGCCGCACGGCGTGACGGCTCATCAGGACGTGCTGCTCCCCCCCACCCGACCGGAACACCCGACCGGATGGCCGCCCGCCACTCAGCCCCGAGGTTCCAGTCACGGGATGTGGAGGTGCTCCTGGACGCAGTGGAGCAGAGGAGGGAGGCCCTGTATCCCGGACACGGCCGCAGAGTTGCCCCACGCCACAGCCGGCGTCTGTGGAGGGAGGTGGCAGAGGCCGTCACCGCTGTGGCCCTGACACCACGGACAGGCACCCAGTGTCACAAGAAGGTGAACGACCTCGTCAGAGCAGCCAGGGTGAGCCTCCCCCCCTGCCCGATATCCATATCCCCCTCCCCCATATCCCCCCTCCACCATATCCCCCCTCCCCCATATCCCCCATATTCCCCCTCCCCATATCCCCCCTCCCCCATAGCCCTCCTCCCCCATATCCCCCCTCCCCCATATCCCCCCTCCCCATAACCCCCCTCCCCCATATCCCCCCTCCCCATATCCCCCTTTCCCCATATCCCCCCTCCCCCATATCCCCCCTCCCCCATATCCCCCCTCCCCCATATCCCCCCTCCCCCATATTCCCCACCCCCCATATCCCCCTCCCCCATATCCCCCCTCCCCCATATCCCCCCTCCCCATATACCCCAAATCCCACTCCCCATATCTCCCCTCCCCCATATCCCCCTCCCCCATATCCCCCCTCCCCCATATCCCCCCTCCCCCATATCCCCCCTCCCCATATCCCCCCTCCCCCATATCCCCCGTCCCGCATATCCCCCATATCCCCCTCCCCCATATCCCCCCTCCCCCATATCCTCCATATCCCCCCTCCCCCATATCCCCCCTCCCCCATATACCCCTCCCCCATATCCGCCCTCCCCCATTTCCCCAAGTGAATCCAGCCCTAACCTTAACCTCTGCAATACACGCGCAACCGATGGCGTGCATTCATATACCTGTCTAACACTGTTGCCTTTTACCTCTGCCACACCCCCCCACCCCCCCACAGGAGAAACGCGCACACAACACCAGGGAGCATGTGAGGACTGGAGGAGGCCCCGCTGATGAGAGGCCACTGACCGAACACGAGGAAAGGGCCCTGGAACTGGCTGGCCGTCCTGAGGACCGGGAGGTTGCTGATGCAGAGGTTGGGGGCGTACTAGCAAGTGAGCCACCGACAGCCCGTCCCCATATCCCCCCTCCCCTCCCCCCATATCACCTGATCACTGCCTGCGTGTCTAACCATGCATGCTTCATTGTGTATCGCAGGAGCAAACGTCGAGGCACCCATCCCCGCAGATGCAGACCACCCGCATGATGCCCCTCGGAGACCACGGGAGACGGAGAGACCCGGACCCTCCGGCATGCGACGGCCGCATGATGCCCCTCGGAGGCCACGGGAGACGGAGAGACCCGGACCCTCCGGCATGCGACGCCCACAGGATGCCCCTCGCACACCACGGGAGACGGAGAGACCCGGACCCTCCGGCATGCGACGCCCGCAGGATGTCCCTTGGAGACCACTGGAGACGGAGAGACCTGGAGCAACAGGGAGACGACGCCCCCGTCTCGTGCGGGTGCGACAACGCAGGCGTGTGCCACCCAGCGACGAGAGGGGCAGCCACAGGCCCCCGTCACAGCCGAGCCAGGACACCACGCCCCAGGACACCACTACCCAGGACACCACTAACCAGGATACCCCTATCTGGGACAGCACTATCCAGGAAAACGAAATACCGGACAGTGACACAGAGTGGATGGGTGGAGACGAACCCCCACCCCAAAGTGCCATGGACTCAGAGTGGGACGAAGAGCACGACACAACGCCACTGCTGTCACCAACACCCTCCACCATCGCAGAAACACTCACCTCGGTTGGACACTTTAGTGATGAGGCGTCTGGTACACTCACTGGTGCGCACAACACAGCCGTCCCGGTACAGCAGGTGGAGGTAGGAGCAGCAGAGGGGCCGGGCGGTCGGTGGGCAGCCCAGCCCAAGCGAACATCTGCTGCCCAGATGGATCCCGGGTTCCTGGAGTTACCACACCCACCCATAGATCCGATGCAACCACCGACACGGAGACGAGCGAAGAGGGTGACGGCCGGCTTGCGGCGGCTGCAGTCGCAGGTGGAGGAGTCCACCCGCGTCCAGGAGCTGGGAGTGGTGTCGGTTATGCGTGCCACCCAGGCCGACACCGCACGGGTGGCGTCCACGGTGGAGGCAATGGGTGCGACGGTGTCAGACATGGGGAACGGTTTGCGAGGCCTGGGGCTTTCCGTGCAGGCGGCGTCTGTGGCCCAGGACATGGCTGCCCTCTCACAGGAGGCCATGAGCCAGTGCCAGCGCCAGATGGCAGAGGCGCTCAACGCCATGGCCCAGTCTCAGCAGTCCATAGCCCAGTCTCTGCAGGCCATGGCCCAGTCTCAGCAGGCCATAGCCCAGTCTCTGCAGGCCATGGCCCAGTCTCAGCAGGCCATAGCCCAGTCTCTGCAGGCCATGGCCCAGTCTCAGCAGCCATGGTCCAGTCTCAGCAGGCCATCGCTGAGGGCATCGGTGCCATTGGCCATGTGCGAGCCGGCGTCGCACAGTCACAGACAGGGTTTGCCAATCCCCTGAGCTCCATGGCTGCAAACCTGCAGACCCCTGTCGATACCAGCACGGGCCTCCAGGACTGGCAGCGCCAGATGTCGGGGGGGGCGTCGGATGGCCAGTCCGTTCGCATCCCCCACCCATGTAGAGGCCTGGGGGCCATCGGGCACCCCGAGGGAGGAGGAGGTGCTGTGGTCCGTCCCGGGTCCCCCTGTAGGGGAGGTCCCGGAACACCGCGACACCTCGGACTCCCCCCCTTCCGTCCCAGGTGCATCGGGTGGGCAACGGGCAGGACAGGCTGGCAGCTCGCCATCCCAGTCGCCCGGGCCGCAGCCTGGCCCATCTAGGCCAGGACGCCCCAGGAAACGGCCGCCAAAGGGATCCCGTGTCAGAGGGCAGGAATCACAGGAGTCCGCCTCCAGTTCTGCTGTGCCGTCTGGGGAACCACGTAGACATAGTCAAAGGGCCCGTAAGGCCAAACAATTAGACACTGAGTAAGTTGGCACGGGTGCAGGGCACAGATGAGTTTTAGGGGCTAGGGCACGTGCATGACCTCCTTTGGTTATTAAAGTCAATGTTACACTTACAGAAGCTGCCTTTGTGCTCTGTCCAAAGCGTGCGGGGGTGTCATGTATGTTGAGCGCAAGTGTGTGTGTGCGAGGGGTGGTCTTACCTCAGCCCCAGGTGAGTCTGCCCCCTTCCCCCTGGGCCGCCATCAACATCCCCCTGGGCAGAGGACGGGACCGTGCGCTGCAGTGTCACAGCCGCATGCAGGGATGGTCCGGGTGGATGGTGGTACTGTGGCCATGGGTCAGACATAGTCCAACAATGTGGAGCCAGGAGCTCACCGCAGGGCGGGTTGTCATCATCCTCCATGGCCTGCAATAGACACGTGTCCACCCGCAACTGTGTGAGCCCGGCCCGTTGTGCCGCAGGTGGATCGGCAATGGGGGGGTGGTGTGCATGCGGGTGGGGTTGGGGAGGGGGGTGAGGGTGCTGGGTGGGTGGATGGGTGGGGGGTGTGGGTGGTCGGCTGTTGCCATGGTGTGTGGTCTGTGGCCATACTACCCGATTCCCACGCCCATCTAGTCAGTGAAGCGGGCGTCTATCAGCCTGTCCCGTGCCCGCTGGCCCAGCCTGTGTCTAGCCCGTCTGCCCTGACCATTGCCCCCATCCCCCTCATCTGGGGAGGACTGCGCCTCTTCCTGCTGCTCCTCCACTCCGCCCTCCTCTGCCTGCGGCACATCGCCCCTCTGTTGGGCTATGTTGTGCAGGACGCAGCACACCACAATGACGCGGCCGACCCTATCTGACCGATACTGGAGGGCGCCCCCAGAGAGGTCCAGGCACCTGAAACGCATCTTCAGCACGCCAAAGCACCTCTCTATCACTCCCCTTGTCGCTACATGGGCATCATTGTAGCGGTTCTCCGCCTCATTGCGTGGCCTCCTTACAGGCGTCATCAGCCACGATCGCAATGGGTAGCCCCTGTCGCCCAGCAACCAGCCCCTCAGCCGGGGATGGCGTCCCTCGTACATGCCGGTGATGGATGACCGCGACATCACGTATGAGTCGTGTACACTGCCCGGGTAACGGGCGCAGACGTGCAGGATCATCATGCGGTGGTCGCAGACAACCTGTATGTTCATCGAATAGGTCCCCTTCCTATTGGTGAACACGGCCCTGTTATCTGCAGGTGGCCACATGGCGACGTGCATCCCATCAATCGCGCCCTGGACCATGGGGAACCGGGCCACGGCAGAGAAGCCCACGGCCCGGGCATCTTGGCTGGCCCGGCCCACAGGGAAGCGGATGTAGCGGTGCGCCATGGCATATAGGGCGTCTGTCACTGCCCGGATGCACCGGTGCACCGATGTCTGCGATATGCCGGACAGGTCCCCACTCGGTGCCTGGAATGACCCCGTTGCATAAAGGTTCAGGGCCACCGTAACCTTGACGGTCACGGGGAGAGGGTGTCCCCCGCCAGTGCCACGCGGTGACAGGTGCGGCAGCAGGTGGCAGATGTGTGCCACGGTTTCCCGCCTCATCCGGAGTCTCCTCCTGCATTCCCGGTCCGTGAGGTCCTGGTATGACTGCCAGGGCCGGTACACACGGGGCACCCTCGGGTGCCTCCATTGCCGTGGGGCCGCGACGTCCTCCTCCCCCTCCTCGTCCTATCGGTCAGGTGTCCCTCCAGCCTGGGCGGCTGCCGCCTGCCCCTCTGCGGCAGTCTGCGCCGCCTCTCTGGCACGCTCCTCCTCCTCCTCATCCAGGGCAACATAGACATTAGCGGCTGCCGCCACGGCGACCAACATCGCTGGCTGATCGGAAAACATGACGGCCTGGTGGGGGGGGGGGGAAACGACGACATGTCATCATTGCCCATACCCCCTCCTCCCCCCAGCCAGGTGGCATGGACCGCATGGGTCCAACTGTTGGAGGCTGGCACCTGGCCAGGTGGACCAACTCACTTGCCCTCGCACCCCCCCTCCCCAGCACGGACCCCCCCATCCCCCCTCCCCGGCACGGACCCCCCCCCATCCTCCTCCCCGGCACGGACCCCATCCTCCTCCCCGGCACGGACCCCCCCCATCCCCCCTCCCCGGCACGGACCCCCCCCATCCCCCCTCCCCGGCACGGACCCCCCCCATCCTCCTCCCCGGCACGGACCCCCCCATCCCCCCTCCCCGGCACGGACCCCCCATCCCCTCTCCCCGGCACGGACCCCCCCATCCTCCTCCCCGGCACGGACCCCTCCATCTTCCTCCCCGGCACGGAACCCCCCATCCTCCTCCCCGGCACGGACCCCCCATCCTCCTCCCCGGCACAGACCCCCCCATCCCCCCTCCCCGGCACGGAGCCCCCCATCCTCCTCCCCAGCACGGACCCCCCATCCCCCCTCCTCGGCACGGACCCCCCCATCCTCCTCCCCGCCACGGACCCCCCCATCCCCCCTCCCCGGCACTCATCCTCCCGTCCCCGGCACTCAACCCCCCTCCCGGCACTCCCCCGGAGCCCAGCCCACTCTAACCCCCCCCCACCCCCCCACCCCCGCCGCACACACACACACATAAAACCCTACACACACCTCTCCCCCACACATTCAGACTGCAGCCACGCCATCGCCTGTCCAGCGGCCAACCCGCCAGGCCGTCACCCACCTCCAAGCTGGTCAGCGTAAACCTTGAGCACAGGTTGACGCCGATTAAAAGGAGGTTTGATTTACGCCGACGTGCCCCGTCATCATGTCGGCGGGACTTCGGCCCATCCGGACGGGAGAATATCGGCAGGCCCAAAATCGATTGCCTTGCGCCCACCCATGCCATTCTCCGAGGTCTGCGGCGCCATTGACGCCCCGCCGACTTTTCTCCCTTCGGAGACTTCGGCGGGCGGCGGGGGCGGAATTCACGGCGGCTAACGGCCATTCTCCGACCTGCTGGGGGGTCGGAGAATCTCGCCCCAGATACCATTGGTTTTGAAGAAGTATAAAATGGACTTGAAACGCAAACTGTTTTTCTCCACAGATGCTGCCACACCAGTTTGTCCAGCATTCCCTGTTTTTCAGATTCCTAGCATCTGCAGTATTTTGCTTTTCTTTCATCGATTTTCAGTTCTTTCCGTGTGGCAGAGGGGTTAGCACTGCTGCCTCACAGCGGCAGGGTGATGCACGATCAATTACACAAAGACGAGAGTAGGATGTAATCGAGGCTTTATTACACTGAGATGTGTGGCCTCCTACAGCAGCTGACAAAATGGCTGCTGTACTGGGAGCACACATATTTATACTCCACCTACTGGGCGGAACCAGCAGGCAGGGATCTACTCCCGTACCTGTAGTACATGGGCCTTACCGTAAAACACCTATATCAACATCCTATATATACAAAATATACATTAGTGGTGACTACCACATTCACCCCCTGTTAAAAAAATGAGTCCAGCGGGGGTGGTGGAGAACTATATACGGAAAGTTGTGTTTTAAAAGTACAGATAGTATTACAAATTCAGGCGGTCTGGTGCCTTGATCTGTCTTTGACAGTGCCGCAGTGCTGGTGGTGGCTTGGTCTTCGGTGACTCTGGGAGCGTGTTGAAATCCTCTTCATCCCCGGGTGTGAGCAACGGGAGGACGGATTGTCCCGGAGCGGGGCCTGCGGTGAGGTGCGCCGGGGGAGGGGAGGGTGGTGCCGGGGCAGGGGGCTGGGTGTGTGAGGAACCAGCTGGTGCCAGGTCCCTGAGGGGATTGTGTCTTGGCGGCCATCGGGGTACACTACGTAGGCGTACTGCAGGTTGGCGTGAAGTAGCTGTACCCTGTCAACCAACGGGTCCGCCTTGTGGAGTCGAACGGGTCCTGGAGCTGCCAGCCACGTTGGGAGCGAAACACCAGAGGTAGACTTCCTGGGGAAGGCAAAGAGACGTTCATTGGGGGTTTCATTAGTCGCAGTGCACAGGAGCGACCAAATGGATTGAAGTGCGTCGGGGAGGACCTCCTGCCAGCGGGAGGCCGGGAGATTTCTGGACCATAGGGCCAGCTGGACGGCCTTCAGACCGTCCCATTCTCACTCTCCACCTGCCCGTTTCCCCTGGGGTTGTAGCTGGTCGTCCTGTTCGAGGCAATGCCCCTGTTGAGCAGGTACTGGCGCAGCTCATCGCTCATGAATGGGGATCCCCGGTCGCTGTGGACAAAGGCGGGGAAACCGAACATAGCGAAGATGGTGTTGAGGGCTTCGATGATGGTGGCAGACGTCATTTCGGGGCATGGGACGGCAAAGGGGAATTGGGAATATTCATCGACCTCACTGAGAAAGTACGTATTGCGATCGGTGGAGGGGAGGGGCCCTTTGAAGTCCACGCTGAGGCGTTCAAAGTGGCGGGAGGCCTTCACCAGGCGCGCACGGTCTGGCCTGTAGAAGTGCAGTTTACACTCCGCGCAGACCTGGCAGTCTCTGGTGATCGCCCTGACTTCCTCGACGGAGTGGGGCAGATTGCGGGTCTTGATGAAATGGTAAAAACGTGTAACCCCTGGGTGACATAGGTTGTCGTGTAGGGTCCGAAGTCAGTCCACTTGTGCGCTGGAACATGTACCTAAGGATAGGGCATCGGGGGGCTCGTTGAGCTTACCGGGGCGATACAAAATCTCGTAATTGTAGGTGGAGAGCTCGATCCTCCACCTCAAGGTTTTATTGTTTTTGATCTTGCCCCGTTGTGTGTTATTAAACATGAAGTGGAGATGCCGGCGTTGGACTGGGGTGAGCACGGTACGAGGTCTTACAACACCAGGTTAAAGTCCAACAGGTTTGTTTCGATGTCACTAGCTTTCGGAGCGCTGCTCCTTCCTCAGGTGAATGAAGAGGTCTCAACATTAAACATGAAGGCAACTGACCGTTGGTCAATGCGGAGAGTGAATCTCCTGCTGGCCGGCCAGGTAATGCCTCCAATGCCGCACAGCTTCAACGATGGCTTGCGCCTCTTTTTAGACGGAGGACCGCCGAATTTCGAATACATGGAGGGTGAGGGAAAAGAATGCCATGGGCTTGCCTGCCTGGTTGAGGGTGGCGGTCAGAGCGATGTCTGATGCACTGCTCTCGACTTGGAAGGGGAGCGTCTCATTGACCGCGAGCATCGTGGCCTTGGCGATGTCGGCCTTGATACGGTTAAAGCCTGGTGAGCCCTGGCCTTCAGAGGAAAAACAGTGGATTGAGTGAGTGGGCAGGCCTTGTCCGCGTAGTTTGGGACCCACTGGGCGTAATACGAAAAGAACCCCAGGCAACGTTTGAGGGCCTTGGGGCAGTGGGGGAGGGGGAGTTACATGAGGGGGCGCATGCGATCGGGGTCGGGCCCCAGAACTCAGTTCTGGACCACATAGCCAAGGATGGCTAAGCGGTTTGTGCTGAACATACACTTCTCCTTGTTAAACATGAGGTTGAGGGGAGTGGCGGTGTGGAGAAATTTGGCAAGGTTGGCGTCATAGTCCTGCTGATCGTGGCCGCATATGATGACATTGTGCAGGTACGGGAAAGTGGCCCGCAGCCCATACCGGTCAACCATTCGGTCCATCTCCCATTGAAAGACCGAGACCCCGTTGGTGACGCCGAAGGGAACCCTAAGAAAGTGGTAAAGACAGCCGTCTGCCTCGAACTCAGTGTATGGATGATCCGCCTTGCGGATGGGGAGCTGGTGGTAGGCAGATTTCAGGTCTACTGTCGAGAAGACCCGGTACTGTGCAATCTGATTGACCATATCAGATATGCGTGGGAGGGGGTATGCGTCGAGCTGCGTGTAACGATTGATGGTCTGACTGTAGTCAACGACCATCCTGTTTTTCTCCCGTTTTGACCACTACCACTTGGGCTCTCCAGGGGCTGTTGCTGGCCTCGGTGATGCCTCCCCGAAGCAGCCGCTGGACTTCAGACCTGATGAAGGTCCTGTCCTGGGCGCTGTACCGTCTGCTCCTGGTGGCAATGGGTTTGCAATCCGGGGTTAGGTTTGCAAAAAGGGAAGGTGGGTCAACCTTAAGGGTCGCGAGGCCGCAAACAGTAAGGGGTGGTAGGGGCCCGCCGAATTTCAGGGTTAGGCTCTGGAGGTTGCACTGGAAGTCCAGGCCGAGTAGCAAGGAAGCGCAGAGGTTGGGAAGGACATAGAGGCGGAAGCCGCTGAACTCAACGCCCTGGACAGTGAGAGTGGTGATGCAGTATCCCTGGATCACCACGGAGTGGGACCCGGAGGCCAGGGAGATTCTCTGGTTAGCGGGGTGTACCACGAGGGAGCAGCGCCTTACCGTATCGGGGTGAATGAAGCTCTCAGTGCTCCCGGACTCCAGCAGGCAGGAGATCTCGTGCCCGTTGACCTTCACTTTAGTTGAAGCAGTCGCCAGGTTGTGTAGTCGAGACTGGTCAATTGTGACCGAGGCGAGACGCGGCTGGTCGTTGGCGATTGCAGGCGATGAGCGGCCGGATGAGATGCCCAATGGGCATGGGTCCTGTGTCGGGTAAGATGGCGGCGCCCACAGGCCGCACGTGTCGTGGGGGAAGCAAGATGGCGGCGCCCGTTGGTCCTGGGAGGAACAAATGGCGGCGCCCACGGGCCGCATGTGTTGCGAGTTGGGCAAGATGGTGCCATCCATTGGCCGCACGTGGTCCTAGGAGGGGAAGATGGCGGCACCCACTGGCTGCACGTGGGGGCTGCCGGGCCAATAGCGGCGATTGAGTGGGCCTGGCACACTGCAGCGAAATGTCCCTTCTTGCCACAGGCCTTGCAGAGGGCGCTCCGCGTCGGGCAGCACTGTCGGGGGTGTTTGACTGCCCACAGAAGTAGCATTTGGCACCCCCGGGGTTGGTTGGCTCCTGCGCAGCACAGGCGTGGGATTGGCTGAGGGCGGTCGCTGATGGGGTTCACGATGGGGCGGCCGTCTGCGGAGTCCACGATGCACGGTGGGGTGGGCCGCACGGTCGGGGGCATAGGCCTGAATGTTGCGTGATGCAACCGTAAGTGAAAGTGCTATTTTTTTGGTCGCCGCGAGGTTGAGCATGGCCCGTAACAAATGCTTCTCTCATTAGTAAATTCGAGTGTTCCGTGGCCGAAATGGCCTGACAGTCACAGTCTCTAACTAGGGGGAGCAGGGCGCGCCAGAAATCTTCCACCGACTCACCGGGAAGTTGACGCCGCGTGGAGAGGAGGTGCCTGGCGTAGAGTGTGTTAGTCCGCTGAGCGTAGTTTTCCTTCAGTAGCGCCATGGCCTCTGCGTAGGTCGGCGCGTCCTGGACAAGTGAAAAGACGTTGGAGCTCAGACGCGTGTAAAGGATCTGAAGCTTCTGTGCTTCTGGAATTTCGTCTGGCGCAGACCCGATGTACGCTTCAAAACAGGCTAGCCAATGTTCAAAGTCCTTTTCAGCGTTGTCTGATTGCGGATGCAGCTGCAGGCGATCCGGCTTGATGCGGAGGTTCATCTTCTGAAAAACTCAGTGTAATAAATTGATGCACGATCAATTACACAAAGACGAGAGTAGGATGTAATCGAGGCTTTATTACACTGAGATGTGTGGCCTCCTACAGCAGCTGACGAAATGGCTGCTGTACTGGGAGCACACATATTTATACTCCGCCTACTGGGCGTAACCAAGAGGCAGGGATCTACCCCCATACCTGTAGTACAGGGGCCTTACCGTAAAGCACCTATATCAACATCCTATATATACAATATATACATCAGTGGTGAATACCACACAGGGAGCCGGGTCAATTGCGGCCTTGGGTTACTGTGGAGTTTGCACGTTCTCCCCGTGTCTGTGTGGGTTTCCTCTGGGCGCTCCAATTTCCTCCCACAGCCTCCACTCTTCGGATATCAAACCCATTGCTCCCATGCAGGAGACAAGAATGGATTCATCACACCCACCCTTACGAAAGAAAAATATACGCATAAACCCAAGTTCTGAGAGAAGTTACATATGCCACACAAATCAAGTTAACTCCAATCCAGACCCAGAGCAGAATTAAATTATTCCATATCAGCATGGAGAGAGGACCAGCAATAGCATATTTGGATTATAATCAAACCTCCAGGGTCTCACAGAGGAGAAAAAGCAGGAAAGAAGAACTAGAAGAAGCAGACATAACCCATCGGACCACATACCAGTGTCACAAGGAAGATGCTATGAGAGACCCAATGGAGGATCAGACCGTCAAGACTTCTCGAAAGAGAAAAAAAGGAAAAAAGAACAAAAGCAACCAGAACAAACCCATTGGAGGGCCAGGGTTCGATCCCGGCCCCGAGTCACTGTTCATGTGGAGTTCTCTCCGTGTCTACGTGGGTCTCACCCCTACAACCCAAAGATGTGCAGGGTAGGGGGATTGGCCACATTAAGTTGCCCTTAATTGGAAAAAAAAAGTATTGGGTATTCTAAATTTATTTTTAAACAACGAACTAACCCATCGAAAACCAAAAGGTTCAGAATCAGGATCCATCCCATGCATCATACTTCCCTGGCATCCACCAACGGAAAGGCCACTCAATCAACAAGAAGGCACCCCACCCCCAGGGGGGTGGGGGTGGGGAACATGATATCCACCAAGCACAGAACATGACCATCTCCTGACCCCCATGCCACCCTCACAGAATAGCCCCTGCAGGCACTTCCGAAAAGGGATACCCCAACAGGATACGGGTGGCACAGTGGTTAGCGCTGCTGCCTCACAGCACATGGGACCCAGTTTCGATTCTGGCCTTGGGTGACTGTCTGTGTGGAGCTTGCATGCTCTCCTCGTGTCTCTGTGGATTTCCTCCAGTTTCCTCCCACAGTCCAAAGATGTGCAGGTTAGATGGATTGGCCATGATCAATGCGCAGGGTTACAGGGAAAGGCTGGGGGAGTGGACCTCGGTAGAGTGCTCTTTCGTAGGGTCGATGCAGAATCGTTGGGCCAAATGGCCTCCTTTTGTACTGTAGGAATTCTATGTATTTTACAGCATCGGGCCTGGCCTAGCCCAGCACCGCCCAAAACAAAACAAAAACTAATTATTATTATTATTATTAAATCCCCAGGATCTCCAACACACCCCAAAAACCTAAACCCCAGCCAAGCCCACACTCTACCAAAGCCAGCCTAGGCAATGCACCATCCCCTTCACACTAAAAAAAAACAGGATAATTACTCCAGCCCTAACCAGGGAGGGCTCCAACTCGTGGAGAAGAAGTACCATCAGGACACCCAGCATTTGGATGTCATGGGAGGTAGGGCCAATTCCCTCCTCCCGGCCCCACCAGGAATGCCCCCCGCCCCCCAATGGCCTACTCCGACTAAAAACAGGATAAGAACCAGCAAAATGGTCCCAGGTGAAGAAAGGAAGAAAAAAGGAAGCCTCAAGGAGAGAACGCCAGATTAACTGAAAGTGACCAGCCATTGCAGAAATGATACGCAGGGGAGGCGATGGTGTAGTGATATTGGACTCGTATCACTGAACTAGTAAATCGGAGACCCAGAGTAATGCTCTGGGGAGTCAGGTTCAAATCCTGCTGTTGCAGATGGTGAAATTTGAATTCAAGAAAAATCTGGAATTTAAAAAAAAAGCCTAATGATGACCGTGAAGCCATTGGTGATTGTCGTAAAAACCCACCTGGTTTAGTAATGTCCTTTAGGGAAGGAAATCTGACTTCCTTACCTGGTCTGGCCTACATGTGACTCCAGACCCACAGCAATGTGGTTGACTCTTAACTGTCCCTCCAGGATAATTAGGGATGGGCAGGAACACATTTTTAAAAAGCAGCCATCCTCCCCAACAACCAACCATAACTACTGGTCCCACCTCCAATAATACACACCACGTTCCAGTGGAAGTAAAGAGAGAATCAGAGAGAGACTAAAAAACTGATTTCCAAGCAAGAGTCAGAAGGAACCCAGTCCTCCTGAGGATAAAAGAGATTGTCTGTCCGGGCAATCGTAAGATAAAAACATGGATTCTTAAATTCAATAAATTCAACAAAAATAAATCCAAAAGAAATTTAAAAGAAACAAACAGATTAGCTCTAACTTGGGGGCTATCCTCAATCTCAGTGAGGATGATCTAACCCTACAACCCCAACGCTCCCTCCCCCCTCCCCCCGCCCCAAGTCCATTCATCTTCTCCAATTGAGTAAAATTGTACACAATTCACATTTCTCATAATTAATAAAAATGCGATTTTACTGGATCAAGATAATCAATGATACAACCCATCGCACCCACAGTTCACACTCCCCTGAAGGGAAAATAAAAGATAGCAACAAATTCCAATGATGGCCACGGAGTGCGTGGTTGCTCTTAGGGGGCTCTTGCTTTCGGGCATTGGTTTTGGCTCCTTTTAACTGAACTTTGGGGAATGTGGGTTTGTGATAGTGAGTGGGGTGCTGGTGGGGACTCCGATGGTGTTGGTGAATGTGTTTGCGCCTAATTGGGATGATGCTGTATTCATGAATAGACTATGTTTTGGTGATCCTGGATTTGGACTCTCACCAGCTGATTATGGGGGGGGGGGGGGATTTTAATTGTGTATTGGAGCCAAGCGTGAATATGTCGAGCCTTAAGTCGATAGAGGAGGCCAAGAATGGGAAGAGAGCTCGGAGGGTTTGTGGCGAGGATGGGGATGGTGGATTTGTGGAGATTTGGGCAACGGCAAGAAAGGGAGTATTCCTTCTCACATGTGCATAGGGTATATTCCCCAATTGACTATTTTGTGGTGAGCTGGGCGGTGCTGATGGGGGTGGAAAGTGTGGAATAGGCAGGAATAGTGATTTCGGACCATACTCTGCACTATCTAGATGTGAGACTTTGTTTGGGTCAGGCGCAGAGGCCTGGGTGGTTGTTGGATTCGGGACTTTTGGCTGACAAGGAGTTCTGTGGGAAGGTGGCAGTGATGATTACGAATTATGTTGAGATTAATCAGAATAGTGAGGTATCGACAGCCATGTTTTGGGATGCATTAAAGGCGGTGGTCTGGGAGAAATTATTTTGTTGAAGGCCCATAAGGCCCATAAGGATAAGATGGGGAGGGAGGAGCATCGGCGACTGTTGGACGAGATAATTGAGGTGGCTAGGAGGTATTCGGTGACCCCCACGAAGGGGTTGGGCAGAAAGAAAGCTGTTGAAGGGGCAATTTGACTGGTTGACAATGGGTGTGTGGGGGGAGGGAGGCTGATATGTGTTGGTTTTTAGATGGCCTGGACTTCCTGGAGCTGAAGAAGGGGAAGAGACAGGTGATGGAGGAGCCGTTCGGGAGTGAATTGGCATGATGCAGTCAGGTAAGGCACTGGGGCTGGACGGCTTCCCGGTGGAATTTTATAAGCAGTTCACGAGGAATTGGTCCCCCACCTTTTGGGCATGTTTAATGAAGCGATGGAAAAAGGGGAGTTGATGGCTTCGCTAGCACAGGTGTCAATGTCACATCCCGAAAAAAGGGAAGGTCCATTGGATTACATGCCCTATAATAATAATAATCTTTATTGTCACAAGTAGGCTTACATTAACACTGCAATAAAGTTACTGTGAAAAGCCCCTGGTCGCCACATTCCGGCGCCTGTTCGGGTACACAGAGGGAAAATTCAGAATATCCAATTCACCTAACATGCACGTCTTTCGGGACTTGTGGGAAGAAACCGGAGCACCCGGAGGAAACCCAAGCAGAGACGGGGAGAACATGCAGCCTCCACACAGACAGTGACCCAAGCCGGGAATCGAACCTGGGACCCTGGCGCTGTGAAGCCACAGTGCTAACCACTGTTGCCCGTAGGCCCATCTCGCTGCTGAATACGGACGTGAAAGTCCTGGCAATGATATTGGCGAGAAGGTTGGAGGTGTGTGTACCACAGCTGTTCTTGGAGGAACAAAGCGGTGTTGTGAAGGAGAGGCAGTTGTCCAATAACATTAAGAGGTTGTTAAATGTAATTATGGCCCCATCAGGAGTGTGAGCACCAGAGGTGATTGTGTCCATGGATGCAGAGAAGGCCTTTGACTGGGTAGAGTGTAGGTATTTGTTTGAAATCCTGGGGAGGTTTGGGTTCGGGCTGAAATTTGTGGCATGGATTCGATTGCTACGTGCAACCTCCATGGCAAGTGTGTGAACGAATGAGATGAACTCGGGATATTTTGGGCTGCACAGGGGTACGAGGGAGGGGTGTCCAATGTCCCCGCTTTTGCTCGTGTTGGTGATTGAGCCCTTGGCAAGAGTACTTTGAGCCTCGACTGAGTGGCGGGGGATTGAGGTGGGGGACTGGGAACCCCTGGTGTCATTGAAGAGGTTAAGGGGGACCTTAAAACGTGGGATACGCTGCTCCTGACATTGATGGGGAGATGCACGTCGCGAAGATGAACATCCTACCATGATTCCTTTTTGTGTTTCAGTCCCTCCTGATTTTCTTCCCCAAGGCCTTTTTTCTAAAGGTAGATGCGTTAATCTTTGAATTTGTGTGAGTAGGAAAGGTGCCGAGAGTTAAGAGGGCTCTGTTGCAAAGGCAGAGGTGTGTAGGGGGGTTGGCGGTTCCGAATTTGTTGCATTATTATTGGGCAGCGAATGTGGAGAAGCTGAGATGACGGTGGGAGGGGGAAAATTGGGTCATGTTGAAGGAGGAGTCTTGTCAGGGTATGAGCCTGAGGGTTTTGGTGATGGCCCCACTGCTGTTCGCCACGAGGAAGTATACGTGTAGTCCGGTGGTGGATGTCAGTTAAGGCCCCAGCAATCTCCTCCCTTGCTTCCCTCAGTATTCTGGGGTAAATCCCATCTAGCCCAGGAGACTTATCTACCACAATGTCTTTTAAAAGACCCAATACCTCCTCCGTTTTGATGTCACCATGACCCAGACTGTCCACACACCCTACCCAAGAATCACCTTCCACAAAGTCCTTTTCTTTGGTGAATATTGATGCAAAGTACCCACTTAGTACCTCACCCATTTCCTCTGGCTCAACACATAGAATCCCCCCACTGTCCTTAAGTGGTTCAATCCATTCCCTGGCCACCTGCTTGCTTTTTACATATGAATAAAAGGCTTTGGGATTCACCTTAATCCTACCTGCCAAGAACTTTCATGACCCCTGCTAGCCCTCCTAAATTCCCGCTTCAGTACCTTCCTACTTTCTTTATACTCCAAGGGTTTTGACTGTCCCCACCCTTCTAGACTGTACAAAAGCCTATTTTTTCTTTTTGATGAGGTTCACAGTATCCCTCGTTATCCAAGGCTCCCTAAACTTCCCACGCTTATCCTTCGTACTCTCAGGAACGTTATTTTCCTGAATCCTAATCAACTGTCGCTTGAAAGACTCCCACATGTCCGATGTTAATTTACCCTCCAACAGCCGCAACCAATCCAAATTCTTCAGTTCCTGGTTGATATTATCAGAATTTGCCTTTCCCCAGTTTAGCACCTTAACGTGAGGGTTACCCTCATCCCTGTCCAAAAGTACCCTAAAACGTACGGAATTGTGGTCACTACTGCCAAAATGTTCCCATACTGAAAATATGATGATACCTGTCCAGGCTCATTCCCCAATACCAGGTCCAGTACTGCCCCTTTCCTCGTTGGATTATCTACATTTTGCATCAAGAAGCCTTCCTGGATACACTTTACAGACTCTGCCCCATCTACTGTAGGAGAAATTGAAATCCCCGACCACATCAACCCTGTTACTTTTGCACCTATCCAAAAACTCTCTACCTACATGCTCCTCTATCTCTCCATGGCAGTTGGGGGACCTGTAATAAACACCCAATATTGTGATTGCCCCCTTCCTGTTCCTGAGCTCGACCCAGATTGCCTCATTGTATGAGCCCTCTGAGGTGTCCTCCTGCATTACGGCTGTAATATTCTTAACCAGAAATGATACTCCCCCACCCCTTTTACATCCGCCTCTATCTCTCCTGAAGCATCTATATCATCCAACGTTCAGCTGCCAATCCTGCCCTTCCTTTAACCAGATTTCTGTGATAGCCACAACCTGCTCCAAGATGGCGCCGGAGCGAGGCGACTCTCTGCGAGCTCTCCCAAACAGATCCACTTTTTACTTAACTTATACTCGTTCTAATCTTTTTAAATTAATTCTAAAACTAACATTATTACTAACCTCTCTCTTTTGTCTTCTCTTGCAGGCTTGAACATCCTCCGAGGCTCTTGGAGACCTTTTGACCCGACCCGACCTGACCTCCATGACCTGGAAGAAGATTGGGCCCAAACCGGAAGTGAAGCGCCGACCTTGATTTGGAGCTGACCCGGACCTCGGAGCTCCCAACCCGGCCTAACTACCGACGCCAGCCCCCGGATCATCTTGCCCAGTCCCCGGAGCTCCCGACCCGACCCCCGACGGCAAGACCCGGCCCAACGCGACCCCCAGAGACCCGCCCAATGACCCGACCCGGAGAGGCCCGCCCAACAACCCGACCTACCTGGTGATGGAAGAAAGAACAATCCACGTGGAGGCCCGACCGGGCCTACTTCAAGATCCGACCCCAGGAGCGCCCAGGGAGGGAACAGACCACAGGACCCAGCCCAACCTGCCTCAGGAAGCCCCTGCCCACGATCCAGGACCCCCAAAATGCGAGGACCCGAACCCGCTGCAAGGTATTCCTGCGTCCGTAGAATGCCGGGATCCATCCGGATCACAAACATGCCCCCCTAGCAACCCCTCTACCTCAACCAGCGCCCGGGACCCTGCCAGACGTGACGCCGGATACGTAAACAGCGCCCTGGTCCCCGCCAGCGCCCTGGACCCTGCCAGACGCAACCACCTACCTTCCACAAGAGCTGACATCTGCTATCGGATCCCAGGATCATCCAGCAGCAGCCGCCAACCGAGGAAGCGAGGGAAACGTGGCAGTCTGCAGGTTAGACTGAAGCAACGCGGTTTCAAGACCCCTCTCCCCAGCATACTCCTGGCAAACGTCCAAGCGATCGAAAACAAGCTGGATGAACTTAACGCCAGACTTACCTCTCAGAGGGAAGTAAGAGACTGCTGTGTGCTCTGTTTCACAGAGACATGGCTCACCCCCGCCTCACCGGACTGTGCCATACAACCTGAAGGCTTCTCAATTCACCGGGCAGACCGCACGGCATCATCAGGCAAAGCGAAGGGCGGAGGGGTTTGCCTCCTCATCAACTCCTCCTGGTGCTTGGATGTGGCGATTCTGGCGACATACTGCTCCCAGACCTGGAATACCTGACCGTGAAGTGCCGGCTATACTATCCTCCACGTGAGTTCACTTCAGCCATTATCACAGCGGTCTACATCCCACCCCAGGCAGAAGTGAGGAAGGCGCTGGACGAACTAAACACAGTAGTAAACAACTACGAAACAGAACACCCGGTGACTTTGTTCATCGTGGCCGGAGACTTCAACAAGGCCAACCTCAAGAGTGTACTGCCAAAATTCCATCAGCACATCTCCTGTCCCACCAGGGGCGACAACACTCTTGACCACTGCTACTCAAAAATCAAGGGCGCCTACCGGTCCATCCCCCGACCGCACTTTGGGAAACCAGACCATAAGACGGTGCTCCTTCTCCCGGCATACAAACAGAAACTCAAGCGGGAGAATCCAGCTAAGAAGGTTGTGCAGTGCTGGTCCGAGGAGACAGAAGAGCTCTTACGTGACTGCTTAGAGACAGTGGACTGGTCCATATTTAAGAACTCAGCGACCAACTTAAATGAGTATGCCACCACCATCACAGACTTCATCAGCAAATGTGTGGACGACTGCATGCCAAAGAAAGCAGTGCGTTCCCCAACCGGAAACCGTGGCACAATCGCGAAATTGACTCCCTACTGAAGGACAGATCTGAGGTGTTCAAGTCAGACGACGCTGACCTATACAAGAAATCCAGGTACGACCTCCGCAAAGCCATCAGAGATGTCAAGAGAGAATATCAAACCAAGCTAGAGTCACAGACAGACTCTCGGCGGTTGTGGCAAGGACTAAACAACATAACGGGCTACAAAGCCCCTGTCAGCATCAACGGGGCCGAGGTGGAGATGGTTAGCAGTTTCAAATTCCTAGGGGTGCACATCTCCAAAAACCTGTCCTGGTCCACCCACGTCGACGCTACCACCAAGAAAGCGCAACAGCGCCTATACTTCCTCAGGAAACTAAGGAAATTCGGCATGTCCACATTAACCCTTACCAACTTTTACAGATGCACCATAGAAAGCATCCTATCGGGCTGCATCACAGCCTGGTATGGCAACTACTCGGCCCAGGACCGCAAGAAACTTCAGAGAGTCGTGAACACCGCCCAGTCCATCGCACGAACCTGCCTCCCATCCATTGACTCTATCTACACCTCCCGCTGCCTGGGGAAAGGGGGCAGCATAATCAAAGATCCCTCCCATCCGGCTTACTCACTCTTCCAACTTCTTCCATTGGCCAGGAGATACTGAAGTCTGAGAACATGCACGAACAGACTCAAAAACAGCTTCTTCCCCACTGTCACCAGACTCCTAAATGAACCTCTTATGGACTGACCTCATTAACACTACACCCTGTATGCTTCATCCAATGCCAGTGCTTATGTAGTTACATTGTATGTTGTGTTGCCCTGTTATGTATTTTCTTTTATTCCCTTTTCTTCTCATGTACTTAATGATCTTTTGAGCTGCTCACAGAAAAATACTTTTCACTGTACCTCGGTACACGTGACAATAAACAAATCCAATCCAATCCAATCCAACATCATATTTCCAAGTACTAATAAGTGCTTTAATTTCATCTGCCTTACCTGCTATACTTCTGGCGTTGAAACAAATACACTTCACACCACTGCGTTTGAACAGACAGGGTGATGTTGTTCTCTTATTTGTGTTCTCTATTTCCCCTTCAATTATTACACCTTCTAAGCTAACACTCTGGATCCCACCCCAGCCATACTAGTTTAAATCCTCCCAAGTGACTCTAGCAAACCTCCCAGCCAAAAGACTGAGCTAGAGAGAATGACAGATTTGGACGTAATTAAGCGCATAGAAAAAACAACAAACTGGGTTAATTTGTGGTCTGTGTCAAGAAGCATGATGGAGACCTATGTATATAAATGAACCCTAAGGATTTTAATCTTAATATTAAAAGGTAACACTACCCCATCCCAAAAATGGAGGAGATATCATGCGAAATGGCAGAAGCAATGTGTTTCAGCAAATTAGACACGTCATATGGCTTCTGGCAACTTAAACTAGATAAAGAAAGTACTAAATTATGCACGTTCAACACACTCTCTCATTGTTGCTGACATGATATTTAGAGCCGCCGGCATTGAGGAACCACTCCAGCTCGATGAGGATGTATAGGTCCATGTAAACCTGATAACTTGAGTCTCTGCCAGTATATGACAACAAATCAAAAATAATTAAAGAAGAAACTGCCAAGGACACAGCCCTGCAGAAAGTGAGAAGGTATCTCCACGAAGGATGGCCCAAAGGTTCCTACTCAAGTATCTACAATATACGAGCAAAGTAAAGTGATGTGAATGGATTTTTGCTGGGGTATCAGTGGATTGTGATTCCAGTCACTACGGTCAATGATCCTCATGAAGCTCCATGAAGGGCACCTGGGGATGGAAAAGTGTAGGTGTAGAGCCAGTGAGGCAATTTATTGGCCAGGGAGGCAACCATGACATTGAAATGATGGTGAACATCTGTGAAACATACCAACAAGGAGCCAATGCAGATGTGTGAGATACTCACAACTCTGTGGCAGAAGGTTGGCATGGACCTTTTTCACTTAAATGGGGAGTTTTACCTTTTGGTCATAGACTATTTCTCTAACTACCTGGAGATAGCACAGCTGTCGAATTCTACAGGCAGATGTGTCATTAAGAATGTCAAAGAGGAGGGGATGGAAGAAATCATCAGGATTCTAGGGGAATTTGGTCGGTTTTCAGGTTAAAGCTAAATATGGGGAAAAGTGTGATGTTTGCGATCCAGGCGAGGGGACAGGAGAGGCGATTGGGGGAGCTGCCATTTAGCTGAGTAGGGGGAAGCTTTAGGTACCTAGGAATTCAAGTGGCACGGGAATGGGACCGGCTGCATAAATTAAATCTGGCCTAGTAGACCAAATGAAGGGCGATTTTCAGAGATGGGACGCGCTCCCATTGTCATTAGCTGCGAGGGTGCAGATGGTGTAAATGACGGTCCTCCCGCGATTCCAGTTCGTGTTTCAATGTCTCCCCATTTTTATTCCGTGGTCCTTTTTTAAACGGGTCAACAAAGTAATGTCTGGCTTTGTTTGGCGGGCAAGATCCCGTGGGTAAGGAAGGTAATGCTTGAGCGGAGTCGGGGGGAGGGCAGGCTGGCGCGACCAAACTATTACTAGGCGGCAACTATAGCCATGATCAGGAAGTGGGTGGTGGGGGAGGGGGCGGCATGGGAGCGTATGGAGGCGGCTTCATGCAAGGGCACCAGTTTGGGGGCGTTGGTAATTGCGCCTCTGCCGTTCCCGCCGCCATGGTTCTCCTCCAGCCCCTTGGTGGTGGTTACCCTGAGAGTCTGGGGGCAATGGAGGAGACATGTGGGAGCAGAGGGAACATCAGTCTGGTCCCCAATCTGTAATAATCACCGGTTTGCCCCGGGAAGTATGGATGGGGGGTTCCGGATATGGCGGAGTGCAGGGATTGAGAGGATGCGGGATATGTTTATAGAGGAGAGCTTTCCGAGTATGAGGGCGCTGGAGGAGAGGTTCGTGTTGTCGAGGGGAAATGATTTCAGGTATCTGCAGGTGCGGGACTTCCTATGTAAACAGGTGTCAACCTTCTCGCTCCTACCGCTAAGGGGGATTCAGGACAGGGTAGTTTCCAGAGGGTGGGTAGGAGAAGGGAGCGTCTCGGACATTTACAAGGAACTTATGGGGTCAGAGGAGACGCAGACCGAGAAGCTGAAGCGCAAGTGGGAGGAGGAGCTGGGGGGAGAGATAGAGGATGGTCTATGGGCGGATGCGTTGAGTAGAGTCAACGCGTCCGCAACATGTGTCAGGCTCAGCCTGATACAATTTAAGGTCGTTCACCGGGCTCACATGACAGTGGCCCGGATGAGCAAACTCTTTGGGGTGGAAGACAGGTGTGCAAAATGTGTGGGAGGACCTGCGAACCATGTCCACATGTTCTGGGCATGTCCGAATCTTAGGGGATTTTGGCAGGGGTTTGCAGATGTCATGTCCACGGTGTTAAAAACAAGGGTGGCGCTGAGTCCAGAGGTGACGATTTTCGGGTTGTCGGAAGACCCGGGATTCCAGGAGGAGAAAGAGGCAGACGTTCTGGCCTTTGCTTCCCTGGTAGCCCGGAGACGGATACTATTAGCTTGGAGGGACTCAAAGCCCCCGAAGTAGGAGGCCTGGCTACCGGACATGGCTAGCTTTCTCTGTTTGGAGAAAAAGTTCGCCTTGAGCGGGTCACTGTTAGGGTTCGCCCGGAAGTGGCAACCGTTCATCGACTTCTTTGCGGAAAATTAATCGTCAGCACAAGGGGGGGGGGGTGTTAGTTTAGCTTAGAGTAGGTGGTTAATAAAGGTGGGGCCTGTAAGGGAGGGAGACGGCTTTTGCACTATGTTTATAGTTTCATGTACATTGTTTATTGTGTTGTTGTCATTCATCTCAAGAGGCTTGGAATATAAAAGCAGGGATGTACTTCTGAAGCTTTATAAAGCATTAGTTAGGCCCCATTTGGAATACTGTGAGCAATTTTGGGCCCCACACCTCAGGAAGGACATACTGGCACTGGAGCGGGTCCAGCGGAGATTCACACGGATGATCCCAGGAATGGTAGGCCTAACATACAATGAACGTCTGAGGATCCTGGGATTATATTCATTGGAGTTTAGGAGGTTGAGGGGAGATCTAATTGAAACTTACAAGATAATGAATGGCTTAGATAGGGTGGATGTAAGGAATTTGTTTCCATTAGCAGGGGAGACTAGGACCCGGGGGCACAGCCTTAGAATAAAAGGGAGTCACTTTAGAACAGAGATGAGGAGAAATTTCTTCAGCCAGAGAGTGGTGGGTCTGTGGAATTCATTGCCACAGAGGGCGGTGGAGGCCAGGACGTTGAGCGTCTTTAAGACAGAAGTTGATAAATTCTTGATTTCTCGAGGAATTAAGGGCTATGGAGAGAGAGCGGGTAAATGGAGTTGAAATCAGCCATGATTGAATGGTGGAGTGGACTCGATGGGCCAAATGGCCTTACTTCCGCTCCTATGTCTTATGGTCTTATGGTTATAATACCCAAAAATACCTCAATAAAATGTTTATTTTTTTTAAAGTGTCAAAGAGATTCTTGCCCGCCCTGGAATTCCGAATGTGGTCATGAGTGACAATGGTTCCTGTTTTGATTGCTATGAGTGGACAGAATTTGCATGATTTCTAACATGTTATCTCTAGTCCCCTCTACCCTCAGTTAAACGGCAAGGCTGAAATGGGCGTTCATAGTGTTAACCAGCTTCTGAAAAAAGCACTAGTTAGCCGGGGTGACCATCAAGCGCTCCTAAGCTATCGTTCAGCACCACTGATCAATGGGCTCTCACCGGCGCAAATGCTGATGAACAGGCAACTGAAAATGACCTTGCCCCATATTCCTCAAGAACCAGTGAACCATACATTAGAGAGACAACTAATCTCTCAACAAAGGAGGCAGAAGGGATTCTACGATAGATCTGCGAAAAGACTCCAACCTCTGCAGCCAGAGGACACAGTTAGACTAGAAGATTCCAGGGGAAATGGATGGTCTAGGCAGGTGAAGGTACTGCGACAAGCAGGTCCAAATTTGATTCACTATTGCGGATGGAAGTGCTGCCTTGAGAAGGAATAGAAGAGCGCTGCTCAAAGTCCAGCAACCATTTGTAATACAACCAACAAAGGAAGCATGTAACAGTCCTAAAACAGCTGAAGAACATACAGTGCAGCATACGGAACAACTACAACAAGATGGAGATACCTCGATGCATGAAGAACAACAAACACAATCAACAAACACCAAGGAAGATGAAGTAACTTTGCAAGTTCAGCAGCCAATTAGAAGATCTACAAGGCTTAGGCGCAAACCCGAAAGAATGAACTTGTGACAGACTGTAAATACTCTGAAGATGTAAATAGTTATGCATATCATAGAACATAGAACATTACAGCGCAGTACAGGCCCTTCGGTCCTCGATGTTGCGCCGACCTGTGAAACCACTCTAAAGCCCATCTACACTATTCCATTATCATCCATATGTCTATCCAATGACCATTTGAATACCCTTAGTGTTGGTCAGTCCACTACTGTTGCAGGCAGGGCATTCCACACCCTTACTACTCTCTGAGTAAAGAACCTACCTCTGACATCTGTCCTATATCTATCTCCCCTCAATTTAAAGCTATGTCCCCTCGTGCTAGACATCACCATCCGAGGAAAAAGGCTCTCACTGTCCACCCTATCCAATCCTCTGATCATCTTGTATGCCTCAATTAAGTTACCTCTTTGAAGGATTAGAAGAATGCACTCATATAGATACAGCACAATGCTGTGTGAAGTTGATATCTCCTGACTAAAGCACTTTGAAAGACAATTGGATTTGGATAAAGTGCTAGATACAAAATTAAATATAAAATTAGGGGTGGCAAGGTGGCACAGTGGTTAGCACTGCTTATCATAGTGAATTGTAAAAGTGATCTAATGCATGTAAATAATTTCATCTTCCAAAGGAAATGGGATGTGATGTTATGCATGAAGCAAGTCTGTACATAACAACCACCTCCAACCACCAGGTGGCACTGTAAACCTTCCATATGACCCTGTGTCTGGGGAGTTGTGAGTAAGTTGTGTTGGAGGATAGACATATTTTGCAGTAGCTCTAGAAGAGTTAGTTAGTGTTAGTAGTTTATTATTTTATTTATTCTAGTTATCTTTATCACATAGTTGTTTCATAATAAATTATTTGAACTAGATGTGATGATCTGTAGTGCATCATTCATATCAGCCCATCTACAGAACATGACATACGCTTTTGGAGAAAATGTTGCTCCTGGATGAGAGGGAATAGTAGGATTGGGGAAATATACGGGTGGTTGGGAGAACTGGGCACGCCCTTCATGAAAAGGATCAAGAGAAATTGGGAGGAGGAGTTGAGAAGGGAGATAGGATGGGGACTTTGGTGGGAAATAATGCAATCAAGTGAACTCAACCCCTCCTGCGCAAGGATTTGAGGTGCTGCACAGGCTTCACACAACTCGGACCTGGATGAGTGGGGTTTTCCGGAGGTAGCAGGTGAGTGCAAGAGTTGTGGGAGGGGGGCCAGCGAGCCATGCCTATATGTTTTGGAGGTGTGAGGAGTTGAAGAACTTTTGGGAGGTGGTGTTCGAGACTCTATCGAGAATTGTAGTGATTGAGATGAAGCCAGACCTTATGGTGTTGATCTTTGGGGATGTCAGTGGTGCCGAGGCTGCTGGAGGGAAGTGGGCTAATGTTGTCTTCGCCTCTCTGATTGCCGCGTGACGGATACGTTTGAATTGGAGGTCAGCCACGCTGCCGGGAGTTGTGGCATGGTAAGGAGACTTGTAGTCTCAGGTTGGAAAAATCAAATTTGCCCTAAGAGGATGGGAGGAGAGTTTTGAGACACGGTGGACGCCGTTCATGGCTACATTTGAGGAGCTGTTTGTTGCGGGGAGGGGAAGGGGAAATGGGGAACAAATGTACAAACTGTATACTCTGTGGATGTTAAGGCTATGTTATTATGTTGAATATGCGAAAACAGCACGGGAGCAGAGAGAGCCGGGACAGCGAAAACGGCGCCGGAGGAGAGAGCCGGGAGATTTTAAAAGCGCGTGAGGAGAGAGCCGGGACAGCAAAAACAGCGCGGGAGCAGAGAGAGCCAGGACAGCGAAAACAGCGCCGGAGGAGAGAGCCGGGAGATTTAAAAAGCGCGGGAGGAGAGAGCCGGGACAGCAAAAACAGCGCAGGAGCAGAGAGAGCCGGGACAGCGAAAACAGCGCCGGAGGAGAGAGCCGGGAGATTAAAAAAGCGCGGGAGGAGAGAGCCGGGACAGCGAAAACAGCGTGGGAGCAGAGAGCGCCGGGACAGCGAAAACAACGCCGGAGGAGAGAGCCGGGAGATTTAAAAAGCGCGGGAGGAGAGAGCCGGGACAGCGAGAACAGAGCGGGAGCAGAGAGAGCCAGGACAGCGAAAACAGCGCCGGAGGAGAGAGCCGGGAGTTTTAAAAAGCGCGGGAGGAGAGAGCTGGGACAGCGAAAACAGCGCGGGAGCAGAGAGAGCCGGGACAGCGAAAACAGCGCCGGAGGAGAGAGCCGGGAGATTTAAAAAGTGCGGGAGGAGAGAGCCGGGACAGCGAAAACAGCGTGGGAGCAGAGAGCGCCGGGACAGCGAAAACAGCGCCGGAGGAGAGAGCCGGGAGATTTAAAAAGCGCGGGAGGAGAGAGCCGGGACAGCGAGAACAGAGAGGGAGCAGAGAGAGCCAGGACAGCGAAAACAGCGCCGGAGGAGAGAGCCGGGAGTTTTAAAAAGCGCGGAAGGAGAGAGCTGGGACAGCGAAAACAGCGCGGGAACAGAGAGAGCCGGGGCAGCGAAAACAGCGCCGGAGGAGAGAGCCGGGAGATTTAAAAAGTGCGGGAGGAGAGAGCCGGGACAGTGCTGGGAGAGGTGAATGCACAAAAGGTGTGGCAGAAGTGCCTTTAGTCACGGAGTGCTGATTGGAACAGAGTGCATCTGAGTTTAGGTGAGTGACTGAGTACTGATTGGAACAGAGTGCATCTGAGTTTAGGTGAGTGGCGAGAGAGGGCTGCGTTTTTGTTGGTGTTCGGGTTTATCCTTGAGGTTCCATAAAGACATTTTTTTAAAAAAAATATTTAAATTAATTAACTAGTTGAATATGGCTGGACAGGTGATGTGCTGTTGCTGTATGATGATGGAACTGGTGGATCCCATTGAGACCGTCAGTGACCACATCTGCAGCAAGTGTTGGCTGCTCGAGGAATTTCGGCTCAGAATTGATGAGCTGGAGACCGAGCTGCACACACTGCGGCACATCAGGGAGGGGGAAAATTACCTGGACGCTTTGTTTCAGGAGGCAGTCACACCCGGTAGAATAAGTTCTGTTAATTCGGACAGTGGTCAGGGACAGAGTGGTGTGACTGCAAGGGAGGCAGGTAGGGGGATCCTGAGTTTAGGAGTTGAGGAGCCTCAGCCCTTGACCTTGTCCAACAGGTATGAGGTACTTGCTCCCTGTGTGGATGAGGAAGAGGGCTGCAGGGAGGATGCGTTGACTGACCACTACACCGTGGTACAGGAAGCCATTCAAGGGGGGGAGCAAAAAGACAAGTGGTAGTTGTAGGGGATTCTATAATTAGGGGGATTGATGGCATCCTTTGTCAGCCAGATCGAGAGTCCCGCATGGTATGTTGCCTGCCCGGTGCCAGGATGAGGGACATCTCTGATCGGCTTGAAAGGATTTTGGAGAGGGAGGGGGAGGATCCAGTTGTTGTGGTCCACGTTGGGACTAACAACATAGGTAAGACTAGGAAAGAGGACCTGTTTGGGGATTATCAAACACTAGGGACTAAATTAAAGAGCAGGTCCTCCAGGGTTATAATCTCTGGCTTACTACCCGAGCCACGTGCCAATTGGCATAGGGTTGAGAAAATTAGAGAAATTAACACGTGGCTAAAGGAGTGGTGCGGGAAAGAGAGATTCCATTTCATGGGGCATTGGCATCAGTACTGGGGCAGGAGGGACCTGTACCGTTGGGACGGTCTTCACCTGAACCATTCTGGGACCAGTGTTCTAGCGAATAGGATAAATAGGTTGGTCACAAGGACTTTAAACTAGCAAGTTGGGGGGAAGGGAAGTGTAAAGCTATGGACAGTATAATGGTTAATGGAGATCAAGACAGCAGGTTACATGACAGGTTATTATGTAGAGATATGGGTTCAAAGACACGGAAAATTAGGAGAAAGGGTAAGAGGAAAAATAAATTGCGAAAAGTTACTGATCAAGGTGTTAGGATTCATAACAAAGACATAAAAAACAGCATAAGTGTACTTTACCTGAATGCTCGTAGTATACGAAATAAGGTAAATGAGTTGATGCCGCAAATCATCGTGAATGACTATGATTTAGTGGCCATTACTGAAACATGGTTAAAAGATGGTCACGACTGGGAGTTAAATATCCAAGGGTATCAGACTATACGAAAGGATAGAATGGACGGTAAGGGCGGTGGTGTAGCTTTGTTGTTTAATGATGGCATCCGGGCAATAGTAAGGGATGATATTGGTGCTATGGAGGACAAGGTTGAATCAATTTGGGTGGAAATCAGGAATAGTAAGGCGAAAAGGTCACTGATAGGAGTAGTCTATAGGCCACCAAATAGTAACAGGATAGTAGGGCAGGCAATAAGCAAAGAAATAACGCACGCATGTAGAAATGGTACAGCGGTTATCATGGGAGATTTTAATCTGCATATCGATTGGTTTAACCAGGTTGGTAAAGGCAGCCTTGAGGAGGAGTTTATAGAATGTGCCCAGGATAATTTCCTGGAACAGTATGTAATGGAACCTACAAGGGAACAAGCGGTCCTAGATCTGGTCCTGTGTAATGGGGCAGGATTGATTAATGATCTCATAGTTCGGGATCCTCTTGGAAGGAGCGACCACAATATGGTGGAATTTAAAATACAATTGGAGGATGACAAGGTAAAATCAAACACTAGTGTTTTGTGCTTAAACAAAGGCAATTACAATGGGATGAGAGACGAACGAGCTAAGGTAGACTGGGAGCAAAGACTTCATGGTCCCGGAGCCGAGTCGATTTCGGCGTGAGAACAGCTGGTGAGTCAGTTTCAGCGGGAGCATTGCGGAAGTGGCTGCTGGGAGGTAAGTCAACCTTTAAAAGCACTTGTCTTTGCAGGGGCAGGCCAGTCGATTTCGGCGGGAGAATCAGCTGGTGAGTCAGTTTCAGCGGGAGCAGTGCGGAAGTGGCTGCTGGGAGGTAAGTCAACCTTTAAAAGCACTTGTCTTTGCAGGGGCAGGCCAGTCGATTTCGGCGTGAGAACAGCTGGTGAGTCAGTTTCAGCGGGAGCATTGCGGAAGTGGCTGCTGGGAGGTAAGTCAACCTTTAAAAGCACTTGTCTTTGCAGGGGCAGGCCAGTCGATTTCGGCGTGAGAACAGCTGGTGAGTCAGTTTCAGCGGGAGCAGTGCGGAAGTGGCTGCTGGGAGGTAAGTCTGTCCTTTAAAAGCACTTGTCTTTGCAGGGGCAGGCCAGTCGATTTCGGCGGGAGAATCAGCTGGTGAGTCAGTTTCAGCGGGAGCAGTGCGGAAGTGGCTGCTGGGAGGTAAGTCAACCTTTAAAAGCACTTGTCTTTGCAGGGGCAGGCCAGTCGATTTCAGTGGGAGTGGAGCTGGCTGGTTAGTCAATTTCAGCAGGAGCTGAGAATTTTTCTTTTTTTTTAAATTAGTTTTTTAGGCGGGAACAGGAAGTCGACCCGTGGACGTCTGGGAAGACCCTCACCAATAAATTCTGGTGGAGAGGAAACCCGAGACACTACACGTGTAGTGTCTCCCACCTGCCCTCCTCCTCTAACCTAATAATAAAACCCATTGGTCTGAGGTAAGTACCATATTTTATTATATTATTATTATTTTTTATAAAAATTTAATTTAGTTGTTAGCCAGATCTTGGTAGAAAGTAAGAGGAATGGCAGGGAAGGGAGTGCAATGTTCCTCCTGCAGGATGTTTGAGGTGAGGGATGCAGTTAGTGTCCCTGCTGATTTTACCTGCAGGAAGTGCTGCCATCTCCAGCTCCTCCAAGACCGAGTTAGGGAACTGGAGCTGGAGTTGGAAGAACTTCGGATCATTCGGGAGGCAGAAGGGATCATAGATAGCAGCTTCAGGGAATTAGTTACACCAAAGATTGGAGATAGGTGGGTAACTGTAAGAGGGACTGGGAAAAAGCAGTCAGTGCAGGGATCCCCTGCGGTCGTTCTCCTGAGAAACAAGTATACCGCTTTGGATACTTGTGGGGGGGGGGGACTTACCATGGGTAAGCCATGGGGTACGGGCCTCTGGCACGGAATCTGTCCCTGTTGCTCAGAAGGGAAGGGGGGAGAGGAGCAGAGCATTAGTAATTGGGGACTCTATAGTCAGGGGCACAGATAGGAGATTTTGTGGGAGCGTGAGAGACTCACGTTTGGTATGTTGCCTCCCAGGTGCAAGGGTACGTGATGTCTCGGATCGTGTTTTCCGGGTCCTTAGGGGGAGGGGGAGCAGCCCCAAGTCGTGGTCCACATTGGCACTAACGACATAGGTAGGAAAGGGGACAAGGATGTCAGGCAGGCTTTCAGGGAGCTAGGATGGAAGCTCAGAACTAGAACAAACAGAGTTGTTATCTCTGGGTTGTTGCCCATGCCACGTGATAGTGAGATGAGGAATAGGGAGAGAGAGCATTTAAACACGTGGCTACAGGGATGGTGCAGGCGGGAGGGATTCAGATTTCTGGATAACTGGGGCTGTTTCTGGGGAAAGTGGGACCTCTACAGACAGGATGGTCTACATCTGAACCTGAGGGGCACAAATATCCTGGGGGGGAGATTTGTTAGTGCTCTTTGGGGGGGTTTAAACTAATGCAGCAGGGGCATGGGAACCTGGATTGTAGTTTTAGGGTAAGGGAGAATGAGAGTATAGAGGTCAGGAGCACAGATTTGACGTCGCAGGAGGGGGCCAGTGTTCAGGTAGGTGGTTTGAAGTGTGTCTACTTCAATGCCAGGAGTATACGAAACAAGGTAGGGGAACTGGCAGCATGGGTTGGTACCTGGGACTTCGATGTTTGGCCATTTCGGAGACATGGATAGAGCAGGGACAGGAATGGATGTTGCAGGTTCCGGGGTTTAGGTGTTTTAGTAAGCTCAGAGAAGGAGACAAAAGAGGGGGAGGTGTGGCGCTGCTAGTCAAGAGCAGTATTACGGTGGCGGAGAGGATGCTAGATGGGGACTCTTCTTCCGAGGTAGTATGGGCTGAAGTTAGAAACAGGAAAGGAGAGGTCACCCTGTTGGGAGTTTTTTATAGGCCTCCTAATAGTTCTAGGGATGTAGAGGAAAGGATGGCGAAGATGATTCTGGATATGAGCGGAAGTAACAGGGTAATTATTATGGGAGACTTTAACTTTCCAAATATTGACTGGAAAAGATATAGTTTGAGTACAATAGATGGGTCGTTTTTTGTACAGTGTGTGCAGGAGGGTTTCCTGAAACAATATGTTGACAGGCCAACAAGAGGCGAGGCCACGTTGGATTTGGTTTTGGGTAATGAACCAGGCCAGGTGTTGGATTTGGAGGTAGGAGAGCACTTTGGGGACAGTGACCACAATTCGGTGACGTTTACGTTAATGATGGAAAGGGCTAAGTATACACCGCAGGGCAAGAGTTATAGCTGGGGGAAGGGCAATTATGATGCCATTAGACGTGACTTGGGGGGGGATAAGGTGGAGAAGTAGGCTGCAAGTGTTGGGCACACTGGATAAGTGGGGCTTGTTCAAGGATCAGCTACTGCGTGTTCTTGATAAGTATGTACCGGTCAGACAGGGAGGAAGGCGTCGAGCGAGGGAACCGTGGTTTACCAAGGAAGTGGAATCTCTTGTTAAGAGGAAGAAGGAGGCCTATGTGAAGATGAAGTGTGAAGTTTCGGTTGGGGCAATGGATAGTTACAAGGTAGCGAGGAAGGATCTAAAGAGAGAACTGAGACGAGCAAGGAGGGGACATGAGAAGTATTTGGCAGGAAGGATCAAGGAAAACCCAAAAGCTTTCTATAGGTATGTCAGGAATAAGCGAATGACTAGGGAAAGAGTAGGACCAGTCAAGGACAGGGATGGGAAATTGTGTGTGGAGTCTGAAGAGATAGGCGAGATACTAAATGAATATTTTTCGTCAGTATTCACTCAGGAAAAAGATAATGTTGTGGAGGAGAATGCTGAGCCCCAGGCTAATAGAATAGATGGCATTGAGGTACGTAGGGAAGAGGTGTTGGCAATTCTGGACAGGCTGAAAATAGATAAGTCCCCGGGACCTGATGGGATTTATCCTAGGATTCTCTGGGAGGCCAGGGAAGCGATTGCTGGACCTTTGGCTTTGATTTTTATGTCATCATTGGCTACAGGAATAGTGCCAGAGGACTGGAGGACAGCAAATGTGGTCCCTTTGTTCAAAAAGGGGAGCAGAGACAACCCCGGCAACTATAGACCGGTGAGCCTCACGTCTGTAGTGGGTAAAGTCTTGGAGGGGATTATAAGAGACAAGATTTATAATCATCTAGATAGGAATAATATGATCAGGGATAGTCAGCATGGCTTTGTGAAGGGTAGGTCATGCCTCACAAACCTCATTGAGTTCTTTGAGAAGGTGACTGAACAGGTAGACGAGGGTAGAGCAGTTGATGTGGTGTATATGGATTTCAGCAAAGCGTTTGATAAGGTTCCCCATGGTAGGCTATTGCAAAAAATATGGAGGCTGGGGATTGAGGGTGATTTAGAGATGTGGATCAGAAATTGGCTAGCTGAAAGAAGACAGAGGGTGGTGGTTGATGGGAAATGTTCAGAATGGTGTACAGTCACAAGTGGAGTACCACAAGGATCTGTTCTGGGGCCGTTGCTGTTTGTCATTTTTATCAATGACTTAGAGGAAGGCGCAGAAGGGTGGGTGAGTAAATTTGCAGACGATACTAAAGTCGGTGGTGTTGTCGATAGTGTGGAAGGATGTAGCAGGTTACAGAGGGATATAGATAAGCTGCAGAGCTGGGCTGAGAGGTGGCAAATGGAGTTTAATGTAGAGAAGTGTGAGGTGATTCACTTTGGAAGGAATAACAGGAATGCGGAATATTTGGCTAATGGTAAAGTTCTTGAAAGTGTGGATGAGCAGAGGGATCTAGGTGTCCATGTACATAGATCCCTGAAAGTTGCCACCCAGGTTGATAGGGTTGTGAAGAAGGCCTATGGAGTGTTGGCCTTTATTGGTAGAGGGATTGAGTTCCGGAGTCGGGAGGTCATGTTGCAGCTGTACAGAACTCTGGTACGGCCGCATTTGGAGTATTGCGTACAGTTCTGGTCACCGTATTATAGGAAGGACGTGGAGGCTTTGGAGCGGGTGCAGAGGAGATTTACCAGGATGTTGCCTGGTATGGAGGGAAAATCTTATGAGGAAAGGCTGATGGACTTGAGGTTGTTTTCGTTGGAGAGAAGAAGGTTAAGAGGAGACTTAATAGAGGCATACAAAATGATCAGGGGGTTGGATAGGGTGGACAGTGAGAGCCTTCTCCCGCGGATGGATATGGCTGGCACGAGGGGACATAACTTTAAACTGAGGGGTAATAGATATAGGACAGAGGTCAGAGGTAGGTTCTTTACGCAAAGAGTAGTGAGGCCATGGAATGCCCTACCTGCTACAGTAGTGAACTCGCCAACATTGAGGGCATTTAAAAGTTTATTGGATAAACATATGGATGATAATGGCATAGTGTAGGTTAGATGGCTTTTGTTTTGGTGCAACATCGTGGGCCGAAGAGCCTGTACTGCGCTGTATTGTTCTATGTTCTATGTTCTATGGTGAAGCAGTTGAGGAACAGTGGAGAACCTTCCGAGCGATCTTTCACAGTGTTCAGAAAAGGTTCATACCGACAAAAAAAAATTGACCGTGGATATCTAAGGAGGTGAGGGAGAGTATCAAATTGAAGGAAAAAACATACAAAGTGGCAAAAATTAGTGGGAGACTAGAGGACTGGGAAGTCTTTAGGGGACAACAGAAAGCTACAAAAAGCCATAAAGAAGAGTAAGGTAGACTATGAAAGTAAACTGGCTCAGAACTTAAAAGCAGATAGTAAAAGCTTCTACAAATATATAAGACAAAAAAGAGTGGCTAAGGTAAATATTGGTCCTTTGGAAGATGAGAAGGGAGATTTAATAATAGGAGACGGGGAAATGGCTGAGGAGCTGAACAGGTTTTTTGGGTCAGTCTTCACAGTGGAGGACACAAATAACATGCCAGTGACTGATGGAAATAAGGATATGATAGGCGAGGACGTTGAGATGATTGTAATCACTAAGGAGGCAGGATTGGGCAAGCTAATGGGGCTAAAGGTAGTCAAGTCTCCTGGCCCTGATGGGATGCACCCCAGAGTGTTAAAAGAGATGGCTAGGGAAATTGTAAACGCACTAGTGATAATTTATCAAAATTCACTAGACTCTGGGGTGGTCCCAGAGGATTGGAAAGTAGCAAACGTGACACCACTGTTTAAAAAAGGTCGGCAGAAAGCGGGTAATTATAGGCCGGTAAGCTTAACTTCGGTTGTAGGGAAAATGCTGGAATCTATCATTAAGGAGGAAATAGCGGGGCACCTGGAGGGAAATTGTCCCATTGGGCAGACGCAGCATGGGTTCACAAAGGGTAGGTCGTGTCTGGCTAATTTGGTAGAATGTTTTGAGGACGTTACCAGTGCAGTAGATAACGGGGAGCCAATGGATGTGGTATATCTGGATTTCCAGAAAGCTTTTGACAAGGTGCCACACAAAAGGTTGCTGCATAAACTAAAGGTGCATGGCATTGAGGGTAAAGTGGTAGCATGGGTAGAGGATTGGTTAACTAACAGAAAGCAGAGAGTGGGGATAAATGGGTGTTTCTCTGGTTGGCAACCTGTAACTAGTGGGGTCCCTCAAGGATCAGTGTTGGGCCCGCAGTTGTTCACAATTTACATAGACGATTTGGAGTTGGGGACCAAGTGCAATGTGTCAAAGTTTTCAGACGACACTAAGATAAGTGGTAAAGCAAAAAGGGCAGAGGATACCGGAAGTCTGCAGGAGGATTTGGAAAGGTTAGGTGAATGGGCTAGGGTCTGGCAGATGGAATTTAATGTTGCCAAGTGTGAGGCTATCCATTTTGGGAGGAATAACAGCAGAATGGATTATTATTTAAACGGTAAGATGTTAAAACATGCTGCTGTGCAGAGGGACCTGGGTGTGCTGGTGTACGAGTCGCAAAAAGTTGGTGTGCAGGTGCAACAGGTGATTAAGAAGGCTAATCGAGTTTTGTCTTTCATTGCTAGAGGGATGGAGTTCAAGACTAGGGAGGTTATGCTGCAATTGTATAGAGTGTTGGTGAGGCCGAATCTGGAGTATTGTGTTCAGTTTTGGTCTCCTTACCTGAGAAAGGACATATTGGCACTGGAGGGAGTGCAGAGGAGATTCACTAGGTTGATCCCAGAGTTGAGGGGATTAGATTATGGCGAGAGGTTGAGTAGACTGGGACTGTACTCATTGAAGTTTAGAAGGATGCAGGGGGATCTTATTGAGACATATAAAATTATGAAGGGAATAGATAGGATAGATGCGGGCAGGTTGTTTCCGCTGGTCGGGGAAAGCAGAACTAGGGGGCATAGCCTCAAAATAAGGGGAGGTAGATTTAGGACGGAGTGTAGGAGGAACTTCTTCACCCAAAGGGTTGTGAATCTCTGGAATCCCTTGCCCAGTGAAGCAATTGAGGCTCCTTCTTTAAATGTTTTTAAGAAAAAGATAGATAGTTTTTTGAAGAATAAAGGGATTCGGGGATATGGTGTACGGGCTGGAGAGTGGAGCTGAGTCCACAAAGATCAGCCATGATCTCATTAAATGGCGGAGCAGGCTCGAGGGGCCAGATGGCCTACTCCTGCTCCTAGTTCTTATGTTCTTATGTTTGGAATAAGCTATCTTTAAAAAAGAAGACAGCAACAATATTCAACAGTAGAATCAACAGGGAGTAACATCCAGGATAACAGAAGAACCACCGGGCAAACTGCAGGATAAAGACATCTTCCACGTTGCACGAAAAGGCAAAGGATAAAGCAGGATAAATGAACGCTGATCAGGATCTTTCAATCGAAGCACAAGACACCATCATCTCCACCATGCTACTTCATCGACACCTAAGACCAAACCGGGCAGAATGATTCGACCGGTGCGGCCACTTCCAACCCCTCACTAGCATCGAGAACAGGACAATAGAGAACCAGTGATCGGTAGGTCCAACCGACCCCTGGCCTCAAATACAGGATACTCTGCACTTCATCGAATCTGATGCACTCAGTCTCCAAATCCAGATTACCAAAGCATGGCAGACAATTTTTGAACTCCATCGGGAACTCGCCTTTCACGTCTCGCCAGGGAGCAGACTTAGGGACACATCCCACCCGGCACCCATCTCCTGAACCTCTCAGGATAGATGACATCCATGCAACAGGATCTCGACAAGATGGGCCCTCACCAAGGGAAACGCCCCTTCGAATACAAAACCTTCTCGCGCCGTCTCCACTGCTCTCTTAAAAATACCTGCCGATTCTTCCAGGAGAGCTCTGACCAGTTCCACCACAGAGCTGAGATTTTCAGTCAGGACAGCATTTTCGCAGCCTTTTCAATGGCTGCCATCGTCCAGGTGCACACAGCAGCACCAAGGGACAGAGGTCGCTGCGCCTCTGCAAGCTGGGCCCCGTCCCAGCCATGAACAAACAAGGATACAAACTTTTCAGCCAGAACTCGATTGCTCCCGTGCTCACATCTCAGCACTTCACTAGATCACAGAATTGTTAGAAGGAGGCCATTCGGCCCATTGTATTTGTACCGGCTCTCCGAATGAGCATTTGTTGGTCATTTCTTCTTTGGGAGTCATTCAGTAATTTTGGTTATTTTAGTTTCTTCACAGGGATTGGAAGAGCAAAGAGTGAAACAAGAAGTGGAAGGGGTTAAAGAGCCACTTTCAGAGGAAGCAGCGATGCACGTAAAGGTTGTCCAAAATGGTGAGACAAAGAGATCGGGGAATGCAGACAAGCGCACAATCAACAGGCTAAGAGAAACAAATGAATGTAGAATACCGAAGGAGCTTGCAAAAAGTCAGGTGGGTTGAGGTTGTGAAGGGATTTGAAGATGTTGACAAAGGTTTTCCCTGGCAGCTGAGGTAAGTCTGTGAATTTGGGGACAATGGGCGGAGAGCAGCGAGTGCAGAAAAGAATCAAAGCGGTGAAATGTCGGACAGATTGGAAACTATCGAAGGTGAAATGTCAGAACGGAACGAGTTCAGTGGAAAGATATTCCGTCAAGATAGAAAGAGGTAGTGCTGCAGAGGGAAACAAGAAGTTGTGGCGATGGCGAAGATGTGTTTGGAGCACAGGTCTAGTTCAAACAGAGGTCAAGTTCTCCTACTGTCGAACTCAGCCTGAACTAGTCAGTGATAAGGAGTAATGTTTATGGCAGTGGCTAAAAATTATCAATAAAACGTATCATTACTCATGGATTATTACAGATACTGCGCCAAAATCTTCTGGTGGTTGTTTATTCTCAGGAATCGGGGCCTTTTCTGCATCCTGACCACCCACAGATTAGCATTTCACACTTCACAGGCATCCTTTGGTTATCTTCAATGAAGGAAGACAGCTGCAGAGGCTTGACGCACTATCAATTACGAGGAGACGAGAGTAGAGGGTAATCGAGGCTTTATTAAGCAGAGATGTGTAGACTCCCGCAGCTGCTGCCGAAATGGCTGCAGCTCGGAGAGCCCACACATTTATACTCCGTCTACTGGGCGGAGCCAGCAGGCAGGGATCTACCCCCGTACCTGTAGTACAGGGGCCTTACCGTAATAACTGTCGTATGCAGTATATAAAATACAACAGTGGTGACTACCACATTCACCCCCTATTTAAAAAGAGGACAACGGGGGTGGTGGAAAACTATTTACATTCAGGTGTTCAACATTTTACGGAAAAGTTTACAAATTCAGACGATTGGGCGCCTTGATCCGTCGTTGCGAGCGCCGCAGTTCTGGTGGCGATTTCAGTGTCGGTTTGGTCGTCGGTTACTCCGGGAGCATGTCGAACTCATCTTCATCCCTGGGTGGGACCAAGGGGAGGACGGATCATCCTGGAGCAGTGGCTGTGGTGGAGTACGCTTGGGGGATGGAGGGTGGCGCTGGGGCAGAGGTGGGGGGGGGGTGGGGACCCAGCTGGTGCCAGGTCCTGAGGGAGACTGTGTCTTGGCGGCCATCGGGGTACGCTACATAGGCGTACTGCGGGTTTGCGTGAAGTAGCTGTACCCTCTCAACCAACGCGTCCGCCTTGTGTAGCCGCAGGTGCTTGCGGAGGAGGATGGATCCTGGAGCTGCCAGCCACGTTGGGAGCAAAACACCAGAGGTAGACTTCCTGGGGAAGGCGAAGAGACGTTCATGGGGAGTTTCGTTAGTCGCAGTGCAAAGGAGCGACCGAATGGAGTGAAGGGCGTCGGGGAGGACCACCTGCCAGCGGGAGGCCGGGAGCTTTCTGGACTGTAGGGCCAGCTGGACGGCCTTCCAGACCGTCCCATTCTCCTGCTCGACCTACCCGTTTCCCCGGGGGTTGTAGCTGGTCATCCTGCTCGAGGCAATGCCCCTGTTGAGCAGGTACTGGCGCAGCTCATCGCTCATAAATGAGGATCCCCGGTCGCTGTGGACGTAGGCGGGGAAACCGAACAGAGCGAATATGGTGTTGAGGGCTTTGATGACGGTGGCAGACGTCATATCAGGGCATGGGACGGCGAAGGGGAATCTGGAATATTCGTCGACCACATTAAGAAAGTACGTGTTTTGGTCGGTGGAGGGGAGGGGCTCTTTGACGTCCATGCTGAGGTGTTCAAAGGGGCGGGAGGCCTTCACCAGGTGTGCTCGGTCTGGCCGGTAGAAGTGCAGTTTACACTCCGGGCAGACCTGGCAGTCTCTGGTGATAGCTCTGACTTCCTCGATGGAGTAGAGCAGGTTGCGGGCCTTGATGAAGTGATAAAAGGGGGTGACCCCTGGGTGACAGAGATCGTCGTGCAGGGTCTGGAGTCGGTCCACTTGTGCGCTGGCTCAAGTACCTCGGGGTAGGGCATCGAGGGGCTCGTTGAGCTTACCGGGGCGATACAAAATCTCGTAATTGTAGGTGGAGAGCTCGATCCTCCACCTCAAGATCTTATCATTTTTGATCTTACCCCGCTGTGTGTTGTTGAACATGAAGGCAACCGACCGTTGGTCAGTGAGGAGAGTGAATCTCCTGCCTGCCAGGTAATGCCTCCAAGCTGCTCTTGTCCTTCTGGATGGTAGTGGTCATGAGTTTGGAAGGTGCTGCCTAAGGAACCTTGGTGAGTTACTGCAGTGCATCTTGTAGATGGTGCACTTGGCTGTCACTATTCGTTAGTGGTGGAGGCATTGAATGTTTGTGGAAGGGGGAGCAATGAAACCGGTTTGCTTTGTCCTGGATGGTGTTGAGTTCTTATTCTTGAGTGTTGTTGGAGCTACACTCACCCAGGCAAATGAAGTGTATTCCATTACACTCATGACTTCCGCACAGGCTATGGGAGGTCAGGAGGCAACTTACTCATTGCAGGATTCCTAGCCTTTGACCTTGTAGCCATTGTATTTATATGGCGAGTCCAGTTCAGTTTCTGGACTTTAACAGGAACCACATGGGCAGAGTATAAATGAAGAGGAAATGGGATCTCGTCAAAAAATAATCATGGGGGATTTTAATAATAATCTTTATTAGTGTCACTTAACACTTCAATGTAGTTACTGTGAAAATCCCCTAGTCGCAACACTCCGGCGCCTGGTCAGGTACTGAGGGAGAATTCAGAATGTTTTTTTAAAAATTCATTTACGGGATGTAGTTAGGTCAGCATTTATTGCCTATCCCTAGTTGCCCTTCAGAAGGTGGTGGTAAGTTTCCTCCTTGAACCGCTGCAGGTACACCCACCGTGTTGTTTTCATAGAGGGCATTGAAGCGTCAACCACATTGCTGTGGGTCTGGAGTCACATGTAGGTAAGGATGGCAGATTTCCTTCCCTAAAGGGCATTAATGAATCAGATGGGTTTTTATGACAATCGACAATAGTTTCATTCCCGACATTTTATTGAGTTTAAATTGCACCCCCTGCCATGGTGGGATTTTAACCCGGGTCCCCAGATCATTATCCTGGGTCTCTGGATTACTAGACATACCTCTATGCCACCGCCTCTCCAGTGCCCAATTCATCGATCAAGCACGTCTTTCGGGACTTGTGGAGGGTACCGGAGCAACTAGAGGAAAGCCATGCAGACGTGGGGAGGACATGCAGACTCTGCACAAACAGTGACCCGGGTCCCTGGCACTGTGAAGCAACAGTTCTAACCACTGTGCTACCGTGCTTCCCCTAATCTCTACATATAAACTGGAAAAGGTAGGCCTGGAATGGTTTTGGGATAGTTTCTCCGAACCATATTTTCTGGACCAAATCAAGGAGTAGGCTATACTAGACCAGGCATTGTGCAACAAGATAGGATTAATTGATGGCCTCATAGTAAAGGTGCTGCTAGGTAGCAGTGATCATAATATGATTGAATTTTACATTCCGTTTTAGGGAGAAATGACTAGTATTTTAAACTTAAATAAGGGCAATTAAGCAGAGCTAGGTAAAGTAAACTGCCAAATTAGGTTAAGGCATAGGTCCAACAAGAAAGTAAACTTCCCAGGGAAGGACTTCCCATCATAGAATTTACATGCAGAAGGAGGCCATTCGGCCCATCGAGTCTGCACTGGCACTTGGAAAGAGCACCCCACTTAAGCCCATACCTCCATCCTATCTCCATAACCCAGTAACCCAACCTAACTTTTTTTGGACACAAAGGGCAATTTAGCATGGTCAACCCACCTAACCTGCACAACTTTGGACTGTGGGAGGAAACCAGAGCACCCGGAGGAAACCCACGCAGACACGGGGAGAACAAGCAGACTCCACACCGACAGTGACCCAAGCCAGAATCGAACCTGGGATGCAGGCGCTGTGAAGCAACAGTGCTAACCACTTTCCGATTCCGGCATCCACAGTAATTTGCTTTTATCCAGTGCTAACCACTATGTTCCCGTGCCGCCCGCTGGTGGTTAACTAAAAAAGTTGAAGGTAGTATCAATCACAAAAAAGCAGCATATAATTGTGCAAAGATGGGTAGTGAGTCAGAAGATTAGACGGAATATAAAAAACAACAAAGAGTAATGAAAAGATTGATAAGGAGGAAAAATTAGAATACGAGAGATAAAGAAAGATAATAGGAATTTCTATGGACATTTATAAAATTAACAAAGTGAGCATTTCTCCTATTGTGAGTGAGTCTGAGGAATTAATAATGGAAAATAAGGAGATGGGAGATGAATTAAACAAGCATTTTGCTTCCGTCTTCACTCTAGAGGATTCAAGCAACATGCCAGAAATAGCTGTAAATTGGGAAATTAAGTTTGAGGGAGAAACTCAGGCAAATTACAATACCAGGGAAGTGGTACTGAGCAAATTGTTGGAGCTGTGGGCTGACTAGTGGCTGGCTCCTAATGGATTTCACCCTAGGGTCTTAAAGGAAGGGGCTAGTGAAAATGTTGGTGCATTTTAATTCTCCAAAGTTCCCTCGATTCGGGGCAGGTTCCATTAGAATGGAAAATAGCGAATGAAGCTACTTCATCCAAAAGGGAAGGTATAAGGAAAGCTGGAAACTGCAGGGCAGTTAGCTTATCATCTGAGATTGGGAAAATGTTAAAAGCTATTAACAAAGATGTTATAACTGGGCACTTAGGGTCAGAGGGAAGCTGTGATCTGAGTGGTAGATAGCAAATCTGCCCCAAATTAAAAAAAAAACACAGCTAAACTCATAAACTTAAATTAAACTAATTAATTAATTAGTGATGGCTGGTCAGGTGATGTGCTTGAGCTGCTTGATGTGGGAGCTGGCAGATCCCATTGCGAGCTGCAGCGACCACATCTGCAGTAAGTGTTGGCTGCTCGAAGAGCTCCGGCTCAGAGTTGATGAGCTGGAGTCTGAGCTTCAAACACTGAGGCACATCCGGGAGGGGGAGACTTACCTGGACACTGTGTTTCAGGAGGCAGTCACACCTGTCAGAGTAAGTAGTTTAAATCCTGCTAGTGGCCAGGGACAGCAGGGTGTGACTGCAAGTCAGGCAGGTAAAGGGAACCAGCAGTCAGGAACTCAGGAGCCTCAGCCCTTGACTCTGTCCAACAGGTATGAGGCACTTGCTCCCTGTGTGGATGGCGAACAGGGCTGCAGGAAGGATGAGTCAGCTGACCAAGGCACCATGGTTCAGCAGGCCATTCAAGGGGAGGGAGTAAATAGGCAAGTTGTAGTTGTTGGGGATTCTATTATCAGGGGGATAGATAGTATCCTTTGTGAGCAGGATAAAGAGTCCCGCATGGTATGTTGCCTGCCCGGTGCTAGGGTGCGGGACATCTCTGACCGGCTTGAAAGGATACTGGAGAGGGAGGGGGAGGATCCAGTTGTTGTGGTCCATGTCGGTACCAACAACATAGGCAAGTCTAGGAAAGAGGACCTGTTTAGAGATTATAAAGAGCTAGGATTCAAATTAAAAAACAGGTCCTCAAGGGTCATAATCTCCGGATTACTGCCCGAGCCACGTGCAAATTGGCATAGGGAGGCAAGAATAAGGGAAGTTAACACGTGGCTGAAAGAGTGGTGTGGGAAAGAGGGGTTCCTTTTCATGGGACACTGGCATCAGTTTTGGGACAGGGGGGACTTATACCGTTGGGATGGTCTCCACCTGAACCGAGCTGGGACCAGTGTTCTGGTGAAAAGAATAAATAGGGTGGTCAATAGGACTTTAAACTAAAGATTGGGGGGGAAGGGAAAGTCAGGGAACCAAGAGGTGAAGTAATCAGTGGGAAGCGTAGCTGCTTAGGAATACAAAAAAGCACGAAAAGACAAAACTCAGGAGAGGTTACGATAGTCCCCATCCCACAAAATATGACACAGTGTATGGAAAGGCTCAGTAAACCAAGGTCCACCACACTAAGAAAACAAAAAGGGACGGTCAATAGAGAATTAAAGGTGCTATATTTAAATGCGCGCAGTGTACGGAACAAGGTAGATGAGCTTGTGGCCCAGATTGTGACTGGCAGGTATGATGTGGTAGGCATCACAGAGACATGGTTGCAGGGGGTTCAGGACTGGCATTTAAACATCCAGGGATTCACAACCTATCGAAAAGACAGGGAGGTGGGCAGAGGGGGCGGGGTTGCCTTGTTAATTAGGAATGAAATTAAATCAATAGCACTAAATGACATAGGGTCAGATGATGTGGAGTCTGTGTGGGTAGAGTTGAGGAACCACAAAGGCAAAAAAACCATAATGGGAGTTATGTACAGGCCTCCTAACAGTGGTCAGGACCGGAGGCACAAAATGCACCACGAAATAGAAAGTGCATGTCAGAAAGGCAAGGTCACAGTGATCATGGGGGACTTCAATATGCAGGTGGACTGGGTAAATAATGCTGCCAGTGGACCCAAGGAAAGGGAATTCATTGAATGTTTACAGGAGGGCTTTTTGGAACAGCTTGTGATGGAGCCCACGAGGGAACAGGCCATTCTGGACTTAGTGTTATGTAATGAGCCAGACTTGATTAAAGATCTTAAAGTAAGGGAGCACTTAGGAGGCAGTGATCATAATATGGTAGAATTCAATCTCCAATTTGAAAGAAAGAAGGTAGAATCAGATGTAAAGGTGTTACAGTTAAATAAAGGTAACTACAGGGGCATGAGGGAGGAACTGACGAAAATCGACTGGGAGCAGAGCCTAGTGGGAAAGACAGTAGAACAGCAATGGCAGGAGTTTCTGGGAGTAATTGAGGACACAGTGCAGAGGTTCATCCCAAAGAAAAGAAATGTTATCACAGGGGGGATTAGGCAGCCATGGCTGACAAAGGAAGTTAGGGAATGCATCAAAGCAAAAGAGAAAGCCTATAATGTGGCAAAGAGTAGTGGGAAGTCAGAAGATTGGGAAGGCTACAAAAACAAACAGAGGATAACAAAGAGAGAAATAAGGAAAGAGAGGATCAAATATGAAGGTAGGCTAGCCAGTAACATTAGGAATGATAGTAAAAGTTTCTTTAAATACATTAAAAACAAACGGGAGGCAAAGGTTGACATTGGGCCGCTCCAAAATGACGCTGGTAATTTTGTGATGGGAGACAAGGAAATAGCTGAGGAACTAAATAAGTACTTTGCGTCAGTCTTCACAGTAGAAGACATGAGTAACATCCCACCAATTCCGGAGAGTCAGGGGGCAGAGTTGAATATGGTAGCCAGCACAAAGGAGAAAGTGCTAGAGAAACTAAGAGGTCTAAAAATTGATAAAACTCCAGGCCCAGATGGACTACATCCTAGAGTTCTAAAGGAGATAGCTGAAGAAATAGTGGAGGCGTTAGTTATGATCTTTCAAAAGTCACTGGAGTCAGGGAAAGTCCCAGAGGATTGGAAAATCGCTGTTGTAACCCCCCTGTTCAAGAAGGGAACAAGGAAAAAGATGGAAAATTATAGGCCAATTAGCCTAACCTCGGTTGTTGGCAAGATTCTAGAATCCATTGTTAAGGATGAGATTTCTAAATTCTTGGAAGTGCAGGGTCGGATTAGGACAAGTCAGCATGGATTTAGTAAGGGGAGGTCGTGCCTGACAAACCTGTTAGAGTTCTTTGAAGAGATAACAAATAGGTTAGACCAAGGAGAGCCAATGGATGTTATCTATCTTGACTTCCAAAAGGCTTTTGATAAGGTGCCTCACGGGAGACTGCTGAGTAAAATAAGGGCCCATGGTATTCGAGGCAAGGTACTAACATGGATTGACGATTGGCTGTCAGGCAGAAGGCAGAGAGTTGGGATAAAAGGTTCTTTTTCGGAATGGCAACCGGTGACGAGTGGTGTCCCGCAGGATTCAGTGTTTGGGCCACAGCTGTTCTCTTTATATATTAACGATCTAGATGACGGGACTGGGGGCATTCTGGCTAAGTTTGCCGATGATACAAAGATAGGTGGAGGGGCAGGTAGTATGGAGGAGGTGGGGAGGCTGCAGAAAGATTTAGACAGTTTAGGAGAGTGGTCCAAGAAATGGCTGATGAAATTCAACGTGGGCAAGTGCGAGGTCTTGCACTTTGGAAAAACAAATAGAGGCATGGACTATTTTCTAAACGGTGACAAAATTCATAATGCTGAAGTGCAAAGGGACTTGGGAGTCCTAGTCCAGGATTCTCTAAAGGTAAACTTGCAGGTTGAGTCCGTAATTAAGAAAGCAAATGCAATGTTGTCATTCATCTCAAGAGGCTTGGAATATAAAAGCAGGGATGTACTTCTGAAGCTTTATAAATCATTAGTTAGGCCCCATTTAGAATACTGTGAGCAATTTTGGGCCCCACACCTCAGGAAGGACATACTGGCACTGGAGCGGGTCCAGCGGAGATTCACACGGATGATCCCAGGAATGGTAGGCCTAACATACGATGAATGTCTGAGGATCCTGGGATTATATTCATTGGAGTTTAGGAGGTTGAGGGGAGATCTAATAGAAACTTACAAGATAATGAATGGCTTAGATAGGGTGGATGTCGGGAAGTTGTTTCCATTAGGAGGGGAGACTAGGACCCGGGGGCACAGCCTTAGAATAAAAGGGAGTCACTTTAGAACAGAGATGAGGAGAAATTTCTTCAGCCAGAGAGTGGTGGGTCTGTGGAATTCATTGCCACAGAGGGCGGTGGAGGCCGGGACGTTGAGTGTCTTTAAGACAGAAGTTGATAAATTCTTGATTTCTCGAGGAATTAAGGGCTATGGAGAGAGAGCGGGTAAATGGAGTTGAAATCAGCCATGATTGAATGGCGGAGTGGACTCGATGGGCCGAATGGCCTTACTTCCGCTCCTATGTCTTATGGTCTTATGGTCTTAGATAAATTCAAGGTAATCAGCCAGAGTTAACATGGTTTTCATAGAATCTCTATAGTGCAGAAGGAGGCCATTCGGCCCATTGAGTCTGCACCGACCCCCCGAAAGAGCACCCTACCTAGGCCCAGTCCCCCTCCCTATCCCCATAACTCCACCTAACCTACACATCTTTGGACTGTGGGAGGAAACCGGAGCACTTGGAGGAAACTCTTGCAGACACGGGGAGAATGTGCAAACTCCACACATATAGTCATCTAAAGCCGGAATTGAACTCAATTCCCTGGTGCTGTGAGGCAGCAGGTGCTAAACACTGTGCCACGCTGCTGTTAGTGAGTGGAAAATTATATTTAACCAAATTATTGAAGTTCTTTGAAGAAGTAACATATTCTATGGTCAAAGGGGAACTGGTGGATGTACTGGACCTAGATTTCCAGAATGCATTTTATAAGTTGCCACATTTATTTTATTATATTTATTCAAAGGGCTTCATGCTAGGCCAGCATTTATTGTACATCCCTGGTTGCTCTTGAGAAGGTGGCGGTGAGTTGCCTTCTTGAACCGTTGAATGTATTGTAGATGCATCCACAGTGCTGTTAGGGAAAGAATTCCAGGATTTTGATGCAGCAACAGTGATGGGCGTTCGGAAGGTTGTGGGGTGGGGGGGGGGAGTCAGAAAGAGGAGTGGGAAAGCCTGAAAAGGGGGGTCCCTCAGTGACCCCATAGTGGGGTGTCATCACTTGGGGGATGATCCCAGGAGATAGTGCAAGGGATTCAAGTGGCTGGTTTGTTTTAGTCCTTGGTTGAAGCCGTGGTTGAGGCCTTTAATTGTAAACTATATAAGTCAGAGCCTCCACAGGAGAGACTGTCAATGATGCAGTTTCTGGATGGGGTGTCCTTCCTGGAGTTGGGGAGAAGGGAGGAGTTGAAGATGATGATGGATCTGGAAGAGGTTATGAAGTGTAAAGAATTAATGCAGTTGGTAAAGCTCCAAGTCCAGATGGATTCCCAATCGACTTCTATAAACATTTTGCGAGTCAGTTGATCCCACTGTTGTTGAATATGTTCAATGATTCCTTGTCCCGGGAGGTGTTGCCGATCATGTTGGCACAGGCCTCGATTTCCCTGATCCTGAAGAAGGATAAGAACCCTATGGAGTGGATGGTACTGACCCACTTTGTTGTTGAACGCTAAATTATTGGCCAAGGTTTTGGCAACGTGTTTGGAGCCCTGCTTTCCAGGGATGATTTCAGAGAAGCAGACTGGTTTTGTTAAGGGCCAACAGTTATCGGCCAACTTACGGAGATTGTTAAATATTATTCTGTCGCATTCCTCAGTACCTGAGCCAGAGGTGATTATTTTAAGGGAGGCTGAAAAAGGACGCTGAGAGGATACCTATTTGAAATTTTAGAAGCTTTGGCTTTGAGCCAAAATTTATATAATGGAATTGGCTTTTGTAAAGGGGCAGCACGGTAGCATGGTGGTTAGCACAATTGCTTCACAGCTCCAGGGTCCCAAGTTCGATTCCCCGCTGGGTCACTGTCTGTGCGGAGTTTGCACGTTCTCCCCGTGTCTGCGTGAGTTTCCTCTGGGTGCTCCAGTTTCCTCCCACAGTCCAAAGATGTGCAGGTTAGGTGGATTGGCCGTGCTAAATTGTGCTTAGTGTCCAAAATTGCCCTTAGTGCTGGGTGGTGTTACTGGGTTATGGGGATGGGGTGGAGGTGTGGACTTGGGTAGGATACTCTTTCCAAGAGCCGGTGCAGACTCGATGGGCTGAATGGCCTCCTTCTGCACTGTAATTTCTATGTAATCTATATGTAAAGGGCCCCCACCGCGTGTGTGCGCACAAATGCTGAGCTTGGGTTACTTCCAATTGAATAGGTGTGGTAGTCGGTATTAGAGGTATTACGATACCCTGTAATGCTGTAAGACCATTGGTGTAGGAGGTACTGTTTTCATTGGTTAAGCCTGCCTGCTGGTTCCGCCCAGTAAGGCGGCGTATAAGAGCCCGTGTCTCCCCAGCAGCTGCCTTCTGCACTGCTGGGGGAAACATCTAGTGTAATAAAGCCTTCAATTATCTCCAATCTCTCTTCTGGAGTTATTGATCGAGCACCAATTTACTACACTAGATTTTAAAGAATGGAGCTCCAAATCAAGCCGGAGTGTCTGCAACTCAGCCCCCATGCGGCAGACTCAGCGGCAGCATTCAAGTACTGGCTGGCGTGTTTCAATGGATATCTCAGGACGTCCACAATTACACCCAAGGAGGAGCAGAAAATGCAAGTTCTGCACTCGAGGGTGAACCGAGAGATCTACCCTCTCATCGAGAATGCCGACGATTTCGAGGCCACAATGAATCTGCTGAAAGGACACTATATTCGCCCTCTAAACCAGTTCTACGCCCGACATCTACTAGCGACGAGGCGACAAATCCCTGGGGAATCGCTGGAGGAGTTCTACCGTGCGCTCCGGGTGTTGGGGAGGAACTGTAACTGTCCGCAAGTTTCGGCCAGCGACCACACAGAACCTCTGATCTGGGATGCATTTGTTACAGATATGCTGTCCTCCCAAATCCGCCAGCGATTGCTGGAGAAAGAGACACTAGGCCTCAAGGAGGCACAGGCCCATGCTAGCTCCCTGGATGTGGCCTCCCGAAACGCCCGCGCTTATATCCCTGACCGCGCGGCAGCCCCTTGAGCAGTGTGGAACCCCCCCCCCCGTGACCGACTCCGATGCATCCCCCATCCCCCCACAGGCTTGTGCTGCGAGACTGCCAGGCAACCCTGGGGGGCCCCGCTGCTATTTCTGCGGGCAAGCCAAGCACCTCCGACAGTGCTGTCCGGCCCACTCATCCCTCTGCAAAGGATGAGGCAAAAAGGGCCACTTCGTGGCGGTATGCCAGGCCCGGGCGGTGAATCAGGACCACCACCACAACCCTCTCCATGGGCCACGTGCGACCAGCGGGCGCCGCCATCTTCCTCCTTCAGGGCCACATGTGGCCTCCGGGCGCCGCCATCGTGTCTCTCGGACACTATATGTGATGGATGGGCGCCGCCATCTTGTGCACCCCCAGACATGTTCGACCAGTGGGCGCCGCCATCTTGGCTGGACTCTCAGGACCCCGACTCGGATGACCACACACTGCCCGAGGAGAACATCCAACTTCTGCCACGACTAGCCTCGATGACCCTGAACCAGTCTCGGCCCCAAACACTCTCGACTGCAACGACAACCGTGCTCATCAATGGGCATGAAACATCCTGTCTGATCGACTCTGGGAGCATGGAGAGCTTCATACACCCCAACACGGTAAGGCGCTGTTCTCTCCCTGTTCACCCAGTTAACCAAAAAATCTCCCTGGCCTCCGGATCTCATTCAGTGGAGATCAAGGGGTTCTGCATAGCGAACCTCACGGTCCAGGGAAGGGAGTTTAAAAATTACCGGCTCTACGTCATTCCCCACCTCTGCGCTGCCACACTCCTAGGGTTAGATTTTCAATGCAACCTCCAAAGCTTAACCTTTGAATTCGGCGGCCCTATATCCCCCCTCACTGTCTGCAGCCTCGTGACCCTCAAGGTCAATCCGCCTTCCCTGTTTGCGAACCTCACCCCGGATTGCAAACCTGTCGCCATCAGGAGCAGATGGTACAGTGCCCAGGACCGGACATTATTAGGTCGGAGGTCCAGCGATTACTGAGGGAAGGTGTCATTGAGGTTAGCAACAGCCCCTGGAGAGCTCAAGTAGTGGTTGTAAAGACCGGGGAGAAGCATAGGATGGTCATCGATTACAGCCAGACCATCAACAGGTATACTCAGCTGGACGCGTACCCTCTCCCCCGCATATCCGATCTGGTCAACAGGATCGCACAAGACAAGGTCTTTTCCACGGTGGATCTAAAGTCCGCCTACCACCAGCTCCCCATCCGCCCTAGCGACCGCAAATACACTGCTTTCGAAGCAGATGGGCGGCTCTACCACTTCCTAAGGGTTCCATTCGGTGTCACTAATGGAATCTCGATCTTCCAACGAGAGATGGACCGAATAGTTGACCGGTACGGTTTGCGGGCCACGTTTCCGTACCTCGATAATGTCACCATCTGCGGCCACGATCAGCAGGACCACGACACCAACCTCCGAAAATTCCTCCATACCGCAAAAATCCTTAATCTCACATATAACAAGGATAAATGCGTGTTTAGCACCGACCGTCTAGCCATCCGCGGCTATGTAGTGCATAATGGAGTTATATGCCCAGACCTAGAACGCATGCGCCCCCTCATGGAGTTCCCCCTCCCTCACAGCTCCAAGGCCCTGAAACGCTGCCTGGGATTTTTCTCTTATTATGCCCAGTAGGTCCCCAACTATGCGGACAAGGCCCGCCCTCTAATCCAATCCACGGGTTTTCCCGTCGACAGAGGCCCGCCAGGCCTTCAGCCGCATCAAAGCAGACATCGCAAAGGCCACGATGCACGCCATCGACGAGTCCCTCCCCTTCCAAGTCGAGAACGACGCGTCCGACGTAGCTCTGGCGGCCACCCTCAACCAAACGGGCAGACCCGTGGCCTTCTTCTCAAGCACCCTCCATGCTTCAGAAATCTGCCATTCCTCAGTTGAAAAGGAGGCCCAGGCCATAGTAGATGTTGTGCGGCATTGGAGGCATTACCTGGCCGGCAGGAGATTCACTCTCCTCACTGACCAACGGTTGGTGGCCTTCATGTTCGATAATGCACAGCGGGCAAGATAAAGAACGACAAGATCTTACGGTGTCGGATCGAACTTTCCACCTACAACTATGAGATCTTATACCGTCCCGGGAAGCTAAACGTGCCTCCTGATGCCCTATCCCGTGGCACATGTGCCAACACACAAGTGGACTGCCTCCGAGCCCTCCACGAGGACCTCTGCCACCAGGGGGTCACTCGATTCTTCCATTTCATTAAAACCCGCAACCTGCCCTACTCCATCAAGGAGGTCAGGACAGCCACCAGGAACTGCCAAATCTGCGCGGAGTGCAAGCCGCACTTCTACAGGCCAGAGAAAGCGCACCTGATAAAGGCTTCCCGTCCCTTTGAACGCCTCAGTATGGACTTCAAAGGGCCCCTCCCCTCCACCGACCGCATCACGTACTTCCTGAACATGATTGACGAGTACTCCCGGTTTCCATTCGCCATTCCCTGCCCCGACATGACCGCAGCCACCGTCATAAAAGCCCTCCACAGTACCTTTACGCTGTTCGGTTTCCCCGCCTACATACACAGCGATAGGGGGTCCTCCTTTATGAGCGACGAACTGCGTCAATTCCTGCTCAGCAAGGGCATTGCCTCGAGCAGGACGGCCAGTTACAACCCCCGGGGAAATGGACAGGTAGAGAGGGAGAATGGAACAGTCTGGAAGACCGTCCTACTGGCCCTACAGTCCAGGAATCTCCCAGCCTCCCGCTGGCAGGAGGTCCTCCCGGATGCCCTCCACTCTATCCGGTCACTACTGTGTACCACGACCAACCAAACACCTCACAAACGTCTCCTTGTCTTCCCTAGGACATCCTCCTCCAGGACCTCACTCCCAACCTGGCAGGCAGCTCCTGGACCCATCCTGCTCCGCAAACATGTGCAGGCGCACAAGTCGGACCCATTGGTCGAGAGGGTCCATCTCCTCCACGCTAACCCTCAGTGCGCCTACGTGGCGTACCCCGACGGCCGACAGGATACGGCCTCCCTACGGGACCTGGCGCCCGCTGGATCCCCACACACACCCCGACCACCAATCCCACCCTCCTTCCCACCGGCGCACCCCACAGCCGCCCTCTTCCCAGGTGGATCGGTCCTCCCACCGGTCCCGTCTAGGGGTGATGAAGCTGCCGAAGAAGCCGAAACCACGCTCCCGGAGCCACAGACGCCCGAGCCGGCGCCTGCATCACCACCGAAGCTACGGCGATCGCAGAGGACGACCAGGGCCCCCGATCGACTAATTGCTTCATTCTCAACTGTAAATAAATTTTGTAAATAGTTGCAATGTAACAAGGCAAAACCACTGTACTGATATATACCGGGTACCTCCATAACCTTAACCTCTACCACTGTGTAATGAAAGGCCACCACCCCCGCCGGACTATTTTTTATAACAGGGGGTGAATGTGGTAGTCGGTATTAGAGGTATTACGGTACCCTGTAATGCTGTAAGACCATTGGTGTTGGAGGTACTGTTTTCATTGGTTAAGCCTGCCTGCTGGTTCCGCCCAGTAAGGCGGACTATAAGAGCCTGTGTCTCCCCAGCAGGTGCCTTCTGCCCTGCGCTGCTGGGGGAAACATCTAGTGTAATAAAGCCTTCAATTGTCTCCAATCTCGCTTCTGGAGTATTTGATCGAGCATCAATAGGGATGTAAGACAGGGTTGTCCATTGTCTCCTCTTTTGTTTGTCTTGGCAATAAAGCCACTGGCCATGACATTGATTGACCGCTGGGTGGAGGGGATATAGCGGGGGGCGGAGCATGGGGTGTCTTTATTTGCGGATGATTTGCTTCTGTATATCATGGACCCACTCTCAAATGTAGTGGAGATAATGAAGCTACTCTTGAGTTTTGGTTCCTTCTCGGGATATAAGCTGAATCTTGGCAAAAGTGAATACTTTCCGGTAAATCGCCCAGGGAGGGGAGCTGACCTGGAGAAGTTGCTGTTTCACCTGTCCAGGACAAGCTTCCGTTATCTGGGGATCCGGGTGGTCCACAATTGGGCCTCATTCCACAAACTTAACTTTGTTAGTCTGGTGAATGGGGGGGTCAAGGCCGACTTGAAAAGGCGAGATGTCCTTCTTCTGACCTTGACGGGCAGGGTGCAGACTGTGAATATGAATGCCCTGCAATGAGGTTTTTGTTTCAGTGTCTCCCAGTCTTTCTCCCCAAAATCCTTCTTTTGTAGGCTCAATAAAATGATATCCTCCTTTATTTGGGCAGGTAAGATCCCATGGATTTGTGGGACGTTTCGTCAGAGAGAAAGACAGCTGGGGGGGTTTGGCACTGACTAATTAGCTATTTTATTATTGGGCTGAAAATATTGAAAAGATACAGGGGTGGCTTATGGAACCAGATTCTATATGGGGTATAATGTAACGGGCCCGTGCAGACGTTCGAGTCACAAGCCCCTGGTCACTGGCCCACTTCCATTTTCCCCACCTGCCCGGTAGTGGTAGCTACTTTGAGGATTTGGAGGCAGTTTAGGCAGCATTTTAAGCTGGGTTCCATGTCACAAACAGGGACCAGATGGAACGGCACTCATGGGGATCTCCCAGAATTTTGGAGGCCCCCAGGTGCTTGCCGTCTGGGCAGGGTAGCACCCTAGCACTGCTGGTGCCACCTGGCACCCCAGCACTGCTAGCCTGGTACCCTGGAAGTGCCACCTGGGTTCCAGACTGGCACTGCCAAGGTGCCCAGGTGTGCACTGCCAGCTGGCACGGGCACTGCCACGCTGGCACTGCCAAAGTGCCAAGTTGGCCTTTTTTGAGTGACGGGGATCAGGCCGGGGAGTGCCCTGAGTGGCTGTGAGGGAGGTACGGGGGGTGGGGGGAAAGGTGGGGGGACAGCGGCGGCCCCCTTACAGTGAATTGGGGCTTGGTGGTGGGTTTCAGGGGTCGTGTGGGAACCCAAGAGATCTAAAAATGGTGTCCCGATCTCTTGCTGCACTGAGGGATTTCGGCGAGCAGAGCTTCTCAGTGCAAAAAATGGGGCTGTGTGCGGCCTCGTCGGGGTTCTCCCTGCTGAGGCCCCATAGTCACGTTAGATAGCATTGTGTTTCTCAGCGCTGCAAGCACCGGGAAAACGTGGCTAAACACGTTCGCTATGGGATATATTTCCCATTTGGTTAGATGACACCCTTGGAATTATTTTCATTACCGGGGAGCTGAACTTACTGGCCAGACCAGCTCCTCCGAGATTGGGACATCATTCTGAAAGAATGCCCCGATCTCTGAGTGAGCTTGAGGGTCACCCACACCCCTCACCCAAGGGCAATGTTACCCCCCACACACATGGGCATGCCTGCTATAGGGTCGCTGAGGGCCACCACCCCCCCTTTTGGGCCACCCCCCAACCTTCCGATTCCCCTTTATACCCCCCCACCCTCCTTTCATGGGCATGTGCCCCCCTCAGGCCGTGGCACTTGGCAGTACCACCCTGGCACCAGGGCACCCTGGTAATGCCACCCTGGCAGTTATACTGTTGGCTTTGCAGTGCCATGTGATCACCTTCCCAGTGCCTGGGTGACAGTGTCAAGGTGCCAGCCTGGCAATACCAAGGTGCCCGCGTTCAAGGGAGAGAGCCAGGGTGCCACCCTGCCCCATTCCTGACCACCCACAGGCCTCCTATGGCCCGGGAGATCCCCCAAGTGTCATTCCGTCTGGTCCACGTTTGTGTGGACCAGTGCTAAACGGCGCCCAGCTGGGGTCTCCCTGGAGAGGCCAGTAGATGCCGGGAGCCGGTTAGATCCAGCATCAGCAGGTTTATGTTGGTTCTGGATCCATTTAAGCGTGCAAGACTGGGTCTCGCCCATTGTGGGCGGATCCTGATAGCGACGCCTTGCAAGATCTGTACGAAGTCTTACAACACCAGGTTAAAGTCCAACAGGTTTGTTTCGATGTCACTAGCTTTCGGAGCGCTGCTCCTTCCTCAGGTGAATGAAGAGGTCTGTTCCAGAAACACATATATAGACAAATTCAAAGATGCCAAACAATGCTAGGAATGCGAGCATTAGCAGGTGATTAAATCTTTACAGATCCAGAGATGGGGTAACCCCAGGTTAAAGAGGTGTGAATTGTATCAAGCCAGGACAGTTGGTCGAAACAAACATCGAAACAAACCTGTTGGACTTTAACCTGGTGTTGTAAGACTTCGTACTGTGCTCACCCCAGTCCAACGCCGGCATCTCCACATCATTGCAAGATCTGGTTAGATCTCTCGAGGTGTACCGTCTATCGGAAAACCCGGGGAGCCTCTCCTGGCATCTACCGACCATGTTGCGCCCCAGCTCGGGCAGGACGCGGCCAGTAGATCACGCCTTTCGTCTTCCAAACTGAGACTTCCGGTCAAGGTATTGTATTACATCCGTAAAATGCGATGAGGATATATGGCAATATCGTCTATAAAACCAACAAAGTAAGAGAATTATCATAGGGGCAATATCATTTGAGAATATTTCATTTGATCTAAAGTAAATAATGGCTTAGTCGGAATTAATGTACTCAAGACCAACTGTGCAGCTGAATACAATAGCATCTGATCCAGAATACTAAAGGAAATAGATAATGTAACCCATTAGCTCACCTACTTATTAACTGTTTGAGGTTCCACTGGTCAAACTTAAGAGGGGAGGAAATCAGATTTGGGAATGGTAGGGCTGACAGTTGTAGGAAAGTTTGACAATACAACAGGGATTTTTATAGGAGAGTTTGTCAGCCCTTGAGTCTTGCATGGCTTTTGGAAATTAAATAAGCTGGCTGCGATCCTTGACAAATTATGAAATATGGATGACAGCAATCCAATATCTGTCATATATCTTTAATTGCAGAAAGCAATCAAAAACAAAAGTGCAGGCAGCTGTTTTGAAAGGAGATTGCATTAAATGGGATTCATCGGTAGATGTTATGTTGGGCAGGTTACTACTTGCAATCTTAATGACATCAATTATCATAGAATTTACAGTGCAATTGAAGTGGATCTATCTGGCGCCAGACCATGAGTGGAATTCCATCAGTCTCCATTTTTAAATCATAGCTGTTCATTACCGTCATAAATTATTTGGATGTGGGCATTAATGAAACATTAAAAGTTTGCAGATGACACATGCCAAACACATCACTCGACAATGTTAATGGGCTGAATCTTGGAGCGGAACACGTCTTGGCGTGCGCTGTCAAACCTTTTTCTTCGCTTGAGAACTCCTTGCATCAGTAATTTCTAGAAGTGTTATCTGATAGCAGTGAGGCAAAGGCAGGGGCATCTGGGACCTCAGTGAACAGGCAGGGAGCGATGGTACATCTCCTCAATCAATGAGATTTTAAAGATTGGGACTGAAACAGGGGAATGGCACGAGAAAGTGGATGAATTAAAATCAAATTCTATGGGAAGAGAAATAAGAGGAAAAATTAAGGAACAGAGAAAAAAGAGACATGGGAAAAGCAAAATACACCGGGACTTTTTTTCCCTAGAGCGTAGGAGGCTTAGCGGTGATCTTACAGAGGTCTATAAAATAACGAGGGGCACTGATAAGGTAGTCAATATCTTTTCCCAAAGATAGGGCAGTCTAAAACTAGAGGACTGATGCACAATCAATAACTCCAGAAGCGGGATTGGAGACAAGCGAAGGCGTTAATACGCTAGATGCTTCCCCCAACAATGCAGGTACAGAAGAAAGCTGCTAGGGTGGCACAGGCTCTTATACCCCGCCTTGCAGGGCGGAGCTAACATACAGGCTTAACCAATGGGAACAAGTACATTCTCCACCAATGGTATTCTGGCATTACCAGGTACCGGAATCCTTCTAACACAGACTACCACATTCACCCCCTGTTAAAAAAGAGTCCGCGGGGGTGGTGGCTTCATATTACATCGTGATAAAGTGGTAGAAGTTACCGTTATGAAGGTACCGTAATACCTCCGTACAGTGTTTTGCCTTATTACATCTTAACTATTTACAACAGTAATTGACATTTCAAAATGAAGCAATTAGTCGATCGGGGCCCTGGTCGTCCTCTGCGACCGTCGTAGCTTTGGTGGTGATGCCGGTGGAGGTTCAAGCACCTGTGACACCGGGTGCGTGGTTTTGGCTTCTGTGGCAGCTTCATCACCCCTAGAGGGGGCCGGTGGAAGGACCGACTGACCTGGGAAGGGGGCGGCTGTGCGGTGCGCCGGTGGGCGGGAGGGCCTAGACGGGGCCGGTGGAAGAACCGATCCACCTGGGAAGGGGGCGGCTGTGGGGTGCGCCGGTGGGAGGGAGGGTGGGACTGGCGGCGGGGGTGTGTGTGGGGATCCAGTGGGCACTAGATCCTGTAGGGAGACCGTATCCTGTCGTACTGAGGGTTAGCGTGGAGGAGATGGACCCTCTCGACCAATGGGTCCTATTTGTGCGCCCGCAAGTGTTTTCGGAGCAGGATGGGTCCGGGAGCTGCCAGCCAGGTCGGGAGCGAGGTCCCAGAGGAGGACTTCCTGGGGAAGACAATGAGGCGTTCGTGAGGTGTTTGGTTGGTCGTGGTACAGAGCAGTGACCGGATGGAGTGGAGGGCATCTGGGAGGACCTCCTGCCAGCGGGATACTGGGAGATTCCTGGACCGTAGAGCCAGTAGGACTGTCTTCCAGACCGTTCCGTTCTCCCTCTCTACCTGTCCGTTTCCCCGGGGGTTGTAACTGGTCGTCCTGCTCGAGGCAATGCCCTTGCTGAGCAGGAATTGACGCAGTTCGTCGCTCATAAAGGAGGACCCCCTATCACTGTATATGTAGGCGGGGAAACCGAACAGCGTAAAGATACTGTGGAGGGCTTTTATGACGGTAGTTGCGGTCATGTCGGGGCAGGGGATGACGAATCGGAACCGGGAGTACTCGTCAATCACGTTCAGGACGTACGTGTTGCAGTCGGTGGAGGGGAGGGGGCCTTTGAAATCCATACTGAGGCGTTCAAAGGGACGGGAAGCCTTTATCAGGTGTGCTTTCTCTGGCCTGTAGAAGTGCGGCTTGCACTCCGCGCAGATTTGGCAATTCCTGGTGGCTGTCCTGGCCTCCTCGATGGAGTAGGGCAGGTTGCGGGTCTTGATGAAGTGGAAAAAATCGAGTGACTCCTGGGTGGCAAAGGTCCTCGTGGAGGGCTCGGAGGCGGTCCACTTGTGTGTTGGCACATCTGCCGCGGGATAGGGCATCAGGAGGCTCGTTTAGCTTCCCGGGACGATATAAGATCTCATAGTTGTAGGTGGAGAGTTCGATCCTCCACCGTAAGATCTTGTCGTTTTTTTATCTTGCCCCGCTGTGCATTATCGAACATGAAAGCAACCGACCGTTGGTCAGTGAGGAGAGTGAATCTCCTGCCAGCCAAGTAATGCCTCCAATGTCGCACAGCTTCTACTATGGCCTGGGCCTCCTTTTCGACTGAGGAATGGCGGATTTCGGAGGCATGGAGGGTGCATGAGAAGAAGGCCACGGGTCTGCCCGCTTGGTTGAAGGTGGCCGCCAGAGCTACATCGGACGCGTCGCTCTCGACCTGGAAGAAGAGGGACTCGTCGATGGCGTGCATCGTGGCCTTTGCAATGTCTGCTTTGATGCGGCTGAAGGCCTGGCGGGCCTCTATCGACAGGGGAAAAACTGTGGATTGGATCAGGGGACGGGCCTTGTCTGCATAGTTGAGGACCCACTGGGCATAGTAGGAAAAAAACCCTAGGCAGCGCTTCAGGGCCTTGGAGCAGTGCAGGAGGGGGAACTCCATAAGGGGGCGCATGCGTTCAGGGTCGGGGCCTATAACTCCATTATGCACTACGTAGCGGAGGATGGCTAGGCGGTCGTTGCTGAACACGCATTTATCCTTGTTATACGTGAGGTTAAGTATTTTTGCACTCTGGAGGAATTTTCGGAGGTTGGTGTCGTGGTCCTGCTGGTCGTGGCCGCAGATGGTGACATTATCGAGGCACGGGAATGTGGCCCGTAAACCATACCGGTCAACCATTCGATCCATCTCTCGTTGGAAGACCGAGACCCCATTAGTGACACCGAAGGGAACCCTTAAGAAGTGGTAGAGCCGCCCATCTGCTTCGAAAGCAGTGTATTTGCGGTCACTAGTGCGGATGGGGAGCTGGTGGTAGGCGGACTTACTAGGGGGTATGAATTAATTAAAGGAAACCAATGGATTTCTCCACCTCTTTGATAAAAGTTAATTATTTTAGCAAGCAATTGATTGAAATTGCCAGAATCTTAAGTTTGAATTACTTGAAATAATGTTTATTTCATTTTATTTGTGAATTAATAGAAACTTAAAGAAACTTACTGACTCAATTTTAAAAAGTGTAAATCTGGAGATGACAGTTGACTTTGCTCCGGTATAAATCACCGCAGCTAACTGCTCCCTCATTGATAGCAGCCAACATTTTTGTGAATGTAATAAAAACTTGTTGAAAGAAAAATTGTTAAGATAAAGAATTAATTAAGTTGTAAAAGTTGTACAAGTTTGTGTTAAGCATATCTTAAATTCAGTTCTGAGTTGAGATCAGAACTAAGCTTGCAGTTTGCCAGTAATTCAACTTGAATTTTCAAACATTTTAAGTTTTAAAAGAAAACTGTTAAAACTTTAAAAAATAACTTTGCCAAATAGCAAAAATTGCCATTGGTTATAAATAGGCAAATAAATAAATAAAAAGAGAGCTAAAAGATAGTGGACTCATAGCAACAAACGATTTTAAAGACAATCTCCTAAAAGTGATAACTGTTAATCACAGAGACCTCAGTCACATAAATGACAATTACTCTCAGTAGGATTCTCCTCGACAACAACCACAGAGACAGCTACCCCCTAGAAATAGAATTCCAAATTCCAGATATTACGGTAGCCAGTGGGAGAATCAAGGACAGACTCCCCGCACACCTAAAAGGCAGGGAGGAAATGGAAATCGCCAGAGTCAAACACCCAAAGTCCAGCAGACTCCAACACATGCCCGGACTAATATGGTAAAAATTAAACAACCAGGGAATTCCCAGCATCAGATTAAACAACAAAAAATTGACTGACCCAGCCCAAGGCATAGAAATCATTACCCTTACGTAGATATTAAAATCAGGGATTTATTTAGAACAGCATTAATTGATACAGGGTCAGACATTTCAATTGTAGATCCTCAAGTAAACTCCAAGTGTCAGCTAAAAGGCCCCCTAGATGAAATTGAAATTGTGGGTATAACAGGACAATCACAGTCAACTCAGATTTTTGACTGTCCAGTCGAATTAAATGGCATGCAGCACACTTTAAAGACTGCAATGATAGACATCAATCAAATATCACCTTCTGGTCAAAAGGTCTTGTTATTAATTGGACCTAAAGATTCAAAATTGTGGTTCAACACTTTTCCTGTTAATTCTGACATAGATGAAAGAGCTGAACACGTCATCAAACAGCTAGAATACTAGACTGATTCCACAATGCGAACAAAATTAAAACACCTCTTAAGCTATCACTGGGAATCTCTGCAGCAGCACGCAAACCATTGCGGCAAACTGCAAATTGAGCCTACCCCACTAGGAGTTAACACATTCCCTGTCCAAAAGCAATGGCACATTCCAGAACATCGTGGGAAAACCAGTCTTATTAAAACAATTTACTCACTTGACCAATGTGGTGATACCAGGTATTGCGGTACCTGAGAGGTGGATGACCATTGGCTAGACCCAGGAGTCTATCATTGGCTGATGTACATAGCTCCGCCCTGAGAGGCGGAGTATAAGAACCGATGCCATCCCAGCAGCCTTCACTTTCTGTATCGAAGCTGCTGGGGAACAGTTCTAGCAGATGAAAGCCTATTAGTTATGACTCACCTTGTCTTGAGAGTAATTGATTGCGCATCAATTTAATCTGCTACAACTTCAGTGAAGGGATGGATCTCCGTATCAACCCGGAGTGCCTTCAGCTCAGCCCCCACGCGGACAACTCTGCTGCCATCTTCAAACATTGGCTGGCGTGTGCTTTAAGGGCTACCTCGACACAGCCGCCGACACCCCCACGGAAAGACAAAAAATGCATCTTCTACGCTCGCGGGTCAGCCCTGGGATCTACCCTCTGATCGAGGAGGCGGAGAATTATGCTGCGGCGATCGAGCTGCTAGAAGGACACTATATCAGCCCTGTGAACCAGGTCTACGCTCGTCACCTGCTGGCGACTAGGAGATAAAGCCCTGAGGAAACGTTGGAAGACTTCTACCGGGCGCTGCTGGTGCTAGGCCGAAACTGTGGCGGCCCGCCAGTTTCGGGGAACGAGCACAGGGATGCTTTTGTGGCAGGTATGACTTCCCCCGACATCCGCCGCAGGGAATATACAGTGAATGGCAGAACCCTCAAGAGTATTGAAAGTCAGAGAGATCTAGGAGTACAGGTCCACAGGTCACTGAAAGGGGCAACACAGGTGGAGAAGGTAGTCAAGAAGGCATACGGCATGCTTGCCTTCATTGGCTGGGGCATTGAGTATAAGAATTGGCAAGTCATGTTGCAGCTGCGTAGAACCTTAGTTAGACCACACTTGGAGTATAGTGTTCAATTCTGGTCGCCACACTACCAGAGGATGTGGAGGCTTTAGAGAGGGTGCAGAAGAGATTTACCAGAATGTTGCCTGGTATGGAGGGCATTAGCTATGAGGAGCGGTTTAATAAACTCGGTTTGTTCTCACTGGAACGACGGAGGTTGAGGGGCGACCTGATAGAGGTCTACAAAATTATGAGGGGCATAGACAGAGTGGATAGTCAGAGGCTTTTCCCCAGGGTAGAGCGGTAAATTACTAGGGGGCATAGGTTTAAGGTGAGAGGGGCAAGGTTTAGAGTAGATGTACGAGGCAAGTTTTTTACACAGAGGTTAGTGGGTGCCTGGAACTCGCTACCGGAGGAGGTGGTGGAAGCAGGGACGATAGTGACATTTAAGGGGCATCTTGACAAATACATGAATAGGATGGGAATAGAGGGATACGGACCCAGGAAGTGTAGAAGATTGTAGTTTAGTCGGGCAGCATGGTCGGCACGGGATTGGAGGGCCGAAGGGCCTGTTCCTGTGCTGTACATTTCTTTGTTCTTTGTTATTTTGTAGGGCACTCCCAGATGGCCCGGTGAGCACAGGGCTACATGTGTGTCATCAATTAGCCCCTGGATCTGGGGACTCCTGTGATGGTGGAGAAACCTGCTGCCCGGGCACCTTGCTGGGCTTGGTCCATGTCAAAGTAGTTTTTCGCCCGACAAACAGGGCATCCATGAGCTGTCAGATGCACCTGTGGGCTGTAGCCTGCGAGATACCACACAGGTTCCCCCCTTGAGCCCTGGAAGGATCCTGAGGCATACAATTTCAGGGCTGCAGTGACCTTGATGGCCACCGGGAGTGGGTGTCCTCCTCATCCATGTGGTGCCAAGTCCGCGAGGTCATGCTGCCAGTCATCTGTTCAAATGACCAGTGATGCCTGTACACATTGGACCATCGCGGGCCCTCTGGGTTCCTTCCTGGCCTGATGGGCAGCCGGGTCTGCAGGTATGGGGCGGAGTCCAGCACGTGGGTTGCCGCCTCGAGCATCTGCTGACGCTGCCCCATCTCTGGTGACTGGTCGCCCGGCCTAACAGCAGCACTACTAGGGCATGTTCTGCTGAGGTCAAAATCCCTGCCATAGCGTTCAATATCTGAAAGGAATTGGTAGAGGGTGTTAGATTGGCAAACAGCGGTGGCTCCCACTCCGGGACCCTCCATTTCCCCATTGATCCCCCCACTTCCCTCCCACCGGAACTCTCTGCCCATGCACTCCCGGCCGCAGCCTGCTCCCCTCACTGGACCCCAGACTCTGTACCCCGGGCACCTGCTCATCCTGTCACCTGGATCGGGTGCTGGTCCCCTCCCTGTGGCACTCAACCACATTCTGGCTGTGGACATGTCCCCTGGGTGTTCAGATGTTGGCTGCTGTGTGTGTGGTGTTGCCTCCCGCAGTGTTCAGGCACAGTGTCCCAGGCATCACGGTCTGATTGGGGTGCTAGGCAATGACTCCCACATGCTACATGGCACGCCCACCCACGGGAATCCACTTGGGTTATGTGATGTGGTCACTTAACCATGATTGCCAATTCCCTATTAGCAGCCTTCAGCCTCACGGTCACTGGCCTCGGCAGTAGGTGGGGGGTAATGGATGGTCCATAGGGCAGACGGGCTGGGCCAAGGGTTGTCCCCAGAATGGATACACACAATCCAAGGGTTGGCATGGTGGTGCCACCCGCGGTTACGCCTCCCCCCCTCTAGTTTCCCCCCCCCACAGTGCCTCCCTCCCCCTCCTTCCCATGGTGGCCCACCCATCCAAAGGTCGAGGATCCCCCACCCACCCGTCGAGCACTGCAGTGGCAAGCCCAGCGCCCAGAGCTCGTTGCCTGTGAGCAAAGATGGCTACTGACCTCCTCGCTCCCCACAGAAGCCCTTCCGGCAGATTTTCATAAAGGAGTACTAATCGGCACCAGTGTGACCACTTGATGGAGAGGCCGATGAATCATGGGAGTCCTTTGGATAAGGGATGGCTCCCGTTAATTGTATGGAAGTAGGGTGATAATTGGCTTCTCGCCACGCTATGGTGGGATCCCGATTTCGCCTACAAGAGCAGGCCGGTTGCATCACAAACTGTTTGGCACCTGGTGCAGTTCTCGTTTTCTGCCTCTCCTGCTATTCACCCACCTCTTTTCGCTCGAGTGAGAGCAGAAGTAGGCCGGAGAATCGTGCCCATTGTTTCCAATTGCCACGGCTAATTTGTCAATTAGCTGGGAATAGTCTTGGTATTATCACGAGAAGAATAATGAGGAATGTTAAAATAAATGTTTTAGCATAAATGGCTATTGACACAGGAATTGTAGTTTAACTTAAAAGACTATTAGATAAGCGTCAGATCAGAAAAAAGCTATAAAACATGTGGAAAGTGTAACAAAATGTGATTACATTAGATAGCTTCAATTGAAAACGTAGCTTTGGGCATAGGTGTGATTTGCGGTTTATTTTATAATTCTGTGACTCATCCAGAGCAATGCCGAAGATCTGCCAGTTCAGTAAAACATTAAGTTAGTTCAAACACATCGCCTCTCGGCCTTTTGGCTAAGATGAATGTGAGGTAAGGTGAAATGCCTGGATCTGGTATGTCTCTCTTGTGGGGACCATAAATTGAATTCAATTTGAATTGGTTTTTGAAGTAGGTGTGGTAGTAGAGGTATTACGGTACCTGGTAATGCTGGAACACCATTGGTAGAAATTGTATGCTTCCTATTGGTCAAGCTGTATGGTAGCTCTGCCCTGCTAGGCGGGGTATAAGAGCCTGTGCCGCCCCAGCAGCCTTCATTCTGTATCTGAGCTGCTGGGAGAATCATCTAGCTTATTAAAACTTTCAGTTGGACTACAACCTCGCTTTAGTGGTCATTGATAGCGCATCAGCAGGCAAGGAGCTGGATTAGGGGTTTGCCCCTGTCCACACTCTGAGCTCTGGCTTTGTAATAAAAATAAAGTTAATTCAAACACAAATATGCTAAATATCAAAATCCCCCTACCTAAACTATCTGCTTTATATGATGAGATTATTCCATAAACAACAGGGGATTCACTGATGTAACAATAATTTTTATTAGTGTAGGCTTATGTTAACACTGCAATGAAGTTACTGTGAAAAGCCTCGAGTCGCCACATTCCGGCGCCTGTTCGGGTACGTGGAGGGAGAATTCAGAATGTCCAATTCACCTAACAAGCACGTCTTTCGGGATTTGTGAGAGGAAACCGGAGCACTCGGAGGAAACCCACGCAGACACGGGGAGAACGTGCAGATTCTGCACATACAGTCACCCAAGCGGGAATCGAACCTGGGACCCTGATGCTGTGAAGCAACAGTGCTAACCACTGTGCTACCGTGCTGCCCCATTTATATTAATATTATAATTTTTATGAAGTAAGCAAACAGTTTAGAATTAAACGTGATTCAGAGAAGACTAACGTTTTAGCTGCACAATGACGATTGGGATATCTGATGATTTAGTGCAACCTTATGCGCTGAGCCATCTGTGTGCAGGTTCAGGGCTACAGGGAAGATAGATAAAACTGGAGATTAGCTGGAATGTTCTGGGTCAAGAAAGCTTCATTCTGAAATACAAGGTAAAGAAGATTTGGAATACAAAAATATTCATTAAATGAAATGTTGGCCAGACCAATTGTTGATGTTGGGCCATGTAACATGATGTTGTAATTAGGAAGATGAATAAAAGATAGTAATGAAATAAATGGCTAATCTGAGAAACAAAGCTCCACGATTTGGTCATGACTTAATATGAAAGGAATTTGAACTGAACAGACTGAAACTCTGACTGATGACGAGGATGATTTAGACACTTCAGCTGGAAGGTGACAAATTACTGAAGTGTATCTAAGCATTCTTGCTTAGAAATAATTTTGACTCGAGGAAGATCTGGTTAGTCAGTCTTAATGATTAAAGTTATTTATTTTTTTAATAAATATTTTTCTCGAAGTTTTCAAGCAGGGAGAGGCGTTGAAGCTGAAACAGGGAGCGGCCACATGTGGAGGAGGTCCTGCTGGGGATCGCAATTTTGTTCCGTTCTTTACTAGGAACTTGCGCCCAAAATACACAAATGTTTTTGTTTAAGCCCCCCCCCACCCCCCACCCCCCCACAGCAAGGGGGTGTGGAAGAAATATCAAACCAGACACCAAAAGAAGGGGGAAAAAAACACTTTGAGATTGGAAACCTGGGAGCTCAGGAGTGGATCAGTTACTAAAGAGAGGGGCTCCCGCCCGCGGACATTTTTTTTTCCCAGGGTTTTTTTTTCTCAATCTTTTTTCGGTCTTTGGAGCTCGAGGGACGGGCGGCAAACCAAACCCGTTTAAAACTGGTGATAATTCCAACGGGAGTGCGGGGCAGTTGGAGTTGAGGCGTCAAGCTCGGAGTGCGGGCCATTGGAGAAGCGGGAGCAGAGTCTAACACATGCGAGGCAGTCGAGGCGGCGGGCCCAAATTAGGCCACACTGCTTACAGCAGAGAGGATGACTGAGGTGGTGTCTCTAGAGCTCAAAATGTAGTTCGCAAAACATTTGGAGGTGATGAGAAAGGAGATGGCGGTGACACTGAAGGCGTTGGTAGAGGAGCCAATTGCCCCAGTGAAGGTAGCTGTTACAATGGCGTCGGCTGAGGTGAGGGAACCGAATGAGAAGATGAAGGGAGTGGAGGAGGCCATGTCGTGGCACAGCGATCAGCTCACATCGATGGGAGATGAGCTGCAAAGGGTGGTTGAGGCCAATAAGGGACTGTGAGCAAAGCTGGAGGATATGGAGAACCACTCAAGACGACAAAATCTAAGGATTGTGGGCCTGCCCAAGGGGGTGGAGGGTCTGAGGCCGACAGTATTTTGCCAAGGTGTTGGCAGAACTGATGGGAGAGGGAGAAGAACCCTCTCGGTATGAATTGGACCGAGTTCATCGGTCACTGAGGCCTAAGCCCAAGTTAAACGAGCCGCCAAGGGCAGCGATTATCATGCTTTCACAGATATCACATGAAGGAGAAGGTATTGAACTGAGCAAAGTCAGAGCAATTGGTGCAATGGGCTGGTGCCAAGGTTTGTATCTATCAGGACTTGACGGTGGAACTGCGAGCAGCTTTCGGCTAAGTGAAGGCGGCATTGTACGGCAGTGGAGTTCGGTTTGGAGTGTTGTATCCAGCAAAGCTAAGGGTGACCTACAACTCCAGAGACTTTTATTTTGAAACGGTGGAGGCGGCGAGACATTTATGAAGGCAGAAGGCTTGAGAAGGAAGTAAAGAGTGGGAGAATGTATATATGTAACTTTGAATAATGTTCCTACTTCATACTGTTATAGAGGTTGAAAGTTTTTTGTTGCTGTTCTTTGTAGCTTTGAATAATGTTCTTAGGTCATGCTGTTATAGAGGTTGAAGTTTTTTGTTGTTGTTCTTTGTAGCTTTGAATAATGTTCTTACGTCATGCGGTTATAGAGGTTGAAGCTTTTTGTTGCTGCTCTTTGTAGCTGTCATAATATATATCAGTACATTATGGTGCAATCACATACACACACTGATGGACATGCAGTAGGACCAATCAGCATACATAACACTGCAGCCAATCACCAGTGAGAGCACAAGCACTATAAAAACAGGGGACAGGAGAGTTCCCACTCATTCTAGCAGCAGCCAGCTCAGAGCACAGAGCTCACAGCCTGCATCACAGACATTCACCATGTGCTGAGTGCCTCACCATAGCTAGTGATAGGAAAGGGTCCACAGTTAAGCTGGTATTGCTTACACCCACGTTTACAGTATGTTAGCATAGTTGAACAGTTAATAAAATAGCGTTTCACCACTTCCAACATTGTTGGCTTATTTGTGAACCAGAACACCCAACACGACAGTAGAGACATTTTTTATGAAAGGTATATGTTTGATTGTTTTTTTTCCTCGCGGGTTCCCTCTTTTTAACTCCACTCGCTGGCTTATTCTGGGTTTGGTTCTCCGTTGCCCAAACCCCACCAATGCCCGAGTGATTCTCTCTCTCTCTCTCTCGCCGGTGGAACAACGGCCACCTTGCACCTACTTCACTAGAGTAGCGCCCCCCCCCCCCCCAAGAGAGAGAAAAGGAAAACTGCTGCCTATCCACTACCTGGCAGCCTTTCCTGTGGACGGGTTTGAATGGCCCAGAGAGCCCTCAGTTCTCGACTCCGGAATTATGGTAAGGGATATTTAAATTGTGACCCGACCAGAGATAACTGATGAGATAATGAAAGAGCAAGATGGACTCCAATCGAGTTCAAATCATATATCTTTTATTAGCCACCAAGATTAAACCTCATCAACACCAGAAAACAACATGTAGGTATCTTATACTCTATAAACTATGACTATGGGAATAAGAACTAAACGGACACAACGTAAATTCTAACTGTAAACAGTATTAGCAATGTATTCCACTATGAAAGGTTCATGCACCCACCATTCCCACAAAGCCTCAACTGCTATGTTACCCTCGGGAACTTCGCGAATTACTAGGAAATACTCACAATCCTGGATTATAAATTACTCAGTTGAGTCGATCTTGACCTTCTGGGCTGGCTGGGTGCTGTGAAAAAAACTGCTGTCTAATCTCGGTCCAGGAGAGTCCGAAGAGAAAGAGAGTTGCCATGCGGGTCCGAAGAGAAAAGAGAAAGAAAAGGCTGCCAAGCCACACATTTTAAAGTTCAGATTTCAAAAAGTCCCGTGAGCTCCGCGCCCATCGGCAATTGCAAGAACAATGGTCCTGGATTGCTATCAGCCTCAGTGATAGCACAGTCTATTGAAATTACAAACGGCTGAGACTGCCCTGCCCAGTATGAATGGGCCCCATCGATGTCCCTAATCACTTTACCGGGGCTTACAGATTGCTTTCTCATCATGGAGATGGGTTTCTCCTTACTGCTGGATAGCCCCATTATCATGTCTATTGTATCTTATCCAGGTCCATTGTGGTTGGTATCGATCTTCCAATCTCGATGCGGATCTGGTCTGGTGATGTCATCTGCTCCCTTTGTGTTTCAGTTAATCTAATCAGCAGCCCGTCTGGTCTCTGACCGTTTGTGAATTCGACTGGGGGCTGAGCCTGCTGGGAAAAACAGCCAGTTTCTGCAGCCAAACGTGGCCACTTCTATCATTTAAAATGGCCAATGTGCGTTTTACAGCCCTTATAGGTGTTGGTGTTGCCCGAAAAACTTACAGATGCCCCTTCGATATGTCCAGACTCGCTCGGGCCGTATCGACATAAAACGTTGAAGGGCAACACTTCTCCTCCTTCGTGACTGTAAGCACCCCCTACTAACCCATCGTGGTGGTATGTATTAGGGGTAATGTGGTACCTGTGAAGCCGAGAGGCTATTGGCTGTCAGGTCCCGGGTCCTGGTTGGATCTGCCGACTTCTGGCTCCACCCTGAAGGCGGAGTATAAGAGCCCGAGCTTCTCCCCGCAGCCTTATTCTGTTGCTGAGCTGCTGGGGACAAGTCTCGCTTAATAAAGCCTAGATCGACTTCATCGCTTCTCGTCTTGCGTAAGTCATTGTGCGCTACAATTTATTAAGCGAGCTTAAAAGATCGGATCGCCCCAGAGTACCTGCGGATCAGCCCCCACGCAGCGAACTCGGCGGCCGTATTCAAACACTGGCAAGCATGCTTCGAAGGCTACCTCCGAACGGCCCCCGGCCAGATCACAGAAAATGCAGGTCCTGCATTCGAGGGTAAGCCCAGAGATTTACTCGCTTATAGAAGACGCAGAGGATTTCCCGACGACGCTCGCATTGCTGAAGGGCATCTACGGTCGGCCCGTAAACCAGGTCTACGCGCGCCACCAACTCGCGACGAGATGGCAAATTCCCGGAGAATCGCTCGAGGAATTCTACGGAGCGCTGCTAATTTTGGGACGAGGCTGCAACTGCCCGCCGGTGAACGCGATCGAACACACGGACCTGCTAATTCGTGATGCATTCGTGGCAGGTATGAACTCTCCCCAAATCCGTCAGAGACTTTTAGAAAGAGAGTCGCTAGGACTCTCAGAGGCACGGGCACTCGCAGCCTCCCTTGATGTGGCCTCCCAAAACGCCCGCGCCTACGGCCCCGACCGCGCGACAGCCCCTTGGGCTCCGTGGACCCCCGTCGCGACCAACTCCCCAGCACCCCCCCCCGCAAGCTTGCGCGACCATCCATCCCGGGGGGGGCACGCTGCTATTTCTGCGGACAAGCGAAACACCCCCAGCAGCGCTGCCCGGCCCGCGCAGCTACTTGTAAGAGCTGCGGTAAAAAGGGCCATTTCGCGGCAGTGTGCCCGTCCCGGGGGGTCGCCGCAATCCCCGGAGAAGAACGAGGACAACAGATCCCGAACACCCCCCAATCCCCCCAGCGCCCCGTGTGCGACCCGCCATCTTGGGTCCCGGGCACCACGAGGGGAGGATGGGCTTGTGACCCCCCAGCCACGTGCGATTCATGGGGGCGGCCATTTTGTCCACCCCCGACCACGTGCGACCCATGGGGGCAGCCATTTTGTCCACCCCCGGGCGCGTGTGATTCATGGACGCCACCATCTTGGTTGACAACAAAGGACCCCAGCAGCGACGGCTCCACGGGGTCCGACGAAGACACCGCGACACTGCTACCGCGACTGGCTTCGGTGACACTGGATCAATCGCGGTCCCGGACGCTCCAGACGACGACAACAACGGTGCTGGTCAACGGATACGAGACGCCATGCCTGATCGACTCCGGGAGCAATGAAAGTTTTATTCACCCAGACACGGTAAGACGCTGTTTTCTGACCATCCATCCAAGCATGCAAAAGATTTCCCTAGCTGCAGGATCCCACTCAGTGGAGATCAAAGGGTTCGGCATCGCAAACCTAACGGTGCAAGGGAGGGAGTTTAAGAACTGCAGGCTCTACATCCTGCCCCAACTCTGCGCGCCCACATTACTGGAATTAGACTTCCAGTGTAACCTTCAGAGCCTAACATTCCAATTCGGCGGCCCAATACCCCCACTCACTATCTGCGGCCTCGCAACCCTCAAGGTTGAACTACCGTCCTTGTTTGCAAACCTCACCCCGGATTGCAAACCCGTCGCCACTAGGAGCAGACGGTACAGCGCCCAGGACCGGACATTTATCCGGTCTGAAGTCCAGCGGTTGCTGAAGGAAGGCATAATCCAGGCCAGCAATAGTCCCTGGAGAGTCCAGGTGGTAGTCGTAAAGACCGGGGAGAAGCAAAGGATGGTCGTAGACTATAGTCAGACCATCAACAGGTACACGCAGCTAGATGCGTACCCTCTCCCCCTCATATCCGACATGGTCAATCGGATTGCTCAGTATAAGGGGCGACATTCTCCGACCCCCGGCCGGCCCGGATGGGCCGAAATCCCGCCGATAAATTGCCTGTCCCGACGGCGTAAATTAAATCACCTACCTTACCGGTGGGACAAGGCGGCGCGGGCGGGTTCCGGGGTCCTGGGGGGGGGCGCGAGGCAATCTGGCCCCGGGGGGTGCCCCCACGGTGGCCTGGCCCACGATCGGGGCCCACCGATCTGCGGGCGGGCCTGTGCCGTGGGGGCACTCTTTCCCTTCCGCCTCCGCCACGGTCTCCACCATGGCGGAGGCGGAAGAGACTCCCTCCACTGTGCATGCGTGGGAAACTGTCAGCGGCCGCTGACGCTCCCGCGCATGCGCCGCCCCGAGATGTCATTTCTGCGCCAGCTAGCGGGGCACCAAAGGCCTTTTCCGCCAGCTGGCGGGGCGGAAATTCCTCCGGTGTCGGCCTAGCCCCTCAATGTTGGGGCTCGGCCCTCAAAGATGTGGAGCATTCCGCACCTTTGGGGCGGCGCGATGCCCGTCTGATTGGCGCCGTTTTGGGCGGCAGTCGGCGGACATCGCGCCGTTTCAGGAGAATTTCGCCCAAGGTCTTTTCCACCGTGGACCTCAAGTCTGCCTACCACCAGCTCCCCATCCGCCCAGGTGACCGCAAGTACACCGCCTTCGAGGCAGACGGGCGGCTATACCACTTACTAAGGGTCCCATTTGGCGTCACGAACGGGGCCTCGGTCTTCCAGCGGGAGATGGACCGAATGGTTGACCAGCACGGGTTGCAGGCCATGTTCCCGTATCTCGACAACGTAACCATCTGCGGCCACGATCAGCAGGACCACGACGCCAACCTCCAAAAGATCCTCCAGACCGCTAATGCCCTGAACCTCACATATAACGAGGAGAAATGCATTTTTAGCACAAACCATTTGGCCATCCTGGGATACGTAGTGCGCAATGGAGTAATAGGCCCCAACCCCGAACGCATGCGTCCCCTTATGGAATTTCCCCTCCCCCACTGCTCCAAAGCCCTGAAACGTTGCCTGGGCTTCTTTTCATATTACGCCCAGTGGGTCCCCCAGTACGCAGACAAGGCCCGCCCGCTAATACAGTCCACTACCTTCCCCCTGTCAACAGAGGCTCGCCAGGCCTTCAGCCGCATCAAAGCGGATATCGCAAAGGCCACGATGCGCGCCATCGACGAGTCCCTCCCCTTCCAGGTCGAGAACGACGCATCCGATGTAGCTCTGGCGGCCACCCTTAACCAAGCGGGCAGACCCGTGGCCTTTTTCTCCCGGACCCTCCACGCCTCAGAAATCCGCCACTCCTCAGTGGAAAAGGAAGCCCAAGCCATAGTGGAAGCTGTGCGACATTGGAGGCATTACCTGGCCGGCAGGAGATTCACTCTCCTCACCGACCAACGGTCGGTAGCCTTTAAGTTCGATAATGCACAGCGGGGCAAAATTAAGAATGACAAGATCTTAAGGTGGAGGATAGAGCTCTCCACCTTTAACTACGAGATCTTGTACCGTCCCGGAAAGCTGAACGAGCCATCCGATGCCCTATCCCGCGGCACATGTGCCAACGCACAAATAGACCGTCTCCAAACCCTCCACGAGGACCTCTGCCACCCGGGGGGGGTCACTCGATTCTACCATTTCATAAAGTCCCGCAACCTCCCCTACTCTGTGGAGGAGGTCCGTACAGTCACCAGGAACTGCCACATTTGCGCAGAGTGCAAACCGCACTTTTTCAGGCCGGATAGAGCGCACCTGATCAAGGCTTCCCGCCCCTTTGAACGCCTCAGTTTGGATTTCAAATGGCCCCTCCCCTCCACCGACCGCAACGCGTACTTCCTGAACGTGGTGGACGAGTACTCCCGTTTCCCCTTCGCCATCCCCTGCCCCGACATGACAGCGGCCACAGTCATTCAAGCTCTTGGCACCATATTCACACTGTTCGGTTTCCCCGCGTATATCCATAGCGACAGGGGGTCCTCTTTCATGAGTGACGAGCTGCGCCAGCTCCTGCTCAGCAAGGGCATAGCCTCGAGCAGGACGACCAACTACAACCCCCGGGGGAACGGGCAAGTAGAGAGGGAGAACGGCACGGTCTGGAAGACCGTCCTACTGGCCCTACGGTCCAGGGATCTCCCAGTTTCCCGGTGGCAGGAAGTCCTCCCGGATGTTCTCTACTCCATCCGGTCGCTGCTGTGTACCACCACTAACCAAACGCCTCCTTGTCTTCCCCAGGAAGTCCTCCTCCGGAACGTCGCTGCCGACCTGGCTGGCAGCCCCAGGACCCACCTTGCTCCGGAAACATGTGCGGGCACACAAATCGGACCCGTTGGTCGAGAGGGTCCACCTTCTCCACGCGAACCCGCAGTACGCCTATGTGGCGTACCCCGACGGCCGACAGGACACGGTCTCCCTGCGGGACCTGGCGCCCGCCGGCAACACACACATACCCCCGACACCGATCACCCCCTCCCTGCCACCGGCACACCCCGCGACCGCCCCCTTCCCGGGGGGATCGGTCCTCCTCCCGTGCCCGCCCAGGAGTAAAACAGGAACAAACAGCGAAACACTCCCGGAGACGACAACGCCCGAGCAAGCACCTGCACCACCACCGGGGCTGAGGCGATCGATGAGAAAGACCAGACCGCCCGCTCGACTCGTGGAATCCGCATGACACCAAGAAAAGCAAGAATGTTGTTGTAACAACATTTTTTTGCTCGGATTGTAAATAGTTCTCACAAACTTGTACATAGCCCAGTGTAGGGCTAAAGCTGTATTAACAGTCCGAAATTTGTTCCAGGGCCAGCCTTGTAAACCCCTACCACCATGCGAACCACCACCCTGCCGGGTTCTTTTTTAACAAGGGGTGAATGTGGTGGTATGTATTAGGGGTAATGTGGTACCTGTGAAGCCGAAAGGCTATTGGCTGTCAGGCCAAGGGTCCTGGTTGGATCTGCCGACTTCTGGCTCCGCCCTGAAGGCGGAGTATAAGAGCTTCTCCCCGCAGCCTTATTCTGTTGCTGAGCTGCTGGGGACAAGTCTCGCTAATAAAGCCTAGATCGACTTCATTGCTTCTCGTCTCGCATAAGTCATTGTGCGCTACACCCATGAAGCTCTGTGTCCCGAGGAGTCCCCTTAATCTGAGCTACACCGCTTTTACATTCAGCAACACAGAGAAAGGTGATATAGGTAGATACATTACAACAATCCCTTGCGATATGCGGGATGGAAAAACGTTAAATACAACAAGTACAGCAATAAACCAGCGGCCCCCAAAGTATATATATACAGAAATTTCACTGGGGTACAGTAGCGGTTTTTATTAAACTGGTGAGGTTCGGTTCTGGCCGTGGAGGTTTGATCGATTTAATAACTTCCGCAGCTCCGCGGTCTTTCTTCGCTTCCGGAACTTGCAGTTAACACATAGTAAATAAAAAACAATAATTAGTTGACACACAATTAATAGATGGGAGGCTATACGGATCCAGGCTGGGATCACTATCCAAGAGCCTAAGTTCCACCAATCGGGGGATCTAATATCTTCTATTTCCCTATCAATGTCCTGGTTCTTTCGCCCACACACTTCGTTTTGAGCAGCCTTATCGGACGCATTCCGTCCCTCCCGAATCAGCGCATTAACAGTTTTAGCATGGTTCTCTAATTGCGCGATTATTTCCTTTAGACGGAGAGTCATTGCCACCTCCTCGTGCAACCCAGAACCTACCACAGCATTCTCTTCCCCCAGTACTTTTCTCAGCTGGCCTTTTAACTGGTTAATCAGTAAGGCCAGCTCCACAGTGTCCATGCTATTTACAATGGATGACCCCGTATTAAATGCAGTGAAACCATCATTAACCAGCCCTCTCCGTCGCCGGCTGGAACCCACATTAAACTCCCCTCCACCACAATACATTTCCTCCACATTTATATACCCGAAGTCCAAGCTGTGGAACTTCTGAAACATATCTTTTAAAAGTGCTTGGTACAACAATTCCGTTACGTACTTCGGTCAGGTTCAGAACGACCGTAATGTGCCCCCTGGTATAACACCTTCTTAGTGGGGACGAGTACTAACCCATTCTCGGGCCCCTTGGTGGTGGTCGGACAGCTGTGAGGGTCGATCGGTTGGGCGGTGGGTAGGGGCTTCTTCACCTGAACCAGCAGTTCGGTGGCTTTCACTGCCATCCCTTCCCTGGGAGCTACACATGCTTCCCCACTGAGACCCCAATTTATCCCGTTCCCTGGGTCCTGCCACCACCTCACAAAAGTGATCGATGCCCCTTGTGGACATACCTTGGTAGACCCCCACAGGCATAAATATATCCCCTGGTCATAAGCCCACCACTTCTCCCAACATACAGTAATCCCTCCCGGCGACCCCGTGATGGTCCGGTGGGTGTCATTGTCTAATGGTTCCCAGTTCGAGAATCGATCCCACATGTCCGGGCCCAGCTTCCTGAGCCACCACCATCTCCCCGAAGGAGCATCCCCCTTGCAAGTCAAACACACCCGCCTGCCCTCAGTCACCCTAGCCCGGTCAGTCGCCACCTGTATTTCTTTACAGGGCACAGAGGCTTCCCCGTACGTGAGGCTCTGGTGGCTGGAGCATCTGGTCGAGTTCGACCCCAGCCATCCAGGCCACCTCCCTTTGTGGGATTGGCAGGCCCGTTCATTTGCCACCGGGTTACCCTGTCCGGTGGTTACGAGGTGTGCCCTGCCCCCAGAGCACCCGTACACCAGGGACTCTTCCGTATCTGCTCTGCGGGCCTCGCACACCTCCAGACACGTCATCAACACCATCCACATAGCTGGACGACCCAACTGAAAAACAGAACAAAAGACCTCCTTGCCTCCACATTGTCGTCCACCCTTCCTGAGAACTTTTAAAACGGAAGGGCGCCATATGGCCGACACTAGCGGCTCCCACTTTAAGATTGTCATTATACAATTTAAAACTGCCGGCTGTGGTGCTGTACTTCGCAGCCCGGCTCCCTGGGGTCCTAGTGCCCTGCGTCCATCTCGCACGGAGGAAGTTCCCGACCCCCACACTAAACTGTTAACCCCAAGTAGAAACAAAATACACACAACACTGACCAGATCCTACACAAAAGTTCTACTAACCAGAAGCTATAAATACAGCAATTAACCTATGTACAACGCTACCCGTCCCCGGGTGGCCAGCTCAAAACCGGTCCCCACTATGCTGGGACCAGTCATCCGTCTGGTCCGACCGTCTGGTCCGGACTTCCTTGGGCCGAGGGGCCTGACTGCCCCTGGCCTCCCCCTCCCCTAAGGGGTTCTGGAATCCCCCTCCGCTCCCTGCCACTTGTGGCCGCACTCGGCAGTGCTCCACAGTTCCCACCTTCCACCTGGGCCCTTTTACTGCAGGATCGGGCCCCAGGTGTGAGGGAGACCACCTTACCAGGGGCTTGGAGACCCTATCGCTCCTATGTGCCCTCAATGGTTCCCAAACCAGAGGCGACACCTCCATCTCCTCTGCCTCCACTACTTCTGCCTCCCTGAGGCAGTTTACTCGACCGGTGAGTGGGTGTTCGGGTATTTTAAAGTTACCCGGGCTGGGTGCTTGTATCACCGTCTGCCTCACAGTGGTCGTTACTTCTGGTGCTGCCAGGCGGGGACAGCACGTTGTCACCTGTTGGGTAATGGTGGGGTTGGGTATTTCCCCTACCGTTTCCACCTCTAAGAGGGCTTTCTCACTCACTTCCCCCTTCCTCCTTTCCTTCCTGCTCTTACCGGCCCTGGTGGGGCCGAAGAGCTTGCACTGGTTTACGTGGTACCATCTTATCTTTCGGGGAAGCTGTACAGCGTACACCATGGGGCTGGCTTTATCCACTATACTGTACGGCCCCCCGTACAATGGCTCAAAGGTTCCTACCCGCGCAAGATTGCGGACCATCGCCTGCTCCCCTATGGCCCACTCGTGAGTTGTGCGGGGCTCCAGCAGCAGCCTGTTTCTGCGGTGCTGCGCCCCCATGTTACTGGCTGCCTGCCAGTGAACCTGCTTCAGCTGTTCTAGCAGCTGTTTGGCAAATTTGTCCCTGCTTACCTCCCTGAGCTGTCCCTCTGTCAGGGCAGGTACCATGACATGCATTGGGGTCTTCATGACTCGCCCGGTCATGAGCTTGTGTGGGGAAAACCCTGTACTCCTGGACTGACTAGCCCGGATCCCCATAAGCACTAAGGGCAGAACTTCCACCCACCGGTTGGGAGCGATGTCAGTCTCCTTCCGCAACCTCTCCTTTATGGTGCGGTTCAACCTCTCTACAGGGCCCGAGGACTGGGGGTTATAGGCCACATGCCACTTGGCCCTAATGCCCAGGACCTTAAGGGTCGCCTGCATAACCTGCCCCGTGAAGTGACTCCCCTGGTCCGACTCCACAAACTGTGGGAGTCCCCACCTGGAGAACACCTCTTTGCCGTACCCACAGCGGTGGCTGTTCGGCAAGGGAAGGCCTCCACCCATTTGGAGAATACATCCACAAGTACGAGGCAGTACCTGTACCCCCCCCCCCGAGGCAGTGGGAAGGGGCCCGATGTAGTCAATTTGTATCGACTGCCATGGTCCTTCCACCCTCCGGATGTGTCCCAGGGAAACCTTCCTTTTCTGGGGATCAGGATTGTTGGTGGCACATACCAGACAGCTCGCGCAGGGAGATTTTTTGATTAACGGGGTGGACGAGGAGAGAACAGCGCCTTACCGTGTTGGGGTGTTTGAAGCTCTCCGTGCTCCCAGAGTCGATTAAGCAGGATGTCTCGAGCCCGTTGATTAGTACTGTTGTTGTAGCAGTTGAGAGTGTTTGAGGCTGGGACTGGTCCAGGGTCACCGAGGCTAATCGCAGCAGTTGAGTGTTCTCTTCAGGCGATGTGCGGTCAACCGAGCTGGGGTCTTGGGAGTCCATCCAAGATGGCGGCTCCCATTGGTCACACATGGCTGGGGGTGCACAAAATGGTGGCATCCATCGAATGTGGCGTCTGCGGGACAAGATGGCGGCGCCTGCTGGCCGCACGGGGTCCGTGGAGAGGTTTGTGGTGGCGGTCCGCATTCGCCACCGGAGACCGCGGCGACCGCAAGGGCCTGGTATAGCACCACGAAGTGGCCCTTTTTACTACATCCCTTGCAGGTGGATGCGCGAGCCGGGCAGCGCTCTTGGGGGTGCTTGGCCTGCCCGCAAAAGTAGCAGCAGAGCCCCCCGGGGTTGTCAGGCGGCCTTGCAGCACAAGCTTGTGGGGGGATGGGAGATGTCTCAGGGTCGGCTGCGGAGGTGTTCCACGCTGCCCAGGGGGCTGCCGCGCGGTCGGGAACATAAGCGCGGGCGTTTCGGGTGGCCACATCCAGGGAGCCTGCAAGGGCCAATGCTTCCTTGAGGCCTAGGGTGTCTTTTTCCCTGAATACCTACTCGGAGCCATTGGCAATGCTGCTGTCACCATAGCCCTCAAACTAGACCCCTTACAAGATTCCTCCTCTATCCTAACCCACTCTATTCCTTCTCCTTCCCACCACTGCCACACCTTGTCCACATTCGCCGCCCAATAGTAATGAAGCAGGTTTGGCAACGCCAACCCCCCCTGCTGCCTCTGCCTCTGTAGTAGGATCCTCCCCACCCAAGGCACCTTCCCCGCCCATACAAAGTCAGAGATGATTGTGTCCACTTTCCGGAAAAAGGCCTTTGGGATAAAGATCGGGAAAGCCTGAAAGATAATCAAGAACCTCAGCAGAATATTCATTTTCACCACTTGGACCTTCCCCGCCAACGTTAAGTGCAGTGTATCCCACCTCTTAAGATCCTCCCTGGCCTCCTCCACCAGCTTTGTTAAGTTCCACTTATGGAGCCCCGTCCATTCCCTCGCTACCTGAATCCCCAAGTACCTAAACCTATCCCTCGCTACCGTAAATGGCATCCCCCCTAAATTAGCCCGCTGTGCCAGCTCATTAACCGGGAATACCTCGCCTTTCCCTACATTCAGCTTGTATCCCGAGAACCCTCCAAATCTCCCCAACAGGCCCATAATCCTTCCCATACTCTCCAACGGATCTGAAACATACAGCAAGAGGTCATCAACATAGAGCAACACCCGATGCTCCCTCTGTCCCCTCATTATCCCCTGCAACTCTGCCGCCCCCCTGAGAGCCATCGCCAATAACTCTATGGCCAGCGCAAACAGCAGCGGCGACAGCAGGCACCCCTGCCTCGTACCCTTGTGTAAGTCAAAGCTTCGTGAGCTCATATCATTCGTCCTCACCCTCGCTCTTGGCGCCACATACAGCAACCGCACCCATGCCACAAATATCAGCCCAAACCCAAATCTTCCCAAAGCTTCGAACAAGTACCGCCACTCCACCCGGTCAAATGCTTTCTCCGCGTCCATGGACACCACTATCTCTGGTACCAGAGCTCTCGACGGATTCATCACCACATTCAACAGCTGTCTTATATTACTCGAGAGCTGCCTGCACTTCACGAAGCCTGTTTGATCTTCTGTAACCACCCCTGGGACACAATCCTCCATCCTCCCCGCCAAAACTTAGACAATGCTTTCACATCCGTGTTCAATAGTGATATGGGTCTATACGGCCCACATTCTACCGGGTCCTTCCCTTTTGTGGGGATTAGTGTGATTACTGCATGCTTCATCATCTCCGACAACTCCCCCTTCTCTAGTGCTTCATTAAACACCCCCAAATGATGTGGAGCCAGGTCCGTCGCAAATTCCTTATAAATTCTGCCGGGTATCCATCCAGCCCAGGGGCCTTCCCCGACTTCATACCCCTGATACTATCCAGCACCTCCCTTAGCCCCAGGGGCTCCTCCTACGCCTGCCTCTTTGTTTCCTCCACCTCGGGAAATTCCAGCTTGCCCAGAAACTGCCCCATGTCCCCCTCCTCGCCTCCCGGGTCTGCCTCAAAAAGTCCCTGGTAATACTCTCTAAATGCCTTCATTTATCTTCATGCATGGTCCGAGATAACTATCCCCGCACACTCTGCCCCCTCCACCCCAACCAAAATCTCCCGACTCACTACAAAGTAATCAATCCTCGAATACACCTTATAGACGTGTGAAAAGAAGGAATACTCCCTTCCCCCTGGGTTCGGAAAGCGCCATGGATCCACCATACCCATCCTCTCCATAAACCCCCCCAGCTCCCTTGCCATTCATACCCTATCCATCGACCTGGGGCTCGATCTATCCACCCTCGGCTCCAGGACACAGTTAAAATCTCCTCCCATGATCAACTGGTGCGTGGCCAAATCCGGGATTGCTGCCAGCAACCCCCTCATAAAACCCACATCATTCCAATTTGGGGCATACACATTTACCAACACTACCGGTGCTCCTTCCAATACCCCACTCACAATCCCATATCTCCCACCTGGATCCCTCACCTCCTTCACACTCACAAATCCCATTTTTTTGCTCATTAAAATCGCCACACCCCTCGATGTTGAATCAAATCCCGAGTGAAAAACCTGCCCGACCCACCCCTTCCTTAACCTAACCTGGTCCTTCACATGGAGGTGTGTCTCCTGCAAATAGACCACCCCCGCTTTCAAGCTCCTGAGGTGCGCGAACACCCGCAACCTTTTAACCGGCCCATTCAGTCCCCGGACGTTCCACGTTACCAACCTTACCGGAGGCTTGCGCCTCCAATCCCCTCTACCGTCCATCATCTTCCCCACTTAATTCCTGCCCCTTTAATTCCACTCTGTACCTAGCCCATCCCAGATGGCCCCTTTCTTCGCCCTTGACCATGTCATCTCTCACCTCCTGCCGCGTCGCAGAACCACCCCCCTCCGCTTTTCCCCTTCCCCTTCTTCCCCCCCCACTTGCCCTTTCCCTCCTCCCCCCAGCCACCCCTCTTGGCCTTCTCCCCCCCCCCCCCACCTCACTTCCATTCACCAGCATAACCTGCTAGCATAGCTGCCCCTGCCCAAAGGCACATCCTAATGACCTCCCCTCCCTCTCCCCCCCACCCCCCCCCACCACTCCTCAGCTCCAAGAAGAAGGCCTCCTGCTGGCCTGACCCAACCCCACCCAAACAAGGACTTCTCCTGAACTCCAGGTAGCATTCTCCAAAAGCAAACAAACAAATGTTAAACACAAACAGTCCCATAAAACAGGAGGGGGGATGGGAACATCCATCCCCACATAAACTTTTCGCCCCTACAACTCCTTACAATCTCAACATTGAACAGAAACCACCCACCCACAAAAAAAAGGCGAAAATCCCCCAATCCCTACACCCACTTCAAACATGCTCCCGTCCGTTACATAATGCAAGCACCCCGATTCCCAAGCATTGTCCACTCAGTTCCCCCCAGTTTATGCTCCTGAATGAAGTCTTTGGCCGCTTCTGGGGTCTCGAAATAATGCTCCCTGCCTCTGAACGTCACCCATAATTTCGCCGGATACAGCACCCCAAACCTGATCTGCCGCCGGTACAGCACCGCCTTGGCCTTGTTGAAACCTGCCCGCCGTTTTGTCAACTCGGCTCCGATGTCCTGATAAATCCGGATGTTATTTCCCTCCCAGTCGCAGCTACGCTTCTCCCTGGCCCACCGTAGAATTTTCTCTTTCTCCACAAATTTATGGAGCCTCACGATCACCGTCCCCGGCGGCTCCCCAGCTCTAGGCTTCTGCCTCAGAGACCGATGCGCTCGGTCCACTTCAGGCACCTTATCAAGCACCCCTTCTGCCACCAGCCCCACCAGCATCTTCGAGACGTACCTCGTGGCATTCACACCTTCCACTCCTTCAGGCAGGCCCACAATTCGCAGGTTCTGTCCTCTCAAGGTATTCTCCTGCTCCTCAACCTTTGCCCTCAACATTTATCCCAACTATCTGTCTTCTATCAGTTGGCCAATCCTATATCCATGTTAATATATTACCTCCAACACCATTGGCTCTGAGCTTATTAAGTAGACTTTTGTGTGGTACCTTATTGAACGCTGTTTGGAAATCCAAGTATATTACATCTATTGGTTTCCTTTTATCTATCCTAATTGTTATCTATCCTATCCTAATAAATTTGTCATGCATGATTTCCCCTTCATGAAGCCATGCTGGTTCCGCTTGGTTATATTATGCATTTCTAAATGTTCTATTATTACATCCTTTGTAATGGACTCTAACATTTTCCTGAGGACAGATATTAAGTTACCTATTTTTTGTCACCTTCCCTTTTTGAATAAGGCAGTTTTCCAATCCACAGCCCCAACCAGACTCTCCCACGACTTGCCACCTTGACCCAAATGACACCACTGGCCTGAACCCCAACTCACCCCTCTGATCCAAACAACACCCCCAACATAACTCTCCCAACCCGAATCACACCACTGACTCAAATATCCGGTCCAAATGACACCCTCCCCGACCTGAAGCCCCACCCCGAACGATACCCACGATACCCTACTTGACCTGACCTCCTCTGGCCCAAACCCCCGACTTGGCTCCGTACCCTGCCTGCAGCCTCACCAATGTCCAACTCCCGACATCCTCCCTCAATTTCTGAAGCCCCACACCTCCCCATGGCCAGATATCCCCCCTCCTCGTCCCCCATGTCTGGACCCCCCCCCCCCCCCCCCCCCACCCCCGCCACCCCCACCCCACCTTCCTATCGACTTACCTTAGAAACTTACCTCCTTTCTTTCAGTGGGACCTTTAAACTCACCTGCTTTATGGAAGCTAGTGCCAAATACAGGAGGCATGTCCTCCTTTGCTACTACCTTTTTGCACTTTTGCCACTGCAGCCAGAGTGCGCTTTGCTGCCTGAATCTCACTCTGCGTGAGTCAAGCACTTTCCATTTCAAGGGAAGGTAAGTCGCTATGGATGGTAATCCAGAGGCTGTGTAAAACCTGTGCTCCCTCTGCTGTTCATGGTCTGCACACATTGCCAAGGAACCCAATATTGCATGTGGCTAGCTTTATTTAAAACTAGCCTGTGCTATTCAAAACTATCTTGCACCTCTCAAAGTGGAGGAGCATTCTGATTGGAGTAGGCGCTGGGATTTGTTGTACAAGTGAGTCTGACCTCGGAGAGAGTGAAGAATGGTGAACCATGGTAAAGGTTGAACAAGAGTGCTCAGTGTCAAAGATGTGCAGGTTAGGTCGATTGGCCATGATAAAAACTATCCCTGAAGGTCCAGGGATGCGCAGGTTAGCTGAGGTTACGGTGTTGTGGGGATAGGGTGGGGGGTTCGAGCGGGGTGCACCGTTGGAGGGTCGGTGCAGACACAATAGGCTGAATGGCCTCCTGCTGCACTGTAGGGATTCTATAGTTCTATGGTCAATGCACCTTCAAATGCCAGATCCTACAAATTGCATCACTCACCTCAGAAGCTGCTAAATTCACCACACCATCGCTCTTGCATTTATACAGTGCTGTTCATGGCCACTAGATGTCTCAAAGTGCTTCACAGCCAATTACCTACTTTCTGAAGTTTACTGTTGTGATGTCGGAAATGCGACAGCCAATTTTACACACAGTGAACCTATAAACAGCAATGTAATAATGAACAAATAATCTGTTTTGTGATGTTTGAGTGATTAATATTGACCAGGACACCAGGGATAATTGTCCTGCTCTTCAAAAAAAAGCCTTGGGAACTTTTATATTCACCCAAGCAGACAGGTGGCATCTGGGTTCAACATTACATCTGAAAGATAACCTGCGATACAGCATCAGAGAACCAGGTTTAGTTCTTGTGCATTCAAACCCTGGAGAGGAAGGAACTTTCTTTGAAAATGTTTTTATTGAGTTTTCATATTTTATACCCAATAATTTATAAATTACAAGAACAACATATTTATTCACAAGTGAGCATCTTCACAACAACTGTGGCTGTAACCCCCCTTTAGTTGGCATACATGTTTTACATTCCGCAGTATGCTGAGACACATATTTACAGGTATTTATTTACAATTTGGTTTGGGCCTTAGCTTGCCCTTGGGCCAGTCCCTTGCGGCTTTATCCTTCCTGCTTGTCCCTCGCATTCCTTTTGCGTGCTTTCGCCTCCATTCCCTCTTCATCCCTACTGCCCCCTTCCCTCCCACTCACCTTTCTTTTTCCTCTCTGCCCCATGGCTCGCCAATGTCTCCCTACCCGCTTCCCTCCTCCCATCCCCATTACTCTACTGGTTGCTGGCTGTGACCAGGTCTTGAAACAAGTTGGTGAACGGCTTCCACGTCCTGTGGAAGCCCTCTTCCAATCCACGGATGGCAAATTTTATCTTCTGCAGCCTGCGAAATTCCGCCAGGCCAGACAGCCAGTCTGCAGCTTTCGGAGGTGCTGCTGATCGCCAGCCAAGCAGGAGTCTCTGGCGGATGATCAGGGAGGCAAAGGCTAGTGCGTCAGCCACCCTCCCAGTAAGAGTTCTGGCTGAGCTGGTACCCCGAAGATCGTCAATTTTGGGCATGGCTCCACCCTCACTCACATAACCATGGACATTGCCTCAAAGAAGGTCGTCCAATACCCGAGTGGTCTTGGGCGCCCAGAACATGTGGATGTGGTTGGCTGGGCCTCCGTTCACATTTGTCCTCCACCTCCGGGAATAACCCATTCATTCGGGTTCTGGTTAGGTGCGCTCTGTGCACCACCTTTGGCTGCATGAGGCTCAGCCTGTGCATGTGGAGGTGACGTTCACCCTGTGTAGTGCTTCCATCCAGACTCCTCCCCCTATCTCTATACTTTGTTCCTCCTCCCACTTTCTTCCTTGTCTCGTCCGGGGGAGGGGGGGGGGGGCCTCCTCCAACAGTCGACCATACATGTTCACACAGTTCCCCAGACCTAGGTTGCCCACGTCCAGCAGCTCTTATACTAACTAGTGTCTTGGTATCTAGGGGTAAGTCATTGTTTCTTTGCGGAGGCGGTTTGTGACCTAAATGTATTTCAGGTAATTTCCTCTTGGGAACTGGAACCCCTTTGAGAGATCCCCCAGGGTCGCTACTCTATCGTCCGTGTACATGTCCCTAACCATCAGCATCCCCTCATCCTGTCTCCGTCTTTTGAAGGTGGCATCCATTATTATGGGAGTGAATCTGTGGTTGTTGCAGATTGTAGCCATGGTGGACATTTTGGTTAGGCTGAAGTGTTGCCTCATTTGGTACCACATTTGGAGCGTGGCGCCTACCACTGGGCTCATCGATTATTTGGCTGGGGGGGATGGGAGAGCGGTTGTGACTAGGGCTCAGAGGGATGTCCCTGTGCTGGAACTCTCCTCCCACTCTGCTCCCGGTTCCTTAACCTATCTCCATATCTTCCCTAACGACCGGCATGTCCAATTCGTTGAGGAACTGCTTCATCTTCAAGTCCCCTCCGGGTTGTCAGGGGTGTACAACCCTCGGTAGAAAGTTGCAAAGGCTTTGTTGATCTTTTCTGGCACAGCTAACTAGCCTGCCGCTTCTGTCTTTAACCTGAGTTAGTTCCCTCGTAGTTGCTTGCTTTCTCAGCTGGTGAGCCAGCAGCCGGCTGGCTTTGTCTCCATGTTCATAAAAGTTCCCCAGTGTCTGGCAGGGCTGGCACACTGCTTTCCAGGTGGAGAGAAGGTCGAAGTCCATTTGCAAATCTTTCCTCTCCGCCAACAGTTCCACGATGGAGCCATGGAGTATCGTTGATCCACCTCCTGTATGGAGTCGACCAGCCGCCCTCTCCTCCCTGTCTTTGCGCACCTTTAATGCAATAATTTTCCCCCTGATCACCACCTACAGTGCCTCCCAGAATGTGGCTGGTGAGACCTCCCGACTTCGGTTGTTGGTTACATATCCACCTATGGCCTGTGATACCAGATCGCAAAATGCCTTGCCGGCGAGGAGGACCATGTCCAGCCTCCATGGGAGACCTTGATCTCAGCCCGCCTCCAACTCACATCCACGTGGTGTGGAGCATGGTTGGAGATCACAATTGCGGAGTGTTCTGCTCCCACTACCTCTGGGAGCACAAATTTCCCCACTACAAAGAAATTGATCCTCGAGTAGACCCTGTGGACTTGGGCGAAGAAGAACTCCCTCTCCCCTGGGTGGGTGAACCTCCCAGGGTCCACCGCCCCCATCTGCTCCTTGAAGGTGTTCAGCTCCTTTGCCATATTGGTTAAAGACCCCTCTCCCCATGATGAGTCGGTGTGTGTCTATGTCAGGGATTTCTGCCATGGTTTTCTTTGTGGAATCCGTATTGTCCCGGTTGGGAGCATACACATTTATTAGAACCACTAATGCCCTTCACTGATTCTCCAGAATACCACTAACCATGACATACCCCCGAGTCCGTAACCGTCTTTGTCACCGTGAAGGTTGTCCTCTTGTTTGTTATGGCCACAACCCGCTAGTCCTCAGCCCGTAACACCATTAGTACGTCTGACCCACCCAACTCTTCCTTACCTACAGTCGGTCCTTCTCCCTCAGGTCTGTCTCCTGAGGAAGATAACATCGACGTTAAGAATTTTCAGATGGGCGAAGAATCTGGGTCTATTCACTGGGCCGTTGAGCCCCCTGGCATTCCAGGAGATTATCCTGATGGGGGTTTCTCCCCCCACCTTTCCTTCGGGGTCAACCATACATACCCCATGGATGTGCCATGCACTCCGGGATTTCCCTTTGTTTGGGGCCATCCGGGGTGGCCGCGTTCACTGTACTTTCTATGTGGCAGCACCCAGCGCTCCACGGTTTCCCTTTGTCCAGGGGCCATCCAAGATGGCCATCTTTGCCATTCATTCAATGTGGCTGAGCCCCTGCACTCCGGGGTTTCCCTTTGCTTCAGGGTCCACCAAGGTGGTCGCTCTTGGTGCTGCTGTTTCCACTTTTTAAGAAAAATTTAGAGTTCCCAATACTTTTTTTTCCAATTAAGGGATAATTTAGCGTGGCCAATCCACCTACCCTGCACATCTTTGGGTGTGGGGGTGAGACCCACGCAAACACAGGGGCCAGGATTCACCGACCCGGCGCCGGTCAGAGAATCACCGGGGAACCGTGAGAATTGCGCCCCGCTACCCCGACGCCGGCTTCCCCATTCTCCGATGCCGATTCTCGGCCGCCCGCGGGATTCACGCCGCGCCGGTCGGAGACCGTTGACAGCGCCCCCCATCCCCACCCTGGCGATTCTCCGGGCCCCGATGGGCCAAGTGGCCGACGTGTTGGCCGAGTCCCGCCGGCGTGGGTTACTCAGGTCCCACACGGCGGGACCTGGAAGTCTGCGTGAGCTGTCCTGGAGTGGGGGGTGGGGGGATCCGGGAGGGGCCCCCACAGTGACCTGGTCCGCGATTGGGGCCTACCGATCGGTGGGCGGGCTGGTTCCATAGGGACCTATTTTAGTCCACGCCGGGCCCTTGTAGGGCTCCGCCATATTGCCCGGGTTCCGACCCGGGGAAGGGAGCCCTTGCGCATGCCTGGAAATACTCCTGCCATAGCGAGCATGCGCGTAATCACGGCGGCCATTCCGCGCATGCGCGAACTCGCATCAGCCGTTCTGCGCCGGCTGGAGCTGCAGGGACCACTTCAGCGCCAACCTTGCCCCCTAGAAAGGGGAGCATTCCCCATTATCGGGGACCATTGACGCTGGAGTGGTTGGCGCTGCTTTTCATTCCTGCGTGGGGACATAGCCCCATTATTGGAGAATCCCGGCCAGGGGGAATGTTCAAACTCCACATAGACAGTTACCCGCCGCCGGGATCAAATCCAGGTCCTCAATGCCGTGAGGCAGCAGTGCTAACCACTGCATCACCATGCTGCCTCTCTGCTGTTTCCACTGCCATTCTGTGCAACCTGTCGTATCCAGCATTTTACCCATCCCTCCTGCCCCTAGTTCCCCTTCTTTGGTCTGTCCTTCCCTCCTGTCCCCCCTTTGTGCCCCTGTGGGCTTCCCCCCCTCTGTACCCCTACTGTCTTTCCCTCTCATCCCCCATTTACTAGCGTTACTCCCTCCCCTCTTCCAGGCACACCCTGTCAGGAGCTGTGTCGCGGCCCCCCCTTTGCCAGTACTTCCCTGCACAGGCCTGTCCGCTAGTGTGGTAGCCCCCTCACCCCCCAGGAGCGATCCCTGTCATCCCCCACCCATTGTGTTCTCCCCCCGCCACCCCACTCTCACCTGTTTCTCCGCTCTCACCCCCTCCTTCCTGGGACTCAAAGTTAAGTCAAAAGCAAGGCAGTTTTGTCCTGCGCAAATGTCTTTTCCTTGAAAATGAGCTTGTCTTCATTGTTGCCGCTGTTTCTTTTTTTTTTAGAAATATTTTTCTTCACATTTTTACATATTCTCAACAAACCCCCGCCTTACAGAAAAACGAAAAACAAAGAACACACAAATAAACATCTTATAACTACATCACAAATTCCCCCAATATACAAACCCCCCATTAAGCAATAATGAACACAGTAGAAAACACAAAGTACACCCCACTCCTCCTCCTCCCCCCCCCCCCCACCTCTGGGTTGCTGCTGCTGCTGACCACCTCCTAACGCCCCGCTAGAAAGTCTAGGAACGGTTGCCACCACCTGAAGAACCCTTGCACAGACCCTCGCAAGGCAAACTTTACCAAACGTCTCCAATTTAATGAACCCTGCCATGTCGCTGATCCAGGCTTCCACGCTTGGGGGCCCCGCATCCTTCCACTGTAGTAGAATCCTCCGCCGGGCTACCAGGGACGCAAAGGCCAGAATACCGTCCTCTTTCGCCTCCTGCGCTCCCGGCTCGTCAGATACCCCAAATAATGCTAACCCCCAGCTCGGCTTAACCCAGGTGTTCACCACCTTAGACACCGTCCTCGCAATACCCCTCCAGAACCAATCCAGCGCTGGGCACGCCCAGAACATATGGGTATGATTTGCTGGGCTCCCCGAGCACCTCCCACACCTGTCTTCCACCCCAAAGAACCTGCTCAGCCTCGCCCCTGTCATGTGCGCTCTGTGAAGAACCTTAAATTGTATCAGGCTAAGCCTGGCGCAAGAGGAGGAAGAATTAACCCTACCCAGGGTGTCCGCCCACGTACCCTCGTCTATCTGCTCCCCAAGTTCCTCCTCCCATTTACCCTTTAGCTCCTCCACCGAGGTCTCCTCCTCCTGCATCTCCTGGTAGATCGCCGAGACCCTGCCCTCTCCAACCCACACCCCCGAGAGCACCCTATCCTGGATCCTGAGTGCTGGAAGCAGCGGGAACTCCCTCACCTGCCGTCTTACAAACGCCCTTACCTGAATGTACCTGAAGGCATTTCCGGGGGGAAGCTCAAATTTTTCCTCCAGCGCCCCAAGGCTCGCAAACGTCCCATCTAAAAACAGGTCCCCCATCCTTCTAATTCCTGCACTGTGCCAGTTCAGGAACCCTCCATCCATTCTGCCCGGGACGAACCGATGATTCTCCCGGATCGGGGACCAAACCGAAGCCTCTACCTCACCCCTATGGTGCCTCCACTGCCCCCAAATTTTCAAAGTCGCCGCCACCACCGGGCTCGTGGTGTACCTAGTCGGCGGGAGCGGCAGCGGTGCTGTCACCAGTGCTCCCAGACCCGTGCCCACACAGGACGCCATCTCCAGCCTCTTCCACGCTGCCCCCTCCATTACCCACTTGCGTATCATCGCCACATTGGCAGCCAGTAATACCCACACAGATTAGGTAACGCTAACCCTCCTCTGTCCCTACTCCGCTTCAGAAACACCCTTCTCACCCGCGGGGACTTTTTCGCCCACACGAATCCCATGATGCTCCTACTGACCCGCTTAAAAAAGGCCTTAGCGATCAGGATGGGGAGGCACTGGAATATAAAAAGGAGCCTCGGGAGCACCGGCATCTTTACCGACTGTACCCTACCCGCCAAGGAGAGTGGCAGCATATACCACCTTTTAAACTCCTCCTCCATCTGCTCCGCCAGCCTCGTCAAGTTGAGCTTGTGTAGGGCCCCCCTGCTCCTGGCCACCTGGGTCCCCAGGTACTGAAAACTCCTTTCCGCCCTCTTCAGTGGCAGCTCGTCTATCCCCCTTCCCTGGTCCCCTGGGTGTACCACGAAGAGCTCACTTTTCCCCACGTCGAGCTTATACCAGGAAAAGTTCACAAACTCCCCGAGGATCCGCATCACCTCCAACATCCCCCCCACTGGGTCCGCCACATACAGTAACAGGTCATCGGCATATAACGAAATCCGGTGTTCCTCTCCCCCCCCCGGACCAGCCCCCTCCAGTTCCTGTACTCCCTTAGAGCCATAGCCAAAGGCTCAATTGCCAATGCAAATAGCAAGGGGGATAGGGGGCACCCCTGCCTCGTCCCCCGCTACGGCCGAAAGTATTCCGACCTCCTCCGATTCGTGGCCACTCTCGCCACCGGGGCTTCGTAAAATAGCCTAACCCAACTAATGAACCCCTCCCCGAACCCAAACCTCCTCAACACTTCCCAGAGGTACCCCCACTCCATCCTATCGAAGGCCTTCTCTGCGTCCATCGCCACCACTATCTCCACCTCCCCCTCCACTGTGACGTAATCATGATTACGTTAAGGAGCCTCCGCACATTGGTATTCAGCTGCCTTCCCTCAACAAAACCCGTCTGTTCCTCGTGAATCACCCCCGGAACACAGTCCTCAATTCTGGTAGCCAACACCTTCGCTAACAGCTTCGCATCCACGTTGAGGAGAGAGATTGGCCTATACGACCCACACTGTAATGGGTCCTTGTCCCGCTTCAAGATCAGCGAGATCAGCGCCCCACCCCCCCCCTCCCTCGCCTCATTGAAAGTCAACTCCTCCAGCCCTACCAGTGCCCCAAGCCCAGCCACCTGCTCCTTCTCCACCCTCGGCAACCTCAGTCGATCCACAAATCGACGCATCCCTCCCTCCTCCGTTGGGGGCTCAGACCTATACAGCCCCTCAAAAAAGTCTCTAAATACCCCATTTATTCCCACCGCACTCCGCACCATGTTCCCCCTTTATCCCTAACTCCCCCAATCTCCCTAGCTGCCTCCCGCTTCCGAAGCTGGTGTGCCAACATCCGGCTAGCCTTCTCCCCGTACTCATAGCCCCTTGCGCTTTCCTCCACTGCACCTCTGCCTTCTTGGTGGTCAACAGGTCGAACTCGGCCTGGAGGCTTCGTCGCTCCTTGAGTAGTCGCTCCTCGGGGACCTCTGCATACCTCCTATCCACCCTTAAAATCTCCCCCACCAAACTCTCCCTCTCTCTCCTCTCCTTCTTCTCCTTGTGAGCCCTAGTGGAGAATGGCTCTCCCCTAATCACTGCCTTCAGCGCCTCCCAGACCACCCCCACCTGCACCTCCCCATTATTGTTAGCCTCGAGATAGCTTCCAATGCACCCCAGGATCCGCCCGCTCACCTCCTCATCCGCCAGCAAGCCCACATCCAGGCGCCACAGCGGGCGCTGATCCCTCTCCTCCCCTAGCTCCAGCTCCACCAATGCGGGGCATGGTCTGAGATGGCTATGGCCGAATACTCCGTGCCCTCCACCCTCGGAATTAGTGCCCTGCTCATAACGAAGAAGTCTACCCGGGAGTAGGCTTTATGAACCTGGGAAAAAAAAGACAATTGCCTGGCCCCCGGCCTGACAAACCTCCATGGGTCCACTCCTCCCACCTGGTCCATAAACCCCCTCAGCACCTTGGCCACCGCCGGCCTCTTACCCGTCCTGGACCTGGAGCGGTCCAATGCTGGATCCAGGACTGTGTTGAAGTCCCCTCCATTGTCAAGCTCCCTGCCTTCTGGTCCGGAATCCGGCCCAACATGCCCTGCATAAATCCGGCATCGTCCCAATTCGGGGCATATACATTCACTAATACCACCCGCACCCCCTGCAGCTTACCACTCACTATCACATACCTACCTCCATTATCTGCCACGATGTTCTGCGCCTCAAGCGACACCCCCTTCCCCACCAAAATCGCCACCCCTCGATTGTTTGCGTCCAACCGCGAGTGGAAAACCTGCCCTACCCACCCCTTTCTCAGCCTAACCTGATCTGCCATCCTCAAATGCGTCTCCTGGAGCATAGCCACATCTGCCTTCAGTCCATTCAGGTGCGCGAACACACGGGCCCTCTTGACCGGCCCGTTCAGGCCTCTCACATTCCAAGTTATCAGCCGGATCAGGGGGCTTCCAGCCCCCTTCTCCCCCTGTCGATTAGCCATCCCCTTTTCTAGGCCAGCCACCTGCCCGCGCCTCCTGCACTCTCCATTCCCCCCAGCGGCAGACCCCCGCCCCGACTCTCTCGCCGAGCTCCAGCTCACCTTTGGTCAATGCAGCAGCAACCCAGTTTCCCCCTCCTACCCCCCAGCTAGGTACCCCCCTAGCTGCGTTGCTCCCCCATAGCACACCCGTAAGTCAGCTGACTCCTGCTGACCCCGGCCACTCCCGCCACTCCATCGACCCCCCAGTATGGTAGTCTTCTCCCCCCTCCCCCTCCTGTCCATCAGCGGGCACTCCTCTCCAACACCGCCCTTCCGCCCCGGCCCTGCCCCCTTCCTTCCCTAGCGCAGGAAAAAGCCCGCGCTTTCCATCAGACCGGCCCCGCCCTCTCTGTCGCAGCTCCCTTTTGCTGCCTAATCCCAACTCCCCCACCTCGGGCCTCCCATCTCCCCTCCCCCATTGGGGCCCCGTCCTTCCAACCACCGACGCTCACACTCTCACAAAACCCCCACTTCGAACCAATTCACCCTATCCCACCCAGCACCCAAGGAAACAATACAGAACAGAATAGAACATCCCCCAAAGCACAGTAACCACAGTAGCCCCCCGCGACCTCCCCTCACAACCGACCCTCAGTCCTTGTCCAACTTTTCAGCCTGAATAAAAGTCCACGCCTCCTCCGGCGTTTCAAAGTAATGGTGCCAGTCCTTAAACGTGACCCACAGTCGCGCCAGCTTCAGCATCCCAAATTTCACCCCCTTCCGATGCATAACCGCCTTTGCCCGATTGTATCCGGTCCTCTTCTTGGCCACCTCCGCTGCTCCAGTCCTGGTATATACGGACCTCTGCATTCTCCCACCTGCTGCTCCACACCAATACCGCCCGCGGCGGCTCGTTAGACTTGGGCCGCCTCGCCCGGACCCGGTGGGCCCCATCCAGCTCCAGGGGCCTCATGAAGGTACCTGTTCAGCATCGTGACCACATATGCTCCAGCATCCGACCCCTCCACTCCCTCCAGGAGACCCAGAATCCGCAGATTCTTCCTCCTCGACCGATTCTCCATGTCCTCGAACTTCTCCTGCCATTTCTTATGCAGTGCCTCGTGCGCCTCCACCTTCACCGCCAGACCTAATATCTCGTCCTCATTCTCCTAGGCCTTCTGCCGCACCTCCCGGATCACCGCCCCTTGGGCCTTCTGGGTCTCGACCAGCTTGTCGATCGAAGCCTTAATCGGCTCCAGCAGCTCTGCTTTCAATTCCGTGAAGCAGCGCTTGAGAAACTCCTGCTGCTCTTGCGCTCACTGGGCCCACGCTGCCTGGTCTCCACCCGATGCCATTTTGGCTTTCCTCCCTCGCACTTTTCGCTGCACCAGAATTACTTTTTTCACCGCTCCACTCCTGGTCCAATCCATACAGTGCCGGGGAAATCGTACTATCACCTTCCCACACTGGGAACCGTCGAACAAATACCGCTGGGGCCCCTCAAAAGAGCCCAAAAGTCCGTTTCTGGCGGGAGCTGCCGAACGTGCGACTTAGCTCAGCATAGCCGCAACCGGAAGTGTTGCCGCTGTTTCTGCTGCCATCCCAACCTGTGTCCTTGCAAAATGTGTCCAATTCAGCCGGTGCGGTGAAGTAGAATTCCTTCCCCTGGAGGCTCAGCACAGTTTAGCCGGGTACAGCACCCCATTCTTGTTCAGGGCCACCTGGGCTGTGCTAAATTCAGCCTGGCACTTGGCCAGGTCTCCCCCATATTCCTGGTAGACTCGGATTGAATGGCCTTCCCAATGGCAGGACCGAGTGTGCCTTGCCCAGTTCAGGATCTTCTCCCGATCCTGGTATCGGTGCAGCTACACTATTAGGGTTCTTGGCTGCTCCCCCGCTTTAGGTTTCGGCTGGAGTGACCTTTGGGCTCTGTCTATCTCCGGAGGTTTGGGAAAGTTCTCCCTTCCAATCAGGTAACCCAACATCAAGGCCACATATTCTGTGGGGTTCCTGCCCTCGATGCCCCCTGGCAGGCCCACGATATGGAGGTTCTGGTGGCGTGACCGATTCTCCTGGTCCTCCAAGTTCCCTTCAGTGCCCCTTGCGTCGTCACCACCCTCGCCAATTCTGTTTCCAGGGATGTGATTTGGTCTCTCTAGCCGGTCGTCACATTCTCTAGGTCCCTGATTGTTGCCCCCTGCTTCCAGTCATCGCTCTGTTCTCCAACGCCACCTTGAAGGGGGCCAGGACATCCGTGATCGTCGCCTTCACTGTCGCCATAATTTCCAGCTTGATGGCATCTGTATGTTTCTGGTGCACCTGAGTCAAGAGGTCCATCCACTCGCTTATCGGAGGATCGTCCGGTGAGGGTCCCGGTGACCCAACTCGCTCGGATGTGGCCTGCTCCGACTCACCCCTCGTGTTCGCCATCATCCCGTTCCTCCACTCCAGGTTTTTCCTGGCTCTTCCTTCCTTTCAAGTCCTGCAGTTATTGTCGGGCACTTCTCGAAAGTTGCAGCTGACTTGTGGGAGGGGGCGGAGGGAGATTCTACAGATTTGGCAAGCTATTTTTGTGTACAAAATGTTGATTTTTTGAGTTCCCAGAGGAGATCCACCTTCCCTGCATCCGCTCAGCAAATCCCTCACAGCAAAAATACTTGGGTGTGGAACTTATACCTGGAGACTCAGAGAAGAGTTTGACCAACTGAGCCACAGAGAGTACAACATACAGCAACCCTCTCTATCAATCAGGACCTAGTATTCACATATTTCACCTCACCCTCACAAACTTAGCACAATTGCAAGCACCAAACACACATTTCACACTGTGTACATGCTGCCAGCTATTCAACCATGACAGTCCCATCACCCAGATTGCATGGTTTTCAAGGGAAATTGGGTGCACAACTGGAGAGTCCAGGAACAGGAGCTGGTAGGGACCTTCCTGCACGTCCTAACTCTCGTGGAGGAGAGGGTGCTGACCATGAAAGGAAGGGCCACTGCAGAGGTCATGGACACAGCTAGCATTGAACCATTTGAAGATTAGGGTATTTGTGTTAATCCTCCTTATTTTATCCCACTTCTCGCTCATTCCAAAATCTCTTCTGATTGAGAAGTTGCAGTCGGTGTTAACATACATTTCTCACCTTTTCCTCTCCCCTCTCCATAACCCCACCCTTGTCTGCTTTTGCTTTCAGGAACTCAAGAACTGCATCATGTTAGACAATGGAAAAAGATCAAGAAGCGAGTGAAGATGAAGCCACACCATCACTCGAATTTACAATCTCAGGCACCAGCTCCAATGTAGAGGATGGCCGAGAGGCAGAACCCGCACATAGTGAAACACCCACACAAATGGACTGCACGGGTGCCAACTCACTGGAGGGGCGGAATTGCCCAGGTTTCATTCTGCAGAGGACTCAGATGAGAACTTCAACGGATCAGGCTGCAGAAAAAGGCTGACATCCAAGTACTTGGTGCATGGGAAAGCTTCCAAGACACCCTGCATTTGATGTCAAGGAGCATGGGACTGTCAACATCACAGGGCTTTGCGTAGAGGTTGGAAGTTGGAGCCCGAAACGGAATGAGGGATTCTCTCCGCAAGGACACCTGTGGAAACAACCTTGATGCATTGCCTGACGGCCGAGGTCCCAGCTTCCAATGCAACAAAAGTAGTAACCACACAACATGTGAGTATTACTGTGGAAGCTCAGATAAGTGTCATACAAGCTCAGCTTACTCCAGTGAACGCCCAGGTAGCTGCCATCAAGGTGTGCAAGGGAATTCCAAGTTGCCACAGCTTTTCAGCAATCTGCTCACTAAGGTAGCAGGACAGGTAGATGAGGTGGTTAAGAAGGCATAGGGGAGACTTTCTTTTATTTCCTGAGGCTGAGAGTAATAGGGCAGAGATGTTGGCTGGGATTCTCCGAGCCCCCATGCCGAAATCGCGCTCGGCGCGGAGAATGGAGTGTCAGAGCCGCGATCGGGTCCGATGCCTTCCTGCGATTCTCCGCGGACTGGAGAATGGCCGGCAGTTGCGCAAGCGCGGTCGACACGGCGCCGGTCGGGGAGCATTGAAAGAGGCCACCGTGGCGATTCTCTGCTGGCAGCTGGCCGAGTTCCCGCTGGCGTGGTTCTAACATGGTTCCACCCGGGGGACACTCGGAGTGGCGGCGGCTGCCCTAGTGGGGGGACAGGGGCATCCGTCACTGGGGGGGGTCCTCCAGTACGGCCAGGGTTCCAATCGGGTGCCACCGATCGACGGGCACGCGTGATCTGGGGCCTATTTTCTGGGGGCTGGCTTGCTTGTGGGTCCACCATGTTGCACGGGGCCACCGCCGCGCGCGTGGGCGGACCCGTGGCCGGAAGTGCAGGGCCCCGTATCGGCAGCTGGAGCTGCATGGAGCACTCCGGCGCCCTGCTAGCCCCCTTCAGGTAAGTGAATCGCTGGGCCAAGGGGCCTGTTGAAGCCGGCGTGAAACGCTCCGGTGTTTACGCCAGCGTCAACACTTAGCCGTCGTCTCGGAGAATCCCAGCCGTTATGCCAGAACTGTATAAAAACTAGTTGCATCACAGTTCGATTCCTGTGCAGAGTTCTGGTCACATTACAGGATGGATGTGATAAAATAATGAAGTTACAAAAGAGACTTCCGAGGCTGTTTCCAGGAATGGAAAGTTTTAACCACAGGAAGGTTTGGATGAACTTGGGTCATTTTCTTTGGAACATAAATAGCTCAGAGGCGATTTAGTTATAAAATTAAGAAACCCCTCCCGAGAGTGGACAGATATTTCCACTAGCAGAGAGTCAATAACCAGGGGGCATAGATTTAAAGTAATTTGTGTAAGGATTAGGGGGGAGTTGAGGAGCAATTTCTTGCAGCCAGAGGTTGGTGAGCATCAGGAACTCACTGGATGAAAAGATTGGCAGAGGCAGAAACCCTCATAACTTTAAAAGACAACGGAGTGTGGACTTGAAATGCTGTAATCTAGAACTGAAAACTGGGATGAGATTGGATATTTCAGACAGCATACACACAATGGGCCGAATGGCCACCTTCTGTGCTGTAAATTTTTATTTATTTTTTAGATCTGCCTTCTAAAGACCCTCTGCAGCTTTAGCCTCCAGCTGTGAGTCCTTCTCATCCCCACTTCTTCTAGAAGCCTGTTCTCTGCCCCCCCCCCCGTCACGTTCAATCCCAAGAAGAAGCTCTCCTCGGCCATGCATGTCGAGAAGCAACAGCTTTGCACACCAGTCTGGCCACCACCAAAAAGGTACTTCAGTGCTTGCTATCCCACTGCCATGTACAATGTCAAAACTTCAACTAAAATTATAAATCATTCAAAACTTGTAATATTGCAGCAACAGGCAGAAGAAATAAAGCAGCTTCTAACCAGTAAGTCATTGATGATTCCTTTAAATGCTGCTTTCAATGGTGCAGGAAGGACCCTTCATGATGCTCAATGGCATCTTCTGCTGTGTGAGGTTAAGAGAGGGCACTGGGTGGCAAAGTAGCAACACTGGTGTGAAATAAGCATTGCACACTGATTGGCATCCTGATCTGCCCGCTGTGCATGCTATTGGATGGTCAATGTAAGTGCCCTTGCCTCTTTATTAACGTGTCCAGTGCACTCTCCATTGGAAGCGTGTGTGTGCAGGCACTTTGGATTCATTTCAGATGCTCTTACACCCAAAAGAAACGGGTGCTGACAACCTCAAATTTGCCTCAGTGCCTTCTTATAGAAAACAAGTTGGAAATGCGAGTAAATGTTCAAGTTGCAGGAGTGTGTGTCAATAAGGTAGCTTCCAATTTGATCAGTTTTAATTTAGAAGCTTTTATTTTAAAACGCAAGTGTTAGTTGAAACCATTTTCATGCGATTCTGGACAAAATATGTTTAAACACATTCTGATTACATACTTCATAAACTAACCATAGAATAACTGATATGAACCATGAAATTAAACTTTTAGCTTTCTGTGGTTATATAAGAATAATGGAGCACAATCTTACAGAATTATATACAAACAGACACAGGAATACAAAAGAATAGTTTTGCTGTCACATCATTTACAGCATTAACAAACACATAGGGTGGAATTTTCTCATTTTACTGTGCGGAATCAGGTGGGAGAAGCAGAGTGCAGCCCACCAGCTGCACTGCCGCATTTTACCGCCATATTTTTAAACATTTAGACAAAAGAAAATCAAGGCAGCGGGTCCCATGGCGTTCTGCTGGCGGTGCAGGGTTTGAATGAACCCATCCCACCAGCAACCTCGAGGGCGCCCTGTAAATTCATCTAATGTAACTTAAATTTTAAGATAGGGAAATACATGAGTGACCATATTAAGATAGAAGCTAAAACAATGATAAACAAACTTAAAAATATAAATTTTTTATATTTGTACAAGTATGTGAAATGTTTAACCATTGTGGAAAAACTTGGCTATTCACAAATATAAGCTTAGCTTTTCAGGGCCTATGAGGGTGTTCTGCACTAATTATGATGTTATCCTGCTGTTGAAAACTGAGTTACACCTCATTCAACCAGATGTAGCCGTTTCTGTGAACTTACAGCAGAACTAATAAAGTTAAAGTGAATGCTCTTGTCACATCATGATTGCAAGTGAGACAGAAGTCTGCGAGAGCCTCTTAAACCACACCCTAAATGGAGCAACATAGACTCACTGGCAGCAACTTCTGGATTCTTCACTATTCTGCGCATGTTCTAACTCTCAAAGTTGCTGTCAGTTTCAGTGGAGTGATGACAGCAAACACTGACAGTTTTACCATTCTGACCGAAGTAAAATCTGGGACACTATTTTTATTGATCAGAGGAGCCCCTTCCAAAACCTTTCACCCAGTTACTCCCCCATGAAAAACAAGAACAAAATAAAGTTCACGTAAACCTTCAAAGTAAAAATCTAACAAACTAAGAATAGAAAGTTTGTTTTCATCCTATTAACTGGCATGACTTGTGACAAGGCCAGGTTGTACGCAGTGCACAGTCGTTCAAGGGTTAAGGTGATTAGGAACCAATTTCACTGAACTATAATGGAATTTCAACAATAAATATATTCTGAATCGACTTGATGAACAGAAAAGCAATGTGAAATATAATCAGAACAGAAATCATTTAATGAAATCTAGTTTCTTTTCATAATTTTTGTCACAGATAAATCAGCAACAAATTCACATAGAACTATAAAATCCAATGAAGCTACAAAGTTAGACGGTTTTGTCACGTAATAAGGCCAAATTTCAGATTATCATACCGTTATAAAATAAAAATACAATACTGAGAAAAAATAATGCAATCAATTTAGACTAGTAATTTTTTGTAGGAACAATCGTTCGAACTGGAGGTGCCTCTTTTACATCTCTGAGACTCTGCTTGACTATTCCCAGATTCAGGGACATCCCTAGGACACAGAAGGTTCTGAAAATGTATTTGGAAAAGGGTTGAGGCATAATAATAAATCAAAGGGTCGAGGCAACAGCTCACACTGCCTACGCACACACACAGCAGGTAAGCAAAGTAGAGAGAGTCACTTGGTGAGTAATTAAAGTGAAGATAGTGTATGAGCAAAATGATGTTAGACGGTGCAAAACAGACAATGAACACCAACAGCACAATCACAGCCAAACAGATAGCACGGGTTTTCTTGCACTTGTTTGTCACGTTTGCTGAATGAAGGGTTGAGATAATACATATGTAGCAGACTGAGGTCACAAGCAGGGGAATCACAAAGAGCAGAAAACACAAAGTGGGGAAATAGTAGCTGGAATAGTTTTGAAGCGCAGAGAGGGGTTGCACATCATGGCAGGTTGTAATGTTCAGCTTGGTGATATACATTGTTTGTTCAGTAAGGAAAAGTGGTAGAGTACCACCAATAGCTGCAAGCCATGAGACAAGGCAAAACACAGCCGTCCGTCCCCGGGACCTCCAGGAGGCAGATCGTATCGGATAAACAATAGCAAGGAAACGGTCAATACTTATACACATCATCAGCAGCACTGAACAGTACATATAAGCATAGAAACCACCAGTAACTAACCGGCACAGGAAAGAGCCAAACCCCCAGTTATTACCTGAAAAATGATAAGCGATTTTCAGAGGCAGCAGCAGCACAAACAACAAATCTGCTGCCGCCAAATTCATCATGTAAATTACAGTCGGCTTTTTAAATTGCATTCTGAAGCGCATCATTAAAATTGCGATGCAGTTGAGAAGCAATCCCACTGCAAAAACAATGGTGTAAGTACAAGGGATAAATACAGTCATCCATTGACTGGTTAGGTATTGTTCTGCTGTTTTTGAAATGACTACAGGTTCTGCATAACGTTCCTTAGAGTTCGCGTCAGGGACGATGGATTTATTGTCATCTGATCCAAATCCAGATCCATCTCTGAATCCACTTCCATCGTACTGACCTGAACCTTCCCCTTCAATTTTCCCATCAAGGTCGGGAATTTCTAGTCCAGTATCCAGATAAGTTGCAAAGCTTTTGGGAAACACGTGACTCTGTGACGAGTTGGCTGAAAAATAACAATCAAAAGGTCAAAGTTAATGTTTCCAATTACTCAGCAGTGAAAAAAACTTAATTGTATGTATGTTAGATTCTTGTAACCTTTGGGAGCCATTGAAAATGCCATGTTTTGGATATTTATACTTTTCTAGAGCAGGGAGAAGTTAATAGCAATGTAGAACATCATAAACAGTGCACCACTATACTCCAGTCTACAATTATACATTATTACGAAAAGAATAAAGGAAGAGGTTGGAGAAATTTCCCAGCGTAGAAGATTGTTGGAACATGGAATACCCCTCTCTGTAACAGTAATGGCTATCAAATTCTGCAATAACTTTTAAAAGAGGATAATTTGATTTTTTTTAAATTCCCCAAAGGTATGGGGATTGGAACAAAGTAAACTGTGCTTAATGGCTTCCTATGTTTTGTGAAAGATTATACAGTTTGTACTAATGTCCAAAGTGCAATATTAATGTGAAATCACCAATATAATTGCACTGAACAAAATAAAATTATGTTTTGAACTTGTCAATTCTTTATAAGGTTTTTGTAGTTCAAGATCGCAGTTACCCCTTTGCCACTTATACGCAAAACAATGAAACCAGGGGCTGGTTTAACACAGTGGGATAAATAGCTGGCTTGCAATGCAGAACAATGCTAGCAGTGTGGGTTCAATTCCCGTACTGGCCTCCCCAAACAGGTGCTGGAATGTGGCGACTAGGGGCTTTTCACAGTAACGTCATTGAAGCGACAATAAGTGATTATTATTTGCTTATGATTATTTTCTTCTTTCGAAGCAATCATCTTAATGTAGGTCATCTTTGGATTCTTATTCTAAAGGGTCTGCAGTGAAGAGCAATTCATTTCTCATTTCGCCTTGGAGTTTCCAGTGCATTGCTGGGTGAGATGCCAGGTATTTACCACCCACAAAACTTTCATCTAATGTTACAATTATCTTTAACACCCGGTTGTAATATACATTCCAATCTTGGATGAAGGATTGAAGGTATGGTTGCTAAATTTGTTGATGATCCCAAGATAGGTAGGAAATGAAGTTATGAAGAGGACATAAGAAGGCTGCAAGGGGACATATATAGGTTATGTGAGTGAGCAAAAATTTAGCAAATGGAGTATATTGTGGATAAATGTGAAATCGTCCACTTTTTAAAAAAAAGGTTTTTTATTATTTTGGTATACATAACAAAATATAAATACGAACGGAACAATGATAATTTTGCAAGGGAGCACCTAGGCAGTACCACTAATGTTATTTACAACGAGATTGGTTTTAACTATTTACATGGATTTTTCACTGTTTCTTTGTTCCGTTCTTTTGTCTTTTCCTCGCTGCTTTTGCTGTGCCCGTTGTGGTCCCCTGTGTATCACTCCTTCCTGCCCCCCACTCCCCTGTGGCCCCTGGCTCTCCTACACTCCTAATGGGTTTGGTTGTACTTTTCCATTTCCCCGGACCTCACCCCCCCGCATCACCCCTTCTTCCTTTCTGTGTCATGGTAACCCTCCCTTTGTCCTTGGCTACCTAGCTGTTGGCCACAAACAGGTCCTGGAACAGCCGAGTGAAAGAGAAAGCCCTCTTCCAACACACTGATGGCGAATTTGATTTTCTCCATCTGAAATTCCGACAGGTCGGACAGCCAGTCTGCAGCCTTAGGCGGTGCTGCTGACCACCAGCTGAGCAGGATTCTTCGGTGAGCAATCAGGGAGCCAGGGGCAAGGGCATCGGCCCTCCTCTCCAAGAAGAGATTTGGCTGTTCTGATACCCCGAAGACTGCCACTGTCGGGATTGGCTCCACTCTCACCCCCACCACTTTGAACTTTGCCTCGAAGAAGGCTGTTCAGTACCCAGAAAGTCTGGCGCAAGACCAGAACATGTGGGCGTGGTTGGCCGGGCCTCCTTGGCACCGTTCACATCTGTTCTCCACCTCCGGGAAGAACCTGCTCATTCGGGTTCTTGTAAAGTGGGCTCTTGTACCACTTTTTGTTGCGTTAGGCTAAGCCTTGCACATGTGGAGGTGGAATTGACCCTGTCCAGTGCTTCGCTCCAGAATCCCCACCCTATTTCGAACCCCAGCTCCTCCTTTGTCACGTCCGGTTGGGGGTCCGCCCTCCCGATCAGTCGTCCGTACATGTCGCTACAGTTCCTTTTGCCTAAAATGTCTGTGTCCAGCAATTCCTCAAGTGAGTGTCGTGGCGGTCGTGGATACATCCTTGTTTCTTTTCGTAGAAAGTTTTTAGGCTGCAGGTACCTGAATTTGTTGCCAGCTGTTAATTTGAATCTTTCTGTCAGCTTGTCCAGTGTTGTATTATCCTACTGTCAGTGTACAGCTCCCTAACTGTCAGCGTCTCTCCGTCCTGCCTCCACCTTTTGAAGTAGTGAGTGCAGGTGCGAACTTGTGGTTGTTGCAGATGGGAGCTTTTCGGACATTTCGGTTAGGCCGAAATGTTGTCGTAGTTGATTCCACGACTGGAGTGTTGCCACAATCCCTGAGCTGGTTGAGTGCTTCTTGGGTGGAGATGGGAGTGCTGCCGTGGCTAGGGCCCGGAGGGAGGTCCCCTTGCAGGAATCCTCCTCCTTGAGCATCCACTCGGCTTCCGGCTCCTTTATCCACCCTTTCATTCTTTCTGCTGCCGCTGCCCAGTGGTAGTGCTGCAGCTTTGGGATGGCTGGACCCCCCATGGATTTTGTTCTCTGTAGAACCTGAAATCATCCACTTTGGCAGGTAGAATAAATTAGAATAAATGATGAGAGATTGCAAATCTCTGAGGTTCCGAGGGATGTGAGCATCCTAGTGCATTAATCACAAATGGTTAATATGCAAGTCCTGCAAGTAATTAGGAAAGCTAACAAAATGTTATTGTTTATTGCAAGGAGAATTAATTACAAAAGTAGGGAGTGTCATAATATACACCAGTATATCATGGTGCAGACACACACTGATGGACACACAGTGGGACCAACCAACACACACAACACTGCAGCCAATCACCAGTGAGAGCACACTCACTATAAAGACAGAGGGCATCAGAGTTCCCGCTCATTCGAGTTGCTGGCCTGTATGTGTTCCACGGATCCAGAGCACCCAACACATCATGATAGCAGGAGTTGAGGGATATTAGCACTTCTTAGACCTATCTGCAAGTGATCTGCCTTCCACCAGCATACTGTCATCCTGCAAAATGGACAGCGTCCGCCCGCCGCCGCCGCTCCGCATCGCCGGTAACTTAGGGGCTAACTGGAAGATATTCAAACAACGCTTCCAGCTCTACCTTGAGGCCACAGACCGGGAGGATGCCTCAGACACCAGGAAGATCGCTCTCTTCCTAACCACAGCCGGGGACCATGCCATCCACATTTTCAATTCTCTCACCTTTGCGGATGATGAAGATAAAACAAAGTTCAAGACGGTCCTCCTCAAGTTTGACACTCACTGCAGCATAGAGGTGAATGAAAGTTTCGAGCGCTATGTATTCCAACAGCGTTTGCAGGGTAAGGATGAAACTTTCCAGTCCTTTCTCACCCACCTCCGCATCCTTGCGCAGTCCTGTAGCTACGGGCCCACCTCCGACTCCATGATACACGACCAGATCGTTTTCGGTGTTTAGTCGGACCCCCTACGACAGCAGCTCCTCGAGGTAAAGCAGCTCACCATAGCGACCGCCATCGAGAACTGCGTGCTACACGAAAACGCCACGAGCCGGTATTCCCACATCCAAGCGGTTGAAACGGTGAGGCAAGGTCCACACGAGGCAGACCAGGTCCAAGCAATCGAGCAACTCCAGGGCCTCAGCCTGGATGAGGGTGGCCATTTTGCGCGTTTTCCGCGGACTCCCGTGCTTGTGCGCACCAAACGAAGGGACGTCGACGTCGACAAACGTAATGCGCAGGCGCGCACCAAGTACGACCGCACCGCGCATGCGTGGTGGTGCAGCGAACGTACTGACTCTACGACATGCGGCAACTGTGGCTCCGCCCATTTAAAGCAGCAATGCCCTGCCAAATCCCGACAATGCCTGAGATGTGGCAAACTTGGCCACACTGCTGCCTTATGCAGAGCAGCTCAGCCTGCCAACTCATATCGCTTCAGCCAGCCTCGCAGGAATGTCCGGGCCATTCAACCCACGGTCACCGAGTCCGATGCGGACCTACCACCCAACATTGACACCGAGGGCCTGAAGGTGCCTTTTCGAGTCGGCATCGTGACAAAAAACAGGGTGTCCCCGAAGCAAAGACTCCAGCCTCTATCGGTATACAGCATCGATCCGGACGATGAGTGGTGTGCCACCCTGACGGTCAACCGGTCCCAAATACGATTCCGCCTGGACACTGGTGCCTCCGCCAATCTCATTGCGCGGTCTGACCTCCAAAGCCTTCGTGTCAAACCAGCCATCCTTCCATCAGCCTGCCAGCTATTAGATTACAATGGCAATGCCATTGATGCCAGCGGCTCGTGCCAACTTGAAGTGACGCACAGGTCACGCAAAGCCATCCTTCCTTTTGAAATCGTGGGCTCCTTGAAAGCCTCCCTGCTTGGCGCGCAGGCATGCAAGCTGTTGAACCTAGTTCAGAGAGTTCACTCTCTCTCTCCTGATGACACGTCTGCCTTTCAGGACACTGACTTCAGGGCGCAGCTCGACGCCATTATCAACCAGCACCACAACGTCTTCGAGGGCATGGGCACGCTCCCATACACCTACAAGATCTTATTGAAACAGAATACTACGCCTGTGGTGCACGCACCTCGCAGGTCCCAGCACCCTTAAGGACCGCCTCAAGCAGCAGCTGCAGGACCTCCAGAACCAAGGAGTGATTTCCAAAGTCACGGAACCAACCGACTGGGTCAGTTCCATGGTATGTGCAAAAAAGCCTTCCGGCGAATTGAGAATTTGCATTGATCCCAAGGATCTAAATCGCAATATCATGAGGGAGCATTATCCAATTCCCAAGCGCGAAGAGCTCACATGTGAGATGGCTCGCACCAAGCTCTTCACCAAACTCGACGCCTCAAAAGGATTCTGGCAAATCCAGCTCGACAAATCCAGCAGGAAACTTTGCACATTTAATACCCCCTTTGGCAGATATTGTTACAACAGGATGCCGTTCGGGATCATATCTGCTTCAGAAGTGTTCCATAGGATTATGGAACAAATGATGGAAGGCATTGAAGGTGTTCGCGTCTATGTCGACGACATAATCATTTGGTCCACCACCCCGCAGAAGCATGTTAGTCGCCTCCAGCGCGTATTCAAACATATACGTGAACAGGGCCTCCACCTCAACAGGGCCAAATGCTCTTTTGGTCAGACGGATCTCAAGTTCCTCGGGGACCACATCTCCCAGTTGGGTGTGCAGCCGGATGGGGATAAGGTCGCTGCTATCACAGCTATGAAAACACCAGAGCACAAGAAGGCGGTCCTCCGATTTCTGGGCATTTTTTAGGGAAGTTCATCCCTAACCTCGCCTCTCATACCACGGCTCTCAGGAACCTGGTCAGGAAGACGACAGACTTCCAATGGCTCCCTGCCCACGAGCGCGAATGGAGAGAACTCAAAACAAAACTCACCACGGCCCCGGTCTTAGCTTTCTTTGATCCAGCAAAGGAGACCAAAATTTGACCGATGCCAGCCAATCCGGCTTTGGGGCAGTGCTCCTTCAATGTGATGAGGCCTCATCATGGGCACCCGTTGCATATGCGTCACGCGCCATGGCCCCCACGGAGCAGCGCTACGCGCAGATAGAAAAGGAGTGCCTGGGCCTTCTGACCGGTGTGGTTAAGTTTCACGATTATGTCTACGGACTTCCTCAATTCACCATCGAGACCGACCATCGCCCACTGGTCAATATAATACAGAAAGACTTGAACGACATGACGCCTCGCCTCCAGCGTATTCTTCTCAAGCTCCGGCGATATGACTTCCAGCTGGTATACACCCCAGGCAAAGACCTCATCATTGCTGACGCTCTCTCCAGGGCAGTCAACACTTCGTGTGACCCAGCGAGATTCGTCTGCCAGGTTGACGCCCATGTGGCATTCGCGGCCTCCAATCTACCTGCCAAGGATGAACGCCTCGTCCTAATTTGCCGCGAGACGGCGGCTGACTCTTTGCTACAGCATGTCATGCGCCACCTAACAGACAGGTGGCTAAGGGCCAATGCCCTCAGTTCTATAATGTCAGAGATGATCTGGCGGTAGTAGACGGGGTTCTTCTGAAACTGGACCACATTGTCATCCCCCATAGCATGCGCCAGCTCGTCCTGGAACAACTACACGAGGGCTACCTTGGCGTGGAAAAGTGCCGCCGACAGGCCCGAGAGGCTGTGTACTGTCCCAGCATTAATGAGGACATAGCCAACACAGTGCTCAACTGCCCCACTTGTCAGCGCTTCCAGCCGGCCCAACCACGTGAGACCCTGCAGTCCCATGAGTTGGTCACGTCACCATGGACCAAGGTGGGCATCGACCTGCTCCACGCGCCGGGTACAGACTATGTCCTGATCGTGGACTATTTTTTGAATTACACGGAGGTGATACGGTTGCACGATACCACCTCGTCTGCAGTCATTCGTGCCTGTAAGGAAACCTATGCTCGACATGGCATCCCGCTCACGGTTATGTCAGACAATGGCCCCTGCTTCACCAGCCAGGAATGGTCCAACTTTGCCAGGCGGTACAATTTTACCCAGGTGACATCCAGTCCCCTGTACCCCCAATCCAACGGCAAAGCGGAGAAGGGAGTACATATAGTCAAACGGCTCCTCTGCAAGGCTGCCAATGCTGGGTCCGATTTCTACTTTGCCTTGCTGGCCTATCGCTCCGCCCCGCTGTCCACTGGCCTGTCGCCAGCCCAGTTACTAATGGGTCGCTCCCTGAGGACGACGGTGCCGTCCATTCATGTCCCAGACCTCGACCACGTTCCGGTCCTTCGCCGGATGCAGCTGTCTCGTGCACAGCACAAGGCGGCTCATGACTCCCGTGCAGCTGATCTCCCTGCTCTGGCTCCAGTTGACAACGTCCGCATCCATCTTCCGGATGGTGGCTGGTCTGCAACCGCTGTTGTCCTTCGGCAGGTGGCCCCCCGCTTGTTCCTGGTTCGTCTACCGGATGGCTCTATTCTGCGCCGCAATCGATGCGCCCTTCGTCTTGTTCCACGCTCGCCACATGATCCTCGAGTGTCACCTCGCCCTCCTGCTGACCCTGTCATGGACTATGCTGAGCTCCCTGTCACTCAGCCTCCCCCTGACTCTGACGCAGTCCAGCCCGGTCCTGAACCGGCGGCTCTCGACCCATCCTTGAGGCGGTGAGACTTAATTTATGAACTTTGCAGACTTATAGACTTTCTGAATTGTTTTGTTGCTTTGTTTGATCGTTTACCTGGTTTGTATAATGTTCATCTTGTTGCATACTGCTTCTCTGCACCAGGCACCTTCCCATGTAAATAGCTTAGTTCTCATGTACGTAGTCTGTAAATATGTCTTCGCACCCCACACGTAGTTAGGAACATTCGCACCATAAACTATTTATTGCCACACATATACATTCTTTTATAAAAGGGGGATGTCATAATATACACCAGTATATCATGGTGCAGATACACACACACTGATGGACACACAGCGGGACCAATTAATACACACACCGCAGCCAATCACCACTTAGAGCACATGAACTATAAAGACAGGGGGCATCAGAGTTCCCGCTCATTCGAGCTGCAGCCTCCTAGTAGGACAGAGCTCACAGCCTGCAGCACAGATCTTCACCATGTGCTGAGTGCATAGACTGGTTAGGACAAGGCATAGGTCTTTAGTTCAATCTAATATCGTGTTAACCCACAGTGAAAGTATGTTCAACAGTTTCTGGCTTAATAAAATAGTGTTGCGCTATTTTAAGTGTTGGTGGCCTGTATGTGTTCCACGGATCTAGAGCACCCAACACATCAGGGAGGTTATGCTTCAGTTGTACAGGATGCTGATGAGACCACACCTGGAGTGCTGTGCACAGAATTGGTCTCCTTATTTAAGGAAGGATGTAGGTACATTAGGAGCAGTTCAGAGATGGTTTACTAAACGAATGCTAGGAATGGGTGGGTTGTCTTATGAGGAAAGATTGGACCGGCTGGACTTAAATCTGCTGGAGTTTAGAAGAGTAAGAGACAGCTTGATTGAAACATAGAAGATGCAGAGGGATCTTAACGAGATGGAGGTGGAAAGGATGTTTCCTCTTGTGAGAGAATCGAGAAGTAGGAGTCACTGTTTTAAAATCAGGGGTCAGCCATTTACGACAGAGATGAGGGTCGGAATTCTCCAGCCGTTCGCTGGTGGCGGAATTTTCTCTTCCCGGGAGGAGTCGGACCAGGAAGGGGGATGGCCGGACTGGAAGATGGGGTCAGACCTAGAAGGGGGGTGGTGTGGGGGGTCGGACTGGAGGAGGCGTTGGGTCATGTTTCACTGGAGGTGGTGAGTCGGACCGGGAGCGGGGGGTTGAAGGAGGTCGAACCAGAGGAGGGGATTGGACCGGGAGGTCATCCCAGAGTGGGGTGGTCAGGTCCGAGAAGGGAGTGGTCAGACTGGGGTGCGGGATGCCGGACTGGGAAAGGGTCTGGTTGGACAAGGTGGGGACGAACTAGAAGTAGGGAAGGTCAGACTGGAGAGCGGTTCAGACCGGGGTGGTGGGGGAGGGGGGCGTCAGTCCGGGTTTGGGGGGGGGGGTATCAGTCGTGGAGGGGGCTTCAGACCAGGAGGTAAGTGTCCAACAAGGAGGGGAGGTCAGAGGTCAGACCAGGGGGAAGAGGGTTTGGCTGGGATAGAGAGCGGTGCCGGGCCAGATGTGTGTGTGTGGGGTGGGGGGGAGTTTGTGGGGGATTGACTGGAGAGTCATGTGTGTGCGGAGTGTCCTGTGCAAGGCTGGGACTGGGTGTTTATATGGTTATTCTGGAGTTAGAAGTGGTTTTTCTTCCTCCACCTCCTTCGGAGTAACTGTCAGGCTAAAACTGGCAGAACCACCCGAAGTTAGTGATTTAAATCGCTTCTGTCGAATGGTTCCCGGCCCAGTGCAATTGTTCAGTGGAAGTTAGCACTTCCGTGCAATTGGCGAGTAAACAATTATGTGGGCAATTCCTAGAGGGATCTCCAGTACATCATTGGGGTATCCCCTAAATGCAACACTGAGGAACCAGGAAGTTAAGTCACAGCACGGAAAGAGTCTCTTCAGTCCATTGTGTCTGTGACAGACATCAAGCACCTATCTAGATCTTGGGGTTCATGTCCACAGATCTCTGAAGGTTGCCACTCAAGTGGATAGAGCTGTGAAGAAGGCTTATAGTGTGTTAGCGTTTATTAACAGGGGGCTTGAGTTTAAGAACTGCGGGGTTATGCTGCAACTATACATGACCCTGGTGAGACCACATTTGGAGTATTGTGTGCAGTTCCGGTCACCTCATTATAGGAAGGATGTGGAAGCATTGGAAAGGGTGCAAAGGAGATTTACCAGGATGCTGCCTGGTTTGCAGGATAGGTCTTATGAGGACAGGTTGAGGGAGCTAGGGCTTTTCTCTTTGGAGCAGAGGAGGATGAGAGGCGACTTAATAGAGGTTTATAAGATAATAAGGGGGATAGAGTGGACGTTCAGAGACTATTTCCTCGGATGGATGTAGCTGTTACAAGGGGGCATAACTATAAGATTCGGGGTGGGAGATATAGGAGGGATGTCCGAGGTAGGTTCTTTACTCAGAGAGTGGTTAGGGTGTGGAATAGACTGCCGTGATAGTGGAGTCGGACACTTTAGGAACTTTCAAGCGGTTATTGGATAGGCACATGGAGCACACCAGAATGACAGGGAGTGGGATAGCTTGATCTTGGTTTCGGACAATGCTCGGCACAACATTGAGGGCCGAAGGGCCTGTTCCGTGCTGTACCGTTCTATGTTCTATCTATTCTAATCCCATTTTCCACCACTTGTTCTGTAGCCTTGTATGCTATGTTGTTTCAAGTGCTCATCTAAATGCTTCTTAAATGTTTTTTTTAAATTTAGAGTAACCAATTCTTTTTTTTCCAATTAAGGGGCAATCTATTGTGGCCAATCCACCTAACCTGAACATCTTTTTTCGGTTGTGGGGGGTGAGACCCACGCAGACACGGGGAGAATGTGCAAACTCCACACGGACAGAGACCCCGGGGCCAGGATTGAACCCGGGTCCTCGGCGCCGTGAGGCAGCAGAGCCAACCACTGCGCCACCGTGCCCACGCCCAATGCTTCTGACATGTTAAGAGAGTCTCTGCCTCTTCCACCCTTTCAGACAGCGAGTTCTAGATTCCCACCACCCTCGTGGTCAAATTTCCTGTCCATTACCTTAAATTTATGCTCCCTGGTTATTTACCCCTCCGCTCCGGGGTAAAGTTCCCTACCTACCTGTTTCCCTCATAATCAAGGAACATGTTCACACCAAACCAGCCCCACCACAATTACCCTGGTCAGTGATGGAATAAATTGACCTATAATCTTTCAGTCAATCTGAATATTTCCTGCTCTGCAGTCTGCCACTTTCCTTTCCACTCAGGTTTCTTGTTTCTTGTTGCTGTAAGTATAACTGCATCAATAAATCTTTCCAGTGTCCACCCAAACTCTGTTATTGTGCAGTGTTTAGAACTTGTGAAATATTTCACAACTCTCTCCCGGCCGCTCATTTCTTTAACTGACAGCCTTCCAGCGTGTTTCTGTCTCATAGCTGCTCCCTCCCCCCTCTGATTGTCTTTACTCACCCCCCCCCCCCCCCCGCCCCCCCAACTCTCTAAATCCTCCGTCTTTTCGTTTTAACCCTTGAGTTTCCATTCCGCTCTGCACCTTTAGATAAACAGTTGGAACAAGATGGCCTTGAGACCTGGAGACAAAGTAAACAACCCGTGTTGTTTACTCCAGGAACCTCCTCCCTGCTCAGTCTAATCCCAGGAACGGCAAGGCAGCAAGTCCGAGGCCACATCTCTGTGTTCTAGGCATCAAATAGAAAGGGAGTGTGCACATTGAGGAGACCTTTGCAATATCTCTTCAATCTTTGGAAAATCTCCCAATTGTTCTCTATTGATAATACATTAGCCGCACCTAAACACATCCTTCCAGCCGCTGTTTGCAAACAGGAAGCGTGCGAAGAAGCAAATAGAAACAGTTACAGACACGTTGTAATGGTATGTCCAAACTCTAATCAAAGTGCAAAGTTAAATTACTTCGGGAGCAAAGGAAGGTGGTTACGGATCAGTTCTCCCCAGAAGCTCGGAGCACAGTATTTAGCACTGGTGGTTTAAAGAGGCAGCGCGGTTGTTTCAGGGCAGTGTGTGTAGTCATGTTTATAAAGGAGTCTATTTACCGCCTTACGGTGGATGGTGTGTCTGGAATGCAGCGAAGCAAATATAAACATCACCCATGCCAGGGTGTCCTCACACGCACACACAGAAAGAGGAAATAAAGTTGGCAATTTACGAATCGGCTTGCGGGCCAGCAGCCTTCAAAAGTGCTGAGTGTAAGGAGAGTAATCTCTCCCGCACATCGCTGTGTTGTGGTGCGGATGGATGAACATGAAGCGTGAGAAAGCCTGGATGCTGACATTTGTCTGGTCTTGGTGACTAAACTCTGGGCAGAGATGTGAAGGAACATCTGTGGATCCAGGAGTTTTGTTATTTTTAAAGCACAGAAGGAGGCCATGCTGCCCATCGTCCGCACTGGCTGCCAAAAGAGCTACCCAGCTAGTCCCATTCTCCAGCCCTCTAAATTAACCACTTTCAAATATATATCCAGCTCTCTTTTGAAACCTCCTCCGGAATCCGCTTCCATCATTCTCCCAGGCAGCGCATTCCAAACTCCAAACAACTCTCTGAGTAAAGAAGTTTTCTCCTCATCTCACTCCTTGCTGTCTTGCTGACCATCTTGAAAGTGTGACCCCCTAGTCACTGACATACCAACTGGTGGAAACGGAACGTCCTTCTTTACCCTGTCAAAATTGTTCAGAAGTTTGAACACCTCAATAAGGTCACCTCTTAATCTTCTCTGCTCCAAGGAGAACAAGCCCATCTTTCCTTGAATCTAAAATCCTTCATTCCTGGTATCATTCGTAAATCTTGTAAAGTTGCAGACAGGGGCTGTTTTAGCACAGTGAGCTAAATAGCTGGCTTGCAATGCAGAACAGTGCCTCCCCAACAGGTGCCGGAATGTGCCGACTAGGGGCTTTCCACAGTAGCTTCATTGAAGCCGACTTGTGACGCTAAGCGATAATTATACCTACCCATTCCTCCCTTTCTCTCTCTTTCCTCACCTCCCACCCCCACATCCTTTTCTTGGATGTTTCCAAGGAGAAGGAGGGATATGGGGAGCAAACGATTGTCAGCCAGCCTGCGTAATCACCTTCTTCCTTGTCTGGGGTAAACTTCTTCAATTTCCCTCTTAGCAGCTGCGTGGATTTCAGTGCTGGAAACTGAAGTGGACTAGGAACTAACAACAAACATGCTACACTGACACAACAGAACATTTAGCGCTGAAGGAGAATCATAATGGACTAGAAACAGACTATGTCTCTCTCTCCACAGATGCTGCAGATCTGCTGGGTTTATCCAGCATTTTCTGATTTTATTCTCCAACCTTCCGGGAGTTCATTAATGAACTCCACATAAAAAATAACTCAATTTCATTGTCAATAAACTGTGCATCTATTTACCCCAACTGGACCGCCTCAGCTTCACACGTGTATAGGTTTGAAAGCTTCTCTATTCTCACACGTGCATATATTTCAAATGTTTTCTTACCACGTTTGAGAGCGGAGATGGCGGGAAGCAGCGCGACCCACAACGCAAGCTGAACCTTCCAGCCCATTCCCGGGTGAATTCGGCTCCGCAATCCCGCTCCGGCTCAAGTTCGAACCGTAAGTGATGCCGGGCGAGATGTAAGCAGCTCCCTGGGAGAGAGAAACTGCAGAGAAACCCAGGGGCAGGGTCGGGGAGGTGAGAGTGCCTGAGTTATTCTCACTTCTCCAGGCTCGAGTGCAAAGCTCCGAGTGCTGCTTTGCTCTGTGTGTGTGTGTGGGGGGGCGGACTGCCTCTTTGACACAATTCCTGATTGGCACTGCCTCTTCTCACCCCCACCGCCTCCTCTCACCCCCACCAGACTTTGATTTCATAACTCCGCTATTTCCGGAGAGGATTTAAAGGAATGGCACCGCCCTCCCTCACATGCCTCCTACTCCCCTCCCCCCCTTGAAAACAAAACTACTTTTCCCAGCTAGCAACACACCAGTTACCAACCCAAATTAAAGTCTAAGAAATCCTTCAACCATGCCACTGGTGATGTGGAGTCAGGGTAAGTTTCTGATTGTGTCCGTGTGGAGTGGATAGAAGGGCATCCTGAAGGAATTCCGTTGTATTTCCATGAATCCTGACAGTATAAATTGCAGACATGGATAAAGCTCTTTTTGTGTCCCTCCAGACCCCTTTAACCGCCCCCCCTCCCCAAAGGTGGTCACAGCTGATATTGGACAGCCTGTACTTCAGCGAGGATCAAACCCGGGAAGAATCGGCTGCACTTTTGATATCCCGGGTCCTTCCCTGAAGGGGGGACACCAGGGGCGAAATTCTCCGTTATCGGCGGAAAGTCCGCCGATCGGCGCAAAAAACGGCGCAAATCCGACTTGCGTCACGTCGGAAAAATGGGTCGATAGTCTCCGGCCCGAAATGGGCTAGCAGCGACGTAACGGGATCCGCGCTTGCGCAGTGGTTCACGCCGTGCAGCGTCATACACGCCGCACGGCGTGACGGCTCATAAGGCCACGCTGCTCCCCCCCACCCGACCGCAACACCCGACTGGATGGCTGGCCGTCGCTCAGCCCCGAGGTTCGAGTCACGCGATGTGGAGGCGCTCCTGGACGCGGTGGAGCAGAGGAGGGATGCCCTGTATCCCGGGCACGGCCGCAGAGTTGCCCCACGCCACAGCCGGTGTCTGTGGAGGGAAGTGGCAGAGGCCGTCACCGCTGTGGCCCTGACACCACGGACAGGCACCCAGTGCCACAAGAAGGTGAACGACCTCGTCAGAGCAGGCAGGGTGAGCCTCCCCATATCCCCCCTCCCCCATATCCCCCCTCCCCCATATCCCCCCCTCCCCCATATCCCCCCTCCCCCATATCCCCCCCATTTCCCCCCCTCCCCCATATCCCCCCTCCCCCATATCCCCCCTCCCCCATATCCCCCCTCCCCATAATCCCCCCTCCCCCATATCCCCCCTCCCCCATATCCCCCCTCCCCCATATCCCCCATATTCCCCCTCCCCCATATCCCCCCTCCCCCATATCCCCCCTCCCCCATATCCCCCCTCCCCCATATCCCCCCTCCCCTCCCCCATATCCCCCCTCCCCCATATCCCCTTTCCCCCATATCCCCCCTCCCCCATATCCCCCATATCCCCAAGTGAATCCAGCCCTAACCTTAACCTCTGCAATGCACGCGCAACCGATGGCGTGCATTCATATACCTGCCTAACAGTGTTGCCTTTTACCCCTGCCACCACCACCCCCCCCCCCCCCACAGGAGAAGCGCGCACACAACAATAGGGAGTATGTGAGGACTGGAGGAGGGCCCGCTGATGAGAGGCCACTGACCGTACACGAGGAAAGGGCCCTGGAACTGGCTGGCGGACCTGAAGACCGGGAGGTTGCTGATGCAGAGGTTGGGGGCGTACTAGCGAGTGAGCCACCGACAGCCCGTCCCCATATCGCCCCTCCCCTATATCCCCCTCCCCCGTATCACCTGATCACTGCCTGATGTCTAACCATGCATGCTTCATTGTGTATCGCAGGACCAAACGTCCAGGCACCCATCCCCGCAGATGCAGACCGCCCGCAGGATGCCCCTCGGAGACCACAGGAGACGGAGAGACCCGGACCCTCCAGCATGCGACACCCGCAGGATGCCCCTCGGAGACCACGGGAGACGGAGAGACCCGCACCCTCCAGCATGCGATGCCCGCAGGATGCCCCTCGGAGACCACAGGAGACGGAGAGACCCGCACCCTCCAGCATGCGACGCCCGCAGGATGCCCCTCGGAGACCACGGGAGACAGAGAGACCCGCACCCTCCAGCATGCGACGCCCGCAGGATGCCCCTCGCACACCACGGGAGACGGAGAGACCTGGAGCAACAGGGAGACGACACCCCTGTCACGTGCGGGAGCGACCACCCAGCGATGAGGGGGGCAGCCACAGGCCCCCGTCACATCCGAGCCAGGACACCACTACCCAGGACACCACTACCCAGGACACCACTACCCAGGACACCACTACCCAGGACACCCCTACCCGGGACAGCACTACCCAGGACACCCCTACCCGGGACACCACTACCCAGGAAGACGAAATACCGGACAGTGAGTCAGAGTGGATGGGTGGAGACGAACCCCCACCCCAAAATGCCATGGACTCAGAGTGGGACGAAGAGCACGACACAACGCCACTGCTGTCACCAACACCCTCCACCATCGCAGAAACACTCACCACGGTTGGGCACTTGAGTGATGAGGCGTCTGGTACACTCACTGGTGCGCACAACACAGCCGTCCCGGTACAGCAGGTGGAGGTAGGAGCAGCAGAGGGACCGGGCGGTCGGAGGGCAGCCCAGCCCAAGCGAACATCTGCCGCCCAGATGGATCCCGGGTTCCTGCAGTTACCACACCCACACATAGATCCGATGCAACCACCGACCCGGAGACGAGCGAAGAGGGTGACGGGCGGCTTGCGGCGGCTGCGGTCGCAGGTGGAGGAGTCCACCTGGAGCTGGGAGTGATGCCGGTCATGCGTGCCACCCAGGCTGACACCGCACGGGTGGCGTCCGCGGTGGAGGCAATGGGTGCGACGGTGTCAGACATGGGGAACGGTTTGCGAGGCCTGGGGCCTTCTGTGCAGGCGGCGTCTGTGGCCCAGGAAATGGCTGCCCTCTCACAGGAGGCCATGAGCCAGTGCCAGCGCCAGACGGCAGAGGCGCTCAACGCCATAGCCCAGTCTCTGCAGGCCATGGCCCAGTCTCAGCAGGCCATGGCCCAGTCTCAGCAGGCCATGGCCCAGTCTCTGCAGGCCATCGCTGAGGGCATCGGCGCCAGTGGCCATGTGCGAGCCGGAGTCGCACTGTCACAGACAGGGTTTGCCAACCCCCTGGGCTCCATGGCTGCAAACCTGCAGACCCCTGTCGATACCAGCACGGCAGGACAGGCTGGCAGCTCGCCATCCCAGTCGCCCGGGCCGCAGCCTGGCCCATCTAGGCCAGGACGCCCCAGGAAACGGCCGCCAAAGGGATCCAGTGTCAGAGGGCAGGAATCACAGGAGTCCATCTCCAGTTCTGCTGTACCGTCTGGGGAACCATGTAGACGTAGTCAAAGGGCCCGTAAGGCCAAACAATTAGACACTGAGTAAGTTGGCACGGGTGCAGGGCACAGATGAGTTTTAGGGGCTAGGGCACGTGCATGAACTCCTTTGGTTATTAAAGTCAATGTTACACCTACAGAAGCTGCCTTTGTGCTCTGTCCAAAGTGTGCGGGGGTGTCATGTACGTTGAGCGCAAGTGTGTGTGTGAGGGGTGGTCTTACCTCAGCCCCAGGTGAGTCTGCCCCCTTCCCCCTGGGCCGCCATCAACATCCCCCGGGCAGAGGACGGGACCGTGCGCTGCAGTGTCACAGTTGCATGCAGGGATGGTCCGGGTGGATGGTGGTACAGTGGCCATGGGTCAGACATAGTCCAACGATGTAGAGCCAGGAGCTCATCGCAGGGCGGGTTGTCATCATCCTCCATGGCCTGCGATAGACACGCGTCCACCCGCAACTGTGTGAGCCCGGCCCGTTGTGCCGCAGGTGGATCGGCAATGGGGGGGGGGGGTGCATGCGGGTGGGGTGGGTGGGGTTGGGGAGGGGGGTGAGGGTGCTGGGTGGGTGGATGGGTGGGGGGTGTGGGTGGTCGGCTGTTGCCATGGTGTGTGGTCTGTGGCCAGACTACCCGATTCCCACGCCCATCTAGTCAGTGAAGCGGGCGTCGATCAGTCTGTCCCGTGCCCGCTGGGCCAGCCGGTAACGGTGGACAGCCACCCGCCTGTGTCTACCCCGTCTGCCCTGACCATTGCCCCCATTCCCCTCATCTGGGGAGGACTGGGCCTCTTCCTGCTGCTCCTCCACTCCGCCCTCCTCTGCCTGCGGCACATCACCCCTCTGCTGGGCTATGTTGTGCAGGACGCAGCACACCACAATGATGCGGCCGACCCTATCTGACCGATACTGGAGGGCGCCCCCAGAGAGGTCCAGGCACCTGAAACACATCTTCAGCACGCCAAAGCACCTCTTGATCACTCCCCTTGTCGCTACATGGGCATCATTGTAGCGGTTCTCTGCCTCATTGCGTGGCCTCCGTATAGGCGTCATCAGCCACGATGGCAATGGGTAGCCCCTGTCGCCCAGCAACCAGCCCCTCAGCCGGGGATGGCGTCCCTCGTACATGCCGGGGATGGATGACCACGACAACACGAATGAGTCGTGTACACTGCCTGGGTGACGGGCGCAGACGTGCAGGATCATCATGCGGTGGTCGCAGACCACCTGTACGTTCATCGAATAGGTCCCCTTCCTATTAGTGAACATGGCCCTTTTATCTGCAGGTGGCCGCACGGCGACGTGCATCCCATCGATCGCGCCCTGGACCATGGGGAACCCGGCAACGGCAGAGAAGCCCACGGCCCGGGCATCTTGGCTGGCCCGGTCCATGGGGAAGCGGATGTAGCGGTGCGCCATGGCATATAGGGCATCTGTCACTGCCCGGATGCACCGATGCACCGATGTCTGCGATATGCCGGACAGGTCCCCACTCAGTGCCTGGAATGACCCCGTTGCATAAAAGTTCAGGGCCACCGTAACCTTGACGGACACGGGGAGAGGGTGTCCCCCGCCAGTGCCACGCGGTGACAGGTGTGCCAGCATGTGGCAGATGTGTGCCACGGTTTCCCGGCTCATCCGGAGTCTCCTCCTGCATTCCCGGTCCGTGAGGTCCTGGTATGACTGCCGGGGCCGGTACACACGGGGCGCCCTCGGGTGCCTCCGTTGCCGTGGGGCCGCGACGTCCTCCTCCCCCTCCTCGTCCTGTCGGTCAGGTGTCCCTCCAGCCTGGGCGGCTGCCGCCTGCCCCTCTGCAGCAGCCTGCGCCGCCTCTCTGGCACGCTCCTCCTCCTCCTCCTCCTCCTCATCCAGGGCAACATAGACATGAGCGGCTGCCACCACGGCGGCCAACATCGCTGGATGATCTGAAAACATGACAGCCTGGTGGGGGGGAGGGGAACAACGACATGTCATCATTGCCCATATCCCCTCCTCCCCCCAGCCAGGTGGCATGGACCGCATGGGTCCAACTGTTGGAGGCTGGCACCTGGCCAGGTGGACCAACTCACTTGCCCTCCCATCCCCCTCCTCGGCACGGACCCCCCCCAACCTCCACCCCAGCACGGACCCCCCCCAACCTCCACCCCAGCACGGACCCCCCCCCAACCTCCACCCCGGCATGGCACGGACCCCCCCCCCCAAACTCCACCCCAGCACGGACCCCCCCCCAACCTCCACCCCAGCACGGACCCCCCCCCAACCTCCACCCCGGCACGGCACGGACCCCCCCCCCCAACCTCCACCCCAGCACGGACCCCCCCCAACCTCCACCCTGGCACGGCACGGACCCCCCCCCCAGCCTCCACCCCGGCACGGACCCCCCCCCCAACCTCCACCCCAGCACGGACCCCCCCCCAACCTCCACCCCAGCACGGACCCCCCCCCAACCTCCACCCCAGCACGGAACCCCCCCAACCTCCACCCCAGCACGGATCCCCTCCCAACCTCCACCCCAGCACGACCCTCTGGGGGGGCGGAGAATGACGCCCCAGGAAACTGGGAATTCTCGGAACCTGAGTTTCATTTTGTACACTGCCAGCCACCCAGGTCCATTATATGAAACCTATTGAAAGGAGAACCATGGTTTAGCCTTACGGATTTGTCCTTATTGAAATTGTTAACTTTGCTAACAAAGGATGTGATTGCACTAGAAAGTGTGCAGAGGAGATTTACCAGGATGTTGCCTGTGCTGGTGCTTTTCAGCTACGAAGAGAGGCTGGTTAGGCTGGGATTGTTTTCCTTAGAGCAGAGAAGGCTGGGGGAGGGGGCGGGGGCTGATTGAGGTATACAAAATTGTGAGGGGCATAGATAGCGTAGATCGGAAGGAACTTCCTCCCTTGGTGGAGGGGTCAATAACCAGGGAGGCATAGATTTAAGGTAAGGGGGTAGGAGATTTAGAGGGGATTTGAGGGAAAACTATTTACCCAGTGGGGGTGGGAATCCAGTACTCTGCCTGAAAGCATGGTAGAGGTGGATTCTTCAATATTTTATGAAGCATTTAGTTGCGCTCTTGAAACATAGAATAGTAGAACATGGAATCCCTGCAGTGTAGAAGGAGCCATGCGGCCCATCAAGTCTGCACCGACTCTCTGAAAGAGCACCCTGCATGGGCCCACTCCCCCACCCTATCCCCATAATCCCACCTAACCAGCACATCTTTGGATTCAAGGCTCCGGGCTAAGTGCTGCAAGATGGGATTAGGATAGATAGGTGCTTGATGGCCGGTGCAGACACATTGGACCAAAGGGCCTCTTTCTGTGCTGTAAAACTCTATGCCAACCCACCATAACTCTCCCAACAAAGCACGGAGCTCCCAGCTTCTACCTGCATTCCTGGTTAATAAGTGTTAGTTTGAGCTCTTTGACAGTGTTGTCCAGGCTCAAAACGTTAGCTCCCTTTTCTCTCCACAGATGCTGTCAGACCTGCTGAGATTGCCCAGTGTGTTCTGTTTTCATTTCAGATTGCAGAATCCGCAGTAATTTGCTTTTATAATAGTGTTAGTGGTGAGCTGAGTTAGCTAATCAAAGCAGAAGGAGTCGTGCTGGTTCTGTTGGCATTTCAACATTCCTGGGTTACAGAAAGTAGCATTGGAGCATTAAGGGTGTTTTGTTATGCTCTTGACGTAGCATAAGCTGCTTCCTTGGTGTGTACTCTGACAAAGGAATGTTCAGACTTGGAGATAGCTTTAACACGTTTATTACACTAGTAACAATTCTCCTACTTGAATTCGACGCTACTGTTAATCCCGATATAGCTACTCAGACTGATGAACCAGTCTGCTACAATCCACGTGGTGGGAGTGATGTTCAATCAACCCTGTGTCTGTACTCACTGAGTGTCACCACTGGAAAGAGACTGAGCATGTGTGATGTGTCCTTTTATATGGGTTGGTGTAATGCCCTCCTGTGGTAGTGTCACCTCTGTGTGTATCGTGACTGCCTATTGGTCGTGTCCTATCTTACTGACCTATTGGTTGACTGTCTGTGTGTCATGTCTCTGGTGTTCCCTTTAGTGTCTAGCTAGGTGTAGCTTTGGGCAGCACGGTAGCATCGTGGATAGCACAATTGCTTCACAGCTCCCGGGTCCCAGGTTCGATTCCGGCTTGGGTCACTGTCTGTGCGGAGTCTGCACATCCTCCCCGTGTGTGCATGGGTTTCCTCCGGGTGCTCCGGTTTCCTCCCACAGTCCAAAGATGTGCAGGTTAGGTGGATTGGCCATGCTAAATTGCCCTTAGTGACCAAAATTGTCCTTAGTGTTGGGTGGGGTTACTGGGTTATGGGGATAGGGTGGAGGTGTTGACCTTGGGTAGGGTGCTCTTTCCAAGAGCCGGTGCAGACTCGATGGGCCGAATGGCCTCCTTCTGCACTGTAAATTCTATGTGTAGTGCATATACATTAACCCTTTGTGTACTTACAGTGATGTATATCACCACATCTCCCTTTTTTCGTGTTACATATTTTCTGTACAGTGTTAAAGAAAATTGAACAAACTAGGTAGATGAGTGATACTTTGTACAAGTTTTGATAACAGTGATCATTAAACAATAAGTCCAAATCATTTGCATGAGTCCAAAGTTCATTAATTATTATGGCCGAGTGGCTTTCTTGTTTGGTTGGTGAGTTGGTAATGTTGATGGTGGCATTGCATTGTAAACACCATCAGTGTCCCTGTGCTGAAGGAACCAAGAAGTGGTCAACTCACTTTGTTGTCTGATTTGGTCTCTTTTTTTCTTTCGATGCTTGTGGTGGTAATTCTTGATGGCATCTGTCCTGAAATCCAGGTTGCCTGTTGGTAGTGCAGCAAACGTGAATTGGTAAAATGCATCGTCCTGCCATGGCATGTCATTGTACTGAGCTGAGCAGTAACAGTGTCCCTCATTTGCAGAGTTGTACCATGTCGTACCAGTCGTAGTTCCATTGGTGTTGTTTTTGTCGTGCTTGTTGTCGATGTTGGTGCCTTTGATACGCTTCTTGCTATCGTCTTTGATGTTGCTGTTGTGTTTGTTGGTTTTGTTGTCGTGTTTGTTGCGCTCAAGGACCACACTCTGTGGATAATACGAGTCCTTCACACAGTTACTCGTGTCAGCGTGCTTTGTGGCATCTGCTGTTTCCTTGAGGGTGCCGTCACTGAGTTTGCGGCGCTCCCCGTCTGGAGTCATGTCCGGCTTACTTGAATCAGCTTTGGTTTGTCGATGCTCCCCGTCTGGAGTCTGGTCTGTTTCACCGGAGTCAGTTTTGGCTTGTCGATGCTCCCCATCTGGAACAGTGATGTATATCACCACAAAGGGGAGGCAGTGGCAGAGTGGTATTGTCACTGGACTAGTAATCCAGAGACCCAGAGTAATGCTCTGGGGACATGGATTCAAATCCCGCCAGGGCAGATGGTGCAATTTGAATTCAATAAAAAAAATCTGGAATTAAATGTCTAATGGTGACCATGAAACGTGTCAATTATTGTAAAAACCCATCTTTGGATAGGAGTCAGTTAACGCCCCATCAAGGAATCATCAGTAGCATCAGTTTAAGAGTAAGCAAGCAACATGCTTTCATCCCCTGAGGTGTTAAGCAGGCCAAAGCTTTGCGAACTTCACTGTGGTAATGAATGTTGGGATAATAATGGGACGGAATTGGAATTAGCCATCCCCGTTTTCATGTGAGCGCAGTACCAGCAGAATGAATGGCATCATGGCGGATTTCCCTTCCATGGTGCCATATTATAGTCAATATGACTATAAGAGTCAGTAAAATCTCTCCAAGTTGATATAGTTCTGAGAATTTACTCCTCTGTTCCTATGAGCCAGTTGGACCATTTATCGCCATTCTGAGGAATTGATAAGTTCCTCCCAGTTAATAAGGTCAATGGCCCCAACATTCAATATACATTATATAATACTAACAACTAGCATGTGGCTAGCACAGTGCTAATATTGGAGGTACAGTCTGTCACTTTGATGAAGGCTCATCATTGACCCAAAAATATGAACTCTGTTTCTCTTCACAGATGTTGCTTGACCTTCTGAGTATTTGCAGCATTTCCTGAGATTACACAACATGTCACTTTGTCCCTCGTGACCTGATAATCAACAGGACACAAATTAACAAATGTTGACTGAGCAGAAGACTGTGAAATTTATCCCTGATGATATTCTGTCTGAATGCTGTCCATGGCGATTTCCGCCATGATTTCCCTTCCATGGTGCCATTCATTCTGCTGGAACTGTAATCTCACTGTAATCAAATGAAAACGGGGATGGCTAATTCCAATTCCATCCCATTATTATCCCAACATTCATCACCATAGTGAAGTTGGCAAAGCTATGGCCTGCTTAACACCTCAGGGGATGAAAGTGATGTGATTACACCAAATTAATATTCAGCAACATAATGGGTTTTGATTGGGAGCCATGCCCACTAGTTTCTAAGCTGGCAAAAATCCTTTGGGAAATACCCATCTATGAAAGAAATAACCATTGCCATTGCAGAAGTGACTGCAGCTCTTTCCCTTCCCCCTGATATCTGGAACTCCTGGACTGCCATAAAAAACCATGCCACACCTCCCAATGGTCCCGACAGAAGTAAAGAAAATCGTCACCCAATTCTTCTTCAAAAAATATTTTTATTGGTGTTTTGACATTTCATAGCGTACATTACAAAACATAGTATGCATTCCATTGCATACATTTCAAAATCAAAACAGATATCTACTCGAATTTCCAGAAACTGTAGTTATAGATATTTTACAGAGGATGTATCCTCTCGATACGCGGAGCTTGTCACACAGGGTGTGCTAGCTACGGTCATAAGATAATCGAGCAAGGTGCAGACAAAGGTAATTTACAAAGAAAATGCTGCAAGTGCTTGCTGGGCCAGACTGTGGCCCACGGTTTATCATAGAACCTACAGTGCAGAAGGAGGCCATTCAGCCCATTGAGTCTGCACCGGCCCTTGGAAAGAGCCCACTGAAGGCCACACCTCCACCCTATCCCCGTAACCCAATAACCCCACCTCACCTTTTTGGACACTAAGGGCAATTTAGCATGGCCAATCCACCTAACCTGTACATCTTTGGACTGTGGGAGGAAATCAAAACACCCGTAGGAAACCCACGCAGACACGGGGAGAACGTACAAACTCTGCACTGACAGTGACCCAAGCCGCGAATTGAACCTGGGACCCTGGAGCTGTGAAGCACCTGTGCTAACCATTGTGCTACCGTGTTGCCCCCTCAGTCGTGTGGGGCCAGTAGTTGGCTGAGCTTGCCTGAGAGGGATCTTTTATATAGATGTGGGGGGGGGGGTGCGGGGGGTCCTGTTCTGGTGCCCCCGGCAGTCGGCCATTACTGTATTAAGGCCTACCCCTCGCACGGGTAGCCTCCTGGCGCTTAGCCATGCTGGAGGGGGGCAAGTCCACTGCCTCCGTCCTTGCGGCTCTCTCCTCTTCCACCTGTTCTGCATTTCCCTTTGGTTCTTTTATTCCCCCCCTTCCCGCCCCCCCTTCTTTCTCTTCTCCTCCCCCATTCTATTGCTTATTTTGTGGCTTGTTTTGGGTCTACTCCTTCCCCCTCTTCCTCGCTCCCTCCGTACTGTGCTAGACGCTGGTTACAAACAGGTCCTTGAACAAGTTGGTGAGCAGCCTCCAGGTTTTGTGGAAACCTTCCTCCAATCCTCTGATGGCCTAGTTCCTTTTCATTAGCCTCAGAAACTCTGCCAGATCAGACAGCCAGTCTGCAACCTTGAGTGGTGCTTCTGAACTTCAGTCGAGCAGGAATCTCTGGCGGGCGGTCAGGGAGGTAAAGACCAGGGTGTCTGCCCCTCCCCCCATGAAAAGCTGTGACGGTTCTGATACCCCAAAGATTGCCAACAGGGGGCAAGGCTCCACCCTCACCCCCATAACCTTGGACATGGCCTCGAAGAAGGACGTCCAAATCCCGCGAGCCTGGGGCAAGACATGTGGGTGTGGTTGGCCATGCCTCCCTGGCACTGTTCACACTTATCCTCCACCTTGGGGAAGAACCCATTCATTCTCTTAGGTATTTCAAGATAAAGATAGATAGTTTTTTGAAGAATAAAGGAATAAAGGGTTATGGTGTTTGGGCGGGAAAGTGGAGCTGAGTCCACAAAAGATCAGCCACGATCTCACTGAATGGCAGAACAGGCTTGAAGGGCCAGCTGGCTTACTCCTGTTCCTAGTTCTTTTGACCTTATGTGTGCCCTGTGCACCACCATTAGGTGCAGCCCTGCGCAGGTTGTGGTGAATTTTGCCCTGTGCTGTGCTACGGAGTCCTTCTCCTATCTTCGTGCCTAGCTCTTCCTCCCATTTCTCCCTTTTATCCAGGGGTGAGCATGTCTCTTCCAATAGTTGTCCGTACATGTCTGCACAGTTCCTGGCTCCCAGCTTGCCTGCAGCCAGTAGTCTGTCCAGTAGTGAGTGTCCTGATATCTGGGGGAATATAGTTTTTCCCTTATGGAGGAAGATTTTGACTTGTGCTCTTTAAGTTTGTTCCCTTTCGGGAGCTGGAACTTGTCCGTTAGCTCCTCTAGGGTTGCTACTCTGTCTTCTATATACATGTTTCTAACTGTCAGAGTCCCTTCATTCTGACTCCACCTTTTGAAGGAGGCGTCCATTGTCATAGTGGTGAACTTGTGGTTTTTGCAGATGGAGGCCCTGGGGGGACATCTCAGTCAGACCGAATTGGTTTAACATTTAGTTCCACATTTGAAGTGTGACTGCTACCACTGGGCAATTTGAGTAACTGGCCGGGGGGGATGGGAGTGTTGTAGTAGCAGTGCCTGGAGGGATGTCTCTGTGCAGGAGCTCTCCTCCATTCTGCTCCCAGTTCCCTGACACATCCCTGCACCCTTTCCGCAGTAGCCGCCCAGTGGTAGAACAGGAGTTTTGGGAGGGCCAGGCTGCCCACATTTCTCATTCTTTGTAGGACATTCTTCCTAATCCTTGTGATCTTCTCCCACTTCCCCACACATAAACGCCATGACTAATTTTATCGACTCCTGTGCAAAAGGCCTTGGAGATGTCGATTCAGAGGGATCTGAACAGGAAGAGGAACCTGGGCAGTACGTTCGTCTTGATCATCTGCACTCTCCCCACCAGAGAGAAAGGGAGCAAAGTCCCACCTCTGCAGGTCCCTTTTTAAAAAATGTAAAGTGCCCAATTCTTTTTTTTCCAATTAAGGGGCAATTTAGTGTGGCTAATCCACCGACCTGTCCATCTTTGGGTTGTGGGGGGAATGTGCAAACTCCACAGGGACAATGATCCGGGATGGAACCTGGGTCCTCGGCGCCATGAGGCAGCAGTGCTAACCACTGCACCACCCTGCAGGTCACTTTTAATCCACCAGACGTGTCAAGTTCCATTTGTGATCCATGTCCAAACATGGGCTATTTGGATCCCCAGGTATCGGGATTTGGGCTGGGCTAGTTGAATAGCAGTCTCCCCAGCTCCAACTCTCCCCTCTGCGGGTTCACAGGGAAGATTTCACTCTTACTTAGATTAAGTTTGTAACCTGAGAAGGCTTCAAACCCCCAGGGGGTCCGAGATGTAGAGGAGCTGGTCATCCGCATAGATTTGGACTCTATGCTCTGTGTCTCTCCTCTGATGCCTCTCCACCCCTATGCCGGTCTGAGGGTGATTGCCAGTGGTCAATTGCCAGGGCAAACAGTAGCGGGGACAGTGGGCATCCCTGTCTAGTGATTCTGTGCAGCTGGAAGTATCCAGAGCTGGTGGAGTTTGTCCGCATGCTCGTCATGGGAGCTTTGTAGTCTCCCAACTCTTTAAATTCACTGATCGGCCAAGTTTCTAACCATATGGCTACATTAATGAACGTCCAAGAAAACGATGATCCCTTAAGCAACATCACTATAATCAATATCTGTTCATTTCTTTCTCTCCTAATTATGTAACTTTTCTCTGTACAAACTGGCTGCCATGTTTCTCTTCATTATGACATTGGCCCCACTGCCGCACTTTCACTAATTTTTAAAATTCATTTAAGGGAAATGTTGCTGTTGAGCCAGCATTTATTGCCCATCCCTCGTTGTCCTTCAGAAGGTGGTGGTGATTTGCCTTCTGGAATCATTGCAGTCCCTGAGGTGCAGGTACACCCACCGTGCTGTTCGGGAGGGTTGCCCCAGCGACCGTGAAGGAACGGCGATATATTTCCAAGTTAGGGTGATGAGTGGCTTGGAGCGGAACCTCCAGTGATGGGGTTCCCAGGTATCTGCTGCTCTTGTCCTTCTAGCTGGTAGTGGCCGTGGGTTTGGAAGATGCTGTCTAAGGAACCTTGGTGATTTACTGCAGTGCATCTTGTAGATGGTACACAAGGCTGCCATTGTTCGGCGGTGGTGGAGGGTTTGAATGTTTGTGGCTAAGATGGCAATTAGGTGGACTGCTTTGTCCTGGATGATATCGAGCTTCTTGAGTGTTGTTGGAGCTACACTCATCCAGGCAAGTGAGAGTATTCCATTACACTCCTGACTTATGCACTGTAGATGATGGACAGGCTTTGGGGGGTCAGGAGGTGAATTACTCACCATAGGATTCCTAGCCTTGGACCTGCCCTGGTAGCCACATTATTAACATGGCTAGTCCAGTTCAGTTTCTGCTCAATGTTGATTGTGGGGGATTCAGCAATGGTACTGCCATTGAATGTCTAGGAGCGATGGTTAGATCCTCTCTTATAGGAGATGGTGATTGCCTGTCACCTGTGTGGCGCGAACATAACTTGCCACTTGTCAGCCCAAGCCTGGATATTGTCCAGGTCTTGCTGCATTTGGACATGGACTGCTTCATTATCTGAGGAGTCACGAATGGTGCTGAACTTTGTGCAGTCATCCGCAAACATCCCCACTTCTGACTTTATGATAGAAGGGAGGACAGTAATGAAGGAGCTGAAGATGGTTGGGCCAAGGACACTATGCTTAGGAACCCCTGCAGTGATGCCCTGGATCTGAGATGACTGACCTCCAACCATCACAACCATCTTCTTTTGTGCCAGGTATGACTCCAACCAGCAGAGGTTTTCCCCTGAGTCCCATTGACTCCAGTTTAGTTAGGGTTCCTTGATGCCATACTCGGTCAAATGCTGCCTTGATATCAAGGACAGTCACTCTCACCTCACCTCTGGCATTCAGCTCTTTTGTCCATGTTTGAACCAAGGCTGTAATGAGGTCAGGAGCTGAGTGACTCTGGCGGAACCCAAACTGAGCATCCGTGAGCAGGTTATTGCTGAGTAAGTGCTGCTTGAAAACACTGTTGATGACTCCTTCCATCACTTTGACAATGATGGAGAGTAGATTGAAAGGGCGGTATTTGGCTGGGTTGGATTCATCCTGTTTCTTGTGTACAGGAAACACCTGGGCAATTTTCCACATTGCCGGGTAGATGCCAGTGTTGTAGCTGAACTGGAACAGCTTGGCTAGGGGTGCGGCAAGGTCTGGAGCACAAATATTCAGTACTATTGCCGGAATATTGTCAGGGCCTATAGCCTATGCAGTATCCAGCGTCTTCAGCCATTTCTTGATATCACGTGGAGTGAATCGGATTGGCGGAAGACAGACGTTTGTGATGCTGGGGACCTCCGGAGGAGACCGAGATGGATCATCCATTCGGCACTTCTGACTGAAGATTGTTGCGAATGTCTCAGCCTTGTCTTTTGCACAGATGTGCTGGGTGTGGCAGTCGGTATTAGAGGTATTACGGTACCCTGTAATGCTGTAAGACCATTGGTGTAGGAGGTACTGTTTTCATTGGGCGGAACCAGCATTGCCTGCTGGTTCTGCCCAGTAAGGCGGAGTATAAGAGCACGTGTCTCCCCAGCAGCTGCCTTCTGTACCCGCGCTGCTGGGGGAAACATCTAGTGTAATAAAGCCTCCAATTGTCTCCAATCTTGCTTCTGGAGTTATTGATCGAGCATCAATTTATTACACTAGGTTTTAAAGAATGGAGCTCCGAATCAAGCCAGAGTGTCTGCAACTCAGCCCCCACGCGGCAGACTCAGCAGCATCCTTCAAGCACTGGCTGGCGAGTTTCAATGGATATCTCAGGACGGCCACAATTACACCCACGGAGGACCAGAAAATGCAAGTTCTGCACTCGAGGGTGAGCCCAGAGATCTACACTCTCATCGAGAATGCGGACGATTTTGAGGCCGCAATGAATCCGCTGAAAGGACACTATATTTGCCCTGTAAACCAGGTCTACGTCCAACATCTACTAGCGATGAGACGACAAATCCCTGGGGAATCGCTGGAGGAGTTCTACCGTGCGCTCCTGGTGTTGGAGAGGAACTGTAACCGCCCGGAAGTTTCGGCCAGCGACCACACAGAACTTTTGATCCGGGACGCATTTGTTGCAGGTATGCTGTCCTCCCAAATCCGCCAGATATTGCTGGAGAAAGAGACACTAGGCCTCAAAGATGGCACGGGCCCTTGCTAGCTCCCTGGATGTGGCCTCCCGAAACGCCCGTGCCCGACTGCGCGGCAGCCCCTTGGGCAGCGTGAAACCCCCCGCGACCGACTCCAATGCATCCCCCCACAAGATTGTGCTGCGAGACTGCCAGGCAACCCCGGGGGGCCCCGCTGCTATTTTTGCGGCAAGCTAAGCACCCCTGACAGCGCTGTCCGGCTCGCTCATCCCTCTGCAAAGGATGTGGCAAAAAGAGCCACTTTGTGGCGGTATGCCAGGCCCGGGCGGTCGCTGCGGTCTCCAGAGGCGAATCGGGACCGCTACCACAACCCTCTCCATGGGCCATGTGTGGCCTCCGGGCGCCGCCACCTTGTCTCTCGACACCACGTCTGATGGATGGGCGCCGCCATCTTGTGCACCCCCAGCCATGTGCGAACAGTGGGCGCCGCCATCTTGGCTGGACTCTCAGGACCCCGACTCGGATGACCACACACCGCCCGAGGAGAACATCCAACTTTTGCCACGACTAGCTTCGGTGACCCTGGACCAGTCTCGGCCCCGAACACTCTCGACTGCAACGACGACCGTGCTCATCAATGGGCATGAAACATCCAGTCTGATCGACTCTGCGAGCACGGAGAGCTTCATACACCCCAACACGGTAAGGCGCTGTTCTCTCCCCGTTCACCCAGTTAACCAAAAAATCTCCCTGGCCTCCGGGTCTCATTCAGTGGAGATCAACGCGTTCTGCATAGCGAACCTCACGGTCCAGGGAAGGGAGTTTAAAAATTACCGGCTCTACGTCCTTCCCCATCTCTGCGCTGCAACGCTCCTAGGGTTAGATTTTCAATGCAACTTCCAAAGCGTAACCTTTAAATTCGACGGCTCTATACCCCCCTCACTGTCTGCAGCCTCGCGACCCTCAAGGTTGATCCGCCTTCCCTATTTGCGAACCTCACCCCGGATTGCAAACCCGTCGCCACCAGGAGCAGACGGTACAGTGCCCAGGACCGGATTACTGAGGGAAGGCGCCATTGAGGCAAGCAACAGACCCTGGAGAGCTCAAGTAGCGGTTGTAAAGACCGGGGAGAAGCATAGGATGGTCATCGATTATAGCCAAACCATCAACAGGTATACGCAGCTTGACGCGTACCCTCTCCCCCGCATATCCGACCTGGTCAACAGGATCGCACAATACAAGGTCTTTTCCACGGTGGATCTAAAGTCCGCCTACCACCAGCTCCCCATCCGCCCTAGCGACTGCAAATACACTGCTTTCGAAGCAGATGGGCGGCTCTACCACTTCCTAAGGGTTCCCTTTGGTGTCACTAATGGAGTCTCGGTCTTCCAATGAGAGATGGACCGAATGGTTGACCGGTACGGTTTGCGGGCCACGTTTCCGTACCTCGATAATGCCACCATCTATGGCCACGACCAGCAGGACCACGACACCGACCACGAAACCAACCTCCGAAAATTCCTCCATACCGCAAAAATCCTTAATCTCACATATAACAAGGATAAATGCGTGTTCAGCACCGACCGTCTAGCCATCCGCGGCTACGTAGTGCATGATGGAGTTATAGGCCCAGACCCCGAACGCATGCGCCCCCTCATGGAGTTCCCCCTCCCTCACCGCTCCCAAGGCCCTAAAACGTTGCCTAAAGAGGGATTTTTCTCTTATTATGCCCAGTAGGTCCCCAACTATGCGGACAAGGCCCGCCCGCTAATCCAATCCATGGTTTTTCCAGTCGACAGAGGCCCGCCAGGCCTTCAGCCGCATCAAAGCAGACATCGCAAAGGCCGCGATGCACGCCATTGACGAGTCCCTCCCCTTCCAAGTCGAGAGCGATGCGTCCAACGTAGCTCTGGCGGCCACCCTCAACCAAGCGGGCAGGCCCGTGGCCTTCTTCTCACGCACCCTCCACGCTTCAGAAATCCGCCATTGCTCAGTTGAATCGGAGGCCCAGGCCATAGTAGAAGCTGTGCGGCATTGGAGGCATTACCTGGCCGGCAGGAGATTCACTCTTGCACTGACCAACGGTCGGTGGCCTTCATGTTTGATAATGCACAGCGGAGCAAAATAAAGAACGACAAGATCTTACGGTGCAGGATTGAACTCTCCACCTACAACTATGAGATCTTATATCGTCCCGGGAAGCTAAACGTGCCTCCTGATGCCCTATCCCGCAGCACATGTGCCAACGCACAAGTGGACCGCCTCTGAACCCTCCACGAGGACCTCTGCCACCCGGGGGTCACTCGATTCTTCCATTTAATTAAAACCCGCAACCTGCCCCACTCCATCGAGGAGGTCAGGACAGCCACCAGGAATTGCCAAATCTGCACGAAATGCAAGCCGCACTTCTACAGGCCAGAGAAAGCGCACCTGATAAAGGCTTCCTGTCCCTTTGAATGCCTCAGTATGGACTTCAAAGGCCCCCTCCCCTCCACCGACCACAACACGTACTTCCTGAACGTGATTGACGAATACTCCCGGTTCCCTTTCGCCATCCGCTGCCCCGACATGACCGCAACCACCGTCATAAAAGCCTTCCGCAGTATCTTTACGCTGTTCGGTTTCCCCGCCTACATATACAGTGATAGGGGGTCCTCCTTTATGAGCAATGAACTGCGTCAATTCCTGCTCAGCAAGGGCATTGCCTCGAGCAGGACGACCAGTTACAACCCCCGGGGAAACAGACAGGTAGAGAGGGAGAACGGAACGGTCTGGAAGACCGTCCTACAGGCCCTACGGTCCAGGAATCTCCCAGTCTCCCGCTGGCATGCGGTCCTCCCGGGTGCCCTCCACTCCATCCGGTTGCTGCTGTGTACCACGACCAACCAAACACCTCACGAACGTCTCCTTGTCTTCCCTAGGAAGTCCTCCTCCGGGACCTCGTTCCCAACCTGGCTGGCAGCTCCTGGACCCATCCTGCTCCGCAACACGTGCGGGCGCATAAGTCGGACCCATTGGTCGAGAGGGTCCATCTCCTCCATACTAAACCTCAGTACGCCGACTTGTGCGCCCGCACGTGTTTGCAGAGCAGGATGGGTCCAGGAGCCGCCAGCCAGGTTGGGAGCGAGGTCCTTAACCTCTACCACTGTGTAATGCGAGGTCCTTAACCTCTACCAGTGTGTAATGCGAGGCCACCACCCCCGCCGGACTCTTTTGTTTAACAGGGTGTGAATGTGGTAGTCGGTATTCGAGGTATTTGGTACCATGTAATGCTGTAAGACCATTGGTGTAGGAGGTACTGTTTTCATTGGTTAAGCCTGCCTGCTGGCGGAGTATAAGAGCCCATGTCTCTCCAGCAGCTGCCTTCTGTACCCGCGCTTCTGGGGGAAACATCTAGTGTAATAAAGCCTTCAATTGTCTCCAATCTCGCTTCTGGAGTTATTGATCGAGCATCACTGGGCCCCTCATTGAGATGGATATATTTGTGGAGCCTCCTCCTCCAGTGAGTTGTTTAATTGTCCACCACCATTCACGGCTGGATGTGGCAGAACTGCAGAGCTTAGACCTGATGTGGTGGTTGTGGAATCGCTCAGCTCTGTCTATTACTGGAGGCTTGCAGGTGTCTAGTGCATTGTTGCAACCTGAGGCAGATTTCACGAGAATGAGAGTTTCACTTCTGTTAATGACACCAGACTACTAGCAAGTTAGGACAATAACCACCCACTTCCACAGGAAATTCTAACATAATAAGGTAGCACCTATATTTCATCATCATAAGTCTTCACCAATGTCAGTAAATCTGTCAACATTAAGAGTACAATTTCACTATTTCATCATACTGTGTATCCCAACCATGAAAAATCAGCAAACAGAGCAAAGAGGTCTGTGCAGTCATGTTTGTGGTGATATACATCACTGTAAGTACACAAAGGGTTAATGTACATACACTACACCTAGCTAGACACTAGAGGGAACACCAGAGACATGACACACAGACAGACAACCAATAGGTCAGTAAGATAGGACACGACCAATGGGCAGTCACGATACACACAGAGGTGACACTATCACAGGAGGGCATTACACCAACCCATATATAAGGACACTGCACACATGATCTTCCTCTTTCCAGTGGAGACTCTCAATGAGTACAGGCACAGGGTTGATTACACATCACTCCCACCACGTGGATTGTAGCAGACTGGTTCGTCGGTCTGAATAGCTATAGCAGGATTAACAGTAGCGTCGAATCCAAGTAGGAGAATTTTTGATAGTTTAACCAACGTGTTAAAGCTATCTCCAAGTCTGAACCTTCCTTTGTCAAAGTGCACAGCAAGGAAGCAGCTTATGCTACGTCAAGAGCATAACAAAACAATGTTTTTCAAACTTATCGGCGTGGAAAGTTGATGCTATGTTTTCTGTTTTCAGTAAGGTCACAATTCTGGTTAAAGAGCAAGCAGGTAAAGTGAAACCATTTGCAAAAGTCTTTACTTTTAGTTTATGTGACTGGTGCAAAGTATTTTGCCGAACAATGAAATTTAAAAATGACATAGTCAAGTGTTACAAACAAAACACAAGTTGTATTTGAAAGCAAAAACATAGAAATGTTACAAGGAAACAACATATATTGTGTAAGAAAAAGGAAAATGCTGGAAATACTCAGCAGGTCTCCAGCTTTTCTACTTTATTTCATATTTCCAACAGTCTGCTTTTCGATATTTTGTGAGCTTTGAAAGTGTTAACACACTAACGCAGTTAAAATTGATTGATTATATAAGTAATTAAATGAAGGGAAACTTGGTTTCCATACTGTAAATAAATAACTTTAGAGTGAAACGGTAGAACAGTAGTTTGCACTGTCGCTTCACAGATCCAGGGTCCGAGGTTCGATTCCCAGCTAGGTCACTGTATGTGTGGAACCTGCACGTTCTCCCCGTGAATGTGTGGATTTCCTCCGGGCGCTCCAGTTTCCTCCCACAAGTCCCGAAAGACGTGCTGTTAGGTGAATTGGACATTGTAAATTCTCCTTCAGTGTACTCGAACAGGTGTTGGAGTGTGACGACTAGGGGATTTTCACAGTAACTTCATTGCAGTGGTATTGGCACTGGACTTGTAATCCAGAGACCCAGGGTATAAATTTACAGTGCAGAAGGAGGCCATTTGGCCCATCGAGTCTGCACAGCCCTTGGAAAGAGCTCCCCACTTAAGCCCACACCGCCACCCTATCCCTGTAACCCAGTAACCCCACCCAACATTTTTGGATACTAAGGGCAATTTACCATGGCCAATCCACCTAATCCCACAACCCAAAGATATGCAGGGTAGGTGGATTGACCACGCCAACAAATTAGCACTCTCTTCTCATGCAGTATGAATCGTTGTTCCCATTCCAATTTAGCAATGTAAAATATTTCAACTTAGAGCGTGTAATGATATGCCAGCCAGTCAGCAGCTGTGGGTGATGCTGCTGATCGCCAGCTGAGCAGAATTCTTCGGCGGGCGATTAGAGATGCAAAGGCATTGCCCCTTCCCCATCAATAGTTTGGCTGGTCCGATACCCCAAAGACTGCCACTCTTGGGCACGGCTCCATCCTCACCCCCACAACCTTGGACAGAAGAAGGTTTTCCAAAACCCGACAAATCTGGGGTATAATCAGAACATGTGGCCATGGTTGATCAGGCCTCCCTGGCACCATTCACATTTGACCTCCACCTCTGTGCTTATTCGGGTTCTTATCAGGTGTGCTCTGTGCACCACTTTCAGTTGCATAAGGCATTGTGCATGAGGAGGTGGAGTTGGCCCTGTTCAGTGCTTCGCTCCAGAGTCCCCACTCTATTTCAATCCCTAGTTCTTCCTCCCATTTTTCCCGTGTTTCGTCCAGTGGGGTGCTTGCCCTCTAATAATCGTCCGTACAGGTTACCCGGGTCCAGTAGTTCCTCTAACGTTGTGCGTCTTGGGGTCCGTGGGTATGTTGTTGGTCTCCATGCAGAGAAAGTTCTTAACCTGTAGGTGTCAGAGTTTGTTTCCGTTAGGTAGCTGCAGTCTCTCTATCATTTCCTCTCAGGTCGCTAGCCTGTCCTTTGTGTAGAAGTCCTTAATGGTCCCCCTGTCCTGTCTCCATCTCCTAAAGGTGGCATTTAGCATGGCTGGTGGGAAGTTGTGGTTGCTGCATCGGGGGGCCATAGTGGACATTTTGGTTAAGCCAAAGTGCTGCCTTATTTTGTTCCAGGTTCGAAGTGTGGCCACCACCACTGGACTTGTTGAATGTTTGGCTGGCGGGGGTGGAAGCATTGCCTGGAGGGTTGTTCCCGGATGGAGTCATTATCATGTTTAGCAGTCGTCTGATGTTCGCTGTTAGCTGTCTACCCTTGACGAAGCACGTTGGCCCTCTGCGACCACCTGTGGTATGCAGTTCTCCAGCCGCTTAGCCAGGATTTATGAGAGCATTTTCACATCCCCATTGAGCAGCGAAATGGGTCTATATGATCCACATTCTTTTGGGTCTTTGTTTTTCTGGGTATCAGCAATATGGTGGCTTGTGTAAGCATTGGAGGCTGGTGCCCTTTGCTTGCGAGTCTGCGAACATATCCCGCAGGTGCGGGGCCAGTGTCGGTGAAAATTGTTTGTAGATGTCCGCCGGGAACCCGTCGGGTCATGGCTCCTTTCCCGCGTGCATGTAGTTGATGCTCTCCATGACCTCTTCCACTTCTAGAGGTGCTTCCAGCCTTTTCCTTCCATCGTCCCCAATGACTGGCATGTAGAGTCCATCGAGGAACCGTTGGATCCCCGAGTCCCTGTCAGGGGCTCGGAGGTATACAGCCTCCCAATAGAAGGCCGCGAACACTTTGTTGACCTTTTTTGGTTCAGCTACCAGTCTGCCTCCACTACCCTTCACCTGTTCAATTTCCCTCGTGGCTTCCTGCTTTCTCAGCTGATGAGCCAGCATGTAGCCAGCCTTGTCCCCGTGTTCGTTAAAGGTCCCCCATGTCTGGCGGAGTTAGTGTATGGCTTTCCTGGTGGACAGCAGGTTAAAGTCCATTTGTAGCTTTTTCCTCTCTGTCAGAACTTTTACGGTCAGGGCCTCGAGTATCTTCCATCGACCTACAGAATGGAGGCGATCAGTTGGGCCCTAGCCGCCCTCTCGTCCCTGTCTCTGTGCGCCTTATGGGCGATAATTTCTCCTCTAATCACAGCCTTCAGAACATGAGGGGTGAGACCTCCCCATTCAGTTTGTTAGTAATATGCTCATCTATGACCTGTGAGGGCAGCACGGTGGCGCAGTGGTCGCACTGCCGACTCACGGCGCCGAGGTCCCTGGTTCAATCCCGGCTCTGGGTCACTGTCCGTGTGGAGTTTGCACATTCTCCCCGTGTTTGCGTGGGTTCCGCCCCCACAACCCAAAGATGTGCTGGCTAGGTGGATTGAACACGCTAAATTGCCCCTTAGTTGGAAAAAATGAATTGGGTACTCTAAATATTTTTTAAAAATCTATGACCTGTGATGTTTTCTGGCAGAAGACCTTGTCAGCCAAGAGTGTCGTGTCCAACCTCCATGTGTTGGGCATGACCCGTCTCCAACCCCACATCCATGTAATGTGGAGCGTGGTTGGAGATTAAGATCACAGGAGTATTACTAACCTTGGAAGCACCGATTTCCCCAGTACAAAGAAGTTGATACAGGTATAGACCCTTCTCAGCTGGGTGCATGAACCTCCATGGGTCCACAGCCCCCACCTGCCCCATAAATGTCCCTAGATCCCTAGCCATGCCTGCCATTTTCCCCGGTTTGGTGTTTGACCTGTCCATCCGTGGGTCCTGTATACAGTTAAAGTCCTCTCCCCATGATTCGTCTGTGGGTGTCTATGTTAGGGATCTCCGCCATGGTCTTTATGAACTCCATGTTGTCCCAGTTGGGAGCATACACATTCACCAGGACCACCCCGTCCAGGACACCGATGACCATGACGTACCGTTACCCTTGGTCCGTAACCGACTTTGTCACTGTGAACACAGTCCGCTTACTTATCAGGTTTTTCAGTTTATTGTAATGTTAATGTGACACTAATAAAGATTATTATTAGTAGTAGTATGGCTACCACCCTAGCTCTCGTCCCGTAACATGAATGGTACAAATGTGCCACCCAGCCCTTCCTTACCCGCAGTCGGTCCTTCTCCCTCAGGTGTGTCTCTTGGAGGAAGACTATGTCGGCTTTCATACTTTTCAGGTGGGCGAAGACTCTGGATCTTTTCACTGGGCCGTTAAGTCCCCTGACGTTCCTTGTGACTATTCTGATGGGGGGGGGGGTTTGTCACCCCCTCCTGCGAGATCAACCATACTTACCTTGCGGATGCGCCCCAACTCTCCGGGGATTCCCTTTATTAGGGGGCCATCCAAGGTGGCTGCAGTCACCATACTCACCATGAGTCCGGGCCCCTGCGCTCCGGGGTTTCGCTTTGTCCACGTGCCACCCAATATGGCCGCCAACTTTGTGTACAGCATGTGGATGAGCCCCTGCACTCCGGGGTTTACCTTTGTTCAGGGATCCTCCAAAGTGGCTGCTTGCGGTGCCATCTTGTTTCACGTTTCCGAGGGTGACCTGCTAACGCAAGTCTAGAGCCCTTACCCCCCGCTGCCATTTTGTTCCCCCTGATTAACCACTTTCTCAAACTGCTATGCCACCTTCAATGATTTGTGCCCACAAACCAAGTCCCTCTTCTTTCCCTTTCTAGAATAGCAGTTTTATTTTATATTGCTTGGCCTCATTCTTCTGACCAAAATGTCTCACTTCATTCATGCTTCTTTGCATTAAATTTCATTTGAAATGAAATGAAATGAAATGAAATGAAAATGAAATGAAAATCGCTTATTGTCACGAGTAGGCTTCAATGAAGTTACCGTGAAAAGCCCCTAGTCGCCACATTCCGGCACCTGTTCGGGGAGGCTGGTACGGGAACTACTTTGCCAACTATCCACCACATCCATCAACCTGTCTACATCCCTTTGAAATCCCTCACTATCGTCCTCAGAGTCATAATACCTGCAGGTTTTGTGTTGTTATGGGCCAGGGTTTAGAGAACACCAAAGTATATCATGGAGTTCACCTGACCCACAACTTTTAATAGATTTTGGTTATGGGGAGCACAAGGGCCCACTTTACAGGTGTGATGCAACAAAAGATACAGTATTCTATAGGTAACCCTCAGTAACTTTCCTCACAACATCCATAAGCCAAAACACCGTTTAACAAAGACAGTAGGTTTGAATTCTCTACAGAGAACAGTTATCACTTTTAAATTATCAAGTGATCTAAACACCTTGTTTAACAAACAGAGAGAGAGACCAGTTTATATCTGCTTGGTTTGAATGCAGCTCTCCAACTGAAAGTGAAACTAAAACAGAGCCAAAAAGAGCTTCCTGCTCAAAACAAAAGTAAAACGCAGAATCACATTGCAGCTCCACCCACACAATGACATCATGGCAGCCATTTGATAAAACACACTTTTCTTAAAGGGACTCTCACATGACACCTCCCCCCAAGAAAAAAAAAACCCATCAACTTCAAGATGGTTTCATTTTTCACCTTTTCACTTTCGTTTAAGAAATATTGACAGTAAATATAAAACCTCCTGCTTTTGCTCTCCTTCCCTTTCAAAGTACCTTTTAAGCATATTCACATGACACACTCGGTGAGTTTTCCTTCTATCTGGCGTTCTTACCACATAATTCACCTCATTTAATTTCCTTTCAATCTGATAAGGTCCGCAAAACCTTGCTTTTAAAGGTTCACCTACCACTGGCGACAATACTAAAACTTTATCTCCACTGGCAAAACTACAAACCTTTGCTTTCTTGTCCGCCACCCGTTTCATCACATGTTGTGCAACCTTTAAATGTTGTCTAGTCAATTCCCTTGCTCTATTTAATCGTTCCCTAAAATTTGACACGCAATCCAATAATGTAAGTTGTGACTGCTCACCCACCAATTTTTCCTTAATCCATTTAAGTGGCCCTCTTACCTCATGACCAAAAATTAGTTCAAAAGGACTGAATTTGGTTGATTCATTAGGTGCATCCCTAATTGCAAACAGTATGAATGGAATTCCTCTATCCCAATCCTCTGGATAATCTTGACAATCTGCCCGCAACATTGTCATTAATGACTGATGCCACCTTTCTAACTCCCCCCCCCCCCCCCCTGTCCCTGTGATTCTGGATGGTACGCAGTTGATTTAAATTGTTTTATTCCTCAGCTATCCATAACTTCTTTGAATAACCTAGAGGTAAAATTTGATCCTTGATCCGATTGTATTTCTGTGGGTAGTCTATATCCAGTAAAGAATTTAAGTAACTCTTCCACAATCTTTCTAGCTGTAATATTGCATACTGGAATGGCCCCTGGAAATCTAGAATGGCTTCTCGAAATCTAGTAGACACATCCATTATAGTCAAAAGATATTGATTCCCACTTTTTGTTTTAGGAAGCAGTCCTACGCAATCAATTAAGACCCTTGTAAAAGGTTCCTCAAATGCTGGAATGGGTATTAAGGGCGCTGGTTTTATCACTGCTTGAGATTTCCCTATCACTTGACATGTGTGACATGATCGACAAAATTTAACTACATCTTTATGTAGTCCAGGCCGATAAAAATGGTTTTGTATTTTAGCTTGAGTTTTCCTTACTCCCAAATGAGCTCCCACTGGTACCTCTTGTGCTACTCGCAACACCTGCCCACTTCTGGCCACTTTTCATCTGCCTGCATATGTAAAGGTCTCCATTTTCTCATCAAGACATCACTTTTACGGTAATAACATTCTGGTATATACTCAGATTCCTCCTCCATGTATGCTTTCTGATACATCCGTTTTATTTCTGTTTCTTTGTGTTGTAACTCCGCCAATTTTCCTGAACTAAAAATATCCGCCTCATCCTCCACCTGATTTTGTTCTTTTCCAAACATCTGATCAAAAAACGTTTCGGACAATTGAACTTCACTTTATCTTCACTCATTGATTTCTCGTCTTGTCTCATCCTGTGACTTTGCGAAGTTGTTTCTGCACAATCCAGAAAAATTCCAGGGTATTCATCCTTCAACACTTCAGTTGTCTGATTTTCCACTGGCTTATCAACCACAGTAGGCATCTGCTGTGATCCCAACAGCGATGCACCTATATCATTACCCAAGATAAACTGTATTCCTGGACAAGATAGTTTCTCTATTACTCCTACTACCACTTCACCACTCTTCATTGGACTTTCCAACCTTACCTTATATAATGGAACACTACTCTTCTCACCCTAAATTCCACATTTAGAACATAGAACATACTACTACCTTTTCTGGCAATATTCCTGCCAAACTACATAATTCCTCATCTCTTACCATCAAAGATTGACTAGCTCCCGTATCTCTTAAAATTGTGACTTCTTTACCTACTCCTCCTGGTCCACCTGACTAAATGTTTCCCACACACGTAAATTCTTTAAAGAGATTTGGTACCTTCTCATCAATCACCTCTTGATCAGATTGTACAATCTTTTGCACCTCCTTTGCTTCACTTGGGCTTTCCTTTACCACTTTAACAAACCTCACTGTCTTATTCTGTTTTACCACATCAGCCTTCCCAGTGCTTTTCTTCAACCACCAACACTGTGACTTTACATGGCCTAGTTTATTACAGTGAAAACATCTGAAACTTTTCATTTCTCTTCCACCCTCCTGGATTTCCTTTTTAATCTTTCCTTATTATCTCCCATCAGATTTCCTATACCTCCACCACTTGAGTATTTATCTTTTCCCCAGTTTCTATCCCTCACAGGTTGAAACTGATGTCGGAATTCAAGCTTTGATTTATGAACAAATTCATCGTCATCTACCATTCCTGCTGCTAACCACGCAGTTTTAACCCTCTGCTCTTCCACACGAGTTCTCACTACATCAGGAATTGAATTTTTAAACTCCTCCAAAAGTATAATTTCTCTGAGAGCTTCATACGTTTGGTCTATTTTCAAAGCCCTTATCCACCAATCAAAATTACTCTGTTTGATCCTTTCAAACTCCATGTATGTTTGACCAGATTCTTTCCTTAAATTTCTAAGCCTTTGTCTGTAGGCTTCAGGCACTAGTTAATATGCACCCAAGATGGATTTTTCCACCTCCTCATACGTCCCAGATACCTCCTCTGATAGTGAGGAGCTTCACTAGCCCTACCTACCAGCTTTGTTTGAATCAGTAATACTCACATGGCCTGTGGTCATTTCATTTGTTTAGCTACCTTCTCAAATGAAATGTAAAAGGCTTCTACCTCCTTCTCATCAAACCTTGGCAATACTTGGATATATTTAAATAGATCCCCACCAAGCCTTCGACTGAAGCTCATTATCCTCATCACTCTCCTCAAACTGTACATTTCCCTTTACATCCGCCAATCTTTACTGACTGTCATGTTTCATGGCCATTTTCTGAAGTTCAAACTCTCTCTCTTTTTCCCTTTCCTCTCTTTCCTTTTCTTTTTGTTCTCTATCTCTTTCTCACTCTTTCTTTTTCCCCGATCTGTACCTCCCTTTCTCTTTCTTTTCATTCTGCCAGGGCTATTCTTTCTTTTTTCCTTTCTTCTCTCTCCTTTTCTCTCATTTCATATTCAAGCTGCTTTAATTCTTTTTCATGTTCAAGTTGCTTGATTTGTACCTGAATTTTTGCCATTTCCAATGAGTCTGACTGTATCTCAGGCAATTTTAAATGCTCAGCTACCACCGTAAGTACCTCATCCTTTTGTATTCTGTCAGGCAATGTTAACGCCAAATCTAAAAGCCTGTTTTTCGTCTCTGTTCGTAAGTTCCTGCTTGTGACCTTCTCCACCCCCAAAAACATCAGAGCCTCTGAAAGAGCCATTGTCCACAACACACTCGCTACTTAAACTGGAATACCACACCTGAAAAGCAAACACAAATATGCTCACCCCTCACTGTCTTTAAGTTCACTAAGCCAACCCAATCACGAAAGATAGACATTTATCCCGGACGAGCCCCCAATTTGTTATGGGCCAGGGTTTAGAGAAGAACCAAAGTATATCATGGAGTTCACCTGACCCATAACTTTTAATAGATTTTGGGTATGGGGAGCACAAGGTCTCACTTTACAGGTGTGATGCAACAGAGATCTGAAGTATTTTTAAAACAAAACAATGTTTCTTCCATGAATCCAGTTAACATTTTTCAACTACCAACTACCAACACTAATAACCCCCCTAAAAGATACAGTGCTCTATAGGTAACCCTCAATAACTTTCCTAACAACATCCATAAGCCAAAACACTTTTTAACAAAGACAGTAGGTTTGAATTCTCTTCAGAGAACAGTTATCACTTTTAAATTATCAAGCGATCTAAACACTTTGTTTAACATACAGAGAGCGATCAGTATATATCCGCTTGGTTTGAATGCAGCTCTCCAACTGAAAGCAAAACTAAAACACAGAGCCAAAATGAGCTTCCTGCTCAAAACAAAGATAAAAAGCAAAATCACATTCCAGCTCCACCCAAGTGTGTTTTACGATTCCGGTGTCAGCCGATGGAAAATCCCGCCCCTTTTCCCAGGCATGATTCCAACCTCTATCTCAACACATGACTGACTGATGTCAGTAATACATCATCTACTTCCTCACATATCAGCACATCCCATCTGTTCACTCTTTATCCTATAAATACCCCTTTGAGATGGCTAATGGGGGGTTGAGAATGGTGCTCTATAAAGGCACGTCCCTTTTCCACCTTCCCCTTTTCACTGTCTTGATATTTCATTTGACAGTTAAATCTCTAACTTTTTCTAGTTCTCTGGGGAGATCTGAAAAGTTAGCCTGGTTTCTGTCTCCATACGTGTTCCCTGGGCTTTTCCTGGCATTCCCAATTCTAGCCAGTTTTTCTGCTGGATCAGCCAGAATTTCCAAGAACAGTGGCTAGATCTGAAGGGGCCAAATTTAAAAGAAATCCCGCTGTCGAGATGTGCAGCTCAAAGTCCCGAGGGCCATGCAAGTGAGAAATTAATTGCCCTCCGCCAATTAACATTATAAACAGAAATGGAAACATTCAAACTGGTGTAAAATATTCCAACATGGACTTCAGGTGACGGTATGTAGGCGGAGGTCACACGTTGAGAGGCTCCTGTTTGAGGCTCTGGTTTTTGGATTTTAATGCCCGGTTTCAGGGCAGTTTTTGAACGAGCTGGTGCAGGAAGGGATAAGGAAGGTGGGAGATGACAAGGACCCAGAAGAAAGCCGCTGGGAAGAAGGGGGCGAGTGAAAGTCCGTCGTCGAGTGAATGGGTGAGCTTAGCAGGCGGAAAGATAGTTGAGGATGGATCGCTGGGTGGGGCCGCTCTGACCAAGGTGATGGCTGGAGAATTCGAGAGGCAGTTCACTAAGCATATGGAGGTACTGAGGAAGGAGATGATGGCTGTGATGAAGGAGTGGATTGGAGGAGGCGATTGCCCCGGTGAAGGCGGCAGTGTCGAAGACATCGGCCGAGGCACGGGAGCAGGGAGAATCATAGAATTTACAGTGCAGAAGGAGTCCATTCGGCCCATCGAGTCTGCACCGGCTCTTGGAAAGAGCACCCTATCCAAGCCCATACCTCTACCCTATCCCCATAACACAGTCACCCCACCCAACAATAAGGGCGACTTTGGACACTAAGGGCAATTTAGCATGGCCAATCCACCTAACCTGCACATATTTGGACTGTGGGAGGAAACCTGAGCACCCGGAGGAAACCCACGCACACACGGGGAAAACGTGCAGACTCCGCACAGACAGTAACCCAAGCGGGGAATCAAACTAGGGTCCCTGGAGCTGTGAAGCAATTGTGCTAACCACTATGCTACCGTGCTGCCCAAAACAAGTTTAGTGCACCCAATTATTTTTTTTTCCAATTGAGGGGCAATTTAGCGTGACCAATCCACCTACCCTGCACATCTTTGGGTTGTGGGGGTGAGACCCACGCAGACACGGGGAGAATGTGTAAACTCCACACAGACAGTGACCCAAAGCCGGGATCGAACCCAGGTCCTCGGCGCCGTGAGGCAGCAGGGCTAACCACTGGGCCACCGGGCCGCCCTATGGAGAGAAGGGGTGGCACGGTAGCACAGTGGTTAGCTCTGTTGCTTCACAGCTTCCAGGGTCCCAGGTTCGATTCCCGACTTGGGTCACTGTCTGTGTGGAGTCTGCACTTTCTCCCTGTGAGTGCGTGGGTTTCCTCCGGGTGCTCCGGTTTCCTCCCACAAGTCCCGAAAGATGTGCAGGTTAGGTGAATTGGACATTCTGAATTCTCCCTCTGTGTACCTGAACAGGTGCCGGAATGTGGCGACGAGGGTTTTTTCACAGTAACCTCATTGCAGTATCAATGTAAGCCTTCTTGTGACAATAAAGATGATATAAAAAGTTGAAGGGGGTTCAATCTTGAAGGGTGAGGAGCTGCAGAGGGTGACAGAGGCTAACAAAGGGTTCAGAGTCAAGATGGAGGACCTGGAGAACAGGTGACAGAACTTAAGAATCGTGGGCCTGCCTGAGGGGGTGGAGGGCCCGAGACCGACTGAGTACTTTGCGAAGATGTTGGCAGAGCCGTTGGGGGAAGGAGAACCGTCCTGATACGAGCTGGACAGGCCTCATCGGTTACTCAGGCCCAAGCCGATAGCAAACGAGCCACCAAGGGCCGTTATAATTTGCTTCCATAAGTTTCACGTTAAGGAGAAGGTCCTGAGTTGGGCGAAGCGGGGCAGATGTGTTAGCCTTCCCCTCGCTGATTGCTCGTAGGCAGGTCTTGTTGGGGTGGAGATCAGCCTCTCTACCCTGTGCCTCACACATTTCAGGGTTAAATTCCATTTGCCTTTGTCTGTCCAAAATCTTCCGTTGACACAGGGCTGCAAAAAAAGAGCTTGCACCCACCTGAAATTCTTGTAGCCCCCAATAGAACATACTCCGCAAACTGATGGCAGTACCACCTCTCGATTGTGCACCTCCTGGTTGGCTGCAAACATCAAAACTGAAACCTGGGCCAGGACTTTCTGCTCCTGTTCTTCTCAGGTGGGTTTGATGACAAGAGTGGAATATTTCACGGGACTCGCAAACCGCGTGTTACATCGTCAGGAAGTCTCATCGTGATTGGCACCATGGTGCCACCAGTGACATAATGGGAATCCGGACATTCAACATTAGGAATAATCAGGGTGGCACAATAGCACAATGGTTAGTACTGTTGCTTCACAGCGCCAGGGTCCCAGGTTTGATTCCCATTTGGTTCACTGTCTGTGTGGAGTCTGCACGTTCTCCCTTTGTCTGCGTGGGTTTCCTCCGGGTGCTCCGGTTTCCTCCCACAAGTCCCGAAAGACGCGCTTGTTAGGTGAATTGGACATTCTAAATTCTCCCTCAGTGTACCCATACAGGCACCGGGGTGTGGTGACTAGGGGATTTTCACAGTAACTTAATTGCAGTGTTAATGTAAACCTATTTGTGACAATAATAAAGATTATTATAATTTGCATGTCATGATTAGGACTCCATGCCTGATCAATTCGCCCCCCCGTTCGATAATGCATTACGGCTGAGGTTCTTCGTTCGGTAGACTATGGGTTGGATTCTGCAATTGCCGATGACAAAATCGCATTCGGCGATTGGCCGGAGAATCCGGTTTTTTTGCCAGAATCGAGGGCGGTTCCGTTTTTTGGATGCGCCGCCCCCTCAAATACGGTGTAATCGCTGAGTACGCCGCACGCTGTTAGGACATCCTCAGGACGTCACCCCGATGCACCGCCCCCGATGAGCTGACTTCCCGACGGTGTTGGTCGCGTGTCTTCACAGTTTTCGGGGACCTCGAATGACGGCTGCGGACTGTGTCCAGCGCCGCCACAGTCGGGGGTGGAAGCCGTTCTGCTGGCTGGACCAGCTTTGGCGAGGGCTGGGGGAACTGGTGGGTGTGGCGAGATGGGTTACAGGGGGGCAGGCCAGGTCTGCCTGCATTCGGTGCCATGTTGTACATTGGGCCGCTGCAGGTCACCGGCGTGCGCATGTGCGGCCATGGACCTGGCAATACTCCATCCATATCTGCAGGTAAAGCTTATATGGTGCAGTTGCTAGCCCCCAACCGGGCGGAGAAACGATGCGGGGGTGTCACCAATTTTTTCGTTGTAAAACTAGACACTTCCTCCGGGCATAGCCTCAAAATCGGAGAATCCAGCCCTATGTTCTCACGCTGGAACTGAATTGCATCTGATTTGCACTCACATTGGGAGTGCAAATCAGGAAGTGATTCCAAATCCATAACCATGCAAATTTATGCATGGTGAGGATTGCGAGGGATTCCCAAGAACATCCTGCTGTCAGGCCGCAATTTTGAGCGAGCGGCCGAATAACGAGGTCCAGTGGCTGGGCCCCCCTGCAATGTAATTCAGCACCTACCACTTAACGAAATTCAGCGTCTATCCACCGGGATTTTCCTGGTCACCCCCCCTGCCCACAGAACGGGATAACTTGACCCCACTCACCAGAGATCCTTTAGTTAAAGAAACCCCCACCAGATACTCCCTAATTAAAGAGACACCCCCATAAGGGAGACCCCTGCTGCTCTCTAGAAAAGAGACTCCTATCTGGAAGCTAGAGAACAGTCCAGTCAGAGGAAGTGAAAAAGATCATTATTTAAAGCTCACCTGTACAATACACCTGTTAGATAAGGCATTGGAAGCAACACCTAACAATTTTTGGAACAAATAAAAAACAGTCAGCTGGGTTTAAATCCCCGCAGAACTTTGATCTGCAAGCCATTCATTCATTTCTCTGTGAAATTTCTTTGACTAGGCTGTGATTGACTGCTTCCAAATATACCATTGTTTCATTCCCCTCCATTCATGTTTGAGTGGCACAGTCCAAAGATGCGCAGGTTAGGTGGATTGGCCATGATAAATTGCCCTTAGTGACCAAAAAGGTTAGGAGGGGTTATTGGGTTACGGCGATGGGGAGAAGTGAGGGCTTAGGTGGGTCGGTGCAGACTCGATGGGCCGAATGGCCTCCTTCTGCACTGTATGTTCTATGTTTTGAAGTAGTCAGCTGTGAAATTAACAGAAAGCACTTAACTCTCTTTGATGTGGTCCAGGAGCTGTCAATCATAGCTTGATGTGTATAAACATTGGTTAGTTTCACAACTGACTATATCAAAGCCACTACCTTCAACGGCACATTTCTGATAACTAAGGCTAGCTACTAAGTTCGGGAGTTCTAGCCTCTCCACCCTGAGATTCCTTCTCTCCAAGAATAAAGTTCCCTTATTGACTCTGGCAAGAAACAGTTATTTCCTTAATCGGCCCATTCAATAATAAACAAATCAAGTATGATGAGTTAATAACATGATAAGTTGAATAGTAGTAAACACCCTGAAGTTTTTATGGGCCAAAAGCTCACTAACAGGTGACACTTACAAAATGGAACACCCGTTCTCCCTATCTGATAGGACCTGGGGAACAAAGGGCCTGGTCCAAGGTGACCATGTACCTGCATGAGTAATCTGCACTCAGGGTAACATCAGTGGCTGCAGATCCCAGGTTAAAAAAAACCTTTGTTAGTGTCCACAAACGCAAATTTCAATTAAAATAATATTTCAATTTCTCTTACAGAACACAAGAACTAAGTGCAGGAGCAGCTCATTCAGCCCCTTGCGTCTGTTCTGCCACTTGATTAGATCATGGCTGATCTGGTCTCAGCGTCCTTTTTCTGCCTAACCCCCCATAATCCTCTGTACTGTAGGGTTCTGCAGTCCCACTTCACATAATAATATTTTCTAAACTTTCTGCTAAAGAGGACAAGTTTACATTTTCCCACATTATACACCATCTGCAAGATTTTTGCCTACTCCCTTGACCTATCTCAATCCCTTTGTGGAAACTATGTCCTCTTCACAACTTACTTTTCTGCATATCTTTGCGATATCAATATATTTAGCTAGCATGCATTCAGTTCCTTCATCCAAGTCATTGATATAGATTGTAAATAGTTGAACAAAATGTTTGGGGGCTGGTTTAGCTCGGTTGGCTGGACAGCTGGTTCATGATGCAGAAGGAGGCTAACAGCCCAGGTTCAGAGTCCCATGCCAGCTGAGGTTATTCATGAAGGCCCGTCTTCTCAACTGCTTGCCTGAGGTGTGGTGCTCCGCAGGTTAAATCATCACCACCAGTCAACTCTCGCCCTCCCTCAAAGGGGAAAGCAGCCTATGGTCATCTGGGACTGTGGCAACTTTACTTACTTTAAATAGTTGAGGCCCCAACATTGATCTCCATGAGTCAAAGTTTACCTACCTGAAATGACCCATTTAACCTGACATGCTGTTTCTTGTTAGCTACAATTAATGAGAAAAGCACAGTAATTGATGCAGTCCCAGACAACTGGCTTCCCTCACTGCATCAAAATTAGCTCAACTCACTGCAAATCACCTGCAAAATATGTAAAAACAGACATGCAAAGACAAGTCTAACAATCCCAGATGTGGTTAGTGTCATGATATGCTGACAGGCACTTAATGAGATACAGACAGGCAGCCAATGGGCACAGGGAACAGGACATAACCAATCAGCAGGCAGAACACTTGGGAGTGATTTCCCACTATAAAAGGCACGAGGCACTCACACTCCACCTCTTTCCACTAGGGACATCTACAGAGTGAGTCCAATGTACATATCACGTAACGCATACAGCACGTGGAGAAGGGCTAGTCTGGTTCAGTCTAGATAGAGAAATCACAGCTAGGTTAGCAGAGTGTCGAACTCACATAGAACTGTGCTAACTATGACAGGTTCAATAAATCAAGTTGAACTAAACTCAAGGTCTGGAGTCTACTTGAGTTATAGCTGCATCCAGTTGCAGCCCATGTTATCTTAACGTGCTTAACACGACATGGTACCATTAGTCTGCTTTATCTAGGTGGTTTACTTCAATCTGTTCCGTGCCGACCAGCAAAGACATCCCGGCATCATGGAGAAGATCCAGCCTCCTCAACTGCTGCATGATGTGTTGGGTACTCTGCTACACAGACGAACCAACACGGTTGCGAATGGTACAACTCAGTTTTATTACTAACATTTATTTACAATGGTAAACTGGTTACTGAGGTTCGTTCATTACCCTTTAACCTGTGGACCCAGCCCTAACACTATCTTGGAGTGGCACTCAGCACATGGTGGATGTCTGAGTGGCTTGCTGTGAGCTCTGTGCCCTGAGCTGTCTCCTGCTGGAATGCCCGGGAAGTGTCGTGTTCCCTGTTTTGTAGTGTGTCTGCTCTTGCCTGTGATTGGCTGTGGTGTTGTGTGTGTGTTGATTGGTCCGTTGATCTGTCCATCAGTATGTATGTATGTACCATGATGTTTACCTGAATATCATGACATCCCCCTTTTTTACAAGAACATGGTTATAAATAGAGATGTGTACTGAGTGCAGCTGGATGTGTGTGTGTGCAATATCTACAGCATGTATATGGGGCTAAACTATATACAAGGGGCGATGTCGGGTGCGACATAGCAACAAGGTTGTACCATAAACAAAGAACGGGGAAATGTTGAACGACAAAACAAACTCCTGTAATGACAAGGAAGAACAGAAACATATTAACACAGTGGCAGTATGAGTTCAATGTACAAACAGGCTCATAAGTCCAGTCTAGTAGGTGGGCGACGAATTCGGGTTGACCGCCTCAAGGGTGGGTCTGGATCCACCGGCTGAGGAATGGGCCTGGCCACGGGTGACGACGGAAGGGGCATGGTGGCAGGAAGCTCCACAAAGTCAATATCAGGAACAACAGGAAGTCGTGGTGCCGGTGTAAGTTCCCGTAGCGAGCGTAGAAGTAGGCGAAGAGCCCGGCGATTGCGCCTACGAATGGATCCATCAGGCATGCGAACCAGGAACGAGCGGGGAGCCACGCGTCGGAGAACTTCGGCAGGTGCTGACCAGCCACCTTCTGGTAGGTGGATGCGGACGTCGTCTCCAGGCGCCAGGGCGGGAAGATCAGTTGCCCGTGTGTCATATGCCATCTTCTGGCGAACGCGCTGCTGTTGCATTCTGTGTAGTACCGGAGCATGGTTGGTTGTGGGTACCAGAATGGAAGGCACAGTAGTCCTGAGGGCGCGACCCATCAACAGCTGGGCTGGCGAGAGGCCAGTGGCTAGTGGGGCCGAGCGATAGGCCAGCAGGGCTAGGCAGAAATCCGATCCGGCAGCAGCAGCCTTACAGAGGAGCCATTTGACGATGTGAACACCCTTCTCTGCCTTTCCATTGGACTGGGGATGCAGAGGGCTGGACGTCACATGTGTGAAGCCATATGAAGCAGCAAAGGACGACCATTCCTGGCTGGCAAAACATGGCCCATTGTCCGACATGACAGTAATCTGAATGCCGTGGCGAGCGAAGGTGTCTTTGCAGGCCCTTTTGACAGCGGACGATGTCAAATCGTGCAGGCGTATGACCTCGGGATAGTTTGAAAAGTAATCAATGACGATTCCATAGTCCCGGCCGAGCACGTGAAAAAGGTCCACACCCACCTTCGCCCAGCGGGATGTCACCAGCTCATGGGGCTGAAGCGTCTCAGGAGGTTGCGCCGGTTGAAACCTTTGGCAGGTGGGGCAGTTGAGCACCATATTGGCAATGTCATCACTGATGCCCGGCCAGTATACCGCCTCTCGGGCCCTCCGTCTACACTTCTCGACCCCCAGATGGCCTTCGTGTAGTTGGTCGAGGACCAGCTTGTGCATGCTGTGCAGAATCACAATCCGGTCCAGCTTTAGGAGGACACCATCAATGACGGCCAAGTCGTCTCGGACATTGTAGAACTGCGGGCACTGACCTTTGAGCCACCCTCCCATCATGTGGCGCATCACCCGTTGTCGAAGGGGGTCAGCCACAGTCTCCCGCCGAATACGGGCCAGACTGGAGTCGTCAGCTGGCAGATTTGCCCATGTGAAGGCCACCTGTGCTTCGACCTGACAGACGAACCCCTCCGAATCGGGCGGTGTGCTCACTGCTCTAGATAGGGCATCCACAATGATAAGGTCCTTTCCCGGGGTGTAGACCAGTTGGAAGTCATACCTTCTGAGTTTGAGTAGGATGCGCTGGAGGCGAGGGGTCATCTCATTCAGGTCCTTATGTATGATGCTGACCAGGGGCGATGGTCAGTCTCAACGGTAAACTGGGGGAGACCATACACGTAGTCATGGAACTTGTCTATTCCGGTCAGCAAACCCAGGCACTCCTTTTCGATCTGCGCGTAGCGCTGTTCTGTAGGGGTCATGGCCCGCGAGGCATAGGCGACCGGAGCCCATGACGCAGTGTCATCCCGCTGTAGGAGTACCGCCCCAATGCCGGACTGGCTGGCATCAGTCAAGATTTTAGTGTCACGAGATGTGTCGAGAAACGCCAATACCGGGGCTGTGGTGAGCTTAATTTTGAGCTCCTCCCATTCCTTCTGGTGTGCGGGCAGCCACTGGAACTCCGTGGACTTCTTGACTAGGTGGCGCAGAGCCGTCGTGTGGGAGCCAAGGTTGGGAATTAACTTCCCCAGGAAGTTGACCATGCCTAGGAAGCGTAGCACTGCTTTCTTGTCTGCCGGCTGCGGCATGGCTCACCTTGTCTGCATCTGGACGGACCCCTGACCGGGATATGTGGTCCCCCAGAAACTTCAGCCGAAAGAACACTTGGCTCGGTTGAGGCGCAGGCCGTTTTCCCGTATCCGCGCAAAGACGCGCTGGAGACGATTGATGTGCTCCTGTGGTGTGGTGGACCAGATGATGACGTCGTCCTCGTAGACGCGCACCCCTTCGATGCCCTCCATCATCTGTTCCATGATCCTGTGAAAGACCTCGGATGCCGAGATGATGCCAAACGACATTCTGTTAAAGCAGAACCTGCCAAAAGAGGTGTTGAAGGTGCACAGCTTCCTGCTGGACTGATCCAGTTGGAACTGCCAAAAACCCTTCGAGGCATCCAGTTTTGTGAAGATTTTAGCCCGGCCCATTTCGCTCGTGATCTCTTCCCGTTTGGGTATGGGGTAGTGTTCCCTCATTATGTTGTTGTTGAGGTCTTTTGGATCAATGCAGATCCGGAGCTCGCCGGAGGGCTTCTTAACACACACCATGCAGCTGACCCATGGCGTGGGCTCCGTGATCCGGGATAGCACCCCTTGGTCCTAGAGATCCTGCAGCTGCTGCTTGAGGCGGACTTTGAGTGGCGCTGGGACCCTGCGAGGTGCGTGAATGACCGGGGTGGCGTCCGGTTTGAGCTGTATTCTGTAGGTGTAGGGCAGTGTTCCCATGCCCTTGAATGCCTCGTGGTTGTGGGCGAGGAGCGATTGGAGCTGTGCCCTGAATTCTGCATCCGGGAAGTCAGATGTGCCTTCTGGACACAGAGCGTGGACTCGTTGCACGAGGTGGAGAACCTTGCATGCCTGTGCGCCTAGCAGGGAGCCCTTTGATGATCCGACTATTTCGAATGAGAGTGTGGCCGTGTGTGTGTTGTGTGTCACCTGGAGCTGGCAGGATCCCATAGCCGGGATAACGTTCCCATTGTAGTCGACCATCTTGCAACGGGATGGCCGAATTGGTGGTCTGACCTTCATGGCGTAGAAGGCTGACCATGCTATGAGGTTGGCGGAGGCGCCAGTGTCCAGATGGAATGTTATCGGTGATCGGTTGACCGTTAGGGTGGCACACCATTCATCACCCGGATTGACAGTGTTCACTTGCAGCGGCTGGTGGGTCCTGGCTTGAGACATCCGGTTCCCATCAATGACCGCAACACGGAAGGCGTCCCGGTCGTCTGTGTCACTGGTCTGGATATCGTCTGGGCGCGACTCGTAGTAAGGAGGCTGAATGGTCCGCACGTCCCTGCGAAGTTGTCGGAATTGGGGAACATTGGCAGGTTGAGCTGCTCGACAGCAGGCAGCCATCCTGCCACAGCGGAGGCATTGTCGGTTTCTTGCCGGACATTGCCGCTTTAAATGTGCGGCTCCACAGTTGCCGCACGTCGTGACGTCATGGCGTTCGTTGCGCCACCGCGCATGCGCAGTTCGGTCTTGCGTCGAGCGTGCCTGCGCATCACGTCCCACTGTGTCGACGTCTTTTTTGGCGCGCACAAACGCGGGAGGCCCCCGGAAAGCACGCAAAATGGCCACCCTCGTTCGGGCCGCGGGCCGGGAGGAACTCGGTTGCCTGGACCCGTTCGGCCTCGTAGGACGCCTGCCTCGCCGGTCCGGCCGCGTAGGACCCCTGCCGCGCCGATTCGGTCGCTTGAAATTGGGAGTAGCGGCTAGTCGCGTTTTCATGCAGGACACAGGCTTCGATTGCGGAGGCTAGGGTGAGGCCTTTAATTTTTAATAGCTGCTGGTGTAGGGTGCCCGAGGTGACCCCAAAAACAATCTGGTTCCGAATCATTGAATCGGAGGTGGTGTCGTAACCGCAGGACTGCGTGAGGATACGGAGGTGTGTTAGGAAAGATTGAAAAGGCTCATCCTTACCCTGCAGGTGCTGCTGGAAGAGATACCTCTCAAAACTCTCATTTACCTCGACGCTGAAGTGTTGCTTGAGTTTGAGAAGGACCGTCTTGTACTTGGTCTTGTCCTCACCTTCCGCAAACACCAGGGAGTTGTAGACATGGATGGCATGTTGCCCTGCCGTGGAGAGGAGGATGGCGATCTTTCTGGTGTCCGAAGCGCTCTCCTTTTCATTGGCTTCCAGAAAGAGCTGGAAGCGCTGTTTGAACAGCTTCCAATTGACGCCAAGGTTTCCAGCGACTTGTAGCGGCTGCGGCGTGCTGACGGTGTCCATGGCACAGGATGGCAGATTCCTGAGGTTTCGTAGGTAGGTCCCACAGGTACTGTTGGTACTATGATGTGTTGGTACTCTGCTACACAGACGAACCAACACGGTTGCGAATGGTACAACTGAGTTTTATTACTAACATTTATTTACAGTGGTAAACTGATTACTGAGGTTCGATCATAACCCTAGAATCTGTGGACCTATTCCTAATACTATCTTGGAGTGGCACTCAGCACATGGTGGATGTCTGAGTGGCTTGCTGTGAGCTCTGTGCCCTGAGCTGTCTCCTGCTGGAATGCCCGGGAAGTGTCGTGTTCCCTGTTTTGTAGTGTGTCTGCTCTTGCCTGTGATTGGCTGTGGTGTTGTGTGTGTGTTGATTGGTCCGTTGATCTGTCTATCAGTATGTATGTATGTTTGTACCATGATGTTTACCTGAATATCATGACACTGCGGACCTCTGACAATCTCAGTGCCAACGGGCGGACCTTCAAGCAAAGGTTTCTGCTGTACATTGAAGCCTCAGACCTCGAGGGTGCATCTGATACCAGGAAGATCGCGCTCCTCCTTTCAACTGCGGGGGATCAAGCCATCAAAATCTTTAACTTGTTCACCTTCGCCAAAGGCCAGGACAAGACAAAGTTTCAGACCATCCTGGACAAGTTTGACAGTCATTGTGAAGTGGACACCAATTAAATCTTCGAGCGCTATATTTTTAAGCAACGCCTACAAGGTAAAAACGAATCTTTCAACTCTCTTCTAACTAATCTCCGTCTACTAGCGCTATCCTGCAACTTTGGTGACATTGCTGACTCCATGATCAGGGATCAGATCGTTTTTGGCATTCACTCCGATCCGCTGAGGGAGCAGTTTTTGAAAATCAAACATATGACCCTGTCACTCGCGATTGAAACGTGTACAGTGCATGAGCACGCCAAAAATCGGTATTCCCAATACAAAATCGGCTGAAACTGAGAAACCTGCCTCCCACGAGGCAGAGTGTGTGCAGTCCATCTCCCTGATGCAGCGCCTCAGCATTGATGAAAGCGGCCATTTTGCACGCTCTTCCCGGAGCCCCACGCATGCGCGATGCGAATGGGATAACGAAGCGGCCGATCAACAAACTGCGCAGGTGCGAACGTCTGCCGACCGCACTGCACATCTGCGACGACACACTGAGTGTAACAACGTCACGATGTGCCCATTTAAAGAAACACTGCCCTGCAAGAGGCAGGCGTTGTTTGAATTGCGGGATGCCTGGACACTATGCAGCCTTGTGCAGGTCTGCACCACCAGTCAAGGGCCAGCGCTCCCAACTCCAATGCAGGCACGTTCGGAGTGTACAGCATGGACTACAGGATTCAGATCCTGGCGGTATCACGGATCCGGAGGACGATTGCCCGGAGTCCCCCTACCATGTGGGCGTCATCATCACGCATGCACATGCCTCGCCAACAGCATCACAAAGCCTGCCCATCCTCACTGTGGATTCTACGGACGAATGGCGTGCGGTGATGCAAGTTAATCAGTGCTCTATCCAGTTCAAGCTGGACACAGGTGCTTCTGCCAATCTTCAACCAATCTGCCAACCAGTGTTCAATTCTGGTCGCCACACTACCAGAAGGATGTGGAGGCTTTAGAGAGGGTGCAGAAGAGATTTACCAGAATGTTGCCTGGTATGGAGGGCATTAGCTAAGAGGAGCGGTTGAATAAACTCTGTTTGTTCTCACTAGAACGATGGAGGTTGAGAGGTGACCTGATAGAGGTCTACAAAATTATGAGGTGCATTGACAGAGTGGATAGTCAGAGACTTTTCCCCAGGGTAGAGGGGTCAGTTACTAGTGGGCATAGGTTTAAGGTGTGAGGGGCAAGGTTTAGAGGAGATGTATGAAGCAAGTGGAGGTGGAAGCAGGGACGATAGTGACATTTAAGGGGCATCTTGACAAATACATGAATAGGATGTGAATAGAGGGACACGGACCCAGAACGTGTAGAAGATTGTAGTTTAGTCGGGCAGCATGGTCGGCACGGGCTTGGAGGGCCGAAGGGCCTGTTCCTGTGCTGTAGTTTTCTTTGTTCTTTGTTCTTTCACAGGTGGATTTCCACTGCATCATTAAGCCACGCAAGCTCCTTCCAGCAGCCTGCCGGCTCCAGGACTATAACGGCAGTGCCATCACAGCGCTGGGATCCTGCCATTTGCTTGTCTCCAACCGGAGCATTCATGCGAGGCTCAGGTTTGAAATCGTCAAGCCTGACAGGGCCTCCCTGCTCAGTGCACAGGCATGCAAGCAGCTGAACATGGTGCAGCGGGTCTACACAATGACCTCCCCCAACGTGGATCTTCAAGGCGGCATTGATGATATGAAAATGAAATGAAAATCGCTTATTGTCACAAGTAGGCTTTGAATGAAGTTACTGTGAAAAGCCCCTAGTCGCCACATTCCGGCGCCTGTTCGGGGAGGCTGTTACGGGAATTGAACCGTGATGCTAGCCTGCCTTGGTCTGCTTTCAAAGCCAGCGATTTAGCCCTGTGCTAAACAGCCCCTGTCCTCGCTCAATATCCGGATGTCTTTGACAGGATGGGCACTCTGCCATATCGGTACAAGATCCTGCTGCAGCCTGATGCCACACCTTTGGTCCACGCTCCATGCCGGGTTCCGGCTCCACTGAAGGAGCGCCTGAAGGCACAGTTGAAGAATCTTCAGGACCAGGACATTATCCCCAAAGTCATAGAGCTGACTGACTGTGTCAGCTCGGTGGTCTGTGTAAAGAAACCGTCAGATGAGCTGCGCATGTGTATTGATCCCAAGGATCTAAACCAGAATATCATGCGGGAACACTACCCCATCCCGAAGCGGGAGGAACTGACAAGTGAGATGGCGCATGCCCGGTTTGTCACGAAGTTAGATGCATCACACTGGTTCTGGCAAATCCAGCTGGATGAGTCCAGCAGAAGGCTCTGCACCTTCAACACACCGTTTGGCAGGTACTGCTACAATCGTATGCCGTTCAGCATTGTTTCGGCCTCGGAGATCTTCCATAGAATCATGGAGCAGATGATGGAGGGCATTGAAGGTGTTCGTGTGTATGTGGACGACATTATCATTTGGTTCACTACCCCGAAGAGCACATCTCTCCTCTCCAGCAGGTATTTTGCCGTGTCCATGCCAACGGCCTCAAGCTGAACAGGGCAAAGTGCTCTTTTGGCATGACAACACTGACGTTTTTGGGTGACCAGATATCACAGCAGGGTGTGTGCCCAGACACAGACAAGGCCATCAAAGCCATGAAGACCCCTGAAGATAAGAAGGCGGTGCTGCGCTTCCTAGGGATGGTGAACTTCCTGGGCAAGTTTATCCCGAATCTGGCATCACACACCAGTCCTCAGACATCTGGTAAAAAAGTCCACTGCCTTTGAATGGCAGGCAGCTCATGAAGCAGAGTTGTTGGAGCTGAAAGCCAAGCTCACCACTGCATCTGTGCTGGTTTTTTTGATCCTGACAGGGAAACGAAGATCTCGACAGATGCGAGCCAGGATGGCATCAACGCGGTGTTGCTCCAGCGCGATCACATCTCCTCCTGGGCTCCGGTTGCCTACACATCACGGGCGATGACACCCACCGAGCAGCGGTATTCCCAGATCGAAAAGGAATGCGTAGGCCTGTTCACTGGAATTCTCAAGTTCCATGATTATGTGTACGGCCTGCCAACATTCACCGTCGAAACAGACCACAGGCCCCTGGTCCACATCATTCACAAGGACCTGAATGACTTGACATCCCGGATGCAGCGCATTCTCCTCCGGCTCAGACAGTGTGACTTTGAGCTCGTGTACACACTGGGCAAGAAGCTCATTATTGCGGATGCCTTGTCCCGCTCTGTGACCTTGCCTGCCGACCCCCCCGGCATTCGTCCAGCAGATTGAATCACAGGTGCAGCTGTGGGCCAGCAACCTCCCCGTGTCGGCTGAAAAGGTGATTCGCATTCGCGACGAGACAGCCAAGGACCCGCTTCTGCAGCGTTTTATGCACCCCCTTACCGATGGCTGGCAGAAAGGGCAATGCCCCCAATTCTTTAATGTGAAGGATGACCTCACAGTGGTGGATGGCATCCTCCTAAAGCTGGATCGCATCGTCATTCAGAGCTGGGTGCTCAGGCAGATACACGGGGCATCTGGGTGTCAAGACGTGTAGGCGCAGAGCCAGGCAAGCTGTCTACTGGCCTGGGATTAGTCAGGACATCTCAAACATGGTCCTCAACTGTCCGCCCTGTCAACGCTTCCAGCCAGCACAGGGTAAGGAGACGCTTCAGCAGCACGTGATTATGACCTCCCCGTGGTCTAAGGTGGGCATCAACCTCTTTCACGCCAATGGTCATGACTATGTGCTCATCATTGATTACTTCTCCAACTACCCAGAGGTTGTGAAGATCTCGGACCTCACGTCCAGGATCATCATCAAGGCCTGTAAGGAGACGTTCTCTAGGCATGGTATTCCACTCACTGTCATGAGTGACAATGGTCCTTGCTTCAGCGGCCAAGAGTGGTCAGGATTTGCCCAGATATATCAGTTTCATCACGTCACGTCCAGCCCACATTACCCGCAGTCCAACGGGAACATTGAGAAAGGGGTGCACATAGTAAAGCAGCTCATCTGCAAGGCTGCGGATTCTGCTTCTGACGTCAACCCTGCGCTGCTAGCATACAGGGCAACCCCTCTGTCTACCGGCATGTCACCGGCTCAACTCCTGATGAACAGGGACCTGCGGACGACTCTTCCAGCCATACACTTGCCTGATCTGGATCACCTCCCGGTGCTGCAGAAGGTGCAGAAGCTCAGGGATCAGCAAAAGCAGGGCTATGATGCTCATGCCACTGATTTGCCTGTGCTATCCTCGGCGGATACGGTCTAGATCCAGCTGCCTGACGGAGGCTGGTCAGCTTCAGCGGTCGTTGTACGACAGGCAGCTCCTCGATCGTACGTTGTGCGTATGGCTGATGACAGGACTTATGAACAATTGTTTTGTTTGCCATGTTCGGTTTTTGCACATTAGACACCTGTTCTCATATGTACATATATATTTTTTAACTGTCATCTCATGTAAATATGTTAGTTTTTCAACCTACACATGTAAATGAAATGAAATTAAATGAAAATCGCTTATTGTCACAAGTAGGCTTTGAACGAAGTTACTGTGAAAAGCCCCTAGTCACCACATTCCGGCGCCTGTTCGGGGAGGCTGATACGGGAATCAAACCGTGCTGCTGGCTGCAGGAATTCCTCCTCATCTCGGTTTTAAAGGATCACCCCTTTAGTCTGAGATGGTGTCCTCTGGTTCTAGTTTTTCCTACAAGTGGAAACACCCTCTCCACGTCCACTCTATCCAGGCCTCGCAGTATCCTGTAAATTTCAATAAGATCCCCCCCTTATCCTTCTAAACTCCAACGAGTACAGACCCAGAGTCCTCAATCGTTCCTCATACAACAAGTTCTTCATTCCAGGGATCATTTTTGTGAACCTCCTCTGGACCCATTCCAAGGCCAGCACATCCTTCCTTAGATATGGGACCCAAAACTGCTCACAATACTCCAAATGGGGTCTGACCAGAGCCTTATACGTACCTCCCTGGTCTTGTATTCTAGCCCTCTTGACATGAATGCTCACATTGCATTTGCCTTCTTAACTGCCGACTGAACCTGCACATTAACCTCTACTGGGAAGCTCTGTATCTCCTTTCTGGCAAAGACCAGGGACTGGTTTACCACAGGGCTAAATAGCTGGCTTTTAAAGCAGACCAAGGCAGGCCAGCAGCACGATTCAATTCCCATACCAGCCTCCCCGAACAGGCGCCGGAATGTGGCGACTACGGGCTTCTCACAGTAACGTCATTTGAAGCCTACTTGTGACAATAAGCAATTTTCATTTCATTTCATTTCAAATCGCGAACTTGCATGTATCGAAATATTTCCCCCGCTCCAGCCCATACTTCGCTCCCACTGCACGTTAACTTTGAGGATCGTGAACAAAAGACTCCCAAGTCCCTTTGTGCTTCTGATTTCCTAAGCATTTCCCCGTTTAGAAAAGAGTCTGTGCCTAAATTCCTCCTGCCAAAGTGCATATAGAACATAGAACAATACAGCGCAGTACAGGCCCTTCGGCCCACGATGTTGCACCGAAACAAAAGCCATCTAACCTACACTATACCATTATCATCCATATGTTTATCCAATAAACTTTTAAATGCCCTCAATGTTGGCGAGTTCACTACTGTAGCAGGTAGGGCATTCCACGGCCTCACTACTCTTTGCGTAAAGAACCTACCTCTGACCTCTGTCCTATATCAGCCTTTCCCTCCATACCAGGCAACATCCTGGTAAATCTCCTCTGCACCCGCTCCAAAGCTTCCACTTCCTTCCTATAATGCGGTGACCAGAACTGTACGCAATACTCCAAATGCGGCCGTACCAGAGTTCTGTACAGCTGCAACATGACCTCCTGACTCCGGAACTCAATCCCTCTACCAATAAAGGCCAACACTCCATAGGCCTTCTTCACCACCCTATCAACCTGGGTGGCAACTTTCAGGGATCTATGTACATGGACACCTAGATCCCTCTGCTCATCCACACTTCCAAGAACTTTTCCATTAGCCAAATATTCCACATTCCTGTTTTTCCTTCCAAAGTGAATCACCTCACACTTCTCTACATTAAACTCCATTTGCCACCTCTCAGCCCAGCACTGCAGCTTATCTATATCCCTCTGTAACCTGCTACTTCCTTCCACACTATCGACAACACCACCGACTTTAGTATCGTCTGCAAATTTACTCACCCACCCTTCTGCGCCTTCCTCTAGGTCATTGATAAAAATGACAAACAGCAACGGCCCCAGAACAGATCCTTGTGGTACTCCACTTGTGACAGAACTCCATTCTGAACATTTCCCATCAACCACCACCCTCTGTCTTCTTTCAGCTAGCCAATTTCTGATCCACATCTCTAAATCACCCTCAATCCCCAGCCTCCGTATTTTCTGCAATAGCCTACCGTGGGGAACCTTATCAAACGCTTTGCTGAAATCCATATACACCACATCAACTGCTCTACCCTCGTCAACCTGTTCAGTCACCTTCTCAAAGAACTCGATAAGGTTTGTGAGGCATGACCTACCCTTCACAAAGCCATGCTGACTATCCCTGATCATATTATTCCTATCTAGATGATTATAAATCTTGTCTCTTATAATCCCCTCCAAGATTTTACCGACTACAGACGTGAGGCTCACCGGTCTATAGTTGCCGGGGTTGTCTCTGCTCCCCTTTTTGAACAAAGGGACCACATTTGCTATCCTCCAGTCCTCTGGCACTATTCCTGTATCCAATGATGACATAAAAATCAAAGCCAATGGTCCAGCAATCTCTTCCCTGGCCTCCCAGAGAATCCTAGGATAAATCCCATCAGGTCCCGGGGACTTATCTATTTTCAGCCTGTCCAGAATTGCCAACATCTCTTCCCTACGTACCTCAATGCCATCTAATCTATTTACCTGGAGCTCAGCATTCTCCTCCACAACATTATCTTTTTCCGGAGTGAATACTGACGAAAAATATTCATTTAGTATCTCGCCTATCCCTTCAGACTCTACACACAACTTCCCATCCCTGTCCTTGACTGGTCCTACTCTTTCCCTAGTCATTCGCTTATTCCTGACATACCTATAGAAAGCTTTTGGGTTTTCCTTGATCCTTCCTGCCAAATACTTCTCATGTCCCCTCCTTGCACGTCTTAGCTCGCTCTTTAGATCCTTCCTCGCTACCTTGTAACTATCCATCGCCCCAACTGAAACTTCACACCTCATCTTCACATAGGCCTCCTTCTTCCTCTTAACAAGAGATTCCACTTCTTTGGTAAACCACGGTTCCCTCGCTCGGCACCTTCCTCCCTGCCTGACCGGTACATATTTATCAAGAACACGCAGTAGCTGATCCTTGAACAAGCTCCACTTATCCAGTGTGTCCAACACTTGCAGCCTACTTCTCCACCTTATCCCCCCCAAGTCACGTCTAATGGCATCATAATTGCCCTTCCCCCAGCTATAACTCTTGCCCTGCGGTGTATACTTATCCCTTTCCATCCTTAACGTAAACGTCACCGAATTGTGGTCACTGTCCCCAAAGTGCTCACCTACCTTCAAATCCAACACCTGGCCTGGTTCATTACCCAAAACCAAATCCAACGTGGCCTCGCCTCTTGTTGGCCTGTCAACAAACTGTGTCAGGAAACCCTCCTGCACACACTGTACAAAAAACGACCCATCTAATGTACTTGAACTATATCTTTTCAGTCAATATTTGGAAAGTTAAAGTCTCCCATAATAACTACCCTGTTACTTTCGCTCTTATCCAGGATCATCCTCGCCATCCTTTCCTCTACATCCCTAGAACTATTTGGAGGCCTATAGAAGACTCCCAACAGTGTGACCTCTCCTTTCATGTTTCTAACCTCAGCCCATACTACCTCGGAAGATGAGTCCCCATCTAGCATCCTCTCCGCCACCGTAATACTGCTCTTGACGAGCAGCGCCACACCTCCCCCTCTTTTGCCTCCTTCTCTGAGCTTACTAAAACACCTAAACCCCGGAACCTGCAACATCCATTCCTGTCCCTGCTCTATCCATGTCTCCGAAATGGCCACAACATCGAAGTCCCAGGTACCAACCCATGCTGCCAGTTCCCCTACCTTATTTCGTATACTCCTGGCATTGAAGTAGACACACTTCAAACCACCTACCTGAACACTGGCCCCCTCCTGCGACGTCAAATCTGAGCTCCTGACCTCTGTACTCTCATTCTCCCTTAACCTAAAACTACAATCCAGGTTCCCATGCCCCTGCTGCATTAGTTTAAACCCCCCCAAAAAGCACTAACAAATCTCCCCCCCAGGATATTTGTGCCCCGCAGGTTCAGATGTAGACCATCCTGTCTGTAGAGGTCCCACCTTCCCCAGAAAGAGCCCCAGTTATCCAGAAATCTGAATCCCTCCCGCCTGCACCATCTCTGTAGCCACGTGTTTAATTGCTCTCTCTCCCTATTCCTCATCTCACTATCACGTGGCATGGGCAACAACCCAGAGATAACAACTCTGTTTGTTCTAGTTCTGAGCTTCCATCCTAGCTCCCTGAAAGCCTGCCTGACATCCTTATCCCCTTTCCTACCTATGTCGTTAGTGCCAATGTGGACCACGACTTGGGGCTGCTCCCCCTCCCCCTTAAGGACCCGGAAAACACGATCCGAGACATCACGTACCCTTGCACCTGGGAGGCAACATACCAAACGTGAGTCTCTCACGCTCCCACAAAATCTCCTATCTGTGCCCCTAACTATAGAGTCCCCAATTACTAATGCTCTGCTCCTCTCCCCCCCCCTTCCCTTCTGAGCAACAGGGACAGACTCTGTGCCAGAGGCCTGTACCCCATGGCTTACCCCTGGTAAGTCCCCCCCCCCACAAGTATCCAAAGCGGTATACTTGTTTCTCAGGGGAACGACCGCAGGGGATCCCTGCACTGACTGTTTTTTCCCAGTCCCTCTTACAGTTACCCATCTATCTCCAATCTTTGGTGTAACTAATTCCCTGAAGCTGCTATCTATGACCCCCTCTGCCTCCCGAATGATCCGAAGTTCTTCTAACTCCAGCTCCAGTTCCCTAACTCGGTCTTGGAGGAGCTGGAGATGGCAGCACTTCCTACAGGTAAAATCAGCAGGGACACTAACGGCATCCCTCACCTCAAACATCCTGCAGGAGGAACATTGCACTCCCTTCCCTGCCATTCCTCTAACTTTCTACCAAGATCTGGCTAACAACTAAATTAAATTTTTTATATAAAAAAACAAAAAATTATTAATAACAATAATAAAATATGGTACTTACCTCACACCAAAGGGTTTTATTATTAGGTTAGAGGAGGAGGGCGGGTGGGAGACACTACACGTGTAGTGTCTCGGGTTTCCTCTCCACCAGAATTTATTGGTGAGGGTCTTCCCAGGAGTCCGCGGGTCGACTTCCTGTTCCCACCTTAAACACTAAAATTTAAAAAAAAAAAAAAAAAATTTAAAGGAGAAACTTACCTCCCAGAAATCACTTCCGCACTGCCCCCGCTGAAATGGACTAGCCTGCTCCGCTCCTGCTGAAATCGACTTGGCCTGCAAGGTAAGTAAGTTGTTAATCTGTACTCACCTCACCACAGACAGCGACCATTTAAATGGTCCCCTCTGCCTCGCAGCCCCCGCGCTTTTTCAAAATTCCCGCGCTGATTCCAAGGTCCCAGCTCTCACTCCCGAACTCAACAGCTGACCTGCAAGGTAAGCAAGTTAATCTGTACTCACCTCACCACAGACAGCGACTATTTAAATACCTCACACTTTTCCACATTGCATTTCATTTGCCACTTCATTGCCCACTCTCCTAGCCTGTCCAAATCCTTCTGCAGCCCCCTTGCTTCCTCAATACTACCTGTCCCTCTACCGACCTTTGTATCATTCCAACTAAACAAAAACTTGGGAAACCACCGGAATAAAACCAATAACTGGTTCATGCCTCATGGCAATGCCTTGACCAGAGTCGACTTGCCTGGTTTGACTTTTGAGTCAGACTTGGCAATTATTTCTACTAAATCTCCATGGTAGCCTCTACCAATCTGAGTCCACTTAGCACTCAGTACCCATAGTACCCAATTAGCACTCTCAAGCAGTGTAAATTGTTGTTCCCTTTATTGTTGGTTTATCTTGTGGAGTTGTCCAACCATCTATAGCATGTGCCTTATTTCAGCAATTATCATTCACTCAACCATAGATTTAAGAGTGCAGAAATTAATCTGGGATGAATTTTCTCATAAACAAACGTGATTACAATTTGGAATTAACTTAATCCTGGATTTATTTAACGCCATCGTTTTATGAAGTACATCTGATAATGTCGTCAAACATTTGGGTGGCACGGTAGCACAATGGTTAGCACATTTGCTTCACAGCTCCAGCGTCCCAGGTTCGATTCCTGGCTTGGGTCGCTGTCTGGGTGGAGTCTGCACGTTCTCCCTGTGTCTACGAGGATTTCCTCTAGGTGCTCCGGTGTCCCCCCAGTCCAAAGGTGTGATCAGAGGTACACTTTGTTCAAAGAGTAGAACCAATCAAACTATCCCCAAACGGGCCAACTTTATACTTTATAACATTATAGTAAAAACTCACAGCTTATATATCACGTGATGCTAACAACTTTCTGTAAATGCAATGCAATTTCTGATTTGGCTCTTTTGTCTGACTATCGCTAAACTTCCTCAAATAAAGATTTGATAGCTTACTCCTGAAGACTGTTGAAACATAATAATAAATCAAAGGGTCGAGGCAACAGCTCACACTGCCTATGCACACACAGAGCAGGTAAGCAAAATAGAGAGAGTCACTTGGTGCAGAATAAAACTGAAGATAGTGTATGAGCAAAATTATGTTAGATGGTGCAAAACAAACAATAAATACAGAAAGTACAATTACAGCCATAAAAAATGCATGTCTCTTTCCACACTGCTCTGTCTGACTTGCTGAATGAAGGGTTGAGATAATACATATGTAGCAGACTGAGGTCACAAGCAGGGGAATCACAAAGAGCAGAAAACACAAAGTGGGGAAATAGTAGCTGGAATAGTTTTGAAGCACAGAGAGGGGTTGCACATCATGGCAGGTTGTAATGTTCAGCTCGGTGATATACATTGTTTGTTCAGTAAGGAAAAGTGGTAGAGTACCACCAATAGCTGCAAGCCATGAGACAAGGCAAAACACAACCGTCCGTCCCCGGGACCTCCAGGAGGCAGATCGTATCGGATAAACAATAGCAAGGAAACGGTCAATACTTATACACATCATCAGCAGCACTGAACAGTACATATAAGCATAGAAACCACCAGTAACTAACCGGCACAGGAAAGAGCCAAACCCCCAGTTATTACCTGAAAAATTATAAGCGATTTTCAGAGGCAGCAGCAGCACAAACAACAAATCTGCTGCCGCCAAATTCATCATGTAAATTACAAAGGGTTTTGACACTTGCATTTTAAAAAGGAATATAAAGATTGCCAGGAGATTTAGAGGCAAGCTTACAATAAAAACAAAGCTGTAAACCACAGGAATTGCCAAAGTTGTCCAGTAACCCAATAGGTAATATTTTGCTTCCTCAGAAACTGGCATTGCATTCGCTGAAGATTTAGAGGTTGAAGATTGCAAAGTTTTATTAAGTTCATGACTTGAATTTCCTGATATGTTCTGCTGTGGGGCTTGTGTAGTCACATCATTATTACACTCAGCAGCAAAGGTTTTGCGTATATTATTGACACACAAATGTTTTGTATCTGAAAGACACATCAAATACGTAATTAGTATTTTCTTATCGCTCAATGTCATAAACAGAAGTAATGAGTAAAAAGCTGTAAGACCCCTTAAACCTGCACTGCCATCCAATAGGACCATGGATGAGCTTTAACAATGAATTTACTTTTCGTGTCCTATTCATAATAATAATATAATAATAATCGCTTATGTCACAAGTAGGCTTCAATGAAGTTACTGTGAAAAGCCCCTAGTCGCCACATTCCGACACCTGTTCGGGGAGGCCGGTACAGGAATTGAACCCACTCTGCTGGCCTTGTCCTGCATTACAAGCCAGCGGTTTAGCCCACTGTGCTAAACCTGCCCCATATCCCCTGATTTCCTTACTGCCCAAAAATCTATTGTTCTCAGTTTTAGTGATACTCACTGTCTGAACACCAACAGACCTCTGGGATAAGGACTTCCGTAGGTGCTCAACTTTCTGCCCGAAAGCATGTTTTCCCATCTCAGTTCTAAATGACCAATCTCTTATCCTGAGACTATACCTCCTAGTTCTGGACTCGACACCCAGGCGAAACACTCCCTCAGCATCGAGCTCACCAAGCTTTGTAAGAATTTGATACATTTCATTGAGCTCACCTCCAATTCTTCTAAACTCCAGATAAAGGCCTCTTCTACTGAATTGCTCATCGGAGGTCAGTTTCTTATTACGTGGCCCTTTGAGGCACTCCCTCTAAAGCAAGTATATTCTTCCTTAAGTAAGGAAACTAAAACTGAAAGCCTATGTAATTTCAGCAAGACCACCTTCGCCTATACTTCAAACTCTTTGCAATAAAGACTAGCATAAGATGTAATAGCTTGCTGCACCTAGCATGTTAACTTTGTGATTTGTGTGCAAAGACCCCAAATCCCTCTGAATCCCAACATTTACTATTGTCACCAATATACTACTTTTCCATTCTTCCTCCCAAAATAGATAGTTTCCTAATTTATATTCCATCTGTCACCATCTTGTTCAACCACTTTTGTGGCTTTGCATCTTCCTTGCAGTTTATTTTCCCACTTAGATGTTATCATCAGCAAACTTGGATATATGACAGCCAGTCCTCTCATCTTACGTTGTTGATGTAAATTGTGAATAGCTGAAGCCCAACCATCCTCCTTTGTAGTAGATATGACTCCAGTCAATGGAGCATTTCATTCTCCCCGCCACTTCCCAACAATTCTTATTGGCTTAATTTGTGTAAGGGCTCCTTGATGCCACACTCAGTCAAATGCTGCCTTGATGTTAAAGACAGTCATTTGGTCGTGTCCAGTGCATTTAGCAGTTTCTGGATACTGCATGGAGTGAATTGAATTCGCTGAAGACTGGCATCTACAATGCTAGAGACCTTGGGAGGATGCCAAGTCTTATCATCCACTTGACACTTGCGGCTAAAGTTGGTTGCAGGTGCTTCAGTCTTGTCTTTTGCATTGAAGTGCTGAGCTCCACCATCATTGAGATGGGGTTGTTCTTCCTGTTAGTTGTGGGATCGTTTAGCTCTGTCTGTAGTATGTTGCTTCCACTGTTGAGGATGAAAAGATGATTTCACAACTTGAAAATTAAGTGGGGGGGATAATATGCTGGAGCTGGTGAACTTTGTATCTGAATTTCTAATATGTGGGAGGCACATGGGAAGGATAAATTTGTAAAAATTGCTAATTTTTCTTTTGAAATGCTTACTTTAAATTAACTTTTCCCACTTTGTCTTTATCTCTCAGATATTTATATCTACGTGTCTGTTTATAACTAAGTGTCTTTTCAGCTCCTTCCTTTCTTTCACTTTAGAATCATTACAGCCCAGGAGTCCATTTGGCTCATCGTGTCCACACCTGCTCCCCAAATGAGCAAATCACCTAGCTCAATTTTCCTGCATCTCCCCATAACCCTACACATTCTTTCTTTCAAGAGTCCATTTCCACTTTTGAATGCTTGAATTGAGTCTGCCTCTCAGGCAGAGCATTCCAGACCCTAACGTTGTGTGTGAAAGTTTTTTTCCCATATCACTATAGCTTCTTTTACTTAGGCACAGTAGCACAGTGGTTAGCACAGTTGCTTCACAGCTCCAGGATCCCAGGTTCGATTCCCCGCTGGGTCACTGTCTGTGCTGAGACTGCACGTTCTCCCCGTGTGTGCGTGGGTTTCCTCCAGGTGCTCCGGTTTCCTCCCACAGTCCAAAGATGTGCAGGTTAGGTGGATTGGCCATGCTAAATTGCTCTTAATTTAGGTGGAGTTACGGGGTGGAGGTGTGGGCTTAAGTAGGGTGCTCTTTCCAAGAGCCGGTGCAGACTCGATGGGCCGAATGGTCTCCTTCTGCACTGTTGATTCTATGATTCTAATTACTTTAAATCTGTGCCCTCAGTCTCGATCCTTTCACGAGAGGGAACAGTTTTGTCCCTACTACTCTGTCCAGACACCTCATGATTTTGAATAACACTATCAAGTCTTCCCTCAGCCTTCCTTTCTCTAGGGAAAACAGTCTTAATTTCTCCAATCGATCTTCATTACTAAGTCCCACATCCCTGGGATAATTCTAGTGAATCTTTTCTGCACCCTCCTTGATGTCTTCACATCCTTCCTGAAGTTTGGCACCCAGAACTGGATACAATGCTCCAGCCAAGGCTTAAACAACTTCAAAATAACCTTCCTTGCTCTTGCGCTCTATGCCCCGATTAATAATCCCAGCCTTTAATATATTTTAAATGTTCTGTTCTCCTCCTGTAATTTGTTGAATCATTTCAACTCAGTTCTTGGAAGTGACACCTAAGGAGAGCAATCCAAAACAAATCCTGCTTACCATTTTCTTCTTGTAGCCTCTATCATCTTCTACTTCCAATATTAATCTACCCATCTCTTAAAAGAGGCAACAGTCTCCAGCCCTATGTCAAAGTATTCCATACTCTAATTAATCTCTGCAGAAAGCAATCCCTCCTGACTGGTCTCAGTTTCTCAGTGATAAAGTTAAATTGATACTTTTTTCATCATTGACTCCTCCCCCCGAGCAATGGAACTTTCCATTCCTTATTCAGCTTAACATTGTTCAATAATTCTACAAGCCCCAATTAAATCTTCGCTTAATCTAATTTTCTTTAGTGACAAGAGTCACGGTATCTCAAATGTCCTGATATCTATAGTTTAATTCCAACCCAGGATGCTGCGTCTTTTAACAGTAAGAATAAGTAAAGACTTGCATTTCGATAGCTCTTTCACAATCTCAGGATGTCTCAAAGTACTTTAGAACGAATTAAATAATTTTTTAAAAAGTGTAATGCAGGGAACAGGAAAGCCAACTCGCACGGTCCCATAAATAACTGTCTTAATAACCAGATCATCTGCTCTCAATATTGAAGGATATTAATATTGAACAAGGCCAGCAGCACGGGTTCAATTCCCGTACCGGCCTCCCCGAACAGGTGCTGGAATGTGGCGACTAGGGGCTTTTGACAGTACCTTCATTGAAGCCTATTTGTGACAATAAGCAATTATTATTATATTGACCAGGACACCATGGATAACTCCCTTGCTCTTCTTCAAAATAGCATAATTTATGTCCACCTGAGGGGGTTTTGGTTTAATGTATTATTCAAAAGATGACACCCCTGACAGTGCAACATAGATTACATAGAACATACAGTGCAGAAGGAGGCCATTCGGCCCATCGAGTCTGCACCGACCCACATTAATCCCTCACTTCCACCTTATCCCCGCAACCCAATAACCCCTCCCAACCCTTATGGACACTACGGGTAATTTAGCATGGCCAATCCACCTAACCTGCACGTCTTTGGACTGTGGGAGGAAACCGGAGCACCCGGAGGAAACCCACGCGGACACGGGGAGAACGTGCAAACTCCGCACAGACAGTGACCCAGCGGGGAATCGAACCTGGGACCCTGGCGCTGTGAAGCCACAGTGCTAATCACTTGTGCTACCGTGCTGCCCACTGGAATGCCACCCTAGATTTTGTGCTCACATCTCTGGGTGGGATTTGAGCCCACAACCGTCAGCTCAAATGAACGTAACATATACATTTGAATGAAGAGCAAGTTGGAATATTTTACCAAACAGTTTGCCAACCACTAATGAACCTTGCGTGAGAATGCAAAACTCGAGAGAAAAAAAGTGGCAATTGTCAGCAGACAACTTCCACATGGTGAATCCCTGCCAAACCACATTTTTTTAAAAATTCACTCATGTCGCAGGCAACATTCATTACGTGTCCCTAATTGCCCTTAAGGGGGCAGTTAAGAATCAACCACATTGCTGTGGGCCCAGAGTCACATGTAGGCCAGACCAGGTAAGGACGGCAGATTTTCTTCCCCAATGGAAGAAAACCAATGGGTTTTTACGGCAATCGACAATGATCATCATTAGACTTTTGATTCCAGATTTTTATCGAATTCAATTTTCACCATCTGCAGTGGCAGGATTTGAACCTGGGTCCCCAGAGCATTACTCTGGGTCTCTGGCTTACTAGTCCAATGACAATACCACTACGCCATCACCTCCCAAGGTGATTAATCACTGCCAAACCATCTTCATGTCAATGCATGAATTATAGGGAGTGGCTGCGAAAGTCATGCAAAGTGATTTGCAATTTTATAGAATCTATGATCCTATCCACCTATTCTAGGGTGAGTGAAATCGAATTGCACAATCATTTGAAGGTGAAAATGAAAGGTTGTTGGGAAAAAGTGGGGATGTAGACAGCTCCAGTTGATGTGACAGGTACAATAGGTTCAATGGCCTCCTGTGCTGTACATATTAATATTACATGCTATTAAATGGTAGCAACTTTGTCAAGTTTCTCACAGCCCATTTCATGAACTGTCCAGTAATGAGTTACTACAATTTCATCATAGAATTTACTGTGCAGAATGAGGCCATTTGGCCCATCGAGTCTACACCGGCCCTTGGAAAGAGCACCCTACCTAAGCCCACACCTCCACCCTATCCTTGTACCCCCACCTAACCACTTTTGGACACTAAGAGCAATTTAGCATCGCCAATCCACCTAATCTGCACATCTTTGGACTTTAAAGTTAACTGTTAGACCTGGTCTTGTGCTAACCAGGCAGCAAAGGCTAGAGAATTGTCTTTCTTTTTTTTTTTAAACAAACGGACTTAATGAACTTTTAACTGTTTCAAAATGGAATTTCGTACCTCGGACATAGGGTATGGATTACGGGGAAAAGCCCATTAGAAAATCCGGTTCTTTTGGATTTTTTAAATAAAAGTGGGTCGGTGATATTGGGATAAACTGCAACTTCCCGTTTGTTCCTTGTGAAACAGTGCAGATAATGTGAAGATGGGATATTGAATTCCAACACGGCTGCCAGCTGAGCTTAGACCAGTTGGCTGGGCTGCTTCCCGTGGGGATTGTACCTATCTGTACAGCTGGCTGAATACAGCTAGGATAACCCTGGGTACACACTGTGCTGGAGACCCCCTCCTCCCCCCCGGTACACACTTTGCTGGAGACCCCGTCCTCCCCCCGGGTTCACATTGTGCTGGAGACCCTCCTCCCCCCGGGTACACACTGTGCTGGAGCCCCCCTCCTCTCCCCTGTACACACTGTGCTGGAGACCCCCTCCCATCCCCCCGGGTACACACTGTGCAGGAGACCCCCTCCTCTCCCCTGGGTACACACTGTGCTGAGTCCCCCTCCTCCCCCGGGTTCACACTGTGCAGGAGACCCCCTCCTCTCCCCTGGGTACACACTGTGCTGAGTCCCCTTCCTCCCCCCTGGGTACACACTGTGCTGGAGTCCCCCTCCTCCCCCGGGTTCACACTGTGCAGGAGACCCCCCTCCTCTCCCCTGGGTACACACTGTGCTGGAGTCCCCCTCCTCCCCCCGGGTCCACACTGTGCAGGAGACCCCCTCCTGTCCCCTGGGTACACACTGTGCTGAGTTCCCCTCCCCCTGGGTACACACTGTGCTGGAGTCCCCCTCCTCTCCCCTTGGTACACACTGTGCTGGAGTCCCCCTTCTCCCCGGGTTCACACTGTGCAGGAGACCCCCTCCTCTCCCCTGGGTACACATTGTGCTGGAGACCCCCTCCTCTCCCCTGGATACACACCGTGCTGGAGACCCCCTCCTCTCCCCTGGGTACACACTGTACTGAGTCCCCCTCCTCTCCCGTGGGTACACACTGTGCTGGAGACCCCCTCTTCTCCCCTGGGTACACACTGTGCAGGAGACCCCCTCCTCTCCCCTGGGTACACACTGTGCTGAGTTCCCCTTCCCCTGGGTACACACTGTGCTGGAGACCCCCTCCTCTCCCCTGGGAACACACTGTGCTGATCCCCCCTCCTCTCCCCTGGGTACACACTGTGCTGAGCCCCCCTCCTCTCCCCTGGTAACACACTGTGCTGAGCCCCCCTCCTCTCCCCTGGTAACACACTGTGCTGGAGTCCCCCCCCCCCCCCGGGGTACACACTGTGCTGGAGTTCCCCCCCCCCCCCCCGGGGTACACACTGTGCTGGAGACCCCATCCTCCCCCCCCCCCCGGGTACACACTGTGCAGGAGACCCCCCTCCTCTCCCCTTGGTACACACTGTGCAGGAGACCCCCTCCTCCCCCCGGGTACACACTGTGCTGGAGTCCCCCTTCTCCCCGGGTTCACACTCTGCAGGAGACCCCCTCCTCTCCCCTGGGTACACATTGTGCTGGAGACCCCCTCCTCTCCCCTGGATACACACCGTGCTGGAGACCCCCTCCTCTCCCCTGGGTACACACTGTGCTGAGTCCCCCTCCTCTCCCGTGGGTACACACTGTGCTGGAGACCCCCTCCTCTCCCGTGGGTACACACTGTGCAGGAGACCCCCTCCTCCCCCCGGGTACACACTGTGCTGGAGTCCCCCTTCTCCCCGGGTTCACACTCTGCAGGAGACCCCCTCCTCTCCCCTGGGTACACATTGTGCTGGAGACCCCCTCCTCTCCCCTGGATACACACCGTGCTGGAGACCCCCTCCTCTCCCCTGGGAACACACTGTGCTGATCCCCCCTCCTCTCCCCTGGGTACACACTGTGCTGGAGACCCCATCCTCCCCCCCCCGGGTACACACTGTGCTGGAGACCCCATCCTCCCCCCCCCCCGGTACACACTGTGCTGGAGACCCCATCCTCCCCCCCCCCCGGGTACACACTGCGCTGGAGACCCCATCCCCCCCCCCCCGGGTACACACTGTGCTGGAGACCCCATCCTCCCCCCCCCCCCCGGATACACACTGTGCTGGAGACCCCATCCCCCCCCCCCCCGGGTACACACTGTGCTGGAGACCCCATCCCCCACCCCCCCCCGGGTACACACTGTGCTGGAGACCCCATCCTCCCCCCCCCCCGGTACACACTGTGCTGGAGACCCCATCCTCCCCCCCCCCCCGGGTACACACTGTGCTGGAGACCCCATCCCCCCCCCCCCGGGTACACACTGTGCTGGAGACCCCATCCTCCCCCCCCCCCCCCACCCCCCCCCCCCCTGGGTACACACTGCGCTGGAGACCCCATCCCCCCCCCCCCCGGGTACACACTGTGCTGGAGACCCCATCCTCCCCCCCACCCCCACCCCCCCCCCTGGGTACACACTGCGCTAGAGACCCCATCCCCCCCCCCCCCCCCCGGTACACACTGTGCTGGAGACCCCATCCTCCCCCCCCCCCCCCGGGTACACACTGTGCTGGAGACCCCATCCTCTCCCCCCCCCCGGGTACACACTGTGCTGGAGACCCCATCCTCCCCCCCCCCCGGGTACACACTGCGCTGGAGACCCCATCCCCCCCCCCCCCCGGGTACACACTGTGCTGGAGACCCCATCCTCCCCCCCCCCCCGGGTACACACTGCGCTGGAGACCCCATCCCCCCCCCCCGGGTACACACTGTGCTGGAGACCCCATCCTCCCCCCCCCCCCCCGGGTACACACTGTGCTGGAGACCCCATTCCCCCCCCCCCCCCCGGGTACACACTGTGCTGGAGACCCCATTCCCCCCCCCCCCCCCCCGGTACACACTGTGCTGGAGACCCCATCCTCCCCCCCCCCCCCGGGTACACACTGCGCTGGAGACCCCATCCCCCCCCCCCCCCCGGGTACACACTGTGCTGGAGACCCCATCCTCCCCCCCCCCCCGGATACACACTGTGCTGGAGACCCCATCCCCCCCCCCCCCGGGTACACACTGTGCTGGAGACCCCATCCCCCCCCCCCCCCGGGTACACACTGCGCTGGAGTGCCAGAGATGCCCCCAGCCCCCTTCCCAATCTCCCCCAGATCCGATATCTTACCACTCTTGTGAGGATAGATGACTAGGAGCAACGCGACCCACAGCACGAACTGAACCTTCCCGTCCATTGCGAGTGAATTCTCCTCCACGATCCACCGAGCTCCAGACAGATCTCAGCAGCCGCCTCCCGCAGAGCTTCGTCCACAGTGAGATCAGCACCTTCAGTTTGGGAACTTCATCATGTGAGTTGCGCCTAATTGTTTCCCGAATCGCCGGCCACTTCCCGGGAGGGAGGGAGTGGGCAGGGCTGATCGTGTCGGCGGTAAATGGAACGTGACTTTGCTATTTACATATGTAAAGGATCCCCCCCCTTATAAAGGACTATATGTTAAAATCACGTTCTTTCTTTATTGTATTGTTGCATTCCAATAAGTGCTTCAGTGGCTGTCAAGTGTTTGGTGACAGCCCCTCCGTTGTGAAAGAGTTACTACTAATAAAAATAATCTTTATTGTCACAAGTAGGCTTACATTACCACTGCAATGAAGTTATTGTGAAAAGCCCCGAGTCGCCACACTCCGGCGCCTGTTCAGGTACACGGAGGGAGAATTCAGAAAGTCCAAATTACCTAACAGCACGTGGGAGGAAACCGGAGTACCCGGAGGAAACCCCATGCAGACACAGGGAGAACGTGCAGACTCCACATAGGGAATGACCCAAGCTGAATCGAAACCTGGGACCCTGGAGCTGTGAAGCAACAATGCTACCCCACTGTGCTACCATGCCGCACCAACTGGGTTTAATTGTTAGACTTGGACTGTGCTAACCTGGCAGCAGAGACTAGAGAATTGAGGCCGGGCCCACTTATTCGTGGAAGAGGCTCCATGCCAGCCTCCTGGTGGCAGCTAACCACCTCCCCCCATTATGTGGGAGGGCGGAAGGGGCTAAATACAGGTTGTTAATTCAGTTCATTAATATGCCAATGGTCGCCCATTATCCCAGAACCCATTGCAATGACTTGGTAGCTCAGTGATTCAGAGCCGCAAGGTTTTCCCATTCCCTCAGAGGGCTGCCACTGGTGGAGGGGGTTCCTTCATAGGTACTGTGCCCAATCAATATACCCAACATCGGGTAGGGGGTGGCCACTGAAGGCCATTCTCTTTGCCCTTGCCACTGACCTCTTCTCTTGCTCATCCCACCCTCACTCGCCTTTAGTTTGGGCTCCCATGATTAACCTTGGCCTCTGGTAGACACAGTTCCGGCAAAAGCCACTGGCAGCATGAGGAGCTACCAGCCTGTGATTGAGGGGACTTTAGCTACTGGCATCTCAATTGTGGGGAAGGCCAAAAGGTGGTCACTAAAGTGCCTGAAAGACACGTGATTCTGTCAGGCATCACTCGCCGGACTGACTGGTTCCCCACTGCTTCTCCACTGCTAGGTGGAACAAAATCTCAGCCAAAAAGCCATTGTGGCACAGAAGGAACCCATCCAGTACAAGGAGTTCCTCGTAGGCAGCAAAATCCAGGTCATTCACACTCGCTCTTCCCACATCTCCCCTTATATCTCTTTCCCCTAACCTTAAACCTGTCTTCCCCAATCCTTGTGCTATCAGCTGCATGGGTGATATCTACCTTACCTAAACCTGTGCACCCCTATCAAACCCTCTTTGCTCCAAGGGAAACAACACCAGTTTCGTCAACCTATAGCTAAACTTCTTAATCCCTGGAATCATTTTGGAAAACTTCCTCTGCACCATCTGAACGACTCTCGCATCGAAAGTGTCATGACCAGCATGGGACTCCATACTTGTGTTAAGACCTAATCAGAGTTTTATAGTCAGCATAATTTCCCTGTTATTGTACTGACTGGCTGCAGTTTAATAGGGTCCACTGGAATGAGCTACGTAGTGAGCGGGGCCCAGTAAATGTAGGGGGAGCCACACAACCCATTCCCACCAATAGTACTTTGTCAAACATTTTCTTAAAACCCACACAGGCAACAACCATTGCTTTCCCTTTGCCAGCCTTTTCTGTTACTTCATCAAAAGATTGTTACATTAGTCAAACACATTCTTTTTTACATAAATCTGTGCTGACTCTCCTTAATTAACTCAAACTTTTCAAGTGCCCGTTGGATGTCTTCCCTGATTATTATTTCTGGAATATTCTGCACACTTCAGAGCAGCACAGCTTTGAAATAATGGCTCAGCTCTTCCGATCAGGATCGGTAACCCTACTTCCGACCCAGGTCAAAAAATATGCACACATACCTTCCTCCAATTTACCTGACCTGGAGTATCCTTCACATCTGACCCAATGCAGCAAACCTCAGAGGAAGAGCGTGGAAAATCCACTCCGGAATCACACCTCTTGCTGTTGTATTCCAGTAAGTTTAAATGTTCCAACCCTTCTTTGAAAACATTTAGAGAGAAGATAAGTGGGTAGGGTGGGTAAGGGGGTAGAATGGGTGAGGGGATATGTTGGGTAAGGGAAGTGGGTAAGGGAGTAGGGTGGTGAGGGCCTAGGGTGGATAAGGCAAGTAGCTAGGCTGGTAAAGAGGCTTGGTGGCAAGGATAGAGTGGTAGGTGGGTTTATGTTGGCAGAGTTGCAGGTGGGTGAGATGGGTGGTGGGTCAGAGGGTAGTCAGGGGGGGTTCAAGGAGTGGTCAGTGTGAGTGATTGGGGGTTAGTTCTGTAGTTACCTGGAAGTTAGAATTGGTTTCTTCCTGTCTAACATTTTCTGGGTAACTATCCAGTTAAACAAATTGGAACGTCTGCAATTTCTGACTCTAACTTAGAGTTGAAGAATTTTTCGGGGTGTCCCAGGGAGCATGGGAATTGCACATTGGAAGCTCAGACTTCCCAGGCAATCCCCACGGAGTTCTTGCATTGGGACCTCCTAGGGGTCCCTTAGCTCATCTTCGAGGGAATATCCAGTCTTGGAGTATATGGAGACTGGAAGATCTGGGTCCTCATATTGGCTTTGGAGGGAGTTCTATGGAAATTCTCCAGTGTTAGCAGGTATCCAAAGATGTGGGTTATGAGGAGAAATTATAGGAATTTAACATATTTTCCTGGAACATAGAAGATTAAGGGTCAAGTGCAGGCAGTAGTGTAGTAGTATTGTTACTGGACTAGTAATCCAGAGACGCAGGATAATGCTCTGGGGGCCCAGGTTCGAATCCCACCATGGCGGATGGTGAAATTTGATTTGAATAAAAAGCTGGAATTAAAAGTCTAATGATGACAATTAACCCATTGTTGAAAACATCCATTTGATTCACTAATGTCCTTTAGGGAAGGAAATCTGCCATCCCTACTTGAGTCAAGAAGATAGTTTACCGTACAGAATAAATATCAATTCAAGATTCCCTATTGCCCATATGGAAATTTAATTTCTGGTATTTGCTCATTTGTTAAAAAATTACATCTAATGGAATAATAATAGTAAAAGGGGAGAAACTTTAACTAAAATTTGTATTTAAAATGATTCCAGTGCATTCAAATAATCAGTCAGTGCATATCCTCATTGATACATCAAACTCCTGCTGAAAGATCTTACAGAGAACGGCACAAATGAGAACAGAAACTGATTTGTCCAGTATCTGAAGAACTGTCGCCTTTTCCCTGAATGCAGCCAGCAGTAATACTGAATCAAGTTGTGGTTCTCATTGTTCACGACAAATGCCACTCCTGTCAAGATTCCTGGAGAACAGGTTTTGTTAAGAAATTGAACATCTACAGGGAAATAAATTAACCCCCCAATTAATCGCACAATGCATGCATATAAGACATGTGGATCTCTAATTGAGGCAGTTTATGCTAATCTACAGCAATTAGACCTTGTGGTTTTAAAGAAGCAATCCTGTACACATGGGACAGAATACTCCCAAAATATCTACAATCCAGCGGGAAATGAGTTAAGATTCCGTTTGCATTCCACCCATCTGTAAAAGGTCATATTCTTAGAGATCGTGGTGCCTGGAAAGAAACTGATAATCTAGCTTCAGACATATCTTTTAACTGAACTGAGAAGCTTGAGTTCTGCTCACATCTCCAACTAACACTCAACGAACACTGCTTTTTTGCAAAATGCCTGATACCATGGCTTCTCCCAGTAATGACATAGATACATTGAAGATAGGAGCAGGAGGAGGCCTTTTGGCCCTTCGAGTCTGCTCTACCATTCATCTCGATCATGGCTGATCATCCAACTCAATAGCCTAATCCTGCTTTCTCCCCATAGCCTTTGATCCCATTCTCCCCAAGTGCTATATCCAGCCGCCTCTTGAATATATTCAATGTTTTAGCATCAACTACTTCCTGTGGTAGTGAATTCCACAGACTCACCACTCTTTGTGTGAAGAAATGTCTCCTTATCTCTGTCCGAAATGGTTTACCCTGAATCCTCAGACTGTTACCCCTGGGTTTGGTCCCACCCATCATTGGTAACATCTTCCCTTCATCTAACCTGTCTAGTCCTGTTAGAATTTTATAAGTCTCTATGAAATCCCCCCTCATTCTTCTGAACTCCAGCAAGAACAATCCCAACCTAGTCAATCTCTCCTCATATGACAGTCAGGGGCCATCCCTGGAATCAGTCTGATAAACCTTCGCTGCACTCCCTCGAGAGCAAGAATATCCTTCCTCAGAGAAGGAGACCAAAACTGCACACAATACTCCAAGTGTGGCCTCACCAAGGCCCTGTACAATTGCAGTAACACATCCCTGCTTCTATACTCAAAACCTCTCGCAATGAAGGCCAACATACCATTAGCCTTCTTTACAGCCTGCTGCACCTGCATGCTTACCTTCAGCAAATGGTGCACAAGGGCACCCAGGTTCCACTGCACACTCCCCTCTCCCAATTTACAACCAATCAGTTAGTAATCTGCCTTCCTGTTTTTGCTTCCAAAGTGAATAACCTCACACTTATCCAAATTATACTGCATCTGCCATTGATTTGCCCACTCGCCCAACCTGACCAGATCATGCTGTAGGATCCCTGCAATTGTCACAATTCACCCTCCCACCTAACTTGGTATCATCTGCAAACTTTGAGATGTTACATTTTGTTTCCTCATCCAAATCATTAATATATATTGTGAATAACTGGGGTCCCAGCACCGATCCCTGGGATACCCCACTAGTTACTGCCTGCCAATTTGAAAAGGACCCATTAATCCCTACTCTTTGTTTCCTCTCTGCCAACCAGTTTTATATCCACCTCAATACATTTCCCTCAATCCCATGCGCTTTAATTTTGCACAATAATCTCTTATGCGGCGCTTTGTCAAATGCCTTCTGAAAGTCCAGGTGGTGGGGGAGCCTCAAGGGATTGCTCCGCTCGCACCCCCGTCCAATGGAGTAGCCAGGGGGCCATCGGGCACCCCAGGAGAGTGGCAGGGAATGGGGCCCTTGCTGATGATTCCCGCAGGGGAGGTGCTGGAACACTGCAGCACCTCGGACTCCCCCCCCCCCCCCCCCCTCCTGTCCCTGGTGCATCTGGTGGGCAGCGGGCAAAACAGGGCAGCTCCACGCCACCCGGGACATCCGAGCAGCAGCCGGGCCCATCCAGGCCGGGCCGCCCCAGGAGATGTGCGCCAATGGGGACCCTTGTCGCAGGGCAGGGGTCGGAGCAGGCTCCTCTAATCCTACTGCACTGTCTGTATTCATTCACAATAAACACCTGTCAACACCGTTAAAACCTACCTCGGTGCTCAGTCTGATGGGTGTCGGGGGTGGGCTGGCTGGAAGGGAAGGGGAGGGTGCGGGGGACCAGTGCAAGTGCTGTGGGAGGACAGTGCTCCCCCCCCACCCCCGGTTATGGGGAGAAGGCAGGAGAATGGGAATGAGAAAATATCAGCCATGATTGAATGGCGGAGCAGACTCGATGGGCCGAGTGGCCTAATTCTCCTCCTATGTCTTTTGGTCTTATGGCCATGTGATGGACTGGCCAGCTTGCATACAGGGATCACCGAGGTGGAAGGTGCTATCGTGGGCATGAGTCAGACAATGTCATACAATGTGGTGCAACAGAGCTCATCGCAAAGTGGGTTTTCATCATTCTCCATCCCATTGACCAGACTCGCTGTTATTGTCAACCCAGGACCCCCAGCTCGTAGCGCCGCGGGTATGTATAACGGAGGGGTGTGCACGTGGGCAGTCTGTGGTGTCTGTGCCCCTGACCAGCACCCCACTCCACCCCCTTCCAATTAATCAGTGAACCTGGAGGCGATCAGAGCGTTCCGTGTGCGATGGCCCTGCCGCACACGTCGTGCGGCCTGACCTGCCTGCCTGGGCTCCATGTCCTGCTCATCGTCCCCCTCCCCTGCATCTTCCTTGTCGGACGAGGTTTGCCCTTCCTCCTCATCCTCCTCCTCCAGCACATCACCCCTCTGCTGTGCGATGTTGTGAAGGATGCCGCAGGCCACCACGATGCGGGCGACCCTCCCAGCCTTGTACTGGAGGGCCCTTCCAGAACGGTCCAGGCACCTGATGAGCATCTTCAGGAGGCCGAAGTGCTGCTCAATCACTCTCCTGCTCACCGTATGGGCGTTGTTGTAGTGGGTCTTCGGCCTCCAGATACGTGTCATCAGCCACGTCTGCAGCGGATAATCCCAGTTGCCCAGGAGCCAACCCCTCAACTAGGGGTGGGGGGCGGGGCGTCTCAAACACATCAGGAATTTCCGAGTGTGCTAGGATGAAGGCATCGTGCCCACTGCCTGGACATCGGGCCCACTGCCTGGACATCGGGCCCACTGCCTGGACATCGGGCCCACTGCCTGGACATCGGGCCCACAGCCTGGACATCGGGCCCACTGCCTGGACATCGGGCCCACTGCCTGGACATCGGGCCCACTGCCTGGACATCGGGCCCACTGCCTGGACATCGGGCACACTGCCTGGACATCGTGCCCACTGCCTGGACATCGTGCCCACTGCCTGGACATCGTGCCCACTGCCTGGACATCGGGCACAGAGGTGTATCATGCACACCTGATGGTCACACAGTAGTTCATAGAGTGAAACCCCTTTTGGTTGGTATAGAGCAGCCTGTTATCCGCAGATGCCTGTGTGGCATTGTGCATCCCGTTGATCGCGCCCTGGACCAGGGGCATGCTGGCAATGGCGGCGAACCCCACTGCCCGGGCATCCTGGTGGGCTCGGTCCACATTGAAATGGATGTATTATTCCGCCTGGGCATAAAGGGCCTCCGTGACAGCACGTATGCACCTGTGCACCGAGGTCTGAGAGATCCCGTCAGGTCCCCACTCAGCGTCTGGAACAAAGCCATGGCTTAAAAGGTCAGGGCGACCATCACCTTTACAGCCACTGGGAGCGAGTGTCCTCCCGCATCCCCCACGGTGTCAGGTGTGCCATCATCTGGCAGATATGTTGCACTGTCTTTCTGCTCAGCTGGAGTCTTCGACGGCATGCCTGGTCCGGTAGGTCCTCGAATGTCAGGTGCTGCCAGTACACACGAGGCCTCAGGCGGTGCCTCCTTCGCACCTCCTTCTCCTTGGGTGTTGGGTGGTCGGCTCTCCATGCTGGGCAGCTGCCACCTGTCTCTCTGCTGCCCACTCCACTGCTGCACGCTCCGTTGCTGCCCGTTCCGCTGCTGAAGCTTCCTCCTCCTCGAGCATCTCCAGCTCATACATCTCGCAGAGCTGCAGCGACCAGCAGGGAGGCCACCATTGCTGATTGAATTCCAATTTCCATTGTCTGCAGAGGGTGAAAGGTCGACACATTAGCATGTTGCGTACCCCGTGCTCAACCAGGTCCACCAGGCTACATGGTGCCCCGTCTAGCATTGCGGCATCTGCCCCACATCTCCCTCCCACCCCACCACCCCCCATACCCTCACCCCTGGCCCCTTCGGTGGCCGGCATCGTGGGGGCATCTGGCCCTGGCACCCGTCCCTGATGCCAGGGTACCATTTGCTGGTACTGCCCTCGCCAGGGGCTACCGTGGGTGTTGCCCTGGGTGGTCCCCCGGTGGATGGTGGCCGGGAGGGCGTGAATGTTGCGGTGGGGGGGTGGGGTGGGGTGCAGTGGTGGGGGCACTCATATAGCCAGTGACACATGTCAGAACCAAGGGCCAAGGTGGGTGGTCAGGGGGTGCACAGCAAGATGGTCACCATAATGGCGGTCCGTGCCTGGACACCGCCCCACCTACCCCCCGGCTACTCGACCTGTTCTTCTGTCCCGTCCCCCCGTCCCCTGTCCCCACCTCCCCCGGCCCTCGCTGGGCCCCCATACCCCTGCCAGCACGGCCAGTGTCCGGCCCAGCAGCCCGCAGTCGCTCCTCTCCATACCCTACCTCCTCTCTCACAGCAGCAACACTCCAGGTTCACGATTTGTAAAAGCATATGTGGACCATGCCATCAAGAACTCGGTCCATCGATGGCGTAGAATCGCGGGTGGGCCCACTACTTATCTGCAAACCGTGTTTAAAGTATGCTTGGCCTGCATCACATTGACACCGTTTTTGAGGTGACAGGGAATCGCGATTTGGCGTCAAACCAGCACCTGGCCCAATTTTGGCGTCGGAAACTATTCTCCGCCCAATCACCATTCCCGATTTCGGCATCGGCCAAGTCCTCATGCAGAAAGTAGTAGGAATGTGGAAGTCTCAGCCAAATATGCTGCAGATAGGGCTGGTTTAGCACAGTGGGCTAGACAGCTGTTTTGTAACGCAGAACATGGCCAGCAGCGCGGGTTCAATTCACGTACCCGCTTACCCGAACAGGCGCCGGAATGTGGCGACTAGGGGCTTTTCACAGTAACTTCATACTTGTGACAATAAAAGATTATAAAAATATATAAATGTTAACACAATTATTACTTTTTGATCTGAGATTGATTTTTTTTTGGTTGCCAAGGATATTAAGGAATATGCTGCCAAGGTGAGTGGATGGAGTTAGGATGAAGGTCAGCCATGATCTCATTGAATGGTGGAACAAGCTAAATGTGATGGGAGGAAAAACCTTACCACACAACGCGTGGCTCGGTTCTGGAGTGCTCATCTTGAAAGTGCGGTGGAGACAGGTTCAATTGAGGCATTTATAAGGGGGCATTAGGTGATTATTTGAATGGAGACAGTGAGAAGGGGAATGGGGAAAAGACAGCGGAGTGGCACTAAGTCATGACGCTCATATGAAGATACAATGCAGGGACAATGAGCCAAATGGCCCCCTTCTGAGCCATAACAATTCTGATTCTGTGAAATGTCTCTACGTTGCTGTGTACTTCAGGGAGAAACCACCCCAATTTAAAAAAAAATCTCAGTGCCATGTGCTGCTGCCACTGATTTGAAAATGGTGTAAAGCCCAATCAGGTTTTCGTATTGCACGAACTGACTACCTAAAACTCCACACATTGAGCACACCCACATTCTTTCCAGGCAGGGGGATTACCTTCACTTCTCCTTTCCCCAAAAGAATGTTGGGTGTATCAGATAGTCACAGATGATCAAAAGTAACCAAACCCAATGTATAGGTCCAGGCTTGCCCTACCATTCAGACTCCTGTTAGGCAGGGAAGCAGTCAGAGGGCAGTGTTACGTGTTGTGAGAAGACCACATGCCAAGCTCCAATTAACAATAGAACTTCTAGACTTCCGGTGGCGGCAATGAGTGAGTGAGCCGCACATTCGGGGGCTCTCACTCCGGCGGGATTTGAGGACCTGGTTCCCCGGTTTTGCGGGACTGTGGAGCACTGAAAGGACGGCCACGGGGGGCTAAGGAGCGAGCAGAGCTGCATGGAACTGCGAAACTAGCATGGCAGGGGGGTGGGCACGGGAGCAATAGGTCAGAAGGTGAGAGCATTGAGGGAGAACTAGGGAATAGGGACAGTGTGGCTCTGAGGCAGAGCAGACAGGGAGAAGTTGCTGAACACAGCGGGTCTGGTGGCCTGAAGTGCATATGTTTTAATGCAAGAAGTATTATGGGTAAGGCAGATGAACTTAGAGCTTGGATTAGTACTTGGAACTATGTTATTGTTGCCATTACAGAGACCTGGTTGAGGGAAGGGCAGGATTGGCAGCTAAACGTTCCAGGATTTAGATGTTTAAGGTGGGATAGAGGGGGATGTAAAAGTGGAGGCGGAGTTGCGCTACTGGTTAGGGAGAATATCACAACTGTACTGCGGGAGGACACCTCAGAGGGCAGTGAGGCTGTATGGGTAGAGATCAGGAATAAGAAGGGTGCAGTCACAATGTTGGGGGTTTACTACGGGCCTCCCAACAGCCAGCGGGAGATAGAGGAGCAGATAGGTAGACAGATTTTGGAAAAGAGTAAAAACAACAGGGTTGTGGTGATGGGAGACTTCAACTTCCCCAATATTGACTGGGACTCACTTAGTGCCAGGGGCTTAGACGGGGCGGAGTTTGTAAGGAGCATCCAGGAGGGCTTCTTAAAACAATATGTAGACAGTCCAACTAGGGAAGGGGCGGTACTGGACCTGGTATTGGGGAATGAGCCCGGCCAGGTGGTAGATGTTTCAGTAGGGGAGCATTTCGGTAACAGTGACCACAATTCAGTAAGTTTTAAAGTACTGGTGGACAAGGATAAGAGTGGTCCTAGGATGAATGTGCTAAATTGGGGGAAGGCTAATTATAACAATATTAGGCGGGAACTGAAGAACATAGATTGGGGTGGATGTTTGAGGGCAAATCAACATCTGACATGTGGGAGGCTTTCAAGTGTCAGTTGAAAGGAATTCAGGACCGGCATGTTCCTGTGAGGAAGGATAAATACGGCAATTTTCGGGAACCTTGGATAACGAGAGGTATTGTAGGCCTCGTCAAAAAGAAAAAGGAGGCATTTGTCAGGGCTAAAAGGCTGGGAACAGACGAAGCCTGCGTGGAATATAAGGAAAGTAGGAAGGAAATTAAGCAAGGAGTCAGGAGGGCTAGAAGGGATCACGAAAAGTCATTGGCGAATAGGGTTAAGGAAAATCCCAAGGCTTTTTACACGTACATAAAAAGCAAGAGGGTAGCCAGGGAAAGGGTTGGCCCACTGAAGGATAGGCAAGGGAATCTATGTGTGGAGCCAGAGGAAATGGGCGAGGTACTAAATGAATACTTTGCATCAGTATTCACCAAAGAGAAGAAATTGGTAAATGTTGAGTCTGGAGAAGGGTGTGTAGATAGCCTGGGTCACATTGAGATCCAAAAAGACGAGGTGTTGGGTGTCTTAAAAAATATTAAGGTAGATAAGTCCCCAGGGCCTGATGGGATCTACCCCAGAATACTGAAGGAGGCTGGAGAGGAAATTGCTGAGGCCTTGACAGAAATCTTTGGATCCTCACTGTCTTCAGGGGATGTCCCGGAGGACTGGAGAATGTCCAATGTTGTTCCTCTGTTTAAGAAGGGTAGCAAGATAATCCAGGGAACTACAGGCCGGTGAGCCTTACTTCAGTGGTAGGGAAATTACTGGAGAGAATTCTTCGAGACAGGATCTACTCCCATTTGGAAGCAAATGGACGTATTAGTGAGAGGCAGCATGGTTTTGTGAAGGGGAGGTCGTGTCTCACTAACTTTACAGAGTTTTTCGAGGAGGTCACTAAGATGATTGATGCAGGTAGGGCAGTGGATGTTGTCTATATGGACTTCAGTAAGGCCTTTGACAAGGTCCCTCATGGTAGACTAGTACAAAAGGTGAAGTCACACGGGATCAGGGGTGAGCTGGCAAGGTGGATACAGAACTGGCTAGGCCATAGAAGGCAGAGAGTAGCAATGGAAGGATGCTTTTCTCATTGGAGAGCTGTGACCAGTGGTGTTCCACAGGGATCAGTGCTGGGACCTTTGCTGTTTGTAGTATATATAAATGATTTGGAGGAAAATGTAACTGGTCTGATTCGTAAGTTTGCAGACGACACAAAGGTTGGTGGAATTGCAGATAGCGATGAGGACTGTCAGAGGATACAGCAGGATTTAGATTGTTTGGAGACTTGGGCGGAGAGATGGCAGATGGAGTTTAATCCGGACAAATGCATTTTGGAAGGTCTAATGCAGGTAGGGAATATACAGTGAATGGTAGAACCCTCAAGAGTATTGAAAGTCAAAGAGATCTAGGAGTACAGGTCCACAGGTCACTGAAAGGGGCAACACAGGTGGAGAAGGTAGTCAAAAAGGCATACGGCATGCTTGCCTTCATTGGCCGGGGCACTGAGTATAAGAATTGGCAAGTCATGTTGCAGCTGTATAGAACCTTAGTTAGGCCACACTTGGAGTATAGTGTTCAATTCTGGTCGCCACACTACCAGAAGGATGTGGAGGCTTTAGAGAGGGTGCAGAAGAGATTTACCAGAATGTTGCCTGGTATGGAGGGCATTAGCTATGAGGAGCGGTTGAATAAACTCGGTTTGTTCTCACTGAAACGAAGGAGGTTGAGGGGCGACCTGATAGAGGTCTACAAAATTATGAGGGGCTTAGACAGAGTGGATAGTCAGAGGCTTTTCCCCGGGGTAGAGGGGTCAATTACTAGGGTGCATAGGTTTAAGGTGAGAGGGGCAAGGTTTAGAGTAGATGTACGAGGCAAGTTTTTTACGCAGAGGGTAGTGGGTGCCTGGAACCCGCTACCGGAGGAGGTGGTGGAAGCAGGGACGATAGTGACATTTAAGGGGCATCTTGACAAATACATGACTAGGATGGGAATAGAGGGATACGGACCCAGGAAGTGAGAAGATTGTAGTTTAGTCGGGCAGCATGGTCGGCACGGGCTTGGAGGGCCGAAGGGCCTGTTCCTGTGCTGTACATTTCTTCGTTCGTTGTTTGTTGAGAGCAGAAAGCAGCGCAAACGGGAGAGGAAGGGACAAAGGCAAGGTGCAGGGGAAGCTGCCCCGGGAACAAAGATGGCGGACCTACGGACCTCGGACCCGGCGATCCAGCAGGCGCTCGAAAACATGCTGCAGGTTGGGGCAGCATGGTAGCCTTGTGGATAGCACAATTGCTTCACAGCTCCAGGGTCCCAGGTTTGATTCCAGCTTGGGTCACTGTCTGTGCGGAGTCTGCACATCCTCCCCGTGTGTGCGTGGGTTTCCTCCGGGTGCTCTGGTTTCCTCCCACAGTCCAAAGATGTGCAGGTTAGGTGGATTGGCCATGATAAATTGCCCTTAGTGTCCACAATTGCCCTTAGTGTTGGGTGGGGTTACTGGGTTATGGTGATAGGGTGGCGGTGTTGACCTTGGGTGGGGGGCTCTTTCCAAGAGCCGGTGCAGACTCGATGGGCCGAATGGCCTCCTTCTGCACTGTAAATTCTAAATTCTATGAGAGCAGTTTTGAGTCGTTGAAGCGGGATAACGTGGACTCACTTCAGAAGGCAGTGGATCAGCTGAACCAGAGACTGGATGCCCAGGGCGAAAAAGTTAAGGAGCTGGGAGAGGCGGTGGAGGAGCAGGCGGACACGCAGACGATTGCTGCGCTAGAAGTCGACGGGTTGAAGGAGAGACAGAGAAGACTGCTGGACAGAGTAGAGGAGCTGGAAAATAGAGCCATAGACAAAATCTGAGGATCATCGGCCTCCTGGAGGGGGCGGAGGGAGCTGATGCCACAGCGTCGTGGTGGACCTGTTGATGTAGCTGATGGGGGCTGAAGCCTTTCCGCGACCGCCGGAGCTGCAGGGGGCACACAGAGTACAGGCGAGACAGGTGCGTCCGGGGGGGCCCCCCCGTCCGATGGTGGTTAGGTTCCACAGGTTTGTGGAGAAGGAGCGGGTGCTGCAGTGGGCAAAGAGCGCTAAGAGCAGCACGTGGAATAACAGTGTCCTTCGCATTTACCAGGACCTAAGCCAGGAGGTGGCCAGGCAGCGAGCAGCCTTTAAACAAGTTAAGGAGGTGTTGTTCAAAAAGCACGTGAAGTTTGGTCTGCTCTTCCCGGCCCGTCTTTGGGATATGCATCAGGGCCAACACCACTACTTCTCCGAGCCCGAAGAAGCGATGGACTTTGTGAGGGATCAGGGGCTGGTCTCGAAAAAAGGACCCACGGACGCAAGCTAGGGTCCGAGAATTACTGTTTGAAGGGACGCCTACTGTGCCTGGACTGCTGGTCGACTGTTTACTGCTTTAAAGGTGCCACGTGGTGTATTTTTTTGTGGGTATCCCCCCCCCGCCCCGGTCAGCAATGGGGATCAAAGATGTTGGTTGGGGGCTTTTGTTTCATTTAGGTCTATGGTACTTATGTTTGTTTCGGATGGGGGATGTACGGGTACTGGGTTGCTGCGGTGTTTTTTTTTTAGTGCTCAGAAAGGGACGTGGGTTAACACTTTTCTGTGTACACAGCTGGAACTGTATTGCACCTGGAGCAATGTTTACATCGTGTCTGATCTTTCCCATCTTAGTGAGACTGCTCCAGTGGGTCGGAGTGGCGGATGGTGTGCTGGGGAGTGGGGAGATGAGGTCGGGGAAACAATGGGAGTGAGACAAGGGGGCGCCGGAGCGATGAGTCACCGGGCCTAGAAGATTGGCTCATCAAGGGAGTCAGGTGGGGGGGGGGGAGAACAAAGCCAGCGGATGTCAGGGGTGGGGTTATCGGGGGATGTTGCTTGGGGGGGGGGGAGGAGTTATTTTGCTGAAGTGGGGGGGATCTGAAGTAGGTAATGGTAAGGAGGTCGGGGGTGGAGGCGGCCAAGAGGCGAGCCAGGAATGGCACGGCGCATGGGCCGGGGGCGGGCTCAAGAAAGGTTATGGCTGACCAGCCGGCGCCGGGGGGGGGGGGGGGGGGGGGGGGGGGGGTTGTGCCCCCCAACCAGGCTGATCACCTGGAATGTCAGGGGACTAAATGGGCCAGTTAAAAGGGTACGTGTGTTCGCGCATTTGCGGGCTCTGAAGGCAGACATAATTATGTTGCAGGAGACACATCTGAAAGTGTCTGACCAGACTCGGATAAGGAAGGGCTGGATTAGCCAGGTCTTCCACTCAGACTTAGATTCTAAGTCCAGGGGAGTAGCAATTATGATCAATAAGCGGGTTTAATTTGAGGCGGAGGACGTAGTCGCAGACGGCGGGGGCAGATTCCTTATGGTAAGGGGCAAGCTGGAGGGGAGAAGAGTGGTGCTGGTGAACATGTATGCGCCGAACTGGGACAACGTTGACTTTATCAAAAGAGTGCTGGGGAAGATCCCGGACCTAGACTCACGCAAGTTGACAATGGAGGGGACGGACGGGGGACGGGGGGACAGACAACTTTACTACGGTCCTTGACCCGGGGCTGGACCGGTCATGTCCCAGAACGGGCAGACTCCCAGCAATGGCAAGGGAGCTGAAAGGGTTCATGGAGCAAATGGGGGCTGTGGACCCGTGGAGAGCCAGACAGCCGATGGGAAGGGGCTACTCGTTTTATTCGCATGTTCATAAAGTATATTCTAGGATTGATTTTTTTTATCGTGAGCAGGGACTGTGTAAGGGATGTAAAGAATCCGGAATACTCGGCAATCCCTATCTCGGACCTTGCCCGCACTGGGTGGACCCGCAGGTCGGGGGGGGGCGAATTACCAAGCGCCCGCAATGGAGGTTAGACGTAGGACTGTTGTCGGAGGAGACGATATGTGAGAGACTTCGGAAGTGTATGCAAAATTACTTGCAGGTGAACGATACAGGGGAGGTTTCAGCAGCGACCCTGTGGGAGGCGCTGAAGGCAGTAGTGAGGGGGGAGCTCATCTCAATTCGTGCTCACAGGGTCAAGGCGGACAGAGCAGAAATGGACAGATTGGTTAGGGAAATTCACCGGATAGACGAGGAGCATGCGGGGTCCCCGGGGGAGGACCTACTCGGGGAGAGACGGAGATTGCAGGCGGAACTGGGGGTGCTATCCACGAGTAGGGCCGTGGAACGACTTAGGAAGGCGAGGGGAGTGGTGTATGAGCATGGGGAGAAGGCCAGCAGATTGCTAGCACAGCAACTCAGGAAGAGGGAGGCGGCCAGGGAAATAAGTAGAGTGGTTGATGGGGAGGGGAGCAGAGTGCAGGACCCGGCAGGACTGAATAAGGTATTTCGGGACTTCTATAGTAAGCTGTACAGTTCAGAACCCCCGGAAGAGCCGGAGGAGATGAAAAGGTTCCTGGATGGACTAATCTTCCCAAAAGTAGGCAGGGGACTAGTGGACGGGCTGGGGGCCCTGATTAGAGCGGAGGAGGTATTGGGGGGCCTAAAGGCCATGCAGTCGGAGGAAGCCCCAGGGCCGGATGGATACCCAGTAGAGTTTTACAAGAAGTTCTCGGAGATAGTGGGACCGGTCCTGACGAGGGTTGTTAATGAGGCAAGGGACAGGGGGACCCTGCCACCGAAGATATCGCAAGCCACCATCTTGCTGATACTGAAGCGGGACAAGGACCCGGAATCCTGCACGTCATCCAGGCCAATCTCCCTGATCAATGTGGATGCCAAGCTCCTGGCCAAGGTCCTGGTGATTAGAATTGAGGACTGCGTACCGGAGGTGATTGGGGACGATCAGACAGGGTTTGTGAAAGGCAGGCAGCTGACAGCTAACTTGAGAAGATTGCTTAATGTGATCATGATGCCCCCGACGGGCAAGGAGGTGGAGGTAGTCATGTCAGTTAGAGGGGTGCTGTGCTCTGACTGTGAGATGTGGCAGGTCCGGGAGGCTTCCAGCGTCCTGGATGGCTTCATCTGCAGAAAGTGCACCCAACTGCAGCTCCTCACAGACCGCATGGTTCGGTTGGAGCAGCAATTGGATGCACTTAGGAGCATGCAGGTGGCGGAAAGCGTCATAGATCGCAGTTATGTAAGTGTGGTCACACCCAAGGTGCAGGCAGAGAAATGGGTGACCACCAGAAAGGGCAGGCAGTCAGTGCAGGAATCCCCTGTGGTTGTCCCCCTCTCGAACAGATATACCCCTTTGGATACTGTCGGGGGGGATAGCCTATCAGGGGAAAACAGCAGCAGCCAGAGCAGTGGCACCACGGCTGGCTCTGATGTTCAGAAGGGAGGGTCAAAGCGCAGAAGAGTAATAGTTATAGGGGACTCTATAGTCAGGGGAACAGATAGGCGCTTCTGTGGACGTGAAAGAGACTCCAGGATGGTATGTTGCCTCCCTGGTGCCAGGGTCCAGGATGTCTCCGAACGGGTAGAGGGAATCCTGAAGGGGGAGGGCAAACAGGTAGAGGTCGTTGTACATATTGGTACTAACGACATAGGCAGGAAGAGGCATGAGGTCCTGCAGCAGGAGTTCAGGGAGCTAGGCAGAAAGTTAAAAGACAGGACCTCGAGGGTTGTAATCTCGGGATTACTCCCTGTGCCACGTGCCAGTGAGGCTAGAAATAGGAAGATAGAGCAGACAAACACGTGGCTAAACAGCTGGTGTAGGAGGGAGGGTTTCGGTTATCTGGACCACTGGGAGCTCTTCCGGGGCAGGTGTGACCTGTATAAGATGGACGGGTTGCATCTAAACCGGAGAGGCATAAATATCCTGGCCGCGAGATTTGCTAGTGTCACACGGGAGGGTTTAAACTAGTATGGCAGGGGGGTGGGCACGGGAGCAATAGGTCAGAAGGTGAGAGCGTTGAGGGAGAACTAGGGAATATGGACAGTGTGGCTCTGAGGCAGAGCAGACGGGGAGAAGTTGCTGAACACAGCGGGTCTGGTGGCCTGAAGTGCATATGTTTTAATGCAAGGAGCATTACGGGTAAGGCAGATGAACTTAGAGCTTGGATTACTACTTGGAACTATGATGTTGTTGCCATTACAGAGACCTGGTTGAGGGAAGGGCAGGATTGGCAGCTAAACGTTCCAGGTTTTAGATGTTTCAGGCGGGATAGAGGGGGATGTAAAAGGGGAGGCGGAGTTGCGCTACTTGTTCAGGAGAGTATCACAGCTATACAGCGAGAGGACACCTCAGAGGGCAGTGAGGCTATATGGGTAGAGATCAGGAATAAGAAGGGTGCAGTCACAATGTTGGGGGTATACTACAGGCCTCCCAACAGCCAGCGGGAGATAGAGGAGCAGATAGGCAGACAGATTTTGGAAAAGAGTAAAAACAACAGGGTTGTGGTGATGGGAGACTTCAACTTCCCCAATATTGACTGGGACTCACTTAGTGCCAGGGGCTTAGACGGGGCAGAGTTTGTAAGGAGCATCCAGGAGGGCTTCTTAAAACAATATGTAAACAGTCCAACTAGGGAAGAGGCGGTACTGGACCTGGTATTGGGGAATGAGCCCGGCCAGGTGGTAGATGTTTCAGTAGGGGAGCATTTCGGTAACAGTGACCACAATTCAGTAAGTTTTAAAGTACTGGTGGACAAGGATAAGAGTGGTCCGAGGATGAATGTGCTAAATTGGGGGAAGGCTAATTATAACAATATTAGGCGGGAACTGAAGAGCATAGATTGGGGGCGGATGTTTGAGGGCAAATCAACATCTGACATGTGGGAGGCTTTCAAGTGTCAGTTGATAGGAATACAGGACAGGCATGTTCCTGTGAGGAAGAAAGACAAATACGGCAATTTTCGGGAACCTTGGATGACGAATGATATTGTAGGCCTCGTCAAAAAGAAAAAGGAGGCATTTGTCAGGGCTAAAAGGCTGGGAACAGACGAAGCCTGTGTGGCATATAAGGAAAGTAGGAAGGAACTTAAGCAGGGAGTCAGGAGGGCTAGAAGGGGTCATGAAAAGTCATTGGCAAATAGGGTTAAGGAAAATCCCAAGGCTTTTTACACTTACATAAAAAGCAAGAGGGTAGCCAGGGAAAGGGTTGGCCCACTGAAGGATAGGCAAGGGAATCTATGTGTGGAGCCAGAGGAAATGGGCGAGGTACTAAATGAATACTTTGCATCAGTATTCACCAAAGAGAAGGAATTGGTAGATGTTGAGTCTGGAGAAGGGGGTGTAGATAGCCTGGGTCACATTGTGATCCAAAAAGACGAGGTGTTGGGTGTCTTAAAAAATATTAAGGTAGATAAGTCCCCAGGGCCGGATGGGATCTACCCCAGAATACTGAAGGAGGCTGGAGAGGAAATTGCTGAGGCCTTGACAGAAATCTTTGGATCCTCGCTGTCTTCAGGGGATGTCCCGGAGGACTGGAGAATAGCCAATGTTGTTCCTCTGTTTAAGAAGGGTGGCAGGGATAATCCCGGGAACTACAGGCCGGTGAGCCTTACTTCAGTGGTAGGGAAATTACTGGAGAGAATTCTTCGAGACAGGATCTACTCCCATTTGGAAGCAAATGGACGTATTAGTGAGAGGCAGCACGGTTTTGTGAAGGGGAGGTCGTGTCTCACTAACTTGATAGAGTTTTTCGAGGAGGTCACTAAGATGATTGATGCAGGTAGGGCAGTAGATGTTGTCTATATGGACTTCAGTAAGGCCTTTGACAAGGTCCCTCATGGTAGACTAGTACAAAAGGTGAAGTCACACGGGATCAGGGGTGAACTGGCAAGGTGGATACAGAACTGGCTAGGCCATAGAAGGCAGAGGGTAGCAATGGAGGGATGCTTTTCTAATTGGAGGGCTGTGACCAGTGGTGTTCCACAGGGATCAGTGCTGGGACCTTTGCTCTTTGTAGTATATATAAATGATTTGGAGGAAAATGTAACTGGTCTGATTAGTAAGTTTGCAGACGACACAAAGGTTGGTGGAATTGCGGATAGCGATGAGGACTGTCTGAGGATACAGCAGGATTTAGATTGTCTGGAGACTTGGGCGGAGAGATGGCAGATGGAGTTTAACCTGGACAAATGTGAGGTAATGCATTTTGGAAGGGCTAATGCAGGTAGGGAATATACAGTGAATGGTAGAACCCTCAAGAGTATTGAAAGTCAAAGAGATCTAGGAGTACAGGTCCACAGATCACTGAAAGGGGCTACACAGGTGGAGAAGGTAGTCAAGAAGGCATACGGCATGCTTGCCTTCATTGGCCGGGGCATTGAGTATAAGAATTGGCAAGTCATGTTGCAGCTGTATAGAACCTTAGTTAGGCCACACTTGGAGTATAGTGTTCAATTCTGGTCGCCACACTACCAGAAGGATGTGGAGGCTTTAGAGAGGGTGCAGAAGAGATTTACCAGAATGTTGCCTGGTATGGAGGGCATAAGCTATGAGGAGCGATTGAATAAACTCGGTTTGTTCTCACTGGAACGAAGGAGGTTGAGGGGCGACCTGATAGAGGTATACAAAATTATGAGGGGCATAGACAGAGTGGATAGTCAGAGGCTTTTCCCCAGGGTAGAGGGGTCAATTACTAGGGGGCATAGGTTTAAGGTGAGAGGGGCAAAGTTTAGAGTAGATGTACGAGGCAAGTTTTTTACGCAGAGGGTAGTGGGTGCCTGGAACTCACTACCGGAGGAGGTAGTGGAGGCAGGGACGATAGGGACATTTAAGGGGCATCTTGACAAATATATGAATAGGATGGGAATAGAAGGATACGGACCCAGGAAGTGTAGAAGATTGTAGTTTAGTCGGGCAGTATGGTCGGCACGGGCTTGGAGGGCCGAAGGGCCTGTTCCTGTGCTGTACATTTCTTTGTTCTTTGTTCTTTGTAGTGGTGGCAATGGACGCTGAGAAGGCCTTTGACCGGGTGGAGTGGGGCTATTTGTGGGAGGTGCTTGGGAGGGATTTGCGGGGGTCATGTCTCGGGTGCTGAAAACAAGGGTGGTGATGAGTCCAGGAGTGGCAATTTTCAGGGTTTCGGAAGGCCCGGGAGTCCAGGGGGAGAAAGAGGCAGATGTTCTGGCCTTTGCTTCCCTAATAGCCCGGCGGCGAATACTGCTGGCATGGAGGGACTCAAAACCCCCAAAGACCGAACTATGGCTTTCGGACATGTCAAGTATTCTGGGTATGGAAAAAATTAAGTTCGCCTTGAGGGGATCTGTATTGGGGTTCGCCCGGAGGTGGCAACCATTCATCGACTTCTTCGCGGGAGAGTGAACGTCAGGGGGGGGGGGGGGGGGGAAAGAGGGGGGGAGATTAGAGTAGAGTAGGAGGGATAAATAGGTGGGTAGCGTCTATGGGAGAGGAGCGGGCATGTGCAGTATATTTTGTTTGAAGTATTGGTTTTATATTGATGTTTGCACATTTCTGTTATCTGTAACTGTTTTCATGCCACAAAATACCTCAATAACATTGTTTGTTAAAAAAAAACAATAGAACTTCTAGTGGCAATTAAAGTGGCCTTGGTCCTCACCTTACATACCATCAGTTCCTTCCAGAGCTAAAACAGGGGAGACCTCAGCATTATCCGCAAATGAAGCAGACAGGCGTGTCATACCTGTTCAGCGTTGCCAAATACCTTAATCTCCTTTTCCAGTAAAGCACATGACAAGACTGTCCAATTTCCCACAATGTGTATGAATTCATAGCCAGCTGCCTGGGTCCCCAGGCACAATGCATCTGCTTACACCACAAACAAGGGGCGGGCGAGCAGGGGGTCCTGGCGTGATGGAGTGGCGGGAACCACTCCGGCGTTGCTTACACCACAAACAAAGGGCGGGATTCTCCCCTACCCGGCAGGGGGGGTCGGAGAATCCTGCCCATGTTTTCTATACTTTTTGAATGCATCTGTTGAATAACAACACCCCAGTTTTTTTCCGCATATGGTAAAAGTTTAGACTTTTAGTCGCGCTGGCTGCAGCATTCCGAATTTCACTCCTTTCCGGTACAATGCCGCTTTGGCCCGGTTGAAATCCGCTCTCCGCTTTGCAACCTCCGTGCTCCAGTCCGGGTATATTCAGATCTCCGCATTGTCCCACTTACTGCTCCGCTCCTTCTTGGCCCATTTCAGGACCAACTCTCTGTCCGTGAACCGGTGAAACCTCACCACCATCGCCCTTAGCGGCTCATTTGCCTGGGGCTTCCTCGCCAGCACCCGGGGTGCCCTGTCCAACTCCAGCGGCCTCGAAGGGGCCTCCGCGCCCATCATCACCCCAAGCATTGTGCTCGCGTATGCCCCGGCATCAGCCCCCTCCACTCCCTCAGGGAGACCCAGGATCCGCAGATTCTTTCTCCTCGACCTGTTCTCCAGGTCTTCGAGTCTTCCCGCCCACCTCTTGTGTAGCGCCTCGTTCTGCTCCACTCTCACCGCCAGGCCCACGAGCTCGTCCTCGTTCTGGCTGACTCTTTTCTCTACCTCCTGGATCTTAACCTCATGGGCCTTCTGGGTGATCACGAGTCCTTCAATTGCTGAAAGCATAGGCGCCAGCATCTCCTTGCGCATCTCCTCGCGCTGCTCTTCGAATCAGCGCTTGATGAACTGCTGCAGCTCCCCTTTGTCCCTGGCCACCACCATTTTGTTTTTTTTAACCTCGCTTCTCCCGTTGCTCCAGTGCCGCTTTTCTGGCCGTTGCACTTCGGGTCCGTTTCATAGGCGTTGGAGGGGGACCTCTCTCTTCCCTTCCCCACGGGTTTTTGTCAAAAAAAGGTCTGTTGGGGCTCCTCTAGCGAGCCCGAAAGTCCGTGGTAGTGGGAGCTGCCGAATCAAAGACCAAAGAACAAAGAAATGTACAGCACAGGAACAGGCCCTTCGGCCCTCCAAGCCCGTGCCGACCATGCTGCCCGACTAAACTACAATCTTCTACACTTCCTGGGTCCGTATCCCTCTATTCCCATCCTATTCATGTATTTGTCAAGATGCCCCTTAAATGTCACTATCGTCCCTGCTTCCACCACCTCCTCCGGTAGCAAGTTCCAGGCACCCACTACCCTCTGCGTAAAAAACTTGCCTCGTACATCTACTCTAAACCTTGCCCCTCTCACCTTAAACCTATGCCTCCTAGTAATTGACCCCTCTACCCCGGGGAAAAGCCTCTGACTATCCACTCTGTCTATGCCCCTCATAATTTTGTAGACCTCTATCAGGTCGCCCCTGAACCTCCTTCGTTCCAGTGAGAACAAACAGAGTTTATTCAACCGCTCCTCATAGCTAATGCCCTCCATACCAGGCAACAGCCTGATAAATCTCTTCTGCACCCTCTGTAAAGCCTCCACATCCTTCTGGTAGTGTTGCGACCAGAATTGAACACTATACTCCAGTGTGGCCTAACTAAGGTTCTATACAGCTGCAACATGACTTGCTACATCTTATACTCAATGCCCCGGCCGATGAAGGCAAGCATGCCGTATGCCTTCTTGACTACCTTCTCCACCTGTGTTGCCCCCTTCAGTGACCTGTGGACCTGTACTCCTAGATCTCTTTGACTTTCAATACTCTTGAGGGTTCTACCATTCACTGTATATTCCCTACCTGCATTAGACCTTCTGAAATGCATTACCTCACATTTGTCCGGATTAAACTCCATCTGCCATCTCTCCGCCCAAGTCTCCAAACAATCTAAATCCTGCTGTACCCTTTGACAGTCCTCATCGCTATCTGCAATTCCACCAACCTTTGTGTTGTCTGCAAACTTACTAATCAGACCAGTTACATTATCCTCCAAATCATTTATATATACTACAAACAGCAAAGGTCCCAGCACTGATCCCTGTGGAACACCCCTGGTCACAGCCCTCCAATTAAAAAAGCATCCTTCCATTGCTACTCTCTGCCTTCTATGACCTAGCCAGTTCTGTATCCACCTTGCCAGCTCACCCCTGATCCCGTGTGACTTCACCTTTTGTACTAGTCTACCATGAGGGACCTTGTCAAAGGCCTTACTGAAGTCCATATAGACAACATCCACTGCCCTACCTGCATCAATCATCTTAGTGACCTCCTCGAAAAACTCTATCAAGTTAGTGAGATACGACCTCCCCTTCACAAAACCGTGCTGCCTCTCACTAATACGTCCATTTGCTTCCAAATGGGTGTAGATCCTGTCTCGAAGAATTCTGTCCAGTAATTTCCCTACCACTGAAGTAAGGCTCACCGGCCTGTAGTTCCCTGGATTATCCTTGCTACCCTTCTTAAACAGAGGAACAACATTGGCTATTCACCAGTCCTCCGGGACATCCCCTGAAGACAGTGAGGATCCAAAGATTTCTGTCAAGGCCTCAGCAATTTCCTCTCCAGCCTCCTTCAGTATTCTGGGGTAGATCCCATCAGGCCCTGGGGACTAATCTACCTTAATATTTTTTAAGACACCCAACACTTCGTCTTTTTGGATCTCAATGTGACCCAGGCTATCTACACACCCTTCTCCAGACTCAACATCTACCAATTTCTTCTCTTTGGTGAATACTGATGCAAAGTATTCATTTAGTACCTCGCCCATTTCCTCTGGCTCCACACATAGATTCCCTTGCCTATCCTTCAGTGGGCCAACCCTTTCCCTGGCTACCCTCTTGCTTTTTATGTACATGTAAAAAGCCTTGGGATTTTCCTTAACCCTATTTGCCAATGACTTTTCGTGACCCCTTCTAGCCCTCCTGACTCGTGCGGCTTAGCTCCGCATCGCCGCACCCGGAAGTCGCTGCGTTCTGTTTCAAGCCCAGCCCTGGGATGGATTGGATTCCCTCACATTCCAAGGGAAGAGCACATCAAAACTCTTGAAAAACAGAACCTTACACTGTTTCTCCAACGTTTCTATGAATCTTCTGCCAATTCCTATAGATGATCAGGAAAAACCGTACTGAGATTCAACTCTAGAAGTGGATGGTCCAACCCATGACAGCCAAATTCCAAATATTGGGATTAAATGGATATGCATGTGGAGTCACAGCAAGCACTCACAGTGCAGCATTTATACTTGTTTTACACATGAACAGGAATTCTCAGGTTTATATTAACCTGTCAGAGGCCATTCAGTACAGGAGCTTATGGTTAGAGGTTATTAACTATATTCCAGTCTTCGTATGATGACAATTCTTTATTTACATTTTCAGTTCACAAAATCGCCGATGTCAGGTATCGATATATTATTGCAATACTATTCATATGCAAAAAAACACAACCATTAAATAAACATGCAAGTATTTCAGCTTCTGGGATCTTTTTCTTTTTCCTTATTTTTGGCATTCTTATTCTGTTCTTTTTTTAATAGTCTTAATTGGTGTCTTTATTTTTATTGATTTACAGGATTTTTAAAAAAATTTGTTCATGGGATGTGGGTGTCTCTGGTTAGGCCAGCATTTATCGTCCATCCCTGGTTGCCCTTCAATGGTTGTGATGAGCTGCCTTCTTGAACCACTGCAGTCCCTGAGGTGTAGATACACCCAGTGCTGTTAGTGAGGGAGTTCCAGGATTTTATCCCAGCGACAAAGAAGGAATGGTGATATATTTCCAAGTCAGGGAGGTGAGTGACGTGTCGGGGAACCTCCAGGTGGTGGGGTTCCCATGTATCTGCTGCTCTTGTCCTTCTAGATGGTAGCGGTTGTAGGTTTGGAAGGTGCCACCTGAGGAACCTTGGTGAGTTCCTGCGGTGCATCTTGTATGTGGTACACATGGCTTTCACTGTTCGTCGGTGGTGGAGGGTTTGCATGATTGTAGAAGGTGGAGCAATCAAATCGGCTTGGATGGTGTCGAGCTTCTTGACTGTTGCTGAAGCTGCACTCATCCAGGCAAGTGGAGTATTCCATCACACTCTTGAGTTGTGCCTAGTAGCCTGTATTGGGCAGGCTTTGAAGGGTCAGGAGGTGAGTTACTCACCACAGGATTCCTAGCCTTTGACCTACTCTGGCAGCCACACTATTTATATGGCTAGTCCACTTCAGTTTCTGGTCATTAGTAACCCCCAGGATGTTGGTAGTGGGGGGATTCAGTTATTACTGAATATCAAGGGGTGATGGTTAAATCCTCTCTTGTTGGAGATGGTCATTGCCTGCCACTCGTGTGGTTCAAATGTTACTTCCATTACATTACATTGTTACATTACAACAATGAGGACACTTCTAAAATGCTTCATTGGCTGTGTCACGAACACGCTGATGTTATCTGTGAGGGTATCCCAACTTGCAATGCCTGTTCATGGGGGTGTATAGTTTTGCTTTGTATTGGTGTGTGGAGACAAGTGAAACTCCAATAAGAATAAGCAGCCCAATCATTGTGTAACAATTGTTCAAGACCATTTATTAAAGTAAAAACATACACATGAACAGGACTACTCCAAGACAATTAAGGTATATGAATTAGTAAACACACACACACAGTTTATGTAGAATATATCCCTTGTTCCAAAATATATATCTATGATCTCCAAACTCCTTAAGACTTTCCTGTTTCACAAACAACATCCAAAGTAAATAAATAAATCGATAAGTTCCAACCAGCTTATAGTTCCCACACAATACAGGGATGATAATCAAGTCTGGGAAACGTCTTGTCCTGGTCCAGTGAAGTTATTTAAACTGCCTTTAGCAAGGTTTATGCCTGAGCTCTAAGTCTTCAAGGTTGTTTGAAGTAAAACCTGGAATTCAGGCTTGGTGGCTGGAAATTGGCTTGTTTGCTTCTGAGCCTGCGAAGTGTCAACTGTCCCGCATTTCATCTGAGGGTGTGGCCAATTATTCCTTTGTTCCACTTTGATTTTGCCTTCTGTACATCTAGCTGTCTGCCCCTATCAAATTCCTTGACTTTAGACGTCATCAGATGTATACCTCATTGATCTTTTATTAAATTCAATTACGGGATGTGGGCGTCGCTGATTGACCAGCATTTATTGCCCATCCCTAGTTGCCATTCAGAAGGTGATGGTGAACTGCCTCCTTGAACTGCTGTTGTCCTCGAGGTATAGGTACAACCACGATGCTGTTAGGGAGGGAGTTCCAGGATTTTGCCCCAGCGATAGTGAAGGAACGGCGATATATTTCCAAGTTGGGGTGGTGCGTGACTTGGAGGGAAACCTCCAGGTGGTGGGGTTCTCAGGTAACTGCTGCTGTTGGCCTTCGAGATTGTAGTGGTCGTGGGTTTGGAAGGTGCTGTCTAAGGACCCTTGATAAGTTACTGCAGTGCATCTTGTAGATGGTACACACGGCTGCCACTGTTCAGCGGTGGTGGAGGGTTTGAATGTTTGTGGAAGGAGGAGCAATCAAGCAGGCTGCTTTGTCCTGGATGGTGTCAAGCTTCTTAAATGTTGCTGGAGCTGCACTCATCCAGGCAAGTCAAGAGTATTCCATACACTCCTGACTTGTGCCTTGTAGATGGTGGACAGGCTTTGGGAGAGTCAGGAGGTGAGTTACTCGCCATAAGATTCCTAGCCTTTGACCTGCCCTGGTAGCACAGTATTAATGTGGCTCGTCCAGTTCAGTTTCTGACCATTGCCAACCCCCAGGATTTTGATTGTGGGGGATTCAGCGATGGTAATGCTATTGAATGTCTAGGAGCGATGTAGGAAATGGTCATTGCCTGGCACTTGTGTGGCATGAATGTAACTTAGCCACTTGTCAGCCCAAGCCTGGATATTGTTCAGGTCTTGCTGCATTTGGACATGGACTGCTTCATTATCTGAGGAGTCACGAATGGTTCTGAACATTGTGCAGTCATCTGCAAACATCCCCACTTCAGACCTTATGATGGAAGGGAAGTCATTGATGAAGCAGCTGAAGATGGTTGGGCCTAGGATTTTCCCAATTTTCCCGATAAACTGTTACTACTCATAAACTATTCACATCTGATTCTTATCTAAAATGCCTTCTAGTCTCGTTACTGACAGAGAGATGCATCTCATCCAGCCTTTTCAGTACTGGCTACTCCTGTCTCGAGGCAGATTTCCACCTGTTGCTGGGCAGGTCGCATCCTATTATGTTTTGTTAAATTTGTTTTACTGCTGTTGTCAGGAAAATTCATGACAGACTGTAACGCACTCTGGGATGTCGTGAGATTATGCAAGTTCTTGCTTTCCATTCCACAGCTTTTGCTTAGAAAACAGAAGAATTCAAAAGCTCATCTCTTGTTGCAATTTTCCAGATCGTACCAGTGTCTATTTTTGAAGTGGTCTCTATATTAACCATTAGTTGATGGAATTGGCTAAACAAGTTGCTTTCTCACCCAGTTGAACTGTACATTTCTGAAACAAAAATAGAGAATGCTGGGAAAACGCCACAGGCCTGGCAGCATTTCTAGTGAGAGGAAACAGAGTCAACATTGCAAATATTGACAGAATCGTGTCACACTATGCTCTTGGATTTAAGATCTTCAATTGATGGTGTGGAGTTCAGCACCTGCACCCCTAGGTACCTGAAGTGGGTGGCCACCCTGTGAAATGGCAGCCCCCCACTCCTGGCTGGGACACAACAAAATACTCACTCATCTCCAAGTTTAATTTAGGGAAGAAAATCTGTCATCCTTACCTGGGTCTGGCCTACATGTGACTCCAGATCCACAGCAATGTGGTTGGCTATTAACTGCCTCCTGGCAATAAATGCTGGGCAGCCAGCGACGCCAACATCCCATGAATGAATATTAAAAAAACACCACAAGACCCGCCCCCCCCCCACCCGCCCCCAACATCCTCACTCCCACGACCCAACTCCTCACCTTTTCATCGTTCGCCGCCCAATAATAATACTGTAAATATGGGAGGCCCAGCCCCCTCACTTGCCACCCTCTCTGCAGGACCACCTTCCTGACCCTGGCTACCTCCCCCCCCCCCCCCCTCAGATAAATGAAGTGACCAATTTGCCCACTTCTTTGAAGAATGCCTTTGGTAAAAAGACCGACAGGCACTGAAACAAAAACAAAAATCGTGGCAACACATTCATTTTGATCGCCCGCACCCGTCCCACCAATGACAGAGGGAGGTTGTCCCACCTTGCCAAGTCAGCTTTTACCGGCCCCACCAAACTAGTAAAATTGTACCTACGGAACCCCCTCACCCCCCCCCCCCCCCACCCCCAGGTCTTGCGCCACATGCACCCCCAAGTACCTAGAGTGGGTTGCCACCCTGCGAAATGGCAGCCCCCCACTCCCAACCCCACTCCTGGCTGGGACACAACAAAATTCTCACTCTTCTCCAAATTTAATTTATATCCTGAAAACCACCCAAATCTTTGGCGAAGCCCCATTATGTTCCCCATGTTTCTCTCTTTTAATGGCTATAAATATAGCGATTAATAAAGTCGCCTTTCTTAATCCTAATTATGAATATGCTTTCAGAGTCGCCAGGTATCTCTTGATACCGCCACAAGGTTCAACCGAATATCGATCAAAGAGCCAATACACCAGTTAGTTAGTTCAAAGTCAATGGTACTTTATTTACACACAGTATGGTTTACTCATGCACAATAACACTACAGGCTAAACTATGTCTATCACGAACACCTATACTTAACTTCGGGTGCCCACTTAGGTCAGAGGAACAATGGCCGTTGTTCGGATCCGAGGCTGTTGGGTTCGAAGAGGTAACAGGAGAACAGCTAAGGTCGTCCGTCTGGTAGCGAGCGTGCACTTGAACTTACTTGCTTCTGGTGGTGCAGGTGGAAGGGTCTCTCCAGTTGAGAGCCGAATCCAAGAGAGGGAACACATGGTGAGGGTTCCTCCTTATACTTGGAGGGGCTTCGCGCGCTTTTAGGCGGGCCTTAAACTTGGTCCCAATTAATTGGGCAGCTTCTCGATCACTGCCATCGATCTCAGCCAATAAAGGGGTGGGTGCCTTGATGGCTGGGCGTGTCCTAAGTGGCCGTTGGCCTTGCTTTGTTTGTGTCTTTTTGCTGAGGTAGTGGCGCCGAAATATCTGGGTCAGTATCGGCTACCTGAGCACTAGTCTTTGTTCATCAGAGATGGGCCATCAATGTGCAAATCGGCCAAGAGTTTTGGTTCTGTCTGCAGTCTGTCTTCTAAATACACATTCAGGCTCTGTGCCTGCTTGTTTACTTTGCATTGTCCATTTTTCCCTGTATGCTCTGCGAGTGTCCATTTTATATGCTGAAAGTAGCCATCCCAGATGGCTACACCCACCGACATACTCGGCTCTGAAATATAGAACAATAAATCGTCCGTGTCCAAAGATGTCCTATGTTCCATCCCCCCTTGCACTATCCCCTTCCACAGTCCCTAACTCCTTAAAATGATGGTCAATGGCTCTATCGCTAGTGCAAATAGAAGGGGGCACATAGGACACTCCTGCCTGGTACCCCGGCGCAAAGCATTGTACCCCAAGCTCATATTATTTGTGCAGACACTCGCCATTGGTTCTCTATATAGTAGCTGTACCCATTCCGTAAATCTCGGCCCAATCACAAATCTCTCCAGGAACGCCATCAAGTACCCCCAAGCCACTAACACCTCTGTCTCCTTTCCCTCGGCTGGCATCATAATTACATTTACTAAGCTCCTGATATTCGAAAATAGTTGCCTTCCTTTCAGACACCCTGTCTGGTCTTCCGTTATCACCTTCAGAAGGCATCCCTCCAACCTAGATGGCAGTACCTTCGCCACTATTGTGGTGTCTACAGTCAGTAATGATATGGGCCTATATGACCAACACTCCATCGGGTCCTTGTCTTTCTTTAACAGCAGGGAGATCAAAGCCTGTCTCAAAGTTTGTGATACCACCCCCTTCCCTATTGCCTCCTCAAACATCCTCACCATCAGCGGCGCCAATTTGTCTTTGAACTTCTTGTAATACTCCATTGAGAAGTCATCTGGCCCTGTCGCCTTCCCCGATTGCATCTTCCCAATTGCCTCCTTTACCTCTTGTTCCCCTTCCAATCCTTCCAATCTAGCCCTACCTTCCTCCTTCAGCTTCGGATACTTTCCGACCTATATAGCCATTCATAAAACTCCTCACTTTGCCCCGAATCATTCTTATTATCTCTAGTAGCATCCGCTAAATTCTATGGGTATATGTAGGCCGGGTGTATGTGACAAGACAAGATGAATCCACAGATTACCTCATACGTAGTGAAATCAAAACTCAATTAGTTTATCAACAAATCTGAACTGACAAGTGAACTGCCTTAAAATATCATTCTGCCTGCATAATACATTTGCAATAAGGTATTTGTTTTGTCTAGGTTTATAGAAAATCAATGGATCATGGAGCTTTTCCAAACTCATGATCATGACCCGCCGGTGCGTCACAGCCGGGTGTCGGGAGGGTTGTGGCGCAAACAGTCAAATGCCGGCCAGCGGACAGACCCTGATTGGCTGCGGCGTTCGGGCGGGCAGCAAGAGCTTGGCTGTGCTGGTCACCACGAACATGGGGAGGCAGGGGCTGATGGGCGGCTAGGTGGACTTGCGATTCTAACAGTGGTGGCCCCAGCTTGGAGCTCTGCTCTGGTGCTTGGCCTCTGCACCCTGTTCAGCTCCCCCCCCCCCCCCCCGCACCCTGTTCAGCTCCCCCCCCCCCCCCCCAACACCCTGTTCAGCCCCCACTCCCCCCAACACCGATCGGTCGGCAGTATGTGACCTGCGGCTCTTTGGTCAAGCTGCTCAATGACCATTACAATGTCTGCTTGCACTCCCACGACGTGAAGTACGGGTTGGGAAGTGCTCAGCAGTCTGTGACTGGGGTGGATGCATCTGATGACAGTAACAGCTATTGGACAGTGAGAGGGAAGCCAGGCCAGGTTTGCCAGCAAGGAATACCGATCAAATGAGGCCAATCAATAAGGCTGACACATGTCAACACAACAAGAAACCGACACAGTCATCACTTTGTGTCACCACTCTCTGGAAACCAGGAAGTAAGTGCTTTACGTGAGAATGGCGAAGGAGTGACTTGAATGTTTTGATATGAAATGCAGTGAAACTAGTCTGAAATATTGTGACATTACGTATTTGACAAGTTGCTTCACCTCATCTAAAGTCATAGTTTGTAAAGTAAAAACAAGATTGTACTTTTTTCTATGCTTGTTTAAATTTCGAAAGAAATGGGAATATATTTAAAACAAAGTTTGTGTAAATTTAAGTATACCCATGTTCAACTGAAATTGCTTTAATTTTCAGTAGTAAAATGTCATAAACTTGGAAAAATCAGGTAGTAGAAGAGTTTCAAGGTAAAAGAAAAGAATACTAGCTGTGACCGGCTTTTAAGTTGAGAATGCTGGCCTTTAAATACAAATGATGGAGTCTTTCTGTCAGAATCTGCTGGAGAGAGCTTCTCAGGAGAGTCCACGGCAGGACAAAGCAATGCTGGTGTGATCTGCATACAGAACTCCTGGTCTCTGGTGAACAAGCCATTAAAAACTGAAATCGGGAACAAAGCATTATAAAGATGATTTCTTGAGGTATGGCTTTAATTGTGCCCATGCAAATAAGGATTCAGAATCATATATGCAGGGAAGCACAGGTAAATGAAAGTTTAAAACCCTCCAAACTTCAAAGGCATTTGAAGCTAAGCATGATGAGTTGGAGGACAAACCTCTTGATTTTTCTCAAAGGGTGCTTACGTCCGTAGCCGAAATGTAACATTGAATGACAAAACAAGTGAGATTGTGTGGACCTAGCAGGCTCACCTGTCACATTAAAGGGAAGCAAAAATGGTGTGTCCCGAAGGTCAACCAGCGGCGGTCGCGAAGGTCAGCGGACGTGGGTCGCAAAGGTCGGCCAGGGTGTGTCCCGAAGGTTGGCCGATTGGTAAAAGTGGGTCACGGGAAAAATCATTTGAAAAACACTGCCCTAAAATCACCGACAATTTAAAAAAAAATTAATTTACGGGATGTGGGCATCATTGGTTAGGCCAGCATTTATTGCCCATCCTGAGATGCCAATCAGAAGGTGGTGGTGGTAAGCGGTCTTCTTGAACCGCAACAGTCCCTGAAGTTTAGTTACACCCACCATGCTGTTAGGGAGGGAGTTTCAGGATGTTGTCCCAGTGACAGTGTAGGAACGGTGATATATTTTCAAGTCAGGGTGGTGAGTGACTTGGAGGGGAACCTCCAGGTGGGGGGTTCCCAAGTATCTGCTGCCCTTGTCCTTCTAGATGGTAGCAGTCGTGGATTTGGAAGGTGCTGTCTAAGGAACCTTGGTGAGTTATTGCAGTGTATCTTGTGGATGGTACACATGGCTGCCACTGTTCTTCAATGGTGGACGGTTTCAATGTTTGTGAAAGGAGGAGCAATCAAGCGGGCTGCTTTGTCTTGGATGGTGTCAAGCTTCTTGAGTGTTGTTGGAGCTGCACTCATCAAGACAAGTGGAGAGTATTCCATTGCACTCCTGACTTGTGCCTTGTAGATGGTGGACAGGCTTTGGGAGTCAGGAGATGAGATACTCACCGTAGGATTCCTAGCCTTTGATCTGCTCTGGTAGCCACAGAATTAATATGGCTGGTCCAGTTCAGTTTCTGATCAATGGTTATCCCATTGTGGGGGATTCAGCAAAAGTAACGCCATCGAATGTCTAGGAGCGATGGTTAGATCCTCTCTTATAGGAGATGGTCATTGCCTGGCACTTGTGTGGCGCGAATGTAACTTGCCACTTGTCAGCCGAAGCCTGGATATTGTCCAGGTCTTGCTGTATTTGGACATGGACTGCTTCATTATCTGAGGAGTTGCAAATGGTGCTGAACTTTGTGCCGTCATCCACAAACATCCCCACTTCTGACCTTATGATGAAATAGAGGTAATTAATGAAGCAGTTGAAGATGGTTGGACCTAGAACACTACCCTGGCGAACTACTGTGTTGATGTCTGGGAGCTGAGATGATTGACCTCCAACAACCACAGCCATTTTCCTTTATGCAAAGTGTGACTCAGACAGTTTTCCCCCTGATTCCCATTGACTCCAATTTAGCTCGTGTTCTTTGATGCCATACTCGGTCAAATGCTGCCTTGGTATCAAGGGCAGTCACTCTCACCTCATCTCTGGCATTCAGCTCTTTTGTCCATGTTTGAACTAAGGCTGTAATGAGGTCAGGAGCTGAGTGACCCTGGTGGAACCCAAACTGAGCATCCGTGAGCAGGTTATTGTGGAGTAAGTGGTGCTTAATTGCACTGTTGATGACCCCTTCCATCACTTTGATGATGGAAAGTAGACTGATAGGGCAGTAATTGGCTGGGTTGGATTTGTCCTGTTTCTTGTGTAATTATCCACATTGCTGGATATATGCCAATGTTGTAACTGTACTGGACCAGCTTGGCGAGGAGTGGGGCAAATGCTGGAGCACATGTCTTCAGTACTATTGCCAGAATATTGTCAGGGCCCACAGCCTTTTCAGTATCCAGTGCCTTTAGCATGTGGAGTGAATTGTATTGGCTGAAGACTGACATCTGTGAAGTTGGGGACCTCCGGAGAAGAATGAGATGGATATCCACTCAACACTGCTGGCTGAAGATTGTTGTGAATGCCTCAGCCTTGTCTTTTGCACATATGTGCTGGGCTCCTCCATCATTGGGGATGAGTTGTTTAATTGTCCACACCATTCACAACTGGATGTGGCAGGACTGCAGAGCTTAGATCTAATGCTCTAGTTGTGGAATCGCTGCTCCTGCCATTTGGCACATACACAGTCCTGTGTCGTAGCTTCGCCAGGTTGACACCTCATTTTTCGGTATGCCTGATGTTGCTCCTGGCATGTTCTCCTGCACACTTCATTGAACCAGGGTTGTTCCCCTGGTTTTGTGGTAATGGTAGAGTAGGGCATATGCCGGACCATGAGGTTGTAGATTGTGGTTGAATACAATTGGACGTCCAGTCATGAGTTGCTAGATCTGTTCAAAGTCTATCCCACTTAGCACAGTGATAGTGCCACACAACATGATGGAGGGTATTCTCAATGTGAAGGTGGGACTTTGTCTGCACAAGGACTGTGCGGTGTTCATTTCTGCCGATAGGGTCATGGACAGATGCATCTGCGGCAGGCAGGTTGGTGAGGATGAGGTCAAGTATGCTTTTTCCTCTTGTTGCTTTCCACCTGCTGCAGTCCCAATCTACCAGCTATGTCCTTTAGGACCTGGCTAGCTCAGTCTGTGGTGGTACTACTGAGCCACTCTTGGTGGTGGACATTGAAGTCTCCCACCCAGAGCATATTCTGCGCTCTTGCCACCTTCAGTGCTTCCTCCAAGTAGTATTCAACATGGAGGAGTACCGATTCATCAGCTGATGGTGGCTGGTACATGGTAATCAACAGGAGGTTTCCTTGCTCATGTTTAATCTGAAGACATGAGACTTCATGGGGTCCAGAGTCGATGTTGAGGACTCCCAGGGCAACTCCCTCCCGACTGTATACCACTGAGCTGCCACCTCTGCTGGGTGTGTCCTGCTGGTGAGACAGGACATACCCAGGAATGGTGATAGTGGTGTCTGGGACATTATCTGTTAGGTACGAATCTGTAAGTATGACTATGTCAGGCTATTGTTTGACTAGTCTGTGAGACAGCTCTCTCAACTTTGGCATAAGCCCCCAGATGTTATTAAGGAGGACTTTGCAGGATCGATAGGGCCTTTTCCACCCTGTGTAGAAGAACCACCCCCAACGAGAGATAATCTATCCATCTCCCCATGGCTTTCAACAACATTACCAATGCTGAATCCCCCACTATCAACATCCAAAGATTCAGCATTGACCAAAAACTAAAATGGACCAGTCATATAAATACTGGGGGTACAAGAACAGGTCAGGGCTTGGAATTCGGAGGAGAATATCTCATCACTTGAATCGCCAGAGCCTGTCCACCACCTACATGGTGCAGGATATGAATGTGATAAAATATTTTCCACTTGCTTGGATGATTGCATTTCCAGTAAAACTCAAGAAACTCAACAGGCCAAAGCAATCTACCACCTCATTCACCACCTCAAACATTCACTCCCTCATGCGCGGGTGCACAGTGGCAATAGTGTGTACCAGATGCAAGATGCAACAAGGCGTCTTCAACAGTACCTCCAAAACCCATGACCTCTAACACGTAGTGAAGTACAAGGGCAACAAACGGACATCCGGTGGTGGCCAGGGAGTGAGAGGTCGCTTATTTGGTAGCTCCGCCTCATGGTGGACTTTTGGGACCTTTTCCCCCGATTTATGGGGGATTTGACCGGTAAAATTGGAGGCTGGTGAAGAAGAGAAGAGGAAACCCCCACCAGTTTATGTAGTCGTGGACTTGAAGAGGTCTGCAAAGAGGAGATTGTTGGGCAAAGAAGAGAGAGTGGAGCCTGCAGCACAGGAAAACATGTCGGAGGCTCAGGGACTGGGATTGCCGGCCCAGTGGTCAACAGAGCAGCTGGCGAAATTCCTCCAGCAGAGTTTCGCCAAGCAAAGACAGGAGTACCTGGACTCGATTAAGACGGGGACTGATCAGGTGGAGCAAAGGTTGGAAGCCCAGGGACTGGCGATCCAGAAGGTGGAAGAGAAGGTGGCTGAGCACAAGGACCAGCTAACCGCGATGGCAATGGAATTGGATCTGATGAGGGACCATCAGAAAGGCTGCAGGAGACGGTGGAGGACTTGGAGAACAGGTCGCGTAGGCAGAATTTAAGGATCGTTGGTCTCCCGGATGACATCGAGGGATCGGACACAGGGGCATACGTGGCGCATATGTTTAAGAAGCTGCTTGGCGAAGGTGGGTTTGCTAAACTCCTTGAAGTGGACAGGGCGCATAGAGCGCTTGCAAGGAAGCCGCGAGTGAATGAGCCGCCGAGGGCAATGGTGGTGCAAATGCACTGGTTCCTGGATAAGGAATACATCTTGAAGTGGAAATGGGAAGACAACGAGTTTGCATTTACCAGGACTTGGGTGTGGAACTGGCCAAAAGAAGAGCGAGCTTTAACAAGGTTAAATCGGCCTGCTTCAAGGGGAGGTGAAGTTCGGCAAGCTGTACCCAGCTCGTTTGTGGGTCACTTACGAGGGCCAAGAACTTTATTTTGGATCGCCGGGTGAGGCGATGAACTTTGTCAAGGACTGGAGACTGGCAAGTGATTGAGGGCATTGAAATTGGGGATGAGTAATTCTGTGTCTGTGCTGCTAAATTTATTTTCTTTTTGAGCTGTGTATGTAGTGTTTTTGTACCAATTCTTTGGGCAGTTGCTCAGTTTTGTGTGCTGGTTAACTTTGTTCTTGTGGGCGGATGTTTGTTGGGGGTTGTGATGTTTTGCATATGTATGTTCGAGCGGGGTGGAGGGAGAACAGTAGGAGGTAGGATGCTTGGCACCATGGGCGAGGGCTACCAGACTAGCTGGGTGGGCTAGCTCACGGAAGCGCAGTGGGGGTGAGCAGGTGACTAGTTTGATATGGGGGGTTGGGATTGTTCTGTTAGTGGGGGGTGGGAGGGGGGAATTGTTCTGCTGACAGGGGAAGAACCGACGTTGGGAGACAAAGTGGAGGTCAAGAGTGGTGGGGGCCCGAGGGCAGGCCTGAGGAGGCGCGGGATGCGAGCTGAAGGCTGGCCTACGAAGGATGATGGTTGATCAGCAGAGAAGGGGGGGTGGGGTGCCCCCCAACCAGGTTGATCATATGGAACGTGAGAGGGCTGGATCGGCCGGTCAAGAGGGTCCATTTCAGGAGGTTGAAGGCGGACGTGGCAATGAAACAAGAGACACACCTGAGGGTAGTGGATCAGACTAGACTGAGGAAGGGGTGGCTCGGGCAGGTATTTCACTCAGGGCTAGACTGTAAAACTAGGGGTTTTGCGATTTTGATCAATAAGCGGTAGGGAATATAGTGGCGGACTCAGGGGGTAGGTATATCATGGTGAGCGGGAAGCTGGAGGGGATGCCGGTGGTATTAGTGAATATTTACGCACCAAATTGGGACGACGCGGAGTTTACGAGTTGGGGAAGATCCCGGACCTGGACTCGCATAAGCTGATCATGGGGGGGGGGGGGTCTTCAATACAGTCGTTGATCCGAAGTTGGACCGGTCAAGTTCAAGGACAGGGAGGGTGCCAGCCGCGGCGAAAGAACTAAAGGGGTTTATGATAGACCCGTGGAGGTTCGGATGGCTAAGTGTGAAGGAGTTTTCTTTTTTTCTCACGTGCACAAAGTGTACTCCTGGATCGATTTTTTCATTTTAAACAGGGCTTTGCTGGCGGGGACGGTGGATGCCGAGTAGTCGATGATTGTTGTGTCGGATCATGCCCCTCACTGATTGGATGTAGGACTGTTAGCGGATGAGGGGGTGTTCGAACGGGTGGGGGAGGCCATCCAGAATTATTTGGAGATAAATGATATGGGGGAAGTTTCGGCAGCAACGGTGTGGAAAGCGCTGAAGGCGGTAGTTAGGGGGAGCTAATTTCAATACGGGCTCATAGGGAGAAGGTGGAATGGGCAGAGACGGATAGGTTGGTTTGGGGGATTCTCCAGGTGGATAGAAGGTATTCTGAAGCCCCAGAGGCAGGGTTGTTGAAGGAGCGGCAGAAGCTGCAGATGGAGTTTGGGCTGTTATCTGCAGAGAAGGCAGTGGAGCAGTTGTGGAAGGTGAGAGGGGGCGATATACGAGTATGGTGAGAAGTCCAGTAGGATGCTAGCACACCAGCTAAGGAAAAGGGAGGTGGCCAGGGAGATAGGAAGAGTGAAGGAAACATGGTCTTGGACCCAGTGGTGACCCAGGGGTGTTTAAGGAGTTTTACAGTCGGTTGTATGAGTCAGAGCCTACAGCTGGGGTGGAGGGTATGGGACAATTTTTGGAAGGGTTGGAGTTTCCCAAGGTGGAGGAAGGGTTAGTGGAAGGGCTGGGAGCCCTGATCGGGATTGTAGAAGTAGTAGAGGGATTGGAGGCCATGCAGTCGTGCAAGGCCCTGGGACCTGACAGCTACCCTGTGGAATTCTACAAGTTGTTCTCTGGGATGCTGGTCCCGCTACTCGTGAGGGCATTTAATGAGGCAAGGAGCGGGGTGCTCTTCCCCCAACAATGTCGCAGGCCTCGATTTCATTGAACCTGAAGCGGGAAAAGGACCCAGAGCAATGTGGGTCATACATACCTATCTTCCTACTGAATGTCGATGCCAAATTGCTGGCAAAAATTTTGGCCTCAAGGATAGAAGACTGTGTTCCGGAGGTGATAGGGGAAGACCAGACGGGGTTTGTTAAAGGCAGGCAGCTAACGGCCAATGTTAGAAGGCTCCTAAATGTGATCATGATGCCCTCCGAGGGGAGGGAGGCGGATGTGGTGGCTGCTATGGATGCAGAAAAGGCCTTCGACCGGGTGGAATTGAATTATCTGTGGGAGGTACTGGCACGGTTTGGGTTTGGGCAGGGCTTTATTGACTGGGTTCGGTTGCTGTACCAGGCACCGGTGGCGAGTGTGCGGACAAACCGAGTGAGTTTGGACTATTTTAAATTGCACCGAGAGACAAGGCAAGGATGTCCCTCTCCCCACTGTTGTTTGCCTTGGCTATAGAGTCATTGCCGATGGTGCTGAGAGCGTCAAAGGACTGGAAGGGGCTAGTCTGGGGGGTGGTGGAACACAGGGTCTCACTATATGCAGCCGACCTACTCCTATATATTTCTGACCCATTAGGGGGAATGGGGGAGATTATGCGGATCTCAGGGGAATTTGGCTGGTTCTCGGGGTACAAATTGAATATGGGTAAAAGTGAGGATTTTTTGATCCAGGCGAGGGGACAGGAGAGGAGACTGGAGGCGTTGCTGTTTAAAGTGGTGGGAGGGAGTTTCCATTATTTGGGGATTCAGGTGGCACGGGGTGGGAACAGTTACATAAATTAAATTTGACCCGGCTAGTTGAACAAATGAAGGAGGACATTCGAATGTGGGACATGCTCCTGCTGTCACTGGCAGGGACGGTGCAGCTCCCGCTGTCACTGGCAGGGACGGTGCAGCTCCCGCTGTCACTGGCAGGGACGGTGCAGCTCCCGCTGTCACTGGCAGGGACGGTGCAGCTCCCGCTGTCACTGGCAGGGACGGTGCAGCTCCCGCTGTCACTGGCAGGGACGCTGCAGCTCCCGCTGTCACTGGCAGGGACGCTGCAGCTCCCGCTGTCACTGGCAGGGACGCTGCAGCTCCCGCTGTCACTGGCAGGGACGCTGCAGCTCCCGCTGTCACTGGCAGGGACGCTGCAGCTCCCGCTGTCACTGGCAGGGACGCTGCAGCTCCCGCTGTCGCTGGCAGGGACGGCGCAGCTCCCGCTGTCGCTGGCAGGGACGCTGCAGCTCCCGCTGTCACTGGCAGGGACGGTGCAGCTGCCGCTGTCGCTGGCAGGGACGCTGCAGCTCCCGCTGTCACTGGCAGGGACGCCGCAGCTCCCGCTGTCACTGGCAGGGACGCAGCAGCTCCCGCTGTCACTGGCAGGGACGCCGCAGCACCCGCTGTCACTGGCAGGGACGGTGCAGCTCCCGCTGTCACTGGCAGGGACGCTGCAGCTGCCGCTGTCACTGGCAGGGACGCTGCAGCTCCCGCTGTCACTGGCAGGGACGCTGCAGCTCCCGCTGTCACTGGCAGGGACGGTGCAGCTCCCGCTGTCGCTGGCAGGGACGGTGCAGCTCCCGCTGTCGCTGGCAGGGACGCTGCAGCTCCCGCTGTCACTGGCAGGGACGCCGCAGCTCCCGCTGTCACTGGCAGGGACGCCGCAGCTCCCGCTGTCACTGGCAGGGACGCCGCAGCTCCCGCTGTCACTGGCAGGGACGCCGCAGCACCCGCTGTCACTGGCAGGGACGCCGCAGCTCCGTCTGTCACTGGCAGGGACGCCGCAGCTCCCGCTGTCACTGGCAGGGACGCCGCAGCTCCCGCTGTCACTGGCAGGGACGCCGCAGCTCCCGCTGTCACTGGCAGGGACGCCGCAGCTCCCGCTGTCGCTGGCAGGGACGCCGCAGCTCCCGCTGTCGCTGGCAGGGACGCCGCAGCTCCCGCTGTCACTGGCAGGGACGGTGCAGCTCCCGCTGTCGCTGGCAGGGACGGTGCAGCTGCCGCTGTCGCTGGCAGGGACGGTGCAGCTGCCGCTGTCGCTGGCAGGGACGGTGCAGCTGCCGCTGTCGCTGGCAGGGACGGTGCAGCTGCCGCTGTCGCTGGCAGGGACGGTGCAGCTCCCGCTGTCGCTGGCAGGGACGGTGCAGCTCCCGCTGTCACTGGCAGGGACGGTGCAGCTCCCGCTGTCACTGGCAGGGACGGTGCAGCTCCCGCTGTCACTGGCAGGGACGGTGCAGCTCCCGCTGTCACTGGCAGGGACGGTGCAGCTCCCGCTGTCACTGGCAGGGACGCTGCAGCTCCCGCTGTCACTGGCAGGGACGCTGCAGCTCCCGCTGTCACTGGCAGGGACGCTGCAGCTCCCGCTGTCACTGGCAGGGACGCTGCAGCTCCCGCTGTCACTGGCAGGGACGCTGCAGCTCCCGCTGTCACTGGCAGGGACGCTGCAGCTCCCGCTGTCACTGGCAGGGACGCTGCAGCTCCCGCTGTCACTGGCAGGGACGGTGCAGCTCCCGCTGTCACTGGCAGGGACGCTGCAGCTCCCGCTGTCACTGGCAGGGACGGTGCAGCTCCCGCTGTCACTGGCAGGGACGGTGCAGCTCCCGCTGTCACTGGCAGGGACGGTGCAGCTCCCGCTGTCACTGGCAGGGACGGTGCAGCTCCCGCTGTCACTGGCAGGGACGGTACAAACTGTAAAAATGACGGTCTCCTGAGGTTTCTATTTGTTTGCCAGTGCCTCCCTATTTTTATACCAAAGGCTGGCTCCGGCCCGGTATTCCACAAGCCCGGTGGTAGTGGCGGCCCTGAGAGTTTGGGGACAGTGGCGGAAGCAGATGGGAGTGGAGGGTGCGTCTGTGTGGGCTCCAATTTGTGGTAATCACCGGTTTGTCCCGGGGAGGATGGACGGGGGGTTCGGAGGTGGCAGAGAGCAGGGATTGAGAGGCTGGTGGGACCTGTTTATTGATGTGAGCTTTCCCTGTTTGGAGGATTTGGAGGAGGAGTTTGAATTGCCGGGAGGGAATGGGTTTCGGTATCTGCACGTAAAGGAATTTGTGCGAAGGCAGGTTTCGACCTTCCCACTTTTACCGCCACAAGGGATACAGGACAAGGTAGTTTCTAAATCGGGGGTGGGGGAGGGGATGGTTACGGATATCTATAAAGAACTCATGGAGTGGGAGGAAACCCAGATAGGTGAGCTAAAGCATAAATGGGAAGATGAGCTGGGTACGGAGTTAGAGGCGGGCCTGTGGGAGGATGCTCTGAGCAGAATCAACACGTCCTCATCATGTGCCAGGCTCAGCCTGATACAATTCATAGAACATAGAACATAGAACAATACAGCGCAGTACAGGCCCTTCGGCCCACGATGTTGCACCAAAACAAAAGCCATCTAACCTACACTATGCCATTATCATCCATATGTTTATCCAATAAACTTTTAAATGCCCTCAATGTTGGCGAGTTCACTACTGTAGCAGGTAGGGCATTCCACGGCCTCACTACTCTTTGCGTAAAGAACCTACCTCTGACCTCTGTCCTATATCTATTACCCCTCAGTTTAAAGTTATGTCCCCTCGTGCCAGCCATATCCATCCGCGGGAGAAGGCTCTCACTGTCCATCCTATCAAACACCCTGATCATTTTGTATGCCTCTATTAAGTCTCCTCTTAACCTTCTTCTCTCCAACGAAAACAACCTCAAGTCCGTCAGCCTTTCCTCATAAGATTTTCCCTCCATACCAGGCAACATCCTGGTAAATCTCCTCTGCACCCGCTCCAAAGCCTCCACGTCCTTCCTATAATGCGGTGACCAGAACTGTACGCAATACTCCAAATGCGGCCGTACCAGAGTTCTGTACAGCTGCAACATGACCTCCCGACTCCGGAACTCAATCCCTCTACCAATAAAGGCCAACACTCCATAGGCCTTCTTCACAACCCTATCAACCTGGGTGGCAACTTTCAGGGATCTATGTACATGGACACCTAGATCCCTCTGCTCATCCACACTATCAAGAACTTTACCATTAGCCAAATATTCCGCATTCCTGTTATTCCTTCCAAAGTGAATCACCTCACACTTCTCTACATTAAACTCCATTTGCCACCTCTCAGCCCAGCTCTGCAGCTTATCTATATCCCTCTGTAACCTGCTACATCCTTCCACACTATCGACAACACCACCGACTTTAGTATCGTCTGCAAATTTACTCACCCACCCTTCTGCGCCTTCCTCTAGGTCATTGATAAAAATGACAAACAGCAACGGCCCCAGAACAGATCCTTGTGGTACTCCACTTGTGACTGTACTCCATTCTGAACATTTCCCATCAACCACCACCCTCTGTCTTCTTTCAGCTAGCCAATTTTTGATCCACATCTCTAAATCACCCTCAATCCCCAGCCTCCGTATTTTTTGCAATAGCCTACCGTGGGGAACCTTATCAAACGCTTTGCTGAAATCCATATACACCACATCAACTGCTCTACCCTCGTCTACCTGTTCAGTCACCTTCTCAAAGAACTCAATAAGGTTTGTGAGGCATGACCTACCCTTCACAAAGCCATGCTGACTATCCCTGATCATATTATTCCTATCTAGATGATTATAAATCTTGTCCCTTATAATCCCCTCCAAGACTTTACCCACTACAGACGTGAGGCTCACCGGTCTATAGTTGCCGTGGTTGTCTCTGCTCCCCTTTTTGAACAAAGGGACCACATTTGCTGTCCTCCAGTCCTCTGGCACTATTCCTGTAGCCAATGATGACATAAAAATCAAAGCCAAAGGTCCAGCAATCTCTTTCCTGGCCTCCCATAGAATCCTAGGATAAATCCCATCAGGTCCCGGGGACTTATCTATTTTCAGCCTGTCCAGAATTGCCAACACCTCTTCCCTACGTACCTCAATGCCATCTATTCTATTAGCCTGGGGCTCAGCATTCTCCTCCACAACATTATCTTTTTCCTGAGTGAATACTGACGAAAAATATTCATTTAGTATCTCGCCTATCTCTTCAGACTCCACACACAATTTCCCATCCCTGTCCTTGACTGGTCCTACTCTTTCCCTAGTCATTCGCTTATTCCTGACATACCTATAGAAAGCTTTTGGGTTTTCCTTGATCCTTCCTGCCAAATACTTCTCATGTCCCCTCCTTGCTCGTCTTAGCTCTCTCTTTAGATCCTTCCTCGCTACCTTGTAACTATCCATCGCCCCAACCGAAACTTCACACTTCATCTTCACATAGGTCTTCTTCTTCCTCTTAACAAGAGATTCCACTTCCTTGGTAAACCACGGTTCCCTCGCTCGACGCCTTCCTCCCTGTCTGACCGGTACATACTTATCAAGAACACGCAGGAGCTGATCCTTGAACAAGCCCCACTTATCCAGTGTGCCCAACACTTGCAGCCTACTTCTCCACCTTATCCCCCCCAAGTCACGTCTAATGGCATCATAATTGCCCTTCCCCCAGCTATAACTCTTGCCCTGCGGTGTATACTTATCCCTTTCCATCATTAACGTAAACGTCACCGAATTGTGGTCACTGTCCCCAAAGTGCTCTCCTACCTCCAAATCCAACACCTGGCCTGGTTCATTACCCAAAACCAAATCCAACGTGGCCTCGCCTCTTGTTGGCCTGTCAACATATTGTTTCAGGAAACCCTCCTGCACACACTGTACAAAAAACGACCCATCTATTGTACTCGAACTATATATTTTCCAGTCAATATTTGGAAAGTTAAAGTCTCCCATAATAACTACCCTGTTACTTTCGCTCATATCCAGAATCATCTTCGCCACCCTTTCCTCTACATCCCTAGAACTATTAGGAGGCCTATAAAAAACTCCCAACAGGGTGACCTCTCCTTTCCTGTTTCTAACTTCAGCCAATACTACCTCAGAAGAGTCCCCATCTAGCATCCTCTCCGCCACCGTAATACTGCTCTTGACTAGCAGCGCCACACCTCCCCCTCTTTTGCCTCCTTCTCTGAGCTTACTAAAACACCTAAACCCCGGAACCTGCAACATCCATTCCTGTCCCTGCTCTATCCATGTCTCCGAAATGGCCACAACATCGAAGTCCCAGGTACCAACCCACGCTGCCAGTTCCCCTACCTTGTTTCGTATACTCCTGGCATTGAAGTAGACACACTTCAAACCACCTACCTGAATGCTGGCCCCCTCCTGCGACGTCAAATCTGTGCTCCTGACCTCTATACTCTCATTCTCCCTTACCCTAAAACTACAATCCAGGTTCCCATGCCCCTGCTGCATTAGTTTAAACCCCCCCAAAGAGCACTAACAAATCTCTCACCCAGGATATTTGTGCCCCTCAGGTTCAGATGTAGACCATCCTGTCTGTAGAGGTCCCACCTTCCCCAGAAAGAGCCCCAGTTATCCAAAAATCTGAAACCCTCCCGCCTGCACCATCCCTGTAGCCACGTGTTTAAATGCTCTCTCTCCCTATTCCTCATCTCACTATCACGTGGCACGGGCAACAACCCAGAGATAACAACTCTGTTTGTTCTAGTTCTGAGCTTCCATCCTAGCTCCCTGAAAGCCTGCCTGACATCCTTGTCCCCTTTCCTACCTATGTCGTTGGTGCCAATGTGGACCACGACTTGGGGCTGCTCCCCCTCCCCCTAAGGACCCGGAAAACACGATCCGAGACATCACGTACCCTTGCACCTGGGAGGCAACATACCAAACGTGAGTCTCTCACGCTCCCACAAAATCTCCTATCTGTGCCCCTGACTATAGAGTCCCCAATTACTAATGCTCTGCTCCTCTCCCCCCTTCCCTTCTGAGCAACAGGGACAGACTCCGTGCCAGAGGCCCGTACCCCATGGCTTACCCCTGGTAAGTCCCCCCCCCCACAAGTATCCAAAGCGGTATACTTGTTTCTCAGGGGAACGACCGCAGGGGATCCCTGCACTGACTGTTTTTTCCCAGTCCCTCTTACAGTTACCCACCTATCTCCAATCTTTGGTGTAACTAATTCCCTGAAGCTGCTATCTATGACCCCTTCTGCCTCCCGAATGATCCGAAGTTCTTCCAACTCCAGCTCCAGTTCCCTAACTCGGTCTTGGAGGAGCTGGAGATGGCAGCACTTCCTGCAGGTAAAATCAGCAGGGACACTAACTGCATCCCTCACCTCAAACATCCTGCAGGAGGAACATTGCACTCCCTTCCCTGCCATTCCTCTAACTTTCTACCAAGATCTGGCTAACAACTAAATTAAATTTTTATAAAAAATAATAATAATATAATAAAAATATGGTACTTACCTCAGAACAAAGGGTTTTATTATTAGGTTAGAGGAGGAGGGCGGGTGGGAGACACTACACGTGTAGTGTCTCGGGTTTCCTCTCCACCAGAATTTATTGGTGAGGGTCTTCCCAGACGTCCGCGGGTCGACTTCCTGTTCCCGCCTAAAAAACTAATTTAAAAAAAAAAGAAAAATTCTCAGCTCCTGCTGAAATTGACTAACCAGCCAGCTCCACTCCCGCCGAAATCGACTGGCCTGCCCCTGCAAAGAGAAGTGCTTTTAAAGGTTGACTTACCTCCCAGCAACCTCCTTCCGCAATGCTCCCGCTGAAACTGACTAACCAGCTGCTCTCACGCCCCGAAATCGACTGGTCTGCCCCTGCAAAGAGAAGTGCTTTTAAAGGTTGACTTACCTCCCAGCAACCTCCTTCCGCAATGCTCCCGCTGAAATTGACTAACCAGCCAGCTCCACTCCCGCCGAAATCGACTGGCCTGCCCCTGCAAAGAGAAGTGCTTTTAAAGGTTGACTTACCTCCCAGCAACCTCCTTCCGCAATGCTCCCGCTGAAATTGACTAACCAGCCAGCTCCACTCCCGCCGAAATCGACTGGCCTGCCCCTGCAAAGAGAAGTGCTTTTAAAGGTTGACTTACCTCCCAGCAACCTCCTTCCGCAATGCTCCCGCTGAAATTGACTAACCAGCCAGCTCCACTCCCGCCGAAATCGACTGGCCTGCCCCTGCAAAGAGAAGTGCTTTTAAAGGTTGACTTACCTCCCAGCAACCTCCTTCCGCAATGCTCCCGCTGAAACTGACTAACCAGCTGCTCTCACGCCGCCGAAATCGACAAGGTGGTCCACCGGGCACACATGACGATGGCCCGGATGAGAATGTTTTTTGGGACAGAGGTCATGTGTGTGAGGTGTGCGGGAGGGCTAGCAAATCATGCCCATATGTTTTGGGCATGCCCGAAGCTTAGGGGATACTGGCAGGGATTTGCGGATGTCATGTCCACCGTACTAAAAACAAGGGTGGCGCCGAGTCCAGAGGTGGAGATTTTTGGAGTGTGGGAAGATCCGGGAGTCCAGGGGCCGAGAGAGGCTGACGTTTTGGCCTTTGCCTCCTTGGTAGCCCGGAGACGGATCTTATTAGCGTGGAGGGACTCGGAGCCCCCGAAATCGGGGATATGGGTCAGTGCCATGGTTGGGTTTCTCAGACTTGAGAAAATTAAGTTCGCTCTGAGAGGATCAACGTTAGGGTTCGTCCGGAGGTGGCAGCCGTTTATCGACTTCTTCGGAGAAAACTAAACTGTCAGCAGATTCATTAAGAGGGAGGGGGCAGGGGGGGTGTAGGCTATTTTCTATTTAGAGTAGGCGGGAACAATGGGAGATGGAGGGATGTGTTATGCACTGAACTACGTGTACATTTGTATTTTGTTTATTGTTATAAAATCATAAATGCCTCAATAAAATGTTTTAAAAAAAAAGAAATGTCAACAAACACATGGGAACACCCATCACCTTCAAATTCCCCTCTGAGACAGTGATCTTGGAACTTGGGCTTGGAGCTATAGTGCTGTTCTTTCACTGTTGCGGTTTCAAAATCCTGGAACTGCCTCCCTCCCAGAAGAAAATAAACAGTAAAACGGGGAAATAAGAATACCGGTATGAACTCATTTTGTATACTTTAAAGTGGAACACTGTTAAACGGAGAAGTAGGAATATTGATCTAAACTCTTTTTTTTCCTTCTGGACTAACAACACTGTGGGTGCACCCACACCACATGGACTGCAGCCGTTCAAAAAGGTAGCTCTCCACCACATTCTCAAGGGCAAGTAGGGATGGGCAATAAACACTGGTCTCGCGACGCCCACATCCTGTAAATGAATTTAAAAAGTAGGAACATCCAGATAAGGTTCCTCAATCAGATTCCCATCCTGAGCTATACCTGGTACGGAGGTGTCAGTCAACTGAAAGAGGTATTGCTGCACAAAGGAGGGAAAATAGAATGGATATCCTCAATGTGTGGCAGTCATTTGTCCCCTGACAGTGAGTAATGAGGCACCACCAATACTGTTCTGGCAGCAGCCATCTCAATTTTCATCCTTTTTGATACAAAGGCAAGGAATTTGTGAAGGAGAAGAAAGTAAAGTCTTTTATTACACTCCTGTATTATATTTTATTACACTTCTTTGTGTGTTTTGATATACTACTGAGTGTAATATGTGTTACTCAAACCTTGGTTACTGATGAGGTCTTCTGACCAGAAGGAAAAAAAAGAGTTTGCAGACGTCACTAAGATAAGTAAAGCAAAAAGTGCAGAGGATACTGGAAGTCTGCAGAGGGATTTGGATAGGCTAAGTGAATGGGCTAGGGTCTGGCAGATGGAATACAATGTTGACAAATGTGAGGTTATCCATTTTGGTAGGAATAACAGCAAAAGGGATTATTATTTAAATGATAAAATATTAAAACATGCTGCTGTGCAGAGAGACCTGGGTGTGCTAGTGCATGAGTCGCAAAAAGTTGGTTTTCAGGTGCAACAGGTGATTAAGAAGGCAAATGGAATTTTGTCCTTCATTGCTAGAGGGATGGAGTTTAAGACTAGGGAGGTTCTGCTGCAATTGTATAAGGTGTTAGTGAGGCCACACCTGGAGTATTGTGTTCAGTTTTGGTCTCCTTACTTGAGAAAGGACGTACTGGCACTGGAGGGTGTGCAGAGGAGATTCACTAGGTTAATCCCAGAGCTGAAGGGGTTGGATTACGAGGAGAGGTTGAGTAGACTGGGACTGTACTCGTTGGAATTTAGAAGGTTGAGGGGGGATCTTATAGAAACATATAAGATTATGAAGGGAATAGATAGGATAGATGCGGGCAGGTTGTTTCCACTGGCGGGTGAAAGCAGAACTAGGGGGCATAGCCTCAAAATAAGGGGAAGTAGATTTAGGACTGAGTTTAGGAGGAACTTCTTCACCCAAAGGGTTGTGAATCTATGGAATTCCTTGCCCAGTGAAGCAGTAGATGCTCCTTCATTAAATGTTTTTAAGATCAAGATAGATAGTTTTTTGAAGAATAAAGGGATTAAGGGTTATGGTGTTCGGGCCGGAAAGTGGAGCTGAGTCCACAAAAGATCAGCCATGATCTCATTGAATGGTGGAGCAGGCTCGAGGGGCCAGATGGCCTACTCCTGCTCCTAGTTCTTATGTTCTTATGAATCTCGATGAAGAAGACTGGAACTCGTCCAGTAATAACAAAAGGTTTATTGAGTAATTATAACAATAATTGTGTGAGTTCTTTACTTTAACATTAATACTAGTGATAAGGTCAACAAGATCTTACTACAGTAACTATGCTTAACTACACTAACCATCTGAGCTAAACTGATACTCCTGTTCCGGTCACAGTACACCCGAAAGAGCGAGAGACACAATGTGGTTGCTTTTATACCCCTGTTGGTCCGGCCCACTAGTGATCATCTGATGCTACTGATTACACATTAACCCCTTATGCACATGCACACACAGAGATCACTACATAAAGGAAGGCTGACCTGAGGATGCGCACCTTCATCAGAGTGTAATAACCCTCATCTAAAAATATCACATTTGGAAAGAGAGCATTTAACCTTGGGACTGTAGAATAAGATGTTTGTGCCTTATTAAGAATTCTTGCTCCCCAAAGTTAGGCGTTTCAGCTCTGCCTCGCGAATCCCATGAGAAAGCCATGGACAGAGGCAAAGAGCATGATGAAGATCTTCCATTCATTAGGATCATGATAGACCATAACAAGGGTATGCATGTTGCTAGTTCATGGCTTCAATCCGCAGCAATGAAATTTAATTCCCTCATACAGGATTTGTGAGTCACATCATCATTGAGGGACTGAGTAGATGTGGGGTTCTCCATCACAACACGAGAAGGTGCTGTGAGTTGCTTTTCTGTAACAAAGTGAGGTGGAAATCTATATTGCTAACATCGTGGTCAGAGAACTATCAATTTTTAAAATCATGCCAATTTGGTTCTCATTCTAATTTAGCAAGAATTTACATTTGTTCTCTATATTTAGATTTCTCTGTTTGTGATCATTAAAATAGAACAATTTGTTATTTTAATTACAGTCTTTATCTCACAGCACCCTAACAGAAGAGCAATGATGTGAAAGTACGCTAAGAGAGAATTTAAATGAAGATGTGAAAAATCGTCGGCTGGTGCATAATTCTGCATGGAACAGATATAAGCAGATCATATCATAGTAAGGTTAACAATTGCTCACTGGTGGCAAGTCTGCATTAATAATAACCATTTAATTTTTGTGAAATCCAAACTCAAACCTTCAAGCCAAGAGCCATTTATCTGAAAAAAATGATAAGGTTTAGGAATTGTTCCAGTTTCAGTCCCTACAAAAAGTAAGGTTACAGTTCAGTTCAGATGTTCAGCTGGTACGTACCTGGCCTAGAGTGGTACCAGGTCACACTGAGTGGAGCATATCAGACTCTGCCCTGCATAGGCTGAGTTAGCAGAGAGTAGTGGGAGGACATTGAGGATGTCAGGACTCCTCCTCCAGGCAAGGGAGAGGATAACGGCGTTCTCTACGTCAAACATTCTCAAATCACACAACTTTTGAAATGACCAATAACTACTAAAAAAGCTGTCGTAGCCTGTAATATATTGGTAGAAAATGCGGGGATGGTATAACCACTGTATTGCGCCTGGATCTGGTGATGTTGGTTAAATAGCGGGAAAGGCCCAAATTGAGATTCGCGCCAGGCGTGAATCAGTTTGCTACCGAACCGGCCTGCTCCCAATGGCGAGTTTCAGATCTCGCCTGAATAAGGTGAGCATATCATTAACCCAATTTGCATTAATTTCCATCTCATTAGCGAGATTGGAGTTAAACGTAACGGCTTCCCGGGAATTAATCAGCTCCCTAGTGAGAAATCATATGGGTGTCGTTTAGCACTCCATTTTAAAAAGTGAAGCTTGGCGCAATGGTTGCTGAGGGGAACTAAGGAGGTGAGTAGTAATTTCCATTTTCCGGCATGCAGCTCAAGGGCACTGGAGCTGCTGCCCCAATGCTCGGGGGTGGGGGCTTGGTTGGGGGTTGGCCCTGGCCTGGGGGTGTGGAGGGTGAGGGGCTTTTCGTCAGTGAGGCTTTCAAGCCATCTTTAAATAGTGTAGATACCCATGACAGGGTCAACTACAGCTGCTGCCTGTCCTACCAAAAACCTCCAGGACAGAACCCTTGGCGGGATTCTCCACTCCCGTGCCGAAGTGCCCACGCCGCCGTGAACGCCGTCGAGGTTCACAATGGCGCGAAACGGCCCCTATCCCGACCGATTCAGGACACGATAATGGGCTAGGATCGGGGCCGCGTCATCTACATGTGCCAGGCCTTGTCGCCGCGTAAAGGTGGCGCCGCATACATGACGCGGCCGGCGCCGCATAACTGGCGTCACCCGCGCATGCGTGATTGCCGTCCTCTCCGGGTCCGCCCCGCAAGAAGATGGCGGATGGATCTTGCGGGGCCGTGGAAGGAAGGAGGTACTCCTTCAGAGAGGACGGCCCGACGATCGGTAGGCACCGATCGCGGGCCATCCCATATTTGAGGTACCCCCCGGTGCAGGATCCCCCCCTCTCCACCCCCCCCACCCCCCCGCAGGCCGCCCCCCAGCATTCCCGCGCTGTTCCCGACGGCAGCGACCAGGTGTGGACGGCGCCGGGGGGAGCCCGCCGTTTTGAGCTGGCCGCTCGGCCCATCCGGGCCTGAGAATAGCGGGGGTGCCGGAGAATCGCTATTTTGGGCGTCTCCGGCGATTCTCCGGCCCGCGGAACTCGACGGGGCCGTTCCCGCCGCTTGGGAGAATCGCGGGAGGGCGTCGGACCGGCGTCCCGGGAAATTTTGGCGGCCCAGGCGATTCTTCCAACCGGCGCGGGAGTGGAGAATCTCGCCCCCTGTTCTTGGTTACGTGGTGATACCTTTTGATTGTGAGTAGCCTCTAGCTTCACAGCTGAAGGTTAATAAGGAATTGGCCTTGTTAGTTGTGAGAGCACTTCACAGCTGCACGTTGTGTTTGCAGCTGCTCCTGCTGCTGGCTGCAAATACCTAGAGGCTGCTGTTCGGTTTCCTTCCTTTTCTGTGCCCGGAAAGAAGGACGTTTTTTTCTAAGAGACCTGTACAATTTCCTGCGGACTTGGTACCCCATGGAGGAGGAGGAGGACACCCATGCCTTGTGGCCATGAAGATCACCGCTGCCCTGAATATTTATGCAACTGGTTCATTCCAGGACCCGTGTGCCATTTCCCAAGCTACAGCCCACAAGGTCACGGATGCCCTGTATGCCAGGCTTGCCGACTAAACAACTTTGAGCTGGACCAGGTCCAGCAAGATTCCCAGGCTGCCATCCCAAGCAAGATTCTCTGCCATCACCAGGATGGCCCTGGTCCAGGGGCTAATTGATGGCACACATGTTGCCTTGCGTGCTTCAGAGTATCAGGGATTGGCCTTCATTATCATAGAATCATAGAACTTACAGTGCAGAAGGAGGCCACTCGGCCCATCAAGTCTGCATCGGCCTCTGAAAGGGCACCCTACTTAAGCCCACACTTCACACTATCGTTGTAATCCAGTAACCCCACCTAACCTTTTTGGACACTAAAGGCAATTTAGCATGACCAATCCACCTAATCTGCTTATCTTTGGATAGTGGAAGGAAACCGGAGCACCCGGAGAAAACCCATGCAGACATGGGGAGAAAGTGCAAACTCCATACAGACAGTGGCTCATGCCGGGAATCGAACCTGGGTCCCTGGTGGTGCAAGGGGTGCCCAATAAGGCCCCTGAAGTGGCCTGAGCACACAGGTCCCTGAGGCAGGAGCCTACAGCTGCAGAGCTGGCACGTGTGGTGATCGTGAGACTCCACAAATTTGTGGAGAAAGAGAAGATCTTGCGTTGGGCCAGGGAGAACAAGGTCCGAATTTATCAGGACATCGGAGCCGAGTTGGGGAAGCGGTGGGCAGGGTTCAACAAGGCCAAGGCGGTGCTGTGCCAGTGGCGGATCAGGTTTGGGGTGCTCTACCCGGTGAAATTATGGGTGACGTTTGAAGGCCGGGACTATTACTTCGAGACCCCAGAAGCAGCCGAGATCTTCAACAAGGAGCATAAACTGACGGAGAACTGAGTAGACAATGCTTGGGAACAGGGGTGCTGGCATTTGGTAATGGTTGGGAACACATTTGAAGTGGGGGTAGGGATTGGGGGATTTTCGATCCTCTGTTTTGGAGGGGGTCCATTTTTGGGTTTGCTGTTTACTATTGGGATTCAAACGGGTGATAGGGGTGATTAGTTTATGTGGGGATGGATGTTCCCATCCCCTCCTCTTGTTTTATGGGGTTGTTTGAGTTCAGCGTTTGCTTGATTTTGGGGAGGTGAACTGGAGTTCAGGAGGTGTCTTTGTTTGGGTAGGGGAGGGTAAGGTCCGCAGGGAGCCTTCTTCCCTGAGCTGAGGGGGTGGGGGGGGGGGGGTCATTGGGAGGAGCCTTTGGGCAGGGGCTGCCACTCTAGCAAGTAATGCTGGGGAATGGAAGTGAGGGCGAAGGGCAAGAACGGTGGCTGGGGGGGGGGGGGGGGGGGGGGGGAGCTGCGGTAACTTCTGAGCGACTTCCGGTGTTGGTCGCATTTCATTTCGTCCGTCTCCGTCTGTCGTTGTTTCCTGATGCTGGCAGAGTGGTCCACTGGGGAGACCGTTCTAGAGTTGGTCGCCGCCCTTTTGGAATGCCATTCTGGCTGCGAGTGAGGCGTTGTGTTTGAAAGACTGTTCGGCGGCTGTTCGGACTGTGGGATTTGCAACAGTGATGTTTTGCCTGCAAGCTGACAGTTATTGTACGACTGCAGGTTTTGTGCCTAGAGACTCTGTTGCCGCTGGGTTGACTGGGCATTCGATATGTGACTTCTGGTCCTGTGGCAGAGTGTGCGGGACCTTGCTGTTTTTTTTAAAATTTGCGCTCTGGGTTTATTTGCCTGTGTCGAGGTACTGTAGGAATGTCGGGGCGACAGCTCCCTGAGCATTTTGGTAGGTGCTTTAACTTTAGGTAAAATTTAGAGTGCTTGATTTTTTTTTTCTTAAGGGGCATTTGGGAGTTACGGGACATTGTCCGTAGCCCCCCCCCCCCCCCCCCCCGCAATCTGTTCCCTCTGGGGCTGCAAGGCATACCACGCCGATTGGGCCTCAGGTTGCTGGGTCTGATACCATGGCACGTGCTGTCCCTGGAATCAGCTGTTGGCAACTTGGCCCCCTGTGTGACTGGTGAGGGTGGAGGGCCGGACGTAATGCTTGGTGGAGTACCTGCCGACCCGTCCTGCTTGGCCGTTTGGTGGCACCTTCTCTGAACCAATCTGTTTTTTGGGGGGTTTGTTATCTGGCACCCGTTTGGTCCTCTCCTATCCTCTCCTCCTCAATGGTCGTCCTTGTGAGGGGTTTCGGACTTTGAGGGGGGGGGGGTGTAATAACCTGTAGTAGCCTGCACAGGACTCATCCAGCTGGGGATGATTGTTCCCTGTGCTCAATTGGACTGAGTTAACCCAGCACCAGCATAAATGGCCGGCAGCAGTAGAGCCAGCTTAAAAGGAACGAGGACCCGGTGAGAGGTAACCGGGCCCTGTGCATGTTGTTGCTGAAATAAAGGACATTTAAGAAGCTCGTTGGACTCCTCTCGCTTTATCACAAGATGGAAATTTAATGTCCGGTATTTGCTCATTTGTTAAAAATTGATGCAGGATCAATTACACAAAGACAAGCGTTGAATGCAACTGAGGCTTTATTACACTAAGGTGTGTGGCCTCCTACAGCAGCTGGTGAAATGGCTGCTGTATGGGGAGTACACATATTTATACTCCGCCTACTGGGCAGAGCCAGCAGACAAGGAACTACCCCCGTACCTGTAGTACAGGGCAGCATGGTAGCATTGTGGATAGCACAATTGCTTCACAGCTCCAGGGTCCCAGGTTCGATTCCGGCTTGGGTCACTGTCTGTGCGGAGTCTGCACATCCTCCCCGTGTGTGCGTGGGTTTCCTCCGGGTGCTCCGGTTTCCTCCCACCGTCCAAAGATGTGCAGGTTAGGTGGATTGGCCATGATAAATTGCCCTTAGTGTCCAAAATTGCCCTTAGTGTTGGGTGGGGTTACTGGGTTATGGGGATAGAGTGGAGGTGTTGACCTTGGGTAGGGTGCTCTTTCCAAGAGCCGGTGCAGACTCTATGGGCCGAATGGCCTCCTTCTGCACTGTAAATTCTATGATAATCTCTGATAATTACCACAAATCACCTAATATATACATCAGTGGTGACTACCACATTCACCCCCTGTGAAAATTGAGGCTCTTTCCAAGAGCCAGTGCAGACTCGATGGGCCGAATGGCCTCCTTCTGCACTGTAAATTCTATGATAATCTCTGATAATTACCACAAATCACCTAATCAGTGGTGACTACCACATTCACCCCCTGTGAAAATTGAGTCCGGCGGGGGTGGTGGAGAACTATATACAAGTACATGTTTTAACTACAGAGAAAAAAATGGAGTCCCGACCAAGTTACAGGTTCAGTCGGTCCGGAGCCTTGATCTGCGTTGGGAGCGCCGCAGTGGTAGCGGCGATTCCGGTGTCGGTCGGGTCCTCGGTGACTCCGGGAGCGTGCTGAAATCCTCCGGCGTGGACAGGGGGAGGGCGGATTGTCCTGGGGCGGGGGTTGCGCCGGGGGAGGGGAGGGTGGCGCCGGGCCGGAGAGGTGTGTGTGTGTGGAACCAGCTGGTGCCAGGTCCCTGAGGGATACAGTATCTTGGTGGCCGTCGGGGTACGCTACGTAGGCGTACTGCAGGTTGGCGTGGAGTAGCTGTACCCTTTCAACCAACGGGTCCGCCTTGTGGAGTCATACGTGCTTATGGAGGAGTACGGATACTGGAGCTGCGAGCCAAGTCGGGAGCGACACCCTGGAGGTGGACTTCCTGGGGAAGGCAAAGAGACGTTCATGGGGTGTGTCATTAGTTGTAGTGCATAGGAGCGACCGAATGGAGTGCAGTGTGTCAGGGAGGACCTCTTGCCAGCGGGAGGCCAGCAGATTTCTGGACCGTAGGGCCAGGTGGATGGCCCTCCAGATCGTCCCATTCTCCCTCTCCACCTGCCCGTTTCCCCGGGGGTTATAGCTGGTCGTCCTGCTCGAGGCGATAGCCTTGTTGAGCACCCTTGAAGTGGTAAAAACGTGTAACTCCCGGGTGACAAAGGTTGTCATGCAGAGTCCGGAGTCGGTCCACCTGTGCGCTGGCACACGTACCTCAGGATAGGGCACCGGGGGGCTCTTGAGCTTACCGGGGCGATACAAAATCTTGTAGTTGTAGGTGGAGAGCTCGATCCACCACCTCAAGATTTTATCGTTTTTGATCTTGCCCCGTTGTGTGTTGTTAAACACGAAAGCTACCGACCGTTGGTCAGTGAGGAGAGTGAATCTCCTGCCGGCCAGGTAAGGCCTCCAATGCCGCACAGCTTCAACGATGGCTCGGGCCTCTTTTTTAACGGAGGAGTGCCGAATTTCAGAGGCATGAAGAGTTTGTGAAAAGAATGACACAGGCTTGCCTGCCTGGTTGAGCGACGTCTGATGCATCGCTCTCGACTTGGAAGGGGAACGTCTTGTCGACTGCGTGCATCGCGGCCTTGACGATGTCGACCTTAATAAGGTTGAAGGCCTGGTGACCCTCGGCCGTTAGGGGAAAAAGAGTGGATTGGATGAGTGGGCGGGCCTTGTCCGCATAATCTGGGACCCACTGGGCGTAGTAAGAAAAGAACCCCAGGCATCATTTGAGGGCCTTGGGGCAGTGGATGAGGGGGAGTTCCATGAGGGGGCACATGCGGTCGGGATCGGGCCCCAGAACTCCGTTCTGGACCACATAGCCGAGGCTGGCTAAGCGGTTCGTGCTGAACACACACTTCTCCTTGTTGTAAGTGAGGTTGAGGAGAGTGGCAGTGCAGAGAAATTTGGTAAGGTTGGCGTAATGGTCCTGCTGATCGTGGCTGCAGATGGTGACATTGTCAAGGTACGGGAAAGCGGCCCGCAGCCTGTACCGGTTGACCATTCGGTCCATTTTCCGTTGGAAAACCGTTCCCCCGGAGGTTATAGCTGGTCGTCCTGCTCGAGGCGATACCCTTGTTGAAAGGCGGCCAGCTGCCTCGAAGGCAGCGTATGGGCGGTCCGCCTTACGGATGGGGAGCTGGTGGTAGGCGGACCTAGCAACCGCCTCTACAAACGTGAAAATCGATGGGCACGAGATTTCCTGTCTGCTGGACTCCGGGAGCACCGAAAGCATCATCCATCCTGATACGGTAAGGCACTGCTCCCTCACGGCACACCCCGCCAATCAGAGAATCTCCTTGGCCTCCGGGTCCCACTCCGTGGCGATACGGGGGTACTCTGTAGCCACACTCACGATCCAGGGCATAGAATTCAGCGGCTTCCGCCTCTACGTCCATAAGACCATAAGACATAGGAGCGGAAGTAAGGCCATTCGGCCCATCGAGTCCACTCCACCATTCAATCATGGCTGATTTCAACTCCATTTACCCGCTCTCTCTCCATAGCCCTTAATTCCTCAAGAAATCAAGAATTTATCAACTTCTGTCTTAAAGACACTCAATGTCGACTTCCGGGTGCGGCGATGACCAGCTGAGTCGCACGTTTCGGCAGCTCCCTGTGAAACGGACTTTTGGGCTCTTGATAGGAGCCCCAACGGCAATTTTAACGGCTGAAAACACCGTGCGGTAAACCAGAAGGGTGTTCCCCCTGGACACGGATGGAAAAAGGAGGGGAAAGTGGCCGGATTGCAGCGGATCCTTTGGAACAACGGCAAGGAAGACAAGCAGAAACCAAGATGGCGTCGGAAGGTGGCAGTTTCATATGGGGCCCTGAACAACAAGAGTTTTTGAAACGCTGCGTGGAGGAGATAAAAAAGGAAATGAAGAAAGAGTTGTTGGCCCCGATATTACAGGCGATTGAAGGGCTGAAAGAGGAACAAAAGACCCAGGAGCAGGAGCTTCGGGTCGTGAAGGCGAAAGCAGCAGAGAATGAAAACGACATACAGGGCCTGGTGGTGAAGTCGGAGATACAGGAGGCACACCAGAAACGATCTGTGGAGAGGTTGGAGGCACTGGAAAATAACGCAAGGAGGAACAACTTGAGGATTCTTGGCCTTCCTGAAGGTGTGGAGGGGGCGGACGTCGGGGCATATGTGAGCACGATGCTGCACTCGTTAATGGGAGTGGAGGCCCCGACGGGTCCGTTGGAGGTGGAGGGAGCATACCGAGTTATGGTGCGAGGACCGAGAGCAGGAGAAGCTCCCAGAGCCATAGTGGTGAGATTTCTCCGTTTTAAGGATAGAGAAATGGTCCTTAGATGGGCGAAGAAAACTCGGTGTAGTAAATGGGAGAACGCGGTGATCCGCGTCTATCAAGATTGGAGTGCGGAGGTGGCGAGAAGGAGGGCGAGCTTTAATCGGGCCAAAGCGGTACTTCACAAAAAAAAGATAAAGTTTGGAATGCTGCAACCGGCAAGACTGTGGGTCACATATCAAGTGAGGCACCACTACTTTGAGACGGCGGATGAAGCGTGGACTTTTATTGTAGAAGAAAAATTGGAATGATTGGACTACGAAAATGAACGTTTGGACAAAGTGGTGGGACGAGTGGGGGGGGGGGGCGAAGAGGGATTGTATGATTAATCCTGCGGTATGGTAACTTTTCTTTCTCCCACAGGTGGTGATGGGGGGAGGTGGGGAGGGAGAGGAGATGGGGCGTTGGCCATGGGAGGCGGGGCCGAGGGAGAGGCGCGGGCTTGGTTCCCGCGCTATGATAATTATGGCGGGAATAGAGAAGCAGGAAGGAGGGGGCGCCGCACGGGGCGAGCCGTGATCACGGGGGGAAGCCGAGGTCAGCCAGAGTTTGCTGACTTCTGGGAGCAACATGGGGGGAGTAATTACGCTAGCGGGGGGTCTAGCGGGGGGGGGGGGGGGGGGAGGGGGGAATTACTGGGTTGCTGCTGCTGGGGAAAGGGGGGAGTGGGTGCGGGAAAGGATGGGTGGGGGGGCACCGTCTGGGAGAAATACAGCCGCGTGGGAACTGGGCGAGAAGCTGGAAAAAGATGATGGCTAACCGGCAAGGGGGGGGGGGTGGGAAGCCCCCCAACCCGGCTGATCACGTGGAACGTGAGGGGGCTTAACGGGCCGATAAAGAGGGCACGAGTACTCGCACACCTTAAGAAACTTAAAGCAGATGTGGTCATGTTACAGGAAACGCACCTGAAACTGATAGATCAGGTTAGGCTGCGCAAAGGATGGGTAGGGCAGGTGTTCCATTCGGGGCTGGATGCGAAAAACAGGGGGGTGGCTATATTAGTGGGGAAGCGGGTAATGTTCGAGGCAAAGACTATAGTGGCGGATAACGGGGGCAGATACGTGATGGTGAGTGGCAAATTACAGGGAGAGATGGTGGTGTTGGTAAACGTGTATGCCCCGAATTGGGACGATGCCAATTTTATGAGGCGAATGCTAGGACGCATCCCAGACCTAGAGACCGGAAAGCTGATAATGGGGGGAGACTTTAACACGGTGTTGGAACCAAGGCTGGATAGGTCGAAGTCCAGGACTGGTAGGAGGCCGGCAGCAGCCAAGGTGCTTAAGGATTTTATGGAGCAGATGGGAGGGGTGGACCCGTGGAGATTCAGTAGACCTAGGAGTAAGGAGTTCTCGTTTTTCTCCTATGTCCATAAAGTCTATTCACGCATAGACTTTTTTGTGTTGGGTAGGGCATTGATCCCGAGGGTGAGGGGAACGGAATATACGGCTATAGCCATTTCGGATCATGCCCCACACTGGGTAGACTTGGAGATAGGGGAGGAAACAAGAGGGCGTCCACCCTGGAGAATGGATATGGGACTAATGGCGGATGAGGGGGTGTGCTTAAGGGTGAGGGGATGCATTGAAAAGTACTTGGAACTCAATGACAATGGGGAGTTTCAGGTGGGAGTGGTCTGGGAGGCGTTGAAGGCGGTGGTTAGGGGGGAGCTGATATCAATAAGGACACATAAAGGGAAGCAGGAGAGTAAGGAACGGGAGCGGTTGTTGCAAGAACTTTTGAGGGTGGACAGACAGTATGCGGAAGCACCGGAGGAGGGACTGTATAGGGAAAGGCAAAGGCTGCATGTGGAATTTGACTTGCTGACCACAGGCACTGCAGAGGCACAATGGAGGAAGGCGCAGGGTGTACAGTATGAATATGGAGAGAAGGCGAGCAGATTGCTGGCACACCAATTGAGGAAAAGGGGAGCAGCGAGGGAAATAGGGGGGGTGAGAGACGAAGATGGAGAGACGGAGCGGGGAGCGGAGAGAGTGAATGAAGTGTTTAAGACATTTTATAAAAAATTGTATGAAGCTCAACCCCCGGATGGGAGGGAGAGAATGATGGAGTTTTTGGATCGGCTGGAAATTCGAAAGGTGGAAGAGCAGGAAAGGATGGGATTGGTAGCACAGATCACGGTAGAAGAAGTGGTGAAAGGAATTAGGAACATGCAGACGGGAAAGGCCCCGGGACCGGACGGATTCCCAGTTGAATTTTACAGAAAATATTTGGACTTGAACGCCCCGCTACTGACGAGGACCTTCAACGAGGCAAAGGAAAGGGGACAACTGCCCCCGACTATGTCAGAAGCAACGATATCGCTTCTTTTAAAGAAGGAAAAGGATCCGCTACAATGCGGGTCCTACAGACCAATCTCCCTCCTCAATGTAGATGCCAAGGTCTTGGCCAAGGTAATGGCAATGAGAATAGAGGAATGTGTCCCGGGGGTGGTTCATGAGGACCAAACTGGGTTTGTGAAGGGGAGACAGCTGAACACGAACATACGGAGGTTGTTAGGGGTAATGATGATGGCCCCACCAGAGGGTGAAACGGAGATAGTAGTGGCGATGGATGCCGAGAAAGCATTTGATAGAGTGGAGTGGGATTATCTGTGGGAGGTGTTGAGGAGATTTGGGTTCGGAGAGGGGTATGTTAGATGGGTGCAGCTGTTGTATAGGGCCCCAGTGGCGAGTGTGGTCACGAATGGACGGGGATCGGCATATTTTCGGCTCCATAGAGGGACAAGGCAGGGATGTCCTCTGTCCCCATTACTGTTTGCACTGGCGATTGAGCCCCTGGCGATAGCGCTGAGAGGTTCCAAGGGATGGAGGGGAATACTTAGGGGAGGAGAAGAACACCGGGTATCTTTATATGCGGATGATATGCTATTATATGCGGATGATATGCTACTATATGTGGCGGATCCAGCGGAGGGGATGCCAGAAATAATGCGGATACTTGGGGAGTTTGGGGATTTTTCAGGGTATAAATTGAACATGGGAAAGAGTGAGCTGTTTGTGGTGCATCCAGGGGAGCAGAGTAGAGAAATAGAAGACCTACCGTTGAGGAAGGTAACAAGAGACTTTCGTTACCTGGGGATCCAGATAGCTAAGAATTGGGGCACATTGCACAGGCTAAATTTGACGCGGTTGGTGGAACAGATGGAGGAAGATTTCAAGAGATGGGATATGGTAGCATTGTCAATGGCAGGGAGGGTGCAGGCAGTTAAGATGGTGGTCCTCCCGAGATTCCTTTTTGTGTTTCAGTGTCTCCCGGTGGTGATCATGAAGGCTTTTTTCAAAAGGATAGAAAAGAGTATCATGGGTTTTGTTTGGGCCGGGAAGACTCCGAGAGTGAGGAAGGGATTCTTACAGCGTAGTAGGGATAGGGGGGGGCTGGCACTACCGAGCCTAAGTGAGTATTATTGGGCCGCTAATATTTCAATGGTGAGTAAGTGGATGGGAGAGGAGGAAGGAGCGGCGTGGAAGAGATTAGAGAGGGCGTCCTGTAGGGGGACCAGCCTGCAGGCTATGGTGACAGCCCCATTGCCGTTCTCACCAAGGAACTATACCACGAGTCCGGTGGTGGTAGCTACACTGAAGATTTGGGGACAGTGGAGACGACATAGGGGAAAGACCGGAGCACTGGGGGGGTCCCCGATAAGAAACAACCATAGGTTTGCCCCGGGGGGAATGGATGGGGGATATGGAATGTGGCAAAGAGCAGGTATAACGCAATTGAAAGATCTATTTGTGGATGGGAAGTTTGCGAGTCTGGGAGCGCTGACCGAGAAATATGGGTTGCCCCAAGGGAATGCATTCAGGTACATGCAATTGAGGGCTTTTGCGAGGCAGCAGGTGAGGGAATTCCCGCAGCTCCCGACACAAGAGGTGCAGGACAGAGTCATCTCAAAGAAATGGGTGGGGGACGGTAAGGTGTCGGATATATATAGGGAAATGAGAGACGAAGGGGAGACTATGATGGACGAACTAAAAGGGAAATGGGAAGAAGAGCTAGGGGAGGAGATTGAGGAGGGGATGTGGGCAGATGCCCTAAACAGGGTAAACTCGTCGTCCTCGTGCGCCAGGCTAAGCCTGATTCAGTTTAAGGTATTACACAGGGCACATATGACTGGAACACGGCTCAGTAAATTTTTTGGGGTGGAGGATAGGTGTGCGAGGTGCTCGAGAAGCCCAGCGAATCATACCCATATGTTTTGGTCATGCCCGGCACTACAGGGGTTTTGGATGGGGGTGACAAAGGTGCTTTCGAAAGTAGTAGGAGTCCGGGTCGAACCAAGCTGGGGGTTGGCTATATTTGGGGTTGCACAAGAGCCGGGAGTGCAGGAGGCGAAAGAGGCCGATGTTTTGGCCTTTGCGTCCCTAGTAGCCCGGCGCAGAATATTGCTAATGTGGAAAGAAGCCAAGCCCCCGGGGGTGGAGACCTGGATAAATGATATGGCGGGGTTCATAAAGTTAGAGCGGATTAAGTTCGTCCTAAGGGGGTCGGCTCAAGGGTTTACTAGGCGGTGGCAACCGTTCGTCGAATATCTTGCGGAAAGATAGATAGGGGAGAACAAAGAAGGCAGCAGCAGCGGCCCAGGACTTGGGGGGGGGGGGGAGGGATGGGGGGGGATGGGGGGGGGGTGGGTGGCCTGAGACAAGGCAGTTGCCAATTAGGGCTAGTTTTTATTTTTTGTTATTTAATATTTATTTATTTGTTGTTGTTTTTGTTTAAATTTAAAAAAGGTCATTATTATCTGTATTGTTACAATGTTGTGTAAAGGATGCACAATGTACTGTGTTGGTTGACCAAAAATTTTCAATAAAATATTATTTAAAAAAAAAGACACTCAATGTCCCAGCCTCCACCGCCCTCTGTGGCAATGAATTCCACAGACCCACCACTCTCTGGCTGAAGAAATTTCTCCTCATCTCTGTCCTAAAGTGACTCCCTTTTATTCTAAGGCTGTGCCCCCGGGTCCTAGTCTCCCCTGCTAATGGAAACAACTTCCCTACGTCCACCCTATCTAAGCCATTCATTATCTTGTAAGTTTCTATTAGATCTCCCCTCAACCTCCTAAACTCCAATGAATATAATCCCAGGATCCTCAGACATTCATCGTATGTTAGGCCTACCATTCCTGGGATCATCCGTGTGAATCTCCGCTGGACCCGCTCCAGTGCCAGTATGTCCTTCCTATGGTGTGGGGCCCAAAATTGTTCATAGTATTCTAAATGGGGCCTAACTAATGCTTTATAAAGCTTCAGAAGTACATCCCTGCTTTTATATTCCAAGCCTCTTGAGATAAATGACAACATTGCATTTGCTTTCTTAATTACGGACTCAACCTGCAAGTTTACCTTTAGAGAATCCTGGACTAGGACTCCCAAGTCCCTTTGCACTTCAGCATTATGAATTTTGTCACCGTTTAGAATATAGTCATGCCTCTATTCTGTTTTCCAAAGTGCAAGACCTCGCACTTGCCCACGTTGAATTTTATCAGCCATTTCTTGGACCACTCTCCTAAACTGTCTAAATCATTCTGCAGCCTCCCCACCTCCTCCATACGGTCCTCCCCAACCTCTGCGCTGCCCTGCTACTCGGCCTGGACTTCCAGTGTAACCCCCAGAGCCTAACATTGAAATTCGGCGGACCCCTACCACCCCTTACTGTGTGCGGCATCGCGACCCTAAAGGTCGACCCACCTTCCCTATTCGCAAACCTAACCCCGGATTGCAAACCCGTCGCCTACAGGAGCAGACGGTACAGCGCCCAGGACTGGACCTTTATCAGGTCCGAGGTCCAGCGGCTGCTTCGGGAAGGCATCATCAAGGCCAGCAACAGCCCCTGGAGAGCCCAAGTGGTAGTGGTGAAAACTGGGGAGAAACACCGAATGGTCGTGGACTACAGCCAGACCATCAATCGGTACACGCAGCTCGACGCCTACTCCCTCCCACGCATTTCTGATATGGTCAATCAGATTGCACAGTATCGGGTCTTCTCAACTGTAGACCTAAAACCCGCCTACCACCAGCTCCCCATCCTTAAGGCGGACCGCCCATACAAGGCAGATGGCCGCCTCTACCATTTTCTTAGGGTTCCCTTCGACATCATCAACGGGGTCTCAGTCTTCCAAAGGGAGATGGACCGAATGGTCGACCGGTACGGGCTGCAGGCCACACGATCAATTACACAAAGACGAGAGTTGAATGCAACTGAGGCTTTATTACACTAAGATGTGTGGCCTCCTACAGCAGCTGACGAAATGGCTGTTGTATGGGGAGCACACATATTTATACTCCGCCTACTGGGCGGAGCCAGCAGGCAGGGAACTACCCCCGCACCTGTAGTACAGGGCCTAACCACAAATCACCTAATGTGTACATCAGTGGTGACTACCACGAAAAATTACATAAAATGGAACAATAATAGTAAAAAGGAACAAAAATACCCTGCCACAGAGGTCTAACTTTAACTAAAATTTGTAATTAAAACTATTCCAAAGTATTCAAATAATCACAGTTATAAGTCTTACAACACCGGGTTAAAGTCCAACAGGTTTGTTTCAAATCACTAGCTTTTGGAGCGCTGCTCCTTCCTCAGGTGAAGGAGCAGTGCTCCGAAAGCTAGTGATTTGAAACAAACCTGTTGGATGTTAACCTGGTGATGTAAGACGTCTTACTGTGCTCACCCCAGTCCAACGCCAGCATCTCCACATCATGGCTTTCAAATAATCAGTCATGCATATCCTCATTGATACATCAAACTCCTGCTAAAAGATCTTACAAAGAACGGCACAAACGGGAACAGAAACTGATTTGTCCAGCATCTGAAGAATTGTAGCCTTTTCCCTGAATGCAGCCAGCAGTAATACTGAATCAAGTTGTGGTTCTCATTGTTCATGACAAATAGAGATCCATTAACTCTGAAATATTTCCTCTTTGAGCAGCTGTTCTTTCAAACCCCAGTTTGAAACTCTCTCTTTGATCTGGAGAGCTTCATAGAAAGGCGGAGGTGCTCTGCCTGAGTGCTTTTCCAGCAGGAGGGACTGAGCAGGGGGGCTGATGGGGGGATTTGGGGGCTGAGGGGGACACACCCTTGCCAGCGATTGGTGGGGAAACCTTGCTAGTGATTGTGGGGTGGCGGGGGTGGGGGATTGCTGCAGCAGTATTTTGAAATTGGGGAGCCTTTTTAAAGAGGGTTAAGGCCCCACCCCTCTTAGGTCCAACATAAGTACGATCCTCGGTAAAACATTTTCTATGTGCCACTGAATGGCACGTTAGCCTCGTTCCAAGGGCCAGCAGGAAACACTCCAGTTTTCCCGCTGGAGGGAACACCTTGTCTGCAAATGGGATAATTACGCCCATGGTCTCTGTTTTAGGGCCAGGAAATGCACTCTGCTGTACAAAGCCCCGGTAGCCTCCAACTACCATGAGGAGTGAGATGCACTGGTAATATAGAAGTGCCTTTGGTGGGGACTTCTGGTGAGAGGAGGTTGCACATAAGGTAGCTCCAGCTTTGTTTTTTGGACTTTTTAACCTGGTTCCTGGGGATTTGGGTTTCCAAAACTGGCCCATCGTATGGCATAAGGAATTTCTGACTCAGCATGACGAAGGTCTGGGGCATTCCGTGTCAGCGCTGGCTGAGGCCCCGGACAAGGTGTCCGTCTCACAGGCAGCCATGTGCCACCTAAACGTTGCAGTGGTGCTCCTGAGAGTGGCCTAGTCAATGCAGGTCAAGATTGGGAACGTTGAAGGTATTGCCCAGGCACTGGCTGGCAGTCCCAGAGGGAGATGGCGCAGTCACTGGGTGATGTGACACAAACCCAGAAGGTGGTGTCACAGTCAATGGGTGATGTGGCGCAGTCCCAGACGGAGATGGTCCACTCCCTGTGCTCCATGGCTACAAGCATGCAGACCCTAGTTGAGACCAGAGTGGGCCTCCAGGATTGGCAGGTGCAGGTGGCAGGGGAGCCTCAAGGGATTGCTCCGCTCGCGCCCCTGTCCCATGGAGTAGCCCGGGGGCCATTGGGCACCCCGAGGGAGGAGGTGGTGATGGGACCTGTGCCAGTGACTCCCATACGGGAGGTGCTGGAACACCGCAGCACCTCGGACATCGGCCCCCCCTTCCCCCTGTCGCTGGCGTATCTGGTGGGCAGCGGGCAGAACAGGGCAGTACCACAGCAGGCTGCCTCCTTCCTGCTGTACTGTCTGGGAACCACCTAGACGTAGCGTTAGGGCCCCTAAGGCCAGAACGTTAGTCACCAGCTACGTTTAAACGGGTGCAGGGCACAAATCAGTACATATTCATTCACATTAAATACCTGTTCACACTGTTACAACAGTCTATTCGAGATAGATATAGGAAAGATGTCAGAGGTAGGTTCTTTACTCAGAGAGTCGGTAGGGCATGGAATGCCCTGCCTGCAACAGTAGTGGACTCACCAACACTAAGGGCATTCAAATGGTCATTGGATAAACATATGGACGATAAGGGAATAGTGTAGATGGGCTTTAGAGTGGTTTCACAGGTCGGCGCAACATCGAGGGCCGAAGGGACTGTACTGCGCTGTAATGTTCTATGTTCTATGTTCTAACCTGTCCCGGTGCTCTATCAGATCGGTGTGAGGGGTCGGGTGTGGGGGGGAATGGGCAGACATTGTGGGTGGCCTGGGCTCCGTACCCACCCCCCCTGACAATCGCCACCCCAGTGGTCTGATGGCACTGTGTGATGGATGACCAGCTTGTATGCAGGGATCACCCAGGTGGACGGTGGAAAATGCTACCGTGGGTAGGAGTCAGACGTCACCATACGATGCGGAGCACCAGAGCACATTGCAGAGCGGGTTGTCATCATCCTCCACCCCATGGACCCCACCTGGTGTTACTGCCAACCCAGAGCTCGTACCCTGTAGTGTCACCCACCCCACTCCAGTTAGTGAACCTGAAGGCAATCGGAGTGTCCCATGCACGTTGGCCCTGGCACAGACCCCGTGCAGCCTCATGTGCCTGCCTGGGCCTCATGTCCTGTTCATCCTCCTCCTCTGCTGCGAGATGTGGAGGACAGCCCTCTCAGCATCATACTGGAGGATCCCTCCAGAGCGGTCCAGGCGCCTGAACCGCATCTTCAGGAGGCCGAAGCACCGGTCGATCACACACCTGGTCGCTGCATGGGTGTTGTTGGGGCGGATCTCGGCAGTCTGTGGCCTCCGGATAGGTGCATCAGTCACGACCGCAGTGGATAGCCCCCGTCACCCAGGAACCAACTCCCCAGCCGGGTGGGGCATCTTGAACAGGCACTGTCGAGTGTGCCAGGATGATTTGCTGCCCCGGTATCGGGCGCAGACGTATATGACGGGCACCTGATGGTCACATATCAGCTGCACATTCATTGAATGAAACCCCTTTCTGTTTGTATAGAGCGGCCTGTTACCTGCAGGTGCTCGTAGGGGGACATGCATCCCATTGATCACCCCCTGGACCCGGGCCATGTTGGCGATGGCGGTGAACCTCACTGCCCGGACATCCTGGTGGGCTCGGTCCACAATTAAATGGATGTACTGTGCCAACTGGGCATTTAGGGCCTCCATGAAACCACGGATGCACTGGTGTATCGAGCTCTGTGAGATCCCGGACAGGTCGCCACTTAGCGACTGGAAGGACCCCATAGCATAAATGTTCTGGGCAACCATCAACCTTGCCGGCCACTGGGAGCGGGTATCTACCCTATTCCCCCCCCCTTCTGTCAGGTGTGCCATGATCTGGCAGATATGTCGCACTGTCTCCCTGCTCAGCCAGAGTCTTCGGTGGCAAGCCTGGTCTGGCAGGTCCTCAAATGACAGGTGCTGCCGATACATGTGATCCTTCATGCAATGCCTCCTTTGCTCCTCACCCTCTTCGGCCAGTTGGGCGGTCGGCTCTCTATCCTCACCAGTTGCCTCCTGTTCCTCTGGGGCAGGCTCCGCTGCTGCAGCTTCCCCCTCCTCGAGCAGCGCCCGCTCGTACAGCCACCGAGCACCCCCCAGGAAGGCCACTATTGCTGGTTGAATTCCAATTTTCATTATCTGTAGGGGGTAAAAGGCTGACATGTTAGCATGGTGCGTACCTCCGTGTCCAACCAGGTCCAATGGGCTATGTGGTGCCCCCGATTAGCACTGTTTCCCCCACTCATCCCCGAACCCCTAGCCCTGTCGGTGCCTGGCACCGTGTGGACTCTGGCCCTGGCGCTCATCCCTGCTGTCAGGGGTACCATCAGCTGGCACTGCCCATGCCAGCTGTATGCTCCACGGTCGCTGCCTGTAGGAGCACTGTGGGCATTGCCCTGGAGCACACCGCGTGATGTTCCGCCATCGGGTGCCAGCCGTTTGGCGGGGGGGGGGGATGGTATAGCAGAGGGTGGAGTGCAGGCGTGATGGGGTGGAGGATGGGATCTGAGCTGAGGGGGTGGGGCTCCCATACAGCCGGAGTCACTTGTGCAAAACCAGGGGCCAAGGTGAGTAGTCAGTGGGTGCGCAGCAAGATGACTGCCTTGCAAACCGCAGCAATGGCGATCCTTTTCTAGGCACCATCCCAGTCCTGTAAGGGGCCATATAGAGTCATGGAATCATAGAATTTACAGTGCAGAAGGAGGCCATTTGGCCAATCAAGTCCGCACCGGCCCTTACAAAGAGCACCCATCAAGCCCACATCTCTACCCTATCCCCGTAACCACCACTTAACCTTTTTGGACACTAAGGGCAATTTATCACGGCCAATCCACCTAACCTGCACATCTTTGGACTGTGGGAGGAAACTGGAGCACCCGGAGGAAACCCACGCACACACGGGGAGGATGTGCAGACTCCGCACAGACAGTGACCCAAGCCGGGAATCAAACCTGGGACCCTGGAGCTGTGAAGCAACTGTGCTGAATACTATGCTACCCATGGCCCGTTCCCCGCCAACTCCATCCCCTAGCCCTTTTTCCAGGGTTATTGGGGGGGGGGGGGATCAAACTGAGACTAACAGCTTGTAAGTGCCTATTCCGAGACTGTCTTGGGTGGTTCCTGGCCCCGGGCCAGCCAGAGGTGGCGACCTTTGTCTTTTTATCTTTAGGAATTGGTCACAGTTAGTGGGTCGGGAGGAGGAGGGGTGGTCTTGGATTTGGGGGAGGGTTCTTCAAGGGTAGGGGTTTGTAAATGTTATTTTGTTTGTATGGATTTGTGTATTTTGTGTTTTACAAATGAAAACTTTGATAAAAATATTTTCAAAAAGTAAGAAGTGTCTTTGGTGTCTTGACTTTATACTACAGCCCCTCAATCGACGTCTCCATTTCAGGCAAACTTGTACTAGTTTACAGTAAATGCTCCACTGAGGTGGTTCTGAGTCATAAAACTAGACACCTGCAAGTAATTATCTGACTACATAATTATAGAATATTCTGACATTGAATCAGACAGTGGCCCATACTGTATAACATGAGTTTGAAGTTACAGAAGCTAAAAGAAATTTTTTTTTGAACTTTGGTTTGTCATGAGGATGTTAATTCCATTAAAGGAACTATAATGGATAGAATGCAGTGATCACTCGCTAACAGGTACGATTGTCCACTTGAGATACTGTGTGTTACTGGTCATGGTTCTATGGCTCTTTGCGTGGCCGATGAGCCCGATCCTAGAGCCATGTCTTCAATCACTCACTTGGCAGAAGTTTCCAAAAGGTGGGATCAGTCCTTGGACACTAAATCACTGATTTTGCTTTCTGAGGCTCCTTTTCCGGGCCTTCTCTTGCCGTCGGGTGTTCTTGAAGAACTGTGACCCTTCAATCAAGTAGCTCTCTTCTGAGCAAAGATCTCCCAGGTATTGAGGTTTATGTTCCATTTTTTGAGGTAAGCCAGCAAGGTGTCTTTGAAGAGCTTCCTCTGTCCTCCTCTTGTTCAGCATCCTTCATTGAGCTGGGTGAAGAAGATTTGCATTGACAGTTTGGACTCTGACATCCTAAGCATATGGGCGTCCCAGCAGAGTTATTTTTGGCTGATGGTCCAGATACTGGAGCTATTGACTCCCTCAAGAACACTAATATTCACATACCTGTCCTCCCAGCTTATTCAGAACTAAAGTACATTTGGATTTTGCAATGTATTTTAAGCAGAGTTGTTTACAATGTAATGTTCATCCTTAGAAGCCTAAGTGATTACTTCAAATGCTTTAACAAAGTTCAATGCCTTAGCTGGTATATGCAAACCTCTTGTAAGCTAATGTGAACTATCTCTCTGATGGGTATTTCAGTGAATCAATCACCCACCCCTAAAAGAGGGTACTGTCAAAGGACATTCCGAAATGATGTCAAAGAGATGTGAGCCAGGACACTGCACTTCAGCAGCTGCTGCTTTCAGATGTTGACCTTGTCAATTAACAATTTATATGTAAAAACCCTCCCCTTCCCCTCTTCCCCCTCCCCCCTACAAATAGATGGAACAGTTGTGTTTAAGTGAGAAAATATATTTTATTGCAAAAAATTTGTAAAAGTTGAGGTAGTTTAATGTCATTGATCAGTTGATAAAGTTAAACGTTAAGTTAAATGTTAACTAGTTTCAAAGTTTTGTATTTATAAAATTATTTTTATTAATAAATATTTTACATTAAACTTTATAAGCTTCTACAATGGTCTTAATCAAACATCAGAACATAACATTCAATTATGAGTATGACATGTCCAGCACATTAAGAGTTAGTATACTGTAGATTGTAATTATAGTTTATTGTATTGCTAGCTTTAGGAATAGTGTTCTAACTGTATAATAAGTAGTGTAATAAAATTTTATTTTGTTAGTTTAACTTAACTTTGTGGTCTTTGTCTACACTACGTCTAGAATCCGTCCAGAATCCATCCAGAGTATTAGCAACACAAAGAACACCACAATAAGATAATTATAAATGAGTAACATAATTGAAGTAAACAAGACAAAGCCATATTTAACACGGGTAGCATGGTGGTATACTAGTTAGCATTGCTGCCTCACAACACCAGGGATCCGTGTTCAATTTGGACCTTAGGTGACTGCGTGGTGTTTGTACATTCTCCCCATGTGAACATGGGTTTCCTAGAACCATAGCACAGAACCGCAGAATTCCTACAGTGCGGGGGGGGGGGGGGGGGGGGGGGGGCATTCAGACCATCCAGTCTGCATCGATCCTCTGAAAGTGTACCCTACCTACCTGGGTGCGCTTGCCCGCCCTATCCTCAGAACAAAATCTGTATATCGCTGGACACCAAGGGGAAACTTTGCATGGTCAATTCACCTAACCTGCGCATCTTTGGACTGAGGGAGGCCCTTGCAGACACGGGGAGGACGTACAAAGTCCACACAGACTAACCCAAGGCCGAAATTGAACCCAGGTCCCTGGCGTTGTGAGGCATCAGTGCTAACCACTATGCACCGTGCTGCCGCCATTTCCTCCAGGTGCTTTGGTTCCCTCCCACGGTCCAAAAATGGGCAGATTAGGTGGATTAGCCCTGCTAAATTGCCGCTTAGTGTCCAAAGATTAGGTAGGGTTATGAGCATAGGGCAGGGGTGTGGGCCTGGGTAAGGTGCTCTTTCGGAGTGTTAGTGCAGACTTGATGGGCTGAATGGCTCTCTTCTCCACTGCAATGATTCTATAAAAATCAGATGTCACAAGTACAGTGACAGCAAAAAGCCTTGGGCGCTTTTAAAATCTTATGACCATGATCTAAATGAACATAAAATTATAGAATAATCTAGTGCAGATTTAAATAGTTTCACAGATTTAAAACAAATAACCAAACATATGTCCACTTATAAATAATCACCTTTAATCATAAAAAAATAGAAAGAATCAACAACAATAGTAATGCCTGTTTAAAAGAAAGAGCAAAAGAACAAAAGAAAAGGTTTGGAAAATGTCTACATACCGTTAAAAGACTTGTTAAAATAGTTGCCTGCTGTTTTATATCTGTTTAAATGCCTCCTCTCGATAGACGTTCCCCAGCCGGCAGTGTCATAAAGGGGCAGGACTACACTCTTCCTGCGATGCGCTGGAGCCTGCGCACACCGGGGCGCTGGAGGCCCTGGGTTTCCGCAGAGAAAGGAAGGCTGATCGGAGCACAGCTAAGATCGCAGGTTTCTCTTTTAAAATCAGCAGCCTGTAGCTTCCGGGTGCCGGAGGTTGTGGGCCATTTTTGCTCATTTCCTGTAAACACCATAATCAGGAATACATATTTTCCTCGGATTTTTATATAATTTGGACGCATGGGTTGAAATGAAATGAAACAAAACATACCAAAAATGAAACTACCATACAGTGCAGCGAAAAGATTTCAGCAATAGTTAATATAATTTGAAATCATGGGCGTGATTCACCCTAAAGATTTCTATGTCTGGTTTTGGGCGCATTTCTCTGCGGCTGCAGTGCCGAGGAACATCTTGGTATTCGATGCCACTTTGACGTTTTTTGGGCCGAGGGGACTTTCTCCTTCCCGAGGCGGCACTCAGAAATCCTCGCAGACCAGGGCCAGATTGGCCCCTCGCAGATCGGGGCACAATTTTGTTGCTGCCCCAATCTTCCCCTACCCATCCCTGTTTTAGGCCCCATCCCCAACCACGGGGAGGACCTTGGAAAGCCCCCACATCCCACTCTACCTGGTAAGCCATTCGGCCCATCGTGTCTGCACCAACCTTCCGAAAGAGTACTCTACCTATACCCATTCCCACGCCCTATCCCCGTAATCTTGCACATCGCTAGACCAATCTACCTACCCTGCACATCTTTGGACAGTGGGAGGAAACCGTAGCACCCGGCGGAAACCCTCGCCGATACAGGGAGAATATGCAAACTCCACAGTCACCAAAAGCCGGAATTGAACCCGGGTCCTTGGCACTATGATGTAGCAGTGCTAACCACTGTGCCACCAAGGTTTCCTTTAGATCAACCCAATGAATAATAACATGTGGCAGGTTCCTGCAGCCTTGGACAGCTGGCAGGCCCATGGCCAGAGCTGAGTGCTGTTGCTGCAGGATGGGGATTGCAAGAGAGACTCCATTTTGAGGTACCCTCCAAAGAAGAATTCAATTTAATAAAATAATCGGTGGCCACAGCTACTAGACCGTTAGCAACAGTTGTGGACTGCTGAAAACTGTAGTTCCAGAAACGTTAAAACAGGAGGCCTCATGGGCCCCTTCAGGCCAGCCTCCAGCAAACTGTACTCAGGCACGTTCTGGGTTTGGCCCTCTTTGGATTCTTTGCCATGGCCTGGTGGCCATTCCCATGGATGCAAAGGTTGCAGTGGAGGTACATTTCTCAATGCAGTGCAGGCTAACCCACCTTCTCCTCTCTTTGGGCATCCAACCCAGGCCACCGGGTAGCTTCTCGGCAACTCCTTAATTCTAACTACACCAGAATGGTCCTTGTGCAGCTGTTCCGGGATTCTACTTCATAGAAATGGCAGAATGATTACTCTACTACCACACAATACTCCATTTTGAACTGTCAACTCAAGATGTCTGGTGTGGGAGTCACCACTAAGTAGTATTACATGTATTACGGTAAGGCCGTATAGTAGAGGTACATGGGTAAATCCCTGTCTGCTGGCTCCGCCCAGTAGGCGGCGTATAAATGTGCGTGCTCGCCGTGCTGCAGCCATTCTGGTTCCAGCTACAGGAGGCATAACATCTTTGCTCAATAAAGTCTCGATTATTCCACTGCTCTCGGCTTTGTGGTAATTGATAGTGCATCAATTTATTGAGCAAAGATTTTTTTAAAACGATGGATCTCCGCATCAAGCCTGATCGCCTGCAGCTGAGCCCTCAAGCAGCCAATGCTACGTCCGCCTTCGAGCACTGGCTAGCCTGCTTTGAAAGCTACCTCCAAACATCCACTGTGGAACCCTCGGACTCGCAGAAGTTCAAAGTCATTTACTCACGGGTGAGCCCTGACATTTTTCCTCTCATCCGGGATGCGCCCACTTACTCCGAAGTGATGGAGCTCCTGAAGGGACATTACGTTCGACCAGTAAATCAACTGTTCACCAGGCACCTCCTGGCTACGAGACAGCAACTCCCCGGGGAGTCTCTGGATGATTTCTGGCGTGTCCTGCACATCCCAGGTAGGAACTGTGACTGCCAGGCAGTTTTGGCAGTCCAGCACACGGGACTTTTAATTCGAGATGCTTTTGTTACGGACATGAGGTCTGCATACGTCCGCCAGTGGCTACTGGAAGGGAGTACGCTTGGATCTTGCGGGAACTAGGCAGCTTGTGAACTTGTTAGAAGTGGCCTCCCGTAACGTCCAGTCATATGCCCCCGACCGCGAGCCACCCTCATGGGCATCGTGGGCCCCACCAGCTGCCGACTCCAGCTCATCGCAAGCCTGCGTTGCGCGGCAGCCAGCCAACCCTGGGGGGCCCCCAAGTGCTATTTTTGCGGGCCGAACAAACACCCCAGGCAGCGCTGCCCAGAGCGGAGCACGACCTGCAACGGATGTGGGGAGAAGGGACACTTTGTTTCTGTTTGCCAGACCCGGTCGGTCGCCGCTGTTTCCAGGCCCGGCGTTCCTGCACCCTCACGTGCGACCCACGGGCGTCGCCATTTTCCTCCTCGCAAGCCACGTGCAACCCAGGGGCGCCGCCATCTTCTTCATCGCCAGCCACGTGTGGCCCGTGGGTGCCCCCATCTTTGATGCCCCCCCGCCGTGGGCGCCGCCATCTTCGGCTCCATTTTGGACGGCATCTCAGGACCACTGCTCGTCTGGCCGTTCATCGCCTGCCGCTACCTCCACCACCGCTGACCAGCCCGCGGCCTCCCAGCATCTGCCGCAGCTCGCCTCGATCACCCTGGATCAGTCCCGGCCCCGCAACCTCACAACCGCAATAACGACTGTGAAGATCGATGGGCACGAGACGACCTGCCTTTTTGACTCCGGGAGCATGGAGAGCTTCACTCACTCCACTACGGTAAGGCGCTGCTCCCTCCCAGTACACCCAGTCACCCAGAAAATCTTCCTGGCCTCCGGATCCCATTCCGTGGAAATCCGGGGGTACTGCATCACGACCCTCACCGTCCAAGGCGTAGAGTTTAGCAAGGTCCGGCTCTACATCCTCCCCCACCTCTGCGCTGCTCTGTTACTTGGCCTGGACTTCCAATGCCATCTCCAAAGCTTAACCTTAAAATTCGGCAGACCCCTACCCCCCTCACCATGTGCAGCCTCACGACCCTTAAGGTCGACCCACCTTCCCTGTTTGCGAACTTCACCCCGGATTGCAAACCCATCGCCACCAGGAGCAGATGGTACAGTGCCCAGGACCGGACCTTCATCAGGTCGGAGGTCCAACGGCTTCTGCGGGAGGGTGTCATTGAGGCCAGCAACAGTCCCTGGAGAGCTCAAGTGGTAGTAGTAAAGACTGGGGAGAAGCACAGGATGGTCATTGACTACAGTCAGACCATCAACCGGTACACGCAGCTCGATGCGTACCCCCTCCCACGCATGTCTGACATGGTCAATCAGATTGTGCAGTATCGAGTCTTTTTCACAGTGGACCTGAAATCCGCCTACCACCAACTCCCCATCCGCCCGAGACTGCCAATACACTGCGTTCGAAGCAGATGGCCGCCTCTATCACTTCCTTAGGGATCCCTTCGGCGTCACTAATGGAGTCTCGGTCTTCCAGCAAGAGATGGACCGAATGGTTGACCAGTACGGACTGCGGGCCAACGTCCCTTACCTAGATAACGTCATCATCTGCGCCACGATCAGCAGGACCACGACGAAACCTCCAAAAATTCCTCCAGACCGCCAAACCCCTTAACCTCACGTACAATAAGGAGAAACGCGTGTTCCGCACCAACCGCTTAGCCATCATTGGCTATGTCATGGAAAATGGAGTTCTAGGGCCCGACCCCGACCGCATGGCGCCCCCTCATGGAACTCCCCCTCCCCACTGCCCCAAGGCCCTGAAAAGATGCCTGGGGTTTTTCTCCTACTATGCCCAGTGGGTCCCTTATTATGCGGACAGGGCCCGCCCACTCATTCAGGCCACAGGCTTTTCCCCTGATGGCTGAGGCCCGCCAGGCCTTCAACCGCATCAAGGCGGACATCGCCAAGGCCATGATGCACGTGGTCGACGAGTCCCTCCCCTTTCAGGTCGAGTGCGATGCATTGGGCGTAGCTCTGGCCGCCACCCTCAACCAGGCGGGCAGGCCTGTGGCCTTCTTCTCCCGCACCCTCCATGCCTCCGAAATTCGGCACTCCTCTGTTGAAAAGGAAGCCCCAAGTCATTGTGGAAGCTGTGAGACATTGGAGGCATTACCTGGCCGGCAGGAGATTCACTCTCCTCACCGACCAACGGTCGGTTGCCTTCATGTTCAATAACACACAGTGCGACAAGATCTTGAGGTAGAGGATCGAGCTCTCCACCTATAATTACGAGATTTTGTATCGCCCGGGGAAGCTCAACGAGCCCCCTGACGCCATTGTTGTACCCTCAATAACGACGCTTAGAGTGTAAAATGGTAAAGAAGCTAAGAACTAGCCTGGTGCCGAGACAGGTGCTAACTGGGTACCGCCCACAAGGCGGCCCCTTATATACGGCTCCCAGGTAGGCAGAGCCAGAGGCGGAGTCCCCCAGGGTTCCAAGCCCGGTCTTAAAGGGGACATCACCTTACATGATGATAAGGGTACAGTAATACAGTAACCGTTCATCACATTCACCACCTGTTTTTAAAAAAAAGTCCGGCGGGGGTGAAGTGCCATCATAAGTCCATTCGTCTCAGCGGCCTGATCGTCCTTATCGACCTCCTCAGCTCGGGCGGTGGTGCGGCGGACACGGACGTCTTAGTTGAGGGTACGTCCGGGAGCACGGTGGTCGGAGCCTTGGTCCGGGTCGGGGTAGGGGATCGGGGTGCAGGGGGGATAGTTGGGGCTGGGGGTAGCGGTACTGGTGCTGAGGATGGCTAGCCGGGTTGTGTGGAAAATGCTTTTTTCCTCGTTATAGGTCAGGTTAAGGGGTCGGGCGGTCTGGAGGAACTTTCAAGGTTTGCCTCATGGTCCTGCTGGTCATGGCCGCAGATGGTGACATTGTCCAAGTACGGGTATGTAGCCCGCAAACCGTACTGGTCCACCATTTGGTCCATCGCCCTTTGAAAGACGGAGACCCCATTTGTGACACCAAAGGGGACCCTGAGGAAGTGGAAGAGCCGGCCGGCTGTTTCGAAGGCAGTATAGGGGCGGTCTTTTGGTCGGATGGGGAGCTGGTGGTAGGCGGATTTGAGGTTGACCGTGGAAAATACTCGGTATCGGGCGATCCGATTTACCATTTCTGCTATGTGAGGAAGGGGGTACGCATCAAACTGCGTGAAGCGGTTTATGGTCTGGCTATAATCCACGACCATCGGTTTCTTATCCCCGGACCGGACTACCACCACTTGTGCTCTCCAGGGGCTGTTGCTAGCCTCGATGACCCCCTCTCACAGTAAACGCTGGACCTCTGACTTGATAAAAGTCACGTGTTGGGCACTGTACCGCCAGCTCCTGGTGGCGACGGACTTACAGTCGGGAGTGAGGTTCGCGAATAGCGAGGGGGGGGGGGGTGACTTTCAGTGTCGCAAGGCTGCACACCGTGAGGGGGGGCAAGGGTCCGCCGAACTTCAGTGTCAGGCTTCGGTCGCTGCACTGGAAATCCAGTTCGAGCAGTAGGGGGACGCAGAGGTGGGGGAGGATATAAAGTTTGAAACGGGTGTATTCGGCGCCCTGGATCGAGAGATCTGCGATACAGTACCCCTTGATTTGTACCGAGTGGGACCCGGATGCAAGGGTTTGGGACTGGGATGGGTGCGCAAGGAGCAGCGCCTTACCGTTTCTGGATGAATAAAGCTCCCATGCTCCCGGAGTCGAAGAGGTATGAAGTGTCGCGCCCGTTGACTTGGACCTTCATCATCGAGTTCTGCAGATGTTTTGGCCGAGTTTGGTCGAGGGTGATCGCTCCCACTCGCGTGTAGTCAGAGTCCTCAGCCGAGTCAGACTCATAAAATGGCCGCCGCCATCGGTCACATGTGTTGGGTCGAGAAGATGGCCACCGACAAGATGGCCGCTCCCATGATTCGGACGAGGCGGAGGACGCGTCAGAAGGGGGCGTGCCGGGTTGGTGCGCAGCCGTATTGCAAGGCCTGCGGGCCTGAGAGCCTGATTTTCAGGCCGGCTGTTCTTTGTTTTTCTGGCCCTGGCCAGGCAGACCCTCGCAAAATGCCCCTTCTTCCCGCAGTCGCTGCAGATAGTGGAGCGGGCTGGGCAGCATGGGCATGGATGCTGGCCCTGCCCGCAGAAGTAGCACGGTGTGCCCCCATGGTGAACGGGTCGCCGCGCGGCGCAGGCCCGTAACATGGCTGAGTCTGAGGAAGTCTGAGGGGGGCTCGCAGAGTCCGCGGGGTACGTGCCCAAATTATGTCGGGCCACCTCCAGTGAGGAGGCGAGCGTTAGCGTGTCCTGGAGGTCTTTTGCCCCTTTTACGAGTAGCCGCTGCCGGGTGTAGGTCGAGCAGATGCCGGACACAAAAGCGTCTCTGATGTGCAGGTTCATATGGGTTTACCCTGTCACATCCTGATGGTCACAGTCCCTGGCAAGTGCGGTGAGTTTTTCAACGAATTCATCTAGCGATTCCCCGGAGCGCTGCCGGCAGGTCGAAAGCAGGTGCCTGGCATGTACCTCGTTGATGGGTTTGACGAACCGCTTGCGGAGTAACTCGACCGCCTCTTCATAAGTAGTCGCCTTTTCGAGCGTGGCGGAGATTCTGTGACTCACCCGGGCGTGGAGTAGGATGGGAGTCTCTGAGGAGTCCAGGTAGGCCTCGAAACATCGGAGCCAGTATTTAAAGATTTCTTCTGCCTCCGGTGTCCGTGCTTCCAGGTTGAGCTTCTCTGGTTTTAGGCCTGCGTCCATCCTGAAGTAGTTTAGCTTATTAAATTGTTGTACCTTCAATAACGACGCTTAGAGAGTAAAACGGTAAAGAAGGCTTTAATAAGCTAAGAACTAGCCTGGTGCCGAGACGGGTGCTAACTGGGTGCCGCCCACAAGGCGGCCCCTTATATACGGCTCCCAGGTTGGCGGAGCCCCCCAGGGTTTCAAGCCCGGTCTTAAAGGGGCATCACCTTACATGATGATAAGGGTACAGTAATACAGTAACCGTTCATCACAGCCCTATCCCGCCGCAGTACATGTGCCAGCACACAAGTGGACCGACTCCGGGCTCTCCACTATGACCTCTGCCACCCGGGGGTCACCCAGTTCTTCCATTTCGGTCAAGGCCGCAACCTGCCCTACTCCATTGAGGAGGTCACGACCGTCACCAGAGACTGCCAGGTCTGCGCAGAGTGCAAGCCGCACTTCTACCGGCCAGATCGAGCGCACCTGGTGAAGGCCTCGCACCCTTTTGAACACTTCAGCGTGGACTTCAAAGGGCCCCTCCCCTCCACCGACCGCAACACGCACTTTCTGAACATGATTGACGAGTACTCCCGGTTCCCTTTCGCCATCCCCTGCCCCGACATGACTTCTGCCACAATAATCAAAGCCCTGCACAGCATCTTCACTCTGTTTGGTTTCCCCACCTATATCCACAGTGACCAGGGATCCTCTTTCATGAGTAATGAGCTGCGTCAGTTCCAGCTCAGCAAGGGCATCACCTCGAGCAGGACGACCAGCTACAACCCCCGGGGAAACGGGCAGGTGGAGAGGAAGAACGGGACGGTCTGGAAGGCTGTCTTGCTGGCCCTGCGGTCTAAAAATCTCCCGGTCTCCCGCTGGCAGGAGGTCCTCCCCGACGCACTCCACTCCATCCAGTCGCTCATCTGTACCGCCACTAATGAGACCCCTCACGAACGTGTGTTTGCCTTCCCCAGGAAGTCCACCTTCGGGGTCTCGCTCCCAACATGGTTGACAGTTCCTGGACCCGTCCTCCTTCACAAGCATGTGCGGACCTATAAGTCGGACCCCTTGGTCGAAAGAGTCCATCTCCTACACGCAAACCCGCAGTACGCCTACGTGGTGCACCCCGACGGGCGCCAGGACACAGTCTCCCTCCGTAACCTGGCACCCGCTGGATCCCCAACTATGGCCCCCGACCTGACACCGCCACCGCCCCTCCCCCCTCCCCTCCCCTGGCTGCCTCTTCCACCCCTGGGCCACTCAGCCTCCCCCCAGCGAACCTCACCGCAGCCCCCACCCCAGCGAGATCCGTCCTCCCACTGGTTCCACTCAGGGGTGACGAGGACAACACGCTCCCGGAGTCACAGGTGACCAAGTCGGCGCCCACATCACCACCAGGACTGAGGCGATCGCAGAGGAAGGTCAAGGCCCCCAACAGACTGAACTTGTAATGTTTTCCACCATTCCCGCCGGACTCTTTTTTTAAACAGTGGGTGAATGTGGGAGTCACCACTAAGTAGTATTACATGTATTATGGTAAGCCCTTATAGTAGAGGTACATGGGTAAACCCCTGCCTGCTGGCTCCGCCCAGTAGGCGGCGTATAAATGAGTGCGCTCGCCGGGGCTGCAGCCATTCTGGTTCCAGCTACAGGAGGCACAACATCTTTGCTCAATAAAGTCTCGATTATTCACTACTCTCGTCTTTGTGGTAATTGATAGTGCATCACCTGGTAAGATAGAGTTTAAGGTCTGGATTCATTTGGTGATCTTGTGTTAGAGTGCCTTTATGAATCATGTCCAACACCTTCCCCATCACCGGATCTGTTTGGGTAAAGTTTCACACCTGGGAAGGCGTTACCGGAACATTTTCTACATGAGACAAATAGAATGTGTCATTGAGATGTTCATCTTTTTGGTCTTGTTGATCTTGCAGCGGCTGTTTGGACAAAGCTTCCATGTTGTGCGCTGTTCTGACCTACGATATTTGAGGACATAATTGTTATCGCCCAACAGTGTAACTGACTAGCCACGAGTGAAGGCATCCCTTACGCGATCCAAAAATTGCTGTTAAGGGACGATGGTCGGTCAATAGAATAAATTCACAGCCAAATTATTAAGGCTGGAACCTTCGAATACCAAAAATAACGCTGAGTGCTTCTTTCTCAATTGAGTATAGTTGGACTCAGCTCAAGTCAACATCCTGGAAGCAATGCTATTGGTCGCTCTTCACCTGAAGACCTTATATGTGAGACAATTGCTCCAACCCCAGAGCACGTTGCATCGCAAGCAAGCTGCAGCTTCAGATTTGGGTTATAATGGACCAATCACTCCGATTCCTGTTATTGTGTTTGACATTTTGGTCACATCCTCTCAAACTTTCGTCCAGAGCCAAGCTGGTTTGTTACAAAGTAGTGTGTGTAAAGGCTTCAGCCTTGTTGCTAAGTGCAGTATTAACTTTCTATAGTAATTTAATAATCCTAGAAAAGACCTAACTGTCCAAGATAGCAAATAGAAGATTTAAAAAATTCACACTACTCTTTCTTGACCCTGAGATGATGTAGTTGCAGCCTTGCAAGAGTAGCTTCTAGGTTCTTTATGCTCTACATTGTTCAAACCTGTAATCAAAATATTGTCCAGGTAGCATTACACACCCGATAGCCCACTCAAGATCTGATCCACAGATCGTGGGAAGAGAGCTAGTGCTGATGTTATCCCTAACGGAAGCCTTCGATACCAAAACAGACCCTAGTGTGTTACCATGGTCAATAACGATTGAGACTCAATAATAGCTTTGATCATTTGCAGATAGGCTTGGGAGAGATCAATTTTGTTAACTGTTTGGATGCTTGAGAGGCCTGAAAAAAATCTCTTTGATAAGTGATAGCACATAATAGTCATTTTGAAATCCCTGCATATTCGTACTGAACTGTCCATCTTTAAGACTGGGATGATTGGGATTGTCTAATCTCTGGTGCTAACAGGCTCCTGTGTTCAGTAACCTCTCGAGTTCTTCTTCCACTTTAGGTTGAATAGCATAGGGTATGGTATGCGCTTTCAAACACAGGCACGCTGTCTACCTTTATCTTGAGTTTCACTTTGACCCCAGTCATGGATCCAAGTGACTCATTGAATACCTTTGCCTACTTTCTCAGAAGTGATTGAAGATTGTTTGTAGAATCAACAAGTTGGTGGTACTGCCAAGGGTCAGGTCCCTAGGGGGGCCATGCCCATGAAAGGAGGGTCTATCGGGGGTTTGAATGGTGGGGAGGGGTGCAGGGCAGGTAAGAAGGGGCTTCTGGAAGGTTGGGGGAGGTGACACATAGGGGCCCTGGAAGGGGAGGCCTGGATGGGCGTGTGGTGGATCCTGAAGAGGCGGGGGCCTCCAGGTGCCACATAGGGGATGTCCTCACTTGTTGGGGGTGTTTTGGTAATGCCCATATGTGTGGGGAACCCACAAGCTCATTTCAAGATCGGGGCACCCTTTCAAAATGGCAGCCCGATCTCGGAGGAACCGATCTGGCCAGCGGGTTCAGCTCCCCAGTGATGAAAGTAAATCTAAGCGTGGGCTAGCCCAGTGAGAAATGCCCCAGGGCCTCAATAAGTGACTATGTGTGGTTAGATAGCAGTGGGGAACCTGCTGGCAGAGTCGAGGAGAAACTCCTAGCAAATCCTGTCACGAATGGCACAATGTTTCCGTTAGATCACGTCCCATATCATATCCTTGGCTTGATAAGCAGAGGAATAGAGCACAAATATAAGGACGTTAAGAAATTACACCAGAAATGAGTAAGCATCTATATAGTTTTGTTGTTCACAAGACATGAGCACTTCATAAGCATGTGTTTGCTTTTGAAGTGCAGACACGATTATGATGTTACTTCATACCCTGTGTTCTCACTTGCCCTGTGGTTTTAATGGCGTGCAAAGAACTCAGAAATATAACTGCTGTGATTTGTTTTAATTTGGACTAATGAAAATCAGAACCCTGCCTTCGCCACTTAGACTAACGACTGTAATGTGAATAATAACTGAGGGAATGGGGAGGATGTGGTCAGATGGAGGGAGACTATTCCTTGTGAAACAGAAGAGAAATCTGTGGGTGTGTCTCAAAGAACTGGCTGACACTAAGTGCACAGAATCACAGAAGGATCAACGCCGCAGAAGGAAGCCATTCGGCCCATCATGTCTGCACTGGCTCTCCAAATGACCAATATGACTTGGATCCATTGGCCTGCCTTTTCCCCAGACCCCTGGCAGTGTTTTCATTCAAGTAATGAAGACCATTTGAATGCCTTGATTGAACTTATTTACACCACACTTCCAGGCAGTGCATTCCAAGCTCAAACCACTCGCTGTGTGAAAATGTTTGTTCTCACATCAAAGAATTGCTTCTTTTGCAAATTACTTCAAATCTGTGCCCTCTCGAGTTGATCCTTTTACGAGCAGGAACAGTTTCTCCCTATTTGTTCTGTCCATCATGATTTTGAACATTGTAAGAGTCCTTCCTGTTTTTAACCCTTATCTACCCCTTCTTCTGTTTTTGACATTACATTTTTGATCCATGGATGATTTATGGACTTGTTTCTTTATGGCAGCCTGTTTCTTTAATTCAGGCAAAGGGAAGCATGGGCCTGTGCTTTTAATTCAAACAGCAAATTCCAGAACACTGTGCTATTTTAGACTTGCAGACAGGCCAGTGTCAGTGATGAATCGATTTGATTGATCTGACTGGTGGCTAATGGTCGCAAAAGTCTGTGCTCTGCTCGGTAACAGGTGGTGATTGGATCTGATCGCACTGGAATGTTTCCATGGTTACGGGGTTCCAGTTCGGTTTTACTTTTCATTCTGCAGCCTGGATGAAGGGGTCTAACTAACTCTCTCCAAAAAGATCCAACTAATTCTCTGCACAAGATGTGCAGCACGGTGGCGCAGTGATTAGCTGTGCTGCCCCACGGCGCTGAGGACCTGGGTTCAATCTTGGCCCCGGGTCACTTTCCGTGTGGAGTTTGCACATTCTCCCCTTGTCTGCCTGGGTCTCACCCCCACACCCCAAAGATGTGCAGGGTAGCTGGATTGGCCACGTTAAATTGCCCCTTCCTCCATTGGAAAAAAAAAAATTGGGAATTCTAAATTTATTTTAAAAAAAGAAAACAAATTCCCTACAGAAGGCCAATGTGAGGGCTGACTCACTCTCCAGGGTGTCGTACTCTTGACACTGCAGAGGCCTGAAGTCAAGCCACAAGCTGAAAGTCACGTTTGATGTGAAATATAGTGTCTCTACAGAAAGATATAGACCTGATGGTGAACCTCAAGCAGAAGACATAGTTTGATAAGAATTTTAAAAATATATATGTTTATTCAAGGCTTTTCAACAAAAGTATAAATACTCAGAATAGAGTATAGAACAAACAACCCCAATCCTCCAGCCCCCTTGACATCGACCCCCAGCCACTTCCCGCCTTCCCCATTTTAACCCCCTTATCCCCCCTGCAAAAGCACCCCCCCCCCTTGCTGACCCCTCAATCCTCCTTGAAGAAATCAATTATCCACCTTCAGGTGAACCCCCCCCTCTACCGACCCCCGTAGAGCGAATTTAATCATCTCCAACCTCAGGAATTCTGCCAGGTCGCTCACTCACACTCCTGCCTTCGGCGGCTCCGAGTCCCAGCAAAACAACAAAATCCGTCTCCGGGCTATCAGGGAGGCGAAGGCCAATACATCATGTCAGCCTCTCCCCCCCCCCCCGGACACCCGGTTCATCCGATACACCAAATATTGCCACCCCCAGACTCGGGGCCACCCCCACACCCAGAACTTCGGACATAACATCTGAGAACCTCTGCCACAACCCCCTCAGCTTTAGCTTTGGGCACACCCAGACCATGTGGCAGTGATTCACGGGGCCCCCCGCGCAACAGCCACACCTATCTTCCAACTCCTCAAAAAACCTACTCATCCTCGCCACAGTCATGAAGACCCTATGCACGACTTTAAACTGGATGAGGCTTAACCCCTCACACAACGAGAACAGACTCACCCTCTATAAGGCCTCAGCCCATATCCCAGCCCCCATCTCCTCCCCCAGCACCTCCTCCATTTGCACTTAACATCCTCCACCAGGGCACCCTCCCTCTCCATCAATTCCTTGTAAATATCCAGCATCTTCCCCTCCCCTATTTTGTCCCCGGCAGAAGCTTATCTTGCAGCACCGGACAGAACCGTGCCTCCCTCCTCATGAAATCCCGAACCTGCAGTTACCTAAAACTATTCCCCTTAGGCAACTCATACAATTCCTCCAACTCCTCCAGCCCCGCAAAAACTCTTCCAGCCCCGCAAATTTTCCCCCTATAAACAAGTCCCTCAAGTACTCCAACCCCACCTGCCGCCACCCCCGTAACCTCGCATCCAATCTCGTCAGCACGAACCTATGGATATCACAAATCGGTGCCCACAATGACATGCCCTCAAACCCCAAGTGCTGCCTGCACTGCCCCCACACCCTTACAGCCGACTCCGTTACTGGGCTAATGGAGTACCTGGCTGGCGGGAATGGCAAAGGTGCCAACAACAAAGCCCTCAAGCACGTCCCCCTATATGATGCCGTCTCCACCCTTCCCCAAACCGACCTCTCATCCATGGTTCATTTCCTCACCATCGCAAAATTTGCAGCCCAATAATAATTTATTAAATTCAGCAACCCCAGCCCACCCTCGTTCCAAAAAAGACTGCCGCACCCGTGGGGCCTTCCCCGCCCACACAAACCCCTGAGATAAACCCATTGACTTTCCTGAAAAATGACATCGGGACAAAGATAGGGAGGTTCTGAAACACGAACAGAAACCTAGGCAGCACCATCATTTTTACTGTGTGCACCCGTCCCGCCAGCGACAACAGCAAAAGCTCCCACCTCTTAAAATCCACCTTCATCCCCTCCACCAATCGGGCCAAGTTCAATTTATAGAGCTGAACCTGTGGTAAACCACTGTTGTACCTGTATTAGGTGATGTAAGGTAGGACCTGTACTACAGGTTCGCCGGTAGTCCCTGCCTGCTGGCTCCGCCCAGTAGGCAGAGTATAAATATGCGTGTCCTCCATTCAGCAGCCATTTCGACAGCTGCTGTGGGAGGCCACACATCTTAGAGCAATAAAGCCTCAGTTGTATCCAACCTGAGTCTTTGTTCAATTGATCGTGCCTCAGGGCCCAGCTCCGTGCCACCTGGACATCAAGGTATCTAAAGCTCTCCCATACTGCCCTGAAAGGCAACTCACTTAACCTCCTTTCCTACCCTCCAGCATTGATCAGGAACATCTCACTCTTTCCCATGTTCAATTTATATCCCGAAAACTGGCCAAATTCCCGTAACATTTCCGTAATCCTCACAATGCTGCCCAAGGATCCAAAATATATAATAACTGCTCATCCGCGTACAACAAAACCCTATGCTTGGCACCCCTCAGTTAAATCCTTCTCCAATCCCTCGCGCCATTGTCAATGACTCTATCGCCAGGGCGAAAATCAACAGGGAGAGCGGGCATCGGCATTAAATAACAATATCGGGCGATACGACTCACACTGCCCGGGTCCTTATCCTTTTTAAGAATCAGTGAAATGGAAGCCTGGGAGTTCCCCTCTCTCCATCGCCTCATTATATTCCTTCACCAGGAGTGGCCCCAGCTCCACCCCAAACTTTTATAAAACTCGACTGGGAACCCATCTGGCACGGGGCCTTCCCCGCCTGAAAGGCCCCTATTCCATCCATCACCTCCCTCAGCCCAATCGGGGGCCCCAGTTCCCGAACCCGCCCCTCCTCCACCGTGGGAAACTCCAACCCATCCAGGAACTACCACATCCCCTACTCTTCCTTCGGGGGCTCCGAATCATAGAGCCTCCTAGAAAAAGTCTCAAACACCTCAATCGCCCCCTCCGAGTCCATCACCATCTTACCTCCCCCCCCTCGTCCCTCACTCTACCAATCTCCCTTGCCGCTGCCTGCTTCCTCAACTGATGGATCAGCATCCTATTTGCCTTCTCCCCATACATGTACACTGCCCCTCTGGCCCTCCGCAACTGCCTCATCACCTTCCCCGTAGACACTAACCCAAACTCCACCTGGAGCCTTCCAGCAACCCCTCCTCCGCCACCACCACGTACCCCCTGACCACCCTCAACATCACATCGACCAGCCTTGCCCTCTCCTCCCACTCCACCCTCTCCCTCTGCCCCCGAATTGAAAGGAACTCCGCTCTAACTACAGCCTTGAGGGCCTCTCACAACATGGCGGCTGTGATCTCCCCAGTACCAGTCACCTCCACATAGCCCCGTATGGCAGCCCTCACCCGCTCACACACACCCTCATCCGCCAACAGCCCCACATCTAACCTCCACTGCAGCCACTGAGCTGCCCCCTGAACCACCCGCAGGTCCACCCAGTGCAGCACGTGGTCAGAGACCACAATCGCCGTATACACCATTACCAACCGGTGCGTATGTAAATCCGAAATCCTCCCCAACATCCGCCTCACTAAATGCACATTGTCCCAATTCGGGGCCTAAACATTTACCAGGACCACGTCCCTCCCCTTCAGCTTCCCACTGACCACCACATACCTACCCCCCCGGATCAGCCACAATGCTCTCCACCTCAAGCACCACCCTCTTATTGATCAACACCGCCACTACCCTCGTTTTCATATCCAGCCCCGAGTGGAACATCTGCCCCACCCATCCCCTCCTCAGCCTCATCTGATTCCCCCCAACTTCAGGTGTGTCTCCTATAGAAACACCTCGTCCGCTTTCAGACTCCTCAGATGCAAATCCCACTTCCGTTCACTAGCCCACTCAGTTAGCACGGTGGCCCCTGCCCAAAGCCTCTAACTTCCCCATCTGCCTGCTTTCCACCCCTCCCCCCCCAATCTACCAGGCAACAAAGAGGAACAAAAGGCACACTCCCCATCGAAACCCACCCCATACATTGTACCATGAACACAAAGCCCCTCTCCAAAGTTCAGTGCCTTCACACTCCACCCAGTCCACGGTCCCTCAAAGTCCATCGCCTCCACTGGCGAGTCAAAATAAAACTCCCGTTTCTGTTGAGTCATCCACAAGCGCCTTTACCAGATTGAACCCAGCTCTCCTCTTCGCCAACAGTGCACCCACGTCCTGGGAGACCCGCAGCTCACTCCCTTCCCAGGTGCACCTCCTGGACTGCCTTGCCCATTTCAAAATCTTTTCCTTGTCCAAGAAACGGTACAACCGCACCACCATCGCCCTCAGCAGCTCCCCCACCTGTGGCTTCCTCCTCAGTGCCCTGTGTGCCCGACCCACCTTGAGGGGCCGGTCAAAGTCCCCCCTCTCCCATTAACAGCTCGATCATCCTCACCACATCCTTGGCGGCCTCCGCTCCCTTGATGCTCTCGGGGATCCCCACTATCTTCAAATTCTGTCTCCTGGAGTGATTCGCCAGGTCCTCTAATTTCTCTCAGCCTCTTCTGGCTGTCCCACACCATCCCCAACTCCATCTCCAACAAGGCCATCAGCTCCTCATGCTCCCCCACCGGCTCCTTCGCCTTCTGAATCGCCAGGCCCCGAGCCTCTGCTCCATTTCTGCTGCCCTGAGCGGCTACCTTATCCAGGTCTCCTGAGGCCTCCTTCCTCTGTTGCTGGAATTTGTTGTTCAAAAACTCCCAACAGTTGCTCAGTCAACCACTGGGTGGTAAAAATGGCTTTTCTGGATCAATTTCAATTGGTTCCTGAAGCATATCGGCAAACATTTCAGAATTTAAGGAGACAACCGGGACTGACTTATGCAGAATTTGAAAGGGTTAAACAGAACAATTGTCATAGGTGGGTTCGAGCTTCAGGAGTTGAAACTACCTATGAGGCTCCAAGAGAGGTCATTCTCATAGAGGAAGTTTTAGAATTCCCTACCTCCTATAGGAAGCCATGATGTGGAGATGCCGGCGTTGGACTGGGGTGAGCACAGTACGAAGTCTTACAACACCAGGTTAAAGTCCAACAGGTTTGTTTCGATGTCACTAGCTTTCGGAGCGCAGCTCCTTCCTCAGGTGAAGGAAGGAGCTGCGCTCCGAAAGCTAGTGACATCGAAACAAACCTGTTGGACTTTAACCTGGTGTTGTAAGACTTCGTACTGTCCTATAGGAAGAACCATTGTTGACGACCAGAGGGTGATATTTGCTAGGCAGGCGACATATATGGCTGACAATTATGAGCTTGTCAAAGTCATCCAGACTCGAAAAGTTAGCTCCATTTGCTCTCCACAGACGCTGTCGGACCTGCTGAGATTGTCCAGGATTTTCTGTTTTTGTTTCAGATTCCAGCATCCGCAGTAATTTGCTTTTATCTTCGGGGTTGGAAGGAGGCTCACCATTGATCACAGTCAGTCTCACTGAGAGAGCGACTGCTCTCAGAAAGTAAGAGGAGAACGTCTCCCCGTTTTAAATATACATCAAACCCCTCATGCACACGCAGCGCAACTTTAAACATAGGTTTGAAATTCAACCAACACTGACAATGTTAATAGTAACAGAAATTCAACGTTCACTGAAAATGTGGCAGACATTAAAAATGCATCTGATTGGACTTCCGGTGGCGTTCGTGAACGGAGCGGCCGCAGCAAAGAGGCTCCCGCAGGTCCACAAAATTGCGGCTTTTTTCGGGGGGTTTCCCGGCGGGTCTTTTAAAAAAACTAAAGTCCCGCGAAATCGTCCGTGCCTCCCTCGCCTTGCCCAGGCGCCAAAGCTCCGTTCCATGGAGCTGAAGAGGAAAATAAAAGAGGCGAGAGAGGAGAGACTGGTCCCGGTCTGCTGCACGTGGAGGAGGAATGGGGATTGCAACAAGAAACTGGCTGAAAGTCGGAGCACGGAGAGGATAAGACAAAAAAAAATTTTATTCAACTTTTTTTTTGTCTCTCCTGAAAATTTAAAAAACTTCTTTTAAAATAAACTTTTTTTAAAAAAGTTCCTTTTTATAAAAAAAAAAATGGGTGGGGGGGGGGAAGAATTTATTTTTCGCACCAAAACCCAGTAAAAAGAGAAAGGCTCATAACAGAAATATGCCTACAAACAATAAGAAATCCCGGGGATGGCAAGATGCAAGAAGGAGCAGCAGCGAAGGCGAAGAAAAAAGGCAGGAGCTGCGGCCGTGCAGGCAGACGGCCCCACGAAGTGAGATGGAGGTTCAGGCGAACCAGGAAGTGGAAAAGCTGTTGAGCCGAGCAGGATCAGGACTTGGTGACCATCCCCCCCCCCCCCCGCCCACACACACACAGGGGGAGGAATGGAGAAGCGTGCTGAAAACGGAGATAAACGCCATAAAGGAGGAGATTAAAAACGGAGATAAAAATGCATCTGATTGAGAGATCGGTCTCTTTCTGTGATCATTGATTCTGAGCTTCTTATGAAATGTATTTGAACAGATGCATCTCGCCCCTGACTGGGATGGATGGAGTTCCCAAACCCACACCCGTCGCCCCAGGGCTGAGTTCAGAATGGGGCAAACATGAATCAGCTTTGTAACAATGGATCAATTGAAAGGCAGGAGTTCCCCAGAGGATACATAGGAATTATCTGCTGAATCTTGTATATGGGAATCCTCCAGCTATGAGTTGCTGCCTGGGGTACTTGTGGAAACATGTTCCAGAAAGCAGTCATTTGATTTTGTGTGGGAGATGCAGGCCTGGAAAAAAGAATGCGAAGCACTATTGGAGACTAACTCTGTGCAGAAGGAGTATCTTCAGGAAAGAAATTTAAAGATAATCGATTTTTTTTCTTTTAAACATATCAGTTGTAGGTGCAGGTGCTGACTAACCTGGATGATCAGCTACGACAGAAACTGCTGGAGGCTGTGTCGGTGGCGGTGACTGTAACAGTGACCCAGGAAGGCAAGAAAGTCCATGCCACCGGTCTCTATATCAGCTTCATGTGGTCATACACTGTATTGTTTTACTGAATTTACCCAGGGTGAAAATGGGGAAAAGGGGGTTGGATTCTCCGCCACACAGCGCCACATTTCTGTTTCAGCACTCCGGCGGGATTCTCCGTTACCCCGGCTGGTCAATGGGGTTTCCCATTGTGGCGCAGTCCCACGCTGTTGGGAAACCCCCGGGCTACCGGGAAAACGGAACAACCCACCGGCAGAGAATCCAGCCCGAGGTCTTTGGGGATCATTTTTGGAGACTTTTTGGCGACCCATTTTACATCATCCCCCAATCCACCCGTGGGTCACGACTCTCATTTTGAAAAACACTGGCATAAGGTACAATTTAAGTGTGATTTAGTGTCAGATCCGGTAGTTGTTGGCATGGTTAAGAAATTCCCTGTGGAAGGTGTAGATTTGCTTTTGGGTAATGATTTGGCAGGAGTGAAGGTTATAGCTGCACCCATAATCACAGAGTCTGAGAGGGAAGTACTGCAGAAAGCACATGAGATGCCAATGGTGAGGCATGTGAGAGTTAGGAAAACCTGCTGGGTAGGAAAAGAAAGAAATGTTAGAAAACATTGATCATATATCAAATGGCAATGGTAGAGAATCTGATTTGGCTGATACTGATGTAATTATCTCTATGGGAATGATTCCTCACAGAGATTTGTCAAAGATACAATCTAACACCAGGGGCTGGTTTAGCACAGTGGGCTAAACAGCTGGTTTGTAATGCAGAACAATGCCAGCAGCGCGGGTTCAATTCCTGTACCGGCCTCCCCAAACAGGCGCCGGAATGTGGAGACGAGGGGCTTTTCACAGTAACCTAATTGAAGCCTACTTGTGACAGTAAGCAATTATTATTATTATAGTAGAGAACCAGATTCTTAGAATTCGGAGACTGAAGGTGACCAAAAGAAAGAGGAGTCCGAATTTAAGAGTAATGACCGTGATGAAGAGTCAGACAGAGAGTTTTGAATTTGATTTTGGTTCTGATTATGAAGTAATGATAAACAACTGTTACAGACTAATCTTGTACAACGGCAAGTAATTCATCCAAAGCTAGTAAAGAAGACAGCAAACCAGAACAAGACAGTGACTTGAATTTTTTCAAAAGTAATTTGTTCCAACCTCTTGGGAGTAAACCCATTGCCATTCCCTCCAGGTGCTTATATTTCCCTGAGCATGCCTGCTTTGAAGGGCAGTATACATGATAGCATAGCATCAGCTATTCAGGATGAGGACAGTAAGGACTGTGAAGGGACACCAAGCAAATGGCTGGTTAACCCACATCCTTGTAAAGGTCCATAGTGCCTCTTCAAGATAGAGGAAGGACTCCAAAAAGGATAAGAACCAATCAGTAAACAATTCCCTTTAAAAAGTAAGATGAAGGTAATTGGAGAACCATGTGGTGAGCCTGCCAACTCATCAGTTGACAACACCCAGAAGGCTCATGGAGCCAATGATGTGCCTTCCTCAGATTCTGAAAGTAAAAAACGGAACAATTGGAATCTGGAAAGTAAAAATTGTTTCAGTCAGTATTATCAAATGGAAATGAGGGCGGTAATTATGAAAAATCCGAGGAGGTTAAAAACTGTAACATGAAAAATGGTGCAATCAACGCTGAGAGGATTGAACCCTCAGCAGCACTTGTTGCTGAACGTAACCATGTGAGGACAAGAGAGAATGTAAAGCTGGAGGATGGAAGCATGCTTATTGGTTAAAAATGAACCAAGTATTTCCCTCAGCATTGAAAATACTACTTGCAGTTTAGTTGCAGGAGATCCCTGAAAATGGATTCAATATTCATTGGACTATCAGAAAAGACTGTCAGCGATACACAAGAAACAGGAAAAGTATAGACAGAGTTGTAGAGAAACACCAGTGGCACTCTGTTAGCCACTCATGGTGTGGACCTAAGAAACTCTGAACCAATAAAGCCACATCCGTCTTGACTGAAACCACATAGACAGGCTCAGTTAGAGACCGAAATACAATGCACATTGGACACATTACAGAAACAAGCGAAACCACTGTGGTCCACGGAACGGCAAGTAGAGTTTGCGAGATTGACAACCATATTAGTGGATAATCCGGTGCTGGCTGCTCCAGACTTTTTCAGACCATTTAAAATGGCCACAGGTGGCAGTGACCTGGGGGTAGGAGCAATACCAGGAGACGACGACGATGCAGGAGTAGAGAGGCCAGTGGGCTATTGTCCATAAAAAAACTAAATTCATGCCAGAGAAAGTATTCCACCATTGAAAAGGAAGCCTTGTTGCTAGCACTGCAGCACTTTGAAGTATATGTCCAACATGACAATGTTTGGTTTACACAGACATTTACAGATTCCTAGAAAGGATAACATGATTGTGGATGCTTTGTCACATGTTTAAAGGCCGACTAGTTGCCAACGTAGAGACTGGGAAGGGAACCTATACTGGGGATGGGGATGGATATGGGTATTTGTTTTGTATTTATGTCTTGCATCAGAATGAAATGTCCATGCCCAGAAGTTTCATTAGTTTAGAAGGGGAAGTATGTGAGGGTCCGACCTGTATGTTCTTGTTTATTCCCTTCTTTCTTTTATTTTTGTCATTACATTGTTGATCCTTGCATTATTCATAGACATGTGTCTTTAAGGCAGCCTCTATCTTTAATTCAAGCAGAAGGAATTAGTGATTTGTGCTTAATTCCAGAAGGCTGTACTGTTTTAGACTGGTGATTGCAGACTGGACAGTGTCAGTGATGAATCGGTTCCATTCATTTGGTTGGTGGCCAACGAATGGGCTCAAAGGTCTGTGCTCAGCCTGGTAACAGGTAGTAATTGGATCTGATCATACTGGAATGTTTTCAGGGTTACGAGGTTCCAGTTTGGTTTCATTTTTGATTCTGCAGCCTGGATGAAGGGGTCTAACTAACTCTCTCCGAAAAGATCTAACTAATTCTCTACATAAGGCCACTGTGAGGGCTGACTCTTCCTCCAGCAAGTCTGGCTGTCGTTCTGTTGAAACTGCAGAGGCCTGAAGTCAAACCATGATCTGAAAGCAAGGTTTGATATGAAATAACTGTCAATACAGAAAGAAGTAGGCCTGAATATAAACCTCGACCACAAGGCCCAGTTTGATAAGAAATAAAGGGTCTCTCCAAAAAGCTTGCTGCTAGTGAGTACTAAATTTTATAACCTGTGGGGACCCTGAATGAATGACTGCAAGGAAGACCATTAGCAGCTGTAAACCAGGGGCTTTGATCGACCAGCATACTGTGAGGAAAACATGCTAAAGAATCACCTCTTGAAGTAAAGTCTCTTATCCTTTTGACTATCATCCATATTATTTTTACCCCTTTCCACCCCACTGTGTTTGACTGTATTGTGTGTGTGGGTAGAGGGTAGGACTGTTAAAGGATATTAGCTTGTTATCCAATCGTGTTTACTGCATAATTCATGATATTCTTGGTATAAATGAACAGTAATTGTGTTTCAACTTACAAATCTGGTGACTGTAATTATTGCGAAGCCAAGGGCCAAAGACTTTGGGAATTTTTATGTGAATTATTGGTTAATTCATTGTGACTCTGGGGCACGTGGGGCTGGAATTGACCGCGCAATTGCCCAGGGTGTGGTAATAACATCTCTATCAAATCTCCAGCTTGCCTTCTTCTCCACATACATAACAGCCCCAACCTCCCCAATCTATCTTCACAACTGAACTTTCGCATCCCTGGAACCATTTTTGCAAATGTCTTCAGCACTCTCTCCAATGTGTTCACATCCTTCCTATAGTGTGGTGCTCAGAACTGTATACAGTACTCCAACTGAGGTCTAACTAGTGTCTTGTTTTGCATAACCTCCTTGCTCTTGTACTCGATGACCTACGCATAAAGCCCAGAATATTGTATGTTTTATTAACTGCTAGCTAGGGCAAGACAGTGGCACAGTGGTTAGCACTGCTCTCTCACAGCACCAGGGTCCCGGTTCGATTCCGACCTTGGCGACTGTGAGGAGTTTACACGCTCTCCCCATATCTGCGCGGGTTTCCTCTGGGTGCTCCAGTTTCCTCCCACATTACAAAGATGTGCAGATTGGGCATGCTATATTTCCCCTTGGTGTCCAAAAGGTATAGTGTTAGGGCGGGGTGGGCAGGGGAGTGGGCCAAACTAGAGTGCTCTTTTGGGGGGTTGGTTCAGGCTCGATGGGTTGAATGGCCTCCTTCTGCACTGCCGGAATTCTATGATCTCCACCTGTCCTGCCACCTTCAAAGAACTATGCACATATACACCCAGGTGTAATAAGAGTTACACCCCTTATTTATGTGTCTGTCCATGTTGGTCGTACCAAAATGCATCACTTCACACTTCTCCACATTGAACGTCATCTGCCATTTATCTGCCCACTCCCCAACTTGTCAATGTCCTTTTGAACTTCTACATCGTCCTCACAGTTTACAATATTTCCAAGGTTTGTATCATCTGAAAACATTGTAATTGTTCCCTGCACACCCAAAATCCAGATCATTGATATATATCAGGAAAAGCAAAGGCCTCTGGAGAGACCAGGGGGAAAGGAGCTAGTTCAGGCCAAGTAATTTTTGAATGAATATGGAGTTCTCAAACATCACCTCAAATAAAGATCACAAGGCTGCCTTCCTCCTGCCAGACACATTCACAGGGGCAGATACAAGCTGGCAAGATGAGATTTTGAAGTCTGTTCATTGGATATCAATCATTTTGTGAAATAGAAGCATAAGAGACTGGAGGAGTAGACCACTTGATACCTTGATCCTTTTCCACCATTCAAGAAGACCATGGCTGATCTGATTATAACATTAACTCCTTTCCTGCCTGTCCTCCCACAATCTCACCTCCCTTGTTGGTCAAACATCTGTCCAACACATATATATCAATTTTTAAAAAATATATATTTATTAAAGTTTTTTAACAACACAATTTTTTTCCCCCTTACAAACAATAACCCCCCCCCCCCCCCCCCCCCCACCGTAACAAAGTAACACGAAATCGCACTGAGCAAGATATATACATGGCAAAATGGTATATTTACATGGCTTTATAAGACCATAAGACAGAGGAGCGGAAGTAAGGCCATTCAGCCCATCGAGTCCACTCCACCATTCAATCATGGCTGATTTCAACTCCATTTTCCCGCTCTCTCTCCATAGCCCTTAATTCATCGAGAAATCAAGAATTTATCAACTTCTGTCTTAAAGACACTCAACGTCCCGGCCTCCACCGCCCTCTGTGGCAATGAATTCCACAGACCCACCACTCTCTGGCTGAAGAAATTTCTCCTCATCTCTGTTCTAAAGTGACTCCCTTTTATTCTAAGGCTGTGCCCCCGGGTCCTAGTCTCCCCTGCTAATGGAAACAACTTCCCTACATCCACCCTATCTACGCCTTTCATTATCTTGTAAGTTTCTATTAGATCTCCCCTCAACCTCCTAAACTCCAATGAATATAATCCCAGGATTCTCAGACGTTCATCGTATGTTAGGCCTACCATTCCTGGGATCATCCGTGTGAATCTCCGCTGGACCCGCTCCAGTGCCAGTATGTCCTTCCTGAGGTGTGGGGCCCAAAATTGCTCACAGTATTCTAAATGGGGCCTAACTAATGCTTTATAAAGCTTCAGAAGTACATCCCTGCTTTTATATTCCAAGCCTCTTGAGATGAATGACAACATTGCATTTGCTTTCTTAATTACGGACTCAACCTGCAAGTTTACCTTTAGAGAATCCTGGACTAGGACTCGCAAGTCCCTTTGCACTTCAGCATTATGAATTTTGTCACCGTTTAGAAAATAGTCCATGCCTCTATTCTTTTTTCCAAAGTGCAAGACCTCGCACTTGCCCACCTTGAATTTCGTCAGCCATTTCTTGGACCACTCTCCTAAACTGTCTAAATCTTTCTGCAGCCTCCCCACCTCCTCCATACTACCTGCCCCTCCACCTATCTTTGTATCATCGGCAAACTTAGCCAGAATGCCCCCAGTCCCGTCATCTAGATCGTTAATATATAAAGAGAACAGCTGTGGCCCCAACACTGAACCCTGCGGGACACCACTCGTCACCGGTTGCCATTCCGAAAAAGAACCTTTTATCCCAACTCTCTGCCTCCTGCCTGACAGCCAATCGTCAATCCATGTACCTTGCCTCGAATACCATGGGCCCTTATTTTACTCAGCAGTCTCCCGTGAGGCACTTTATCAAAGGCCTTTTGGAAGTCAAGATAGATAACATCCATTGGCTCTCCTTGGTCTAACCTATTTGTTATCTCTTCAAAGAACTCTAACAGGTTTGTCAGGCACGACCTCCCCTTACTAAATCCATGCTGACTTGTCCTAATCCGACCCTGCACTTCCAAGAATTTAGAAATCTCATCCTTAACAATGGATTCTAGAATCTTGCCAACAAACGAGGTTAGGCTAATTGGCCTATAATTTTCCATCTTTTTCCTTGTTCCCTTCTTGAATAGGGGGGTTACAACAGCGATTTTCCAATCCTCTGGGACTTTCCCTGACTCCAGTGACTTTTGAAAGATCATAACTAACGCCTCCACTATTTCTTCAGCTATCTCCTTTAGAACTCTAGGATGTAGTCCATCTGGGCCCGGGGATTTATCAATTTTTAGACCTCTTAGTTTCTCTAGCACTTTCTCCTTTGTGATGGCTACTATATTCAACTCTGCCCCCTGACTCTCCGGAATTGTTGGGATATTACTCATGTCTTCTACTGTGAAGACTGACGCAAAGTACTTATTTAGTTCCTCAGCTATTTCTTTGTCTCCCATCACAAAATTACCAGAGTCATTTTGGAGCGGCCCAATGTCAACTTTTGCCTCCCGTTTGTTTTTAATGTATTTAAAGAAACTTTTACTATCATTCCTAATGTTACTGGCTAGCCTACCTTCATATTTGATCCTCTCTTTCCTTATTTCTCTCTTTGTTATCCTCTGTTTGTTTTTGTAGCCTTCCCAATCTTCTGACTTCCCACTACTCTTTGCCACATTATAGGCTTTCTCTTTTGCTTTGATGCATTCCCTAACTTCCTTTGTCAGCCATGGCTGCCTAATCCCCCCTCTGATAACCTTTCTTTTCTTTGGGACGAACCTCTGTACTGTGTCCTCAATTACTCCCAGAAACTCCTGCCATTGCTGTTCTACTGTCTTTCCCACTAGGCTCTGCTCCCAGTCGATTTTCGTCAGTTCCTCCCTCATGCCCCTGTAGTTACCTTTATTTAACTGTAACACCTTTACATCTGATTCTACCTACTTTCTTTCAAATTGGAGATTGAATTCTACCATATTATGATCACTGCCTTCTAAGTGCTCCCTTACTTTAAGATCTTTAATCAAGTCTGGCTCATTACATAACACTAAGTCCAGAATGGCCTGTTCCCTCGTGGGCTCCATCACAAGCTGTTCCAAAAAGCCCTCCTGTAAACATTCAATGAATTCCCTTTCCTTGGGTCCACTGGCAGCATTATTTACCCAGTCTACCTGCATATTGAAGTCCCCCATGATCACTGTGACCTTGCCTTTCTGACATGCCCTTTCTATTTTGTGGTGCATTTTGTGCCCCTGGTCCTGACCACTGTTAGGAGGTCTGTACATAACTCCCATTATGGTTTTTTTTCCTTTGTGATTCCTCAACTCTACCCACACAGACGCCACATCATCTGACCCTATTCATTTAGTGCTATTGATTTAATTTCATTCCTAATTAACAAGGCAACCCCGCCCCCTCTGCCCACCTCCCTGTCTTTTCGATAGGTTGTGAATCCCTGGATGTTTAAATGCCAGTCCTGAACCCCCTGCAACCATGTCTCTGTGATGCCTACCACATCATACCTGCCAGTCACAATCTGGGCCACAAGCTCATCTACCTTGTTCCGTACACTGCGCACATTTAAATATAGCACCTTTAATTCTCTATTGACCGTCCCTTTTTGTTTTCTTAGTGTGGTGGACCTTGGTCTACTGAGCCTTTCCATACACTGTGTCATATTTTGTGGGATGGGGACAATCGTAATCGCTCCTGAGTTTTGTCTTTTCGTGCTTTTTTGTATTCCTAAGCAGCTACGCTTCCCACTGATTACCTCACCACTTGGTTCCCTGACTTTCCCTTCCCCCCTGGCTCTCTCTCTTATACACTGGCTCTCTCCCGCACGTGCCAGTTTCCCCCACCCTTCATGTTATCTCCTGCTCATCCATCCCCCCCAAGCAATCCTCCATTCCCCCCCCTCTTCCCAGGACGTTCCCCCCCCCCCCCAGGGTTGCTGCTGACCGACCTTCCTCTAACGCTCCGCGAGATAGTCTAGGAACGGTTGCCACCACCTGTAGAACCCCTGCGCAGACCCTCTCAAGGCAAACCTAATCCTCTCCAGCTTTATGAACCCAGCCATGTCGTTTATCCAGGCCTCCACGCTGGGGGGCATCGCCTCCTTCCACATTAGCAAGATCCTTCGCTGGGCTACTACGGACGCAACGGCCAGAATGCCGGCCTCCTTCGCCTCCTGCACTCCCGGCTCGTCCACTACTCCAAATATTGCTAGCCCCCAGCTTGGCTTGACCCGGACTTTCACCACTTGAGATATTGCACCCGCCATACCTCTCCAGAACCCCTCCAGTGCCGGGCATGACCAAAACATATGGACATGGTTTGCCGGGCTCCCTGAGCACCCTCCACATCTGTCCTCTACCCCAAAGAACCTGCTCAACCTCACCCCCGTCAAGTGCGCTCTGTGAACCACCTTAAATTGTATCAGGCCGAGCCTGGCACACGAGGAGGAGGAATTAACCCTACCCAGGGCATCAGCCCACAGACCTTCCTCGATCTCCACCCCCAGCTCCTCCTCCCATTTACCCTTCAACTCTTCTACTAGCGCTTCCCCCTCTTCTTTCATCTTTTGGTGTATTGCCGACACCTTGCCCTCCCCGACCCATTCACCCGAGATCACCCTGTCTTGAATTTCTTGTGCCGGGAGCAATGGGAATTCCCTGACCTGTCGCCTCACAAAAGCCCTCACCTGCATATATCTAAAAGCATTTCCCGCGGGTAACTCAAACTTCTCCTCCAGTGCCCCTAGGCTCGCAAATGTCCCGTCAATGAACAGGTCCCCCATTCTTCTAATCCCCGCCCGTTGCCAGCCCTGGAACTTGCCGTCCATCTTCCCCGGGACAAACCGGTGGTTACCCCTGATCGGGGACCACACTGAGGCTCCCACTGCACCCCTGTGCCGTCTCCACTGGCCCCAGATCCTTAACGTTGCTGCCACCACCGGGCTCGTGGTATACTTTGACGGCGAGAACGGCAGCGGTGCCATCACCAGTGCCCCCAAGCTCGTTCCTTTACAGGACGCCATCTCCATCCTCTTCCATGCCGCCCCCTCTCCCTGCATAACCCACTTGCGGATCATCGCCACATTTGCTGCCCAGTAGTAGCTCCCTAGGTTTGGCAGCGCTAACCCTCCTGGGTCCCTACTGCGTTCCAGGAACCCTCTCCTTACCCTCGGGGTCTTATTCGCCCACACAAACCCCATAATACTCCTATTTACTCTCTTAAAAAAGCCCCTGGTGATCACGATGGGAAGGCACTGAAACACAAACAGAAACCTCGGAAGGACCACTATTTTGACCGACTGCACTCTACCCGCCAGCGAGAGCGGTAACATGTCCCATCTTTTGAAGTCCTCCTCCATTTGGTCCACCAACCTCGTCAGATTCAGTTTATGTAGGGCCCCCCAACTCCTGGCTATATGGATCCCCAGATACCAAAAACTCCCCGCGGCCCTCTTCAGCGGTAGGTCCCCTATCCCTCTTTCTTGGTCCCCTGCCTGTAATACGAAGAGCTCACTCTTCCCTACATTGAGCTTATAGCCCGAAAACTCCCCAAACTCCCTCAGAGTCTGCATGACCTCCACCATCCCCTCCATTGGGTCCGCCACATACAGCAACAGGTCATCCGCGTATAGCGACACCCGATACTCTTCTCCCCCTCGGACCACCCCCCTCCATTTTTTAGACTCCCTCAGTGACATGGCCAAGGGTTCGATCGCCAATGCGAACAGCAGGGGGGACAGGGGGCACCCCTGTCTCGTCCCTCGGTACAGTCGAAAGTACTCCGACCTCTGCCGGTTTGTCACTACACTCGCCACCGGGGCTCTGTAAAGGAGCTTAACCCAGCTGATAAACCCTCCCCCGAACCCAAACCTACACAGCATCTCCCAGAGGTACTCCCACTCTACTCGGTCAAAGGCCTTTTCGGCGTCCATAGCTGCCACTATCTCCGCCTCTCCCTCCTCCGATGGCATCATTATCACGTTTAAGAGCCGCCGTACATTAGTGTTTAATTGCCTGCCCTTTACGAATCCTGTCTGGTCCTCATGGATCACCCCCGGGACACAGTCCTCAATCCTTGTGGCCAGCACTTTTGCCAATAACTTAGCGTCCACATTGAGGAGCGAAATCGGCCAGTACGATCCACATTGCAGTGGGTCCTTGTCCCGCTTTAGAATCAAGGAAATTGTCGCTTCCGACATTGTCGGGGGCAGGGTCCCCTCCTCTCTTGCCTCATTAAAGGTCCTCACTAGTAGCGGGGCCAACAGGTCTACGTACTTTCTGTAGAACTCCACCGGGAACCCGTCCGGCCCCGGGGCCTTCCCCGCCTGCATACCCCCCAAACCCTTACTCAGCTCCTCCAACCCGATTGGTGCCCCCAGACCAGCTCCTCCACCCTCGGGAACCTCAGTTGGTCTAGGAATTGTCTCATCCCCTCTTCCCCCACTGGGGGCTGGGATCTGTACAGCTCCTCATAGAAGGCCTTGAATACCTTGTTTATTTTTGTACACTCCGAACCGTGGCTCCCCTTCCATCTTTGATTCCCCCTATTTCCCTCGCTGCCGTCCTCTTACGGAGCTGGTGTGCCAGCATCTGACTAGCCTTTTCCCCGTACTCGTAGGTCGCCCCCTGCGCCTTCCTCCACTGTGCCTCCGTCTTCCCCGTGGTCAACAGGTCAAACTCCGTCTGGAGCCGTCGTCTTTCCCCAAGTAATCTTTCCTCCGGGGCCCCTGCGCATCTCCTGTCCACTCTCAAAATCTCCCCCACTAACCTCTCCCTTTCCATGCCCTCTGTCTTCTCCCTATGAGCCCTGATGGAGATTAGCTCTCCCCTGATCACCGCCTTCAACGCCTCCCATACCACCCCCACTCGCACCTCCCCGTTGTCATTGGCCTCCAAGTACCTTTCGATACACCCCCTCACCTTCCCACACACCACCTCATCTGCCAGCAGTCCCACATCCAGCCGCCACAGCGGGCATTGGTCCCTCTCCTCTCCCAGCCCCATTTCCACCCAGTGCGGGGCGTGGTCCGAAACGGCTATGGCCGAATACTCCGTTCCCTCCACCCTTGGGATGAGCGCCCTGCCCAGAACAAAAAATCTATCCGGGAGTAGGCTTTGTGCACGTGGGAGAAGAAAGAAAATTCCCTGGCCTGCGGTCTTGCAAACCTCCATGGGTCCACTCCCCCCATCTGATCCATAAACCCCCTAAGCACCTTGGCCGCCGCCGGCCTCTTTCCCGTCCTTGATCTGGAGCGCAACACATATATATTAATGACTTCCACAGCTCTTTGGGACAGAGAATCCTGATGATTAATGACTATCTGGGATAAACATTTCTTCCTCACCTGTATTTAAATACTCTAAATTTGTTTTGAAACTGGGCCGCCTAGTTCTAGATACCCTCACAAGAGGGAACAACCCCTCAGCATCTAGAATTTTTTATGTTTCAATAAGATCACCTCTCATTCTTCTAAACTCCACTGAGTACAGGTCCAAACCTGCTCAATCTGTTATGGGCCAGGGTTTAGAAAACTCCAAAGTATATCATGGAGTTCACCTGACTCAAGACTTTTAATAGATTTTGGTTATGGGGAGCACAAGGGTCCACTCTCCAGGTGTTATGCAACAGAGACCTTAAGTATTTAAAAAACAAAACCATGTTTATTCTATGAATCCAGTTAACATTTTATAAACCCATAGTAAACATCTTACCAACTACCAACACTGATAAACCCCCAAAAAGATACAGTGTTCTATAGGCAACCCTCTGTAACCTTCCTAACAACATCCATAAGCCATAACACTTTTTAACAAAGACAGTAGGTTTGAATTCTCTACAGAGAACAGTTATCACTTTTAAATTATCAAGTGATCTAAACACCTTGTTTATCATACTTATCAACTACAAACACATGTAACCCCATAGATACAATACTCTATAGGTAACCCTTAATACCTTTCCCAGCAACATCCATAAGTTAAACCCTTTTTTAATAAAGACAGTAGGTTTAAATTCTTTACAGAAACAGGTATTACTTTGAAATCATGAAGGGAGCTGAAGACATTCTTTAGCTTGTAGAGAGAAAGATCATTACACATCTGCTTGCTTTGAAAACAGCTCTCCAACTCTGAAAACAAATCCAAAAACAGAGCCACAAAGCAGCTTCTCAGCTCAAAACAAAAGTAAAAGACAGACAGACAGCCCAGTTCCACCAAACAGTTCCACACTGACATCACTGCAGCTATTTGATAAACACTCATTTCTTAAAGGTACATCCACCTGACAAATCTATCCTCATGAAACAACCTATTCATTCCAGGAATCAGCCGAATGAACTTTCTAGGAATCATCTCCAAGGCAACCAAATACCTCCTTAAATAATGAAACCAAAACTGTATATAGTGTATTAATGACTTTGGATTTTGGAATATAAGAGTAGAATGTTCCGCCTCCTCCATAACACCTCCTGGTGGGCGCAAGCAAAGCCGATAGCATTGCTCATCATTCTGACCTAATGGTGAGCCCGGAGCCCCCACTTTCGTGGTAGTAGTCAGATGAGGCCTTTATGTGGGCCTTCCATGCACCTTCTCACCCTGTACTTAATTGGGTGGAGGTGGCAGGAACCCATCCCATACCCTCCTGCCCAATCAAATGCCCTCCCGTTTCCAAACACGCCTGTGATGGGGCATTACATTCTCCCCAAAGATTCTGCAAAGGGATATAGCTATAAGTGAATGAGCTAGAATTTGGCAGATGTAAAATGTGAGAAAATATGAGGTTGTCCACTTTGGTGGGAAAAATAGAAAAGCAGAATGTAGACGTGCATAGAGAGAAACTACAGAATGATGTGGTACAGTGAGATTTGCCTTTCTATGTACATGAATCAGAAAGAGTTAGCATGTGGATACAGTAAGTAATTGATAGGGCAAATAGAATGTTGACTTTTATTGCAAAGCGGATGGAATAAAGAAGTAGGGAAGTCTTGTTAGAACTGTACAGAGCGGACTTCCGGTGGCGGCATGTAGAGGGGAAGTCGCACATTGGGTGGCTCCCGCTTGAGATGTATTTTTAAGAGGTTTGAAGTCCGGTCGGGGGGGGGGGGTGGATGTCAGAATTGTGGGTTTGCCCAAAGGGGCAGAGGGCCCAAGGCCAACAGAGTACTTTGCTAAGATACTGGTGGAGTTGATGGGGAGGCCAAGGACCGCTCCCGGTATGAACTTGACCGAGCTCATCGGTTGTTAAGGCCAAAACCCAAAATAAACGAGCCACCAAGAGCAGTAATTATCTGCTTCCATAAATACCACGTAAAGGAGAGGGTGTTAAGCTGGTGAAGCAGAAGGTGCAGTGGGCTGGTGCTGGAGTTCAGATATACCAAGACTTGACGGTGGAGTTGGCGAAGAGACGAGCGGTGTTCGGCCGTGTTAAGGCGATACTGTACAACAAGGGTGTGTGATTTGGTAGGATATACCCGGCGAAGCTGAGGGTGACATACAACACCAAAGATTTTTATTTCGAAACGGTGGAGGTAGCTAAGGTGTTTGTGAAGACAGAAGGCTTGGGACAGAACTGAGGAGTGGAGCTGGAAGAGAGGTCGTGGACTGTGATTGGGGAGCTGGAAAATGTACAAATGTTATAATTTTCTTTTCATTGACCTGTAGCGTAACTTAATTGACTTCACATTGTTATAGAGTTTAAGTTTGTTGTTTGGTTTGAGAGGCATTCTTCGTTGCGATGGTTACATATTACTTTATTGAGTTGTGTGGGTTGGATTGTTTTTGTCTTTCTTCTGGGACTGGGTGGGAGGGGACGGAATGCCTTGGGAGAGGGGGGCACCCGCACGAGCTAACTAATGTTGGCTAGTGAACGGAGGTGAGGTGGGAGGAGGGCTGCAGACATTGGAGCCTGGTTAGCAGGCGAGCAAAGGGGAGCGGGGGGGGAATCGATACTGGGTGAGGATTTTTTGAGAAGGAAGTACAGGGGGGGGGGGGGGGGGGGGGGGGGAGATTCTGAGAGGGGGAGGGGATTCAATGTTAACAATGGATAGGGGCGGGTCAGCCTAATGGAGCAGGACCCGGTGATATGATGGTGGATAAGAAGGGGGAGGGAGTGAGAGACCCCCAGTTAGGATAGTCACGTGGAGCGTGAGGGTGGTGGGAGGTCCAGTCAAAAGGTTTAAGGTGCTTGCGCATCTTAAAAGCTTGAAGGCTGATATAGCAATACTGCAGGATACTCACTTTTTAAAAAAATATGTTTTTTTCCCCCCAATTAAAGGGCAATTTAGCGAGGCCAATCCACCCAACTTGAGGGTGAAGGACCAGGTGAGACTTAAAAAGGACTGGGTTAGCCAGATGTTTCACTCTGGATTTGACGGAAGGGCTCGAGGGGTAGCAGAAATGGTCAGCAAAAGGCTACGGTTCCAGATAGAGACGGTGGTTGCGGATCAGGAGGGGAGATATGTGATTGTGACAGGAGCGCTGGAGGGGAGGTTAGTGGTGCTGATAAGTGTATACAACCCCAATTAGGCTGATGTAGGATTCGTGAAGGTGTGTGGGGCCATCCCCGACTTGGACTCACACAAACTGATAGTGGGGGAGACTGGAACTTGGTGCAGGAGCCAAGGTTGGACGCGCTCGCTGGTCCCGTCGGGGTGGGGGGGGGGGGTCGAAGGGGTTGGCTGGGCTAATGGTGGAAATGGGAGGGGTGGATCCTTGGAGGTTTCTGCACCCGAGGGAGTGGGAGTACTTGTTTTACTTGGCGGTCCATAAGGTGTACTCGCGGATCGACATTTTTGTGGTGGGGAAGGCTCTGCTGGCTAGGGTTAAGGGGTCGGAGTACTCAACAATTGCAATACCAGATCATGCTTTGCATTGGGTAGATATGGTACTGGAGAAGAGGGTCGTACGGAGACCGGGGTGGAAATTAGATATGGGACTATTGGGAGACCAAGGGTTCTGTGACAAAATTGAAAAAGTAATTGAGGAATATGAAGGTTTCAACTGCACGGGGGAGGTGTCGAAGACGATTGTCTGGAAGGCTTTAAAGGCGTTGGTGAGGGGTGAGGTGATCTCGTTTAAGGTCAGAGTGGACAAAGAGGAGAGGTTGGAGTGGCAGAGGGTAATAGATGAGATACTGGAGGTAGATAGGAGTAATGCAGAAGATGGGGACCCAGCCAAGTTGGAAATGAGGAAGTTCAGGCGAGCAAGGGGTGCAGTTTACGAACATGGAGAGAAGGTGGTGCGTCTGTTAGCAGGTCAGCTCCGGAGGGAGGCAGTGGTAAGGGAAATTGTTCAGGTGAGGGATAGGGAAATTGGTGGTGGAAAGGGATAGTGCGATGGAAAAAGAAATTAGAGCAAGGAAATGTAATGTAAGCAAACTAGTTTCCTGAAATAGATGAACTCTACCATGTTGTTTGTCTTTTCTCCCACTTCCTTTGCCTTCAGAAATGCGCCCAATTGTCTCTCAAAGCATGCATGCAATTTATTTTAATGGACTTCCCATATTGTGTGCCAACTCTATTCTGCATGATTGGAAAAGCGGTACCTGACTTAGACTCTGAGTCATTATGGCACAGAAAGGATCCACTCAACTCGGGTTTGCTGTAGCCCCCCCACGCTCTATCCCCATATTCATACAAGTTTGTTTTAGTTTGGTGCCCATCCAATTTCCTTCTGAAATTCCTCCTCGTCTCTGCGAGTTCCAGGTCATTACCACTCACTGTGTACAAAGATACTTCCTCACGTACCTCCTGCACCTCAGGTTGAAAAAGTCCTTGTCCTTGGAACAGCTTTTCATTGTCTCACTTGGATAAATCTGGCATTAGAACATAGAACATAGAACAATACAGCGCAGTACAGGTCCTTCGGCCCACGATGTTGCACCGAAACAAAAGCCATCTAACCTACACTATGCCATTATCATCCATATGTTTATCCAATAAACTTTTAAATGCCCTCAATGTTGGCGAGTTCACTACTGTAGCAGGTAGGGCATTCCACGGCCTCACTACTCTTTGCGTAAAGAACCTACCTCTGACCTCTGTCCTATATCTATTACCCCTCAGTTTAAAGTTATGTCCCCTCGTGCCAGCCATTTCCATCCGCGGGAGAAGGCTCTCACTGTCCACCCTATCCAACCCCCTGATCATTTTGTATGCTTCTATTAAGTCTCCTCTTAACCTTCTTCTCTCCAACGAAAACAACCTCAAGTCCATCAGCCTTTCCTCATAAGATTTTCCCTCCATACCAGGCAACATCCTGGTAAATCTCCTCTGCACCCGCTCCAAAGCCTCCACGTCCTTCCTATAATGCGGTGACCAGAACTGTACGCAATACTCCAAATGCGGCCGTACCAGAGTTCTGTACAGCTGCAACATGACCTCCCGACTCCGGAACTCAATCCCTCTACTAATAAAGGCCAACACTCCATAGGCCTTCTTCACAACCCTATCAACCTGGGTGGCAACTTTCAGGGATCTATGTACATGGACACCTAGATCCCTCTGCTCATCCACACTTTCAAGAACTTTACCATTAGCCAAATATTCCGCATTCCTGTTATTCCTTCCAAAGTGAATCACCTCACACTTCTCTACATTAAACTCCATTTGCCACCTCTCAGCCCAGCTCTGCAGCTTATCTATATCCCTCTGTAACCTGCTACATCCTTCCACACTATCGACAACACCACCGACTTTAGTATCGTCTGCAAGTTTACTCACCCACCCTTCTGCGCCTTCCTCTAGGTCATTGATAAAAATGACAAATAGCTACGGCCCAGAACAGATCCTTGTGGTACTCCACTTGTGACTGTACTCCATTCTGAACATTTCCCATCAACCACCACCCTCTGTCTTCTTTCAGCTAGCCAATTTCTGATCCACATCTCTAAATCACCCTCAATCCCCAGCCTCCGTATTTTTTGCAATAGCCTACCGTGGGGAACCTTATCAAACGCTTTGCTGAAATCCATATACACCACATCAACTGCTCTACCCTCGTCTACCTGTACAGTCACCTTCTCAAAGAACTCAATAAGGTTTGTGAGGCATGCCTTACCCTTCACAAAGCCATGCTGACTATCCCTGATCATATTATTCCTATCTAGATGATTATAAATCTTGTCTCTTATAATCCCCTCCAAGACTTTACCCACTACAGACGTGAGGCTCACCGGTCTATAGTTGCCGGGGTTGTCTCTGCTCCCCTTTTTGAACAAAGGGACCACATTTGCTGTACTCCAGTCCTCTGGCACTATTCCTGTAGCCAATGATGACATAAAAATCAAAGCCAAAGGTCCAGCAATCGCTTCCCTGGCCTCCCAGAGAATCCTAGGATAAATCCCATCAGGTCCCGGGGACTTATCTATTTTCAGCCTGTCCAGAATTGCCAACACCTCTTCCCTACGTACCTCAATGCCATCTATTCTATTAGCCTGGGGCTCAGCATTCTCCTCCACAACATTATCTTTTTCCTGAGTGAATACTGACGAAAAATATTCATTTAGTATCTCGCCTATCTCTTCAGACTCCACACACAATTTCCCATCCCTGTCCTTGACTGGTCCTACTCTTTCCCTAGTCATTCGCTTATTCCTGACATACCTATAGAAAGCTTTTGGGTTTTCCTTGATCCTTCCTGCCAAATACTTTTCATGTCCCCTCCTTGCTCGTCTTAGCTCTCTCTTTAGATCCTTCCTCGCTACCTTGTAACTATCCATCGCCCCAACCGAAACTTCACACCTCATCTTCACATAGGCCTCCTTCTTCCTCTTAACAAGAGATTCCACTTCCTTGGTAAACCACGGTTCCCTCGCTCGACGCCTTCCTCCCTGTCTGACCGGTACATACGTATCAAGAACACGCAGTAGCTGATCCTTGAACAAGCCCCACTTATCCAGTGTGCCCAACACTTGCAGCCTACTTCTCCACCTTATCCCCCCCAAGTCACGTCTAATGGCATCATAATTGCCCTTCCCCCAGCTATAACTCTTGCCCTGCGGTGTATACTTATCCCTTTCCATCATTAACGTAAACGTCACCGAATTGTGGTCACTGTCCCCAAAGTGCTCTCCTACCTCCAAATCCAACACCTGGCCTGGTTCATTACCCAAAACCAAATCCAACGTGGCCTCGCCTCTTGTTGGCCTGTCAACATATTGTTTCAGGAAACCCTCCTGCACACACTGTACAAAAAACGACCCATCTATTGTACTTGAACTATATCTTTTCCAGTCAATATTTGGAAAGTTAAAGTCTCCCATAATAACTACCCTGTTACTTTCGCTCTTATCCAGAATCATCTTCGCCATCCTTTCCTCTACATCCCTAGAACTATTTGGAGGCCTATAAAAAACTCCCAACAGGGTGACCTCTCCTTTCCTGTTTCTAACTTCAGCCCATACTACCTCAGAAGAAGAGTCCCCATCTAGCATCCTCTCCGCCACCGTAATACTGCTCTTGACTAGCAGCGCCACACCTCCCCCTCTTTTGCCTCCTTCTCTGAGCTTACTAAAACACCTAAACCCCGGAACCTGCAACATCCATTCCTGTCCCTGCTCTATCCATGTCTCCGAAATGGCCACAACATCGAAGTCCCAGGTACCAACCCATGCTGCCAGTTCCCCTACCTTGTTTCGTATACTCCTGGCATTGAAGTAGACACACTTCAAACCACCTACCTGAACACTGGCCCCCTCCTGCGACGTCAAATCTGTGCTCCTGACCTCTATACTCTCATTCTCCCTTACCCTAAAACTACAATCCAGGTTCCCATGCCCCTGCTGCATTAGTTTAAACCCCCCCAAAGAGCACTAACAAATCTCCCCCCCAGGATATTTGTGCCCCTCAGGTTCAGATGTAGACCATCCTGACAGTAGAGGTCCCACCTTCCCCAGAAAGAGCCCCAGTTATCCAAAAATCTGAATCTCTCTCGCCTGCACCATCCCTGTAGCCACGTGTTTAAATGCTCTCTCTCCCTATTCCTCATCTCACTATCACGTGGCACGGGCAACAACCCAGAGATAACAACTCTGTTTGTTCTAGTTCTGAGCTTCCATCCTAGCTCCCTGAAAGCCTGCCTGACATCCTTGTCCCCTTTCCTACCTATGTCGTTAGTGCCAATGTGGACCACGACTTGGGGCTGCTCCCCCTCCCCCCTAAGGACCCGGAAAACACGATCCGAGACATCACGTACCCTTGCACCTGGGAGGCAACATACCAAACGTGAGTCTCTCACGCTCCCACAAAATCTCCTATCTGTGCCCCTGACTATAGAGTCCCCAATTACTAATGCTCTGCTCCTCTCCCCCCTTCCCTTCTGAGCAACAGGGACAGACTCCGTGCCAGAGGCCCGTACCCCATGGCTTACCCCTGGTAAGTCATCCCCCCCACAAGTATCCAAAGCGGTATACTTGTTTCTCAGGGGAACGACCGCAGGGTATCCCTGCACTGACTGCTTTTTCCCAGTCCCTCTTACAGTTACCCACCTATCTCCAAACTTTGGTGTAACTAATTCCCTGAAGCTGCTATCTATGACCCCTTCTGCCTCCCGAATGATCCGAAGTTCTTCCAACTCCAGCTCGAGTTCCCTAACTCGGTCTTGGAGGAGCTGGAGATGGCAGCACTTCCTACAGGTAAAATCAGCAGGGACACTAACTGCATCCCTCACCTCAAACATCCTGCAGGAGGAACATTGCACTCCCTTCCCTGCCATTCCTCTAACTTTCTACCAAGATCTGGCTAACAACTAAATTAAATTTTTTATAAAAAATAATAATAATATAATAAAATATGGTACTTACCTCAGACCAATGTGTTTTATTATTAGGTTAGAGGAGGAGGGCGGGTGGGAGACACTACACGTGTAGTGTCTCGGGTTTCCTCTCCACCAGAATTTATTGGTGAGGGTCTTCCCAGACGTCCGCGGGTCGACTTCCTGTTCCCGCCTAAAATACTAATTAAAAAAAAAAAAAAAAAAATTTCTCAGCTCCTGCTGAAATTGACTAACCAGCCAGCTCCACTCCCGCCAAAATCGACTGGCCTGCCCCTGCAAAGACAAGTGCTTTTAAAGGACAGACTTACCTCCCAGCAACCACTTCCGCACTGCTCCCGCTGAAACTGACTCACCAGCTGTTGAGTCAGGCATTATCTTGTACAACTCTGTCTATTTTCCCTACAATCTCCTGCATCATTAAATACATTGTTGATTGTTGTGAAAACCCATCTGGTTCACGGATGTGATTTCGGGAAGGAAATCTGCGGTTTCTTCTTGGTTAGGTCTACATGCAACACTAGATCCACAGCAATTGGTTGATTCTTAACTGCCACTCGGTTCAAGGGCAATTAGGGATAAGCAACAAATGCTGGCCTTACCAGTGACACCCACATCCCATAACGAATAAAGAGAAGTAACATTCAAGGCTGAGATAGACATAGGCTTAAACTACAAGGGATCTCAAAAGACTTAATTACCTGCAAATGCTCGCATTCAAAGCATTGTCTTGCATCTTTGACTTTGTCTATATATATGTTTCTGGAACCTACCTCTTCATTCACCCAAGGAACAGTGATCTGAAAGCTAGTGATTTGAAACAAACCTGTTGGACTTTAACCTGTTGTAAGACTTCTTACTGTGCTCACCCCAGTCCAACACCAGCATCTCCACATCATAAACTACAAAGGAGTCGGGTGTTTAGGCTGGAGTTAAGGTCACAACCCTATCTTCAGCCATGATCTTATTGAATGGCGGACCAGCTTACGTCTGCTTTGATTTCTTACGTTCTAACGTGCAGTGACCAGACCCTGGAGGAAATACTCCACTCCTAGTTTTCAGGGTTAATGTCCACCCTCTTTATATCCCACTTGCAGGTACCTTGTAGTGCAGGTTTGGACACTCAGGATGGCATGGAGGTCAAGGGCAGCACGGGGGCACAGTGGTTATCACTGCTGTCTCACAGCGCCAGGGACCTGGGTTTAATTCTAGGCTTCGTGACTATGCGGAATTTGTACTTTCTCCATGTCTGTGTGGGTTCCTGCCCACCGTTCAAAGATGTGCAGGTTAGGTGGGATCAAAGATGTGCAGGTTAGGTGGGATTTGGGGATAGGGTGGGGCAGTGGGCTGAGGTAAGGTGCTCTTTCAGAGAGTTGGAACAGACTCAATGGGCTGTATGGCCTCCTTCTGCGCTGTAGGGATTCTATGGATTCCATGGGCATAGTTGACAGTTCACTTTAAACAAGAATTTTGGGTATAGAGCTATCATCCTTTTATTAAATGTGACTGAGCCAGAGCAGATATTGTTAACTTAGCAATGAGTGTATGCTAATGGAATTAGCATGCTCCAGGGCCTCTGGAAGTCTCTAACAAAACTTGTAAGACAAAATGTCCTCCAGAAAACACAGAAAATGCAATGAACTGTTGGAAAGTCGCCAACTCTTTCCTAAACACCTACCTATTCTCTTTGCCACAGTTCTGGTTGACCTTTATCCTCTTCTGAATTGAGTGGGATGGCCACCTGCCCAATGCGCCAACCGCAAAATCACACGGCACATAAAATTGCATACATTTGCCTTTTTATCGAGTTTAATTGCCTGTTTACTTGCCAACGGGCACATATCTGACTCCTGCACTTGCCTGCCGAATGTAATATGGCGTGCCAGCTTGATTAATTTCACACAAGGTCAGTTGCACATCCGCTCCTGGTGCATAAAATCATTGCCTTTCAATGACAAATGGACAAGACTCTTACACCATTAAAGCATTTGGCATGGCCATCAGTTTCAATAAGACAAATGTCATGCTCCAGAATGTTGCGATATCCTCATCCATCAGCATTCAAAATGTAAAGATGAAGGTTGTTGATAGCTTCATATATCTAGGCTCCACAATCACCAGCAATCTGTCACTTGATGCTGAAATCAACAAATATACTGGAAAAGCTGTAGCTGTTATGTCCAAGCTGAGTAAGAGAGTGTGACTGAACACCAAACTGAGTGCACCATGCCTGCATCCTCAGTACACTGCTCTGCTGAGACCAGGACATGTGCCAGGTTGGAGAAAAGGCTGGACAGTTTCCACCTTCGCTGTCTCAAATGTATCGTCAGCATCTCTTGGAAGGACAGGTAATGTTGCTCTTTTTAACCTCAGTCTATTTGCTCTGTTTACGTCACCTTTGCTCATGAGTCGCCAGGTATCTTTATGATACCGCCACGTGGTTCAAGTTCAGGTTATGATTAATAATACAGCACACCGCTTAGTAAGGATTAAAACAACGGTCATTTATTATATACAACAAGCAATATTAATACACTAATACTACTATCTATATAATAAACCTATCACTACTGGCCAATACAACTTAGGAAGAGCCCACCAGGTCAGGGAAACGAATGGCTTGTCCAATTAAATCTGGCCCGCGGGATTCAAAAGGCTGCTACAGGTCGGTGGCTAGGTGTCTCTACCGGATAGCGATCGCTGGATTCAAACTTACTATTGCCGGTGGCTGGTCTTGCGAAGGTCTCGAGCAGGCGAAGATGAGAGAGAGATCTGAACTTGGACCCTCACTTTGATAGGGCCCAGGGGCTTCCCGCCTCCCGGGGCGGCCCTTGACCCTGAGTCCCAAGTGATTGGATCTGTCCCCAATCTCTGGGGTCGATGTGTCCAATGGTGAGGCGATTCCTCGATCGGGGGTGGTCGCTCACCTGTCTTTGTTTTGGCCACTGCAGGCGCCGACAGGTCTGGCCCGGTATTCAATTGCTAATATGTTGCAATTGTTCCCAGGGATAGCCGATTTAACTGTGGATGTCTGAATAGATGGGCTGCAAACAGTCCTGACTGCAACTGCAAATACCTGGGTTGATGGGCTGTTGATAGCCCTGAGTATCGATCTGGGCTAACTTCCCAGAGCCGAATATGCAATACTGTCTGCAGCTGCCTGCTTGTGTCTTCTTAGCTACTTTTCCCAGCAGTCTTTCGGGTTTAGCCATTTTAAACTGGGTTTTGGCCCGATTAATCGGAACGCAGCCATTTTACGTGGCTACATTCCCGCCTTGTGATCCTAACGCGAGGCGTGAAGGATCACATACATTTTGTCCTCTTCGTTCCCTGACCGGGGGGGGGGGGGGGTACCTCCTACATGGCCACTACCCTGACCCTAGCTATGCACAAAAATTTACCTAAACAATTCTCATGTATTATACAATCTTATCTCTCGAAACATACAATAACAATTACAACATTTTATATATTCTTTCCTGGCTTGGCAGTCAAGCTCAGGATCATACATTTCCATACATTCTCTTTTTATTTACAGGAAAAACCGCCAGTGTATGTTTTATTATTCATATGCCGCGGGGGTCTGGGGTCTGGTCATAGCCGAATATCGGGGATTGGATCCGATAGACCGGGGTTCGAGCGCGGTACGCTCTCCTTTTCCACTTGCGGAGGCGCATGGTCTGTACTGCACAACTGAGTATAGCCAATGCCAACAGTGCCTCAATGATGTACGATAGGGAGTACCAAGTTATGAACTTGGCACACTAGGATAATGCAGCGTGGTTGGTGACTGGGCCCTTGGTACTACTGGGCCGTGAAGTGTTAACAGTAAAGGGGTTTGGAGTGATGGGGTCCGCGTTCCCGCGCAACCAAAGGTCCATAACAAAGATGTTGAGCACGAAGAAGGGAGGCCTCATGGCTGTCTTCTTTCTTTTCCTTTTTCTGTTTACTGGTTTTCTCCGGACTTGGAGCTTCTCAAGTTCTGTAAGACAAGCGTAGTGTGTGTAAATACTTCGGTTTAATATCTGGTGTGTTAGTGTGTCTGTCCTTCTTGGGGCCAATTAAACCCTTATAATTGGTCACAATATGTGACTCTCCCCCCATTTTTTTTCCAAAACAAATGTTTGGACACGGCACACTTCCCAATGGTGGACCAGTGCTAACTTTATCATCCAAATGTTCCAGGATGTAAATAGCATGTGGCAGCAACCCAAAGGTTGCCTAAATAAAATAAAACTGTTTTTGAAAGAAAAGTTCGAATGAGGTGCGTGTGGGCCGCGACGGGTACGATTTGGGTGGAGTCCCGGGTAGGACGGCTACCAATACCGTATCTTCCCTACCCGAGCGTTTTTGACCAACGGGGGGGTCCCCAGGCAGGGCGGGTCTCACGCCGTTTCTCCACTGCCTGAGCGACCAAAGAACGGACAAAAATGTAGTCATCATGGTGGGTTTACTGTTCTGATTCTACCATCAAATGAGAAGAGTAGCTACAATCGGGCGTCTGGTCTGGTGACCACGTATCTGTGGACAAGTTGGTACCGCTGAACAAGCGTCTGGCTTGTCCAATTGGAAAAGAGCTAAAAGTTCAGGTGAATGGGTGTGGGGCGGTGAGAAAATTCTCCTGTAGGACGAACATTTAACAAACAGACAACGAACAACATTTAACAAACAGACAGACAACGAACAACATTTAACAAACAGACAGACAACATAAAACATTCTGCAGGTTCCATCAGAAAGGACAACACTTTTCACCAAGTGTCTCCTTTAAATCTTCATGTGGACACCTCAGTTCTCGGTCGCTGTGGGCTCTGCCTTTTTCTTATTGAGAGTGCCTGTCGGTTGGGCATTCTGTTTTTTTAGGGCCATTGCATTCTCTAGCAAAATGTCCCAATTGTCCACAATTGTAGCACTCTTGCGGTTTGGCTGGGGGGGCTGTTCTTTCCCTCGTTTACCCAGGCGGGGTTGTGGAGAGTGGTTCTTACTGCCTGCACGTCTGCGGCGGCTTGGTTTTCCTCGGGGGTTCTAGTTGCTGATTTGCCGTGAGCCGCTTGTTCCCAAACGCGGGACAATCTCTTGACCACCCACTTCTCATTATGAGCCTCCTCCGAGGGGTCATAATTGCTACAGGCATTCTGTCCTGCTTCCGTGGCATGGGAGATAAGGGTGCGGGTCCACTTGGCCATATTGTCTGGGGACAAATGGGCACGATCTACGTTGCCGAAAACGGCTTCAAAATGAATCCACAAGCGTCCTGCGAACGCTGTGGGGTGTTCAGACCTTTTCTGTCTGCATTTATTCAGACCGTCTACGGGGTCGCCCCGGTTGTACCCGATCGCATCCAGGATGGCGGCCATGCATTTCTGCAAGGGTGCCTCCTCCTACATTCTGTGGGTTGGGAAGGGCTGCTGCGACCGATGGGTCTAAGCTGAGGACCGTGAGCTTTACCTGCTCTTTCTCATCCAGGCCGTACATGGTCGCCTGGTGTTTGATGGTGGCAAAGAAATGGTGTGGGTCTGAAGCGGGGAGGAACGGTGTGATTTTGGCACACGCGTCCCGTAATTGGGTCACTGTGAGGGGGGTGGAATATAAGACGTCTGCCACGTCTGCTGTGGCGGTGCGGTGGGTTGTTACAGGGTTCATGGGAGCCTGTATTATCTGTTGTGTGGGGGGTGGGGGTGCTTTCCTCCTTTGGGGTTTTCCCTGCGCACATGCTCCCTGAACATATCTCTGCGCTGTCACTTGCAATTCTTCCCAATCAGGGCCGTCTTCCTGGTCTAAAATTTTCCCAAAGGTTTCTTGAAATCCCTTTTGGACAGAGAGCAGTGCTTTCAAGTCTGCAATCTGCTTTCGGCACTTTGTATGGTCCAAAGTACTCTGCCTTTGTTCCGTGGTTGTGGCGTGGAGCGCTCTCAAGGCTGCCTTGAGATCACTGCATTGTTTCTGGAGCGTCTCTAACTGGTTTTCTGTTTCTTTCTTTACCAGGACTGCATGCTGCAGGTCCTGATAAGCCTTTTCATATTGTGACTGGAAACTACTCAAGTGCGCCAGACAAGATTGGTGACCCCGTTTGGCGTCAGCCACCTCTTCGTCTTTTGCTGCTAATTTCCCTTTTAACTCCAGGGGCGAAATTCTCCCGAAACGGCGCGATGTCCGCCGACTGGCGCCCAAAACGGCACAAATCAGTCGGGCATCGCGCCGCCCCAAAGGTGTGGAATGCTCCGCATCTTTGGGGGCCGAGCCCCAACATTGAGGGGCTAGGCCGACGTGAGGAATTTCCGCCCCGCCAGCTGGCGGAAACGGCCTTTGTTGCCCCGCCAGCTGGCGCGGAAATGACATCCCCGGGCGGCGCATGCGTGGGAGCGTCAGCGGCCGCTGACAGTTTCCCACACACGCGCAGTGGAGGGAGTCTTTTCCGCCTCCGCCATGGTGGAGACCGTGGCGGAGGTGGAAGGGAAAGAGTGCCCCCACAGCACAGGCCCACCCGCGGATCGGTGGGCCCCGATCGCGGGCCAGGCCACTGTGGGGGCACCCCCCGGGGCCAGATCGCCCCACGCCCCCCCCAGGACCCGGAGCCCGCCCGCGCTGCCTTGTCCCGCTGTTCAAAAGGTGGTTTAATCCACGCCGGCGGGTCAGGCAATTTAATCGGCGGGACTTCGGCCCATCCGGGCCGGAGAATCGAGCGGGGGGGGCCCCTAACCGTCGCGATTCCCGCCCCCGCCGAATATCCGGTGCCGGAGACTTCGGCAACCGGCGGGGGCAGGATTCACGGCAGCCCCCGGCGATTCTCCAACCCGGCGGGGGGGTCGGAGAATGACGCCCCAGGTTCTCTTTCTCAATTTTGCATACATCGATTTTACTCATCCGATGTATGCCTTCTATTTCCTTGCGGAGCGTCCTGACGACCTCCTCTGTGCCTCGCAATTGTGCCAGACAGGACACAATTGCCATCGGCTTGCGCGCTTTTGCTGAACTCTTTTTGTGGATTTCACTCAGGTTCTCCCACCAAGTATGCCCTATACTTCCAGGACCTGAGTCGTCGTTATTGCAGAAATCCTTCCACATGGGCCATCCTTTGTCCTGCAGAATTTTGCGGATTTCCACTTCCCAAACGGGACACTGTCCCGCTCCTACGCTGCTGACTGGTGCGACAGCAAAATCTTCGGGGTTCATGAGGTACTGCATCGCTTGCATTGCCTGCATGGCTCTCTCTTATCTGCTCGTTACGTTCGAATTTGGAACAGGGGGCTAAGGTGGTGTGGTAGATGCGGGTACGGCTTGCGCTAATTTCCGAAATACCAACTGCCGATAGTTTTGACGCAACAAAAAATCTATCAGTTTTGCCTTATAACCCTGTTAGTTACGAATGCATATACACACTTCCGAATTGTGAATTATTAACCAGAACCGCTTGAACACTTGTGGTTTTTTTTTTTGTTTCCGATTGGATTCCAATTCAAAATGTTGGGGTTGTCCCGGAGTGGTTTTCCACTTCTAAGTCGGGCCCCGTCAGGATGTCGCCAATTATGTTGGTCTTTTTAACCTTAGTCTATTTGCTCTGTTTACGTCACCTTTGCTCATGAGTCGCCAGGTATCTTTATGATACCGCCACGTGGTTCAAGTTCAGGTTATGATTAATAATACAGCACACCGCTTAGTAAGGATTAAAACGGTCATTTATTATATACAACAAGCAATATTAATACACTAATACTACTATCTATATAATAAACCTATCACTACTGGCCAATACTTAACTTAGGAAGAGCCCACCAGGTCAGGGAAACGAATGTCCAATCAAATCTGGCCCGCGGGATTCAAAAGGCTGCTACAGGTCGGTGGCTAGGTGTCTCTACCGGATAGCGATCGCTGGATTCAAACTTACTATTGCCGGTGGCTGGTCTTGCGAAGGTCTCGAGCAGGCGAAGATGAACGAGAGAGAGATCTGAACTTGGACCCTCACTTTGATAGGGCCCAGGGGCTTCCCACCTCCCGGGGCGGCCCTTGACCCTGAGTCCCAAGTGATTGGATCTGTCCCCAATCTCTGGGGTCGATGTGTCCAATGGTGAGGCGATTCCTCGATCGGGGGGTGGTCACTCACCTGTCTTTGTTTCGGCCACTGCAGGCGCCGACAGGTCTGGCCCGGTATTCAATTGCTAATATGTTGCAATTGTTCCCAGGGATAGCCGATTTAACTGTGGATGTCTGAATAGATGGGCTGCAAACAGTCCTGACTGCAACTGCAAATACCTGGGTTGATGGGCTGTTGATAGCCCTGAGTATCGATCTGGGCTAACTTCCCAGAGCCGAATATGCAATACTGTCTGCAGCTGCCTGCTTGTGTCTTCTTAGCTGCTTTTCCCAGCAGTCTTTTGGGTTTAAGCCATTTTAAACTGGGTTTTGGCCAGATTAATCGGAACGCAGCCATTCTACGTGGCTACAGTAACCAATCCAGAGGCCCTGGAGCATGCTAATTCCATTAGCATACACTCATTGCTAAGTTAATATCTGCTCTGGCTCAGTCACATTCGATAGATGGATGATATCTGTATACCCCAAATGCTTATTTACAGTGAACTGGCAACTATATCCATAGAATCTAATGAAGTGCAGAAGGGGGGCCATTCGGCCCATTGAGTCTGCACTGGCCCATGATACATACAACCTATGACACTGTCAGGTGCTCAAGTTCTTCACCGCTGCCTACCTCGCTCCGCCACCCACTCTCCTTCACTCTTGCCTTTGCCTGGAGTTTCAATATTGACTTTGCCATTATTTCCAGCTGGTCCAATGAGAGGTCAGCTTCTCAGTGCATTAGCTGCTGAAAGGCTGGCTCGTGCTCCTATCAGTACTCATTGCAGTGTGAAATCCGCCTCTGAGTCGACAAGCTGGAAGGACAACGATTTTCAAATTTACAACAGCCCGACCTACCGCAGAATCCCAGATGTTCTCTATGGAACCCTTGGGTGCAGCAGAACCCAGTTTGGGAAAGGTTGCCCTATATAATGCTGCTGAATGTGCTTTGCATGACCTCAGGAATGCCAGTGATAGTGTGTTGTGATCTCCCATGTTTGACAGCCAGTCTATTTGTGTGGGAGGATGAATGAGGTTGCCTCTTTGCATATCAATCTAAAATACTGAGATCATTACGTAAATATTGTCCTTTATGTGAAAAAGACATGAGAAGACAGAACGGGCCAAAGGTTTAAATCATGAAAAGAGTGGAACGTTAGCATCTCTGTAATAAAGTGGCTGAGGTCACAGGCCCTTCTACAGTAGCGTGGGAGCCAACCCAAAACAACATCATTATGTTGCTGCACTATTTCTTGAAACATAAACTGCTGCCCTGCAAAGTCAGCAAGAGGAAGACGGAAACATTGAACACTGACTCTGAGCATACTGACCACAAAAGAAGTCCTGTAGCAATTACAAGAGTTTATTCAACCCAAGTTGGTGGTGAATCACTTCATTAAATAATCAAAGCGTGCACATTGAAAGCTCTGGATGATTTATAAACCATTTTGATTTATGGCATTTTAAAGATTAAACCTGGTTTATGCACTCAAATAGCTTGGAACCAGTTTTATTTTACACGTTCACGTGCGACTACACTGCTTTCTACAATTCATGAAAGTATGGGCTATTATTCAAACAATGTACATCCTCTGTAGGTGCACAGAGAGAGTGTTGGGGGAAACCATTTACTGAGTGCGCACACATAGAAATGTGTTTTAATACCAGAGTGTCCAAAGCTTCAAGCTACACCAATGCTAACGTGGCTGCAGAATGATCGGAACTGGGAACTAAATATGCTGGTTATAAAGATTACAGGGCGGACAGCGACGGTGGCTGAGGGGGTGGAGTTGTCTTACTGATTAGAATTACTATCACCTCAATGGAGGATATACTGAGGGGGAAAGCATCCAGAGGAGACCATATGGTGGAACTGAAGAACAGAAAAGGATCTAAAACTGTAATGGGTGTTATGACCTCTGGCAGCAGTTCGGAGGTGTTAGATTGTATAAAGGCAGAAATTAGGCGAGTGTGTAACAAAGGGAGAGTTATATTAATGGGGGATTTTAACTTACACATAGATTGAGAGAGGCAGACGAGCACCTGTCAGAAAGGTAGTGAATTTCTGCAATGTGTCCGGGATAGTTTCCTGCAGCAATATGTTCCAGGTGTAACAAGGCGACAGGCAATATTAAATTTAGTTATGAGCCAAATTTAATTAGTAGCCTAACTGTACGCGAATCAGTAACTAGGAAATTAATAGAACGAAAGACAAATCCCAGGACCTTATGGTTTCAATCAGAGGGTGTGAAAAGAAGTAGGGGAGCACAATGTAGATGCCCTAACTACATAACTATAATCTTTCAGAGTTCCCCAGATTCAGTAGTCTCTCTGGATTGGGAAAATTGCAGATGTCACTCCACTTTTTAAGAAGGACAAAAGCGGGAAACCAGGTTAGCCTAAAATCTGTGGTGGGGAAATTGCTGGAGTCTATAATGAGGGGATAGGGTAACTGAATACCTTGAAAAATTTTCGTCGATCAGGGAGGGCCAGCATAGATTCATGAAGGGAAGGTCATGCCCGACTAATTTTATTGATTTTTTTGAAGAAGTCATTAAGATAATGGACAGGGGAATGTCTACGGATGTTATTTATATCAACTTCCAGAAGGCATTTGATAAAGTTCCACACAAGAGACTGTAAACTAAGATGGAAGCCCATGGAGTGGAGGGCAAATTATTGATACGGTTAGGCAATTGGTTGAGCGACAGGCAACAGAAAGTGGGGCTAATGGGCAAATACTCTAATTGGCAGCAACTACCCAGTGCCTGCAGATGTAGCTGGAGGAGTCCAACTACCTGCAGGGGCAGGAGGTGCTGCCAACAATGCGTACCACCCAGGCCAACACTGCATGGGTGGAATCAGCGGTGGAGGCCTTGGGGGCGAAGGTATTGGCCATCCATCAATATATCCAAGGCCTGGGGCACTCTGTGTGGGCAGTGGCTGAGGTCCTGTCACAGACAACTATGTACCAGGGCCACCTGGACATTGCAGCAGCGCTCCAGAGCTTGGCCCAGTCACAACTGGTCATGGCTGCAGGCATCGCTGTAATTGCTGGGTGCTGGTTGACCTGAGCCAGTCAAAGCAGGGCCCTGGCAGAGTCACAAAAAGATGTGGCACAGTCCCAGAGGGAGATGGCCACGTCCCTGTGTTCCATTGAGACTCGGGTCAAGAAGAGAGCGGGCCTCCAGGACTGGCTCTGCGATAGCGGCAAACCCCATTGCTGGAGTGGCCTGGTAGGCCATTGAATTTGATATATTGTGCCGAGTGGGCATACAGGGCCTCCGTTACGGCATGGATGCACTGAGGTCTGTGAGATCCCAGGCAGGTCCCTACTCTGCAGCCTGAAAGACCCCGTGACCAGGTAGTTCAGGGCGACCATCATTTTGACAGCCACCGGGGGCGGGTGTCCTCACCCATATCACCGCGGTTCCAGGTGCGCCATGATCCAGCAGATATGCCGTGCGGTCTCCCTACGCAGCCGGAGTCTTCAACAGGGTCCGGCAGGTCCTCGAATGACGGGTGCTACCGGTACACACGCGGCCTGATCGTCGCCTCCTTCCCATCTCTGCCTGTTGGGCAGCCCGCTCTACATCCTCACTGGCTGGCTCCTGTTCCTCTGGGGCAAACTCCGCTTCTGCAGGTTCCTCTCCGAGCAGCTTCTGCTCGTACAACCTCAGTGCATCCTCCAGGGTTGCAGCTAGGGTGATGGCAACCATTCCTGGTTGGATTCAGAAATCCATTGTCTGCAGGGAGTGAAAGGTAAACATGTTAGCATGATACGTACCCCCATGCTCAGTGAGGTCCAACGGGCTACACCGTGGCCCGCCCTTTACTGCTGCCCCTGCTTGTCCACCTTCCTCCACTCCCCCCTCATTCTCATGCACCCACCGGCCATTCCCCTGGTACTCTGAACTCCTCACGGCACCTCTGGCCCCGGCACCCATCCCTGCGGGCAGGGGTACTGATGGCTGGCACCACCCATGCCAGAAGTGTGCTCTGCGGCTCCTTCTGCACTGTCGCAATTCTATAATTGATCTTGCATCAAATGTCCTTTGCAGAAGAGAATGTTCAAAACTTCTACCCATAGTCCCAGATTTCCCAACTCATGAACAGGTTCATCTCTACCTACCCTATTAGTTCTCAATGGTTCAAATCTTTAAGCAAATCACCCTTCAACCTTTTACGTTCCAGGGAATACAATCTTAGTTTTTTAAATTAATCCTCAGATCTTCACCCCTGGAGTCCAGGAATCTCTTTAGTAAATCTATGCTGCATACACAAATCCATTACATTCTTTGTAAGGTATAGTGTATGGAATTGCTGTACCCTCCCTGGTCTAACCAGGGCTTTGTATAGCTGAAGCATGAATTCAACACCCTTGTACTTTAAACCCTCCAGATATAAAGGCAGCCTTTTTGATTATTTACTGTTACAGTTCATGGAGTTTTAATTATCTAAATGCTTGGACCGCCAAGTCTCTTTGGACCTCCATAACTACCAGATTTTCATTGTTTAGGTAAGACCGTACTGGAGTGATTGAACACCCATGGCGAAAGTGAAATTCTATGGACTGAAGAATCTGAAAACTTTAAAGGAATAGAAGACATTGAAGGAGTTAAGGATATTGATGAGTAGATATATACAAAAAAAACTGTGGAAAAAGTGCTAACCAGCCAATCGAATCTGTCCGATACGGTTGTGATAGTGTATGTATCACCAACCTAGCGTCAGGGAATTATTTGGTAGAAGTAAAAATGTCAAAACTCAGGTCTATCTGAGAAAGAAGATCCGTAAAATCCTTTTCTGACAATTTAGATTATTTATTGTCACGCATGCGGAGGTACAGTGAAAAGTATTGTTCTGCGTACAGTCCAGAAGACTCTAATTTATATATTATTGCAACTTACATTTAGATAGCACCTTTAATAGCAAAACGGCCCACTTGACAGGAGCATAATCAAATAAAATTCAACGCCAAACCACACAAGGCATTTTAAAATCCAGAACCAAATGCTTGGCCAAAGAGACAAGCGTTAAAGGAACATCTTAATGAGGAGAAAGTTTGAGGGATTTGGGGGAGGGAATTCCTGTGCTTAGGACCTAGAGAGCTGAAGACATGACTGCCAATGGTGGAGTGATTAAAATCGAAGATGTGCAATTGAGGGCACTCCATCCCAGCCAGAACTAGGTTCAGCTTGCTCGTGAAATAGCAATGTCAGCGGGACAGGGTGGAGAATGGTGTCCAGATAAAGGAGAGCAAATTGAAAAAAAATGGAATAGCCTGGTTTCTTTGGTATTGGTAGAAGTTGAATATAGGAGTGTAGGGAGATAAAGCCTGAAAGAGATGATACTGGTATTAGTCTGGGAAATATTGGCTAGGTGTTGCAGGGTCATAATCAAGGGGAAGATGAGAACTCATTAGCGGCAGAATTTAATAAGTGGCAGAGTTTACCACACAGCCACTTGAAGAGTCTGCTGCGGAGAATTTCTCCCCAAAAATCACAACAGACCCACAGCCAGTTAACACAGTCGTTAGCACTGTTGCTTCACAGCGCCAGGGTCCTAGGTTCGATTCCCGGCTTGGGTCATTGCCTGTGCAGAGTCTGCACGTTCTCCGTGTGTCTGCGTGGGTTTCCTCCAGATGCTCCGGTTTCCTCCCACAAGTCCTGAAAGACGTGCTGTTAGGTAATTTGGACATTCTGAATTCTCCCGAACAGGAGCCGGAGTGTGGCGACTAGGGGCTTTTCACAGTAACTTCATTGCAGTGTTAATGTAAGCCTACTTGTGACAATAAAGATTATTCCATTATTAGAAGGAAGTCGCCCCCCCCTCAGAGTTGCCACTAAAATTAGTTGCTTGACAACTCTGTAATCACAGTTGCACCACTGGGAGCAGCTGCCACATCTGGGACTTCAAGCAATGCCCACAGGACCAATTTGGGGTCTCTGGGCAGGGACACAAGAGGAGGCCTGGGGAAGGGAGGTGGTGTTGTGATGGCCAGGCCCGATGGGGAGTTTGCCTGATTTGGAAATGGGGCCGGTGAGAGTGGTGCATCCCCCTAGGAGGCATCCTAGGTCTCACCCAAGTTCCTAAACAACTGCTAACAGGCTGGCGGCAGGCAGGTAATTATCAGCCATACCCACCCACTCCCCTGTCTAAATGCATGCAAACCTGTTAAGCTGGTACCTGAAAAAAAGTTTGGCCCAGAAGTTTGATGAATAATACACATCTAGAACCTCATGCTGGTTTTTTCATTTGCAGATTCGAATTAACTTGCTGTGCATTTCCAGAATTTACGGCTTTGTTTCAGATTTCTGGCACGTGGAGCTTTCCATCGGTACTTTCGATCTAAAGAAGGCCTTTTGCAGTGAAATTCTAACAGTAATGTTTACTAACTGTGCAAGGTTTGCTCCATGTAACATCTCGCATATTCGGTGATTTGGAACATGACCGAGATGTTCATAAAGTGGCCAAAAGAACATAAGAAGTAGAAGCAGGAGTAGGCCATCTGGCCCCTCGTGCCTGCTCCGCCATTCAATGAGATCATGGCTGATCTTTTGTGGACTCAGCTCCACTTTCCGGCCCGAACACCATAAGCTCAAGTTATTGTCAATCTGCCTTGGATTTTTTCCTCAATCATTTGTTGGCACTCAACTTTCAAGATGATGATATGACCATCAAGTTTGCTTATATTGCTCCGTGAGCCATTGTGGGCGGATCCAAATTGCGACATTCTGCGAGATCGCGTTAGATCTCGCGAGGCGTAACGTCCATCGGGGGTTCCAGAAGAGGCCTCTTGCAGTTTCTACCGGCCAATCCCTGTCCCAATTCCGGTGGGTCGTGGCCGGTAAATCGTGCCCAGCATTTATTAGGACGAAGAAGTGATAGCTTCAGAAAACAAAAGAAAGGAAGCTCACTTCCATTAGTCAGCCCCATATACAGAACCACAAACTGGTTGCTACCCAGAACTGTCATTTATTAACCAGTTGGGATGTGAATCACTTCCATCAGGTCTGTAATTACCTTCCTTATTGGGCTTGAGTTTAGGCCCTCAGGAGCTGGAAACTGTGCCCACATTGGCGTGGGTCAAACTGAGAATTTTAACACATTACAAATGAGCACCGCCTGATTAAAAATAGAGTAAAATACAGATTTTTTTACAAATCGGAAGATATTTATGGGAGAATTTTTATGCTAATAAACAAAACTGATGAAAAATTGTCACAAGGAAGGCACGCTGGTGATTCGCATTGGATGAAAACAAAGTCAACGGAACAGAAACTCTTTTGAAAGATTTATTTTACATAATTTGATAAGGCAGACAACCATTGAAAAATCAACGTCGTCAAACAAGATTCCAATATTTTGGTTTTAAAAGAATAGCTATAAATAGCCAACATGGGGACCGAGCAGTTTACATACAAAAGGCACAAGTGTTGGTTTGAACTGACATACATAAAATCAATCACTAGAGGCAAATCATGACTTTTATCACCATTCTACAGGTAGTCACACCTTGGCTGGAAATATATTTTTGGCCATTAGGCAGTAGTGCATATTTATTATCTTGTAATGTATAAATCATAATATTTTTACTTTTTACATTGAATATCTTAAATGGAATGTTTTCATAACTGGAATTGTACACAGCATTTAAAGCCAACTATTTAAATAAATGATTAATTTTAATTATTCTTAAACTAAACAAGCAACATGGAAACACTATGCTTGGAGGTCAGATCAATGCTGCCTTGCCCCAAATTGAAGCCGTATTGCTCCATTATTTTTATTTTTAAAAATCAATCAGAATTATAGGATCCTGTAAATTTGTTTTGAAATCACAACTAAAATTCCAGAGTAAAGGTTATGGCAAATGTAATTTAAAATTCTACATTCCTAGTTCTCCTGTAACCTGCTCGATTACACCAGCTCATAAAGCGATGTCTGTGCTGATAAAAGAAAGTTAAACAGTTAGATTAGAAGATAAAGATCAAAAGGTTATAGAATTTGATTTGTACCGATATCGTATACTCATATTATTGGGTAATCAAAAGCAAATTTTCAAACTAATATGCATATAACATTCGGAGCATCAAGTAACCCCTCGTGAGAATATTCAATTTGAAAGTCACAGGAATTATTGCTGTGAAAGATGCGTGGAATTAATTGCTGGTTAAGAAGGTTTGTTATGAACACTGTAATGGGTTTGGGATAGTATTCCGCTCAGTGGACAGCATTATTCAGAGGTTTGTAATGCTCACACTTGTAAGTATTGGTTTCTTCTTACATAAGCAGCATATTTAGGTTTCAATGTACACCTGAGTTACTCGGAGAGATATTTTTCTTGAATTTCTCTGTTACAAAGCTTTTCTGTTAGAGATACACCAGAAAGGTACGGCTATTACGAACAATGGGTTTCTGAAATGTGTTGCAGATATGCACATGGTTACGTGAATAAAGAGATTCCAGTATTGACATTCATTAAAAGCACAACTTGAATCATGAAGCATCAAAAATTCCAGACTAAAACATTCTCGATATAGCTTTACATCTTGTATCCTCCGGAGTCTACATAGATTAAGGCATTTCCTTGAAAATGAACCTAATAAAAACAAAATCAAACTTGAAAATTTCTTCAGACCTTTAGAGGCAAGAAAGTATTTATCAGTAATGTTCAGCTACAGGCGAAGCAATAGACAGGAGTTTAAAAAAAAATCTGTTTTGTACTGAACCAAGATCATCCACTGGCTCCGCGGAGCTCCAAGTAGGATTTTCTGCTGGTTTTGTATTCATAATTTTAGCAGCACAATCGGATGCTGCTTCTGCCCTGATTAAACCACAAACGTGCCATTAATAGTTAAATCGCAAAGTAGCAAAAGGTAACTTTGAAAATGGAAACTTGCTAGACCAGGATGTTTCTGTTGTTGAAGAGTTTGTTAAAATTCCAGATTTTGATAAGAAAAAAGTATTACTGGAATAACAACTGGATTGCTACTTTTTTCTTTGTCTTCAGTTTGTGAAAATTAGACAATGCCATTTGCGGTCTGGCTGCCAGCAAATCTATAATTCGAGATGTGAAAGTGAGCTGCAATTATGTTGAAACAACTAAGGAATATAATGAACCTTTGACTGGGAAATGTACAATGTATCTTGATTCCATAGCTAAGAGCATTTTAAACTGGAGTTACTGTATTCATTACCTTTTCAGAAACCCAATTAAGTGCAGTGTTAAATAAAACAAAGGAACTCAATAGCGAATAACCCACATGCACCCATTTACTTGTAGAATGATTTTTTTGTATCAACTTCTTAAGATTAGAGAATGCCAAGGCAGCTTTTTCTTATGTTTTTCTTATGTAAAAAGTACAATGGCAGAAATCAGTTTTGGTCCAATACTGTGATATGTTTTCCTTAAAAAAAACAATACAACTGATATTTTGCATATCTCTGTGACCCTGCTATCGACTGCAAACTTAATATTTGTTTAATTATTGAAGAGGAAAGTGTTTAGTACGAATTTGACTGGCAGGGTTGCCAATGTGGATGGTTCATTTTCCGTAGAATTTTTTATTCAGTAGAAAAACTAGCAGGTTTACGTTGACTTTGGCCTTGCCAAACATCTTCATGACGGCCACACCTTCATACTGTAGCTCCAGCAGGTCCTGAAAAGTGAAATTCATTTGTAAATTCCTGTTAGCTCACAAATCCAAAATGTGCAAACATTATCCACAGAAAGTTACATTACCAGACAATAATAACAGCAATAACTGAACAAGCTGGCAGGATATTGAAGTTTAGGTGCAGCTTAATAATAATAATCTTTATTGCCACAAGTAGGCTTACATTAACACTGCAATGAAGTTACTGTGAAAAGCCCCGAGTCGTCACATTCCGGCACCTGTTCAGGTACACAGAGGGAGAATTCAGAATGTTCAAATTATCTAACAGCATGTCTTTCGGGACTTGTGGGGGGAAACCCCAGCGCCCAGAGGAAACCCACGAGAACGTGCAGACTCTGTGACCCAAGCTGGGAATTGCACCCGGGACCCCGGTGCCGCGAAACAACCGTGCCAACCACTGTGCCACCATGCCATGAATTAAGAATTAAAAACCTAGGCAGCACATTCATCTTGACTGTTTGGATTCTTCCTGCCAGAGTCAGAGGGAGATTATTTCACCTCTGTAATTCCGTTTTACTATAATTTGAATACCAAGTTACCAAACAACAGGGCCATATTTATAGTTAATGTTACAAAACGAGGAGGTAGCGATGGAGTGAGAGGATAGAGAAGGGGGTAAGGAAAGAGAGGGGGTGGGTAGGGAGAGAGGGGATAGGGAGGGGAGTGGATAGAGAGAGGGGAAGATACAGAAAGTTGGGGGGAGGGGAGAAGAGAGGAGGATTATAGAGAGAGAGAGAGAGAGAAGGGGGGATAGAGAGAGAGACATTGAGGGGGTGATAGAGAGAGGGGGAGGGGATAGAGAGAGGGGGAGGGGATAGAGAGAGGGGGAGGGCATAGAGAGAGGGGGAGGGGATAGAGAGAGGGGGAGGGGATAGAGAGAGGGGGAGGGGATAGAGAGAGGGGGAGGGGATAGAGAGAGGGGGAGGGGATAGAGAGAGGGGGAGGGGATAGAGAGAGGGGGAGGGGATAGAGAGAGGGGGAGGAGATAGAGAGAGGGGGAGGGGATAGAGAGAGGGGGAGGGGATAGAGAGAGGGGGAGGGGATAGAGAGAGGGGGAGGGGATAGAGAGAGGGGGAGGGGATAGAGAGAGGGGGAGGGGATAGAGAGAGGGGGAGGGGATAGAGAGAGGGGGAGGGGACAGAGAGAGGGGGAGGGGACAGAGAGAGGGGGAGGGGATAGAGAGAGGGGGAGGGGATAGAGAGAGGGGGAGGGGATAGAGAGAGGGGGAGGGGACAGAGAGAGGGGGAGGGGACAGAGAGAGGGGGAGGGGACAGAGAGAGGGGGAGGGGATAGAGAGAGGGGGAGGGGATAGAGAGAGGGGGAGGGGATAGAGAGAGGTGGTAGAGAGAGGGGGAGGGGATAGAGAGAGGGGATAGAGAGAGGGGTAGGGGATAGAGAGAGGGGGAGGGAGTAGAGAGGGGGGAGGAGATAGAGAGAGGGGGAGGGGATAGAGAGAGGGGGAGGGGATAGAAAGAGGGAGGGAGGGGGTAGAGAGAGGGGCGGGGATAGAGAGAGAGGGAGAGGGTAGAGAGAGGGACGGGGATAGGGTGAGAGAGGGGGAGGGGATAGAGAGAGGGGGAGCGGATAGAGAGGGGGAGGGGATAGAGAGAGGGGGAGGGGATAGAGAGAGGGGGAGGGGATAGAGAGAGGGGGAGGGGATAGAGAGAGGGGGAGGGGATAGAGAAGGGGAGGGGATAGAGAAGGGGAGGGGATAGAGAGAGGGGGAGGGGATAGAGTAAGAGGGAGAGGGAGGGACGGGGATAGAGTGAGGGGGACAGGGATAGAGAGAGAGGGGGAGGGGATAGAGAGAGGGGGAGGGGATAGAGAGGGGGAGAGGGTAGAGAGAGAGAGAGGGGGAGGAGATAGAGAGAGGGGGAGGGGATAGAGAGAGGGGGAGGGGATAGAGAGAGAGGGGGATAGAGAGAGGGGGAAGGGATAGAGAGAAGGGAAAGGGATAGAGAGAAGGGAAAGGGATAGAGAGAAGGGAAAGGGATAGAGAGAAGGGAAAGGGATAGCGAGAAGGGGAAGGGATAGAGAGAGGGGAGGGGATAGATAGCGGGAGGGGATAGAGAGAGAGGGAGAGGGTAGAGAAGGGGCAGGGATAGAGTGAGAGGGACGGGGATAGAGAGGGGGGGATAGACAGAGAGGGAGGGGGAGAGAGAGAGGGAGGGAGAGAGAGGGAGGGGGCGAGAGAGATAGGGAGGGGATAGAGAAGGAGGGATGAAGATAGAGAGAGGGTGATATAGAGATATATACACACACACACACACACACACACACACACACAGAGAGAGAGGGGGGGAGGGGGGTGAAAAGGAGGGGGAGAGAGAAAAGAATAGGGAGGATAGGAGAGTAATATATAGGGAAAAAGAGGAGAATAGAGAGGGGGGCGATAGAGAGAGGGGGCGATAGAGAGAGGGGGTGATAGAGAGAGGGGGTGATAGAGAGAGGGGGGGGACACAGAGAAATACCGAATTGTGGCAGCTGGCCACCTCCCTCCCGCCCCCCCCCCCCCCCCCCCTGCAAATCTTGTTCCCCCCCCCCCCCCACTGACGAGTAGGGACATCCTCCCTTGGGACACCCCCTCCACCCACAGCACATTGACCCAACGTCTCCCAACAACAGAGACCTCCTCCACCCTACTCTCCCCCCTCCCCCCCACACCAGTTACCCCTGCCTGAAGCTAAAGAGCATTTCAGGCAGAAACAGTGAAAAAGCACTGCTTTCTTTTACTTAACTGTCCCTTACACCTGCTGCCTCATCGTATGATGGAAGGAAGGTCATTAAAATGGGTCGGCCGAAGACACAACCCTGCAGAACTTTGGCACAGGGCTGAGATGATTGATGTCCAACAACCAAGAAAAATAATAGGTCTGAGGATTGGGAGCAGTTTAGAAGTTTAGAATTCAGCAAAGAAGGACAAAGGGATTGATTAAGAAGGGGAAAGTACAGTACGAAAGGAAGCTTGTAGGGAGCATAAAGACTGACACTAAGAGTTTCTACAGATATGTGAAGGGAAAGAGATTGATAAAGAGAAATGTAGGCCCACTGCAGACAGAAACAGGGGAGTGCATAATAAGGGACAAAGAAATGGCTGAGCAATTAAATACACACTTTGGTTTGGTCTTCACAAATGAGGACACAAATCAGATCCCAGAAATGTTGGAGAATGAAAGGTTTAGTGAGAGGGAAGAACTGAGGGAGATCAACGTTAGTAGAGAAATGGTGCTGGGAAAATTGATGGAATTGAAGGCGGATAAATCCCCAGGGCCTGAGAATCTGCATCCCAGAGTGCTTGAGGTGGAGGATCTGGAAATAGTGGATGCATTGGTGGTCATCTTCCGGAATTCTATAGACTCTGGAACTGTCCCTGCAGATTGGAGGGTAGCTCACATCACTCTGATATTCAAAAAGGAAGGTAGAGAGAAAGCAGGGAATTATAGACCAGTAAGCCTAACGTCGGTAGTGGGGAAAATGCTTGAATCCATTATCAAGGAATTTATAGCGGAACATTTAGAAAGCAATGGCAGGATCAGTCAGAGTCAGCATGGATTTATGAAGGGAAAATCATGCTTGACAAATCTGTTGGAAGTCTTTGAAGAGGTAACCAGTACAGTCGACAAGGGGGGGCCAGTCGATGTGGTATATTTGGACTTTCAGAAGGCGTTTGACAAAGTCCCGCATGAGAGATTATTGTGCAAAATTAAAGCGCATTGGATTGGGGGAAATGTATTGAGGTGGGTAGAAAACTGGTTGGCAGAGAGGAAACAAAGAGTAGGGATTAATGGGTCCTTTTCAAATTGGCAGGCAGTAACCAGTGGGTTACCACAGGGATCGGTGCTGGGACCCCAGCTATTCACAATATATATTAATGATTTGGATGAGGGAACAAAATGTAACATCTCCAAGTTTACAGATGATACCAAATTAGGTGGGAGGGTGAATTGTGACGAGGATGCAGGAATCCTACAGCAAGATTTGGCCAGGCTGGACGAGTGGACAAATCAATGGCAGATGCAGTATAATTTGGATAAGTGTGAGGTTATTCATTTCGGAAGCAAAAGCAGGCAGGCAGATTACTACCTGAATGGTTTGTAAATTGGGAGAGGGGAGTGTGCAGCGGGACCTGGGTGTCCTTGTGCACCATTTACTGAAGGTAAGCATGCAGGTGCAGCAGGCTGTAAAGAAAGCTAATGGTATGTTGATCTTCATTGCGAGAGGTTTCGAGTATAGAAGCAGGGATGTGTTACTGCAATTGTACAGGGCCTTGGTGAGGCCACATTTGGAGTATTGTGTGCAGTTTTGGTCTCCTTCTCTGAGGAAGGATGTTCTTGCTCTCGAGGGAGTGCAGCGAAGGTTTAGACTGATTCCAGGGATGGCGGGATTGTCATATGACGAGAAATTGACTAGGTTGGGATTGTTCTCGCTGGAGTTCAGAAGAATAAGGGGGGGATCTCATAGAGACGTATAAAATTCTAACAGGACTAGACAGGGTAGATGCAGGGAAGATGTTACCAATGATAGGTGTGTCTAGAACCAGGGGTCACAGCCTGAGGATTCAGGGTAAACCATTTCGGACAGAGATAAGGAGACACTTTTTCACACAAAGAGTGGTGAGCCTGTGGAATTCATTACCATATACCATTTAAATATATTCAAGAGGCGGCTGGATATAGCACTTGGGGAGAATGGGATCAAAGGCTACGGGGAGAAAGCAGGATTAGGTTATTGAGTTGGATGATCAGCCATGATCGTGGTGAATGGCAGAGCAGGCGCGATTGGCCAAAATACCTCCTTCTGCTCCTATCTTCTATGTATCTATGTAACTACACCCATTTTTCTTTGTGCCAAATATGATTCCAACCAGCAGGGTGTTTTCCCCCTGATTCTCATTGACTTCAGTTTTGCTATGATTCCTGGTCAAAAGCAGCCACTCTCACCTCACTTGTTTATTCATAGAATTCATAGAATTCACAGTACAGAAGGAGGCCATTCGGCCCATCGAGTCTGTACTGGCTCTTTGAAAGAACACCCTACCCAAGCCCACACCTCCATCCTATCCCCATAACCCAGTAACCCGACCCAACACTAAGGGCAATTTTGGACACTATGGGCAATTTATCATGGCCAATCCACCTAACCTGCACAACTTTGGACTGTGGGAGGAAACCCACGCACACACGGGGAGAACGTGCAGACTCCGCACAGACAGTGGCCCAAGCCGGGAATTGAACCTGGGACCCTGGAGCTGTGAAGCAGTTGTGCTAACCACCATGCTACTGTGCTGCCCAGTTCAGCTCGTTCAGCTCCTTTGTCCATATTTGAACCAAGGCTGCAATGAGGTCAGGAGCTGAATGCTCCTAACGGACCCCAAACTGAGCATCAGTGAGCAGGTTATTTCTGTGTAAGTGCCACTTGATAGCACAAAGTGACACCTTCCATCACTTTGTGGATGATCAGGAGCTGACTGATGGGGCAATAATTGGCCACGTTGGATGTGTGTGGCTTTTTGTGGACAGGACATTCCTGGGCAATTTTCCACATTGTCGGGTAGATGACAGTGCTGTAGCTGTATTATCATGTTGGTTGGCATTCAAATAGTCTTGCGTTATAGCTTCACCACGTTGACACCACATGTTTATCTATGCCTAGGGTTGCTCCTGGCATGGCCTCTGGCACTCTTCATTAAACCAGAGTTGTTCCCCTGGCTTGATGCTAATGGCAGAGTGGGGATTTGCCGGGTCATGAGGTCACAGATTGTGGTTTCCATACAATGCTGCTACCGATGACCCACAACGCCTCATGATGCTCAGTTTTGAGTTGCTAGATCTGTACGGTGGTAATGTCACATAACACGATGGAGGGTATCCTCAGTGTGAAGATGGGACTTTATCTCAGCAAAGACTGTGAATTTGTGAGTCCTGTCTATGCTGTCGTGTCTATGCTGTCATGGACAGATACGCCTGTGAGGATGATCGCAAGTAGGATTTTTCCTCTTGTTGGTTCCCCCACCACCTGCTGCAGACAAAGTCTAGCAGCTATGTCATTTAGGACTTGGCCAGCTCAGTCAGCAGCGGAGCTACTGAGCCACTCTTGGTGATGATCATTTAAGTCCCCCACCCAGAGTACACTCTTGTCACCCTTGGTGCTTCTTCTAATTAGTATTCAACATGGAGGAGTTTGGATGCATCAGCTGGAGGGTTGGGGGGGGGGGGGGGGGGGGGTAAGTGGATGATAGGTGGTAAACAGCAGGGGTTTCCTTGCCCATGTCTGACTTGATGCCATGAGGATCCATGGGGCCCACAGTCGATGTTGAAGATTCCCAGGGCAACTTCCTCCCGACTATATACCACTGTGCCGCCACCTCTAGTGGTTCTGTCCTGCCGGTGGGGTAGGACATGCCCAGGAATAATGATGATGATGGTATCTAGGATGTTATCTGGAAGGTATGATTCCATGACCATGATTTTGTCAGGCTGCTGTTTGAATAGTCTGTGAGACAGCTCTCCCAATCTTGGCACAAGCCCCCAGATATTAAGAAGTACGTCTTTGCAGCTTCGGCAGGACTGGGCTTGCCATTGTTGTTTCTGGTGCTGCTCAATGCAGTATTTGAGAACATAGCCAACTTTTTGCAAGGGACTAACTTTCAAGTGGCAAGTGAGTTTCCATACAAATCCATAATATTTTCCCAGTACTTGCCTCTCCTGTGCCCCTCCCCCCAACCTCCATCACTTGTGGATGAGGAACCAAGTGAAAAAATTATGCTTCCCATGCAAAAGCAGGAAGGGGAAATCTATGGAAGTGGCGCTGTGATACAGTTCAGCCCCCAGTCATCCACTGTTAAGAATCATAGAATCCCTACAGTGCAGATGGAAGACATTCGGCCCATCAAGTCTGCACCGGCATTAGAAAGAGCACCTTACTTAAGCCCATCGCCCCCACCCTATTCCTGTAACCCAGAAACCCCACCTAGCCTTTTGGACATTAAGGGGCAATTTTGCATGGCCAATCCACCTAACCTGCACATCTTTGGACTGTGGGAAGAAACCGGAGCACCCGGAGGAAACCCACGCACACACGGGGAGAGAGTGAAAACTCCACACAGGCAGTGACCCAAGCCTGGAATTGAACCTGGGACCCTGTAGCTGTGAGGCAGCAGTGCTAACCACTGTGCCACCCAGGCTCTGTGTCTTGTTTTTCCCCCCCTACAAATCTAGTTAAGTAAGATCTTGAAGTTGTGGAGCTGTGTATTATTAATTCTTAGCTACCATTGTTCTGATATCAAAGACTGAACTCATACTCTAGCTGCCTTAAGGATTTCCTAATTTTTTTGAATCTTAAAAGGCATGTATCGTTGTGAAAAACGTTCAGATTTAAAAAGTAGTTGTATTGTAACAGAACGTTTTACACCATGAGATACTGAGGAATTTAACAATACAGCTGTTACAAAACAAAATTGAATCAGTCACATGTCTAAAAATGTAGATCTCCAAGAACCAAATCTTACTTTTTTTAGTCCAAATGAGAACGGAAGCTCTAACCTCACAGCATTAAGTGGTTTGGAGTGTATTTCTTTAAAGATATGTTGGTACGTTTTCAGGGTGCTTTATGGCAACCCACTTTGTAGCTTCCATCTTGGCACAACTACAGATACAGGTCATGCACCTGTTCCTTGAACCTATGGAGTGTTGGTCTCAGTGCTGGTGCCGACAACGGTAGCTTTGACCACCTGCACGTGATGGAAGTTACTCTCGCAACAGCTTACAATATTTTTTTAAAATGCAAACACTGTGAAACTGCCTGGGGATGCAAAGTTGGGCCCAGAGCGGAGAAAACATCTCCATAATTAACCTTTCTGAAACCAAGCGTCTAAAATTAACATATACAATCATGACTGAATATATTCCAGACGCTGCTGAATCATACACTAAACTGACAGCTCTGTTTCCTACCTGAAAATGAAGTTGTACTTTTTCCATCTCTACCCCCATGAACTTGGCCTTGACTTCAAAGTCGCCCACTTCCTCACTTGGTGTGATGTCAAAGAGGACATTCTTAAACCTAACAAAAAAATTAAGCAGAATTGGGAGGTTAAATAAACCCAATAGCTATTAGGATCATTTCAAAATGATAAGATTGTTGCATTTTAAAAGCATCATCAGAATTGGCATGAGAAATTCCATGATTCTATTCTATAAAAGAATGATTCATTTTTTAATTTATGAAAAATAACTTTATGGTGCTAACGAAAGCATCAACTCCAGTCAAGTCTTACAAAATGTACAGATTAAGTCAATTGTGAGCACTATGTTTGCCCAGATGTCAAGACCTTTGAGAGGTAATGAAGGAGTTTTACCAGAACAGTTGGGGTGAGGCGTGATGAGAGAAACTGGAATGGTTCTCCTTGGAGCAGAGGTGGATAAGGAGACATTTAATGGAGGAATTTAACATTTTGAGGTGTTTTGGCAGGGTAAATGATGAGAAGCTGTTTCCATTAATATTTGGGTCAATGAACAAGCGGATTTAAGAAATGTCACAGAAAAGACAGAGCAGAGAAGGGGACAATTTCTTTTCAAACATAGTGCGCCACAAAATTGAATGCACTGTAAAGAAAATGATGGAAGCAGATTCAGTAGCAACTTTCAAAAAGAAATTGGAAAAATATGTTTAAAATGGCAGAGCTATGGGGGAAAAGGGTTTGTTGAATAATTCTTTCAATTAGTCAGCACAGGAACAAGTGTCCAAACGGTTCCCCACCACACTAAAAATCTACCATTCTTCCATTTTGCTGTTAAACCTATTTAACACGGTGACTAGTGGTGTGCCTCAGGGGTCGGTGCTAGGCCCACAACTTTTCACAATATACATTAATGATCTGGAAGAAGGAACCGAGAACACTGTTGCTAGGTTTGGAGATGATATAAAGATATGCAGAGGGACAGGTAGTATTGAGGAAGCAGGGGGCTGCAGAAATACTTGGACAGACTAGGAGACTGGGCAAAGAAGTGGCAGATGGAATACAATGTGGAAAAGTGTGAGGTTATGCACTTTGGTAGGAAGAATGGAGGCATAGACTATTTTCTAAATGGAAAAAGGCGTAGGAAATCAGAAGCACAAAGGGACTTAGGAGTCCTAGTTCAAGATTCTCTTAAGGTGAACGTGGAGATTCAGTCGGCAGTTAGGAAGGCAAATGCAATGTTCGCATTCATGTTGAGAGGGCTAGAATACAAGACCATGGACGTACTTCTGAGGCTGTATAAGGCTCTGGTCAGACCCCATTTGGAGTATTGTGAGCAGTTTTGGGCCCCATATCTAAGGAAGGATGTGCTGGCCTGGGAAATTGTTCAGAGGAGGTTCACAAAAATGATCCCTGGAATGAAGAGCTTCTCATATGAGGAGCAGTTAAGGACTCTGGGTCTGAACTCGTTGGAGTTTAGAAGGATGAGAGGGATCTTATTGAAACTTACAGGATACCGTGAGGCCTGGATAGAGTGAACGTGGAGAGAATATTTCCATTAGTAGGAAAAACTATAATCAGAGGCCACAGCCTCAGGCTGAAGAGACGATCCTTTAAAACTGAGATGAGGTGGAATTCCTTCAGCCAGAGGCTGGTTAATCTGTGGAACCCTTTACTGCAGAAGGCTGTGGAGGCCAAATCACGGAGTGTCTTTAAGACAGTGATAGCTAGGTTCGTGATTAATAAGGGATCAGTGGTTATGGGGAGAAGGCAGGAGAATGGGGATAAGAAACATATCAGCCATGAAGGGCCGATTGGCCTATTTCTGCTCTATGTCTTATGGTCTTACCTATGTATAATATTCCAAATTAAAGCTTCATGGTTTTTCCACTTTGATTTTGTTTCCCAAATTTGAACCAAAGTAATGAGCACTTTAATAAAAATAGTTTTAAAGTAACAATTACATTTTTGTTTTACTAGTTAACTACACCAGTCCTGGTTTACAAACATAACTTTCCCCAGAGTAATGCATGATGGAACTGAGAGCTTTTAGATACAAATATGGCTCCCACATGACTTCTGACTCAGACAAGCTGCAGTATGTGCAGTCAACACATGACACAACTTCCTGGATATAAATTCTCACTGATTAGCACTATTGTACAGACAGTCGTAATAGTCATTGGCCACAGCGCCCCCTCTGAGTGATATATTAGTACATCAGGAGGGTGGAGATGTACTTCTACTAACTATTTACAGCCGGGTGCAGATTGATAAAATGCAGACTTGAAGCCATCAGCACAAACCATTTAGTGCTTTCAGTTAATAGAATAGTATTACTTATTTTTCTGCACTTGTTATAATTGCTCCTCTTGATGTCCTTCATACTTCAGAAGAATGCAAACTCAGACAAACCCCAGCTAATGAGATGATGGGTGGAAGTTGTATTGAGAAGTAATTAAATTATTAAGCTTCAAACGACATCATGGGTTACTGTGGTATTTTACAATCATTGCTGATTAGTTCCTAATTGTATCAAGTTGCTAGTAAACATGCAGATATCTAGACAGTAAGACAGCACAGCACTGTAAAATTTCACAGCAGGCTAATAATTTAATATTCTTTTCAATACGGTTATTGTTACTCACTGATTGGATTGAAGCCCTTCAATTTCCAGTATAACACCTTTCTCGTGCAGGCGAGCTGCTGTGTAGCGCAAAGTTGACAGTTTCATTTTTCTGTTACCCTTTTCTTCTCCTTTTCCATCCAACTTTATTGATCGCCGGGCATTCCTGCAATTTACCCAAGAAAATCCTTCAAAATCTGACCATCTATGTGATTCATAAAACAGTCACTGAAGGCTGTTCAAATGTTAAACTTGTGGTTTCCTGAACTACATTAACACAGTTTACTAAATTGAACCGTATCATTTGCCTACTTTCTTGTCAAGTTGTCCAGGCAGGTTTTAATATAGGTATTGTAATAATTATTCTGTTCTTCATAAAACTTGGCCTTGGAATTAAGTGCACCCAGTGTCTGCTGCAATTTCACCAGTTCAGCCTTGCGACGCTGCCGATACCTTCGCTGGTTCCGAATATCCTGAAACAGAAAAGGCCTTTGCAGTTGATATGGATGCCTCTTCTCTTAAAGAGCTCTTACCTAACTTTAATGCAAACATATCTAAAAGTGAATTTGAATTGGATCATTGCAGGATGGCAGACTTTTTCAAATATGGCTCGACTAGGTGGGCAAAGGGGTTTTTCGACCAAAACCAAAAAGGGGATCAGGGGTTATGGGGAGTAGGCAGGAGAATGGGGATGAGAAAATATCAGGCATGATTGAATGGCGGAGCAGACTCAATGGGCCGAATGGCCTAATTTTGCTCCTATGTCTTATGGTCTTATAAAATGAACGTGACAGTTCCAAGCAGTGACCTGCAATTTGATCTAAAGCAATCATAGACAATAGTAAGAAAGCTCTGGGCTCAGTGTTGTGGGTTAATCAACAGGCAAGAACATCTCAATTAAATACCCAGCTTCTTCGCTCAGTACCTTTGCAATATCATTTATTAGCTCCTGGTATTTATTTGTCGATGACACCAGGCCAGCCTGTTCCAATGTCCGAAGATTCCTCTGGATTTTCCTTTTTTTCTGTTCAATTGGGAGTTGCCCATCTTCGAGGATAGACTGACTGTGTTTCATTTTATCAGGAACTTTGGAATCCAATAGAGCACGCTTCTCAGCAACCTTTAGGTGATTGGCTTCCTAATAAGTTGCACAAATATTCAAATCAGCTGACATCCATACACATTAAGACCATGCATGTACACATTAAGACCATGCATGCAAACATTAAGACCATCCATGTACACATTAAGACCATCCATGTATATTACTATTCTGGTAAAATCCCCAGTGAAACTAGTCTGATCAGTGAACCATTTCCATTCACTCAACACAGAATCAATCTCCAGTTATTTTTTGATATTTAGCCACAGCAGAGATAAACATCACATTGAAAGTATTTATCTCATCTGCTGTAAATAGCTGTTTTGCCACAAGAGTAAGTTGAAAAATGCTTGTGTTATATTAACAATTCCACAGATTCAGGACTCCGTTACCATGGAAACCAGTCCTTACATTCCTTTAGAACTACATCACTACAGAGATACCACCTAGCTTATGTTTTTTAAGTATGAGTAATTCAACAAACATCCCACATTAAACTAAGGGCAAACTACAGGCATACAAATTCTAACAAGTCGTGTATTACATTTATTATGCTCCTTTTCACTGATTTTCAAATTTCTTTCTGCTCATTAACTTCCAAAAATGTCCATTTTAACTATGGCTTGAACACTAATGGAAAGAAATACAGTAGACAGGAAGGGAAAATGAAGTCAACACTTACTTGCATTCGTGCAATAATATTGCAGTATTTCCAAAATGGGAGCCACTTGCCCCCCAGTAAAATTTTAAAAACTATTTAATGGGTTAGGAGCATCGCTGGCAAACCCAGCCTTTGTTGCCCGTTCCTAATTGCCCTCGAACTGAACATTTCGGAGGACAGTTAAGAGTCAACTATACCGCTGTGGGTCTGAAGTCACATGTAAGCCAGACCAGGGAAGGACGATAGATTTTCTTCCCTAAAGGGGTGGAAACGTGAACCATATGGGTTTTTATGATGATTATTCATCGTTTCATGGTCACGATTACTGAGTCCAGCTTTATACTCCAGATTTATTAATTGAATTTAAATTGTACCAGCTGCCAGGGCGGGATTTGAACCCATGTCCCCACAGTATTAGCCTGGGTTTCTGGATTACTCATCCAGTGACATCACCATTATGCCACCATCAGATTTCAAATTAACCAACTAGAGATGCTTACAAAATTTAAACCAAGGTAGATGGAATAGCACCCATTTAGGTATAATGACATCAATCCAGATAGTCATAAAATAATGAAAACTGAAGTTACTAACCTGATAATAGTTCCTCTATCCTTGAACTCCCAAGGGCTGGATGGTTGACTTTACATCAGGCTACAGTTATATTCCAGCCAAAGCAAACTTCAACCGATGAGGTTTGCCTCCCCAAAGGTCTTTCAATTGCTAGTCTTTAAAGGCACTTTGGAGTTGGACTGGGATCCAACCACCCACTATAAAAGGTCTCAAACCTCTTTGTACAGTGAATCAGATACCTGAATTTTAGTCTTGAGTATCTTTGCATTGATCCCCCCGCAGAATTAAAACTGTTGATATTTGAAGAAAACAAATAAAGTTACCTGTTGTGAGGAGGCTGATGTGTCCAAGATTTCAGTCAAAGTTTCTCCTGGCTGAATTCTGATGACATCCACAATCAACTGTTTTGTCCTTTTAAAAACAAAGTATTTTGTTTGTCGTGATTAAAGTGCAGTACGAAGTCTTACAACACCAGGTTAAAGTCCAACAGGTTTGTTTCGATGTCACTAGCTTTCGGAGCGCTGCTCCTTCCTCAGGTGAATTTAAATATTATGGGGCTCTGTGCCCAAGATTTTATTGACATTTACCTTTAGTACAGGCAAGCCGGTTCCTGGGACCTTGGAAAACCAAGCAGCTGAAGGAGTGGCAAGGGCCCACTGGATCACTGGATGGAGCAAACAAGTGCCTCAACATCACTGCCTGTTGCGCTGTTGATGTCACTAGTGGTTGCAGCCTCCCCCCCCCCCCCCCCCCCCCCCCCCACACCAATTGTCTCTTTTCTTCTAGTCTGTCAGGTAGTGGTAGGGAAATTACTGGATAGAATTCTTCAAGACAGGATCTATTCCCATTTGGAAGCAAATGGACGTATTAGTGAGAGGCAGCATGGTTTTGTGAAGGGGAGGTCGTGTCTCGCTAACCTGACAGAGTTTTTCGGGGAGGTCACTAAGATGATTGATGCAGGTAGGGCAGTGGATGTTGTCCAAATGGACTTCAGTAAGGCCTTTGACAAGGTCCCTCATGGTAGACTAGTACAAAAGGTGAAGTCACACGGGATCAGGGGTGAGCTGGCAAGGTGGATACAGAACTGGCTAGGTCATAGAAGGCAGAGAGTAGCAATGGAAGGGTGCTTTTCTAATTGGAGGGCTGTGACTAGTGGTGTTCCGCAGGGATCAGTGCTGGGACCTTTGCTGTTCGTAGAATATAATAAATGATTTGGAGGAAAATGTAACTGGTCTGATTAGTAAGTTTGCAGACGACACAAAGGTTGGTGAAATTGCGGATAGCGATGAGGACCGTCAGAGGATACAGCAGGATTTAGATCATTTGGAGGCTTGGGCGGAGAGATGGCAGATGGAGTTTAATCCGGGCAAATGTGAGGTAATGCATTTTGGAAGGTCCAATGCAGGTAGGGAATATACAGTGAATGGTAGAACCCTCAAGAGTATTGAAAGTCAGAGAGATCTAGGTGTACAGGTCCACAGGTCACTGAGAGGGGCAACACAGGTGGAGAAGGTAGTCAAGAAGGCATACGGCATGCTTGCTTTCATTGACTGGGGCACTGAGTATAAGAATTGGCAAGTCATGTTGCAGCTGTATTGAACCTTAGTTAGGCTTGGAGTATAGTGTTCAATTCTGGTCGCCACACTACCAGAAGGATGCGGAGGCTTTAGAGAGGGTGCAGAAGATATTTATCAGGATGTTGCCTGGTATGGAGGGCATTAGCTAGAGTGGATAGCATAGACAGAGTGGATAGTTAGAGGCTTTTCCCCAGGGTAGAGGGGTCAATTACTAAGGGACATAGGTTTAAGGTGCGAGGGGCAAGTAGATGTACGAGGCAAGTTTTTTTACACAGAGGTAGTGGGTGCCTGGAACTCGCTGCCGGAGGTGGTGGTGGAAACAGGGACGATAGTGACATTTAAAGGGCATCTTGACAAATACATGAGTAGGATGGGAATAGAGGGATATGGACCCAGGAAGTGTAAAAGATTGTAGTTTAGTCGGGCAGCATGGTCGGCACGGGCTTGGAGGGTCGAAGGGCATGTTCCTGTGCTGTACTTTTCTTTGTCCTTTGTCTCCCATTGATGATGCTCTACCACCCTTTCATTACATTCAACAAGCCTCAAGGGAAAGCTGCTGTTTCAGATTCTTGACTGCACTCCCAACACCCCTATACCCACCCAAACCTCATTCCTTCCCTGCCTTCCTTATTAGGTCTTAGTTTTGTGTTAAAAGTTCAAAGTCTGAAGTTCAAAAAACGTGTGAAATGCTTCTTAAATAATGATCAGGACAAACTCATCGAAAACTCAACATATATAAAAATAAAATGAACAAGTTGTTTCTTTTGTTATAGAAGGGCCTGTTGTCTCCCTTGGCCCCACACAACATTTGTGTTCGGGAAATACTGCAACCAAACAAGGTAGGCCATTTCCTTTGAGAAAACCTGGAATTTCATCCCCCCTAGTACAATGACAAAAAGTACAAAAGTAATATCAAATATTAGAGTCATTTAAGGAACAGAAGGAGCCCATTCAGCCTACAGTCCATGCTGACACCCCAAGAGTAATCCAGCAGGTCCAACTCTTCCACTGTGTCCCTGTAAATTTCGTTCCTTCACTTGCCCATCCAATTTCTTTTTAAAATCATTGATGGTTTCCACATACACCATCTTTGAGAGCAGACTATTCCAGATCATCAACACTCCATGCGTAAAACACTTCTTCCTCACATTCTTCCTATATCTTTTGCTGAAAATCTAAAATCCGTGTTCCCTAGTCCTTCTACCATTGGCTAATGAGAAGATATTTCTCCTGGCTACCTTATCTAAGCCTTTCATAAGAACATAAGAACTAGGATCAGGAGTAGGCCATCTGGCCCTTCGAGCCTGCTCCGCCATTTAATGAGATCATGGCTGATCTTTTGTAGACTCAGCACCACTTACCCGCCCGAACACCATAACCCTTTATTCCTTTATTCTTCAAAAAACTATATCTTTATCTTGAAAACATTTCATGAAGGAGCCTCAACTGCTTCACTGGGCAGGGAATTCCATAGATTCACAACCCTTTGGGTGAAGAAATTCCTCCTAAACTCAATCCTAAATCTCCTTCCCCTTATTTTGAGGCTGTGCCCCTAGTTCTGCTTTCACACGCCAGTGGAAACAACCTCTCCACATCTATCCGATCTATTTCCTTCATAATTTTATATGTTTCTATAATATCTCCCCCACATCCTTCTAAATTCGAACGAGTACAGTCCCAGTCTACTCAACCTCTCCTTGTAATCCAACCCCCACAACTCTGGGATTAACCTAGTGAATCTCCTCTGCACACCCTCCAGCGCCAACCCTCCAGTGCCAGTACATCCTTTCTCAGGTAAGTAGACCAAAACTGAACACAATACTCCAGGATAAAAGCAAATTACTGCGGATGCTGGAATCTGAAACAAAAAGAAAATGCTGGAAAATCTCAGCAGATCCGGCAGCATCTGTAGGGAGGGAAAAGAGCGAACGTTTCGAGTCCAATGACTCTTTGTCAAAGTCAATACTCCAGGTGTAACCTCACTAACACCGTATACAGTTATACTGTATAATCCTATCAGATCTCCCCTCAATCTCCTTTGCACAAAAGAGAATAACACCAGCTTTTCCATCCCAGCCTTGTAACTAAAACAGACCCCATCTTTGGAACAATGTTGGTAAATCTTCTCTGCACCCTCAAGAGCCTTCACATCTTTTCTAGTGTGGTGACATAGTACCCTAGTTGAGGCCTAACCAGAGCTTTAAAGGTTTGGCATTTTTGTACACAGTACCTCCATTTATGAAGCCCAAGATTCCTTATGCATTGCTTAACTATTTTCACAAGACGTCCTGCCACCTTCAATGCATGTGCACCCACAAGATACTTGTTCCTGCACAGAGTCATTACAGCGTTGGATGACGACTTTTGGCTCATTGGGTCTGTACTTTCTCTCTGAATGAGCAATTCAACCCAGTGCCATTCCTCTTCCCTTTCTCGGTCACCCTGCACATTCTTCCTTCTCAGATAACCATCAAATTCCCTTTTGAATGCTTTGATTGAATCTGCTTCCACCAAATTTCCAAGCAGCACATTCCAGAACTTAACCACTTGCTGTATGAAAATATTTTTCCTCCGGTTGACTTTGCTTCGTTTGCCATTTACTTTAAATGTGTTCCCTCCCATTCTCGATCCTTTCATGAGTGGGAACAGTTTCTCCCCATATAGTCTGCTCAGATCTCCTCATTCCTCTATCATGTCTCCTCCCAAACCTTCTCTTCTCCGAGGAACACAATTTCAATTTCTCCAATATTCTGCACACTCTTTAGTACTGTGCCATTATGTCTATATTGTGCCGCTTCGTATCCCATCTGCCAAAATGCATCACCTCACATTTCTTTATGTTAAATTCTACCTGCCACTTGTTCAAAGTATCGTACATAACCCTGTCTGCATCAATGGTGCCGAGTGGAGACGGTTGACAGCTTCAAATTCCTAGGTGTGCACATCACCAAAAATCTCGTCGGTTGTGTTAAGGCTTAAACAACGTAAAGCAAAGTCGAGTAGAACATCGGGCAGCAGAGCACCCCTCCCTGATGAACTCAATGCATTCTATGCTTGGTTCGAGCAGGAAAGCGTCAAACCGTTGTCAATTGCCTCGGCAGCCTCGGACACACCCACACCTGCCGTCTCAGCTTCTGAAGTCAAATCGGCCTTCTTGAAAGTGAACCCTTAAAAAGGGATGGGTCCTGATAGGGTCCCTGGTCGTGCACTCAGATCCTGCATGGACCAACTGGCGGATGTGTTCGTGGACATCTTCAACCTTTCCCTACTCCGTTACGAGGTTCCCACCTGCTTCAAGAAGACCACCATTATACCGGTGCCAAAGAAAAACCAGGCAACATCTGGTGCAGGAACACCTACAATGCTACTCTGAAGGGAGTTTGATCCAGCAACAATGGCAATACATTCCCAAGTAGGGATTGTGTACGGTTTAAAGGGGAACATGCAGGTGGTGGTGTTCCCATGTATCCGCTGCCCTGGTCTTTCTAGGTGGTACGGTCAGGTATTTGTCAAATGAGTATTGACGAGTTGCTACAGTGCATCTTGCATATACCACAAACTGCTGCCACTGTGCATCAGTGGTAGGACTGCTGATGGAGTGGACTGCTTTGTCTGGACCATGTTAAGCTACAAGCAGGTAGAGAGTATCCCATCACTTTCTAGACTTGTACCTTGTAAATGGTGGGCAGGCTATGTCAGGAAGTGAGTTGCTCGGCTACAGAACTCAAGTCTCTGACCTGTTCTTGTAGCCACAATATTTACATAGTTTGTCCAGTTCAGTTTCTGGTCAACTGCAACCCCCAGGATCTTGATAGTAGGGTATTCAACTGATGGCAATACCATTGATTGTCAAAGGGAGATGATTAGATTCTCTCTTGTTGGAGATGATCATTGCCTAGCACCGGTGTGGCACAAATGTTATTTGACACCTGAGTGTTATCCATGTCATGCTGCATACGGACATGGACTGCTTCAGTATCTGAGGAGTTGTGAATGGTGTACCACTGGCAAACTTCCGCATTTCTAGCCTTAGATGGCAGGATGGTCATCAAGCAGCTGCAGATGGTTGGGGCTAGGACACTATCCTGAGGAACTCCTACAGCGATATCCTGGGATTGAGATGTTGGACTTCCAATAACCACGAATATCTTCCTTAGTGCCAGGTTTGATTCCAACTAGTGAAGAGTGTTCTTCCTGATTCTTATTGGCTTCAATTTTGCCAGGGCTGCTCAATGCCACATTCAGTGAGATGTTGCCTTGATGTCAAGGGCAATCACTCTCTTCTCACCTCGAGTCACCTCTTTTGCCCAAGTTTGGACCAAGGCAGTAATGAGGTCAGGAACTGTGTGGCCCTGGCAGAATACAAATGGAGTATCAGCGAGCAAGTTATTGCTGTGTTTGTGCCACTTGATAGCACTGCCAATGACAGCAGGGCCATGAAGTTACAGGTTGTGGTTGAATATAATTCATCATTGCTGCTGATGGCCCACAGTGCCTCACAGATCCCATGATGGTACTGACAAAGAACATGATGCTTGGTGTGAAGACGGAACTTCAATCTTCCACAAGGTCTGCCGTCTATACTGCCATTGACAAATGCATCTGTGACAAGTTGTCTTTGTCTATTTCCCTCCAAACCCCCCCCCCCCCCCCCCCCCCCACAGGCACATTCTGGCAACTATGTCATTCAGGACTCATCCACATCAATAAACTTTCTTAGAAACTGCCAAAGAAAATAAGTTTTTAAAAAATCACTTTATTAACAAATGAACACACTTCACCAGAAATAACATTTTTCAGCCACATACTTCTGCAAAACGTTGTTCTGCTTCACTAACCATGCAAGTGTTTTAGACAATAGTATTGTTTTAATGACGCAGTTAGACTTCCAGTGACAATACAGCTGGTACAATAGAAGCTTCCTTTTTATCGCAGTGTCATTCTTTAGAATTTGTATTTCAGCACTTTCCCAGGAAAGGGTGCGCATACTTCCGTACCAACGAAAGATTTTGAAAGGCACTCTTGGAAACTTTGAAAAGAAAACTTTTTACATAGAATTTACAGTGCAGAAGGAGGCCATTCGGCCCATCGAGTCTGCACCGGCTCTTGGAAAGAGCACCCTACCCAAGTCCACACCTCCACCCTATCCCCATAACCCAGTAACCCCACCCAGCACTAAGGGCAATTTTGGACACTAAGGGCAATTTAGCATGGCCAATCCACCTAACCTGCACATCTTTGGACTGTGGGAGGAAACCGGAGCACCCGGAGGAAACCCACGCAGACACGGGGAGAACGTGCAAACTCCGCACAGACAGTGACCCAGTGGGGAATCGAACCTGGGACCCTGGAGCTGTGAAGCAATTGTGCTAACCACCATGCTACCGTGCTGCCCTTCAACTTATTTGGAATGTATCCCAGTAGTAATCAAGGCTGATAATGATGCACTGGGAAATAAAAACATTTTTTTATATTTTCAGTGTCACTGACTGCAAACATGTGGTACTCCTGCCATTGGCTGCATTCCCAAGTATAAATCAAGAGACCTGCAGTGAATAAAGTGGGTACAATATACAGATTTGCCGCTGGACTATGCCGTTCTGTTTTAAGAAGGCAAATATCAATCCCGTACATTTGTCATATCTGAAGATATCAGATACCATTGTAACACGTCATACAAAGGTTGCTCTCTAACCATAAACAAAAAAAAAGGGGAGTGAAAACACTCATTAAAACGAGCGCAAAATACCGATTCGGCCATTTTCTTTCCACCAGAATTTATCAGCCTCTGACACGGTTTGGAAATGCACATGTGCATTATGTTTTGAATTTACCGGAAATAAAATAATCAATTTTTTGTCCCGACAGGTATCCATTGTATACATCTGTGGAGTTTAAATTGGTCTTTGGCGATTGATTTCAACAGAAAAGAAAGTACAGAGGGTACAGTGGAGTGCCAATGCATTATTGCTCCTTTGTCATTACCATGGAAGACAAACTCTAACCCCTCTTGCATTAGTAAAAGCAAGCTAATAATAATAATCTTTATTAGTGTCACAAGTAGGCTTACATTAACACAGCAATACGCTTTGGGCACTTGTTTATAGGGGGCACATTCACGGGGCTGGAGGACATAGAGGAAGTGTACGAGTTGCCCGGGGGGAATGGCTTTAGGTACCTGCAGGTTCGGGATTTTGTGAGGAAAGAGATGCCACCCTTTCCTGGGCTGGTTTGGAAAATAAGCTATAAACTGAATTGTCTGGTACTAGGCAAAATACCTGCTGTTTTATACATTAAATTGGCAAGAAAGGAAGTAATCCTCACAATTTCTTGCTGCTTCGAAAAGAACAAATAAGACTTGAGATACCATTAGAAGGTATGCTTCTGACAGACAACTTATGTTGTTATGATCTCCAGTGTACTGACTTGATAGGCATGAAGAATCATATCTGATGCCCTCAAAAAGGCAACAATCTTGGTATTCCTCCTTGAGCTTCATATTGAATAAAAACTCAAGAATAGAAAATAGAATTGAATATAGAATCCCTATAGTGCAGAAGGAGGCTATTCGGCCCATCAATACTGCACTGACTCTCTAAAAGGCCACCCCGACCTAGGCCCACTCCCCTGCCCTATCCCCGTAACCCCACCTAATCTGAACACCTTTGGACATTAAGGGGCAATTTAGCACGGCCAATCCATGTAACCTGCACATCTTTGGACTGTGGGGGGAAAGCGGGGCACCCGGAGGAAACCCACACATATACGGGGAGAACGTGCAAACTCCATGCAGACAGTCACCCAAGGCTAGAATTAAACCCGAGTCACTGGAGCTGAGTCAGCAGTGCTAACCACTGTGCCGCCATACAGAATATTAGAATTAGCATATCTTTTTATTTATTTTTAAAAAAAAATTTTATTAAAGGTTTTCAAAAAATATCAATAACAAAATGAGAAAAAAGAACCCAACAGGGTTAAGTACAAAACACAATCTAAAAAAAGCAACCCCCAAACCCCTCCCCCCCCGTACATAAATAATAAATTAACATTAACACCCCGACTTAACACAACAGGTGTATACACCCTCAGACCCTCCAGTGTGAATAACATAAACAAAAATAAAGTTTAAACCCCGCCCCCCCCCCCCCCCCCCACCGAGCTGCTGCTGCCATTGACCAAGGTCTATCGTTCTGCCAGAAAGTCTAAGAACGGTTGCCACCGCCTAAAGAACCTTTGTACCGACCCTCTCAAGGCGAATTTCACCCTCTCCAATTTAATGCCATATCGCTGATCCAGGATTCCACGCTTGGGGGCCTCGCATCTTTCCACTGTAGGAGAATCCTTCGCCGGGCTACCAGGGACGCAATGGCCAGAATTCCGGCCTCTTTCGCCTCCTGGACTCCCGGCTCCTCTGCCACCCCAAATATTGCGAGCCCCCAGCCCGGTCTGACCCTGGATCCTACCACCCTTCCAAAATTCCTCCAGCGCTGGGCATGCCCAGAACATATGGGTGTGATTTGCTGGGGAATTAGCATATTTATAACAATACAATAGACAAAACTAATGGAGGAAGGATAATATTACATCCTGTCAAATGTTTTGAATTGTTTATTAATGAACTTGTGTATAGTAGGGAAATAACATCAACAAGTAGGAGTCGAGGTGGGAAGGCGGTGGAGTGAAGAACTACAGGTGTAGGTAAAAGAAGGGCATGGAGTAATATCCCTTTTTAAAATCCTGATGTTGGAGGCGGGTGGTTTTGGCATAGCTACATTTATTGTTCATTCATGGTACCTTAAGGTGGAGGAGCACCGCAGGAGATGTTAGATGGAAAATTCCAGCAATAATTCTGGAAGCGTACGTCCCAGTTCAACTGGAGTATGACACAGAGGTACTGCTGTTCTCGTGACCTTGCTCGATTGTACAGGGCAGGGGACTGGGAGATGACGCTGTGCGTATCGCACAGATACTTCATTCCGTGGTGGAGGGCCTTGATGTCAAGATCTGTAGCAGCAACTCCACTTTGTCCTGGATAGTGTTGAGCTTCCAAAACTGCTCCCTATCAGAATTATGAGCTCAATAGGATTTTGAGGAATGCATGATTCTCTTGCATTAGTAAATGGACAAGTCTGGTTTCAACTGGAATGTTTCCTGCGGTTCAAAACATTAGAGGTTCAAATACGAACAATATGGCATTGGAACCCACAATAAGCTAACACCTACAAAGGTGGATTGAAGAAAAGTGGGTAGAAAATTGATATTGTGCAAAATATTAGAGTACTATCAGCCTTGGAGCTTCATAAACACACAGTATAGGAAATAAAACTGACAAAGTCCATCAAATTTGTAACAGTGACAAGCCTTTTGGTTACATTCTTCCCCACCCTCTTCTCTCCATTGCTTTATTTTTAAGTATTCATTTTTGATTGAACTGGCAACTCCAGAGTGCTACAAAGCTCAGGCACGTCCCAGACTGTGCCCTGATTTAACAAAGAACACGTGCATATACATAATACAGGCTTACAGACCGGCCTTGGCCTATAATCTGAACATGCTGTGCCCTTATGGAACAACTGCAGTTGCAAACTTGTGCTGAGCTGTGCCACAGCTGGAAAGCATTCATACCATCAGTTGCATGTTGTATAAGGGTATTATAGTCTTGTGAAGCTAGCCCATATTGACTCATCAATATCAGTGCTAGGAGTGCCGTAATGTTTTTTTCTGGCGGATACAGGTTACTCACTGGCGTTCAAGTGTAATGAACATTAAAAATAGAAACCCATTTCCAATATCTGTACTGAGCAATTGGAAACAAAAAGAATTACCATCTGCTCAAGTTCACCTCATGAGGTGAAATGTTGACGGGATTATAAAAGTGCTTGACGGATGAATGAAAACCCTCTGGAAAGCATTAAAAAACATTTCTAACATTCTCCTGAGAAAAAATCCTGGAACGTAAATAACGTTAAATATACCACGAGCCTTTTCCAAAATATACAGAACAATTCTTCGTGTATTTGGTCATTCTTGTTCAGTCTAAATAGATTTTGCACTCCCAGTAAAATACCCAATAGCAGGCAGCTGTTTACACAGTGTATTATGTAGGGGTTCTTCAATTGACCATGTCATCCTACGCAAACTTGAGGATATCCTGTAACACACTATGCACTGACCTGCACTGGCTCCTGGTCAAGCAACTTTAAAACTTTTGTCACGTTTTCAAATCCCTATCTCTGCATACCCCTCCAGTACACACCCCTCCAAGATCTCCCTACTCCTTTACTTCTGGCCTCGGGTTCATTACTAATAATAATTCCAACATTGGTTGTCGCACCTGCTGTTGCCTAGGCCACAAGCTCCGGAATTTCTTTCCTAAACTTCACCACCACACTTTCCTCCCTTAAGATCCTTCTCAATACCCAAGTCTTTGACCAAGCTTTTGATCATCTGACCCAACACCTCTTCGAGTGGCTTAGTTTGACATTGTTTCAGAATGCTGCTGTGAAGTGTTTCAATACATTCAGGTGCTATACAAATTGTTGTTCGCACCCCCAGTGCACAAAATTAGCTTAGCTTCCTTAATCACTATCTAATGGAAAGTGAGCCTATAGCGATGTAAAGTGAGGGCAGAATCCAGCTTCAATGCTTCAGGAGTGGAATAACCTTTGCAATCAGATTGGACACTTGCTTGCACACACAGTACATATATTGTATTTGCATCTGAAGAGAAAAACAGGCTAATATTTTGAGCTAGGACACTTTGTTCTCCTTCACTCCTTAATCACTGTCTGCTATGTTCATCTCCTCCTTAATCACTGTCTGCTATGTTCATCTCCTAAGATTTGCCAAACTTAAAAACATTCTTTTTAATTACATTTGATTGCATTATGTATTTCTAATACTTCTGGTTTGAAAAACATAGGGGGGGCGATTCTCCGAGCCCCACACTGGGCCGGAGAATCACGGCAACCGTGCCACGACGCCGGCACGCGATTCTCCGATGTGCGGAGAATCTACGCCATTTGCGGCAGCGCATTTGGTGCGGCGTCGGCTGCGGGCCGCTGGAACCGCCGATTCTCCGGCCCGGATGGTCCGAGCGGCTGCGCAGATACGACAGAGTCCCGCCGGCACCGTTCACCCTGGTCGCTGCCGGCGGGAACTCTGCGGAAACGATCGGAGGGGCAGCCTGTGGGGGGGGGGGGGGGGGGTGCCCTCCTTCACCGGGGGTGGGAGTGGGGCGGGGGGGACTCCGATGGGGTCTGGCCCGCGATCGGGGCCCACCAACTGGCGGGCCAGCCTCTTCCCCCCCCCGGGCCTACTTCCTGGCGCGGCCGGCCCCAGAACCCCCCATGTTGGTCGGGGCTGGCGCGCTAAAGAAGTCCCCCGCTCATCCGCAGTTTGGCGCGGTCCAACTGTGCAGGCACAGGTTGGCGCGGCGCCGTAAGGAGGCTGGAGCAGCGTGAACCGCTCCAGTGCCATGTCGTACCCGGGCCCGGTTCGCACCGTCGTGAAACGCGACGACGTTCACGACGGCGCCAACACTTGGGCCCAATATTGGAGAATCGCCTCCCAGGGAGTTTCAAGGGATTAATATTTGTATTGGTAAGCATTAGAAATAAGGTCTAATTTTAAATGGGTTTAATTTAATGTTTCTGTGGAAGGAAGGATAAAACCTATAGTTAGATTCATGCAGGACACTGTGTGGTTGCTGGTTTAGTCCCAACTGTGTTTCTCTTGTGCTTAGAGGGGGCTATGGTGTGAAAAATAAATAAAAGGCCTAGCATGTTTTTTTTATTCTTTCATGAATGTGGTCGCAGGCAAGGCTAGCATTCGTTGCACATCCCTAATTGCCCTTGAACGGAGTAGCTTTTTAAAAAATATAGAGTCAACCTCATTGCTGTGGATCTGGAGTCACATGTAGGCCACACCAGGTGAGGACAGCAGATTTCTTTCCCTAAACGACATTAGCAAACCAGATGGGTTTTTACAACAATTGACAACGGTCTCATGGTCATTAACTCTAGAATTTTATACCTCGGTGTGGTCCCCGATCAGGAACAACCATAGGTTTGCCCCTGGGAGGCTGGACGGAGGATTCCAGAGCTGGCACCGGGCAGGAATCAGGAGAGTGGGAGACTTATTTATAGATGGGATGTTTGCGAGCTTGGGAGCGCTAGAGGAAAAGTATGAGCTGCCCTGGGGAAATATCTTTAGGTACATGCAGGTGAGAGCGTTCACGAGACAACTGGTGAGGGAATTTTCGCTGCTCCCGACACAAGGGATCCAGGACAGGGTGCTTTCGGGGGGGTGGGTCGGGGAGGGCAAAGTGTCGGAGATATACCGGGAGATGAGAGAAGAGGGGGAGGAGCTGGTGGACGAACTGAAGGGAAAATGGGAAGAAGAGCTCAGGGAGGAGATTGAGGAGGGTTTGTGGGCTGATGCCCTAAGTAGGGTAAATTGCTCTTCCTCGTGTGCCAGGCTTAGCCTGATCCAATTTAAGGTGCTGCATAGAGCACACATAACGGGAGCAAGGTTGAGCAGGTTCTTCGGAGCGGAGGACAAGTGCGGGAGGAGCGGGGGAAGCCCGGCGAACCACACACACATGTTTTGGTCGTGTCCGGCACTGGAGGGGAGTGACGGGAGTGATCTCGAAGGTGGTGAAGGTCCGAGTCAAGCCAAGCTGGGGGTTAGCTATATTTGGGGTAGCGGATGAGCCGGGAGTGCAGGAGGCGAAAGAGGCCGATATTGTGGCCTTTGCGTCCCTAGTAGCCCGGCGTAGGATTTTACTCATGTGGGAGGAAGCGAAGCCCCCCGACGTGGAGGCCTGGATAAACGATATGGCGGGGTTCATAAAACTGGAGCGGATGAAGTTTGCGCTGAGAGGATCGGCTCAAGGGTTCACCAGGCGGTGGCAACCGTTCCTCAACTATCTAGCAAAACGTTAGGGGGAAGATAGATGGCCAGCAGCGGCAGCCCGGGGGGGGGGGGGGGGGGGAGAGATTTGGTTAGTTTACTATATTATTTAAACAATGTTATATATCAGTTATCACGTTACCATTTTTGTTGATTTGTAAGGGGAAAAATTGTGTTTGAAAACTTTAATAAAATATATATTTTTTAAAAACTCTAGAATTTTATGGAATTCAAATTTACCATCTGCTGTGGTGGGATTCAAACCCGGGTCCCCAGAGCATTATTCCGGGTGTCTGGATTACTAGTCTAGTGACACTACCACTACGCCACCGTCTCCACACGTGTTGCTTAGCAACTGGGCCTTGTAAAGTAAGAAGTTTTTACGTTTTCAGTTTAGCTAATTTGATTGCAGTTGCAGATAGGTAATGAGAGAGTCAGCAACTCTCATCACAGTTCCACTAGAGACAGTTGGTTTAGAAGGCGAGAGAAGAAACATTTCTCTCAGTTTTTTTTAAAGAGAAAAGCCACACCATGGCATAATGGTTAAGAAAACAAGAGCAGAGATCTCAAGAGGAGCTAGTTAAAGAAACTAGAGAAATGAAGAGAAGTTTCCAAGAAACTGGAGGTTAAAGGTACTAGAACAGAGAACTGTTCAGTAAAGACAGACAGAGCGGAGAAGGCGGCTGAGATACCAGGAAGATATCTGAAGTGATTTGCAGGTTTGAGAGATTTTACTACGACCTGTGAACGCGAGTGGCTGGATCTCGGAGTTTGTGTAACAGCAGTCAAGACAAAGAAATCCTAAAGGGGTTTATGGACTGGATTGGCCATTAAAAGTGGAGCAGAAGCTTTGTTTAGAAGTGTCATTTGGAAAACTTGGTTTGGATTCAGAGTGCAAACCACCAAGGGAAAGCACACTTACGAGAGAAGATTTTAAAGTGTGTTTTGGGGAGTGGAGTTTGGGCACTCTCATGTGCCAATTATCTGGGAGGATTCTGAGGGGACATTTACAAACATTCACTTGGGATTAAGAGTGGAGAGTGTATTTGCTCAGTCATCTTGTACGTTTAAAAGGGACTGTGTGTTAATGAGGCCATTGTAGATTAAGATATACTTTCTAACCAAAGTTAATCCTAAAATCGGTGTTTTATTGTTAAACCACATTGTATTATAATTTTTTTAAAGTTTAGTAAATGTTTTTTCCTTGTTGTTAAAACTATTTAATGGTCCTGTGATTGTGTTCCTTCACAGAAACAAAACTAAAAGTTACGGACTTTTGAGCCAGGGTTCCATTCTGGGATCTTCCGATCAGTTATAACATCAACCGCGATCATCCTTACGAGGGAAAAGTAGCAAATCCATGAAATCTTTTTTCAAACTCTCCTAATCCACAAACAGTGAATCTGACACAGTACTGGGAGAGTACTGCAGATTTTATACATGGATCACATTCTTCATAGGAAGTTGCCACTTAAAAGCCATTAGTGTTGTTCTGAATTAATGCAGAGAGATGAAAGTGCAGGAAACACTCTGGAAAAATTAGACCATCCTGGTTCAAATTGACGCACTTCCGTTCCAAGAGTGAGACGGTTTCAGTAACTCAAATCAGAAACACATTGGGCCCACCAGGTGCTAAATTTCAACTCAGCATCTTTGAGAGTTGACTGGCATATGATATTCAATCATTGGATGAGATGAGATTTTATCTTGCATAAAGAAATGGGTAGCGTGGCAAAATCAGTAATAAATCAGAACTGAAATTTTATAATGCCAATAATCCTACCTGCAGCAGTTTTAAAACAGACAAGAAATGTAAGTTTTCCTTGATCTTAAGGAATCAGTTCCTTTTATTTGGCCAATACACAAGATTAATTTTCAAAAGTAGTGACTTTTTTTTAAAATGAAAGCAGCATGCTGTGCCAGGCAACCTGGATTGTTTTCAGCCTGGCATGTTCTGTGGTTGGATACAGTCACATTGGCCCATTCATTGCTTATTCATGTCATAAAGACCAAAGTCACAGCAATGAGCTGCCTGAACAGTGTGGTGGAGAATGCTCCAGGATAGGAGAGTGTACACGCTCTAAAATCATAAAACTGGACTTCAGCGACTAAGCACAATGATGCAAAAATCACAAGGAGTGCCAACAGAGAAAAATACTTCAAGACTACATTCAGATTATTGAGATCTACATAAAAGATGTGCCAGGTTTGGACTTCTGGTGACGGCGGGCGGGAGGCAGCCGCACATTGGAGGGCTCCCGTTCGGGAACGGCATTTTCGCGGAGTAGCGCCCGGTCCTAGGGCCAGCGACGGCAGTAAAAGTCGGGGGATAGCGCAAGGAGAAGAAGGATGTCGAAAATCACCCAAAAAACGGCCGGGGAAAAAGCAGCTGAAAGTCCGTTGGAGAGGGGAAAGGTCACCGTGGGGTCAACAAAGAAAATGGAGGCTGGAGCACCAGGGGAGGCCGCAGTGCTTACGGCTGAAGAACTAAGGTGATGGCTGCGGAATTCCAAAAGCAGTTGGCGCAGATTGAGAAATGTATGGAGACGGTGAGGAAGGAGATGAGGGAGGTTTTGAGTGTGCTGGTGGAGGAGGCGGTTTCCCCAGTGAAGACGGCGGTGGCGAGCGCAGTGGCGGAGGTGTGAGAGCAAGGGGAGGCGCTGAAGGAAGTGGAAGAGATGGTATTGCAGCACGGTGATCAACTTGCCTCGATGGGGAAGGAGATGCGGAAGGTGATGGACACGAACAAGAATCTGAGAGGAAAAATGGAAGATCTGGAAAACAGATCCAGGCGACAGAATTTGAGGGTCGTGGGGCTGCCCGAAGGAGTTGAAGGACCGAAGCCGACTGAGTATTTTGCCGCGATGCTGGCAAAACTATTAGGGGAGGGGGAGGATCCCTCCCGATATGAACTGGATCGGGCTCATCGGTTGTGGAGGCCTGTACCAAAGGCGAGTGAGCCGCCAAGGGCAGTGACTCTGTGCTTCCGTAGGTACAGTGTGAAGGAGAAGGTCCTGAGCTGGGCCAAGCAGAAGCGGGTGGTGCAGTGGGCTAGAGCTGGTATACAGGTATACCAGGACTTTACGGTGGAGCTGGCAAGGAGGCGGGCTGCCTTCAACCGGGTGAAGAGGGCACTGTACATTGGCAAGGTGCAGTGCGGCATTGTATATCCAGTGAAGCTGAGGGTGACTTACAAGCTCAGGGACTTTTATTTTGGAACGGCGGAAGCAGCGGAGGAGTTTGCGAAGGCAGAAGGACTGTGGCAGAACTGACAAATTGAGGAATGGTCATGTGCCGATGTAACCTCATGACTGTATTTTCTTCTTTTTTTTTGTATCACTGCGCTCGGGTGTAGAGGCTAAAGGAGCCAATGTTGCATATATTTGGACAAGGGAAGGGACGGGATTTTCACTCGAAAGGAGGGCTCTTTGGGGTGTAGGTGGATATGCGGGGTTTGTGTGCTAAAAGGGGATCTTTGGGTTTCCTAGGGACGGGCAAGGGGGAAAGGGACCCGTGCGAAGGCCTCCATGCTGGCCTGTTTAAGCCGGCCAGTGAACGGGAGTGAGGTGGGGGGAGGGGCTGCGGCCATCGGAGCCTGACAGAACAGGGTCCGAGTGGTCTAGCCGGGGTGGAAAGTTGGGGGGAGGGAACCGAGGTTGGGGGAGGAAACCGAGTTTGGGAGGAGGAGTTTTACAAGAGGCATTGGACGGGAGGAGCTGGAGACTTGGGAGGGGGGGGCATGTACAACTTTGGGGTATCATGTACGGTACTCTCTTAGAGGCTGGATGGCGTTGGTTGGGGGGGGGTTGGGGGGGGGCGGCTGGAGAGCCGTGTAGATTAAGGGTGACTACGGGTAATCCCGGATTCCTTTTTGTCATTTGTTTATGTAAACAGGCGGGTTGAGGTTTGGGGGTTGGTGGGCGGATGGGATCGTTGTTATTATGGGGATTGACATATCTTGTTGATTATTGTTTATTGTTGATGGGTGTAAATGTGGGAGAAAACGTGAAAAAGGAGAATTTTAAAAAAAATGTAAAAAAAAAAAATGTGCCAGGTTTAAACAGATCATCTGGGCCCATAATTAATTGATTGATTGTCACATGTACCGAAGTACAGTGAAAAGTATTTTTCTGTAGCCGAGGGAACATACACAGTACGTACATAGTAGACAAAAAGAATAATCAACAGAGAATATTGACAAATGATACATCGACAAACAGTGATTGGTTACAGTGCGGAACAAGGGGCCAAACAAAGCAAATACATGAGCAAGAGCAGCAAAGCACGTCGTGAATAGTGTTCTTACAGGGAACAGATCAGTCCAAGGGGAGTCGATGAGGAGTCTTGTAGCTGTGGGGAAGAAGCTGTTCCTATGTCTGGATGTGCGGATCTTCAGACTTCTGTACCTTCTGCCTGGAAGGGCCTGGAAGAAGGCAATGCCTGGGTGGGAGGCGTCTCTGATAATGCTGTCTGCCTTCCTGAGGCAACGGGAGGTGTATACAGAATCAGTGTGTGGGTGGCAAGCTTGTGTGATGCGCTGGGCTGACTGCACCACACTCTGCAGTTTCTTGCGATCTTGGACTGAGCAGTTGCCATACCAGGCTGTGATGCAGCTGGATAAGATGCTCTCTATCGCACATATGTAGAAGTTTGTGAGAGTCGATGCAGACATGACAAATTTCTTGAGCCTCCGTAGGAAGCTAACATCCTGCTCCTCCAGTGTAGGATATCCAAAGATGCGCTGAGGAATCCCTCTTGGAGGTTCCCAGGTAAGGGTTTACCAGCAACTGTCCACAAGGACAAACCACCCCTGGACAACTGGGCTGCGGTGGGAGCCATCCGGCAAAGCAATTTAAGTCCCCAGCTTCGGATAGTTCTGCCAGTTTTACACTCAGGGTCACTCCGAAAGAGTCACTCGGCAAAAAAACACTTCTAACTTCAGCAAAACTATTTTAAACACCCAGAATGAGCCCTTCACGGGACACACCACCCCACACAGCTCACCCGTAAAGGGTTTCTTCCTCCCCTGTGGATAGCACAATTGCTTCACAGCTCCAGGGTCCCAGGTTCGATTCCGGCTTGGTTCACTGTCTGTGTGGAGCCTGCACATCCTCCCCGTGTCTGCGTGGGTTTCCTCCGGGTGCTCCGGTTTCCTCCCACAGTCCAAAGATGTGCATGTTAGGTGGATTGGCCATGATAAATTGCCCTTAGTGTCCAAAATTGCCCTTAGTATTGGGTGGGGTTACTGGGTTATGGGGATAGGGTGGAGGTGTTGACCTTGGGTAGGGTGCTCTTTCCAAGAGCCGGTGCAGACTCGATGGGCCGAATGGCCTCCTTCTGCACTGTAAATTCTATGATAATCTATGAAAGGCATTATATAAATGCAAGTTGTTGAATATTGGAGAATTAATTTGATTAAATGAAAGTAAACTTCACAATCTGTAATGTGCTATATGTTTGATGACAACATTTTTGTGAAAATTAAAGAATGTTCAAGCTTTCTGATAATCATGGGCAATACGAAACTACACAGTTGACTAAATCTGTGTATCTTACTGAACAATTCAACAAGTATTAGTAAGTGGCGGGACTTCCGGTGACGGCGGCCGGGTGGCAGCCGCGCGTTGGGGAGGGATCCCATTCGGGAACGGCATTGTCGGGGGTTAACACCCGGTCCTAGGACCAGCGAAGGCAGTAAAAGTCGGGAGACAGCACAGAGAAGGGAAATGTCGAAGACCAGCAAAACAACGGCCGTGAAAAAAGCAGCTGAAAGTCCGCCGGGGAGTGGAAAGGTCACCGCGGGGTCAGTAAAGAAAATGGAGGCTGGAGCACCAGGGGAGGCCGCATTGCTTATGGCTGAAGAAATAACTAAGGTGCTGGCTGTGGAATTCGATAGGCAGTTTACAAAACATAGGAGGCAATGAGGAAGGAGATGGAGGCGGTTTTGAAAGTGCTGCTGGAGTAGGCGATTACCCCGGTGAGGACAGCAGTGGTGAGCACAGTGGCGGAGGTGCGGGAGCAACGCAATGTGCTGAAGGAAGTGGAAGAGACATTACTGCAGCACAGTGGTCAACTTACCTCGATGGGGAAGGAGATGCGGAAGGTGATAGAGATCAACAAGGATCTGCGAGGCAAAATGGAAGACCTGGAAAACAGATACAGGCGACAGAATTTGAGGATTGTGGGGCTGCCCGAGGTAGTGGAAGGACCGAGGCCGACTGAGTATTTTGCCACGATGTTGACAAAACTATTGGGGGAGGGGGAGGATCCCTCCAGATATGAGCTGAATCGGGCACATCGGTCGTGGAGGCCTGTACCAAAGGCGAGTGAGCCGCCAAGAGTAGTGACTCTGTGCTTCCGTAGGTACAGGGTGAAGGAGAAGGTCTTGTGCTGGGCTAAGCAGAAGCGGGTGGTGCAATGGACTGGAGCTGGTATACGTGTATACCAGGACTTTACGGTGGAGCTGGCGAGGAGGCGGGCTGCCTTCAACCGTGTGAAAAGGGCACTGTACGTTAGCAGGGTGCAGTGCGGCATTGTATATCCAGCGAAGCTGAGGGTGACCTACAAGCTCAGGAACTTTTATTTTGGGACGGCGGAAGCAGCGGAGGAATATGCGAAGGAAGAAGGACTGTGGCAGAATTGAGAAATGGTCATGTACTGATGTAGCCTCATGACTGTATTTTTTCTTTTTTGTTTCACTGCGTGCTGGAGCCAACGTTGTATATATTTGGACAAGGGAAGAAATGGGACTTTCAGTCAGAATGAGGGTTCTTTGGGGTCGGGGTGTGTATGTGGGGTTTGCGTGCTAAAGGGGACATCTGGGTTTTCCCTGTGGCCGGGCAAGGGGGAAAGAGACCCGGGCGGGGGCCTCCACGCTGGCCGGTTTAAGCCAGCCACTGAATAGGGGTGAGGTGGTGGGAGGGGCTGCGGCCATCGGAGCCCGGCAGAACAGGGTCCGAGGGGTATAGCCTGGGTGGAAAGTTGGGGGGAAGGAACCGAGGTTGGGGGAGGAGTTTTACAAGAGGAAGTGGTGGGGAAGAGTTGTGTGTGTGTGTGGGGGGGGGGGGGGGTTGTTGTACAATTCTGGGGTGTCATTTACGGTACTCTTTTGGAGGTTGGATGGCATTGAGTGTCGTCGTGGGGGGGGGGGGGGGGGAAACGGACGGACGACTCTATAGGTTAATGGTGGCCATGGGCGATTCCGGACACCTTTCTCTTTTTCGCCTGTGTTTTTTTTTCCCACCGTGGGAGGGTTTGTTTTATTTGATGCATATATTGGCAGTTGGGTGGAGTGGTGGGAGGATGGGATCATTGTTGATGTTAAGGGTATTGACTTTGTATTTGTTACCGTTTGTTGCCTGTTGGTGGGGTGTAAATTTTGAAGGAAAATGTGAAAATGGAGAATAAAAACATTTTTAAAAGAAGTATTAGTAAGTGGCTTCATGGACTCATAGAATTTACAGAGCAGAAGGAGGCCATTCGGCCCATCGAATCTGTATTGGACCTTGGAAAGAGCAACCCACTTAAGCCCACCCCTCCACCCTATCCCTGTAACCCGACCTAACCTTTTTGGACACTAAGGGCAATTTAACATGGCCAATCCACCTAACCTGCACATCTTTGGACAGTGGGAGGAAACCGGAGCACCCGGAGGAAACCCACGCACACATGGAGAGAACGTGCAGACTCCGCACAGACAGTGACCCAGGGCGGGAATCGAACGTGGGACCCTGAAGCTGTGAAGCAACTGTGCTACCATGCTGCCCACCTTCCAAAGTAATCTTTCCTTTAAGGTATTTTGTAAACATCCAAGCCTTACGTAATAAAAATCTTTCAGAGCATATCATTAAAAAAAAATCAGATGACATCATTGGGTAAATGGCTTGAGCAGAGTTGACCATTGTTGATATACACAGAGCAGTGTCAAAATTCCCTTTTAATGTCAGAATCAATAAATCGTCCAAAGGCGCTGCCGCCGTGCACTGATGTTGAGGCAGACTGCTTCATATTCAAATACACAAAGTCATTGGGAAAAACAACACATTTTCAAGGTAATCAGTATTTTGCTGATAACCTTTCTGCCCACGCCTTTTAAAATATCTCTTGCTTTCACCGGAAATCTGGACAGCATAGTGTTACCATCAAACTAACCAGAACATGTTATTTCCCCCTTAATATTGCTGCATGCTTGCTCCATACGCTTTATTACGCAGTTTTTGAATGCAGTTATGAATATTGCATATAGAAATTAATTGGTCATAATTGAATGTTTTCCCCAGAAGAATGTTTCTTCCATGTTAAGTTTCACAAATCTGCAGAGTCTCTTCTCCCAACTTTGCACTGTACATAAAGCCTTGTTCTAGAGCCCACCTTCTTCCGTTCCTTGATGCACGGGGCAGATTAACCGCTATTCACATTTTCTAGTACAAATACAGCAGCCATGCATTAAGCAAACTTAAATCCTTGACATCTGAGCATCTTACCGCACATTAAAAGAACATTTCAAGATAGTCGTGCAGAATAAATGCAAATCTTGCCACGAATAAAAAATGAATCTTTTATCTCTTACGTGTAACAAAACATTCAAAATATGTTAATTAGCAGTTTCCATCTCCTTTTTGGCCATTGACAAATTAAACCAACTTTAGTGATTGATGACAAACTAAGGTCTGAGGCCTTCTTGCAATACTGCCATTCTGAAATGTTCATCTCCTGCAGAGTTCAGTAATGGCAGAGAATAATGATAAACTAATGCTCAATATCAATTTAGAACACTGCAGTCTGAACTGCCGATCTGCTGGGGTAGAAAGGAACACTCTGGAGAGCATATTCCAAGTTCTGAATCCAGAGAAACACTCAGGTCTTTGGTTCAAGAAATGTTCCCAGCTCCGGTAAGGATCAGTGACAATTGTTGTTGGAAGCTTCTTGACGAGAAGACTAAATTATTATTGAATGCAGCATCATGGCTCTTGTATCAGCAATCATCAAATCATCCTTTCGGGAATGATTTAAACAGATGACAGAATCCCTAATTATGATTATCACCATGTGAATTAATCGGTGTCTACTGAAGATTTATTTTAGGAACATTTTAGGAGATCAAAACCTGGCAGATTTTCCAATATGTGTGCAGTTTACACCCAAATGTTCGGAAATGGTTTTACACTGATATAAATAGAACTATTGTCACCCAATGAAATGTACTTATTTAAATATTACTCCTCTCCATGACTTTTGTTACTTATCATTATTTAGCTATTCCCTGAACCAAAGAGAAGCAGGGTTGGGAGTCATGAGCTGTGATTGACAGCTCAGATTTTGTTTTTGGACTTAGAATTGTCAAGTGGCCAACCGAAGCGTCTGCGGTTCTTGCAAAACTAGGAATTTCAATCTTTGACAGTCAATATAGTGTCTACCTCAATACCAGTACTAATCTGAATTTGCAAGACAACAGGCTGGCCTGTGAAAGAAAGAGCAAAGCAAACTTAAATCCTTGACATCTGAGCATGTTACCGCACATTAAAAGAACATTTCAAGATAGTCGTGCAGAATAAATGCAAATCTTGCCACTAATAAAAAATGAATCCTTTATCTCTTACGTGAAACAAAATATAGCTCATTGTGCACTTAGTCTAAATGAAAGATGGTTAATTAAACAGCCAGACAAATAACCCAAAATTGAGTTACTAGAGATTACTAATGCCCAAGGATAATCGACAATTTACATCTAACTCTAATGAGCTCAGCTTTAACTCCCGAGTGCAAAGACCGCAAATTGACTGGTCGACCAACAGGTGAAGTAACCGGAAGCTTGTCCAATTTTAACAGCCAGATTCCATTCATTTAAACTTTTTTCCATTTAAGGGGCAATTTAGCGTGACCAATCAACCTACCCTGCATATCTTTGGGTTGTGGGGGTGAAACCCACGCAGACACTGGGAGAATGTGCAAACTCCACACTGACAGTCACACGGGGCCGGGATCAAACCCAGGTCCTCGGCGCTGCAAGGCAGTAGTGATAACCACTGCTCCAATGTGTCGCCCCCGGATCCCATTCTCTCCATAACCACTCCCTGTTTTCCACTCTCCTACTCTCAAATGCCCTTAAGAATCCATTAGCTTCAGAATCCATTAGCCAGCTCATACTAAACAAAGTGTTTGTAAGGTCGAGGTCTGATTCTTGGGTTCTAGCAGCAGGATTCCCAGCTAATAGTTATTAGTGCATTATATCAAAGCTCCAAAGCCTGGGACCTGGCTCCCCACTCTGCAACTGGATCCTCGATTTTCCGACCAACAGACCACAATCAGTAAGAATGAACAACAACACCTCCTCCACAATAGTCCTCAATACCGGGGCCCCGCAAAGCTGCGTACGTAGCCCCCTACTCTACTCCCTGTACACACACGACTGTGGGGCAAAATTTGGTTCCAACTCCATCTACAAGTTTGCTGACGATACGACCATAGTGGGCTGGATCTCGAATAACGATGAGTCAGAATACAGGAGGGAGATAGAGAACAGAGTGGAGTGGTGCAGCAACAACAATCTCTCCCTCAATGCCAGCAAAACTAAAGAGCTGGTCATTGACTTCAGGAAGCAAAGTACTGTACACACCAGTCAGCATCAATGGGGCCGTGGTGGAGATGGTTAGCAGTTTCAAATTCCTCGGGGTGCACATCTCCAAAAATCTATCCTGGTCCACCCACGTTGACGCTACCACTAAGAAAACACAACAGCGCCTATACTTCCTCAGGAAACTAAGGAAATTTGGCATGTCCACATTAACCCTTACCAACTTTTACAGATGCACCATAGAAAGCATCCTATCTGGCTGCATCACAGCCTGGTGTGGCAACTGCTCGGCCCAGGACCGCAAGAAACTTCAGAGAATCGTGAACACCGCCCAGTCCATCACACGAACCTGCCTCCCATCTATTGACTCCATTTACACCTCCCACTGCCTGGGGAAAGCAGGCTGCATAATCAAAGACCCCTCCCACCCGGCTTACTCACTCTTCCAACTTCTTCCATCGGGCAGGAGATACAGAAGTCTGAGAACACGCACGAACAGACTCAAAAGCAGCTTCTTTCCCGCTGTTACCAGACTCCTAAATGCCGTTATGGACTGACCTCATTAACACTACACCATATATGCTTCATCCGATGCCGGTGCTTATGTAGTTATATGTATACCTTATGTTGCCCTATTATGTATTTTCTTTTATTCCCTTTTCTTCCCATAAACTTAAATGATCTGTTGAGCTGCTCGCAGAAAAATACTTTTCACTGTACCTCGGCACACGTGACAATAAACAAATCCAATCCAATCCACTTATTGACCAAAACTGCAGGGACTGGCAACTGTCTGGCTCTTTACAGGTAGCAAGCAAGAGGAACAGTCCCCAGTGCCAGCCCATTGCCCTGGGAGTTGAATTTCCAGATGGGGTATTGTGAAAGCCCAGGGCTCATAACTAAATCTAAAAAAAAATCTTAAACTTCTTTAGGCCTTTGTTCTCAGCACGTTTTACCCAATGGGGAGTCTGCCCATCCTCCCCCACTCTGGCCTCAGATTAATATAGCACATGGGGCTTCAAGCAACAAGTTATTGAACTCTTAAAGAGGAACCCATGACTTGTGGCAGTTGTCCTTGCCACTGAAAGTTAAATTGCCACCAGGCAAATCACAGTAGGACGTTGAAGTCCCACATTCCACTTTAACTGACCCAAACCCCTCCAACACCCCCCCCCCCCCCCCCCGACTTCAGGCAGGTAAGGGAAGTTAATATTAACCCCATAGTATTGAATACCCCTCAGGAAGAAGGAACAGACTGTCTCAACAACTTTTATAACTTAAAGCATATGGGTGGATAGCTTTGGCGTAAAGGTTTGTTTTTATTTATACAATGCCTATTATCTCTTTTCTCAAAATGTTGAATTAATTTGGAATGGCATGATCAGTGCAGGCAAATGGAGCATACTATTTATGCTGAACAAGATTTCACAACTGCAACTGCACGCTACTGATTGCAGGAGGATGGTTTTTAATTGAACTGGGCATGACTACTTTCATCTACCTGCAACACAGAAGCAGAAGGGGCCTCAGTTCAACATGTCAGCTGGGCCTCTGGCAATACTGTACTCCTGTAGTTCTGCACCCAAATATTAGCTGTGTGCATAGATGGCTCAAATGTATAAATAGTGGGGAATAGTGTTACCAGCTAAACCAAGCTGACATAGTTGACATTTTGTTTTGGTTGAACCAACTGAGCTGGAATCTTGGATAGCAACAAGTATTAAGCATTAACACATTTTTAAAGAAAAGTAATTAACTAATGCCTGCAGCAAACTGCATTTTATGATTGCCCAAGCAGAGTTCTCAAACGTGCTTTTTGTTGGAATGTTAAATTCAGTACCTTCGCCAAAGCAGGTAGCCCAAAATTAAGTCTCAAAACAATAAGGAACTAGGCAGCAAAATAAACAGAGTATTTGTTATTTTAACCGAGTGCTCAGCCTGAGAAATTGATTATTTTAACATTGGAAAGTGCATTCAAGTGAACTATAAAATATAAACCAGTTATAAGTTGCAATAGTTTCAGAAAAGAGAATTTGTCTGGCAGCCAAAGATATAATTGAATAGGCAGTTTGTTCAGTGTAGAACAAGGGCTCACTATTATAATCCCCCCCGGACACAGTTAACGAGATATTGGATAAAATACACAGGATCTGCCTGTGGAAGGAGCTGGTGATGATGAATCCCCAAGAACATCTAGCACAACAACTGGAAAATTGCAGTAGGCAAAATCTTTCAGCAAATCAATGCGCCTGTCCTAAACTAACTACATGGTTTTATTTTACTGTACAGACAAAATGACATTTAGAAATTCTGATTGAATAGAGCTTTGCCCAAAGCAGGTATCATGCCAATATCTAATAAGGTGCATCAGTCTGGTGCAGTCACCACGCAGTCCCACTTGACAATGCAGTGCCTCCAAACAAACTTTACAAACGGCTCCCTTGGATTTGCTGGGAAAACCTGAGAAATGCTGTACATTCGTGGTAATGTTTGCAACATCTGGCTTGTATCCAAATGCTTTGCTTTATAACACAGACAAGTACAATACAGCAATACTTCGCTTTCAATCATTGAAGTTGCTGATATCTCGTTGAGACAGATGGCTATAAACATGCACTGTGCTTACATATTCCAGCAACAATCTCATTGACACAAGCTGAAAACATTCATCATCAAGATTACTAGGGTCTTACCTACCAATCAAGAATTAAACAAAATGTCAGAGTCCTGGTGTTTTATTAAATTTATCCAGTGCCAATGCAATATCACTGTGAACTTTAAACTAGAACGCAAATACTCAGAACTGCTCACTGTAAACATATACCCTAATGACATTACATCATTACATTATGTTACTCAGCTAGTGCTCAAAGGAAAACAAGTATTGTAAACAATGAAGGAACATGCCCATTTTTTACTGGACTATACGGAGCTGCCAAGGGGAGGGGCCATATGATGTTCCTCAACTTGTGTGGTGCAGTTAGAAAGACAACATAACCAGTCATAATCACTCAATCAGTAATCATTAAACAGATGCTTGGGCAGGAACATGGTTTCTGTAGAATTACCTAATTCATTTGAGAGTCTTGTCTCCTACTCCTGTACTGTTTTTTAGGGTGCCGCAATTAAAATAGGGCAGTCGAGATGTAGTATATAGATTTACCATGCTGATTACTGTGAAGTGTTACCCCCAAAATACCCCCTGGAATTTAGCCTCAATTTTCCATCCCACTTTTCTTCTTTCACTTAATGGTAGAAGGAAAAGGAAAAATTAGCCTAACCAGATAGTTAGGTTGTCCTTGGATAAAACTTACTTTATCATCAAACTCTTCATGTCTCTGTCATCCCCCTCTCGCACCTCAATCTTGCTGGTCAGCGTGAGTGAGACTCCTGTTTTTGCAAGTTGAGAAAGTATATTGTCTTTGTTGGGGTCATTTGGGTCAACAGCCCCCTCCCCTGGGAAGAAAGAAATTGTATTCAGTTTTACTGATAGCAGTAGTTACTCTCTGTACTCATGAGGCCAGATCAGTTTAGATGTTCCCAAAGATACGTAATACAGACAAAAACTCATCAGCTGTCCAAAAGTACGATTGTAATTACATCATCTGCCAAAATGTTCAAATTCGGAACAGACCATATTCAGCAGTTTAGCCAAAATAACATTTTGTAAAGCCTGAAATTTTCATTTAAGTTAATAAGTGTATCAAATCTCCAGCTAAGTATTGACAAATATAACTGAATCTTTTAATAAATCTCCACAAATTGCCTCCCTCTTAAGTATCTTTGTGACTGGGCAGCATGGTGGCACAGTGGTTAGCACGGCTGCCTCACGGTGTTGAGGACCTGGGTTTGATCCCGGCCCCAGGTCACTGTCTGTGTGGAGTTTACACATTCTCCCGTGTCTGCGTGGGTCTCACTCCATAACCTAAAGATGTGCAGGGTAGGTGAATTGGCCACGCCAAATTGCCCCTTAATTGGAAAAAAATGAATGGATACTCTAAATTAAAAATAAGTTTCTTTGTGGCTGTATTCTTGATGATTAAGGGTATGGTGCTTTCGTGGATATTTTACTGTCCTAGTAATCCAGAAGCCTGGACTAATAATCTAAAGACAGGATTTCAAATTTCACTCCAGCAACTCTGGGGAATTGAAATTCAGTTAATGAATAAAACAAATTTGGAATAAAGATCCAGTATTAGCAATGGCAATGAAACTACTGGATTGTTGTTAGAAATTCCTCTGGTTGACTTCCGGGTGCGGCTATGTGGAGCTGAGCCGCACGATTCGGCAGTTCCCGCTACCACGGACTTTCGGGCTCGCTAGAAGAGCCCCAACTGAACTTTTTTTGATATTAACCCGTGGGGAAGGTAAGAGGGAGGTCCCCCTCCAACTTTTATGAAACGGACTCGAAGCGTAACGGCCACAAAAGTGGCATTAGAGCAACGGGAAAAAACGGGGAAAAAAGACAAAATGGCGGTGGCCAGAGACAAAGTGGAGCTGCAGGAGTTTATCAAGCACTGCTTCGAGGAGCAGCGCGAGGAGATGCGTAAGGAAATGCTGGCGCCCATGCTTTCGGCAATCAAAGGACTAGGGATCACCCAGAAGGCCCATGAGGTTCAGATCCAGGAGGTACAAAAAAAGAGTTGGTCAGAACGAGGACGAGATCTCGGGCCTGGTGGTGAGAGTGGAGCAGAACGAGGCGCTACACAGGAGGTGGGCGGGAAGACTCGAAGAACAGGTCGAGGAGAAAGAATCTGCGGATCCTGGGTCTCCCTGAAGGAGCGGAGGGGGCCGATGCCGGGGCATACGTGAGCACGATGCTCGGGGTGATGATGGGCAAGGAGGCCCCTTCGAGGCCACTGGAGATGGATGGGGCACACCGGGTGCTGGCGAGGAGGCCCCGGGCAAATGAGCCGCCAAGGGCGATGGTGGTGAGGTTCCACCGGTTCACGGACAGAGAGTGGGTCCTGAAATGGGCCAAGAAGGAGCGGAGCAGTAAGTGGGACAATGCAGAGATCCGAATATACCCGGACTGGAGCACGGAGGTTGCAAAGTGGAGAGCGGGTTTCAACCGGGCCAAAACGGTGTTGCACCGGAAAGAAGTGAAATTCGGAATGTTGCAGCCAGCGCGACTGTGGGTCACATACAAGGGCCAACACTACTACTTTGAAACGCCTGAAGAGGCGTGGACATTTATACAAAGCGAAAAGTTGGACTCTAACTGAGGGTTTGTGAGGGTGGGGGGGATATTTGAGGCTTGATGTGTGATGGTTGTTGTATATAGGGGATCAATCACAATCACGCGCAGGAAATGTTACATGGGCTGGGGGAGAGAGATAAGGCCGCGCGCGACAGGAGCTGCGCCAGAGGGGGCGGAGCGGGCTTCGGAAAGCGCGGGGTTTCTTGTCTTTCCCGCGCGCGGGAAGAAAGGTGGGAGGGGGAACTCCCACACGGGGAGGTCAATGGGATAGCGGGGGTAGCCGGGGTCAGGTGTCAGCTGACTCACGGGAGTGACATGGGGGGAGCAAAAAAGCTAGACAGAGGTCTAGCGGGGGGGAGGGAAGGGGGGGGGGGAGAAAAAGGGTTGCTGCTGCACTGGCCGAAAGGGAATGGGACATAGAAGAGGTGGTCGGGACGTGGGTCCCCCGTCTGGGGGACTGGAGGGTGAGGGAGGCGTGGACACGGGACTGGCCCAGAAAAGGAGATGGCTACTCAGCAGGGAGGGGGGGAGAGAGAGAGAGAGCCCCTCCAATCCGGCTGATAACGTGGAACGTGAGGGGCCTGAATGGGCCGGTGAAGAGGGCTCGAGTGTTCGCGCACTTAAAGGGACTGAAGGCAGACGTGGTCATGCTCCAAGAGACACACCTGAAGGTGCGGACCAGGTCAGGTTAAGAAAGGGATGGGTAGGACAGATATTCCACTCAGGACTGGACGTGAAGAATAGAGGGGTGGCAATATTGGTGGGAAAATGGGTGTTATTTAAGGCCAAGACTATTGTAGTGGACAATGGAGGGCGATATGTAATGGTGAGTGGTAGGTTGCAAGTGACGCGGGTGGTGTTGGTAAACGTATATGCCCCGAACTGGGATGATGAAGGATTCATGAAGCGCATGTTGGGGCGCATTCCAGACCTGGAGATAGGAGGCCTGATAATGGGAGGGGACTTCGATACAGTGTTGGATCCAGCACTGGACCGCTCCAAATCAAGGACTGGATAGAGGCCGGCAGCGGCCAAGGTGCTCAGGGGATTTATGGATCAGATGGGGGGAGTGGACCCATGGCAGTTTGCAAGGCCGCAGGCCAGGGAATTTTCTTTCTTCTCCCATGTACACAAAGCCTACTCCCGGATAGATTTTTTTGTTCTGGGCAGGGCGCTCACCCAGAGGATGGAGGGGACGGAGTATTCGGCCATAGCCGTTTCGGACCATGCCCCGCACTGGGTGGAACTGGCGCTGGGAGAGGAGAGGGACCAACGCCCGCTGTGGCGGCTGGATGTGGGACTGCTGACGGATGAGGTGGTGTGTGGGAAGGTGAGGGGGTGTATCGAAAGGTACTTGGAGGCCAATGACAACGGGGAGGAGCGGGAGGGGGTGGTATGGGAGGCATTGAAGGCGGTGATCAGGGGAGAGCTAATCTCCATTAGGGCTCATCGGGAGAAGACAGAGGGTATGGAAAGGGAGAGTTTAGTGGGGGAGATTTTGAGAGTGGACAGGAGATACGCAGAGGCCCCGGAGGAAAGATTACTTGGGGAAAGACGACGGCTCCAGACGGAGTTGGACCTGTTGACCACAGGGAAGGCGGAGGCACAGTGGAGGAAAGCGCAGGGGGCGACCTGCGAGTATGGGGAAAAGGCTAGTCGGATGCTGGCACACCAGCTCCGTAAGAGGATGGCAGCGAGGGAAATAGGGGGAGTCAAGGATGGAAGGGGAGCCACGGTTCGGAGTGCGACGAAAATAAACGAGGTATTTAAGGCCTTCTATGAAGAGCTGTACAGATCCCAGCCCCCAGCGGGGGAAGAGGGGATGAGACGATTCCTAGACCAACTGAGATTCCCAAGGGTGGAAGAGCAGGTGGCAGCTGGCATGGGGGCACCAATTGGGTTGGAGGAGCTGAGCAAGGGTTTGGGGAGTATGCAGGCGGGGAAGGCCCCGGGACTGGACGGGTTCCCGGTGGAGTTCTACAGGACGTATGTAGACCTGTTGGCCCCGTTACTAGTGAGGACCTTTAACGAGGCAAGAGAGGAGGGGACCCTGCCCCCGACAATGTCGGAAGCGACAATTTCTTTGATCTTAAAGCGGGACAAGGACCCACTGCAATGTGGATCGTACAGGCCGATCTCGCTCCTCAATGTGGATGCAAAGTTGCTGGCAAAAGTGCTGGCCACGAGGATCGTGTCCCGGGGGTGATCCATGAAGACCAGACGGGATTAGTAAAGGGCAGGCAATTAAACACAAACGTGCGGCGGCTTTTAAACGTGATGATGATGCCATCGGAGGAGGGAGAGGCGGAGATAGTGGCAGCTATGGACGCGGAGAAGGCCTTTGACCGAGTAGAGTGGGAGTACCTCTGGGAGGCGTTGCGTAGGTTTGGGTTCGGGGGAGGGTTTATTAGTTGGGTTAAGCTCCTTTACAGAGCCCCGGTGGCGAGCGTAGTGACGAACCGGCGGAGGTTGGAGTACTTTCGACTGTACCGAGGGACGAGACAGGGGTGCCCTCTGTCCCCCCTGCTGTTCGCATTGGCGATCGAACCATTGGCCATGTCATTGACGGAGTCTAATAAATGGAGGGGGGTGGTCCGAGGGGGAGAAGAGCATCGGGTGTCGCTCTATGCGGATGACCTGTTGCTGTACGTGGCGGACCCAATGAAGGGGATGGTGGAGGTCATGCAGACTCTGAGGGAGTTTGGGGAGTTTTCGGGCTATAAACTCAATGTAGGGAAGAGTGAGCTCTTCGTATTACAGGCAGGGGACGAGGAAAGAGGGATAGGGGACCTACCGCTGAGGAGGGTGGAGGGGAGCTTTCGGTATCTGGGGATCCAGATAGCCAGGAGTTGGGGGGCCCTACATAAACTGAACCTGACGAGATTGGTGGAGCAAATGGAGGGGGACTTCAAAAGATGGGACATGTTACCGTTCTCGCTGGCGGGTAGAGTGCAGTCGGTCAAAATGGTGGTCCTCCCAAGGTTTCTGTTTGTGTTTCAGTGCCTCCCCATCGTGATCACCAAGGCCTTTTTTAAGAGAGTAGGTAGGAGTATTATGGGGTTTGTGTGGGCGAATAAGACCCGAGGGTAAGGAGAGGGTTCCTGGAACGCAGTAGGGACTGAGGACGGTTGGCACTGCCAAATCTAGGGAGCTACTACTGGGCAGCAAATGTGGCGATGATCCGCAAGTGGGTTATGGAGGGTGAGGGGGCGGCATGGAAGAGGATGGAGATGGCGGCCTGTAAAGGAACGAGCCTGGGGGCGTTGGTGACGGCAGCGCTGCCGCTCTCGCCGACAAAGTATACCACGAGCCCGGTGGTGGCGACAACATTAAGGATCTGGGGCCAGTGGAGACGACACCGGGGCGCAATGGGAGCATCGGTGTGGTCCCCGATCAGAGGTATCCACCGGTTTGTTCCAGGGAAGATGGACGGGGGGTTCCAGAGCTGGCATCGGGCGGGGATTAGAAGAATGGGGGATCTGTTCATTGACAGGACGTTTGCGAGCTTAGGGGCACTGGAGGAGAAGTTGGAGTTACCCCCGGGAAATGCCTTTAGATATATGCAGGTGAGGGCTTTTGTGAGGAGACAGGTGAGGGAATTCCCGTTGCTCCCGGCACAAGAAATTCAAGACAGGGTGATCTCGGGTGCATGGGTCGGGGAGGGCAAGGTGTCGGCAATACACCAGGTGATGAAAGAAAAGGGGGAACCGCTGGTAGAAGAGTTGAAGGGTAAATGGGAGGAGGAGCTGGGGGAGGAGATTGAGGAAGGTCTGTGGGCTGATGCCCTGGGTAGGGTTAATTCCTCCTCCTCGTGTGCCAGGCTCAGCCTGATACAATTTAAGGTGGTTCACAGAGCTCACTTGACGGGGGCGAGGTTGAGCAGGTTCTTTGGGGTATATATCTTGCTCCGTGCGATTTCTCGTTTCTTTTTTTTTGTTACGGGGGGGATGGGGTTATTGTTTGTAAGGGAGAAAAATTGTGTTAAAAACTTTAATAAATATATTTAAAAAAAAAAAAAGAAATTCCTCTGGTTCAGTGATGTCCTGTAAGGAAGGAAAAACTGTGGTCCTTACCCAGTCTGATCTGTACGTGATCCCAGACCCACAGCAATTTGGATGATCCTCAATTCCCCTCTGAAATGGCCCAGCAAACTACTCAGTTACATTAATTGAGGGAGCTCACCACCTCTCAAAGACAGTTAGAGGTGGACAGCTAATACAGGCCTTGCCAACAATGATAACATCCTATAAATGAATGAAAGAAAATGTCTCCTATCATTGCTCAGTACCGGAATAGTGTGTGAAGTGGGAGGTGTAGATAGCAAATTTGACAATTAGTCCGAAGATAGTCCTGGAGTGCCGTGTACAGTATTGGTCTCCTTATTTAAGGATGTAAATGCTTTAGAAGCAGTTTATAGAATGTTTACTGGATTAACACTAGGAATGGGAAGGTTCCTTATGAGGGAACATGGGACAGGTTAGGCTTGTGTCACCTGGAGTTAAGAAGAGTAAGAAGCAACTTGATTGAAATGTGAAAGATCCCGGGGGGTCATGTGATGTGAACGCACGAGTGGCTGCGTCTTCGCGAGCTCTGGCGCTCCTCATATACCAATCTTTTTTTTAAATCCTGATGCACAACCCAGAATCATTTGTTCCTGGTGTGTATGTCTTGTGCTATGTGGTTGGAAGATCATGGCTAGATATTGACGATAGGCAGCAGAGTTCCTTTAAAAAATCCTCATTTGATTGAGGCTGTTGGAGGCGGCTATGGTAGGGCACAGCTTGGAGTGGTGGTTTGCTAGTGAACAGCCCTATGGTTTGGTGACGATGTTGGGATCAAGTTGATGGCTGCCTTTGTGAATTACATTGCGGACGATGGTCTCAGATCCTTGGCACAGGGTCGTGGTGCTCACATTGATGAACTGCAAGATGCCCTTTAAGAGAAAAGATTTTTTTTTTTCCCCAAATAAGGGGCACTTTAAGGTGGCCAATCAGCTTACCCTACGCATCTTTGGGTTGTGGGGGTCAGACCCATGCAGACACGAGGGGGGAATGTGCAAACTTCACAGGGACAGTGAGCTGGGGCCGGGATCGAACCTGGGTCCTCAGCGCCGTGAAGCAGCAGTGCTAACCACTGCGCTGCCCCTAAGAGAATGGATAAAGCGGTGAAGAGAATCCAGTCAGTCAATGGAGCAATCCCCTTGGTGGAGACTCACATTCAGTCCTTGGAAATCCTGTTGTATGTTATTTTGAATATCCTGGTCGTTTTGGGGAAATGGGGCCGGGTGTGGAGTGTTCGTGGATGGCGGGCGGCAGGGAGTGTAGAGAGAGAAGAGACATGAATTCCCGGTTGAAGAGGGGTGGGGGGCTGTAGAGAGAGAAGAGACATGAATTCTTGGTCGAATCACAATCCCTTCAGGGCCTAGGTTTCTCAATTCCTGGGCTTTGCGATAATGACATGGCGGAGATGCGAGACCTTCAAAGGAACTCTGGAGGAATCCTGAATGCTGTTCGATGATCCGATTATGGCTTTAGCCTTTCCACCTTTCCATGCTTCATGACTGGTGATATTATCCTGCAGTTCATCATTAATCCTTAACTTTATCTCCTTGTAACTCTGCCGGTGAGTTTATGTTATCGTCTTTTTTCCTGACAAAGGTGTATGAAACATGAGCACAGAGGCGGTTGATGGCCGTTATTCGGTTATGGCGAAAACCATGCTGAGTTGGTCGTGTGACATGAGCATTGTGCAGCATTCACCCACTTTTGTTTTGAGTGATGTCATCCTTGCATTTACAAAGAGGGAATGCATTTTGCACATAGAGAAAATGAGAAGCTACACGGCAGGGTGGTGGGTGGATGGTTTGGTGTGGAGGTGGTTGGTATGACCATGCAAGTCTTCATTGTGTGTGAGGAAAGCCCCCAGTTAGAGCGTTCAATGTTGTGTTTTTTTTGTATTTTTGTTATGTTGGATTCCTTGCTTGTCACCTAAGGTCCGGACAAATCATGTATCCTAGAGAGGACCATGATTCTTCTTTGTGGTTGATATCTGTGGCATTGCTGGAGTAGGAGGAAGTGTATAATGGCACTATGAGCTCATGGCTATATCCTGGTATCCGGAGATCATCTGCTCATGATAATACTTTGTTTTATCCTGTCATTGTCGGTGTGATGGGAGATGTTGGCGGCAATGATTATAAACTGAACCATCTGTATAAATATTTGATGGTCTTCTCTGTATAAATGTGTAGAATGATGATCGCTTTGTACTGTGTTGAACTTTGGGGATTTGTTGCGCCTGGTGCTTTTATGTAAAATATCCTCTTAGAATGAAGGTCTTTTGGGGTTTTTTCTATGGCATTTTCCTCATTATTTTGGGGTTAAAGAATCGTTGACTGGCTCTTGCAGTGATACAGACAAGTCTTATATCCGAGAAAAGGTTGTCATAATGAGTTAGTGATGCCGCTGGTATAATTGGAGTGGGATGGGGAGATATGTATTGGTGCACGCCTGAACATGGTGCGAAGATCTTATCCTATATGACTATACAAACATTCGCTACATGTGAAGGTATGTGCCACTTTTCCATGTTTTCCTGGCCTTATCCTCTTCTCCCTCATTCTCTAGCTTATCCATTAGTAAATACGGAGGCTACAAGTTTAATGATTAAGCTGAACCAACTCTGTTGTTGTTCGCCTGCCTTTTTCTGTATTTGTGTACAGTGAAGCACCTATGCTGCGCTGTACCAATCCTGGCCATTTGTTGAGTTACTTGTAAAATGGAAAAACGCTAATAAAATACATTAAAAATAAATATAAAAGATCATAGAATCAATTCGGCTCATCAAGTCAGCACCACAGTTTGGAAAGGGCTCCGTAATTAAGCCCATGCCTCCACCCTATCCCCCTAACCCAGTAGCCCCACCTAACCTTTTGGACACTCAGGGACAATGTATCATGGCCAATCCACCTAACCTGAACATCTTTTGCACTGTGGGAGAAAACCGGAGCACCCGGAGGAAACGCAGACATGGGGAGAAAGTGCAAACTCCACACAGACTCACCCGAGGCTGGATGTGAACCTTGGACCCTGGAGCAATGAGGCAGCAATGCTAACCATTGTGCCACCGTGCCGCCCTGTTGACAGGGTGGACGTGGAAAGAATATTTCCTCTTGTGGGAGAATCTAGAACTAGGGGTGAAAAATTCAAAATAGATGTCGCCCATTTAAGACAGAGAGGAGGAGATTTTTTTTTTCTTCAGAGGAACTCCCTTCCTCAAAAGTCAGTGGAAGCAGAATCTTGGAATGTTTTCAAAACTGAGGTAGATAGATTCTTGGTAAACAAGGGGGTGAAAGGTTATGGGGATAGATGGCAGGCTGCAGTAAGATTAGCCATGATCTTGTTGAATGAAGCAGGCTCGAGGGTCCGACACATAATTTGTATGTCCGTATAGATATTATATCACCTACTAATGAGCAGCAACATCGGTAATCTCAATCCTGATTTCATTAGATGAAAGACCTAAAACTGTTCTTTAAGCTTTTTTCAAATAAATTTGGAGCACCTAATTATTTTTTTAGCGTGTCCAATCAACCTAACCTGCACATCTTTGGGTTATTGGGGTGAAACCCATGCAGACATAGGGAGAATGTGCAAACTCCACACAGATAGTGACCCGGGGCCAGGATCGAACCCAGGTCCTCAGGGCCGTAGACAGAAGTGCTAACCACTGCGCCACTGTGTCGCCCTGTTCTTTATGCTTAATGCATATCAATAGCAAACTCTTCCTTTTTACTTGATATGGATCCTGGTTAACAAAGTAATGGGTATGTAAATTGTAGTCAAAACTAATAATGCTTAAGGTCTTAGATTTGAGTTTGTACATTGTTGCAGTGTACTGAAAATATTCAACTTAGAAGCTATAACTTAATTCAAAAGTTTTGAATTCAATATTTTTAAAAACAAAATATTTGTCTACATTATTGGCTGCACTTCAAAATTGACTGAAGAAGTGTCTTAGGATGTCCTGATCTTGTTAAAGATGCTAAATAAATGGCAGTTTATTTGTTCACTTGATTATTTTGTTGCTTAATTCGAATTATTGAACCAATCATTTTCGCGCCCAAAAGAGATGGAATGGATTATTGCATAAACTTTTCAGCAGAAAATTGCTTATTTTGGAATAGAAGAATTTCATTGTGGCTAAATCCAAATCCTAGCTAAGCACAGTTTTCTATTTTTGAGAGAGTTTGGTTTATTCACCCTGGATGAATTAACCTCCAAGCCCAAAACAAAAAATCCACAATCAATTCTTAAATTACTCACCGATCAGAGTTTCAACATCAGGTACACTTCCTAATCCTTCCATGAGCTCATGCAATAAATCGTTATGATCTGGCGAAATAGCATTCTGGTGCTCTAACAACAGCTGTCACAAGGAGAAAAATTAGACTGGGTCATAAATCTATCACCAGTTTAAACCCACAGACATTCACCATAAACTAGAAAAGATTAACTAAAACCTACAAACCAAATATCAATGTGCTGTTTCAGTTTCCTGCTCAAGAACACAGCATATCTACTAAAAAAAACATTCAAAATCACACAAACTATAGCCTACAGTCCAGTGTGGAATGCAGTAAATACAACATGTACTGGTCTTGGAATGTACACACACATTTTTGAGTGATGTTCAGTAAAACCCTCCTTCATAAAGTTTTCAATCACCCTTTTACATTTCTCGATCCAATTTACTTCCAGTCACCAATGTCCCTTATAGTCAGACGTTAATAGTTACTAGGAACCACCCAAGTGTGATTTTGTTCCCCATTTGCCCTCCATACTGTTGAGAGATGCCACAGGTTACATGGCTGCATTTATTCTACTGCACACAAGGGCCAGTTCAGCTCAGCTGGTTTGTGATGCAGATAGAGGCCAAGAGCATGGGTTCAATTCCCGTACCGGCTGAGGTTATTTATGAAGGCCCCACCTTCTCAACCTTGCCCTTGCCTGAGGTGTGGTGATCCTGAGGTTAAATCAACAGTTAGCTCTCCCCCTCAAAGGGGAAAGCCTATGGCCATCTGGAACTTTGGCAACTTTACTTTCTTTTACTGCACAGAAAAAGTGGGCCATCAGCAGCAGAATTATATTCAATCACAACCATTACCACCAAGCCAGAGGATCAACCCTGGTTCAACCAACAGAGGAGGGAATGTCACACATATCTAAAAATGAGGTGTCAACGTGGTGAAGCTACAAAAAAAATACAGGACTACTCTTGTGCCATAGCATAAGCAACAAGTGACAGATAAGAGCTCAGCAATTCCACAACCAGATCAGATCTAAGCTCTGTAGTCTTGCCATATCCAGGCGTGAATGGTAGTGGTTAATTAAACAACTCACTGGGGGGAGGGGGCTCCACAAATATCCCCATCCGCTCATCAGTGCAATGATGAAGCTAAAACATTCGCAACAATCTTCAGCCAGATGTGCCAAGTGAATGATCCATTTCAGCCTTTTCCGGATTTCCCCAGCATCACAGCTGTCAGTCTTCAATCAATTTGATTCACTCCACGTGGTATCAAGTCACAGTTGAAGGCACTGAACACTGCAAAGGCTATGGGCCCCGACAATATTCTAGCAATAGTACTGAAGACTTGTGCTCCAGAACTTGCTGTGCCCACAGCCAAGCTGTTCCAGTACATCTATAACACTAGCATCTACCAGTCAATTTGGAAAATTGCCCAGTTATGTCCTGTACAGAGGAACCAGGACAAATCCAGCCTCGCCAATCACTGCCCCATCAGTCTACTCTTGATCATCAGCAAAGTGATGGACGGGGTCATCAATAGCCAAATCATAGGGATAGGGTGGAAGGGTGGGCTTAGTGCTCTTTTGAAGGGCCGGTGCAGGCTCGAGGGGCCAAATGGCCTCCTTCTGCACTGTAAATTCTATGATCAAGGCAGCATTTATTCAGATATTTAGAGTTCATTAAAGTGAAAATAAAATGCAGAACATCCCGATTTTTTTCTGGGGCGAGAAGCTACTAAAACTAAACCAGAAAGCTAAGAACTGTTCATAAACATTCCCTGGCAAATCAAACGTAGAGGTGGTTTTGAAAGCAATCCAAATATCAGTGTCATGATATTCAGACAAACATCATGGTGCAAACACACTGATGGACAGATCAACGGCCCAATTAACACACACGCAACATTACAGCCAATCACCAGCACTATAAAACAGGGAACACCACAGTTCCCGCTCATTCCAGCAGGAGACAGCTCAGGGCACAGAGCTCACAGCAAGCCACTCAGTCATTCACCATGTGCTGAGTGCCTCTCTAAGAGTGTTTTAAAAAAATATATATATATTTTATTAAAGTTTTCAAACAAAATTTTTCCGTTTTACAAATCAACATAAAAATAGTACAATAACTGATAAATAACATTATTTAAATAATATAGTGAACTAACAAAGTGACAAAAGTTAGTGCTCCCCCCCCCCGGGCTGCTGCTGCGGTCGATCTATTTTCCCTTAACGTTCCCCGAGATAGTCAAGGAACGGTTGCCACCGCCTGGAGAACCCCTGAGCCGATCCTCTCAGCGCAAATTTCATTCGTTCCAGCTTTATGAACCCTGCCATATCGTTTATCCAGGCCTCCACGCCGGGGGGTTTCGTTTCCTTCCACATAAGTAGGACCCTTCGCCAGGCTATCAGGGACGCAAAGGCCAGAATATCGGCCTCTTTCGTCTCCTGCACTCCCGGCTCTTCCGCTACCCCAAATATAGCAGCCAGGTTGATCGGCACTCCATTTACCACTCCCTCCACCACTGATGGTGTGGCAGTGGTATGTACCATAAACAACATGCAATGCAGCAGCCCACCAAGACTCCTTCAACAATATTTTTCCATTAGCAGGGGAGACTAGGACCCGGGGGCACAGCCTTAGAATAAAAGGGAGTCACTTTAGAACAGTACGAAGTCTTACAACACCAGGTTAAAGTCCAACAGGTTTGTTTCGATGTCACTAGCTTTCGGAGCGCTGCTCCTTCCTCAGGTGAATGAAGAGGTATCTCCTGGTGTTGTAACACTTTGTACTGTGCTCCCCCCAGTCCAACGCCGGCATCTCCACATCACTTTAGAACAGAGATGAGGAGAAATTTCTTCAGCCAGAGAGTGGTGGGTCTGTGGAATTCATTGCCACAGAGGGCGGTGGAGGCCGGGACGTTGAGTGTCTTTAAGACAGAAGTTGATAAATTCTTGATTTCTTGAGGAATTAAGGGCGATGGAGAGAGAGCGGGTAAATGGATTTGAAATCAGCCATGATTGAATGGTGGAGTGGACTCGATGGGCCGAATGGCCTTACTTCCGCTCCTATGTCTTATGGTCTTAATATCTTCCAAACATGCAACTTTTACTACTTTTAAAAATAAATAAATTTAGAGTACCCAATTCATTTTTTCCAATTAAGGGGCAATTTAGCATGTTCAATCCACTTATCTTGCACATCTTTGGGTTGTGGGGGCGAAACCCACGCAAACAAGGTGACAATGTGCGAACTCCACACGGACAGTGACCCAGAGCTGGGATTGAACCTGGGACCTCAGCGTCGTGAGACTGCAGTGCTACCACTGCGCCACCGTGCTGCCCTAACTTTTACTACTTAGAAGAACAGGGCAACAGGCACAAGGGAAAGCCAGCACCTGCAGGTTCCCTTCCAGGTCGCACACCATCCTTCACGGTCATTAGGTCAAATCGGGGAATACCCTCCCGAACAGCACTGCAGGTGTAGTTATATTACATAGACTGCATCCGTGCACCACCAGCTTCCGAAGGGCAATAATGTACGGGCACAAATTGCTGGCCTCAGTAGCCAATGCCCAAAGCCCAGGAATGTTTTTAAAAAGGGGCCATTGTACCGATGGAAGTACATCTCAGTATTAGAGGCATGGTAAAAGGTATTGAAAAAAAGAAGCACGATACCAGGAGCATAGGATTATAAATATCAGGGCTGGGGTTCTTTTCTGTAGAAAAGAGAAGACTGACTGCTGTACCAACTGAGAATAATTTAAAGCTATGAAAGCGTTTCCTTTGATAGACATGATATATCGACAATGTGGAGAGACCAACACCAGTACAGGATCACCAACAATAATCCAATGATGAACTCAGAAGATACCCCTTTCCCCAGTGAGTGGTTAGAATGTGGAATCTTCTACCACAGTTGTTACGGGAGATAGCATTGCTGCATTCAAGGGAAACCTCGATAAATGAGGGGAAGAAAAGAATACAAGACTGCACTAATATGGTTAGAAAAGTACGAAGCTCGTGTAGAGCATTATGATCTTTATTATTGTCACAAGTAGGCTCACATTAACACTGGAATGAAGTTACTGTGAAAATTCCCTAGTCGCCACATTCCGGCGCCCGATCGGGTATACGAAGGGCGTAAATGAGTTGAGCAACATAGCCTGGTTCTGAGCTGTACATTCCATGTAATATGTCACAAATCCTGCTTGATCGTTAACAGAAAACAGTGCTCCCTGCTTTTCCACAGCAGTAGCTTCTTTGCTCTGCATCTCAGTTGCGGCTGTCTTTTTCTGTGCGGTATTGGGAAAGGGGCTAAAACTGCCAGTGCACTTCAGTTAGTTTATATTTGAGTTCCTCTCCCAACAGCAACTACTATTTGTCAGAAATGCTAATTGTAGATTCCTTTTCAGAAATTACTTGCAGAGGGTCAACTGGATAAAAAGCTGAATATTTCAGTTGAAAAACTGAACATGGAAACAACCCACAATCCACATCTGCCATCTTAAATGCAGAAGTGAGCAAAAATACCATTAAACATTCTAAAATCTAAAGGCACTGTAACAGTTCATAAAAGTCTACATTTAATAATGTTGAATGTTTAATCAGTTACAACATTGCCTTGGTGCAGAAGAGATGAAACTACAAAGAGGAAGAAGAGGAGGATTCTAAACCAATGCAAGTTGCAGGAGATCATGTGGCAATCGGGAAAAATAGCTTTGCTTTCTATATCTGAATGAAGGACTATTTGTATTCCAACTAGGCAAATTACATATGCTGAATGCACGGCAGTTTTAGTGCATTGCAGATATATCATATCAGAGCTGTCTTCGGAGACAAAATGATCAAATATAGGCTTGACTCATTGCACATACTCATAGGAAGTCTTCTGATAATTAGCACATGGTTCAAAAGAAATGAGCTAATATAAACACAGGATGGCAGTTCCCCCCCCCCCCCCCCCCCCCCCCCTTGCCATAGGCAGTAAAGGGAAATGATGCAAAGTGTGAAATAGATTGCTAGTGCAGCGAAAAGGATAAGCAATGGGGAAAAAAATACAACACGCACTAAAATAGCACTTGGCATTACGAAATAAAGCAATGGATGCTGTGGTTTTGCAGGAGTATCGGGAGCAGTGATCTCAAAGCATGTTCAATGACAAGTACTTTAAGAAGGCTTTTAAAATGTGCGGGAGACAAAGTGGTGGAGAGGTATGGGACAGAAATTCCAAAGAAGAGGGGCGAGCTGCTCAAAGCTCTGCCAACCCCAAGGTGGAGTGGACTGGAGAAGGCAAAGGCAAGGACAGGAGAACAAAGAACAAAGAAAAGTACAGCACAGGAACAGGCCCTTCGGCCCTCCAAGCCCGTGCCGACCATGCTGCCCGACTAAACTACAATCTTCTACACTTCCTGGGTCCGTATCCCTCTATTCCCATCCTATTCATGTATTTGTCAAGATGCCCCTTAAATGTCACTATCGTCCCTGCTTCCACCACCTCCTCCGGTAGTGAGTTCCAGGCACCCACTACCCTCTGTGTAAAAAACATGCCTCGTACATCTACTCTAAATCTTGCCCCTCTCACCTTAAACCAATGCCCCCTAGTAATTGACCCCTCTACCCTGGGGAAAAGCCTCTGACTATCCACTCTGTCTATGCCCCTCATAATTTTATAGACTAGAATCTCTAAGGGCGGAACGGTTAAGCCAGGGGTTACAGATGGAATGCAGAGCAAGGCATTGGAGGAACTTGGGAGAGAAGAATTTAAATTCAATTGGACTGGGAACAGGGAGACAATGCAGGTCATTAGGCTTGGAGATAGTGAGCCAATGGGGTTTAGTCCTTTCCTTCGATCAAACAAGGACCACAAGCATCTACATTTAATCCTAGAGCAAGTTGCTTTCACTCAGCTGCCATTCACTTGTGCATTTACTTCACAGACAACTCTACTGTTGTATTTGTTACTTTGTAACTCTCCATTTTCACAAACCCCTCGCCCACTTGCCCCTTCAGCATGGTTACATCTCCTTCTCACAAGTTCCGCTCGCTCAATCAATGTTCAGGACTAAGTAAGTGATTTAGTACCAGCCAATCAGGACTCTGTTAGTGTCACTCAAGACAGGGGCCAGTGATCCTGTGGATACCCCTTTCTAGCAAAGTACAGTCGGGATGTCAGTACTGGGGCTTCCTGTGGAGATCCTGCCCCAGAGCTGCTGCCTGAAGGAGGAACTGAATATCCCAAACTGCAAGTAGATTTTACAACATGGCTTACTATGAGTCAACATATACTCAATGTATTATCACTTCACAGCAAAAAAAATTAAGTATTTCAATTATTAGTGACAAATATATTTAGGCTACAGCACATTTAATTGAAGCTAGTAAAAGGGACTGATAGACAGCAAATATTCAATGATTTTTTTCTTTTCCGAGCAAAACGTGAGACCCAGTATCTTCTCTCACTCAAAGGCGCTGACTTCCATCTTTATAAAATCACCTGCCTCAAACCATATTTCAGTCCATTTGCTGCTGAAGCTCTCATCCCAGCCTTGGTCACCTCCAAACTATGTTGTCCCAACGCCCCCCTGGTTTCCTCGTACCCACCTTCCCCTGTAAACATTTAGCGACCCAAAATTCTGCTGCCTGATTCCTACCTTCACCAAGTCCCACGCTGTACAAACCTTGTCCTACCTCAGCCATGGTGGTTCCCCACACCCTCAAATTTGAAAATCTTATCTATGTTTTTAAAATCCCTTCATGGCGGTAATCCCACCCTACCTTTGATTTGTTGACGGCACCGTAACCCCTCCCAAACTCTGTTCCCCCAGCCATTTGTACATCTCTTCATATTATAATTGGTGTCAAACCTTCAGCCACGTAGTCCAGATAACCACCCCCAAAATAATCTTCCCAAAACTTCTCCATCTCCTTAAAAACCCAACACTTTGGGCAAGCTTTTAATTTTCAACACATCTCTTTTTTTATTAACGGCACTAAACAATTGCAAGCTGCTGTTTTTCCCCGATGACCGTATATACACCATCCCATCTTCATTAAAAAAATAATAAAAGTATTGCCTTGGGAGTGACTTTTCCAGTTGCAAACTGTTAACACATACCGAATGAGTGTTTATAATTTCTTCAATGGAGATGTAAATAACCGGTTTGCTTAGTGTCACCATGTCAGAGTATTCATCAATGTTAAATTTTTCTTCTGGTTCTGGTACATCACAGGCTGACTGGAAAAAACTCCTGCAAGGGATGGAAAAACAAACAATTGGTTCGGAGCCAGACTGTCACATGGGAGAGTTCATTAGAATTCAGTCACAATACGCCTTTCTCATTTTGACTGATCTTTTGTTTCCAGATTAAAATGTTAGGTAATGGCTACTGCAAAATCTACCACAATGTCAGCGTTCCCATTTATCTTTATTCACCACAGCTGTACTTCAGAACTCATATCAAGCCTTCTAAATATAGCTTATCTAATAGATAGCAACCAGCCAAGCAAAATACCATAAGAACTTCTCCGTTATTGTGAACCGTGGACAGAACAGGCTTTGCCTTTAATGCTCTAGTTAAGAGTGACAGAAAATCCCTGTGGTTCAGTGTCATCTTCCTGACATAGCTTAAATAACAACACTTCCAAACGTACTGGCGTACTTTGTTAATCATATTGCTAATGTCAACTCATTGACATCAACTGAAAATGTTTGATAATTCAAAAAAGTTAAGCAAAGGGGACAGAACATTATCACAGCTTTCGCAAAGAATGTTAGCAATCTCAAGATCTGCTGGCACTGGAAGATTATTTTTTTCATTAAAATGCTGCCATCAATGACTATGTGAATAACAGACTGCATCGAGAGGCCTCCCAATCGCTTTTCCCCACTGGATTTACATCTGTTCTTCTTGAGCCCAAGGTATGGCGTGGCAATGATTTGGGGGATGTTGAAAGGAAGAGAAAAACCAGATACAAAGGAATGAAGGAATGCTAGACTGAGATGAGAAAGCTAGAAAGAGAAGTGACTGAAAGATGTCTCAAAAAAGATGTATTTTAAGAAGGATTTAAAAATGAAGGGGGGAGTTTTGGGAGTGAATTGGTGAATTGCTCTGCCAATGAAGTTGGGGGGAGGTAAGAAAGAGGGATGCACAGAAGGGTCAAGACTAAGTACAAAAAATATTGCATGAATGGGAAGGATAATGGAGGTAATATCAGAAGTGCAGTTGGGCAAGGAATTTGGAGATGAGAATAGTGAGAAAACTAGGATTGATTGGTGTGATCGGTTTAGAAAATTGAAAGGTGGAGGATGGAAGGTTGATACGGAAGATGTTTTGAGTCTAGGTGTGATCCAGTGCAGCACAAAGAGTTATGCACTTGGCAAAGAAAAACAGAAAGAGTACTTTTTTTTTTTAAAGCAGTGAGAGATTGGGAAGTGTTGATGCCCAAAGTGACCCGGGTGTCTTTATTCAAGAGGATTTGAGCATATGAGTAAAGGTGTCTTGCAACTGTATAGTACTTTAGTGAGATCGGACCTGGAGTATTGCATACAATTTTGGTCTCCTCACCCAAGAAAGGATATGCTTGCCACAGAGGGCATGGTGGTTCATCACACTGGCTTCTGGGATGATGGGATTGGGCTATGAGAAAAGATTGAGGAGTCTGGACCTATATTTTCTAGAGCTTTTAGAATGAGAGGTGGTATCTTTGGAACATACAAAAATTTGTCTCGGGCTGGAGGGGTCAGTGCACGATGGATGTTTCCCTTGGCTGGGAGTGGGTGGGTCTAGAGCCAGGGGACAGAGATAAAGGGGACACTTCATCACTCAGAGGGTGACAAATCTTTGGAATTCTCTATCCCAAGAAGCCTGGTCATTGAGTATGCTCAAAACAGAGATCGAAAGATAATGAAGGCATCAAGGATCTGGTGCTAGTGCAGGAAAATGGCACTGTACTAGATGATCTAACTGAATGACGAGCAGGCTTGAGGGGCCAAATGGCCGACTCCAGCTACTATTTCCTATATTCCTAGAGTACTAAGAGAGAAAATGTTATTGTTGGAGATTGTACGGGAATCATGGTCCACATCATTAAAAAATTAAGTCTGTACAAAATTAACTGTTCAATGTTTAAGTTAAGAGTTTCCAAGAAAAACTGGCCACATGGAAAACACATCTTCTACGAGGTCAACATCTGGTGAGCACACAGCTGCCTATTATTAAAAGAAATCCACCCGACTAACAGTCCAGTAATGTTCTCTAACCATAATTTCTCAAAAAATGTTTAAATGATCCAATGAGTCAGAGATCGCTGGAAAATAAAAGGCTGCTACTTTTTCCATGCCTTGCATTGTAACCACCACAACCTCCTCCACCTCCACCACTTTAGGAGAGAAAATAAAGCAAATCTGGTTCATATTGTTACTCAGATTTCAGAGCTGCTTTCGGAATGCATCCTGCCAAGTTCATCACCAATAGCAGAACTTTATTCAGATTGTCTAATAAATCTGTTTCCACCATATTAGCAAGAATCAAAGTATTTATTCTATTTTCCTTAAACGTTTGTAAACATATGCATGGTTTCCTTTCTTTTCTGTGCCATGAAAACAGTAAAAGTAAAGTAAAATCGCCATAGTCCCAGATGACAATAGGCTGCTCTCCCCTTTGAGAGCTGACTGGTGGCGATTTAACCCGAGGATCACCACACCTCAGGCGAGGGGCAAGGTTGAGTAGGAAGGGCCTTCATGAATAACTTCAGCCGGTACAGGAAGTGAATCCACGCTGTTGGCCTCGCTCTGCATCATGAAACAGCTGTCCAGCCAACTGAAAATAAAGCCACAAAGTTGCCCCAGTAGTTTTATCATTTGACTTATTAGGCAAAGACATTGATGGTTACCGTGCACAAGAAATCTAGCAGCCAAAGTGACCGCTCACTCAGAATTAAACCAAAATGGCCCATTTCAGGGAAAACATGTACATGGCTTGAAAGCATACAGGGAAGAATCTTCCACAAAAAATGGAAAAGTGACATCTTCGACATGATAATCAGTGCGACTCCAGTCAGCCCGGGCAGTCAGAAACGCCACGCCTAAGGCGCAAAGCGTTTGATTCACCTGCCCCGAGGCCATCTGAGCACTTCATTCAAGGAGACGCTGCATTTAAACGGCTCCACAGCACTTGATCTCATTGAACCCAGGAGGATGACAGCTAGAGGACCAGCTCCCAGATTTTCAGAGGGGGCGCTTTCACTCGATTGCTGATGCCATGGAGGAGAGTCCTGCCACAATTTATCGATGATGGCAGGAGGCCTCCCAAGGTCACCCATCCCGCCTGGGAGACTGTAGCAGCACTGATCAGTGTCAGCAGCCTGATCCAGGGGATGGGGGTTCAATGTAGAAAAAACGGAATCTGTAAATGCCCCCCGACTCCCCTAGCCACTCTGCATTTCAATTAACCCACGGAATGTCATGTTGAACCCACATGATGCCACCTTACAGGTTCTGAGTAACCAACCTCCTAGCATCATCTTCAAACCCCGCCCCCCGCCGGCATTACTCATCAGAAGCCATCCCTGCTTAAGCACTGTGTCCACACAAGCCAGTGTCCCTGCATGAGAAGGCAGAGAGTGAGAGAGTGCGAGAGCGCGCGAGCGGGAGAGAATGCGAGTGCGCGCGAGCGGGAGAGAGAGAGTGCGGGAGAGAGCAAGAGTGAGAGCGGGAGAGAGCGAGAGTGAGAGCGGGAGAGAGCGAGAGCGAAAGCGGGAGAGAGCGAGAGCGAGAGCGGGAGAGAGCGAGTGCGTGAGCGGGAGAGAGAGCGAGAGCGGGAGAGAGAGCGCGAGCGGGAGAGAGAGCGAGAGCGGGAGAGAGAGCGAGAGCGGGAGAGTGAGAGCGGGAGAGAGCGAGAGCGAAAGCGGGCGAGAGCGAGAGCGGGAGAGAGCGAGAGCGAGTGCGTGAGCGGGAGAGAGAGCGCGAGCGGGAGAGAGAGCGCGAGCGGGAGAGAGAGCGCGAGCGGGAGAGAGAGCGCGAGCGGGAGAGAGAGCGCGAGCGGGAGAGAGAGCGCGAGCGGGAGAGAGCGGCGAGCGGGAGAGAGAGCGCGAGCGGGAGAGAGAGCGCGAGCGGGAGAGAGAGCGCGAGCGGGAGAGAGAGCGCGAGCGGGAGAGAGAGCGCGAGCGGGAGAGAGAGCGCGAGCGGGAGAGAGAGCGCGAGCGGGAGAGAGAGCGAGAGCGGGAGAGAGAGCGAGAGCGGGAGAGAGAGCGAGAGCGGGAGAGAGAGCGAGAGCGGGAGAGAGAGCGCGAGCGGGAGAGAGAGCGCGAGCGGGAGAGAGAGTGCGAGCGGGAGAGAGAGTGCGAGCGGGAGAGCGGGAGAGAGAGCGGGAGAGAGAGCGGGAGAGCGAGCGGGAGAGCGAGCGGGAGAGCGAGCGGGAGAGCGAGCGGGAGAGCGAGCGGGAGAGCGAGCGGGAGAGCGAGCGGGAGAGCGAGAGCGGGAGCGAGAGCGGGAGCGAGAGCGAGAGCGGGAGAGAGAGCGAGAGCGGGAGAGAGAGCGAGAGCGGGAGAGAGAACGAGAGCGGGAGAGAGAGCGAGAGCGGGCGAGAGAGCGGGAGCGGGAGAGAGAGCGGGAGAGAGAGTGAGAGCGGGAGAGAGAGCGAGAGCGGGAGAGAGTGCGAGAGCGGGAGAGAGTGCGAGAGCGGGAGAGAGAGCGAGAGCGGGAGAGAGAGCGAGAGCGGGAGAGAGAGCGAGAGCGGGAGAGAGAGCGAGAGCGGGAGAGAGAGCGAGAGCGGGAGAGAGAGCGAGAGCGGGAGAGAGAGCGAGAGCGGGAGAGAGAGCGAGAGCGGGAGAGAGAGCGGGAGAGAGAGCGGGAGAGAGAGCGGGAGAGAGAGCGGGAGAGAGAGCGGGAGAGAGAGCGGGAGAGAGAGCGGGTGAGAGAGCGGGTGAGAGAGCGAGAGCGGGAGAGAGAGCGAGAGCGGGAGAGAGAGCGAGAGCGGGAGAGAGAGCGAGAGCAGGAGAGAGAGTGAGAGCGGGAGAGAGAGCGAGAGCAGGAGAGAGAGCGAGAGCAGGAGAGAGAGTGAGAGCGGGAGAGAGAGCGGGAAAGAGAGCGAGAGCGGGAGAGAGAACGAGAGTGGGAGAGAGAGAGCGAGAGCGGGAGAGAGAGAGCGAGAGCGGGAGAGAGTGAGCGAGAGCGGGAGAGAGAGAGAGCGAGAGCGGTAGAGAGAGTGAGAGCGGGAGTGAGAGAGTGTGCGCGGGAGAGAGAGTGAGAGCGAGAGAGAAAGGGGAGAGAGAGAAAGGGCAGAGAAGAGTGAGAGAGAGAACGAGAAGAATAACGAGAAGGAGAGAGCGAGAACTGAAACTAACGATCTCGACACCCTTCGAGGAGAGGGCCATGGAACTTGCAGGGGACGAGTAGGAGTAGGCCTGCATAGATACCAAGGTTACCTTGCGCCTGAAAAGTATGGAGCCACTGCACCTTCATTCAGATGACCAGTCTCGTGAGTTTTTTGTTGTCCAAACCCTTGACCAGACCACATACTAAAACCATGTCCCTTGCCTCGGAGGTGATCTCTGAGGAGGACACAGATGACAGATCATCCACGATCGCAGAGAAGAGTACCTCGGTAGGGGAACTTAACGGACAGGCTTCTGGGCCACCATCTGATGAGCATCACACTGCTTCTGATGCACATCGGGTGGAAGTATTCCAGAGATTGGACAGTCAGAAGTGTGCTGGCCTCAAGGACTCTGTGCCCCAGCCAGGTGCCATTCCTCTGTACACGTTCATCCCTCAGCTGCTGGAGATGCAATGGTTGAGCCAGGAATACCAGGAGGGGGTGTCAGCGACATTCTTACAACTGCAAGACAAAAGAGAGGAGTTCCAAAGACCTCAGTTGCAGAGATGTTGCGGCCTTGTGTGGCACCCAGGGTGGCTTCCACAGTGGAAAGCCTGGGGCAAGATGTCAGAGCCATGACTGGAGAACTCCAAAGCATGGCTCAGTCCCCGAGGACCATGGCTGAGGGGTTCGACACCATGATTCAGACAATGGCAGGCCTGCAGGACTGGCAGAGCCAGATGACGTTGAGGCTTATGGAGCTCACTCCAGTTGCCCCATCATCCCATGGAGTTAACTAGGGGCCCTTGAGCACCTGGAGGGAGGAGGAACCACTGGAGAACCTCCTGGGGGCCTTCCATTCAGGAGAGTCTGGGAGTGAGCAGCCCTTCTGAATCCCCCCCTTCCTGATACTGGCACAGTAACGGGCAGAACAAGATGATGCGGCCACATCGGTGCTATCTGAACGTAGGCTAGGGCCCTCCAGAGGACTCCTGTCAAGTGCATCTGGCATCTCAGGCAAGAGTGTGGAAGGCACAGGCTACTCCACTTCTGATGTGCATCCTGGGGACACACCGAGACATAGTGGGAGGATTCACAAGAGTAAGTAGGGGAAGAGTAGGCATGGATGAGGTTATACACAGATGGTTGGGGGTCATAATAAAATGTCACAACTGCAATTGTCACCTTATTAAAACCTCTTGGCTTCACTCTCTTTGACCCTCCTCCCACTGGGATAGGTCTTCACCCAATCTGTACACGGCTTTTCTCACAGGCTCTCAATATAAGGGAAACGGTTGGCCCACTCAGAGTAAAATATCATCCGCTAGCGCGGTGATATGCCTGTAAGCAATATTGCAGATGGCTAGTGATGAGACCTCCAACCAGCAGGTGGCGGTACAGACCCACCACGCGGTTTTCAGAGTGTCATGTGACAAGGGGGAGATGGTTATAAGATATACACAAGGACAGTCATGCTTAGTTCCAGGGAAGTACAAAGAAACTCTATGATAATGTGCTCTGTAATAGATCGCTATCTTACGTGTGATTCAATAAAGATCCCGGTTTTGACAAGTCACAAGTCCTTTGGTAGATTCCACGCTGGACATCGAACACCACACACAACATTTGTCATTAATCATTGAACCTCGACCCTCGCCCCTAATCTCACTCTAGTGCGACAGGACAAAGAGATGTAGGCCCGAACCTCACTTGCACATGAGCTGGGGAGTCAAATGTGCTGACAGAAGACAGACATAAGGGGCGCAATTCTCCCATCGGGAGTCTAAGTGCCGACGCCGGAGTGAAAACCGGAGTGTTTCACTCCGGCGTCGGAGCCCGCTCCCAGCCCCTTATTCTCCCGCCCCCGGGGGGCTAGGAGCGGCGTCGCGTCATTTACGGGCGCCGGACCTTGGCGCTGCATAAAAGCGGCGCCGCGTAAATGATATCACCTGCGCATGCGCGGTTGCCGTCCACCCCGAGGCCGCCCCACAAGAAGATGTCAGATGGATCTTGCGGGACGGAGGAGGAAAGGAGGTCCTCCTTTAGAGAGGCCGGCCCGCCGATCGGTGGGCACCGATCGCGGGCCAGACCCCATTTGAGGCTCCCCCCCCCGGTGCAGGAAGCCCCCTCCCCTCCGGCCGCCTCCCCCAGCGTTGCCACGCTGTTCCCGCCGGCAGCGACCAGGTGTGGACGGCGCCGACGGGAACCCTGCCCCCACCTCGTGTTGGGCAGGCCGCTCGGCCCTATTGCAAACGGCGAGCGGCGATTCTCCCAGCGGCCAGCCGTGATTCTCGCCGCGCCGGTTTGGGGGGTGGGAGAATCGCGTGCGGGCGTTGGGGCAGCGTGGTGGGACACGCGCGGCGCCCCGCCGATTCTCCCACCCGACGTGTGGGGGAGCAGGGGAGAATTCCGCGCAAGAAATGCTGAGGAGCATCAGCATTATTCTCACGACGAGTCAACATTATCCTGCTGCATTGCGATGCCAGCACAACGACTCCCCAGGCCAGCACCCTGAAGACTTGTTTTTTTTTAAATATAAATTTAGAGTGCCCAATTATTTTCTTTCCAAGTAAGGGTCAATTTAGCGTGGCCAATTCACCTCGCCTGCACATCTTTGGGTTGTGGGGGTTAACCCCACGCAGACACATGGAGAATGTGCAAATTCCACACGGACAGTGACCCAGGGCCGGGATTCGAACCCGGGTCCTCTGCGCCGTGGGGCAGCAGTGCTAACCACTGTGCCACATGCCACCCTCCAAGACTTGGTTTCAATATGGATCGCCTCCTTTCATCAAGGCTCTTGATGGGGGGGGGGGGGTACTCCCTACTGGACTTCCTGCTCATCAGAGATGTTCCACTCCTCCTGGTTGTCATTATCTAGGACTGCAGCCCACTGTGCCAGGAGAGAGAGAGTGAAATAGTGCAAGAGAGCGTGAGAGTGAAAGAGAGTGAGTGCGAGTGTGCGCGACAGAGTGTGCGCGAGAGGGTGTCCGCGAGAGTGTGTGTATGAGAGAAAGTGAGTGAGTGTGAGTGCAAGAGTGATAGAGTGTGAGAGAGAGAGTGTGAGAGAGAGTGTGAGAGAGAGAGAGAGTGTGTGTGAGAGAGAGTGTGTGTGTGAGAGAGAGTGTGTGTGTGAGAGAGAGTGTGTGTGTGTGTGTGAGAGAGTGTGTGTGTGTGAGAGTGTATGAGAGAGAGAGAAAGTGAGTGAGTGTGTGCGAGTGATAGAGTGTGTGTGTGTGTGTGTGTGTGTGTGTGTGTGTGTGTGTGTGTGTGTGTGTGTGTGTGAGAGAGAGAGAGAGAGAGAGAGAGAGAGAGAGAGAGAGAGAGAGAGAGAGAGAGAGAGAGAGAGAGAGAGAGAGAGAGAGAGAGAGAGAGAGAGAGTGAGTGCAAGCGAGTGCGAGTGAGAGAGAGAGAGAGAGAGAGCCACACTCTGGGCTGCGCAGTCGGGCCGAGCCGCCACCCATCCTCTCCTGCAGTATCGGCGTCTGATCTTCTATCACCACCATGTTTGAGGACCAGGCCACAGAAACACACGGAGAATTAACAAGTGACCCACAAGTACAGAACAGAATACATAGTCAATGTACAAAACAGACCTTTAAAAACATCCAGTGATTGCTCAAGCAAATCCTCCTGCATCCTCAGCCCCGTAGTAGGCCCACCAAAATCCTCCCCTCCCCAAGTAAAAGAGACCGAAAGGCAACCAACTTCTCTTTTCCTTCTCTTCATCCAGAAAGCACCAAGTCCAAGGGGAAGAGGTAGCAGGCAAGCAGAAAAGGCAGCAGCAAACAACCTCTCAGCTACAGCCTCCAGGTATTTGCAGCTAAGCAGGAGCAAGCAGCAGCAAACACAACCTGCAGCTGGGAAGTGCCCTCACAACTAACAAGGCCAATTCCTCATCAGCAATAGCCTTCAGCTGTGAAGCTAGAGGCTGCCCAGTCAACGGGAGTTAAAGTGACCGTCAGCACATAACCAAGAGCAGCGTTCTGCCCTGGTGATTTGTGGTAGTTCAGACAGGCTGCAGCTGTAGTTGCCCCTGGTATGGGTGCGCACAATATTTCAAGATGGCTTGAAGGCCTCATGAATGAAAAGACCGCCCCCCACCCTCCCCAAGCATTTGGGCAGCAGCACCCTTGAGCATGCCCAAAAATGGAAATGGCTACCCACATCCTCAGTTCCCCTCGATAACCATTGCGCCAGATTCATATTTTTAAAAAGGAATACTAAACAACACCCGTGTGATTTCTCGCTGGGAAGCTGGTTAATTCCCGGGAGGCTGTTACATTCGACTTCAATCTCACTAATGAGATGGAAACTAATGAAAATTAGGGTTAATGATTATGCTCGCCATATTTGGGCAAGATCTGGAACTCACCATTGGGAGCGGGCCGGTTATTTGGCAAACTGAATCATGCCTGGCGCAAATCCAGATTTTGGCCTTTCCCGCTATTTAACTGCTGTGCCCAGATCCATGCCGGGCGCAACGTAGGGATTAAATCACGCCCAGGGTTAACGCTTTGAATCAAACATAGACCTTTCAGTTTGCTTTTGTTTGATAACCTGCTGCAAAATATGGCTACCAATGGCATGGCACCTGGCCATTGCTTCCAACTTTACCAGGGGCACCGTCAGGAAGATGCGTTACTGGAACTATTTGTTCCTACAAAACTGCAAACCTCTGGAATAAAGAGGTTTCAAAGACACTTGGACAGACATTATGATACATCCACACGGAAACAAAGGGCTGAATTCTCCGCTGTTGGGATTCTCTGTTGCGCCGGCAGCGTACCCACGGCCGGAGATTTCCCAACGGAGTGGGGTTGCCCACAATGGGAAATCCCATTGACCGGCTGGCAGGACGGAGAATCCCGCTGCCGGCGGGGGCGCGCAGCACCAATGGAGAATCCCGCCCAAAAAGCTTCATTTAATTTTCCAGTCCATCTCTGCCCTGAGCAAAGTTTCCAAAGAGGTCGTATTCAACTCAAAATATTAACTCTGTTTCTCTCTCCACACTTGCTGCCAGACCTGTTGCATTTCCAACATTTTCTGTTTTTACTGCACTTACTCCCATTTTATTCCTCGATGAACACATGATTAGTGTTTATTGGTTATGAATAACACCAGCTTGCAAATTTCATAGACACTGGACTTTGCCTTGCAGCACTTAGTGCAGTAAAACGTTTGTAAGTTATTTAAGGGTCATTACCGGATTTAAATACAGGCAACATCTCAATTTGTCAAGATTTTGCCAGTTCAGGAAAAACAGGAAACGTTAGTACTCTTCTCCAAGGTTAAACTAGCAAGTTCTAAAACAACAATATTTGTGTCACAACACATTTGGAGTCTTTTGAAATGATAGGATTGTAAAAGAATATGTTGCTCCAACTTTATTTTCTCACTAGTTTTGTCAGATCTTTCCCAAGTAACGATGGCTTCAGGACAACATACACAAGCATCCGAAATTGAGCAACTCGTCCACATAGTCAAACTGCAGAAATTATTCTTACAAGCATGGATAAGGTTCTTAAGAGCCAAACACAAAACCAAGTTCTGCCCAAAACTGCCCGTGGTACTTGGGGGTCATCACATTAGGAAGAAATTACTTTTGGAAAAAACAATGTAACCAACTATATTACAGAAAACACAATTCCTGTATTTTTAACAACAGTAAAATCTGAGTACTTCTAGACAACTAGCATAGAATTAGAGGGTACACAAAAGCCTAGCCACAAGAATAGTGATCCGAAGACCTTCTCCCCCTACAGTAAAATAGATGCACAAGCAGTGACATTGCAATTAGCAGGGTGTTCATTCATTCTTTAAAAAAACATCTGGCTAGAATTGAGACTGGAGGCTATGAATAGGAACAAAATCAAATATTCAGAAAGCACAAAGGTTCTGTGGCACTAGAACCATGAAATGACAGCTGAGAAAAGCAAGTGGTTGACTTGACGTAATGTAGGCATAAGGCAAGGCTAATAATTGAGACCCCCTCAAACACTTCTTGAGATCTGGGAGGAGTTTTTCTTCAACTGTTGGGGTGCAGTTCAAAGTACTACAAATTGAACAAGGTGTAAAGATGGAACAGGTTTGACAGAACACATTCAACTTTTTATTTCATGCTCGCTGAGAAAATAGACTCAAGACCTCTAACTTGCTCTTTTTGCCTTCTTGTTTATGTACCCCATATGTTTATGGGGAGGTCGTGTCTCACTAACTTGATAAGAGTTTTTCGAGGAGGTCATTAAGATGATTGATGCAGGTAGGGCAGTGGATGTTGTCTATATGGACTTCAGTAAGGCCTTTGACAAGGTCCCTCATGGTAGACTAGTACAAAAGGTGAAGTCACACGGGATCAGGGGTGAGCTGGCAAGGTGGATACAGAACTGGCTAGGTCATAGAAGGCAGAGAGTAGCAATGGAAGGATGCTTTTTTAATTGGAGGGCTGTGACCAGGGGTGTTCCACAGGGATCAGTGCTGGGACCTTTGCTGTTTGTAGTATATATAAATGATTTGGAGGATAATGTAACTGGTCTGATTAGTAAGTTTGCAGACGACACAAAGGTTGGTGGAATTGCAGATAGCGATGAGGACTGTCAAAGGGTACAGCAGGATTTAGATTGTTTGGAGACTTGGGCGGAGAGATGGCAGATGGAGTTTAATCCGGACAAATGTGAGGTAATGCATTTTGGAAGGTCTAATGCAGGTAGGGAATATACAGTGAATGGTAGAACCCTCAAGAGTATTGAAAGTCAAAGAGATCTAGGAGTACAGGTCCACAGGTCACTGAAAGGGGCAACACAGGTGGAGAAGGTAGTCAAGAAGGCATACGGCATGCTTGCCTTCATTGGCCGGGACATTGAGTATATGAATTGGCAAGTCATGTTGCAGCTGTCTAGAACCTTAGTTAGGCCACACTTGGAGTATAGTGTTCAATTCTGGTCGCCACACTACCAGAAGGATGTGGAGGCTTTAGAGAGGGTGCAGAAGAGATTTACCAGAATGTTGCCTGGTATGGAGGGCATTAGCTATGAGGAGCGGTTGAATAAACTTGGTTTGTTCTCACTGGAACGAAGGAGGTTGAGGACAGACCTGATAGAGGTCTACAAAATTATGAGGGGCATAAACAGAGTGGATAGTCAGAGGCTTTTCCCCAGGGTAGAGGGGTCAATTACTAGGGGGTATAGGTTTAAGGTGAGAGGGGCAAGGTTTAGAGTAGGTGTACGAGGCAGGTTTTTTACGCAGAGGGTAGTGGGTGCCTGGAACTTGCTACCGGAGGAGGTGGTGGAAGCAGGGACGATAGTGACATTTAAGGGGCATCTTGACAAATACATGAATAGGATGGGAATAGAGGGATACGGACCCAGGAAGTGTAGAAGATTGTAGTTTAGTCGGGCAGCATGGTCGGCAAGGGCTTGGAGGGCCGAAGGGCCTGCTCCTGTGCTGTACATTTCTTTGTTCTTTGTACCATGTGATCTGGATCAATGTCGATTTGCACTCCAGCTTTGTCAGCCATTTGTCAACATTTCCTCACCCAGATAGAAATGAACAGTGTTTTATCACAATTGATAAAGAGATTCTGGAAGTTCTAACACCCAAGGCTATTTATCTTCAACAGCCCAGGCCTCAACTCTAGAATTCCTCTCCCAAACAACTTCCATCATTCCACCTCTCTTCAAACCCACTTATTTCTCAAGGCTTCTGGATTCCCAAACTAAACTCTTTTTTCGTTGGATGTTCCCTTGCGTCTGTCAAAAGGCTTGAGCGCATTGTCTACATTAAGTTCACTTGTTTAAAAACAAAACTAACTTCAGCACGTGGAGGCATGGAACAGTACTTCTTGTGTGTTTGAATAACTTATATCAGGTTAAATTATAACAGGTTGTTGTTCCTCTGTAACTCAATATTCAAGTCCAGTCAAATATAAAGTGCTTATTGACTTGGACGATAATTTCCCAATTAGATTCACTGGACACAAAAGAATTTGAGTCACCTTGGATTATTTGAACCACTTGGTATAATTTTCAGATAATTTCAAACAGGGTTGCAACATCTGCAATGGTCAATGGAATGCTAAGTTGCATCATATTGCCATCTATAAATAGGGCGGGTCAAGTAAAACAGTCAGAAACAAATTAAAACCATTCTGATTTATTTTCCCACATCCACAAGAGAAAGGAGTTAGTTGTATTTTCACAGCATTTTGTACATTACTGCAATACTGGAAAAGACAGAGCTCCAAGCATGTACCTTTAGATAGATATGCAGAGTGCCATTCATCCAGTATCTACTCAATTGTAAATGATTGACAAGTCAACATGATTGCCATTTGAATGCGACTTTTAGCACAGCAAGCCAAGCTGCATTTATTTTCTTTCTTTAATTATTCAGAAGGCGAATGCAATGAGTCACCCTGAACTGCATTGTGAGGATGATCTCTTGGACCTTACACAATTAGTTTCTCTAATCCAACGCAAGGCAGGAAGGCATTTACAAATTACTTCAGTATTCCCAGGTTGAGGGTCGCAGAACAGAGCTATGAATCCAGATGCTAATTGCTGTTCAAATGCTCCTTGCTGTCACGTGAAGGTGTTAATGCCAGCTGAGGACAAGTACAGCTCAATATGCGCCATTCGCTCTCTCAGCTAAATAGTCTGAAACTACGGAATTAAAACTAAACACGAAGGTGGTGGTGAAGTACTGGGGAACCAGAGTAGACAAAAATGTTGTCTCCTCTGCCCCCACCTCACTGCAACTTGAATCCAATTCACTTTATCTCAACAGTAGCAGTGACTATTAGAGGCAAGAAAGGGGTGGACATCTTGAGTTTGAGTTTCTAACTGCCAATATAACAGGAGATAAAATACTTAATTTGAACACCCTTGAAACTAATATCCTCAACCCTCTTGTATTGGAGCCGGAGACTGGCTATCCCTTTTTCTGCAGCGATGTCCTTGCTTTGTTTTTGTATGAGCATTGAAATATATTAGCATTTAACAGTGAAAGCAAGGCAAGTAGCAACTGATCTCCAATTAGTAAACCCTGCACCATTTTGTTCTTTTTACACTTGCTGAATGGGCAAATATATCCACTTATCACTTATTGCAAGTCACAACATTTTTATACCAGTGTTCCAGAACATAAGTAATTCATCTTAAACCGGTAACTCCCAAGTGTATTAGCAATGAGATATATTCTATTAGAAAAAAACATTCCTCAAGACAATTCTTTTGTACTTTGTAAAACCACAATTATTTTTCAAATCAAAATTTTACTTTCAGGTTCTATAAATTGCAATTTACCTGAATTTCTGGTAAGTCTGTGATAAGTAAGTATTCATAGATGACAACTGCGCATTCTCTCCTTCGAACAGCTTGTTTGAAGCAGCATGTTGTAGCACCTTTGCCACCGAGCCCAAGTTCCGCCGTTGATCAGGATGGAGCTGACCACCAGCAGTCATGTCAATGATGTCAAATCCATCAGGTGCAACAATAGCTGGGTTCATGTAGCGATAGTAAAGAAGGTTCCCTACGATCTACAAACAGCAATTAATATTTAAAACAATCTTATTTTTTTAGATAATTACAAAATAAGAAAGAAATAGCTAGGTCCCTTTCTGGAACAAACGTAGCACCACTCCCTCCCCTAGAATTATGATCATGATAAATTCAGATGGTCCACATAACACGATCAACATCCTGGCGGATACCATTGATCAGAAACTGAACTGGATGAGTCACATTAATACCGTGGCTACCAGTGCAGGTCAAAGTCTAGGAATCCTATGGTAGTAACTCACCTCCTGATCCCCCAAAACCTGTCCACCATCTACAAGGCACAAGTCAGGAGTGTAATGGAATACTCTCCACTTGCATGGATGAGTGCAGCTCCAACACACATGAAGCTCGACACCATCCAGGACAAAGCAGCCCGCTTGAATGCTCCTCCTTCAACAAACATTCAAACCCTCCACCACCGATGAACAGTGGCAGCCGTGTGTACCATTTACAAGATGCACTGCCGTAACTCACCAAAGTTCCTTCGACAGCATCTTCCAAACCCACGACCACTACGATCTAGAAGGACAAGAGCAGCAGATACCTGGGAACCCCACCACCTGGAGGTTCTCCTCCAAGTCACTCACCACCCTGACCTGGAAATATTTTGCCGTTCCTTCATTGTCACTGGGGTAAAATCCTGGAATTGCCTCCATAACAGCACAGTGGATATACCTATATCCCAAGAACTGCAGCGGTTCAAGAGGGCACCTCACCACCACCTTCTGAAGGGCAATCAGGGATGGGCAATAAATGCTGGCCTAACCAGCGACGCCCACATCCTGTAAACTAATTTTAAAAACACTGGGAATTCCCAGGTATATTTCCAATGTGTTGCCAGTAAAATCTCCAACATGCTACTTCACTTTCAGAATTCCACTTTTTTTTTGATTCGCTGGTTGGACCAGCAATTATTGCCCATCCCTAATTGCCCTTGAACTGAAGGCATTTAACAGTTAACCACAATGCTGTGATCTGGAGTCACAAGTAGGTCAGATTTTCTTCCCTAAAGGACATTAATGAACCAGATTAGTTTTTGGAACAATCAACAATGGTTTCATGGTCACCATTAGACTTTTAATTCCAGATTTTCTTTATTCAATTCAAATTGCACCACCCTGGAGGGATTCAAACTCAGGTCCCGAGAGCATTACCCCGGTGTCTGGATTACCTGTCCAGTGACAGTATCAATATACCATCACGTCCTCCGTGCAGAGTAGCATTTTGCAGCACTTCTGCACATTGGATTAGCCATGTAGACAAAAGTGGGCCTGTACAGGTGCTGCGTTAGAAAACTATTTGGCAAATAAAGCTGATAAAATAAGAAGCTGAGCGTTAATGCATTTGAAACATATTTTTGATTTTAGGACCCAAGCCACAACTGCATGTAAAGCAGAGAGGATTCACCATTATAAGCCATATAAATTATTTCAGGGCATTAAATCCATTCTTTAAATACTCCAGTTGTACAATACATCGTTTATCCATGTAACCAAACTGCAACATCTCAAACTACAAATATGACTTTGAAAGCCTAGCTCTCTTCAAATTTAGCCACCTATAAAATTGAGTTATTCAGTCCTAGGTGCAATTAAACTCCCAGAGCTGGTTGCATATTGATTTGTAACTTGCACGTTCAGAATGCAGCCCATGATACTGTGCAAGAAACCAGTTTTAGAGCACTGAACCATAAACATGCCATCAAGGTTACTTGAATCACATGATAGTACACATTTGTATAGTGCTGGCATGCATTATTCCTCTGAATAATAACCTTACCTCTCTATAATTGGCCCTTCCCTACAGAACGGGCTGCACGGTAGCATTGTGGATAGCACAATTGCTTCACAGCTCCAGGGTCCCAGGTTCGATTCCGGCTTGGGTCACTGTCTGTGCGGAGTCTGCACATCCTCCCCGTGTGTGCGTGGGTTTCCTCCGGGTGCTCCGGTTTCCTCCCACAGTCCAAAGATGTGCAGGTTAGGTGGATTGGCCATAATAAATTGCCCTTAGTGTCCACAATTGCCCTTAGTGTTGGGTGGGGTTACTGGGTTATGGGGATAGGGTGGAGGTGTGGACCTTGAATAAGGTGCTCTTTCCAAGAGCCGGTGCAGACTCAGATGGGCTGAATGGCCTCCTTCTGCACTGTAAATTCTATGATAATCTATGAGAACTATTGCTAGTGTTCATCTACGCAAGAAAAAACTAATCATACATTAAATCTTCATAGCATTTCCTTAAAAGCTATCAAATATGACAGTTTGTACAATATTTGTAATTGGAATACATTGTTAAACATGTTACTTCTGTCACAGCCAACTAAGATATAGACTGGTATTGATCTACCTTTAGCAGTTCATCTTCAGTGGAATCTGGAAATTTCTCGTGAAGCGAGTTCTTCAGAACTTTGGCTATGTACCTCATTCCATAACTACACACAGACAAATGGATTAGAACAATGAGAAGGTGAAATATAACACTGGTGTAACAGATTTTCAAATAAAATGGTCTTTTCAAACATGAAGCAAATAAAAAAAAGAGCTCGAGATACAATTTACAGGAGTCATTCATTTCATTGAGCTAATAAAATTTTTGCCCTCTACAGGAAGGTGAAATATATTTGCTCAACAAAGGTTGTAATCATGAAACAAACTAATTATATTGGATGAAAGCAACTTTTATAAAATGTGACTAACACATTATGAAATAAATGACTGAACAATTTCTTGTATAATTACAATGTGAACAGCATGGTATAAAATACTTGGTCTCCCTCGCAGATTATCCAATTGGGAGAACGCTAGTTACTCAGAATCAAAGCAAACTTTATTTTAACCTTAACCAACACTAGTATGAATGGCCCATCCCAAATATTGTGAACAAGAACAATAACATATTTCGCTGATGAAAAGCTCCGGGATACAGCCCTAGAGAGAAAACTGGGGTGGTATCTTATGTGCCCCCACCGAGCATCTTTTGGGTGGGGAGGCAGGGTCATAAGACAGGCTGGGTGCTCACCCCCAAGCTCACCCTCAAAATATGGGGAGTGGACAGATGCCAAAATTGGACATGTCAAAATCAGCAGCCTACCCACCATATTTAAATAAGTAACCAAAGGTCAGTTAGGCTCGTTAGTAAGTCAATCGACCCTGATTCATTGCCCACACCATAGAATGTTTGGCATGGACAGAAGAATGCAGCCCAATTTTTTTAACCAAAGCTCCTCCAAAGGTGGAAAGAGGAGAGGTTCTATCTTCAGGCGCTGCCTTTGCCAAATAGCCCCCTCCCACCCCAAGATTGAATCCCCCTTCCTTCCTACCCACATGTAGCCTTAAACCCAAGAAATGTATTTGATACACACTGATTGGCAGTGTCACATAGCATGTACAAACTAACTTTGGGGTTTACAGCGCAAAGATTCCATAACAACTATCATCACTGGACTCAGAATCAAAAGATGTATTGGCTGGCAGGTGGCAATTAACTCAAATCACAACTTAATTCCATAGAAGAGGTAAAAATTGGTTTAATTTTGGATGCAGGATAGTTGCCATGCTTGGAGTGCATGCCCAAACATGTAGGTAGAACTATGGTCCCTGGCCCTTCCCTCATTAATTCAATTTAAATAAATGGGGACCATTCACGAGCAACTCATATAATGGGGGTTGTCAATATTGTGCATTGCCGACACCATATAAAGGCAGCTGGCATCTCTTAAAGGAGAGGTGCATTTTGATTGCAGGAAACTGAGGCTAACATTTGTCAATAACGGCAGGTGGAGAAGAAGTTGCAAGTGCACCCCATTTTTGGACATCCTGATTCATGAATGGGATCCCAATTAATGTATTTTAACAATGCCTGCATTGATTTCAGGTGACTGCCAGGGCCATGATACAGAGCCCAATATGCTGCTGGCTGCACTTCTACCATGGGACGTCACATTGAAAATTGATGATGCCCATTTTAAGATAAATAATGGAGTCAATACCCCAAAATCGCTAAATTCAAAATAAATATTTCATTTGGACTCTTTTGGAAACTTTTTCTGTAGCAGATTCAGTCCAGAAAGAAATAATACTCCCAGCTACAGAGACAGAGGAAGGTGTCTGTGTAAAACATTAATTTTTAAAAAAGCTAATGTCACGAAAACAACGATGGAAATGTCCTCATGACTTTTCATTTGCAGAGTACAAATTTGGCAATTATATGAATCAGACGTTTCATTGGCCCCCCGACTCCAGCAGTCCTAATGCTATATTACACTCTAATGAGCGTGGATGGGCACAAGGAGGCACCTCCACCCTCACTCAGGAAGAGGCCCTGCCTTGGAGAACTGTGGGTCAATCAGATTGGCTAGCAGTTCTCCAGCTCTTCCAGGCGTAGTGCGGCAGCGGCCGGGAGAGGCACTGCTGGGAGCTGTCTGTAACTGGGATCCAGAGAGCAGATAAATTGCACCCAGGGTGGGAGGGTAGGGAATATTTTGGGGGTCGTGAGGTCAAGATCTCAGAGGCTAGGCCAGGGTGGGATGGAGGGCTGGGATATAAAGGAAGGTATGGGGGTCACCGGGCTTTAAGTGGAGTGTGCCCCAGTCAGAAGGGGCAGTGCCCCCATACACCCCTTCTGCGCCTCCAATATCAAGTGCATTTCTTTCCCGGCCTTCCCTGCTGAACTGTCCTCCGCCTGTCAACCTAAGCTGGAGCATAACATTTTGGCCAATATGCTCGAAACAAAACCAATGCCTAATAAATGGAAATGCTGTAAAAATTTGTTTGAAATCTAATGATAGTTGCAACATACAAAAAAGCCAAATCAATATTTATGGGCAAACATATAATCATAGTGGACAGCTACAAAACACAAGAAGAAATTATTGAATGAAGTATCTTAAGAATTTTGATAAGCTTGAAATTAATTTAAATTGCTTCCATTTCTCATATTTGTTTTTATACATTTTTCCGATTTGGACTCCATCTGAAATATATAATGAGAGTGGGTCTATTTGGATAACTTGTTCGAAGAGCATGCATAGGCAGAGTGGGCTGAACGGCCTCATCGTGGCCTGTAACATTTTATGATGCAATGATATTCACTACTTACGGAATGGTATCCAAGGATGTGCTAATCGACGTGAGAACCTTATCGGTGACGGCCTGCAGGTTGTGCATGCAGGTTTCCAGTTTTGTCTTTACTTCTTCATGCGACAAGGCCTGTTCTGTTGTTACATCATATGGCAGTTTACTACAAACACAAAGTAATTCAATAATCTTAGACATGCATTCCATGGCATCCAGTTTTGTACAGAAACCCCAGTAAAAAAAAAAGTATAAATGAAGAGAAAGAGAATTTCTCAGATTTGTACATGGAATTCTCCATTACTTGAATGATGTTATCTACCCATCATACGTTTGAGAAATAAAAGAGATGGGAGTGAAATGGAACAAAGATTCTTGAAGCACATGTGACAAGATTTTGATCTCAACATGGGGCGGGCAGGCTGGCATGGAATTTCCCAATGCCTGTAAGTGCACTGGTTGCCCACTATGGGCCCAACTCCTGGCTATTTACCTGGAGGCCAGATTGGCGGGAACAGCAGGTGTAAGTCAATTATAAGACCAATTAAGGGGACAGCACGGTGTCGCAGTGGGTTAGCCCTGCTGCCTCACGGCGTGAAGTCCAGGTTCGATCCCGGCTCTGGGTCACTCTCCGTGCGGAGTTCGCACATTCTCCCCATGCTTGCATGGGTTTCGCTCCCACAACCCAAAGATGTGCAGGCTAGGTGGATTGGCCACGCTAAATTGCCCCTTAATTGGAACAAAATGAATTGGGTACTCTAAATTAAAAAAAAGACCAATTAAGATCATATTCCAGTCAACCCCACCACCCATCCAGATTTTTGGACCAGGGAAGATATCTGGAGGCAGCCACCTGGCGGCAGGCCAAGGGGTCCAGCATCGCAGGGATCACTGTGAGGGGTCCCCTGCAGCCACCATCATGCGGTTTTGCTGTAGCATCAGCTACCCTGTTGAGGGATTTCCCTCCACAATGGTGAGCCAGCAGCTGTAGCCATTTCAACTTCAGTGCCTAAAGATAAAAGTGCCCTCTCTTTCTCCCTCTCTTACCTGCAGTGGCAGGCTGCAACTCCTTTCACGCAATGGGTTTCGTATTGGTTCTTCGGCTTTGAGTGTCCACTTGCCATCCGTAATTGAACAACGAGTGCACCCTGTGGCCATTAATTGCCCGACCCGGCAGAAATTGCTGTTGGGTTACAGATCCTGACGTGGTGAAGGTCAGGACCCACATTTTGCCAGGGGGCACTATTTGGCAGGTCGGGTCCGCGTGTGGCCGGTGCCATGTTGTACGGCGCAACCGCTGCAGGTCGGCGCCGTGCTCATGCGCGGCCACAGACCCGGCAATTCTCTGGCCGTTTATTTTGTAAAGTCAGTGTGTTTTACGTGGTGCGGCTGCTAGCCCCTCACTGGTTGGTGCTGGGGCCTCGCCGATATTTTCATCGCAGAACTAAACACTTCCTCCGGACGTGGCCTCCAAATCGGAGAATCCAGCCCCAGATCTTTGGTGGACAGAAATTTGATGATTTTGTTGATGTATGGGCCTTTTTAAAAAACTTATGCCTTGCCTAGCCTTTGTGACAACCCACAATACCCACTTCAGTAGCTTATCAACTACAAATAAATAGCTTATTGTTTCATGAAATTACACTTGTACTTCAATTTTGAAAAAGAATTTGCTCTCCTTCTGTGCTGTCACATACCTTTCTAATCTGCTTTTTTGAGGATTTTCTATATTCTGTATATTTTCTGCCTTTCATTACCTACACAGTAATCACCAAACACTTCATAATTTTTAAGTTTGATCTCATGTACACATTGAACTTTACATTTTCGCAAGTACATTGCAATAGCCATTAGTCCACTTCCAATTTAAGTTATTCTTCAACCGTTCCTCCTGTTTGGCATGTTATGTACCTCAAAAAACGTTGAAATCTGAATCTCTAGATCAAAACTTCTGCTGCAAACCATCTCATTTGCATGTGCGGAACGAAAGTCACCAAAGTCCCAAAAGACCATCGGCTGCTCTCCCCTTTGAGAGAGAACTGACCGGTGATGATTTAACCCGAGGGCGCCACACCTCAGGCGAGCAGCAAGGAGGGCAGGGCCTTCAGGAATAACTCCGGTCGTACGGGAATTGAACCTGTGTTGCTGGCATCACTTCACATGTGTAGCCAAGATAGGATTGAAGCGAATCCACAAATAGTAAGCCAATGAGAAGCATTATAATTTATTATGTTTTCTCCTAGTTTCTGGTACATGTTTCTTTGAAATCTTGCCCTTACGAAATGGGCTAATTCTGGGAATTTAGCAGGTCCCTTTTACTGTCAGTCACTCATATTGAACCATGTAGAGAGCTCAACTGTACATACTAGAAACTTGTTTGTTAACATTGAAGTATCACTGCTCTCAGCATTATAGTTAATGCAGCTTAAATTCAAAGAACATTTATCTAGGCATAATGTTAGCTGAATAAATATTTGACCAAACTCTCCCAATCAGAGGATAGATCATTTTTAGATAAAAGTCAGGTGAGCTTTCACTTGCGAGTTTGATTAGCTTTTCAGCATTTTGGCCAGATAATTGGATGGGACATAATAGGAAAACAGGTTATAATGGGAACAAAGGAGTGTGGGAAGGTGATGTAGTTGAGCTTTCATTCTCCTGCTGAGTATTGGAAAGGAGAAATTCCTCAGGTATGCCAGGGATTTTATTTCAAAAAGCCATTTCACTCGAGTGCATCCTTTTTGCCATTTCCTGCAGTATATATATTTTCTTTATTATTTCATAGGATGTGGGTGTTGCCGGCAAGACCAGCATTTGTTGCCCATCCCTAATTCCCCCTGAACGTAGTGGCTTGCTCAGCCATTTCAGAGAGCAGGTAAGAGTCAGCCACATTGCTCTGAGTCTGGAGTCACCAGGTAACGATGGCAAATTTCCTTCCCTAAAAGGACATTAGTGACAAATTATTCCTTTAATAAGGATGTCCATGGAAAGGTAATACTAGGATTGACAGGCTTATGCAGCCACGTAAAATGGCTGCTTCCCGATTAATTTGGCCAAAACCCGATTTAAAATGGCTAACCGGAAAGGCTGATGGGAAAAGCAGGTAACAAGGCACAAACGGACAGCTGCAGGCAGAATATCATATTCGGCTCTGGGGAAGTCGGCCCAGATCGATACTCAGGGCTATTAACAGCCCATCAACCCAGACATTTGCAGTTATACTCAGGACTCTTAACAGCCCATCAACCCAGACATCTGCAGTTTAATCGGCTATCCCCGGGAACAATTGCAACATATTAGCAATTGAATACCGGGCCAGACCTGTCGGCGCCTGCAGTGGCCGAAACAAAGGCAGGTGAACGACCACCCCCCGATCAGGGAATCGCCTCGCAATTGGACGTATCGAACCCAGTGATTGGGAACAAGTCCAATCACTTGGGACTCAGGGTCAAGGGCCGCCCCGGGAGGCGGGAAGCCCCTGAACCCTATAAAGTGAGGGGCCAAGTTCAGATCTCTCTCTCTCTCCCTTAATCGCCTGCTCGAGACCTTTGCAAGAACAGCAACCGGCAACTGTAAGTTTGAATCCAGCGATCGCTATCCGATAAAGACTCCTAGCCATCGACCTGTATCAGCCTTTTGAATCCCGCGGGCCAGATCCGATTGGATAAGCCATTCGTTTCCCTGACCTGGTGGGCTCTTCCTAAAGTTAAGTATTGGCCAGTAGTGATAGGTTTATTATATAGATAGTAGGATTATTGTGTAAACATTACTTGTTGTATATAATAAATGACCGTTGATTTCAATCTTACTAAGCGGTGTGCTGACTTATTAATCATAACTGGAACTTGAAACACGTGGCGGTATCAGAAAGATACCTGGCGACTCGTGAGCAAAGGTGACGTAATCAGAGCTAATAAACTAAGGCTAAAAAGAGCAACACTTGTTAGTTATGAGAATACTCTACTGAAACTGGGGCTATTAGAATAAAGCAAGACCATTTAACAGTTGTTTAAATGAAGTAATGGGGGAGCGAGGCACAATTTCTACTGGTGGGTCAGTAATTAGAGGCTGTAAATCTAAAAGCATCAATAAATTAAGGGAAAGGCTGCTGGGGCATGAACTCACATGCTGAACCAGTGATGGAAGTAGAATCCATAGTAACATTGCAATTATTCGTTTAAAAATAAGGAGATAGAGAAAAGGCAGGGAGTGCAACAAATCATTACCTCCTTCAGGGAGTTAACACAAGTGTGAGGGCCACATAACCTCTTCCTGTGCTGTAAAAATTGATAGATTAAAACACAATGCTAAATAAAAAGGTGAACATGCACACTTGCTGATTATTAATTTGTTAACAATATGACCAACCTGGCTTCACCAGTTTGCATCTCCATCTGATTCACCCACGCCTTGTACACTTCCACTGGGTTGGTGTTTATAGTGAGTGTTTTATCCTCCATAATCTCTTTCACTACAGGAGAAAGCAGCTGTCTGAGCGCATTCTGCCCACGTGTGCCACGGTTAAAGGTGACCACCATCTTAATGACTGTGGGGTTTCCAGTTACAATATCTTGAACCTGGTCCACTTTAGATCTGTATATAGTAAATGCAAGATTTTAAAAAAGATTAACATTAAAGAACAACAAAGCACAAAGAAAATTATAGCACAGGAGCAGGCCCTTCAGCCCTCCCAGCCTGCGCCGATCCAGATCCTTTATCTAAACCTGTCACTTATTTTCCAAGGATCTACTTCCCTCTGTTCTCCGCCCGTTCATATATCTGTCTAGATGCATCTTAAATTATGCTATTGTGCCCGCCTCTACCACCTCCGCTGGCAAAGCATTCCAGGCACCCACCACCCTCTGTGTAAAAAACTTTCCAAGCACATCTCTCTTAAACTTTCCCCCTCTCACCTTGAAATCGTGACCCCTTGTAATTGACACCCCCACTCTTGGAAAAAGCTTGTTGCTATCCACCCTGTCCATACCTCTCATAATTTTGTAGACCTCAATCAGGTCCCCCCTCAACCTCCGTCTTTCCAACAAAAACAATCCTAATCTACTCAACCTTTCTTCACAGCTAGCACCCTCCATACCAGGCAACATCCTGGTGAACCTCCTCTGCACCCTCTCTAAAGCATCCACATCCTTCTGGTAATGTGGTGACCAGAACTGCATGCAGTATTCCAAATGTGGCCTAACCAAAGTCCGATACAACTGTAACATGACCTGCCGACTCTTGTACTCAATACCCCATCCGATGAAGGCAAGCATGCTGTATGCCTTCTTGACCACTCTATCGATCTGCGTTGCCACCTTCAGGGTACAATGGACCTGAACTCCCAGATCTCTCTGTACATCAATTTTCCCCAGGACTCTTCCATTGACCGTACAGTCCGCTCTTGAATTAGATCTTCCAAAATGTATCACCTCGCATTTGCGTGGATTGAACTCCATCTGCCATTTCTCTGCCCAACTCTCCAATCTATTTATATTTTACTGTATTCTCAGACAGTCCTCCTCGCTATCTGCAACTCCACCAATCTTAGTATCATCTGCAAACTTGCTAATCAGGCCACCTATATCTTCGTCCAGATCATTTATGTATATCACAAACAACAGTGGTCCGAGCACGGATCCCTGTGGAACACCACTAGTCACCTTTCTCCATTTTGAGACACTCCCTTCCACCACTACTCTCTGTCTCCTGTTGCCCAGCCAGTTCTTTATCCATCCAGCTAGTACACCCTGACCCCATACAACTTCACTTTTTCCATCAACCTGCCATGGGAAACTTTATCAAACGCCTTACTGAAGTCCATGTATATGACATCTACAGCCCTTCCCTCATCAATTAACGTTGCCACTTCCTCAAAGAATTCTATTAGGTTTGTAAGACATGACCTTCCCTGCACAAAACCATGCTGCCTATCACTGATAAGTCTATTTTCTTCCAAATGTGAATAGATCCTATCCCTCAGTATATTCTCCAGCAGTTTGCCTACCACTGACGTCAAGCTCACAGGTCTATAGTTCCATAGATTACCCCTGCTACCCTTCTTAATCAAAGGGACAACATTAGCAATTCTCCAGTCCTCCAGGACCTCACCCGTGCTCAAGGATGCTGCAAAGATATCTGTTAAGGCCCCAGCTATTTCTTCCCTCGCTTCCCTCAGTAACCTGGGATGGATCCCATCCGGACCTGGGAACTTGTCCACCTTAATGCCTTTTAGAATACCCAAATCTTCCCCCTTCCTTATGCCGACTTGACCTCGAGTATTTAAACGTCCATCCTTAGCCTCAACATCCGTCATGTCCCTCTCCTTGGTGAATACCGACGCAAAGTACTCATTAAGAATCTCACCCATTTCCTCTGACTCCACGCATAAATTCCCTCTTTTGTCTTTGAGTGGGCCAATCCTTTCTCTAGTTACCCTCTTGCTCCTTATATATGAATAAAAGGCTTTGGGATTTTCCTTAACCCTGTTAGTCAAAGATGTTTCATGACCCCTTTTAGCCCTCTTTATTGCGCGTTTGAGATTTGTCCTACTTTCCCGATATTCCTCCAAAGCTTCATCGGATTTAAGTCGCCTAGGTCTTATGTATGCTTCCTTTTTCATTTTAGCTAGTCTCACAATTCCACCCATCATCCATGGTTCCCTAATCTTGCCATTTCTATCCCTGTAATTCACCTCATCTCCAAAGAAAAACTACAAGATACGTTTTCAGCACTGTGTGGTGAAAGCTTATGTTTCTGCATTTTTATTTTTAAATGATAAAAGTTTAATTGCATTTCCCAATATTTAGTCATATATTCATCAAAGATGATTAAAATAGCAAATGCTAGGTAATTAGTGTTGAGTGATGCTGAGCTATTTCAGTTTGCCTTTGGCCAAGAATTAAGTGGGCTAACTGCAGCAATTAAATATTCATATTTTGCAATGTATTAGACACATCGACTCCTCAAACACATTCATATATTTGAATACTCATGAGACACCAACAGATAACCATCTCCCTTCTTTATTTAATTTAAAGAGTATTCTACTGATTAACCATAACTGAGACATAACTGTTGCTGATGCACATCTTACCTTCTGTTAGTGTATTGTGCTATGCACTGCTAGCTAGAAGGAACATGACAGCACTCATTTTGTATAAAACTTCATGTTATATTCTACGATGTTTCAATTGGATATCAGTGTTTTATTAAATGATTGATTGAGCAAAGCTCCACTGTCTTCAGTCACTTTTTGTTAATATTTCAAGCTGCCGGAAGCAGACATTTTTATATAGCCTTTCCTTCTCATTCGATAGGACTCAATTCTGCTCCGGTGACATTATGAACATAGTGGGTGTGATCTATTGGCTGCGTACCCCCCTGAAAGGCAGCGTGGCATAATGCAGCCTGTAGATGCCAGCTGATCCCTTTCTGGGATCTACCTGGCTTGTCACACTTCGCGAGATCTAACGCTATCTTGCGAGATGTCGCGATGTCAATCAATTTTTGGCAATCTGTATATTAGAGTAAGACAGCTAGTCTCGCTCTAATATGAACTGCCACGATCTAGCCAAGGCGATGGGATCTAGTCTCCTCGCCTTGGAGATCTCGGGTGAGCGCCGTTCAGTGTTAGTCTCCACAAACGGGGACCAGACGCAACGGCACTCGTGGGGGGGTCTTCCAGGGGATGAGTGCCACCCGATTACCTTGCTACTGCCAGCCTTGCACACTGACATTGAGTTTTGGCCACTCAAATGGGTCAAGGGCTAAATGCATTGGATGAGATGTTGGAGGGACAATACTGGGGCCAGTTCAATCCAGGCCTGTGCAGTGTTGGATAACTTCTGCTGGGATAGTGAGGGAGCTTTATAAATGAGCTCATTGTTTTGCACTGTAGGGAAGGGGGATCCAAGGAGAAACAAAACTGGGGCGGGGGAAGGTGGAGAGTAAGCAAGCCTTCATGATTACTCTCCAGGAACCACTGATAGTTGAAAGTAATTTTGCCAACAATGCTTATATGCTTGCAAGTCAACGGGGGCGATTCTCCGATATGGCGGCCAAGTGTGCACGCCGTCGCGTTTCAAGACGGTGCGAACAGGGCCCGGGCACGACCTATTCTGGCCCCCCCAGTGGGCCAGCATGGTGCTGGAGCGGTTCACACCGCTCCAGCCTCCGTACGTGGGCCAAATGGGCGCCGTGCCAACCCGCGCATTCGCAGTTGGACCAGCTCAATCCTGCGCATGCATTGTTTGGCCGTGCCATCCTGCACATGCGCGGGGAACTTCTTACGCACGCCGGCCCCGACCCAACATGGGGTCGGTGTTCAGGGTCCGGCTGCGCCAGAAAGTTCAGGGGCCGGCCCCAATCGCGGGCCAGACACCATCGGAGACCCCCCCAACCCCCCAACAGGCCACCCCCCAAGCGGTCCCGCAGAGTTCCCGCCGGCAGCGACCAGGGGTGAACGGCGCCGGCGGGACTCTGTCGTGTCGGAGCGGCCGCTCTGCCCATGCGGGCTGGAGAATCGGTGGCCTCGCTGATTCCAGCGGCCCGCGGCCGGAGCAAATGGCGCCAATTCTCCGCACCTCGGAGAATCGCGCGCCGGCTTCGGGGGTTGTGGCACGGTTGCTCCGATTCTCCGGCCTGTCGTGGGGCTCGGAGAATCGCCCCCATCATCTAGTTTGTACAGTACAATAGGGCTGCCAATATCTGTGGAACCACACCCAAACACAAATTACTGCTTCAAGCAAAGATAGAAAGAGGAAAAATTCACTAGCCACCTACTTGATTTCCTCCTCCAAGGCAGTTTTGAAGAGTTTTAGTAGTAGACATTCTTCTCTCTGATTTGACGCATAGTTGTACAGGGAGAAGATGACAGTATCCATAAATTTAGTTGATTTGTTTTGAGGCATCTGGAAGATCAATTTGGCCAAATAGGTTGGATTTGTCTGGGAGAGAAAACAGAAACATTGCCTCATCAGGTTAGCGCATGTACAATTTATATTCCATAATAGCATTCTACATCTCAAAAAAAGGTACATTTATGATATATTCTTCTGAATTTTTCTCTTGGTCATACACACAAACTCACACTGAGGGCAAGACAATAACCTATTTCCAAGTTGCTGCTGTCACCCCCAAGCCAGACACTGAATGGTGCTATTTGCCAATTGCTTTCATGTACAAATGCCAATGCACTGCCCAACCAAGCTGAGACTGAAAGGGGACATTTTTGCAATCAAAATGAACCAGGTGAAATGATGAGGTTTCAACTTGATGAGAAGTACTTTTACTCTCCTCTTGCCTCTGTGCAGTACTCTTTCAGGCAACCTCAATTTGTAGACTCCATAACCACATTCAGTATACCTTCAACTTGGCTGATAGATTTACCAAACTATTTGGTGGCACCAGCTAAAAGAATACAGTTCAAACATGAGGGAGGTGCCGAAAAATAAAATGGAAACTTTTATTAAATCACGGGGAGTCCACACGGAGTTGGTTTATTTACAAGGCTATAATACACAGCTCCCGGTAGATCGTAACTGGGGCTTAACGGTTGGTGCCGAACTGGCCAACCTTATACACCATATGGATAGAGCTTACCCCCCCTCCCGCTTAATGAGGGCGCTCGTACTCCACAAGGGACACTGAAAAGACAATCATTCCTACCCCGCAAGTCCCGCGCGTTGGGTTATGACAGAAACCAAGAGCGGTATTTAAATTCTAGTTGTTTTAATGGAAACCACGGAGTAATATCCACAAATTTGACGAGATGGCTAAATACATTCTGTAATAATAATATTTATTAGTGTCACAAGCAGGCTTACATTAACACTGGAATTAAGTTACTGTGAAAATCCCCCAGTTGTCAGTGTCCGGCGCCTGTTTGAGTACACACAGGGAGAATTCAGATTACCCAATTCACCTTACTGCTTCGGGACTTGTGGGAGGAAACCGGAGCACCCGAAGGAAACCCACGCAGTCACAGAGAGAAATGTGCAGACTCCGCATAGACAGTGACCCAAGCCAGGAATCGAATCTGGGTCTCTGCCATTTTGAAGCAACAGTGCTAACCACTGTGCTACCGTGCCGCACGTAGTATTATGAAGGAATGGTATGGCTGCCATATAGAATGGGAGCAGTTTTAAAATCCACTGTGTGGTGTGATTTTAAAAAACATTCATTCATGGGTTGTGGGCGTCGCCAACTGGGCCAGCATTTCTTGCCCATCCCTGAGAGCATTTAAGAATCAAACACATTGATGTATGCATATTTTATTTGGTGTGACTGATTCCACAGCTCACCAGCTTACAGCTGGTAACTGCTGTCATGGATCAACAGCATGTAGACGTTCGAGCCTTTCCTTTATCCCTTCCACCCAATTGCACGGCACTTGACAGGTAAACTCACTCAGCCAAGCAACCAAAAATAAGTTGTGTCCCACATTCCTGAGATAACTGGTCACATCCCGGTGTTAGCTACAAGTGATAATGATGATGAACTAGCTTATTTAAGGCTCAGCAAACTGTAACAGGGTTAACAAAATCTATGTTAAAAAAAACAATATTCAGTAAGAGGTGTTGTAAATCATAAGGTTTCAAAAACACTTTCTAGATGTTTCTACCTGAAGCAAGTAGAAAAGATGTTGGTATGCTTCCAGTTTTTTCCTATTTTCTTTGCTGAGCGATTTTAACCCTTGCTTGTCACCTGAAATTACTTCCACAGCCTGGCCTTTGTTCTTCTTATCCATTTTCTTGCTGTGTGAAATCACATCCTGTTGTAAGAATGGGAAAAATATTAGGTACATGATTTGCTTTCTCAAATGGGTCTCGACTCCAATCATGGCACACAGCTTCTCGTAAACAGCTGAGCATTCTGTGGAATTAATATTTCTCTCGTCATCTCATCCCATTTTAAAAAAAAGATTCATTTACGGGATGTGGGCGTAGCTGGTTAGGCCAGCATTTATTGCCCATCCCTAGTTGCCCTTCAGAAGGTGGTGGTGAGTTGGCTTCTTGAACTGATGCAACCCTTGAGGGGTAGATACACCCACAGTGCTGTTAGGGAGGGAGTTCCAGGATATTGCCCCAGCGACCGTGAAGGAACGGCGATATATTTCCAAGTCGGGGTGGTGAGCGACTTGGAGGGGAACCTCAGGCATCTGCTCTCTTGTCCTTTTGGATGGTAGTGGTCGTGGGTTTGGAAGGTGCTGTCCAATGAGCCTTGGCAAATTACTGCAGTGCATCTTATAGATAGTACACAGGCTGCCATCGGTGGTGGAGGGTTTGAATGTTTGTGGGAGGAGGAGCAATCAAGCGGACTGCTGTGTCCTGGATGGTGACGAGCTTCTTCAATATTATTGGAGCTACACTCATTCAGGCATGTGGAGAGTATTCCATTACACTCCTGACTTGTGGACAGGCTTTGGGGGAGGGGGGGGGGTACTTACTGTAAGATTCCTAGCCTTTGACCTGCCCTGGTAGGCACAGTATTAATGTGGCTAGTCCAGTTCAGTTTCTGATCAATGGTAACCCCTAAAATGTTGATTGTGGGGAATTCAACAATGGTAATGCCAATGAATGTCAATGGCTGTCATGTTGATGGTTAGATCCTCTCTTGTAGGAGATGGTCATTGCCTGGCACTTGTGTGGTGTGAATGTAACTTGCCACTTGTCAGGCCAAGCCTGGATATTGTCCAGGTCTTGCTGCATTTGGACATGGGCTGAGGAGTCACGAATAGTGCTGAACATTGCGCATGTGCAGTCATCCACAAACATCCCCACTTCTGACCTTATGATGGAAGGATGGTCATTAAGGAAGCAGCTGAAAATAATTGGACCTTGGACACAAATGCAAGCACTTGCTTCCGGAGGCGTCTGGTGCCTCAGAAAATTCAAAATTAAATAAATTATACAGAAGTGATTGAAGCACCAATGTTTCAGACTGCTACAGTGTGAACAGTTCTGTAAAGTGGGAGTTGGATGGAGGGGAAGGAATAGAGGTGAATTGTAGAGAAGATGGGACAACAATCTGATTGAGTGGGTTGAAACAGTGAGGGTGAGCAAGGCAGAGGGGGGGGGGGGGAAGAGAAGGGAGGGGGGTAGGAGAAAGGATCAGAGTGAGTGAAAGGATTGATTTTGGAAGAATCCAATAAGGGAGACATGCCTGTAGCGTTATCCTGTTTTTCACTAGAAGCCCAATCTTAATGTCCATCAGGTTGAGATCCTTTTCTAGCTGCTGATTGGATCGGATTTTGGTGACAACTTCCTCCCTCATTCTTGTAACTTCCAGCTCCTCTTGAAAGTCCAGGTCACTGTGATCCAGCAGGTGAACAAATTTACGCACAACATTCAATGGGGGTTCCCCTGCACTGACTAAAGAAGAAAAACAAACACAGTAGGATATACTTGTGTAGTGGAGCAACTGCAAACTAATTTAGTTCATTTTCCCTGACCTCTGTTCCTGCCCTCACCTTTATATAAAACGCTCCCTAGCTGAGATCCCCAATGATCTAGCTCAGCAGTTCCCAACCTTTTCCTTTTTGCCGAGCACAACATATGCAAGCTGCTTTAAACATTATTTACAAAGCCTACGGCTGACAGTCAAACTTATCTATAAACAGGTATTAAAAATGCAGCTGTTTCTAATAATTTATGATGCACTCTCACAAATACATTGCGAATTATATTACACAAGGATTTTTGTGAAGCAAATTACATTGTGAATAAAATGCAACAATCGGTTATGATACATATGAGGTACACGTAATTGTATTTTTCTTTCCCCACAGACTACCTGCAATAGTCTCGCAGATCACCAGTGGTCCGCGGCGGGACCACACCCTGGGAACAACTGATACAGTAACTGACGGAAAGCTTCAGCACTGACCTGGTTCAGAGCAACTAATATAGGTGGAACTAAATTACTTTGGCCAACCAAGCTCAGTATCATATCACTGGCAAAGCATGTAATTCAAGTATTTAAGCATAAAAACCTGAATGATTATTCAGACCATAACTATAATGAGAAATGCTGTAACCGCAGCAAGTCAATGCACTGAAAGCTTTATGACACTTTGAAAATATCTGTAAATATACAGCTTGCTTGCAAGGGTTCAGAGGTACACTGGTTACGCTACTAGACTAGTACTTCTGAAAACAAGACTAGGAATCCAGGCAGAGTGAAGACAAATCCCGCTCTGTCAATTGGTGAATTTAAATGGAGTTTAAAATGATTTGGAAGTAAATGCAGGAATCCGTAAAATCATAAGGCTTTTGGATTTTCATAAACCCCCAACCAGTTTACAAATCCTTTAGGGAAGATAATCTATTTACACAGCCTCGCTACACGTGGAAGTACTTGTACACCGGCACCTTTAGGTATCTGCCAATCATAAGATAAAGTGCAGAACAATTAACTTTTAAAAGTTGCTTTAAAACAGAAATTTAGTTGAATAAATTCCTGATAAGTTAGAAGATGGAATTAAACTGTTGTGAACAATCCTCGGTGCGGTCTGATGGAACAAAGATCTGCCAATTAACTATTGGCCAGTTTGTATCTCGGAGAACTCCCTAACCTACCAGTAATAAAATGTTGCTAATAATCATAATAATAATCTTTATTCGTGTCACAAGTAGGCTTACATTAACACTGCAATAAAGTTGTGAAAATCCCCTAGTTGCCACACTATGGCACCTGTTCAGGTACATGGAGGGAGAATTCAGAATGTCCAATTCACCTAACAAGTACACCTTTCGGGACGTGTGGGAGGAAACCAGAACACCCAGAGGAAACTCACGCAGACTCCGCACAGTGACCCAAGCCAGGAATCAAACCTTGATCCCTGGTGCTGCGAAGCAACAGTGCTAACCACTGTGCTACCATGCCGCCCATCTTGCTAATCACCTTGGACCTAATGAGGCACTACTTCAAGTTTTGTGTAGTGATCCTTCTTTCACTTAAACTGTCTACACAATCATGAATCCAATAGCTATGGATCAAGATGAAAGTGAGAAAGGAGTCATAGTCGACACCTGATCAACATATCTAACTAAGGTAGAACAGCACACCCATGTTTAAACACACAATAGGATACAAGTCAGAGAAAGTAATGATCAAACTGTACAGTATTTTGGTCAGCCCACACTGTGAATACAGTGTTCAGGTTTGGACAAGAAAATACAAGGGAGATAATCACGTGGTTAAGGCAGCGGAGTGGAGAGACAAGGCTAATCATTAGTCTCATGGGTCGGAGATGTGAGAAATGATGAGACCCTTGGGCTTTTTAAACCTTGATGACATAAAAAAATACTAAAAATAGATAATGATCAGCTGGTCCATCAAGCCTGTCCCACACGAATGATGTAACTTACGCAACACCATTATCCCAGCCACTTCACTCATCCCAATCCACTGAGGCAATCGCATGGGAGAGACAAAATAAATGAAAACCACAAGCAAACGCAGGAAAGATCCATCTTGAATTCTTGGAATGGATCTACATTCATTGCACAGGTGGTATCTTGTTCAATAGACTGGCAACTCTCTGTAAGAAGCATCAGACTTCACACCCTGCTTACAGTAATGTTTCTTGACCCTCCCTAGCCCACCTAACTCAAACTAACATGTCCAGGATCTACTCCTCTCATTACGTTATAGGCCTCTTCTCAAAGATTACTCTTTTCTACAGCTAGATTTAAGCCCATTTTAACCGAAGACCTTGTAAGGATCCTCCTTTTAATCCCTATTCAGCCTTGTTTTTTCCCTTTTATTTTCTGTTATTTTGCTATTTCAATTTCTGTACATCGACAATTAATGGACCTAAGCCTTTAAGGTGGACTTCACCTTTAATTCGAGTGGCTGGTACTCGACTGAGGATTGACCTATGGCCTAAGGCAAGGCAGGTTGCAGCGAGCTGTTTACAATCCGGATCAGCAGATTCCAGGGGGATCGGTATTGCCGGGCCTGGTCAATGGCCCCTGCTGATTATTTGGGGTTTTCTCTGGAATGTTCCTTCCTGTGTGTGACTCTTTTCACTTTAACTTTCGCTTTTGATCAGAAGCTAGGAGGGTCTCAGCTCTGATCGCTCTCTGATGTGGTGGATCGTTTCTAAAGATCCAAGGTAAAAACCTCTCTCTGCAGGCAGATTGAACTGCAAGAAAATCCAGTCCAGCCATCAGCTGCAGACAGGGAACTCAATAAAGCTGTTGGTCATCCTGGTAGAGATGGAAACCAGTAAGAATTAAACTGGCCTGAGGCTGCTCCTTTGAATGAAGGTCCAGGTTAATAAATGTTAAAGTGCCTCTCCAGAGGAAATCCTATTGTCTGGGAGTACTGATTGAATGCATGTGCCAGTAGATCCCCTCTAACACTACACCAGTGGCTTAGATCCCTAAGCATCCTGGGAGGACAGCCTGCCGCAATGACTTCAATATCAAAAGCAAGGACTCTCATGTTTCATTTCATATTAATCCCCCTTCATTTTTTTCACACTTTCCCCTCCGGGTGTGTGTCTGTTTTGTGCATGTTTGGTTAGAGGGTGGGACAGTAAAAGGTGGGGGGGGCGTAATATTTTAGCTGGCGGTTATTCCGTTATAATTATTGAATATTTCAACTTTGTTTCTGTTATAAATAAAGTTAGTCTGTTCAATGTATAAACCTGGTTGCTATAACATATTGAACAGTCAATGGGCAAAATGTTCTGTGAATTTTATACAAATTATTGGTTCATTCACTTTTGTTGGGGACTCTGGGGTCTGTGGTGCTGGAATCGACCACACACTAGCCCAGGGTGTCGTAACAGCCTTCAAATAAAAAAGACTTTCCAAGGGCCTGTGTATCATTCTGGGAGACCAACACTAGGCACAGTATTCTATTAGGTCTGATGGAGAGACTGAACAGTACTTTTTTGTTTTATATTTAATTGTCCAGACAATGCATCCCAGTATTCTGCTTGTTTTTGCAATTGCTTCGCAGAGCTAGAGTTACATAAAATTGGAATGGTGCTTTAAATTCTATTATGGAAATAAGCCAAGGGAACACAGGTTCCAACTAGTAAAACTTGGACTGCTCCTCGGACCAAGGATTCACAGACAGTGATCAACAGACAGAATGTATGTCCTGAGCCAAAAGCCCTGCAAATATCTAAGAAACAAAATAATGCAACAATGTAGGGTTGGGCAGGATGAGGGTGCTGTTTTGGAAGCTTAGATTAAAATGGATTTCTCGAACCACAAGTGTCTTCTGAAACCAAAATAGAGAGAGGCTGTCTGGTTAATTCCAAAGTCGCTGCAGTTTCCACTGAATAGAAGCAAAACATCTGGAATTAAGTAACTTAAACAGAATAACATTTCCAAAAACCCCCCAAAATAACAAACTTGTTTAAGTTTATTTTTTACGGGATGTAGGCACCACTAGCCAGGCCAGGATCTATTGACCATTCCTAATTACACCCGAGAAGGTATTGGTGAGCTGCCTTCTCGCAGCTTATTCAGCAGCCAAACTGCTGTCAAGAAGGGAGTTCCAACATTTTCCGCAGTGAAAGCCTAGGTTGATTCTAGGTGGTCTGCCGAGTTTCACACAACAGTTTTGATACAACTGAGGCCATTAAGAGTCAACCATATTGCTGAGAGTCTGAGGTCACATATCGGCCAGACCAGAGAAGGATCTCGGATTTCCTTCCTTGAAGAACATTAATGAATCAGATGGGTGTTAATCACGGACACTAGCCTTTGAATCCAGATGTGAATTTAAATTCCAATGATGTGGAGATGCCGGCGTTGGACTGGGGTGAGCACAGTAAGAAGTCTTACAACACCAGGTTAAAGTCCAACAGGTTTGTTTCGATGTCACTAGCTTTCGGAGCGCTGCTCCTTCCTCAGGTGAATGAAGAGGTATCTTCCAGAAACATATATATATATATATATATATATAGACAGATTCAAAGATGCCAGACAATGCTTTGCAATAAATTCCAATAGCTGTCCTGGTAGGATTCCAGCCACTGTCCCATGAGCTTTATACTGGGCCAAGTGGGGATTTCTAGTCCAATGACATTACCATTACACCACCACCTCCCTGTCCATAGTTCTTGTCAGTAGCTAAACGTGCTTTATGTCCCATATTTATTCTTAGCATTTATTTCCAAATTGCTTGAGAAGGTGATGAGCTTCTTCCTGAATTGCAGTCTGTGTGGTGAAAGCATTTCCACAATGTTGTTCAGTGAGTTCTTGAAATTTAACCCCACAAAGAAAGAATGGGCAATTTTGTCCAGTAGTCTTGGGGAGTCAGAAGGCGAGTCACTTGCTACAGAACATCCAGCCTTTGGCTTGCATTTGTAGCCATAGCATTAATGTTTGTTCAGTTGGTCGATAGTAAATCCTAGAATGTTGATGGTGGGGAAATTGACAATTGGAAGACCATTGATTAGAGTGAGATGATTAGTTTCTCTATCACAGGAGACCATTCGGTCCAGTGGGCCTGCATCGACTCTCCGAACCAGCATTTTGACTCCATTCTCCTGCCCTTTCTGGTAACCCTACATTGTTTCTAATTAATTAATCACCTAATGTCTCTTTGAATTTCTCAATCAAACTTGCCTCCAGCACACTTCCAGGCAGTGCATTGCAGATCCTAGTTGCTGAAGGACATTCCTGGTGCTCGTGAGATGTGAATTTTACCACTTATCAGCTCAATCTCGGATAATGTCTAGGATTGTTGCATGTGGACAAGGATGCTTCTTCACCGGAGTAATATATACCTTTAACTTTTAGTCCTATTATTTATTAGTCATCATAAAGGGGCTGTTTAGCACAGAGCTAAATCGCTGGCTTTGAAAGCAGACCAAGGCAGGCCAGCAGCACGGTTCAATTCCTGTAACAGCCTCCCCGAACAGGCGCCGGAATGTGGCGACTAGGGGCTTTTCACAGTAACTTCATTTGAAGCCTACTTGTGACAATAAGCGATTTTTATTTTCATTTCATTTCATAATTTTAAGGCATCAACAGTGCTTCCAGACAGGAATAAAGAAAAACAAGTATGAAGCATTTATTTCGACCCTCCCCAATCTTCGTTCCAGTACTTTTTAAGTAATTTTGTGCTTTTGATCAAATGTACTTGTCTAAAAGAATGGCTCGATTTAAGCTAATTAATTTGAAAACTTTTGTACTGACTTATTTTTAAAACCTTGGCACTTGTCGACATAGCCAGCTCCAAGACAAAAAGTATGCAACTAACATTTTTGATTGACGTTGAATACCACAAAAGATGTTTACAACAAACGCATGTTCTAGTAAAGCAAGAAAGTTTTTCTTCCCTTAATCTCTCAAAATGTGGATCATAATTCATTTTAAATCAATAGCTTAACAAAAGAGACATATCAGGCTCATTCAATTCAATTCAATTGAAATAATTGCAAGTACCATAATAATAATAGCTTATTGTCACAAATAGGCTTCAATGAGGCGACTGTGAAAAGCCCCTAGTCGCCACATTCCGATGCCTGTTCGGGGAGGCCGGTACGGGAATTGAACCCGTGCTGCTGGCATTGTTCTGCATTACAAGCCAGCTGTTTAGTCCACTGGGCTAAACCAGCCCCTAAAACCATTACAATGCAGAAGCAGGCCATTCGGCCCATCGATTCTGCACCGACCCTCTGAAAGAACATCCTACCTAGGTCCACTCCCCTGCTCTATCCCCGTAACCCCACCTAACTTGCACATCCCTCGACACTGAGGGACAATTTAGCATGGCCAATCCACCTAACCTGCACATCTTTGGATTGTGGGAGGAAACCGGAGCACCCGGAGGAAACCCAAGCAGACACGGGGAGAAAGTGCAAACTCCACACAGACAGTCACCCAAGGCCGGAATTGAACCCGCGTCCCTGGAATTATGAGGAAGCAGTGCTAACCATTGTGCCACCATTCTGCAATTGATAATCGTTTGATTATCGGTACATAGCTAAGTAAACAGCTGAAAGGTTCTGCCTAACCAACCTCCTTAATTTCTTTAAGGAATTGATACCCTCAATTAATAATGGAAAACTCTATGATGTGCATCTCGGCTCTCAAAAGACATTTCATAACTTTCAACATAAAAAATTTCTAATTTAGTTCAAACTGGCGGATGTTCAAAGCAAAGCTGGGTTATGGATGAGCAAGTTCCTGAAGGTTAGAAAATTGATACTAGCTAAGTCACAGTTTTGAGACCACTGCTGTTTGTAATTCACATTATTAGACTTGGGTTCAGAATCTCAATGCAAATTGATCAGATATAGTGATGATGCAAAACAGAGAGAGGTAGGGCAATAGAAGGAGGCGGTCCTGGAATTACAGTGGGCCCCACAAAATGGCAGAATACAATACAGATACATGTAAAATATTCCATAAAGATAAAATGGGGGATACACATACTCTAATGCGTTGTGCTTACTTTTTAACTTTCCAAACCTTCTTTTCCCCTTAGCTTTAAGCCTTCTCCATAGCCTTAGTTATACAATTCACCAGGACACTAGTTCTAGTGATACCATAGATGAGGGCACGTTTGAGGAAGTCCTGCATGGACTCCCACCGAGCATGGACAAAGTCAAAGCTACCATTAAACATGAGAAGAATGGAAAAGCCATAGGAGTAGACGGGATCCCAGCGGAGATTTTCAAACTTGGAGAAGAGATCACCTGTCCTCTCCATCAACTGTTGTTGAAAATTTGGGATAGAGAAGAAATTCCTGCAGACCCCGGGGATGCCGTCAGAACCACCATCTTCAAGAAAGGAATCAAAGCTGACTGTGAGAATGTCCAAGGAATCTCCCTACTCTCCAGCACCAGGAGGATCATCACCCGAATCATCGCTCACCGCCTTCTGAAGAAATCCTTCCAGAAAGCCAGTGTGACTTCCGACAAAATCGTGGAACGGACACGATTTTCACTGCTCGGTACAAAAGAATTGCAAGGAGCAACATTAACTATTTTACATGGCCTTCATTGATCAGTCCAAGATTTTTGACTCAGTCAATTAGGGAGTGCTATGGAAGACCCGGCCTTTGACAGGATGTCCAGAGAAATGCATCAACATCCGCCAACTCCTCCATGACGAGATGTCGGTGACAGTCCTCAATGACGGAAGATAGAAACCTTTGAGGTCAAGACTGAAGTCGAGCAGGGATATATCATCGCCTTCGCTCTTTTCTCCACTTTCATTGCCACCATCTATCACTTTGTCAAGAGCAAGCTTCTCACTGGAGTGGACATTGTCTATCTTTCAACCTCAACTGGTTGAAATCCAAGAAGAAAACGACACTGACATCGTTTGTGGAACTTCAGTAGGTAGATGACATCACCATCTCCACTCTCTCAGAAGAGAATCTCCTAGCCATGCTTGACACCTTCCCGGAAGAATACCAAATAATTTGTCTTTGCCTTAACCTCTAGAAGACTCAAACACTTTACCAACGCACCCCAGGGTAAGCTCCCATCTCTCTCTCTCCATCAGGATCAATGGAGAAACCCTATCAATTGGGGAACCACCTCTTATCGAAGGCTGATATCAATGCAGAGATCGAACATTGTATCCAATCAGTGAGCACCTCCTTTGGACACCCAGGTACGAGATTCTTTGGTGACCATGACATCCGTGCTGACACCAAGATCATAGTGGACAAGGCGGTCATCCACCCAATTCTTCGATGCGGCTCAAAAACTTGGACTACCACCCGATGCCACCTCAAGGCCCGGAGAGGTACCATCAATGCTGTCTGAGACGGATTCTCTGCATCAGTTGGGAGGACAGGCGTACTAACATCTGTGTCCTTGAAGGAGCCAAGAGCACCAGCATCAAGGCCATGATCATCCGAAACCAATTCCACTGGGCCAGCCACGTGCTAAGGATGATAGAGTCCTGACTGCCAAAGCATTGCAAGGAAGGCATCCGAAATAGAGGACGACTAAGGAAGTGCTTCAAAGACACCTTGAAGGCGTACCTCAAGAAATGCAACATCAACGCATGGGAGACCCTTGCTCCTGATTAAAGGGACACAATTCTTCAAGGACACCCAAAGGCAAAAGGGGGCACGGAAAAAGAGCCAGAGAAAGGACTACCAGCGATCTAGAGTCCAAGGACTGATCCCACCTCCCAGAGACACATGCCAAGTGTGCGGTCAAAGATGCAGCTCGAGGATCGGGCTCATCAGCCATGCAAGAATCTACAGAACCCATGACCAGTAACACAGAGTTTCTTAGGTGGATAATCATCTCATTAGCGAGAGTCCCAGTGTGGTTCAGGTGAAAGCCGCCCCAACGGTACAGCTCCCTCTTTTCTCAGTACTAGTGCCAGGAATTGAAACCCATTTCTCCCACACCAATCTCTGAACCATTCATTCAACTCTCTGATCTTAGTTACCCAATGCCAATTTATTCATGGCACAGATTATCACCTTTGAGGCTCTATTTTTAAATTTAGTTCCTAGATGCTCATACTCTATTTCCAAGTCTTACCTATGTAGTAGGTACCCATGCGAACCTCATCATCTGGATCCTCCAGGCTAGAGGAGACGTCCCTACTCCTGACAATGGGTCAGGTAACACAGCTTTCAGTATTCACGCTCGCAGGTGAAAGGAGGCCATGATCAACTACTATGGTTAGTTTGCTCATCCTCCCTTGCAGTCCCTTCTCTCGCTTAAACAGGCTGGAAGAACCTTGAATCTAATGGATAATTGCAGTAGCTGAGGATCCTCCATTACTACCTTCTGAGCCCCCATTCCTACCTCAATTGCAGTCACACGCAGCTGGCCCACAGACCAAACGACCAGTATCTAGCCTAAGGGAATGCGAGAGCTTCCATGTAACTTTCCCACTCCCTGATTCATCGTAGTGCCTGAAATCTGGAGCCAAAATACTTTGAGCTGCAGACACCGTAGATTAGGTTGCTGTGGATCACACTGATGACCACCAGCTCCCCCGTGATACAGCTGCGAGACATCATCCGCCCAATCTTAATTGTTTTTTTATTTACTGAATTAGGTTTCAAGCTTAGAAATATCACAAGAGGTTTTTTCCAACTGTAATTATATTCAGTAGTTTAACTACTTAAGCTATAAAGTTGATGCAATATTTATATCTTGCCAGTATCAGTTTAAACTATTGCCTCCATTTAGAGGGATAACCTTTTAAAACTCACCACCAGTCATTTAATTGCTAATAATAATCTTTATTGTCACAAGTAGGCTTACATTAACACTGCAATGACGTTACTGTGAAAAGCCCCTAGTCGCCACAATCCCACGCCTGTTCGGGTACACTGAGGGAGAATTCAGAATGTCCAATTCACCCTTTCAGGACTAGTGGGAGGAAACCGGAGCACCTGGAGGAAACCCACAGAGACACGGGGAGAACGTGCAGACTCCGCACAGACAGTGACCCAAGCCGGGAATTGAACCTGGGACCCTGGAGCTGTGAAGCAACCGTGCTAACCGTTGTGCTACGGTGCTGCCCCTTAACTAATACCGTTAAACTTTCATCAGTTACTGGGGGCTGAAAAAAGTGCAACACCTCTTTCCTGCTCTGCACTAAATTCCCAAGTTAGCAGTCATTGCTCGTCATCTCCACTCTATGCTCTTACTCCCGGATCAGGCAGGCTGGTGGCATACATGAACAGATCCCTCTTCTATTTGGTGCCTTGTGTCTTCACAAGTTCTCAAACAACCCAAAAGTGTTAGCATGGTTCGACCTTTCTTTCCACCACCTTCCTTCAATAACCTATCCTTTATAGCCCTTTTCAGGGGTGATCGGAGTATTTTATTGGCAGGACTTAGTTGTGCTCTAAAAATTATTTTTGATATAAATGTCCAATGGCGCATAAAGTTCTTTGTTTAAACTGGAATCTGATGGGTAATTGCAGGAGCTGAGGATCCTCTGTTACTACCTTCTGAGCATCCATTCCTACCTCAATTGCAGCCAGTAGTAAAAGCCTATCCAATATGCACCTTCCATGAACTTCTACAACCTTCTGCCCTTGATCAAGAAGGTCTTTACATCATCTTCCTTCATTGCATCCTACTGTACTGTAGTCCATGATCAGTTCCACAACTCCCAAGAAACATCCCATTGCCAGCTTTCAAGCTAACTTGCAACATTCCTATTTGTCTGTGTTAATTAATTTTGCCCAGAGTTGTTTACAAGGCCTGTTAATGAGCTGTTCATAACAACTATCGAGTCCAACCATTCTTATTTCTTTTTAAAAAAAATATTTTTAGTGGCATTTTCAATTTATACACAGTAACACTTTACGTTCAATATTTACAGCACGTGTGATTCTTATATACCTATTATCAATCTTGGTGTTTCCTCCCCTCCCCCTTTTCCTTTCTCCCTGCCCCCTCTTTGGCTCCCTTCCTTTCATTCAGGGTGTTCTGTCCCGTAGCTCCTATTCTCTCCCCCCCCCCACCCCCCCCCCCCCCCTTCCCTTTATGTTTTCAGTCACCGGCCTTGTGGGTTTGAGAGGGGGGGCCTTCTACCTCCCCTCCCCCCCCCCCACCTCCGTGCTTTTCCCTTCAGTTCTCCAGAGTTCCCTCCTCTCTTCCACCCGCCCTCCCCCAAGAGTTGTGCATCCCTGTCTGTCTTCCCCAATCTCTCCCTTTTTCCCTACTACTTGCTGTTGGCTTCAAATAGGTCTTGGAACCGGCCGACGAACTGCCTCCATGCTTTGAGGAAGCCTTCTCCCTGCCCTGGGATGGTGTATTTGATCTTCTCCAAATGGAGAAATTCTGCCAGGTCGGCCAGCCAGTCTGCAGCTGTGGGTGGTGCTAGTTTTCGTTTCCCTAATCGCACACAGGAAAATCCTGCTCGGCTGGCGATCCGCAGCACCACCCATTCGCATTTCTATCAGACCATTGAACCAGAAGGTGATTCACCAAAATAACTTTTCTTCTTCCGCGTGCTAATCAACTTTTGCACTTCTGCAAGCAATTAGGCAAGGTTAACTGAAACTCCTGACACAGCTTTGAAGTATGTTTCATTTGTTTTTAGGTCCTTCCCCGTTGTTCTCGGACTATTGGTCTCAAAAGACTAGGGCCTCTTTCTGGCGTTGCTACAGCTGTCACCATCTCAGGAAAACCATTCCACTAGCTTTGCTTCTAGGGAAACAAAACTTTAACCAGCTTCCAGCAAAACAAAATGTGCAGCACTAATGTGTTCAAGCTGATTAATGTACATATTTTAAGCTTATGTCTAATTTCTAAAGCAGGAACCAATCATTCTTTTCCCCCTAAAAGACTGTGAATGCTAGGACAATCAGAGCTTTCAGACAGCTAGATGTTTTATTGTTAGGGAAGAATTTGGAGTCACGTGGAGATAAAGCAGGTAAATGGAGTTGGGGAACAGATCATCCATGATCTAACCGAATGGTGGAAGAGATTGGGGAGCTGAATTTTTGACTCCTTATCCTGTACAACAAAGTAGCTGAAGCTCAACTAATGAGGGAGACAAGGAAGGGGAAAAGGAGTAAAAAGCACACTCGGTCACCATTTTTCACTCGGGTCAGCTCATAAAACCAGACTTCCTAAATACACAGAACGTTTTTACAAAGCAGCAAGAAACACAGACACTGACCAGAACACAAATGCCCATTTCCTGACCGAGCTGTTGGATCCATCATATGAAGAACTACAGCTCAGAATTATTGCTATAGATCAATGCCTCATCATAAGAATTCAGTTTTCTCTATAGTAATGAGATTGAAGTGCAGTCGGCGCCGTCATAATAGACTCTGGGGTCACTGTCAGTTCAGCGGAGTGGAATCCCAATCTCAAAACATCAGGGAATCCGTCTAGTTGTAGCTGATGCACACTGCACCCCTGCTGCTCTCTCCAGCTCAAAATGAATAGGACAGAAGCAGATTATCCTGCCAGCGGAAATCAAGTAGCATTGGCAGAGGATTAGCACAATTGTGGGTAAACACCCAATCTCAATCAAGAACTAATATGTGGCCTGCAAGGTGCAAGAGAAGACAGTAAAACAATTCACAGCCAAGGTTGGGATGAACATATCTCACCCTCAATCGCAAGAGAATCTCAACCACAATGCGTGAAATACTTAAATACTCACTCAATGTTTTGTAGTCATCTTTAGCTTTATTTGCTCTGAGGAATGCCTGGATTTTAATTATTTGCTTTGTCTGAGAAAAGTGGATAAATAGTTTATTTGCAAAGTACACACTTTTAAATTAAAGATCTCAAAAATACAACTTCTTCAGATCCATAGTCACTAAATGTATCAATTAAAGCTTCTGATCAAATAAAGTTGGTATTGTGAAGAGTAAGGAATTAAACTAAATAAGGGGAAGAATTAAATTATTAATTTAATTTAAATAGTTTTAAATTTCCCTTTCAACAAACTGTTCTTGCTTCAGGATATTTAATTTCACTTTGTAACTATCTTCAAGGAAATAAGAAATTCCTGTTCTCTGAGGAGGAAGAACCTGCCTCCAATCGGGGCAGGATTTTCATGGTCTGCCAAGGTTGTGACAGAGGCAGACGTGATCTGAAATGTTCGCATCAGCAGAGTGAGACCGCCCCGATCCCGTTCTTGGCACCAGCCATTTTGGTCGAGTTGGGTTTGGTGCTCGGTAGGGCTATCCAGCTCCAAGAGGCTGAATAGAGAGCTCATTATGAGCCTTAGGATCACTGAAAGCAAGCCAGCTGGGGTTTTCCTTCCTGCCTGCAGGCATGGCCAAAGACCACCATGTAGAGGAAGCACCCAGCTCTCCACCACACATTAGTGGTCTGGCTGCTTTTTATTTAATTTTCCTTGTTCTTTACTTCAGCTGTAGCTCCCTTCAAGCTGGAAGACCTCCGATTGGCTCTTCAGCTTTGAGGCCCTACCGGTCACCCTTAATTGGACAAGGAAAATGACACCATGCCAATTAAAGGGGCACCTCTGTAAAAGTCCTAAAAGCATATCCGCCACGATTGAATGGCCTAATTCTGCCCCATGTCTTATGGTCTTATTAGTGACCCCCTTCCTCTCCAGGGGTGTGTTTGGGACCCAGAAACAGTCCTAATCTCTGTTCTCACCCCCAAAGTGAAACTTCAGTCCCTGAAATCCACCTCTGAAAGTATATACAAAATTAGGAATGTCATATGATGAATCATGGGTGTGACATTCTCCCCATTAGGTGGATGGTACATACAGCTCTAACAAACAGAACCACCCTAATGAAACTAAACTTCATTCTTACCCTATCTGATATATAAATTTAGGACACTGCAATTTTATTAAAATAAATCAGATGCAAATCAGCAAGGCCTCTTCTAATTCCAGTTCTATTTCAGAACTGGGTGCTAGAAAATGTGCAAGAGGCCTAAATCGGATTTGTTTCCCCTCTATACAAGTACTCCCTCTGTCGAGGGTGCTCATCACAAGTCTTGTTCACCACAACTTTGCAGCACAGTGCACTGTTCAATCAACAACACTGTCACCAGAGTGCCTTAAGGATCCAAGCCTTAGATTGCACAGGAGACTACGGAGAAGTGAAGGCAGTCAAGTTCAAGTTTTCATTTTCTAACTTAAGAGACAATCAAAACTCGGGTGAAAGAACACTGTTCCCCAAAATTGGTTCCCCAGGCACACCTCAGGCTTATGAGCTTTCTTGAGAAAGCAAGTGACTTGTTGGAACGGGCAGCCATTTAATATTCAGCTATCAAAAGTGGAACTCACATGATCTTTGAAGTACTGGCACCTTGCACGATATGCTTTTCTTGCCCTCCACATCTTCACAAAAGACTGGATCTATAGAAACCGTACATGGGTATTAAAGATTCAGAACATTATCAATAAAACTGCTGTCTGCTCCTCTTATCAGTTACAGGGTGGCTTCCATGATTTGCAACAAATAAAAATGTCTTCGAATTTAATGCTGTCACATATTGTGAACAAAATATGAAACTTTACCCGGAATGAAATTACCTTGATAATAGCTGCAGCACTATTTTGCAGCATCATTAGCCTGTTCTTGTATGCCTTCCTCTGTTTATATCCTTTCCAAGAAGACTAGAAAAAAAAACATTGAGCTGATTCAACCAGTTTCTCCAACCACTCAGTCATTTCCCCCGAAACATTCCTAATTGCACGAGACTAGCAGATTTTGAAACAACAAAAACAGAAAAGAATATGTTCTGGTATAACAGAAAAAAATGTATCAAAAAATAAAAGCATAATTTTAACACAATCCACACTAGTGATAGTAACACTAGTGTCTTTTTATTTTGAAAATAGTTTAATTGAACATTTTTTGAATATATAAACACAAAAATACAAAACAGATAAACAATCGTCCCTCACCCCCCCCCCCCCCCCCCCCCCCCACACACCCCCCCCCACCCTCAATCCCTCCCCATCTAACTTTTGACAGTGACCAGTTCTTTGAAATACTTGACAAATGACTGGCATCTTGTGTAAAAACTCCTAATCGACCCTCTCAACGTGTATTTAATTTTTTCAAGTTACACAAACTCCATGAGGTTCCCCAGCCATGTCGAGGCACTAGATGGGGGAAGCTGACCTCCACTCCGACAGAACCCACCTGCGAGCAGTCAGCGAGGTGACGTTTGCCTCCGACCTGTCAGCAGCTCTGGCAGGCCCGAAACCCCAAAAATGGCTTCTGGGGGCCAGGCACCTTTGCAAGATCGTCGACATGCTGCCGAAGGAACCCCAGAGGTTTGCTAGCTTAGGGCATACCCAGATCCCAGACCATATGTACATGATTTGCTGGGCCCCTCCAACACCGCTCACACCTAACCTCTACCCCATCAAACACCCGACTCATCCTAGCCCTTGTTAAATGCGCCACCTTAAATTGTATGAGCCCGATCCTTGCACACAATGAGGTGGCATTCACCCTCCGCAGGGCTTCACATCACACCATGTCCTCTGCCTCACCCCCTTGCTCTTCCTCCTACCTGGCCTTAATCCCCTCCAGCATCGCTACGTCCTCTCCCAGAATCCTCCCACAATTCCAAAATGATGCCCTCTTCTGCCTCTGCCAATGACAATATCCTCTCCACCTCTGCCAATGACAATATCCTCTCCACCAACGACTATGACCGTAACACCGGGAAAATCCTCCTAGCAATATTCCGAAGCTGCAAGTATCTGAACGCGCCGGTGTTTGCTAACCCAGTCTCCTCCACTAACTCCTCCAGACTCTCAAACCACCCCTCTGGGATTAAATCTCCCATTATCGCCAACCCCTTCTCCTCCCAGCCCCCAAACCTGGCATCCAATCTTGCCGGTTCAGACAATTGATTGCCCCTAATCAGAGTAATCTTTGATCCTCCTCCCGCCTTAAAATGCTGCCGTAGTTGTCTACATTTTTTCAATGTGGCCACCACCACCGGATTCCCTTCAATCATCCTGGAGCTAACAGCAGCGGAGCCTTCACTAACGCCCGTAGCCCAGTTCCCTCACACGACCTAGCCTCCACCTTCACCCAGACTGCCTCTTAATCCCCGCACCAGCCCAACACCTTCTCCGCATTCGCTGCCCAGTAATAGGACATCAGGTTTGGCAGCGGCAAACCCCCAGACTGCCAGTTCCTCTGTCGGATCCTTTTCCGAATCCTCACCACCTTACCCACCGATATAAACGTTGAGACTAAACCTTCCACCCCCACAAAAAGCACCTTTGGTAAAACATCGACAGGCATTGGAATAAAATGAAAAAGCATAGCAAAATATTCATCTCCACTGATCGCACTCGCTCAGCAGAGACAGAGGGATGCTGTCCCACCTCCGTAAATCCCCCTTAACCCCACTCACAAAACATGTAAATTAAACTTCCAGAGCCGCCCCCAATCCTGAGCCACCCTCACCCTTAAGTATCTAAATTAATGTGGAGATGCTGGCGTTGGACTGGGGTGGGCACAGTAAGACGTCTTACAACACCAGGTTAAAGTCCAACAGATTTGTTTGGAGTCACTAACTTTCGGAGCGCAGCTCCTTCATCAGGTGAGCCTCATTCCTTTGACTTATACCAGTGGAAGCAGACTATCACCACCCTTGGTGGCTCATTCGCCCACGGTTTTGGCTAAAGTGACCGATTGGCTCTATCCAACTCCATGGGGGTTCGTCATCAGCTTCCTTCCTCAGCATCGTCGCAATAAACTCTGTCGGCCTCGGGCCCTCCAGTCCTTTGGCAGCACCACGATCCTCAAATTCTGCAGCCGCGATCTATTCTCAAGGTCCTCCACCTTGGCTCTCAGAGCCTTATTTCTGTCCTCCACCTCGGCCAGTTCAACTTCCAATGAGGTGAGCTGGTCACTGTGCCTCGACAGTGCCTCCTCCATCCCCTCACCTAGTTTCTGCATCACCTACAATATTCTCCCAAGTGACTCCCTGATCGGGGATCAGCAGAGCTGCCACCGACTGCTGGAACGATTCCAGCATCGCCCTCCAATGTCTTTCGAAAAGTTTAAGTTATGCCACCATTACCTCTGCCAGTGTCTCTATCGTTATAAAGGCGGCCCTACCCGGCGAGCTTGCCTCCGCCATCATCCCTGCCAATGCACCTTTCGCTGTGCTCGACCCTGCCGGCGGACTGGTGTTCGAATCCTTCTTCCCAGTATTCCTTCGTTGGCTCTTTGCCAACTAAGTCTCACCTGGGACAAATTTTCTGGAGATTTGTCCCCCAAACAACAGGTGGAAAGAACCCAAAACCCAGGACTCTAGCAGGAGCTACCCAACATGTGTCCTCCTCCTACATGTTGTCACCGGAAGTCCCCATAACACAAATATCTAATGAATGATTTATCTTTAAAATTTTACACGTTAACTATTTGCTTACAAGTTAGCAATCCTATTGTCAAAGAAACCTAGGTAATTCTTCAGCAAAAGAAGGATTTGCCCAAAACTAAAAATTCAGCATGTGTGAATGGTACCATGCCACAATCATTTATTTCAATATGTCCATCCTTAAAGACTTGATTCTTAAAATTTCCAAGCACACCTGTAGCCTAATGGTAGAAGGTTCCTGTTTGTGGAGGTAGTTCATTCGTTCTTTGTAAGCTTTTCTCACAAGGTATCCTCTTGCCCTTGCCTGCAGACAAACAATCCGATTTTCATTGGCTAACCAGAGCTGCTTGCGGTGGTAATTATCAGTTAAACGGCCAGTAATATCCTGAAGAAAATAATTAATAGGAGTCATCATGTGAGTAGCAAGTGAACAACACCTGGATGCTAAAACCACAGGTTATATCAATCATTGAATATGATGTGCGTCTATGAATGTAAGTTCAAGAAACTTCCAAATTAATCTTCATGTTGTCATTTTGCACAGGTTGAGCTGATTGAACAAAATATTTGGCACCCACCCTCAACCCTTTCCATTCTTCACTACTATCTGAAGAGCAGAATGTGCATGAAGCCAAGGTTGAGCGTGCAACATAATGGTCTGGGTCTTGACCTCACGATGGAAAGCATGTGGCTATGTTAAATGGGATGCAAGGCACTGCACTTGGAGATGTATAATGGAGGCAGGAGGTGGGGTGTGGTAGTCTGTTTTATGAAAGAATGGAAGGTACTTTTTGTACGTAAGAGGTAATTGTACCTGTTATTAGGTAAAGTTTAATACATTGGATCAGAAGTGTTCAACTTTCATCTGTGTTTTGAGAGACCTCATTATTCAACCTGTAAAGCTGAACATTTCCCCCTCTTAGAACAGAGCATTAAATTCAGTTAGTTACTATTTGCTTTGGGGCGGGGAGGGGGGTGGGGTGAAAATCGCTTTTGTATGTGTTAATCCTGCAAATGCTTTCCTTTTCTTAAAACTGTGGGACACAAATTTATAAGAGTTGCAAGGGGGCTATGAGGAAGAAGATTTTTATGCAGCGAGCAGTAAAAGGCCTGGAACTCTACCTACAAGGGCAATGGAAGTGGAAACAATCAATATGTTAAAAATAAACTGAACGGATACTTGAGGGAAATAAACTTGCAGGCTACTGGAATAGAACAGGAAATGGGACTGGTTGGGCTGCTTTGCAGTGAGTCAGCATGGCCTCAATGGGCTCAATGGCCTCCTTCAGTGTTGTAATGATCCTGTACTTAATTTATGGCAGGGCGGGCCAGCTGGGTAAATGCTTTTGAGTATTATATGAAGTCTCACAAAACAAGAGCACACTGCATGAGGAATCACATGAATGAAACGGTTGTACAGTAGTTAGCTCTGCTGCCTCACAGCGCCAGTTCAATTTCAGCCTTGGGTGACTGTGTGGAGTTTGCACATTGTTCCCCGTGTCCGGGTGGGTTTCCTCCGGGTGCTCCGCTTTCCTGCCACAAAAATGTGCAGGTTAGGTGGATTGGTCATGATAAAACTTCCCCCTAGTGCTGAGGGATGCACTGCTGGTGGGATTACGAGAATAGGGTGGGGAATGGGCCTAGGTAGGGTGCTCATTCAGAGGGTCGGTGCAAACTCAATGGGCTGAATGGCCTCATTCTGCACTGTAGGGATTCTATGGAAACAATGTCTCAAAGCTGTGTTACCTTGTTTTGTACTTGCATATGGTCCACAAGGCTCTATAGTTTTAAAAAGTGGCCATAATGTTTGGATACTTCTACACTGCATGATACATTTCTACCAAAAACAGCATGGTCAGACTTGGCTTCTTAGCCAACCATCCATTTACTTCACTAAATGTATTTTGGGAGCAATTATTTGTTTGAAATACAATTAAGGAGAATGCAAACCTTTCTGCTCACATTTTATCCTCGACAGTGAACAACAAAAAGACATTTCAAAACGATTCACTGATAATCAAGACAAATGCTCGTGTATAGAAATAAATGACAAATTGTGCAGTAATTGTCAGCAGCATGTTGATAAAATGTTCCTGTTTAGCTTAGCTGAAATTTTGAAGCCAATATATCCTATTTAAATTTTCATAAAACCTTTCTGTTTGATGGTAAATTGTGTTGGCAGATGACATGTGGCACATGTGTATTCCAACACCCACCAGTTTTGAGACGGAGGCTCACCTCTGGAATTCATCAACTTTAGTGCATCAGGAGGAGACTGGTGAATAAACACTCCCCAAATTGAGGGTTATGAGTACTGGATTGTTGGTCACACCTTATTAAAAATCTGAAATTAGGATGGATGCTTCTTTCCTGCCAAATTTGAAATTTCTTCATGATTTAGAATTGACTGAAAACCATACCAAAAATGGTCAAGCACAGATAGGAGGTGTTTATGTCATACCAAGCAGCCAGAACAAACAGGATCAACCTTGATAAAACAAGTGACAATTTGATATTGATGGAGGAACCTGGAGCTCGCATTCCACTTGGGGCAGCACGGTAGCATGGTGGTTAGCACAAATGCTTCACAGCTCCAGGGTCCCAGGTTCGATTCCGGCTTGGGTCACTGTCTGTGTGGAGTCTGCACATCCTCCCCGTGTGTGCGTGGGTTTCCTCCGGGTGCTCCGGTTTCCTCCCACAGTCCAAAGATGTGCGGGTTAGGTGGATTGGCCATGCTAAATTGCCCATAGTGTCCAAAATTGCCCTTAGTGTCCAAAATTGCCCTTAGTGTTGGGAGGGGTTACTGGGTTATGGGAATAGGTGGAGGTGTTGACCTTGGGTAGGGTGCTCTTTCCAAGAGCCGGTGCAGACTCGATGGGCCGAATGGCCTCCTTCTGCACTGTAAATTCTATGATGATGATGATCCACATGACGGATTCTCTGTTCCGCCACGGGAGGAACATCCTGCAAGTCTGTTCCTTAAAGGCTTCACTTATAAGCCTGGTAATTAGAGAGTTATTGAGCTGTCAGCTTCACAAATCACGCTGTCTAAACAAGGCTGAGCATAATGCAGCTCTTACAGAATGTTCCCCCCCCCCCAACCCCCCACCCCCCACCCCCCGTGGGTTTGAGCAATTTGGCCCATAATGACATGACTGGATGCTTACATAAACACATTAAAATGTTTTAAAACAAACAAACATTGCTTTCATGCGCGTCAATACCAAAATAAGGAATAGATCAAAATAAACCGAGAAATGTGATGACGCAAACATGCATTCTTCATTCCACAAAACCAAATTTGTGCAGCACTGCTCATAATATGTTAGATATGTACTGCTTTACAAGAACACTGGAGCATGCCACACACCCAGCCTCATTATGTTGAAACACTCAGGATGTCTGGCAGTATCTGCGAAGAGAGGATATCAAGTTAACATTTCAGATCTGTGGGTCTGACAACTGGTCACAAACTTGAAATGTGAACCTCACCTTTCTTTCTCTATAGATGCTCATCACTTACTGAGTGTTTCCAGCATTCTGTTTTTAAATTTGGATTTCCAGCATCTGCAATATTTTGCATTTTGTTTTTGATTACTACCGTAGCTGTTTTTCCAGTTCACTGGCTGTACTTGACTGTCACGTTGTACACCACCCAGATAATTGATAGAGGATTTATATGCGAGTTGTTAAAAAAGGCAAAAGACTTCCACATCAAAACTTCAAACATTGTGACAGAGTCGCAATAATAATAATCTTTATTAGTATCACAAATAGGCTTACACTAACAAGCAATTAAGTTACTGTGAAAATCCCCTGGTCGCCACACTACAGCGCCTGCTCGGGTACACGGAGGGACAATTCAGGATGTCCAATTCACCCAACAATAAACCATTTACAGGTATATTATGTTACATTTTCACTTTCAGCTTCGATACTTACAATCAGATAGAGACACTTTATTTGCTGGATCTCAGTTGTGCTGAATTTATGTTTGTTAGAATGAAAGACACATCATTAGCAAATCACCAGGGGAGAGGAAATTAAAGGTGTAAAATTGAAATGACTGCTGATTACGACTAAATGCATCCGTAAACAAATCATTGCTTGACATTAACCCAATAGTAAATATTTTGCTTAATTCATGGAACTCCAGGGCTTTTACCAGCATTTTGCTGATTGCACTGGAGATTACTGCATAGACCAGTGGTTATTGAAACAAATGAAATCAAATTCTAATGACATTACACCAGTGGCTGGAGATCCGATTTGGTCCATTCTCATGAAAAATGCAAATCAGTGACCTTACCCATAAACATTCATACCAAGAGGTGAATTACTAAAGCAGATATAATACGCTTATGAAAGTACCAATTTTCACAAGTTGCTGACAATACCTGAATTTCCTCTTTACTGAGCTGAGTGTTGTTCTGTACAAAATGTTCTGGTTTGTCCCATGTGCCCTCAGTAGTTTCCAAATTGTAGTAGTATTCATATTTGTCCTTTATCTTGTGCATGACCCACACACTTCCATTTGGTTCTACACAATAAACACAAAGCATATGCAATTTAATGTTAATATTCATGACTGTGCTTTACTATTAGGGGTGGAATTGAGAACTGTAGCCCTGTGGGAATCTGATCTTAAACCTAATGAAGTAGATGATGCACACTAATGTTACAATATTAGTTGCTTACGACTACAAGTCCTTTTGTTTATTGGACTCCATTCAAATCAACGCTTGAACGCAATCTATAAATTGAACATTCAAATGTTATGTGGATAGGTTTGGAGAAAATGAATTTTCTACTGCAAGTCATATTTTTTGTTTTAGCTTTACTGGTTTGGATTTAAGAAAACAGTGGTCTCAAGCATTGAACAAAATGCATGAGATAAGCAGAGGCAAGTTTCTGGTTTTCCTTAAGAATCAAATTTTATTCCCATTCATCATCTTCTCACTTATCTGGCTTTTCCATCTGGTCAATTCACTGGCATCTTAACATTAAATATACTTTATGTCACCAACATACCTAGCAACACAAATCTGGTTTTATGTTTGAGAGGGTACATTAAACAGTTGCATTCACAAAACAAGACACCAGTCAGTCACAGGAGCTTTGCAGCCTTGGAATGAGATATCATGCCATAAAACTAATGAACAGGCTCATCGGTCAGGCTAAAACCCAGAGGAACAATATATGGATAGCTAAGAGATCCTTCTACCAACATATTATCAAAGATGAGATTGCGGAGTGCTTGGAAGCACATGATAAAATAGAACTGAGTCAACACGGTTTCATCAAGGGGAGGTCATGCCCTTCTGAAGAGAGAATAGGGATGGGCAATAAATGCTGGCATAACCAGCGACACCATATCCCAAAAGTGAATAAAAATAAATAAATAAATACATCTGTTAAGTGTTCTTCGAGAAGGTAATGAGGACGCTAGACAAAGGAGAACCAGTGGACATGATATATTTAGATTTCCAGAAGGCCTTTGACAAGATGCCATATAGGAGACTGTTAAATAAGTTGAGAGCCCATGGTATTAAGGGTAGGATACTGGCTAGACTAGAAGATTGGCTGACTGGCAGAAGGCAGAGAGTGGGGTTAAAGGGGTCTTTTTCAGGATGGCAGCCAGTGACAAGTGGTGTGCCTCAGGGGTCGGTGTTAGGACCACACATTTTCACAATATGCATTAATGATCTGGAAGAAGGAACTGTTGCTAAGTTTGCAGATGATACAAAGATATGCAGAGGGACAGGTAGTATTGAGGAAGCAGAGTGTCTGCAGAAGCACTTGGACAGGCTAGGAAAGTGGGCAAAGAAGTGGCAGATGGAATACAATGTGGAAAAGTATGAGGTTATGCACTTTGGTAGGGAGAATGGAGGCATAGACTATTTTCTAAATGGGAAAAAGTGTCAGAAGCACAAAGGGACTTGCGAGTCCTAGTTCAAGATAGGGTGGGGGCGTGAGCTTGGATGTGGTGCTCTTTCCAAGGGCCGGTGCAGACTGTAAATTCTATGATTCTACAATTATCTTAAGGGTAACATGCAGATTCAGTGGTCAGTTAGGAAGGCAAATGCAATGTGAGCATTCATGTCGAGGGGGCTAGAATACAAGAGCAGGGATGCTCTTCTGGGGCTTAATAAGGCTCTGGTCAGATCCCATTTGGAGTACTGTGAACAGTTGTGGGCCACATATTGAAGGAAGGATTTGCTGGCCCTAGAAAGGGTCTGCAGGAGGTTCACAAGAATGATCCCTAGAATGAAAAGCTTGCCATATGAGGAATGGTTGAGAACTCTGGCTCTGTACTTGTTGAAGTTTAGAAGGATGACGGTGGGATCATACTGAAACTTATACTGAGAGGCCTGGATAGAATGGATGTGGAGAAGATGTTTACACCAGTAGGAAAAACTAGAACCTGAGGCCACAGCCTCAGACTGAAGGGACTATCCTTTAAAACTGAGATGAGGAGGAATTCCTTCAGCCAGAGGGTGGTGAATCTGTGGAACTCTTTGCCGCAGAAGGCTGTGGAGGCCAAATCACTGAGTGTCTTTAAAACAGAGATAGGTTCTTGATTAATAAGGGGATCAGGGGTTATGGGGAGAAGGCAGGAGAATGGAGATTCGAAACATATCAGCCATGATTGAATGGCAGAGCAGACTCGTTGGGCCAAATGGTTTAATTCTGCTCCTATGTCTTAAGGTCTTATGTCACAGCAAAGTTCTCTGGTCCTACCTCATCCATGGACAATGAAAGTGGGGAACTAGCTAACTAATAGGGGAAAGAAGTCCCTCAGAATTTTCATTCTCAACCATGGTGGACGTCAGCACAAGTGCAAGATAAAGGCTGATCTGTTGCAAGCGTGTTCAATCAAATATGCTGACTGGCCTCCTAAGATTGCTGCCATCTAAATGATGTGGTTCAGTTAATTCAGTTCACACCACAAAATGTGAAGTAGCTGAGTGCACTGACTGGCACAAAGATTATGGGCTCTACAAAAATCCTGATTGTACAGCTGAAGAACTGTGAACTGGGGCTGACCACTCCCCTAGTCAAGTTGTTCAAGTGCATTGATAGCTACCCAACTACAGGTAAATCCCAAATTTGCGTTGTACCATTTTACCAGAAATGCCGGTTTTAGGGAATGGAAGAGATTGGGTTGTAAACTGTCAGATTTAGATTTATTGTCACGTGTGCAGTGAAAAGTATAGTTCTGCGTACAGTACAGGCAGATCGTTCCATACATGAAAAAAAACTTAGGATGATAAATACACAATGTAAATACATACACAAAGCAGTATACTCCGTCTGCTTCACCCTAACAACAGTAGAGAAGATGCATAGAGAGATCAATTCAGTCCATAAGAGGGTCATTCAGGAGGCTGGTAACAGCTGGGAAGAAGCCGTTTTTGAATCTGTTAGTGCGTGTTCTCAGACTTTTGTATCTCCTGCCAGATGGAAGAAGTTGGAAGAGAATAGCCCGGGTGGGAGGGACCTTTGATTATGCTGGCCACATTCCCTAGCAGCGGCAGCTGTAGACAGAGTCAACGGATGGGAGGCAGGTTTGCATGTTGGACTGGGCCGTGTTCACGGCGACTCTGTAGGTTCTTACGGTGTTGGGTCGAGTAGTTGGCATACCAAGCTGTAATACAGCCAGATAGGATGCTTTCTATGGTGCATCTGTAAAAATTGGTTATGCGTGCTGTGGCACTGGTTAAAAGCTTTGACAAAGTCAAAATGAATATTCTGCCGAGGTTCTGTGAAAATGAATATTCTGCCGAGGTTCTTGTTTATCTTTCAGGCTCTCCCGATCTTTATACCAAAGGCCTTTTTTCGGAAAGTGGACACAATCATCTCTGACTTTGTATGGGTGGGGAAGGTGCCGAGGGTGGGGAGGACCCTGCTACAGAGGCAGAGGCAGCAGTGGGGGGGATGGCATTGCCAAACTTGCTTCATTATTATTGGCTGGCGAATGTGGACAAGGTGCGGCGGTGGTGGGAAGGAGAAGGGGTAGAGTGGGTTAGGGTGGAGAAGGAATCTTGTAAAGGGTCTAGTTTGAGGGCTATGGTGACGGCAACATTGCCAATGGCTCCGAGTAGGTATTCAGGGAGCCCAGTGGTGCAGTCCACGGTGAAGATATAGAATCAGCTGAGGAGACATTTTAGGGTGGAAGGGATGTCGGTGCTAACGCTGCTGTGCGAGAATCATGGGTTTGAGCCAGGGGGTGATGGATAGTGTATACAGGAGGTGGAGGGAAGTGGGACTGGTCAAGGTGAGGGATTTGTATTTGGAGGAAGGGTTCGCCAGTCTGGAGGAGCGAAGAGAGAGGTAGAGCTGCCGAGGGGTAGTGAGTTCAGGTATCTGCAGGTTAGGGGCTTTGCACGAAAGATCTGGAAGGGGTTCCCTAGATTGCCAGGATACACCCTGCTGGGCCGATTGCTGCTTCCGGATGGGGAAGGGGAGGGAGGAATTGGGATATATAAGTGGCTGGGAAAGCAGGGAGGCGAGCAGATGGTGAAGATCAAGGAGAAATGGGAAGCGGGGTTGGGAATGGAGATCAATTGGGGAGTATGTAGTGATGCACTGCGAAGGATAAACGGGACCTCCTGTTGTGCAAGGATGAGCCTGATACAGTTTAAGCTGGTGCACAGGGTGCATATGACTCGGGCGAGAATGAGTGGGTTCTTTCAGGGGGTAACAGATGAGTGTGAGAGGTGTGGACGGGGGCCAGCGAATCATGCGCACATGTTTTGGGGTTGTGAAAAATTGGGAAGATTCTAGGCGGGAGTGTTCGCGGTCTTAGCCAGGATAGTGGAGGAGGGAGTGGACCCGGACACTTTGGTGGCGATATTTGGGGTTTCAGAGAAGCCGGAGCTCATGGAGTGGAGGAAGGCTGATGTCTTGGCCTTCGCCTCTCTGATTGCACAGCGACGGATTTTGCTGGAGTGGCGGTCGGCATCGCCACCAGGGGTAGTAGCATGGTTGGGTGACCTGTAGGACTTCCTGCGGTTAGAGAAAATAAAGTATGAGTTAAGGGGCTCAGCAGGGGAGTTTGAGAAAAGGTGGGGGATGTTTGTGACCGTGTTTGGGGAGCTGTTCGTCGCAGGGGGGTAAGGGTTGGGTGATATACAATCAACTGTATAGTTGATTGTTGGGAAGGATATTTCCCGGGGTATTTATTTGCTGTAACCTACTTTGATACAAGTTTGAATAAAATGCATTTTAAAAAATAAAATTTAAAAAAAGCTTTGACAAAGGGACAAAGCTAACTTGAAACGTTAGCTCTTTTCTCTCCCGACAGATGCTGCCAGATCTGCTGAGATTTTCCAACATTTTTTCTGTGGCACTGGTTGCTCCCCTCAACTACATGAAATCAATTGAACACACAATTCCCTGTGCAGCAATCGACATTTTTATTTCTCATGAGCTACAAAAAACACTCCCTATATTTTACAATCTCATAAGAGCCTACTATGAATTGTTGTTTCACTTAATATTTCCACTTTCTTGCAAATTGTCTGTGGGTGCAAGTGAAGCAGCAAGCAAACCAGTCAGAGAATATGGCATTGGATCCACCACTTGGTACAATTTAAAGGCTAAGAAGCAAATAATGAGGTTCTACAGTGAAACCAAGTCAAAATACGCAAGGCAAGCAATGAACCCAGAATTAGACAATGTAGTGTTTGAGTGGTTCAAACTACAACGCAGTGAAGGCAAACCACTGAAACTCTGATAATGAAGCAGACAAAGAAGTTTTCTGAGCAGATGGGAATTATGGATCCTTGTGAATTCTTCATTGTGTGTCTCAATAGATTCAAGGATAGACACGGTATTCGGAAGCTTGCGATAACTGGAGAAAAGTTTTTGGCTGATGAACAAAGTGATAAACAGTATGCTGAAGCTTTTTGACGAATTGTTCAGCCACACAACTTGACTGCCGAACAAATATTCAACGAAGCGGAGACTGGCCTCTTTCTGGCATTGCCTGCCTCAAACTGCGTGAGCCGCAGGAGGTGAAAAGCAGGCATCAAGATTTAAGGTAGCCAAGGATCGCATCACTGTGATGCTGTGTGGAAATGCAGCAGGATTCAAGCTCAAACACCTAGTCATCGAAAAGTGTGCTCAACCTCGCACATTTAAAAATTAAGCATTTACCAGTGACGTATAAACACAGCAAAAATGCTTGGATGACTCCGGAAATTTGCCAAAACTGGTTTGATCATTATGCAGTTTGCCAAATAAAAAAGCCCTTCTGTACGATTGGCTTATTTGAAGATTGAAAAACCATTGTGACTTTTGGAAAATTGTAGAGCACATCCTGATGCTGGAATCTGATCAATGGAAACATCTTCACTGTTTTTTTCTCCCACGGAACGTTACAACCAACGGATCCAAGAGTTATAAGCACGGTGAAGAACTTGAATCGGAGCAATTTTATGGAAAGCTGATCAATGATGGAGGCAAAGACTTTTGATACCAATGTCTTCTGCAAATCGTACATCATCAAAGATGCATGTTTGATTTTGCTACTGTGTGGGACCGGGGTTCCCCAGAAATCATTCAGGAGTGCTGGAAGAAACTGTGGCTGGTGGTTATGTTTGAAGGTAACCAGCAGAATATGTGGTTTTGGCATAAAGAAAAACAAACAGGCAATCAAAGAGCTGGCGCAGAACTCTTCATTGATTTAAAATATATATTTTATTCAGGCATTTATATAAACATCAATAAGAGCAAAAACAAACTGGTACAACATAATAAATAAACCCCCCCTCCCCTTCACCCATCCTGCCTTCCCCATTTTAACCCCCTAATCCCCCTCCGACACTTCAATCCTCCTTAAAGATGTCAGTGAACGGCTTCCATCTCCGGGAGAACCCATCAACCAACCCTCTCAAGACGAACTTAATCTTTTCCAACCTCCGGAATTTCACCAAGTCGCTCACCCACACGCCCGATTTCGGTGGTCCCGCAACCCAAACAAAATCTGTCTCCAGGCTATCAGGGAGGCAAAGGCAAAAACATCAGCCTCTATCACCCGATGGACTCCCGGGTCTTCCAATACCCTCATTAATGAAGAATGTCTCTGATGAAGCACTGGAAGAATGGATCAGTGTCAATGGCAATGCCAGTCATGCATGTACTGACTGACGAAGAAATAGTCATGTCCATTCTTCACCCTACAAAAGGTGACAGAAGACTCAGGAGATGAGAGTGAAACTGAAGAACTGCCTCGTCAATCATTTACCAATGCCCCAGATGCTGTGAAAACTCTAATTCAGTTCTGAGAATCGCGGGAGAATTATTCCCAGCTGGAAGTTATGTCAATGCGCCAATTAGAATGTAAAATTTGTGATGATAAATGTAAATCAATGAAGTAACTCTGCACAAACTGCTCATGAGAGCTTCTAAATAGTCTGAGGGCTGAGTCAACTGCACCCTGACACCAACAACTGAGATGCCCAGCTGCTCCTTGCGATACCAACATCCCACATGGCAGCACCATCTCCACCCCAGGCCTGCATTCTCGCTCACAAGGAGCGAAGAGTGTTAACATCTGGAATATAATGGGTGCTGATGTGCTGCTGGCTGCCAGTGATAGGCACAGTACTGTAATTTCAAAATACGTATGTTGCACATAAAATTAAGGTTTCAGTACAGTGTAATAATTTTCCTAGCAGGACAACGCTTGGTATCTGCATCACATCAAGTTCCATGACTCAACAAACACTTGTGTAACAATACCAAAGCAATAATGTACAAGAGTAATATAAAGAACAAAACAGCACAGGAAGAGGCCCTTCAGCCTGTACCAGTCATTATACCACCCTTGGCCAAAACGCTCAGCACTTCCTAGTGCCGTATCCCTCTATATCCATCCAATCCATGTATTTGTTGAGATGCTTTTGAACACCGTTAATGTATCTGCTGCCACCACCTCCCCTGGCAACGCGTTCCAGGCACTCATCACCCTCTGCATAAAAAACCTGCCTCACACATCTGCTCTAAACTTTGCCTCACTGACCTTAAACCTATGCCCCCTAATGACTGACCCCCCCACCATTGTTTTACAATGTGTAACGTGTCTAGAAATGATGTGCAGGTACTGTATGTATTGTTTTATGAATAATTGTAACAAGCTTGCCTATGTTTTATTTTCAGTCATTAGGCCGTAGCGCTCCCTTGTGGAAATTAATTTTGTTAATCGTTTGCCGATTCCTCTTTGTTTTTGTGTATGGTCCTGAACTGTGAAATAAATCCATCTTATTGTTTGACCTTATCACTGTTGTCTGATTATTTTACGATAATTCTAAGGGTGAACTACACAATATCGGTTTTAAGGAAAATCCTTCTTTACGGAATGAACTCAGCCCCAACCCATTTTGCAAAAATGGGATTCACATGTATTTGAAGGTTGTTCAAGTACATCAACAAAAATGCAACAGTGCCACCACACGACATTAGTTCTTTAATCCTCTGCTCACTAATGCATTGTTCAGGTTTGAAATCTAATCACTCTGCTCCAAACTTTAAAAAAGTCTTCACCAAGACATGGATACATGAATTGAATGCCAGAAACGAGGCAAGTGTTATATTACGTGATCGTAATATATGTTGTTACTCTTTGCTTTACTTCCAGAATGGTCTGATGGTTAGATTTCAATTAAACTACCAATCTTCAATTTAAAGCAAATTAGACTTAATGAGTAACGAATATAAATACTAATGAGTTTGTTACTCCACAGAACTATAACTGACGATAAAGCAAATCAGAAGTAGTAACTATGTTTAACTACACGTGCCAATTAAGCTATATCTCTCTAACACTCTGCTGTCTCGTCACTCCTGGTTCAAAGAGAGCCAAGATCCTCTGAGTTCAGTTTATATACCTGAATCTAGTGTTGCCATCTAGTGGTTGTCTGGCACTATGGTTCAGTTGTTAACCCTTCATATACCATCAGATATACAGATCACTACAGCAAGAGCAACAACTCTTGTCATCAAGACAACATTCAACATATATTCTAGCAGAAAAGTGTTCTGGATGAACAGGTTTGGGCTGACAAATGGCATGTCAGATTTGTGCCGTGACTATTCGACTGCCACATGTGCATCACCTTGAAGAAATAATTATACACAATTATAGAAAATTGCAAAGCATCAGAGGGTGTCCGGAGCACCATGGCTGCATCAATCAAACATAGCTTAGGCTTGTGATGAGAAATAAATAAGAGTGACATCAGCAATATTTGCTGTAACCCAGAATCAACCCTGAAATATTGCATTGACTCCTCATTTTAGAGAGAATTAACTGCAATTATTCCACTGGTCTCACTGCTGTCAGTGCAGAGAACAGCAAGACAGATTGAGACTGCACCAGCAGGTCTGTGCCTGACTTTTAGTGCTGCAAAACAACAGATTATTAATAAGTGACAGCATTTAAATTCTTTCTTCCAGACTGGTAATAAGTAAATATTCTAACAGTGAGACTGGGCTTGGTTTAAAACAGATTTTAAGGCGATACGTCATAGAATCCCTACAGTGCAGAAAGTGGCCATTTGGTCCATCTAGTGTGCACCGGCCCTTTGAAAGAGCATTCTACCCATGTCCACTCCCCCATTCCCCATAACGCCATAACCTAACCTGCACATCCTGGGCACTAAGGGGCAATTTAGCACGACCAATTCACCTAACCCACACATCTTTGGACTGTGGGAGGAAACTGGAACACCCGGTGGAAATCCACGCAGACACGAGGATAATGTACAAACTGCACACGTACGGTCACCCAAGGCCAGAATTGAACCCGGATCCCTGGCGCTGTGAGGCAGCAGTGCTGACCACTGTGCCGCCCATCTGTGTTTTTGGAATAAAACATCAACGTATTTTGGAACATAAAAGAAGAATAAATCATTCATAAGACTTCCAATCTTAACCTAACCTTTAGTCACAGGCACCAAACAAAAACCAAACATTTTGTCACAGGGTAACTGGGCACACACATATGCACCTCCCATCACAAAGGCCAGATCAAGATACTTCAACATTCTGTGCAGCTTAGTTAATTCCCCTCTTGGTCTGGCACAAGGACATTATAGCTAATGATAGAGAAAACTGTTACATATCCCTCGAGTTCCATACCATCTCCAGTCTTCTGCTTTTTTATTTCAGAGAGTTCATCTTGATAGATCTCGGCACATTCTGGTATAACCCCTCTCGGGGTTACGTTGGAAGATTGTAGAGTAGTCAGCGTCAGTTGTGGGTCACCCTTCTCAATTGCCGAATTAACCTCAGATAATGCAACAGCCACTGAAAGAGAAATAAAGGAAAGATATTTGTTAACATTTGTTATGTTTTACTTCTCAAAATAAGGCGAGACAGCATTTGATTTTTGTTTTGGGGGGCCGGTCATAGTTTTAGGATAAGAGATAGCAGATTTAAAACAGAGATGAGATGGGGCAGCGCGCTGGCACAGTGGGGCAGCGCGCTGGCACAGTGGGTTAGCACTGTGGCCTCACGGTGCCGAGGTCCCAGGTTCGATCCCGGCTCTGGATCACTATCCGGGTGGAGTTTGCACATTCTCCCCGTGTTTGCGTGGGTTTTGCCCCCACAACCCAAAGGTGCGCAGGGTAGGTGGATTGGCCACGCTAAATTGCCCCTTAATTGGAAAAAATGAATTGGGTACTCTAAATTTATTTTAAAAAAACAGAGATGAGGAGAACTGATTTCTCTTAAAAGGGTCATGAATCTGTGGAATTCACTACCCCAGTGTGCGGTGGATGCCGGAATATTGAATAAATCGGAGGAGATAGACAGATTTTTAAGTAGCAATGGGTTGAAGGGTTAGGGAGAACAGGCAGGACGGTGGAGTTGAGGCCGAGAGGAGATCAGTCATGATTGTATTGAATGGTGAAGAAGGCTTGAGGTACTGATTTGCCTCCTCCTGCTCCTAGATCTTAACTGTGAGCATTCTGCCCTCGTATAGTGAAACGTGAAAACACAAAGGCTTCCGGCAATTCTATATTGCCCCGGAGATCCCTCATATTGATTTCAAGCAGAAATAATTTAACTGAAAAGAACGTGCCTTACACACTAATTGTGAAATCCCGCGAAAAGGCTCTGGCCTGTAAATTCCTCACAATGGCAAAGTCCAGCACCGGGAGGGGAAGGTGTTCGGAATGGGTTGTATCGGAACAGGAGGAGGGGGAACGGGGAGGTTGTGCATGTGTGGGGTGTCCCGTGCGAGGCTGGGTCTTCCAATAGTTACTCTGGAGTTAGAAGTGTTTATTTCCTTCTAACTCTTTCAGAGTAATTAAAAAGGTACAAATACAGAGATCGCTAGATCTTTTTAGGCGGCTATCTTGGATGGCAGAAACAAGTGCAATTGCTTTGCCACTGACCTGCAAATCTGGGCCAATAAATAGATCTGTAACAATCTTAATTGATTACTCATTTATTCATTGATCAGGACTAGATCAGTAGGCTAATTGCGCATTTTTTGCTATTCTTAGCCTAAGAAAACTCTTTTCTTCTTAATCTGCCTTCATATTGCTTAATAACAATGGCCAATATTTTTCTCCCTAAATAACAGTGAGGCTAATGGTGCTAGCTGATATTTATGTGCAAATAATAACAGTAACACCAGGTAAGGGACAGATGCACAATTAAATTCTCATATCCAAAGGTTGCGATCAAAGTTCTGCCATTCCACCACTAGCTTTGTGAAAATAAGCTCTCACAGTCTGTCACACTATTACAATAGATAACATTGCTGTATTTGCTGGGTATACACTAAACTCGCCACAAAGGAAAGCCTTCTCCATTCCCGTCCTAACTAGTCACTACCGTCAGGCTCTCCACCTTTGAAAAATCATTATTACAAGTGTAGCAAATCATCAATCAGGTTTTAATTGTTGCAGATTTTAAAAAGTGTTGTATTTAAAAAACAAATCCTGTTTCTTAGTCTAATATTCTTCTCTCTCAAATTCTCTTTCTGTCCCGGATTTGACACTGAATTCACGCACTCTAATTTATATTTCCTTTGCATTGCTTAATTTCACAATTCTTCAATCTGATTGGTTAATATGTTTTATGTGGAGTTACTTTCCCTGTTCATTTAGGTCCCAGATTAACTTGCCATGTCTTTATGTTAAAATCCAAACATGCAAGAACAGGGCCAATTAAGGTTAGACATCGTTTGATGCTCGCTTTTGGAAAAATTGCCACCTTGTTTTGCACGTAAATATCTAACTATTTAAATGACTTTAGAGTGTGGGCTTTTCTGGGGAACAATATTGCACATTTTCACAATTTCTGAGTGTTTCATTTCTTAGTCTTGAGGTCAGACATCAAGTCCCTTTTACTTTGGATTCTTCCAGTACACAAAGGAATATTTGAATCTACCCTTTCAATCACATGAATTAATTATCACCTCAAATTAGTTCATTGGTTAAACCCCTCATTTCAAGAAATATAAATTTTGTTTTAATGAAAGACAATCAATGGGGAGGCGGTGGCGTAGAGGTATTGTTGCTGGACTAGTAATCCAGGAATCCGGGTTCAAATTCCACCATGGTAAAAATTCCGCCACTGTAGGTGGTGAAATTTAAACTCAATAAAATATTGATTGATTTGATTTATTGTCACATGTACCAAAGTACAGTGGAAAGTATTTTTCTGCGGTCAAGGGAACGTACACAATATGTACATTGTAGACAAAAAAATAATCGACAGAGTACATTGACAAATGGTATCTGGAATTAAAAGTCGATTGTCGTAAAAACCCATCTGGAAATCTGCCATCCTTACTTGGTCTGGTCTACAAGTGACTCCAGACCCATGCCAATGTGGTTGACTCAACCACCAGTTGTATTCAACTGCTTCAAAAACAAGAAAAATTAATGAAACCGAACGGATCACCCAGCATCGGCCCAGGCACCGGAAACGATACTGGCAAACCCAGCCCTGTTGACCTTGCAAAGTCCTCATTAACATCTGGGATTTTGTGCCAAAGTTGGGAGAGCTGGCTCACAGACGAGTCAAGCAACAGCCTAACATAGTCATAACTCCCTCCCTAACAGCACCGTGGGTGTACCTAAACCTCAGGGGCTGCAGCGGTTCAAGAAGACCGCCTTCTGAAGGACAACTAGGGATGGGCAATAAATGCTGGCCTAGCCAATGACACTCACATCCCATAAATAGAATTATAATTTTTTAAAACCTCAAACAATAACTTTGTTTCTCTTCCAAACCACTTGAGTATTTCAGGCAGTTTCTGGTTTATTTCAGATTTCCAGCATGCAACTATTTGTCTTTTGTAATGTATATTTATCTAGTCTTTCATCATTATTTAGCTGCATCATCTCTTGCATCATCCTGGTGAAAAATTATTGGGCGTTCTCCAAGAGAAGCATTTCCATCCCGTTGGGTGTCCAAAACTGAACACACTCATCCAAATGGAGTTTAAATTAGTTTTTTTTGTTACTGCATTAATGCTTCCAGTTTTGTGCATTCCTTAATTATAACAGTCAAGGAGCAGTGTTCCATTAAACTTTTGGTTGTTTTTTATGCACATCACCTACCTTTAAATGCACAATATTCCAAAGTTACTTTGTTCATATATGTTTCCCCAGTGCTTCCCCATTTAGTTTGCACTTCACTGTACCATTCTGGGTCATACTTTATTAAGTTAACCAGAATGTGCCACCAGTCTGGCACCCAGGGGGAGCTCAAAATCCCAGCCTAATAGTGGGATTCAGAATGGAATCCCTAGTGATGGTTGGTTAGAGTGAATCGTATCTGAGCGCCTTTCCTAGCGCTAGCGTGATTCATTCCAGCGGAAGAACATAGTCACCCAAACGGAGAATCTAACACAATACATTGTTCTACCCCAGCACCTATTTAAACCTTGATCAGTGCCCAGCTTTTGTGTCCCTGTCAGAGATGCCATTCTGTCAATTTTTGCTCCCTACCCAGAGATTCTCCCCTTCATTTCCCATCAATCAAGCAAACTCCTCTTGTGAGAGATGTCCCAGAAGAGATGTGGGTTAGGTGGTGAACATGGCAGCCAGAAGTCAGAGTACTCTTTTTGGTGAAATTGCAAACAAAATTAGAATACTTTTGTTTCAAATTGTGCTCAATCTAGCCAAATAATCATCTTTTACTTACAGCAATGAGCTTGGTCAGTGTCCTCATTTGCTGAAGTGATCGATTCCTGTATCTCATCCAAGCACAAGACTGCCGAGTCATCCGGAGACACCTTCAGTTTAAAAATGCAGGTAAAGATCAGAATGTTATTCTCCAAAAATAACCAGATCATTGAAAAAACCCAACACAAAATGTGTGGAAATGTCATTATAGAACTTTTCAGATCTAAATTATAAGCTTTATGCAAATTAAAATGTTCACAATGACTGACAATGAAAAAAATAATATTTTAAAGTGAAAGACATTCGAATAATATAAATATAGCATGTAGTACTTCTGGGTTTGGTGAGCATCTGAAATGTTTTGAACTATTAAAACAACATGTAATATTATAAAATAGACATTTGTTATCTGTATGACTTCCCTCAGCATTGTTTAAAATATGGGTTTGGGGGGGGGGGGGGGGGGGGGGGGAGGTGACAACACTATGGCTTTGCTTCATGAGACTTTCTTTGCTGCTGCTCTTGGCTGAAGACTTTTTGTGACTTTGACTTTATCCGAGTTGTCACTCATTGTCAGAGAGGGCTCTATTGTGCATTAAGATAAAAATTCCTGAGCTCAAAAATTTTCCCAGACCACAAATTCCTCTCCCAATCACAGGCAGAGTCCACACCCGAAATCAAGCCGCAGCTTTAAGTGAGATCTGGCACGTGCAGCCAAGATCAATCGGTGAACCAGGAATAGTGTAATCTGAGAAAGCCAGTACAATATGGTAGGAAAAATGAAAATGCAACTTATTATCTCAATGGAGAGTAACTTCAAAGTGCTTCAGTGCAGAGGGATCTTGGTGTCCTCGTGCATGAATCGCAGTAAACCCGTAAGCAGATTCAGCAGGTAATAAGGAAGGTCAATTGAATTTTGTTTTTTATAGCTCTTTATAGCTAAAGGAATAGTGTATAAAAGTAGGGAAGTGTTTCTGCAACTGTACAAGGCATTGGTCAGACAGCACCTGGAGTACTGTGTACAGTTTGGTCCCCTTATTTGAGGAGGGATGTAGTTGCATTAGAGGCAGTTAAGAGCAGGTTCATTGGATTGATTCCAGACACGAGGGGTTTGTTATGAAAAAGATTGAGCCGTTTAGGTCTGTACTCTCTTGAGTTTAGAAGAATGAGAGGCCATCTAATTGAGGTATACAAGATGGTAAAAAGTATTGACAAAGTAGACGTGGAGCAGATGCTAACTCTTATGGGGCAATCGAGAACAAGAGGTCATAGTTTTAAGAAATTATTTCTCTCAAAGGATCATGAATCTGTGGAATTCATTACCCCAGAGTGCCAGGACAGAGTAAAATTTAGGACAGATTATTTTTTAAAAATAAAATAAATTTAGAGTGCCAATTCATTTTTTCCAATTAAGGGGCAATTTAGCATGGCCAATCCACCTACCCTGCATATCTTTGGGTTGCAGAGGCGAAACCCACACAAACACGGGGAGAACGCGTAAATTCCACACGGACAGTGACCCAGAGCCGGGATCGAACCTGGGAGCTTGGCGTCATGAGGCAGCTGTGCTGACCACTGCGCCACCGCGCTGCCCCCCTGACAGATTTTTAATTAGTAATGGGTTGAAGGGTTATGGAGAACGGGCAGGAAAGTGGAATTGAGGCTGGCAGGTCCCATTGTGAGCTGCAGTGACCACATCTGCAGCAAGCATTTGTTGCTCAAGGAATTTTCGCTGGAGTCTTAGCTTCAGACACTGCGGCACATCCAGGGGAGGGAAGAGCTACCTGAATGCGTTGTTTCAGGAGGCAGTCACATCCCGTAGATTAAGTACCACAAATTTGGCTGGTGGCCAAGGACAGCAGGGTGCGACTGCCAGATGAGGCAGGTAGAGGGATCCAGAATTCAGAAATGGAGTCTCAGCTCTTGACCTTGTCCAACAGGTATGAGGTACTTGCTCCCTGTGTGGATGAAGAAAAGGACTGTTGGAAGGATGAGCTAGCTGACCACTGCACCATAGTCCAGGAGTTCATTCAAGCAGGGGGAGCAAAAAGATAAGTGGTAGTTGTAGGGGATTCTATAGTTAGGGGAACTGATAGCATCCTTTGTAAGCAGGACAGAGTCCCGCATGGTACGTTGCCTGCTCAGTGCCAGGATGAGGGACATCTCCAGCCGGCTTGAAAGGATATTTGAGTGGGAGGGGGAGGATCCAGTTGTTGTGGTCCACGTTGGGACAAAAAAACATAGGCAAGACTAGGAAAGAGGACCTGTTCGGGGAATATCAGAACTAGGCACAAATTTAAAGGACAGGTCCTCAAGGGTTACAATCTCTGGATTATTACCTAAGCCACCTGAAAATTGACATAGGGATGAGAAAATTAGGGAAGCAAACACTTGGCTAAAGGAGTGGTGCAGGAAAGAGGGGTCCAATTTCATAGGGCACTGGCATCAGTATTGGGACAAGTGGGATCTGAACCGATTTGGAATAAGTGTTCTCGGAGAAAGGACAAATATGGTGGTCACAAGGACTTTAAACTAGCAAATGGGGGAGGAAGGGAAGGCCTCAGGGGAACTCAATATAATTCCAAAAATAAGTAACAGGGCAGAGAGTAAAGAAATGGTCAGAAATTTAACTTTAGGAACTGCAGCTAATGGTAAAACTACAAGTATAATGGTTAATGGAATGTGGGTGTCGTAGGCAAGGTTGCCCATCTGCATACGAGTGGCTTGATCGTCCATTTTAGAAGATAGTTAAGAGTCAACCACATTTCTGTGGGTCAAGAGTCATATGTAGGCCAGGCCAGGCAGATTTGCTTCCTTATAGATCATAAGTGAATCACATGGGTTTTTATAACAATTGATGATGGTTTCATAGTCCCCAACACGGAGACTAGCTTTCAATCCCAGAGTTCTTCATTGAATTCAAATTCCACCAGCTGCCAGAGTGGGACTTGGTTCGAACACCGTCCCAGACTTAGGCTGGGTCTCTGCTAGTTCAGTGACTTAAACATTATACCAACATCTCCCCATTAAGCCTAGCCATCATATTTTCTCTTCATAGCAACTTAACTTTCAAGACACACCACTATTTCAATAGTATTGAATATTCGGGGTAAACATATGCCATATAGTTACGACAATATTCTTAGGGGAAGGTAAACCATCCTTTGACCGGTCTATAGTCTTTGGCACAGCTGACCACACCATCCTCCTCCAACGCCTCTCTACTGCCACCTAGCTGGGTTGCACTTGCCCGATTCAATTTTTATCTAGCTAATTGTAACCATATTATCGCATGCTATAGTTTCTTTTACCACTTTCACCATTGCTCATGGTGCCCCTATTCACCTTCCCACCAAGTATCTATATGCTTGGCCCTCTCCTATCTATCATCTACTTGCTTCCCCATAGCAACATATAAAAGCATAGTTTTCACAGAAGCATGGGTGACTACAACTCTCGACTTTGTTGCTAAATTATCAGACAGCTCATCTGAGATCCAGTATTGGAACGGCAGGAACTTTCTTCAGTTGGATATTGAGAAGACTGAAGACACTGTCTTCAGTCCCTCCTCCAATACCAATCCCGAGCTACCGACTCCATCCCTATTCGCCTGCTAATTATCTCAGACCAAACCAGACTGTTCGTAAAAGTAGTGTCACATTTGACCCCAAAACGGGTTTCCGGCCACAAAGTTGCACCATCATTCAGACTGTCCCCCATTTCCACTGCTCGCATCACCTGCCTTCCCTGCCTCAGCCCCTCTGCAGCGGAAACGGTCATTTGTTTCCTCCAACTTCAACTATTCCAATGCATGTCTGACTGGTCTCCCATGTTCTACCATCTGTGAACGTGAGGTCATTCTACTGCCCGTGTCCTTATTCGTACCAAGTTCCATTTACCCCAGTACTCGCTCATCTACGTTGGCACAGCTGGATTTAAAATTCATATCATTATTTTCAAATCTTTTCATGGTTCACCTCTCCCTATCTCGAATCTCCTCCAGCCTCATCATCGCTCTCTATCTCTGATCTCCTCCAGCACCATCACCTCTCCCTATCTCTGATCTCCTCTAGCCACATCACCTCTCCCTATCTCTAATCTCCTCCAGCATCATCATCGTTCCCCATCTCTGATCTCCTCCAGTGTTGGCATCTCTCCCTATCTCTAATCTCCTCCAACCTCATAATCCTCCCGAGACATCTGTGCTCATCCAATTCTACCAGTTTTCAGATGCTTAGGCCAAGATATCCTGGAATTCCCTCACTAAACCTCTTTGGCCCTTTTCCTCTCTTTCCTTCTTTCAGGTGCTCCTCAAAACCTACCACTTTGGCTGAGTATTTGGTCAGTTGCCCGAAAATCACCTTATTTTGTTACAGCACCCTGGGCAAGTGTACAGCCAATATCAGCCCCACTTGTCCCGGAGTCACAACACAAGTGAATTAACCAACACCTCCTATAAAAATGTCCAAAGTCTTTGGCCCCTGGCTGCCCAATAATTACAGTCACCAGGTTTGTAAGTTGAAACACAATTACTGTTTATTCATTACAAGGATAATGATGAAATATGCAGCAGATACAGTTGTTTAAATATTAATAAGTACCTAACTCTACTTTAAGTTGCCTCCACACTCTCTACATAGACACACCAGACAGACAAGCATAGAGGGGTGGAAAAGGGGAAACACACAAGTGAAAGAGAAAAGGGTCTTTGCTTCAGCTGATGGTTCCAAGCATGCTTTCTTCGCAGTAAACTTGTAGGTTACAGTCTTTGTGTTGTAGCCCGTATTGGTTTTCCTGCAGTTTTAAAAGCATCATGCTCACAACTTTCTTGGAGAGGCAGAGACTTTGTTTCCTCAAACTTTGCTTTCAGTTTGTATTCAGGCCTCTAATCCTTCTGGTTGGTCGGTTCTGCATTCGCCTTTTAGGAGAGGGAATCGATTGGTTCTGGACTTTGCCTGTACATACATTCATCCAGGCTCTGCCAGTTCAGAAACACAGCCTTTCTGGAGAAAAACACAGGGAAGAGAGCAAATCTTCTCTCTAAGCTGCCAGGAGTCAAACTGGAAACCCCATGATCCTAAAAGCATTCCAGGGGGAATCAGATTCAATCACCACCTGTTACCGGGCAGAGCACAGCCTTTTTGGGCCAATTCATCGACCATCAGCCAAAGCAATCAAACCGAAACCCAGCCAATCTCAGTCATTGGTGCTAGTCAGTCTATAATTCCAGTCCAAATCAGCATAGGCTTCTGATTGAATTAAAGACACAGGGCAGTACGGCGGCACAGTGGTTAGCACTGCTGCCTCACGGTGCCACGGCACCGAGATCCCAGGTTCGATCCCAGCTCTGGGTCATTCTCTGTGTGGAGTTTGCACATTCTCCCTGTATTTGCGTGGGTTTCACCCCCACAACCCAAAGATGTGCAGGGTAGGTGGATTGGCCACACTAAACTGCCCCTTCATTGGAAAAAATGAATTGGGTACTCTGAAAATTATTTTTTTTCAAATTGATAATGACAGCAGAATTCCAAGGTGCAAAGGGTTGTCGTACATGAGTCACACTATATTAGTGCAATACACAGGCCACTGCTTTATTCTACTTAAATTAAAGACACAGGCTACCTTAAAGACACATGTCCATAAATCATCCATGGGTCAAAAATGCAACGACAAAATAAAAGGGGAAATATGGGAATAAACAGCAATGACAATGTGGCTTGGTGTCTAATTTGCTTTGCAATGCTCCTTTGAAAGACCTTGGGAAGTTTTATTACATATAGCACTTTTAACATAAATTGTTAAATTCTACTGTATTTCTCCTCGCTTGTTGTAGTAACCATTATCTGACCATTGTTACCTGCTTCCCGACAAAGATTTACCATGCTAAAACTTTGCAATGCATATCTACCTTACTGTCTGAGCAATTGTATTTCCTTTGACTTTGCCAATTGTGCTTTTGAAGAAAATCTATTTTTGTTTTAAAGTTGAACTCAAAAACAGTAATTGCCTTGGTGTATTGTTGATAGAAATGCAGAACGGCAATGTTTTGCTGCCTGACATTTTGCACTAAAGTGTGGTTTTATGTCTCTCATTATTACTTCATGCTGCTAACTTCTTGCAACCATAGATCATAGAATTCATAGATCACAGAACATAGAATTTACAGTGCAGAAGCAGGCCATTCGGCCCATCGAGTCTGCACCGGCTCTTGGAAAGAGCACCCTACCCAAGGTTAACACCCCCACCCTATCCCCATAACCCAGTAACCCCACCCAACACTAAGGGCAATTTTGGACACGAAGGACAATTTAACATGGCCAATCCACCTAACCTGCACATCTTTGGACTGTGGGAGGAAACCGGAGCACCCGGAGGAAACCCACGCGCACACGGGGAGGACGTGCAGACTCCGCACAGACAGTGACCCAAGCCGGGAATCGAACCTGGGACCCTGGAGCTGTGAAGCAATTGTGCTATCCACCATGCTACCGTGCTGCCCCTCTATGAAGCATGGAGGAGCACTGATCAGCCGAGGTTGGCGGGGGGGGGGATGATGTTTAGAAGGGGAGAAGGTGTTGTAGAAGTGGTCATCAGCAGGAGGCTTCCTTGCCCATGTCTGACCTGGTGCCTTGAGACTTCACGGGGTCCAGAATTGGTGTTGAGAGCTCCCAGAGCAACTCCCTTCTGACTGTATACCATTGTGCCACCACCTCTGCCTGAATCTCTCTTGCTGGTGGGACAGGGCATACCCAGGGATGACGATGGTGGTGTCTGGGACATTATCTGTAAGGTACAATTCCTTGAGTATGACTATGTCAGGCTGTTACTCAACTTGTCTGTGAGACAGCTCTCCCAGTTTTGGCACATGCTCCCAGATGTTAGTAAGGAAGACTTGCAAGGTCTTTAGGGTTAGGCGTGCCATTGTTGTTTCCTGTGTCTCGGTCGATGCCGGGTGATCTGACTGGTATCATTTCTTTTTTTAGGACTCCATGGTAGTTTGAAACAACTGACAATTACAAGGCAGCAGTTTTACTTCCCTAAAGGACATTAGTAAACCAAATGTGTTTTTCCCACAATCAACAATGATTATGTGGTCCCCATTAAACTAGCTTTTAATTCCAGATTTATTAATTGAATTTAAATCCCACCAGCTGCCATGGTGGGATCTGATCCAGTGTCCCCAGAGCATTAGCCTGAGTCTCTGGATTATTGGTTCAGTGACATTATATCTACACCACCTCCTTCCCCTATAAACGTTGCTTACAATTTCACATCTAACGCCATGGAAACAATCATAGGTACATTCCAAGGCTATAGCTGACCCCCATGTACCCAGCAATGAGAAAGTGTGTTTAAAATAAGTTCAAAATAATCTTCTGTCTGCTAGCCAGTGATCCCGATTTGATTTGAGCATTGGATGAAGACTGGAACAGATTTGATTATGGTGACCATCACAATCTACTAGCCTCCATTTCAGCGTTACACATAAAATTATTACTTTCATCAAATAGAGGAACCATACCCGGAAGAGTTCCATTTAACAAAAGGGGGAAAAAAGGAAAAAGTTGCACCCACTATCAATATTCCCTCTAAATTCTTTTTGTTGAATGCATAGCCCAATTAAGTTGCTTTGCACTTTAAACCTATGTGCAACTTGCCGCACAGCATCGAGGGGAACATTACTCACTATTGCAAAAATATGAGAAACATTTCAGTATTTGCTTTATTTACAGGGTCCTAGGGCTTTATTAATAACAGTTCCTCGGAGACGAGGATGACTTTCCTCCACACTACAATGGAGTTCTCAGGTGACTGAGGTGTATAATGCACAACCTGCAGTTGCTGTCACAGTGTGTGGTTCAAAGAGCAGGTGGGTGGGTGCCTGGGCTGTCACACGTTCCTTTTTCTGTCGACACTCGGCTTCAGCTTGGCTTATTCACGGCAATGAAATTTGAGGTTGCCAGCTCCTTCCCAGATGCTTTTCCTCCACTTCGGGCAGTCTTGGGCCAGGGATTCCCAGATGGTCAGTAGGGATATTGCACTTTTTCAAGGAGGCTTTGAGGGAGTTCTTTGAGCATTACCGCTGCCTTCCTGGGGCTGCCATGCCAAAGCTCAGAGTAGAACACTTGTTTCGGGAGACTCATGTCAGGCATGTAGATGATGTGACCCGTCCAGTGGAGCAGATTGAGCATGATCAATGCTTCCGTGCGAGGGATGCTGGCCTGAGAGAAAATGCCGACATTGGTGCACTTCCCCTGCTGATAGATTTGTAGGATCTTGTGGAGGCAATACTCACGTTCCTGCTCCAGTGTTTTGAGGTGCCCGTTGTATATTTTTTTTAAACTTCATTTACAGGATGTGGGTGTTACTGGCTGGGCCAGCATTTATTGCCTATCCCTAGTTACCCTTCAGAAGGTGGTGGGTGAGTTGCATTTTTGAACCATTGCAGTCCCCGAAATGTAGATACACCCACTATGCTGTTAGGGAGGAAATTCCAGGATTTTGACCCAGCTATAAGTCAGGGTGGTGAGTGACTTGGAAAGGTACCTCCAGGTGTGGTTCCCAGGTATCTGTTGCTCTTGCCCTGCTAGATGGTAGTTGTCCTGCTAGATGGTAGTGGTCATGAGTTTGGAAGGTGCTGCCGAACTCACCTCGGCAACCTGGGGGAGTTCCTGCAGTACAACTTGTAGATGGTACACACGGCTGCCACTGTTTGTCGTTGGTGGAGTAGTAATCAGGCAAGCTGTTTTGTCCTGGATGGCATCAAGTTTCTTGCCAGTTCAGATCTCAGCCATATAGGGAGGCACGTATCATGACTGCTCTGTGAGCCATGAATTTGATGCCACATTGGAGGTCCTGATCTTCAAACACACTCTTCCTTAGGCGATCAAAGGCTTACACGCTGAAGGTGTGTCTGCTTGTCCGCACATCCCTTAAACCTCATGACACCTTTTCAAGGGCACCCTGTCAGCGAGATGCCGCCTCCCTGCAGCTCACTCTCTGATTGGACTGATGGCCGGGGGTGGGCCATCATGCTTACTTGGCATGGTGGCCTCGGCAATGGCCAATTAATTTGCAAGCGTGCAAATGAATTCCAAAAGCAATCACGAGCTGTTGTGTACTCTGCTCTCATCTCAATCACGCCACACAATGTGGTGCAAATTAAGGGCTAGGTGTTTCTCACATTATAGGTGGCACCACAGTATCAGCCTAGAAAATGTTTAAAATCCAGGTGAGGTGGAAGAATGGGGTTCACAAGTATAGTTTCTGGCTCAAAGGCAAGAATACAGCCAACTCCACCTGTCACATCTCAATCTTTCTTCAGATTCAAATTGGTGCAATATGGGATTACTGAGGAGGCGGCAGGAAACTGTAATTATGGCATTATAAGGGCTAATGCCTATATAACAATGGATTACATTGCATGTTAGAAAGTTTCACTGGGTACATTATGACCTCTACTGGTACTTAAATTAATAACAGTACTTTCCACAGTGCAAATTCCAACAAGACCTCAGTGCTAGGAAATTACAATACAGTTGTCTCAGCCTATGAGAATGATAATATTACACAATCAATTGCTTTTAAGAAGTCTAATAGAGGAATTGGAGGACAGCAGCATAGAATAATGGCCCCAATACTGCACAGTAAGAAGTCTTACTACACCAGGTTAAAGTCCAACAGGTTTGTTTCAAATCACTAGCTTTCAGAGCACTGCTCCTTCCTCAGGTGAAATCAGGAAGGAGCAGTGCTCCGAAAGCTAGTGATTTGAAACAAACCTGTTGGACTTTTAAACTGTTGTAAGACTTCTTACTGTGCTCACCCCAGTCCAACGCCGGCATCTCCATGTCATGGCCCCCAATACTGCAGGTAGAGACAAAGAAGTAGCACTTGCCGTTCACCTTGAAAAAATATATTCACAAAACTTTCAAAGGCTCTACAGCGCAGGCTTCCTCTTTTCCAACATCAGTTTGAATTTGGCATTTCTACAAGGTGATCTCTGACAAGATGCAGGGAAGCTGAACAACCAATCATAGTGAAGAATCCTCACAGACAGCAAAACTGGAAATCTGCTTAATGCAGATTTTACAGGAAGTGAAATAAAGATTGGGACACACACAAGAATGTGGTAGAAATTTTAATTGGAAAACAATTTTTTTTGTAAACATAGATTTTAGTTGTGATTTTTAAAAAATCTGCAACCTTTTAGTTTTTGTCTGAGGGAATGCGGCTCCAGAGTTGTAAACCTATTTTTCCAGGGCCAGAGGGGTTATTTGGCAATAATTATGACATATTACACCACTAAAAACTCAAGTTACTTCTTTGGAACAACGTTTAAGTTATATTACCTAGTGAAAATCGAGTGTGCAAACAACTTCACCATTCCCACTGCAGTAAATTCTGGACCAATATATTTTTACATATGGAACGGCTTGACTCTTGAAGGAAACGTGTCCTTTATTTGCTGAAGCATATGTTTACAATAGGTTATACCCAGCTAGTCCATGCCAGTTCTTAGCTCAAAAGCAAACATCAAGTTGAAAGTGATAAATGCTGACTTTTTTTTAAGCTTCCCACACTAAGGGATAAATTAGTTTGTTTCCAGAATTCAACTGGTGATTTCCTTTAATTGAAAAATGGAATCATCATTCACTGATACAGAATAGAAAGTCATTTGGCCCATTTATGTCTGCGCCGCCTCTTTGAAAGAGCCATCCAACAAGTCCCGCTCCCTACTCTTTCCTCACATCCCTGCCTTGTTATTGACTGCCTTCTCCAAGTTCCTTTGAAAAGATAATATTTAATCCACTTACATCCCCATTTCAGACAGTAAATTCCAGATCACTAACCCCGTAAAAATCTTCTTCCACTCCCATGTCACCTGTCATTCATTTGCAATTGCATGAAATTGCCATTTTCTTGCTTCTGACCCTTCTGCCTCTGGGAAGTTTCTTCTAATGTACACAATCAAAACCTTTAACCTTCTCAGCTCCAGGAGGAACAATCCTAGTTTTTCTAGTCTCTCCACACAACTGAAGATTTTCGCCAGTGGTATAATTCCAGTTAACCTCCTTTGCACCGGTTCTAAAAGCCTGACATGCTTCCCAAAGTGTGAAATACAGAATTGTGAAGTACAGATACTTCATAAAATCATAGAATTTACAGTGCAGAAGGAGGCCATTTGGCCCATCAAGTCTGCACCGGCTCTTGGAAAGAGCACCCACTTAAGTCCACATCTCCCTGATCCCCGTAATCCAGTAACCCAACTAACCCAAAGGTAATTTAGCATGGTCAATCCACCTAATCTGCACATCTTTAGACTGTGGGAGGAAACCGGAGCACCTGGAGGAAACCCACGCAGACATGGGGAGAACGTGCAGACACCGTACAGACAGTGACCCAATCCGGGAATCGAACCCAGGACCCTGGAGCTGTGAAGCAACTGTGCTAACCACTGCTTCAGTTGGAGCATAACCAATGTTTATAAACAGGTTTGGCATAACTTCCTTGCTTTTGACCTCCATACATCTGTCTATAAAGCCAAGGATCCCAAGTATTTTAATAACCTTCTTAACCTGCCCTGGCACCATGAAAGGTCTTGTGTATGTACATCTCCACATTTCTTCCTGAATGCCCTTTAAAAGTGTACCATTTTGACAAACTGAAAAAAAAAATTCTCTCTGATTTCACGGTGTTGCCCTCTCCCAAACTTAATACAATTTTTTAGCACTTAGAGAACACATCTTTAACAGGTGCACAATCAGAACATCCATTTTTATATATACACTATTCCGAATCCCATAGAAACCGAAAACATTAAAAAAAAATTTAACTTCCAGTTAACATGTGAAAGAATGACATAATAAGGTTTCACATTTTGAAACCTTTACTGTAACAGACTAAAAGCACTATTGCAGTTGACAACTTATACTTCAAACTACAGAACAGAACTTTCCTCTATTACTTCTAAAATAACCAAAATAGCTCAGTTCGCAGATATACTTTGCACTGCCCTTTCAGCAGACAATAAATTCTTCCAGATGCAGTCCAAAGTGATTATTAGCTCCTGAGGATTTACTTCTGTTCCTTTCCTTTCTTAGGCTGCTAACTTTAAATCTCATAACTATCTTTCAGTGTTTTTCATCTCTGGAAATTCTTCCTCTAACACAAGCTAGGTAAATCTTCCAGTCTTGTTTTAACTCATTGATCTTTTCATTAGAGCGCGAGCTTCCACTCTCATTCCTGCATGGTGAATCATAGAGACCTTTGGCCTCTAACTGCTCTCTCTCCCAGATTCTGACAGAATGTCTGCATGAGAGTCTCTGGTACCATTAAAACACTTCACCTTTCAAAGCCCATCTCCATGACATCATGAATCGCCTGAACCTTGTGTCCAGATACCAATGCAAATTCTTTAGACCCCAAATTGATTCTATCCAGGAATTAAATGGATAATTTAAAGCATAACTGTTGACAACCAGAAATTTTCAACACCTCCCTGAGACTTTTGGAGACTACCAGTCTAACAATTGTCTGATAAACTTCATAATTAAAACACTCTCAGAAAGATACGCTGTTTTTACCGAGCAAAAAGCAAATCTCAAAAAAATAACCCATCAGTATAGCTGACTGAATAGCAATGATGCGTGCTGAGATATTAGGCCAAATTATCAAACCCAAGACCAGACATTTTGGAGCGTCAGATTCCTTCAAGTAAAATTTATAATGGAACGGCTAAAAGACTACAGGAGGCCCAGGGATCTGCATCAGAATCCCTGTGGCCTCACCTGAATACGGTCTACCCAGATGAGAGGTAGGGCTAAACCCCCTTTCCCTAGGATTGCTGGGATATAAATACCCCTGCTCAGGTATGAAGTAGGAGGAACGTATAGTAACCCGAATAAAACCAAATTGTTCTACAAGCACCACTTCCGAGTGGTCATTTGCCTGAGACTTTACACTGGCGATGAGGGTCAAGTGGAGCTGCAGGAGGAGCCATTTCCTCCGGACCTGGCCGCCTTGATTAGGCCTCAGGAGGCCTCCACTCAGACGGCAGATATGCCACTAATCAGTAAGCTTGAGGCGTTCGACGCCGAGACTGGGATTGGACCCAGTACATAGAAGGAATGAACTATTTTTTTTATCTGAACAACATAGTTGTTCAGGGACGACAGACAGATGGCGACCCTCATACAGATTACGGTGTGGAGACTTGCAGCATTGTCAAAAGTTTAACTTTTCCCGACTCACCTGACAACAGCCAGTTCGCAGAGCTTGTTATGCTGCTCGGCAACCATTTCAACCCGAAACTGCCACTAATCTTTCGCCATTTTCATTTCCACACAGCTTCTCAACATCAGGGTGAACCTATAACGGAATTCCTGGACTGGTTGCGCAAACCCGCTCAGTTCTGCGAGTTTGGCCCGTCATTATTAGAGGTGCTCCAAGACCGGTTGGTTTGTGGAATCAGAGATGGGGCAACCCAAGAAAGTCAATTGAGTGTAACTGATCTGAAAAATGCAACTGGGAAGGTGTTGTCCCAGGAGGGTGCAGAACGCGGTGTCCATGAACTCCGAGGGATGGCTGTCCAGAACCTCGTATGCCCAGCAGGGCGTGGAGCACCCCACTCCCGGGAGGAAATTTTGGACTCCCGCCATTGGGGGCGGATTCCAGGGGACCAGGACTGACGGTACCAATTCCCCGCCAACAGACGCCGTGCACCCCATACACCAGAGATTCCTGACGCGGGGAATTAACATGTTGGCGCCAGAGGGAGGAGACAGGACAAACGCCAGCAGGAAACCTCACCCACCTGCCACCCAGATGCTGCCCCAGAACACGGACACGTCACCCACCTGCCACCCAGATGCTGCCCCAGAACACGGACGCATTTCATCGACAACGAACCGGAAGAGGCCCACTGCCTTTACTGCATTTCGGCACCACGGGTATCAGGTCACGGTCCAGATCAACGGTTTCCTGATTAAGGTGGAACTTGATAATGGAGTCGATGTTTCGGTGATCAGCTACTGCACGCAAGACAAAATTCTCTCAGGGATACGCACCTTGCGTTGAAAGATACCTCGGCACGGCTGGCGATGTATACAAGGGAACCATTGGAGATCGTGGGCACCTCTGAAGTTCCCATGGAACACGGGGCTCAGTCGGCGAATCTGCCACTGATTGTGGTGAAAGGTTCCGTCCCAAATTTGCTGGAGCACAACTGGCTAAAACGCCTCAGTTCGGACTGGCAGTGAATATACCGAATGTACCTCCTTGGACCAGACGCGGTGTTGGCATGCTTTGCAGTGGTGCTCCAGGAGGGCCTCTGTACCATCCGCGAGAGCCTCCGCTAAAATATCAGTCGACTCGGAGGCTCAAGCACACTATTTCCTTGCCTGATCCATTACTTGCGCTTTGTAGCCAAAGGTTGATGTCAAATTGGACCCTTGGAGAAGATGAGAATTATCCACCCGGTGCAACTTGCGGATTGGGCCGTGCCGGTTATGAAGCCTGATGGACCCTGCCGCCTTTGCAGGGATTACAAAATGGCAATCAACCGAGTGTCCCGTCTGGATTGTTATCTGGTGCCAAAGATTGAAGATCTATACATGGCAAAAATACTTTTACCAAGCTAGACGTGAGCTGTGCCCATCTCCAGTTGGTTTTGGACCCATCCTCACAAAAATACGTGACCATCAACTCACAAGGGGGGTTGTATGAATGTACCAGGCTGCCATTTACGGTCTCGTTGACATGTGCCTTACTCCAGAGGGTGATGAAAATATCCACTGAGGATTGCCACAGGTGGCAGTTTACCTGGACGACGTGCTGATCACCAGTTCATCCGACCAAGAGCATCTGAAAAACCTGGAGGTCGTGCTGCATAGGTTTGAGGCGGCCGGGGTCTGCCTGCAGGGCAAAAAGTGCGTGTTCCACCCAATGGAAGTGATCTATTTGGGCTACAGGGTTGACAGGCAAGGACTACAGCCAGTAGATGACAAAGTTCAGGCCATCCGGCAGGCATCTGTACCAAAGGCCCCCATAGATTTTTTGGCCTGGTCAACTATTACGGGGAAGTTCATCCCAAATTTGGTGACGGTTTTGGCCCCGCTACACCTGCTGTTAAAGAAGGGCCAGAGGTGGATTTGGACCTGCTGCAGCAGGGAGCGTTCGACGAAGTAAAGTGACAACTGTCGTCCTCCCAATTGCTGACTCACTTCGACCTGGTGAAGCCCTTGTCGCTCACGTGTCCCCTCACCCTATGCTTTTGGGGTTATTGAAAGACAACAAGGCAATTCCCCCGGTGGCGTCCTCTCGCATTCAGTGTTGGGCTCTCCTTCTGGTGGCGTACGAGTATATTTTGGAACATCGTGCAGGGACGAAGATTCCCCACGTGGATGCCCTCAGCTGCCTCCCACTGCCCACCAGCACTATCGGACGAGGTAGTCACAACCATGCATTTTATGAACTCATTACCGGTAACAGCGGCCCAAGTAAAGGCTTGGACACTGATGGACCCGCTGCTGGTGAGGGTCCGCCACATCGTGCTGTCCTCCTGGGGAGCGGAGGGCTTTTATCCTGAAAGTGGTGAAACTCCGCGTGGTGGACAGCATCTCCCCGTGAGGCTCCCGGGTGATCATCCCCGAACACGGCCAGGGGGCAGTTTTGCAGGACCTCCACAGTGGACGGCCAGCTGTCTCCAAAATGAAAATGTAGGCCCGGGGCTACTTGTGGTGGCTTGGCATCGATGTGGAGATTTGAGGTGTTAGCGAAACAATGTACCCGGTGCCAGGAGCACCAGAAGCTCGTCCCAGTAGCTCCATTTCACCCATAGGAATGGCCGGGCCGGCCGTGGTCCCTCTTCCATGAGAATTTCACGGGGCCTTTCCAGAGGGCAATGAACCTACTGATAGTAGAAGTGCATTCTAAATGGATGGATGGCGACTACATCACGTGCCACCATCAAACAACTCCAGCAGACCTTTAGCTTTCACTGACTCCCAAAGATCCTTTTGTCAGACAATGGCACCGCGTTCACTAGTTCGGAGTTTGCGGACTCTTTCAATAGCAAAATGGAGTCCATCATGTCCGCACCACGCCTTGTCACCCATTTTCGAAATGGTTGGCAGAATGTGTTGTACAGACATTCAAACGTGCAATGAGAAAACAAACCATGAGCTCACCAGAAGCTCGCCTCTCCCATTTTCTGTTCTTCTTGTAGGCCCATACGCCACCACCGGGGTGACGCCCTGGAGGTTTTGATGGGCTGTCGCTTGCGCGTGCAGTTGAGCCTCGTTTTACAAGACATAGGGGATAGGTCCATGACCAGCAGGAACGGACTGGGGCGCAGCGAGCCAGGCCCATGAGAGAATTCGCTGCTGGCGACTCGGTTTATGTCCGAAAAGTTACTGACAGGGCATTATGGATGCCGGGAATGGTAATAAAGCCAACCGATCCGGTCTCGTATACGGTGCAAGGGAAGGACTCAAACAGGCACGTGGACCATCTCCAGAGCCGGGTGGAACAGGTACCTGAGGATGACCACGGATCCCGAGCCCGGCGGTGCCCCTCCTTCCAGAGCAGTTTGCCAATGGTACCCAGTGAGGCGGCTGGACCCAGTGACTCAGAAGCGTGGGATAGCAACCAGTCCGACCAGGAGTCAGACATGGAGTTTTTGCCAATGGATATCAACGTAGGTCCAGAGGTGACCGCCAAGTGTAAGGCAGCGGAACCTCCCAGACATTCGACCAGGAAGTGACGCTCCCAGTCCATTACACCCCTCCGGGTCCGGAGCGGCGGCTGCCTTTTGACGACGAGGGCAAAGGATTCCCACCTCCCTTCCTTCCTTCGACATGGACGACATATCGGCCAGTGGGGGCAGGGGGGGGGGGGGGGGGTGGGGGGGGAAATGGAGGGGTGTCCTAACCCTACAGGAGATCCAGGGATCTGCAACATCAGAATCCCCGTGGCCTCACTTGAATCCGATCTACCCAAATGAGGGGGCGGGGCTAACCTCCCTTTTCCTGGGACTGCTGGGATATAAATACCCCTGCCCAGATGTGGGCGGGGGCGGGAGATCCTTCAGGGAGTAGGGGGAAGTGTATAGTAACCTGGATAAAACCAAACTTTTCTGCAGACATCGCATCTGAGTGGTGGCTTGCCTGAGACTTTACAGACACAAAAGGCAACCCAGTTGATAAATTTAACAACATTATTTTGAAAGAAGTATTTTGGAAATAAAACTTTGTTACCAAAAAAATTATTCAGATCAAAGATTGCAAACCCAATGGCTAGATTTACATATTGGTGAGTTTACATCGGCATAATAATTGTGCAATAATTTCCACTTTATAGATTTGTGCCTCACTCATGGCGCAAATTAACAGACGTGCTCAGAACAATCTAGGTTTATCCCAATGGCTTAACAGAGATTAGCTAAGTTTCACATTTAATCTCCTCGACATTTAATGAATACAATACTATTCTGTATTCATCTATGCCCTATCTTATCTGGATAGGCACATGACTTACCTGGATAGGCACATAAACAGGCGGGGTATAGAAGGATACAGGCGGTTGGTCTAGATAGGACACATGATCGACGCAGGCTTGGAGGGCCCGAGGGCCTGTTCCTGTGCGGTATTGTTCTTTGTATGCCCAACAAATATGAACAGTCAGCTAGTTCATCACCTTTATTTATTTTTAAATAAATTTAGAGTACCCAATTATTTTTTTTCAATTAAGGGGCAATTTGGCATGGCCAATCCACCTAACCTGCACATCTTTGGGTTGTGGGGGTGAAACCCACGCAGACACGGGGAGAATGTGCAAACTCCACACGGACAGTGGCCCAGGGCCGGGATCGAACCCGGATCCTCAGCGCCGTGAGACAGCAATGCTAACCACTGCGCCACCGTGCTGCCCAGTTCATCACCTTTATGATAGTGTAGCAGTGAACCAAAGAATTGCAAATGGATCCTTGGGAGCACCGGAAATCAAAACATTTTCTTTGGACGTATTAACATTCATTATTGTTCCATGTAAAACTTTGGATTAAGTGCCCACGATTGACCTCGGAAGTAGGATTTTAATTAGTTTCAGAATTACAATGAATGGATTTGATAGGCAAGCAAATATTAACAAAATAAGCAGACATTTTATGAACCTCACCTTGCACTTCTGTTGCTTAGTGTTCCACAGAACATCTTGATAATGGCGGGCTATTGAAGGCTTCACTCCCTGTAGTTTAGCAGTCGGCATCAATAATGCTTCCAGTGTTTTACTGGGATCTTCCTTATCTATTATATCATTGATAAGACCAGCTGCGATGGCTTCTGTAGCAGGAAATGAAGACAAACATGAACTTACAACAAATAAATGATCATAACAGTGATAAATTGCCATGTTATGTTTTGATATGTGTCTTTGCTGACAAGATTTATAAGTTTAAACTCCACTGGTTGTACTTACTTGCAGATTAACTAAATTACCTGTCGTAGGTACAGTTTTGTTAGCTCTTTGAAAAATTTCACTTCCAAAATACAATTAGAATTTTCACAAATAAAACTATGAATATAACTCCCCGGTTAGTGAAGGCAGCATACGAATCCATAGGAGTCAATTCTAGTTAACCACTCTCAGTTAGTGTGGCAAAAACAGCCAGCACTGCAATATAATCTTGATGTCTCCCGTTTGCAGAGAGGTAAAGGAGTCAGTATTCCTGTTCCCGATCACTACACCTGCTAATAAAAGGGGCATGGACAGTGTACAAAGGATGATGTCCAGCTGCAATTCACACCTCATTGTCAAACAGACCACCAACAACCTTATTCGGGTTTCACAAAAAAACGGAACCGGGGAGGGGATGGGGAGTACACCCGCAACGGCCACAGAACCATGCTCCCAGGAGGTCAAAGGGTAGAGAATTAGCAACCTTAAAATCAAGTAATCCTCAATGACATACTCATAATGGAATGAAAAAATATTCATAATTCAGGGAACACTGGCATTAAAAGGCACTGTGCAAAATACTCTTAATGCTATAAATTTAATATTTGTAAACAGCCTCCCAATGTAGCTCTTAGAATTACAAACTAGGGTCACATGATTGCAAATTATTTAGAGTTACGTGATTATGAGTGGAAACCATTCACTCACACATATATATAATAGGCTGGTATCTATGGAAACCAGCGCACAGGTTACTAATTGATAACCCTGACACGATTGTGCAACAATTAGTCTTCCAGTGAAGAGCTCAGTATCTGCAACTTCATGAGTGTAAAAACAAATACTAGTCAGGGTGATGGTTTTTCAGCTGAAAAGTTAAGGAAATAATATGAATTTTATTTAAGGTTAACAAATCAGTTCAAACTACTGCATAAATTAGTGTTCAAAGACTGACTTAGAAATTGTTCATGATCATAGTGGAAAAATATATTTTTCATTTTAATATTAAAAATATAATTTGAATCACAATTTGCTGTATTGAGATTTCACTGCATCTGCTTAATGTGGGCATCTTTTTTGCTTAAACTACAATGAATGCAGAACACAAATGAATAAGTGTGCTATCGGCACAGAGGTTACTGTGCACACGCCTGCTCCTATCATCTTCTGGGCAGCCAGATTCCCAGTAATTGAGAGCTAGTCCACGCAATCAGTTCCGCTGCATAGTGGAGACACTTAAATTAATTCAATTTAGCGCTTGGAGAGAATTGGTAGTTTACTACATTTATGCAAAAAGTCACAATTTTAGAACGCAAAACTCACTTTCACTTTCTTCCTTAACCTGCAAATTGACTTCTTCAATGCACCTCTGAATGTCATTCCAGCTTAAGTACTGCAGTCCTTGGTCTGTAGCTTCTGTCTTCATTAGTGCCAGCAGGTCCGCATACCTGAGAGAAAAAGAACTTAAGGATCTGAAAAGTCCGATAGTACCAGCACTTGGGAACACATTTTACATATCTTCAAGTCTCGGCCAAGACAAAAAATAATTACTCGTGAAAACATTCATGCATTCACCAACTACGTAAGTTGAGCGCACATATACAGGACTCAAAGCTGTGTTTACAGCTTTTAAAAAATTAATTCATGGGCTCCTGGACATCACTGGCAAGGCCAGAATTCATTGCCCATTCCCAATTGCCCTTGAGAAGGTTGTAGTGAGTTATCTTCTTGAACCGCTGCTTTCCATGTGGTGTAGATATACCCACAGTGCTGTGAGGGAGAGAGTTCTAGGATTTCTTTTTTTCTTTATTAGTTCATGGGATGTGGGCATTGCTGGCTGGGCCAACATTTGTTGCCCAGCCTTGATGGCACTTAAGAGTCAACCACATAACAGAGGGCCTGGAGTCACATGTAGGCCAGACCGGGTAAGGATGACAGATTTGTTTCCCTAACGGACATTAGTGAACCAGATGAGTTTTTACAACAGTGGTTTCATGGTCGTCATTAGACTTTTAATTCCAAATTTTTATTGAATTCAAATTCCACCATCTGCTTTGGTGGAATTCAAACCCTCAGAGCATTACCCTGGGTCTCTGGATTACTATTCCAGTGACAGTACCATTATGCACTGCCTCCCCGCTCCAGAAAGAGTGAATAAACAGCAATATATTCCCAAGTTAGGATGGTGAATGGCTTGGAGGATAACTTCCAGGTGGTGGTGTTCCCATGTATTTGCTGCCCTTGTCTTTCTAGATGGTAGTGGTCATGGGTTTGGAAGTTGCTGTCAAAGAAGCCTTGAAGAGCTCCTGCAGTGCATATTGTAGATGGTACACATTGATGCCACTAGGTGTCAGTGGTGGAGAGATTGAATGTTTGTGGATGGGTGCCAAACAAGTGGGCAGCTTTGTCCTGAATGGTGTCAAGCTTCTGCAGTGTTGTTGGAGCTGCACTCATCCAGGCAACTGGAGAGTATCCCATCACACTCCCGACCTGTGCTTTGCGTTGGCGGACAGAATTAGGAAAGTTAGGAGGTGAGTTACCCGTCGCAGGATTCCTAGCCACTAACTTGCTTTTGCAGCCACAGCATGTGGCTTGCATGCCACATCCTTGTGTCTCTCTGTGTACTCCAGCCTGAGCTGTCAAACTATCCAAGTTAATGAGAGTAAACTCCTTCAGTTGACCATATTACAACTACACCCGTCTCCTACCTGTTAACTCGGGAAATCAAATACACTCTTGTGGATTTTTAAAAATCTCTCTCAAGTAAATTTGGACTATTACTTCAAATTAATCCATGACAATAAGAAGCGATACAAAATTTCAATTAGTGAATAGCAAATTTAGGGTGGGAGTGGAGAAAGGCCTGTGAATGTGCACTCATCTGATTGAGTATGGAAGATTGCCTTTGTTTCAGTGCATCTTTAAAGGTTTTTGGATTTTGATTTTGTTTGTCAGGTACAGTGAAAAGTATTTTTTTGCGAGCAGCTCAACAGATCATTAAGTACATGAAAAGAAAAGTAGTACATAATAGGGCAACACAAGGTACACAACGTGGGATTGGAGAGAGAGAGAGATTTGGATAACACATTTAATGTTGGCCTTTGCCCATTCTGAAGCAGCCAACAACAGCAGGCAAGATCAGGGAATAAACAGTAGCATATAATATACAACAAACAATCATTGTGATAATGGCAGTGCACCATATTCAGAGGTTAGATACAAGATACATACAGAATAATATAAATAGCCAGCAGGAAGAATGTTGAAAGGAATTAACGGCATCATAAGTTCTGCATGCGAAATCAGTCATGCGTTTATTAGCTCATAGTTTTAAATAATTCCCCATTGACTGCCACAAGGACTTAAAATACAAACTGAAAAATAAGGAACTTACACTGAGCTCTACGTTCACCATACTGAGAAGCAGCGCCGAGAACGATCCCACTATTAAACAGGACTCTGCTTCTTTTTTGGGCCCAGTCAAGGAACACCCCGCCGAGTCCACACTTAAGACTCATTTTCTGCTCAGCTCGCCCGTGCAGGAAGAGATCGGGGCCCGATCCCAATCTATGGACCCCCACCGTGGCCTCCAGCCCCCCTCCCCCCCCGCAACTCCTCAACTTACAAATTAGGGGGTCCTCGAGCCCCCTGCACCCCACCTGATAAGGGCAGGTCACCACCGGGTCTGATTCCCGGCATGGGCAAGATGCCATGTGGGCATTGCCAGCTTTGGCAGTGCTACTTGGGCAGCACTGCCAGGGCCACAATGCCAAAGTATCATCAACAGTGCCAGGGTGCCACCCTGCTGTGGTTCACGTTTGTGGAGACCAGTCTTAAATGGCACTATGTCGGAGTCTCCAAGACGAGGCTGTTAGGGTCCCACGCCTTGGGCTAGTCCGGCATAGATGGATTCAAGGGAGGCTAATTACTCTCTTGAATATGTAAATCTGGGTCCCGCCAACATCACCTCGCGAGATCTAATTAGATCTTGGGAAGCATAACGAGCGTCGTAAATTCTGCGAGAGGCCTCTCACGAGATTAAACTGTCTCGTCGCATCCCAGGTTGGGCATGACGAGGCCGGTAAAGCACGCCCATAGATAGGTTAAACGAGTGGGCAAATATCTCGCAAGTGGAGTAGAAGGTGGACTTGTCCATTATGGCCTTCAAAATGAACACAAATTGGAAAGCATTGATTGCATCATAAAACAGTGAGTGAAAAAGTCCATGATTGGGAAGCTTGACCAATTAGACCAGGGAGCCGAATACTGGAGAAGATATATTAAGCAGTTTTGTTACTTTTTTTAATACAATACACAAAATAAAGGGAGCGGATGAACAAAAGGTTATTCTATTAACAGTTTGTGTGCCCCAGACCTACAACTAAAGAACAAAGAACAATACAGCACAGGAACAGAACCTCCAAGTCCACGCCGACCATGGTACCTGCCTAACAAAACTGTCTGCACTTACGGAGTCCGTATTCTCCCATTCCCACCCTATTCATATATTTGTCTAGATGCCCCTTAAATGCCGCTATCGTACCTGCTCCCACCACCTCACTAGGCAGGGCGTTCCATATATTTACCACCCTCTGTATAAAAAAAACTTGCCTCACATCTGTTCTAAACTTTTGCCCATGCACTTTAAACCTATGTCCCCTGGTACTTGACTCTCCTACCGTAGGAAAGAGCATCTGACTATCCACTCTGTCCATGCCACTCATAATCTTGTAGAGCTCTATCAGGTCGCTTCTCAACCTCCATCGTTCCAGTGAGAATTGACCGAGTTTATCTAACGTCTCCTCATGGCTAATGTCCTCCATACCAGGCAACATCCTAGTAAACCGCTTCTGTACCCTCTCCAAAGTATCTCGTAGTGTGGCGACCGGGATTGTACACAATATTCCAAATGAGCCTAACTGAGGTCCTGTATCGCTGCAAAATGACTTGCCAATTTTTATATTCAATGCCCCAACCGATGAAGGCCTTCATGCCGTATGCCTTCTTGACCACCTTAACCACATGTGTTGCCACTTTCAGTAATCGGTGGACATGCACGCCCAGATCTCTCTGTCAATACTCGCAAGAGTTCTACCATTTACTGTGTAATTCCGACATGCATTGGACCTTCCAAAGTGCATTACCTCAAACTTGTCCGGATTAAACTCAATCAGCCATTTCTCCACCCAAGAGCGCTAGCAAACAACCCCCCTAGGGGGCTGCAATCTTCCCCAGTCTTATATCTCCCCCCCCCAATTCTGCTACTTTGGTCTCTCCCCATGCCACCCCTTTCACACCTTACCATTGGTGGAGAGAGGTGGTGGTGGGGGAAAGTGGCATAGTGGTCATAATGGTAATTTAACTAGGCTAATAATCAGGCTGATCCTCTGGGAACATGGGTTCATAACTCATCAATTCATTAATATATCCGGAATGTAATGGTGACCATGTCAACTATGTTGCTGTAAAATCTCTTCTGGTTCACTAACGCTCTTTAAGGAAGGAAATCTGCCATCTTTGCCTGGTCTGGTTTTACATGTGACTCCAGACCCACAGCAATATGGTTGACACTTAACTGCCCTCTGAAATGCCCTAGCTAACCCCACAGTCCAAGGGCAGTTAGGGATGGAGATCAAATGCTGGTCTTGCCAGCTGTGTCCGCATTCCATGAAAAGATAAAGAAAAAGAACCTTTATTCACCATGGCCCCTTTTCTAGAAATCCCTACTGCTCCTCTCCTCTTTGCACTTTTAGATGAAATGTTTCCCTCCATGATTCTCTAGTTATTTCCTTAATTGGTCGTTTTGTTCTTTCCTTACCACATCAATCCTGCCAACACCAACCCAACCCAACTCCCACCCCATCCCTAACAATAAAGCATTTTGAAAATGTTCAATCTTAAAGACACGACATTAATTGAAGGAGTTTATTATCATCATTAGCTACTGTTGCCCCATTTATTGTGCTAGGGTGCAAACTTAAAAAATGAAAATGAACTGGTAACTGCAAATAGGGAGACAAACATCTGACTAACAGTGGAAACAGCTGGTGTCAGAAAATTCAAGAGGAAACTGGTCAGCTTTCTAATGAAGGAACCAACTGGAAATTGTGAGGCATGTTTCAGATTTATGTCCATCAGATATATTGCAATAGTATTTTACAGTCATCTGACTTACAGACCGTATTTCGGATGAGGAAAAGGGTGACTTGAAGCGTAATCTGATTAGTGTTTGGAATCCATAAGAGCAAAAGGTAAGATTAGAAAGCATAAATTAGAAGTATAATTGACACACACGCACACACAGGGTCTGAGTCACATGAAGGCCAGACCAGGTGGCAGGTTTCCTTCCCTATAGGAAATCAGTGAACCAGATGGGTTTTACACCAATCGACAATGGTTTCATGGTCATCATTAGACATTTAATTCCAGATTTTTATTGAATTCAAATTTCACTCTGCCATGGTTGGATTTGAACCCGGTTCCCAAAGGATTACCCGGATTCTCTGGATGACTAGTCCAGCGACAATACCATTACATCAATGCCTTGACAGTCAATGCAAATAGTGAACAGGTGACATACAGGCAAAGTACAACATTTTGTGAACGTGCAAATAGAACTGGATTAAGTCGTAAAAAATACAGAACAACATCCTGGATTTTAGAAATAGGATTGAAGAGATATTGACCAATTTACACAAGGCAGTTTTGGGAATATCATTCTGGAAACCAAGCAGACTAAATTCATAGGGAACATCTCAGCATGATGAAAAAGTATAGCTAGGAGGTGTGATTGGAGAGATTGCTTCTTTTCACTCTGGGGGGCCCCATTGTTGCTGTTTTTATAATCTGAAGGGCTACACTACAGATGATACGGAAATGCTATTTTCTCTGGATAGGAAGTTAGTTATGTCAGGTAATCAATTTAAAATTGCCAGAGAGCAAGGAGAGAGGTTCAGGGAAATTTCTTTACACAAAAGAGCATGGATAATTTTGCAACAGTGAAGAACTGAAGCATGAACTATTTTCTTTGTTTGAGATTGATAATATTTGATGCCCAGGGACATGTTTGACAATGAGGTAGTTTTGGATTGCACTGGCAAAGAGCCAACACAAACGTAAGGATCCATACATCCTTCTGTACTTAACGTTCTAAAGTTTATCATTAATTCTCCACACGTTGGTGCTTCGAACACAATGCTTTTAAATTGAAATGCACTCAAGGTCCAACCTGCCCGTCAAATGCGACAATGAATCTTATTTCAGCAAATTATTCATTTCTCATCAATTATAACAATGATCGAGGTGTGTTGCTCATTCATTAATCATAAGCTAGACATATTGAGATTTAAATACCAGTTCCAGCATCTGGGTACTTAACCTGCAAGTTAGCAGAGAAATTACTGAACTGGATCCTCGCTTTTCAACAATGAAATATATACCACAGTCATATGCCTAGTAACTTTATTATATAACATCCCATCACATTGGCTGTTATAGAAGAATACTTTAGTCATTAGAAGAATACTTAATACTTTAGTCATTAGAACAATACTTTAGTCATTCGAAGAATACTTTAGTCATTTTCCACTCTGATTTGTTTAAGTGTTATCTGAGAAATTCATAATTATTCAGTACCATTTATTAATATGCATGCCATTCATTTTCCCATTGAAACATTTTTGTGTTGGTTTGCAAATTGCAATCAGAGAGCGAGAACTCTGAATAACATACCGCTGTGTGTTTTCATCGCGCAGGTTGCTAACTCCAATAGAGGAGCTAGTGAGGTGCCGTAACACGGCCTCGACATCATTCACTGTCAATGCTTCATTCAGTGCTGCCACTGCTGATAACATCTCCACTGCAATCGCAAGTTCTTCGTGAGTCAGCTTCCCCTGTTAGTTGGTGAGCAGAAAAATTGCTTATAAAAACAAAGTAATGTTTTTCTTTGGTGGTGAATTTCTCTAAGAATTATAGTTTATGTTATCGTATTTGAAACCAAATTAATATACATGTTGGGTGTACCTCTTCTGTTACCTCCTCCTAACTTAGGGGCGGTGCAGTGGCGCAGAGGTTAGTACTGCTGCTTCACGGCACCGAGGGTGCGAGTTTGATTCCTGCCTTGGGTCACTGTACGTGTGGCGTTTGCCCATTCTCCCCGTGACTGCATGGGTCTCACCCCCACAACCCAAAGATATGCAGGTTAGGTGGATTGGCCACACTAAATTGCCCCTTAATTAAAACACAACTGCTCCTAACTTAGCGAGTTGCTACCCTACGACTAACTACTCAACCAGTATTACATCAGGGGCGAAATTCTCCGACCCCCCCGCCGGGTCGGAGAATCGTCGGGGGCTGGCGTGAATCCCGCCCCCGCCGGTTGCCGAAGTCTCCGGCACCGGATATTCGGCGGGGGCGGGAATCGCACAGCGCCGGTTGGCGGGCCCCCCCGCTCGATTCTCCGGCCCGGACGGGCCGAAGTCCCGCCGCTAAAATGCCTGTCCCGCCGGCGTAAATTAAATCACCTACCTTACCGGCGGGACAAGGCGGCGCGGGCGGGCTCCGGGGGCCTGGGGGGGGCGCGGGGCGATCTGGCCCCGGGGGGTGCCCCCACAGTGGCCTGGCCCGCGATCGGGGCCCACCGATCCGCGGGCGGGCCTGTGCCGTGGGGGCACTCTTTCCCTTCCGCCTCCGCCACGGTCTCCACCATGGCGGAGGCGGAAGAGACTCCCTCCACTGCGCATGCGCGGGAATGCTGTCAAGGGCCGCTGACGCTCCCGCGCATGCGCCACCCGAAGATGTCATTTCCGCGCCAGCTGGCGGGGCACCAAAGGCCTTTTCCGCCAGCTGGCGGGGCGGAAATTCGTCCGGCGCCGACCTAGCCCCTCAATGTTGGGGCTCGGCCCCCAAAGATGCGGAGCATTCTGCACCTTTGGGGCGGCGCGATGCCCGTCTGATTTGTGCCGTTTTGGGCGCCAGTCGGCGGACATCGCGCTGTTTCCGGAGAATTTCGCCCCAGATGTTCATAAACTTAGTGCGACTGAACATCACTGATATCGCACATGAAAAAAAGTCATTAAGATGTAAATAGAGAGAAGGGAAAGCTGGATTCACCCACACAAATTGCACAGGTTTTGGTTGATGGTACAAGGTATAGCAAACCTTTGAATGTGGAGAGCAAATGAAATCACTTCAGGCAGTGCAAAAAAGGTGACAAGTGTGAAAAGGGAGGTGGTCAATGCAGGATTGAGGGTGATGTACCTAAATGAGTGCAGTTTACAGAACAAGGTAAATTAGCTTGTTGCGCACATTGAAATTGCCACAGAGATATGGCTGCAAGGGATCAGGGTTGGGATCTAAATATCCAAGAATATGAGTCCTATCTAAAGGACAGGCATATGTGCAGAGGGGGAGGGGTTGTATTGTTAGTGAGGAATGAAATTAAATCGATAGCAAGAAGCGATATAGGATCAGAAGGCATAGAATCGGTGCGGGTAGAGTTGAGGAATCACAAAGGAAAAAAGACCTGATGGGAGTTATGCACAGGCCCCCTAGCAGTAGTCAGGTTGTGGGGCATAAAATAAATTAGAAGATAGAAAAGGCATGAAAAAAGGCAATAATACAATAATCATGGGGGACTTCAATATACAGGTGGACTGGCAAAATCAGGTTTGTAGTGGATCGCAAGAAAAGGAATTTTTGGAATGTCTAAGAGATGGCTTTTTGGAGTAGCTTGTGAAAGAGCACACTAAGCAACAGGGAATCCTGGATTTGATGGTGGGCAATGAGGCAAACTTGATTAGGAAACGCAAGGTGAAGGAACCTTTAGGGAGCAGTGGCCACAATATGATAGAATTTACACTGCAGTTTGAGAGGGAGAAGCTGGAATCAGATGTAACGGTATTACAATTAAATAAGGGTAAGTACAAAGACATGAGGGAGGAGCTGGCCAGAGTTGATTGGAAGGGGAAGATAGTGAAACAGCAATGGCAGGTGTTTTGGGGGATTATTCAGGAGGCACAACAGAAATTCATCCCAAGGAGGAGGAAACATGCTAAGGGGAGGACGAGGCATCCATAGCTGGCGAGGGAAGTCAAGGACAGCATAAAAGAAAAAGAAAAAGCATACAAGGTGGCGAGGATTAGTGGGAAGCCAGAGGATTGGGAAACCTTTAATAGTGAGCAGAGGACAAAAGCAATAAAAGGGGAGAAGATCAAATAAGAGTGTAAGCTAGCTAGTAATATAAAAGAAGATAGCAAGAGTTTTTTTTCAATATATAAAAGTTTTTTTCAATATATAAAAGGTAAGAGAGAGGCAAGAATAGACATTGGATCACTGGAAAATGAGGCTGAAGAAGTGGCAAAAGGAAACAAAGAAATGGCAGAGGAACTGAACAGTTACTTTGCATCAGTCTTCACGGTGAAAGACACCAGTGAGATACCAGAACTCCAGGAGAATCAGGGGGCAGAGGCGAGTGTAGTGGCCATCACTAAGGAGAAGGTTCTGGGGAAACTGAAAGGACTGAATGTGGATAAATCATCTGGATCAGATGGACTACACCCCAAGGTTCTAAAGGAGATAGCTGCGGAGATTGTGGATGCATTGGTGGTGATCTTTCAGGAATCACTAGAGGCAGTGAGGCTCCCGGAGGACTGGAAAATGGCTAATGTAACATCGTTGTTTAAGAAGGGAGGGGGGGCAGAAGACGGGAAATTATAGGCCGGTTATCCTAACTTGGGTCATTGGGAAAATTTTAGAGTCCATTGTTAAAGATGAGATTGTGGAGTATATGATAAAATAGGACTGAGTCAGCACGGATTTGTCAGTCAGAGGTCATGTCTGACAAATCTGTTAGACTTCTTTCAAGGAAGTAAGACAAAGGAGAACTTTGTGATCTATTTAGATTTCCAGGAGGTGTTTGGCAAGGTGCCGTATAGGAGACTGTTAACTAAGTTAAGAGCCCATGGTGTTAATAGTAAGAACCTGGCATGGGATAGAGGATTGGCTGACTGGCAAAAGGCAGAGAGTGGAGATAAAGGGGTCTTTTTCAGGATGGCAGCCGATGACTAGCGGTGAGCCTCAAGGGTCGGTGTTGGGACCACAACTTTCCATTATATACATTAACAATCTGGAAGAAGGAACTGAAGGCATGGTTGCTAAGCTTGCAGATGATACAAAGATATGCAGAGGGACAGGTGGTATTGAGGAAGCAGGGGGGTTGCAGAAGAACAGGCTGGGAGAGCGGGCAAAGAAGTGGCAGATTGAATATAAAGCATACAAGTGTGAGGTTAGGCATTTTGGTAGGAGGAATGGACGAATAGACTATTTTCTAAATGGGGAAATGCTTAGGAAATCAGAAGCACAAAGGGACTTGGGAGTCTTTGTTCAAGATTCTCATACGGTTAACATGCAGGTCCAGTCGGCAGTTAGGAAGGCAAATGCAATGCTAGCATTCATGTCGGGAGCAGAAATGTACTACTGAGGCTGCATAAGGCTCTGGTCAGACCCCATTTTGAGTATTGTGAGCAGTTTTGGGCCTCGTATCTAAGGAAGGATGTGCTGGTGTTGTAAAAGGTCCAGATGAGGTTCACATGATTCCTGGAATGGGTCCCAAGGTGGCACAGTGGTTAGCACTGCTGCCTCACAACCCCAGGGACACAGGTCCAAATCTGGCCTCGTGTGACTGTCTGTGTGGAGTATGCACTTTCTCCCTGTGTCTGTGTGTGTTTCCTCCGGGTGCTCCGGTTTCCTCCCACAGTCCAAAGATGTGGTTATGTGGACTGGCCATGCTAAATTGTCCCCTAGTGTCCAAAAGGTTAGGTGGGGTTACTGGGTTACGGGAATAGGGTGGAGGCATGGGCTTAAGTCGGGTACTCTTTCCAAGGGCCGGTGCAGACTCGATGGGCCATATGGCTTCCTTCTGCACTGTAAATTCTATGATTCTATGAAGAGCTTGTCACATGTCATTTTACACAGAGGGTAGTGAGTGCCTGGAACTCGCTGCCGGAGGAGGTGGTGGACGCAGGGACGATAGTGACGTTTAAGAGGCATCTTGACAAATACATGAATAGGGTGGGAATAGAGGGATACGGACCCCGGAAGTGCAGGAGATTTTAGTTTAGACGGGCAGCATGGTCGGCGCAGGCGTGAAGGGCCGAAGGGCCTGTTCCTGTGCTGTACTTTTCTTTGTTCTTATGAGTAGCAGTTGAGGACTCTGGGTCTGTACTCGTTGGAGATTAGAAGGATGAGGGGAGATCTTATTGAAACTTACAGGATACTTAAGAGGCCTAAATAGAGTGGATGCGGAGAGGATGTTTTCACTGATAGGAAAATCTAGAACCAGAGGACACAATCTCAGACTCAAGGGACGATCCTTTAAAACAGAGATGAGGAGGAATTCCTTCAGCCAGAGGGTGGTGAATCTGTGGAACTCTTTGTCACAGAAGGCTGTGGAGGCCAAATCACTGAGTGTCTTTAAGACAGAGGTAGATAGGTTCTTGATTAATAAGGGGATCAGGTGTTATGGGGAGAAGGCAGGAGAATGGGGATGAGAAACACATCAGCCATGATTGAATGACAGAGCAGACTCGATGGGCTGAATGGTCTAATTCTGCTCCTATATCTTATGGTCTTCTATCACAGCAAAGTCCTCTGGTCCTACCTCATCCATGGACAATGAAAGTGGGGAACTAGCTAACTAATAGGTGAAAAGTCCCTTAGAATTCTCATTCTCAACCATGGTGGATGTCAACACGAGTGCAAGAAAAAGGCTGATCTGTTGCAAACGTGTTCAATCAAATGTGCTGATTGGCTAGTCTTTTCAGCCTCCTAAGATTGCCACCATCTAAATAACATGGTCCAGTTAATTCAGTTCACACCACAGGTATTTCTTCAGCCAGAGGGTGGTGAATCTGTGGAACTCTTTGCCGCAGAAGGCTGTGGAGGCCAAATCACTGAGTGTCTTTAAGACAGAGATAGGTTCTTGATTAATAAGGGGATCAGGGGTTATGGGGAGAAGGCAGGAGAATGGGGATGACAAAAATATCAGCCATGATTGAATGGCGGAGCAGACTCGATGGGCCGAGTGGCCTAATTCTGCTTCTCTGTCTTTTGGTCTTATATTTGGTGCAATGGTTACCAACTCTCACTATACTCGTCTTCTGGTTTTCTTAGGCCGACATGAACTCCACAAGTAGTGAAGCAAAAATCATTCCTCAATCTTGGTTTTGTTAAATTCAATTTTGTGACAAAAGTGCTACTTCACGCTGGAGGGTAAATTCGCAGTTCCGTAGAGTTATGAGGCACAAACTCAGTTTCCTTCTGCAATGAGCTTTTGGGCTAAATCGCAATCCTTGAGCGAGGTGCCGAATTAAGCAAAAGCAAATGTGAGGGTCACACACAATCCATCAACAATTCTGCATAGGTTTTGGAACATACGAGTGCCCTCAGACTTTATACCCAACAGGGAAAAAAAATAAGATTTCGGGGGAAAGCCCAGCCTGGCCTTATATACATGTTGTTGGGGGCAAAGAGTCCACACAAAGGTGAAGTAAAGTAAAGTTGTCATAGTCCCAGATGACCATAGACTGCTTTCCCCTTTGAGGGGGAGAGCTTGGTGGTGATTTAACCTGAGGATCACCACACCTCAGATGAGGGACAAGGTTGAGAAGGTGGGGCCTTTCATTAATAACCTCAGCCGGTATGGGAATTGAACCTGCGCTGTTGGCGTTGCTCTGTATCACAAACCCGCTGTCCAGCCAACTGAGCTAAACCAGCCACCAAATAAGGTGAGGTATTAAAGACAGCAGTAGATTACTGAGTTGAGCAAAGTCTCGTCTCCAAGTGCTTCTTCTTTCATGATTTTTAGGAAGCATCATAGAGACTTGTATTAATGCCAGATGTCACCTGTACAGCCAAGTTATTTTAATTGCCTTGCTTCTTCTTAGTGATTTCCTGTACAGGGTTGAAAGCATTACCAGAAATCACAGATATCATTTGTGATAATAAAAAGCAAAGCACATAAGTTGGAGCTTTCATATTCGCATCGTCAATGGAGGGTACAGAAATATTTGAACAAATGCATTCATCACCTTTTGCAGTTTTTTTTTAAGGCTCCGAACATTTACCTCAGGATTCTGTTTCTGCAGGTTGGACAGTTCTACCTGGTACAAGTCAGCCATGTGCGAGTACGTTGCGGGCAGCTGAGCCTCTGGTACCATTAATGTTTTCATAGTCTGGGCTGCGTCGCCATCTCGGATAGCAGTATTTATCTTTTCAATAGCTTCGAGCTCTGCATAAATTCAAACAAAATCAAATCATTAACTACAGGATCTGGTGCAGCAGCATTATGCTGTGATAAGAATGCCAATCAATCGCATGAAGCCACACAAAAGAGACAAGAGAAAGACAACCAAGTGCATGGTCACTCTTGCCAGCATGTGGGGCAAGATTACATTCCACCCTCACCAATCATCAGCAATGGGAACTTGTGGAGGGTGCAGAAAGGAGCATGGGATATTTTACTACTCAACAGGTCAATCCATCAATAAAAGAAAATTGTAGCTCAGCACAGGTCCAAAACAAATAAAACTTACTAAGTTTATGGGCTCCCGCCTGCTCATTGGAAAGGCTGACTCCTGCTTGAAGATCATCCTTGCTAAGCATACCAGAAAAATGATCTTCCTGGGAAAAAGAAGAAAATATACATAAACTTTGAATGTACAAGAATATCATTTTCAACATGTTTTTAATACCCAAGCTACACGGCATCAATAGTGGCCTTGATGGGCAATACTAGCCAAAATAAAATTAATGTATGAATAATTCTTCTGAACAGAAAGCAAAACAGCATGGTAATGTACCTCAATGGCAAATCAATAGCTTTTACTTGAAAAAACAAAATTTCTACCTGCAATTTCTGTTCTTTATGAGCAGACAGATGTGTTAGATACCAAGCTGAATTCTCCCGCTGCACTCCCACAAGTCTCAGTGCAGGGATCTGCAGACCAGCCAGTAAATTGTCCTGATCACTTTTCTCTAGGGCTTCATTCACCTTCCGTAGAGCTTTATTTACTAGGGAAGAAGATATTTGAAGCAATTAGTTAAATAGTAAAGCACAACATTTTTACAGTTGGATTTCTTTTATCCGAGTTACTTGGGGAAGGAAAGAAGGATGACGTTGAATTTAAAACATTCAATCTATTCGAGATAAAGGCGAAAGGTTACCAAGTGCTGGTGAAACAGAAGTAATTACATGCAGTCCAGCAAAATAATAGCTTGGATAATGAACCTCAGGTCAGTTTGCCACTAACATAGTGAAGATGCTGAACAGCAAGCCGAGGAAATAAGGCCAATGAAAGTTTATTTGCTGGTTTAGATTTGCTCAACACATTCCATTTTATTTTGATATTGTGGAATAATGATTTTAGTGATTCAAGCGTACAAAATACTTCTATTTCTGCAAATTTTACAAGAAACACATTAAGAGTCAATTAGCAGGAGAGTAGCAACTGCACTTAATTCTGATCGTGCGAAACGACAAAACAAACTGGGTCACAATTATCTGTATTTTAGTCTAATAAGTGTTTGCCTTTGTGAAATATCACTATTTCAAAAGTAAAACAATATTAATTGTGGAGTGAAACTCAAGACTCATTGACCCTCAGGTTTCAATGAGGGTCTTTCTTGCAGCAACATCATCTTCATCGGCAATTCGGGGAAATGGTGACTCAGAGCAGTAATGTTTCTAGGCTAGTACTCCAGAGGCCCAAGCTAATTGTTCTTGGGGCACGGGGGTGGGGGGGGATCCTATTAATGAATAAATCTGAAATTAAAAGATAATTTCAGCAATAGTGAGACAATGAAACTTGTCACAATTGTCAGCTGGTTTGCTAATTTCCTTTAGAGGCAGAAATCCGCCCTGGCGTGCATGTGACTCCACACCCACAGCAATGTTGACTCTTAACTGCCCTCTGAAATGGCCTAGCAAGTCATGCAGTTATGTCAAACTGGTAAAGCGAAGTTACCAGATGGGATGTAGTGGGTCAAGATGACACTATTAGAAATGCAGGCCCTTTTAAGAGTTAACTGGGTCTTGCTTCAGTGAATTGAGAGCAGGTGATGCTCATTGAAGCTTGTGTTTAAGAGTTGGAGGTACTCAATTCACCATAAAGTAGCAATATTCTTTTGATAGCATATGGATTACATAACGTTATATAGAAAACATAGCACCGAAACAAGCCATTTAGCCCTACCAGGCCATGCTGGCATTTACCTCCATTTGAGCCTCTTCCCATCCTTCCTCATCTAACTCACTCAACTTAATCCTTCATATACTTACCTAGCTTCTCCTGTATCATGATCATGCTAACTGAAAAAAAACACTGTACATGTATTTATTTTTCATTCAGGATATGTGTGCTTCACTGGCTAGACTAGCATTTATTGCCAATCCCCAAGTGCCCTGGAGAAGGTGGGCGTGAGCTACCTTTTTGAACCGTTTCAGTCCACGTGGTGTTAGGGAGGGTGTTCCAGGATTTTGGCTCAGCGACAGCGAAGGAACAGTGATGTATTTCCAAGTTAGGTTGGTGATTTGGATGGGAGCTCCCAGCTGGTGGTGTTCCCATTTGTCGGTTATTCTTGTCCTGCTAGACGAGGTAGTGATAGTGGGTTTGGAAGGTTAAGGAGCCTTGGTAAGTTCCTGCAGTGCATCTTGTAGCTGGTACACGCTGCTGCTATATATATGTATGTGTTCAGGTAAATACGACGTAAGATCAGGAAAAAAGTATCAACTCACCATTGACTGTGTCGACGTGGTCTTGAATCTCCCTACGGGTCAGAAGTTCCTCATACATATCCCTCTCTTCTGCTTTAATAGAATTGCTCTAGAACCAGAAGAAAAAATGAACTTTGTTCATGGCAATTTCTAAATAGAAGATTAAAATGCAAGGAAGGGCACATTCAAAGCAAAGCATTTCTCAACCCTATTTCAGAAATGCAAATTAAAAGTAAAAACTTCTGCAAGGCACTTTGGCAGACATAACATTCTGATTTAGGCAGGTGGCCCAAACCTTGCTCAGCAAAATTCGCTAATGATTCAAGTTAATAACAACATGTAATTTAAAGTATCTAGCATCCTTTATTTCAGGTTGGAAAGGACAATAACCAATTCACCCAAAATCACTCCAGTAAATTATGTATTCTTCTCAAATCAATGTGACTTGGGGTTGGGCCCTCCATTTCCTCCTAGCTTTTTGTTTGCACATACATTTTAAAAAAAAACAACTAAACATAATACAAATTCTTGACTGTGGAACTCAGAAATCATTTAAGTAGTTTAGGTATTCTATTGAGCAAGTGCTTCCCATCATCCCTTTTCCCGGGTACCATGATATTCGACACTTGAAGTAGCGTGTTTCTGGATTCCTACAAGTTCCATCCAGAAAATGGACACACAAATTAAGTAACTTCCTCAAACCCCCATGACAATTGTAGTTTATTTTTGAAGGAATCTAGCTTGAGGAGGTTGTCCCTAAGACTAAAGTAAGAGTGAAATTATGTGATTCTAGAGGAGGAAAACGGAGAAGGACAAGGTAATAACAATAATTTTTATTATTGTCACAAGTAGGCTTACATTTACACGGCAATGAAGTTACTTTGAAAATCGCCTGTTCGGGTACACAGGGAGAATTCATAATGTCCAAACTACCTAACAGCACGTCTTTTGAGACATGTGGAGGAAACTGGAGCACCCAGAGGAAACCCACGCAGACACGGGGAGAACGTGCAGACAGTGACCCAAGCGAGAATGGAACCTGGGACCCTGGTGCTGTGAAACAACAGTGCTAACCACTGTGCTACCATGCCACCCAGGTAGCCTAGGAAGTCGGGAAGGTTAACATTAAAGGTGGGCATGATGAGCTAAATGACCTTCCCCACTGCTAAAATCTCAGAATTTTCTGATTTGCAGTAGTGCACAAGGACTTCTCAGTCAAGTTTTGTAAATGTAACAGGACACATCCTAGTAATCCAAACCACAGTGCAGAAAAATTCATGAAGCAATTATGTACCCTGACGACACAGTTTGTGAATTTTTAGTCTTAGAATAGTTGGTGAATTTTATTTTTAAGGAAAGTGAATTCTGCAATTACCATTATCAAAAAGATAGGAAAAATAGACGAAGAGCTCAGCAGCAGCACGCCAATAACCGCCCAGTGGAAAATTAATTTAAACTATTGTCAACCACTGACTTCAAGAAGCTAGAATTCCCAGTTTTATAAGTGTACAACAATAATTGAACAGGATATCCTACCTTGCTTTTGGCACTCTCTTGTTTTGTTTGCTTGGCCTGAAATAATTTATCTTGGTAATCCTGAGCTGAATTGTTCTCGATATTAGCTAAAATGGCATTTGGATTCAATAGAGTCTTTATGGTTTCTTCTGCAACCCTTCGAGATATTGCTTCATTGATTGCAATTACCGCAGCATGCACTGGATAGGGAAATAAAAGAAACGGAATTCAACACGAAAATGTTATAATGCGGCATTAATATACTTGCAAACAAAACTGGCGTTTCAAATTAAACATATCAGTAAAAAGCGACGGCCATTATAAGGGTAAACCTTTATAATGATCTTACATCTATCTGAATGAGCTGACTTTTCCGATACCATTTGGCATTTTATTACAACTTAATTTCCCATTACAGAAAGAAGCACCAATATCTAGTTAATGTTTCAGCACCTGGGACAATTCCTGATACAAGATTTGACATACGTAGTGCACATTGTTTTTTGATCATCTACTTAAACTCTCAACAGTCTATAATAACCACATACTCACAAGTAGCTTCATCAACTGAAAGTTCATTTGCCAGAATTCCACCAATTTTACTGAACGCAGGCATCTGAATACCGTACTTCTCTAATTCCTTAAGCATGTTACTTATTTCCTCCTCTGTAAGAGAAAAGATAATGTTACATGTTAATTATGCAAAATTATCCGGTCCAACAAATTCTACACGCTGCATTTAAAATGAGATTACCAAAGACATTTCCTGAATTGGGATCTTTTCACCGTAACTTTTTCTGAAATAAAAAATGGCAGATAAAGACATCTACCTGTAAAATCCACTTTTCCCAGCAAGTCTTGGATTTGTGGTGCTATTCCGAGTTTGAACAGGTACAGACTGCAATAAAATCAAACACATGAAAAGACTTAACATGCGAACAACTAATTTTTTATGCCTATTCTCATTTTCTGATTGCAGGATTGGACATGAAACCACTGCAGTCTATCTGGCAGGTACACTCAGTGTGCTATTAGGGAAGGAGTCTGAAGTGATCACATCCCTGAACTGCTTGTATCAATTTAAAAATTGGAAATCACAAAGGAGAGATTTTTTTTTACTTAAAAAAAGGTTCCCTCCAGGATCCAAATTTGCTACCTGTTTGGCTACTATTACCACATCCGATCCCATCAGGACAATGTACAGCCCAGTTCATTAATCGGATGTTCAGGGTAATTCACTAGTTGTTAATTCAGACTGTTGCATATGTCCAAAGTCTATATTTAAGGCATGCTTATAATACTGTGGTACCAATAACTCCTGATGAATAGGTCACCATCAAGTTTACTCGCTAGTGCAAATTTCCTGTCCTACAATGCTTTGATACAGTGGAAAGCTATTATTTCCTGATATCCAAATTTGTCCTTTTTTGATAAGGTTCCCCATGGTAGGCTTCTGCAGAAAGTAAGGAGGCATGGGATAGTGGGAAATTTGGCCAGTTGGATAACGAACTGGCTAACCGATAGAAGTCAGAGAGTGGTGGTGGATGGCAAATATTCAGCCTGGATCCCAGTTACCAGTGGCGTGCCGCAGGGATCAGTTCTGGGTCCTCTGCTGTTTGTGATTTTCATTAATGACTTGGATGAGGGAGTTGAAGGGTGGGTCAGTAAATTTGCAGAGATACGAAGATTGGTGGAGTTGTGGATAGTAAGGAGGGCTGTTGTCAGCTGCAAAGAGACATAGATAGGATGCAGAGCTGGGCTGAGAAGTGGCAGATGGAGTTTAACCCTGAAAAGTGTGAGGTTGTCCATTTTGGAAGGACAAATACGAATGCGGAATACAGGGTTAACGGTAGAGTCCTTGGCAATGTGGAGGAACAGAGAGATCTTGGGGTCTATGTTCATACATCTTTGAAAGTTTCCACTCAAGTGGATAGAGCTGTGAAGAAGGCCTATGGTGTGCTCGCGTTCAGGGGCAGCACGGTAGCATTGTGGATAGCGCAATTGCTTCACAGCTCCAGGGTCCCAGGTTCGATTCCGGCTTGGGTCACTGCCTGTGCGGAGTCTGCACATCCTCCCCGTGTGTGCGTGGGTTTCCTCCGGGTGCTCCGGTTTCCTCCCACAGTCCAAAGATGTGCAGGTTAGGTGGATTGGCCATGATAAATTGCCCTTAGTGTCCAAAATTGCCCTTAGTGTTGGGTGGGGTTACTGGGTTATGGGGATAGGGTGGCGGTGTGGACCTTGGGTAGGGTGCTCTTTCCAAGAGCCGGTGCAGACTCGATGGGCCGAATGGCCTCCTTCTGCACTGTAAATTCTATGAAATTCTATGAAATTAACAGAGGGATTGAATTTAAGAGCCGTGAGGTGATGATGCAGCTGTACAAAGCTTTGGTAAGGCCACATTTGGAGTACTGTGTACAGTTCTGGTCACCTCATTTTAGGAAGGATGTGGAAGCTTTGGAAAAGGTGCAAAGAAGATTTACCAGGATGTTACCTGGAATGGAGAGTAGGTCTTACGAGGAAAGGTTGAGGGTGCTAGGCCTTTTCTCATTAGAACGGAGAAGGATGAGGGGCGACTTGATAGAGGTTTATAAGATGATCAGGGGAATAGATAGAGTAGACAGTCAGAGACTTTTTCCCCGGGTGGAACAAACCATTACAAGGGGACATAAATTTAAGGTGAAAGGTGGAAGATATAGGAGGGATATCAGAGGTAGGTTCTTTACCCAGAGAGTAGTGGGGGCATGGAATGCACTGCCTGTGGAAGTAGTTGAGTCGGAAACATTAGGGATCTACAAGCAGCTATTGGATAGGTACATGGATTACGGTAAAATGATATAGTGTAGATTTATTTGTTCTTAAGGGCAGCATGGTAGCATTGTGGATAGCACAATTGCTTCACAGCTCCAGGGTCCCAGGTTCGATTCCGGCTTGGGTCACTGTCTGTGCGGAGTCTGCACATCCTCCCTGTGTCTGCGTGGGTTTCCTCCGGGTGCTCCGGTTTCCTCCCACAGTCCAAAGATGTGCGGGTTAGGTGGATTGGCCAATGATAAATTGCCCTTAATGTCCAAATTGCCCTTGGTGTTGGGTGGAGGTGTTGAGTTTGTGTAGGGTGCTCTTTCCAAGAGCCGGTGCAGATTCAGGGGGCCGAATGTCCTCCTTCTGCACTGTAAATTCAATGATAATCTATGATTAATCAAGGGCAAAGGTTCGGCACAACATCGTGGGCCGAAGGGCCTGTTCTGTGCTGTATTTTCTATGTTCTATGTCCTCCTTCATGGTTTATACAAATGGACAAAGGAGCATGAGGGGCGTCATTCTCTGACCCCCCAGCGGGTTGGAGAATGGCCGTTGGCCGCCGTGAATCCCGCCCCCGCTGGTTGCCGAAGTCTCCGGTACCGGAGATTGGGCGGGGGCGGGAATCGGGCCGCGCCGGTTGGCAGGACCCCCCGCTAAATTCTCCGACCCGGATGGGCCGAAGTCCCGCCGAGAAATTGCCTGCCCCGCCGGCGTAAATTAAAGTAGGTATTTACCGGCGGGACAAGGCGGCGTGGGCGGGCTCCGGGGTCCTGGGGGGGGGCGCGGGGCGATCTGACCCCGGGGGGTGCCCCCACAGTGGCCTGGCCCGCGATCGGGGCCCACCGATCCGCGGGTGGGCCTGTGCCGTAGGGGCACTCTTTCCCTTCCGCCTCCGCAACGGCCTCCACCATGGCGGAGGTGGAAGAGACTCTCCCCACTGCGCATGCGCGGGAAACTGTCAGCGGCCGCTGACACTCCCACGCATGCGCCGCCCGGGGATGTCATTTCCGCGCCAGCTGGCGGGGCAACAAACGCCGTTTCCGCCAGCTGGTGGGGCGGAAATCCCTCCGGCGCCGGCCTAGCCCCTCAATGTCGGGGCTCGGCCCCCAAAGATGCGGAGCATTCTGCACCTTTGGGGCGGCGCGATGCCCGTCTGATTGGCGCCGTTTTGGGCGCCAGTCGGCGGACATCGTGCCGTTGGGGGAGAATTTCGCCCGAGGTCTGTAATATAAGGGCGTGGCACATACAGGGTTAACAAGTACAGTATCACCCACAGTGATGTAGGAGAACACATGACCCACACTTGGGAGTCACTCTAGAGTTGGACAGAGCTGTGTGTGCAAGCAAGCATGGAGACAGCTCCTAGCTTGAATCCACATAACTTCTTGGAGTTAATGAATACATGCAGTTAACCCACAAGACTACAAAGACTTCACAAAGACCTACCAAATGATAATCAACATCCTACAACAAACTCTATGAGCTTAATTAAGCTCAACATATCAGTCAATGGGGCAATCTCACCCACCAACAAAACTCTCCTGGGAGGTGAACCCGAGAGAAATATTCTGGGAGAATACCTGAAAATGTCTCTACAATTTCCCGAGTCAAATCCAATAAGGTTCTAGAAAACCACTGACGTACATAAATCATAAATAACCCGAAGCACGCCAAAATATATAGGGTACATTTTCAATGAAATGTGGAAATTGTGGAGAAGACCATGTTTATATCAGATTTTCATTCATATTCCCCTCCTTTCCGTATTGGTGTCTCTTTTTTCTTCAGGTCTGCTTTCTTTCCTCCCCATATAATTTTCACTTTTGTAAATTGATTAACCTTTTCAAAAGATACACATATACAAAACAGCAGTTAAAATTACAAAGTGTCTGGTTAGCACTTACAAATGAAGCAAGATCCTGCAGAAAAGCACAATTTCTGGGATGTCTGACATAGCAAAGTTACAGAGCATCTCCTCAGTCCAACAAAGTAACGAAACAGAGGAGATCATCACAAGGGTGGGAGGAGGAGGCTACAAGTAGATTAAATAAAAATAGAATCACTTTATTGCTTCTTAAAGCATCCCATTGCCAAAACGCTCCAAATTGAGGTGTCATCAACTACTCTGCCGATCTCTTGATCTCTCTGACAAAATGTGAAGAGCAGCAAAGGCTGATTAATTAGTGAGTGGAGCATCCTCTCTTGGCACCGCCAGCAATGGCATTCCACAGGCTAGACAACTAGAAGCACAAAGTCACACTATTCAACAGCAGACAGAGGTGCTATCCTTCAGCTAAGGTCCTGTCTATCCCAATAAATTTTAAAAAGTCCCATGGCACAATTCAGAGGAGCAAGGAACTCTCCTCATGTCTGTTGTATCTTAGTTCACTTGGCTAGACAGCTGGTTTGTGATACGGTGCAACACTAGCAGCAATGGTCCAATTCCTGTACTGGCTGAGGTTATTTATGAAAGGTCTGCCTTCTCAACTTTGCCCCTCGCCGGATGTGTGGTGATCCTCAGGTTAAATCACCACCAGTCAGCTCACCCCCCCCCCCTCAAAGGGGAAAGCAGCATATGGTCACCTGGGACTCAGGTGACTTTACCGTACCTGTATCTTTAGACTAACAATATAAAATAAACTGGCTTGCAGATCCACATGGGTTCGATGCATGGTTAATAGAGGTTTACTGAGAAGGTCTTCACTTTACAAATTTTGCCACTAGACTCCCCAAGGCTGATGATGTCACAATAAGTCATGTGACTCAGTTCTTAAAAAGACATTGCACACAACTACAATAACTCAAATATAAGATCGCTCCCCGTTTACTTCGAAGATCCAACGTAATTAATAACTAGAATATTAAAAAGTCATTTACATCAATACAAAAGTGCGAACATCATATTATTACATTATAATAACAGTCAATAAGATAGACGATCAGGTGGGTATCTATTTCTCACTGTGTACTTCCAGGACTTGTCATTCTCTTTTTAAAAAATATATTTTATTCCAAATAATACAAAAGTTTCCACAATCATAAAAAACACGCAGAACCATGTTACAGTTTGTCATTTTATATCTTTATGTATTAACTAATTTTACTCCCAAAACAATTCCCCCAAGTCTCTCTCCCCTCCCCCCACCACCACCGCCACCCTAGTAATTGCTGGTGACAAACGGATCTTTGAAAACAGAGATAAATGGCCTCAAGTCAAATCCCTCCCTCTGATCGCCTATGGGCAAATTTCATTTTCTCCATTTGCAGAAACACTGCCACATACATGCCCCAACCCGCCAAAGCCCTTGGTGGCACTGCCGACCTCCATCCAAGTAATTTGAGTGCTATAGTGAGAGTTTGGTGACTGGGGGATATTAAGGGTTCATTTTAATTTTGTTAATTAACTTAAAAGTTGCTGTTTGGGTGTAGAAGAAGGTGAGTTTTCAATCAGCTTTAAACAGAGGTTCTACTTGCAGCTGGAGCTTGTTAATTAGTTAATTGGATATGGCCAGTTTTCAGAGGCGGGTCACACAGTATAAAGGTGAGCCAGCTTACAGTGCTGACTTTGTTTGCACTGAGTGCTGAATTTTGGTGCATTTGAGTGCTATAGTGAGTTTGGTGATTGAGTGCTGAATTTGGGTGCATTTGAGTGCTATAGTGAGTTTGGTGACTGAAGGAGCTAGGCGAGGAGGGAGCAAGGTGCTCCTTTCATTTCATTTCCTACACTTCCTCAAAGAGCGCGAAGGGAGCCAGGGGTTTACAGAGAGTGCAGCTGACTGGGAGCAGAGTCGGAGGGCGGAGTTCCAATTGGTTCACAGCGCAGCTACATTCTGTAAGATCATAGAGGATGGAGGCTCAGGCAGTTGCATGCTCCTCCTGTAGGATGTGGGTTGTGAGGGATATCACCGGTGTCCCCGCTGACTACACCTGCAGGAAGTGCACCCAACTCCAGCTCCTCAGAGACCGCGTTAGGGAACTGGAGCTGGAGGAACTTCCGATCATCCGGGAGGCAGAGGGGTGGATAGAGAAGAGTTACAGGGAGGTAGTCACGCCCAAGGTACAGGAAAAGAGTAGCTGGGTTACAGTAAGGTGAAGGAAAATTAAGGGGCAGACAGTGCAGGGATCCCTCGTGGCCGTTCCCCTTCAAAACAAGTATACGGTTTTGGATGCTGTTGGGTGGGGAGGATGACCTACCGGGGGAAGGCCCTAGCGGCCGGGTCTCTGGCACTGAGCCTGACTCTGTGGCACTGAGCCTGACTCAGAAGGGAAGGGGGGAGAATAGAAAAACAATAGTGATAGGAGACTCAATGGTTAAGGGAATGGATAGGAGATTCTGTGGACGCGAATGAGACTTCCAGAAAGTATGTTGCCTCCCGGGTGCCAGGGCCAGGGATGTCTCGGATCGAGTCTACAGGATTCTTAAGGGGGGGGGGGGGAGCAAACAGAAGTCGTGGTGCACATAGGCACCAACAACATAGCTAAGAAAAGGGATGAGGATCTAAAAAGTGATTTTAGGGAGTTAGGTTGGAAGCTAAAGAGCAGGACAAGCAGAGTAGTGATCTCCGGGATTGCTACCGGTGCCATGTGCAAGTGAGGCAAGGAACAGAGAGCGAGTGCAGCTGAACACGTGGCTACAGGGCTGGTGCAGGAGGGAGAGCTTCAGATATGTGGATCATTGGGATATCTTCTGGGGAAGGTGGGACCTGTACATGAAGGACGGATTGCACCTAAACTCGAGGGGCACCTATATCCTGGGTGGGAGGTTTGCTAGAGCTCTATGGGAGGGTTTAAACTAGTTTGGCAGAGGGATGGGGCCCAGAGCTATGGAAGCTGTTAAACAGGCAGAAATAGTATGCTGCAAGTCTGCGAGGAAGGATAGACAGTTGGTAGGGCAAAGTTGCACTCAGTGGAATGGGTTAAAGTGCGTCTGTTTCAATGTAAGGAGTGCCAGGAATAAGGGAGATGAACTTAAAGCTTGGATCAGTACTTGGAACTACGATGTTGTGGCCATTACAGAGACATGGATTTCAGAGAGGCAGGAATGGTTGTTAGATGTTTTCAGAAGAATAGGGAGGGAGGTAAAAGAGGAGGGGGAGTGGCACTGTTAATTAGGGAGTGCACCACAGCTGCAGAAAAGGAGGTAGTTGAGGAGGGTTTGTCTACGGAGTCAGTATGGGTGGAACTCAGAAACAAGAAAGGAGCAGTCACTTTATTGGGAGTTTTCCAGACCCCCCAATAGCAGCAGAGAGATAGAGGAACAGATTGGGTGGCAGATCTTGGAAAAGTGCAGAAGTAACAGAGTTGTTGTCATGGGTGACTTCAACTTCCCTAATATTGACTGGAACCTCCTTAGTGCAAATGGTTTGGATGGAGCAGATTTTGTCAGGTGTGTACAGGAAGGATTTCTGACTCAATATGTAGATAGGCCGACTAGGGGGGAGGCCATATTGGACTTGGTGCTCGGTAACGAACCAGGCCAGGTGTCAGATGTCTCGGTGGGAGAGCATTTTGGTGCCCGTGACCAAAACTCCTTGACCTTTACCATAGTCATGGAGAGGGATAGGAACAGACAGTATATGAAGGTATTTAATTGGGGGATGGGAAATTATCACTGCCATTAGACAGGAGCGGAGGAGCATAAAGTGGGAACAATTGTTCTTGGGGAAATGCACAACTGTAATGTGGGGGTTGTTTAAGGAGCACTTGCTGCGAGTGCTGGATAGTTTTGTCCCACTGAGACAAGGAAGGAATGGTAAGGTGAAGGAGGCTTGGGTGACAAGAGAAATGGAGCTTCTAGTCAAGAGTAAGAAGGAAGCTTATGCAAGGTTGAGGAAGCAAGGATCTGGCACGCCTCTAGAGGGTTACAAGGTAGCCAGGAAGGAACTCAAGAATGGACTGAGAGCTAGAAGGGGGCATGAAAAAGCCCTGGCGGGAAGGATTAGGGAAAACCCCAAGGCGTTCTACACTTGTGAGAAATAAGAGGATGATCAGAGTGAGAGTAGGGCCGATCAGGGATAGTGGAGGGAACTTGTGCCTAGAGTCTGAGGAAGTAGGGGAGGCCGTAAATGAATATTTTGTTTCAGTATTCACCAGAGAGAGGGGCCTTGTTGCTCATGAGAACAGTGTGAACCAGCTTAATAGACTCGAACAGGTTGATATTAAGAAGGAAGATGTGCTGGAAATTTTGAAAAGCATCAGGATAGATAAGTCCCCTGGGCCTGACGGGATATACCCAAGGTTACTACGGGAAGCGAGGGAGAAGATTGCTGCGCCATTGTCGATGATCTTTGCGTCCTCACTTTCCACTGGAGTAGTACCGGATGATTGGAGGGAGGCAAATGTAGTTCCTCTGTTCAAGAAAGGGAATAGGGAAATCCCTGGGGATTACAGACCCATTACGTCTGTGGTGAGTAAAATATCGGAAAGGATTCTGAGAGATAGGATTTATGATTATTTAGAAAAACATAGTTTGATTAAAGATAGTCAGCATGGCTTTGTGAGGGGCAGGTCATGCCTCACAAGCCTCATTGAATTGTTTGAGGATGTGATGAGACACATTGATGAAGGTTGGGCAGTGAATGTGGTGTATATGGATTTCAGTAAGGCATTTGATAAGGTTCCTCATTGGTAGGCTCATTCAGAAAGTTAGGGGGCATGGGATACAGGGAAATTTGGCTGTCCGGATACAGAACTGGCAGGCCGAAAGAAGACAGTGGGTGGTAGTGGATGGAAAGTATTCCACCTGGAGGTCGGAGACCAGTGGTGTCCCGCAAGGATCTGTTCTGGGACCTCTGCTCTTTGTGGTTTTTATAAATGACTTGGATGAGGAAATGGAAGGGTGGGTTAGTAAGTTTGCCGATGACACAAAGGTTGGGGGAATTGTAGATAGTGTTGAGGGTTGTTACAGTTTACAACAGGACATTGACAGGATGCAGAGCTGGGCTGAGAAGTGGCAGATGGAGTTCAACCTTGATAAATGTGAAGTGATTCATTTTGGAAGATCGAATTTGAATGCTGAATACAGGATTAAAGGCAGGATTCTTGGAAGTGTGGAGGAACAGAGGAATCTTTGGGTCCACGTACATAGATCCCTCAAAGTTTTCGGGTTGTTAAGAAGGCATATGGTGTGTTGGCTTTCATTAACATGGGGATTGAGTTTAAGAGCCACAAGGTTTTGCTGCAGCTTTATAAAACCCTAGTTAGACCACACTTGGAATATTGTGTCCAGTTCTGGTCGCCTCATTATAGGAATGATGTGGATGCTTTGGAGAGGGTACAGAGGAGATTTACCAGGATACTACCTGGACTGGAGGGCATGTCTTATGAAGAAAGGTTGAGGGAGCTAGGGCTTTTCTCACTAGAGCGAAGAAGGCAGAGTGGTGACTTGATAGAGGTGTACAAGGTGATGAAAGGCATGGATAGAGTGGATAGCCAGAGACTTTTCCCCAGGATGGAAATGGCTGTTACGAGAGCACAGAATTTTAAGGTGATTGGAGGAAGGCATAGGGGAGATGTCAGAGGTAGGTTCTTTACACAGAGAGTGTTGGGTATGTGGAATGCACTGCCAGCAGAGGTGGTGGAGTCAGAGTCATTAGGGACATTTAAGCGACTCTTGGACAGGCACATGGACAGCAGTAAATTGAAGGGGTGTAGGTTCGGTTGATCTTCGATTAGGATAAATGGTCGGCACAACATCGTGGGCTGAAGGGCCTGTACTGTGCTATGTTCTCTATGTTCTAAGTAATATCCGTCACAATCAGAGAGGCGAAGGCCATGACATTGTTCCCCCTTCCCCTCCAGCAACTCTGGTACACTAAAAATTGGCACCAAAGGGCACAGCTCCAATCTCGCCCCCATGATCATCGGCAGAGTCTCAAACACCAATGCCTAGGACCCAACCAGGAGGCATATGCACTTGCTTCACCAGGCCCAAGAGCACCTCTCGCACCTATCCTCCACATCTGGGAAGAACTCACTCGTACACGCTCTAGTCATATGACCCCTGTGAACCACAGGGTTCACAGATACCTGAATTTTGTTTTGACAGCTTGAATGGCAAGGTTCCCAGGTCTACACCCCGACCCAGGGAATTCACCAGGAAGACCTCATTCTTGTTCACGTGAGGTTTGTACCCCAAGAAGGATCCAAACTTCTCAACAACCCAATTACCCTCCCTCATCTAAATCAATCCTATATATTGGGGTAGCACGGCGGCACAGTGGTTAGCACTGCTGCCTCACAGCTTTAGACACCCGAGTTCAATTCCAGCCTTGGGTGATTGTGTGCGTGAAGTTTGTACATTCTCCCAGTGTGTGTGTGTGGGTTTCCTCCGGGTGCTCCGGTTTCCTCCCAGTCTAAAGGTGTGCAAGTTAGGTGCATTGGCCACGCTAAATTGCCCCAGTGTCCAAAGATGTGGTTAGGTGGGGTTACGGGGATAGGGTGAGGGAGTGGACCTAGGTAGGCTGCTCTTTCAGAGGGTTGGTGCAGGTTCGATTGGCCGAATGTTTATGTCCGGCAATCAGTTTTCTATCCATTTCAATACACTACCCATAATCCCACACACTTTAAATTTTACTCGTTAATCTCTTATGTGAGACTTTATCGAAAGCCCCTGAAAATCCAAATAAAAAAAAGAGACCCCTCCCACCCAGGCTTTGCCCTCTTCCAGACCCTTCCATCAGGCAGAAGATACAGAAGTCTGAAAACCCGCACATCCTGATATAGGAACAGTTTCTTCCCCACGCTACTGGACTCAACGACTCTCCCTCGGACATCCCTCCTCCCGTTCTCTGTAAGAACGCTATTCACGATGCCCTAAGCTGCTCTTGCTCATGTATTTGCTTTGTTTGGCCCTTGTTCCGCACACCAATCACTATTTGTCAATGTACTATTTGTCATTGTACTCTGTCGATTATTCTTTTGTCTCTTATGTACGTACTGGGTACGTTCCCTTGGCTGCAAAAAAAAAAACACTTTTCAATGTACTTCAGTACATGTGACAATAAATCAATGAATCAAACAACATCCACTGGCTCCCTTCATCCCTTCCCAGGGAAGACTAGTAGCAGGTACTTCTGATGCAATCTTTTCTTCTGTAGATGAACAGTTACATAGTCAGATGGAATGGAGACCATTACCTCTTGAGGTAGTTTTAGCACTGGCGCACAAATGCGTGTTGACAATAAATGATCCATGTGGCACCTCCACACGCCTGCATCTGTCATTTGGACCATGCAGGATATTGGACCAGTCTGACCTAATGCCGCCACAGGGACCCACGGTCATTAGTGTTGTAGCTGCGTGCTAACACAGATTCTCCTTATTTAAATGAGTGCTTCTTCGAGTTACTTTCGCATCCCAAGATCTGTGACTGTTGGTTTCACACCAGATGTCACCTCTAGCAAGAGTAAATCAAATAGGTAGTCCCTCAGCTTTCTTTACATCAATAGCAAAGCTGGTGAACTTTGCATAATCGCATGTATCGTATTTCAGTCTGCTTCTAAAAAAATGTTCACACGGCGCTGAAGTGAACCTTTGTCTTTTGAACACTTTGGTGCGTGTTCCAAGGACTGGACAAACCTTTCAGCAAAACCATTCATTGATAGGTGGTAAGATGCTAACTTTATATGCCAAACATAAAATATCTTTAAGTAATCTTCAAACTCTTGTGCTGTAAACTGTGGCCCATTGTCACTCGCAGTCTGTTCTAGATTTCCGAATCACACAAAGATCTCGTTGAGTTTCTCAATGGTTTGTTCTTCAGTGGTTGACTTCGTTGCGATCACCTCAGGTCACTTTTGAGTGTCCATCTACAACCATGAAGATATGCCCCTCGACTGGACCAGCAAAGTCAATGTGCAGATGCTGCCAAGGCATTTGCCATGGATGTAATGAGGACAACAGTAGTGCTTTCCTTTCCCGCACATATGACTGGCAGAATTCTGCTTTTTCTTCTCATTGGGTATCAATTCCTAGCATCAGAAGTAACTTTGTGCTTATTCCTTCATTCGCATTATGCCTGGGAGTCCTTTGTGTAACTGCTCAAAAACGTTTTGTTGTAAATTTGGTGGAATAATTACTCTCAGCCCGCACAACAGCCCTGTGATGTTAATTTGGGTCTCATAGAAATGCACGGTTTTAATTCAGCATGTTTTCTAGCTATCCTCCCCTTTAATACGATTTCTTGTACCTTCCCCATCATAGGACCATTTCTGGCATGTTTTTGGACTTGAGCTGCAGTTACTGGAACGTTCTCATTCTGTGAACGGTAAAAAATATCAGTTGAAGACGAGCGTGATAATACATCCGCATTAGCATGGCTTTCGGATTGACGGTATTTGATTTGTGCAAAATGTGCCAATAGGATTAACGACCGTCATTGGAGCTTACTTGCAGCCAAAGGGATGTCTTTGTGTGGCCCAAAAATAGCCATTAAGGGCCTGTGGCCCATCAGCAATGTGAACTGATGACCATACAGGTATTGGTGGCATTTCCATACACCAAATATGATACTCAATGCCTCATCGCCAAGGAGTGTAGTTAGACTTTGCACTTGTTAATGCACGAGATGCAAATACTAATGGTCTTTCTTCCCCTGAAAGTAGTAAATGTGACACCACTGCTCCAACAGCACAAGGTGAAGCATCACAGGCATCATATCATCTTGGTAACACTGTACACCCCATGTAAACCACTAAGGATCTGGTCCATTGAGCTTTGAAATAAAGTTGGTGCTAATGTTATTCCAATAGGCCTTTGTGAGTGATGGTGGTGAGGTATTCAGATTCAGCTGCCACATAAATTTACAGATCGTCCTGCTCCAAGTCAACTGTAAGAGTGATTCCTGTTTATTTCCTTTGTTCCCATTTCTTTTATGAAATTTTATTATTTTGGTCCGTGGACCATAATTGGAATATGCCTTTAAGCAGAAGACTCAAAGTTGAAGCAGCCCACTTACCAGGACATTGTGTTCCCAGTCAGACTCCTTGGCACCGAGTGGATTTTAGGAACCAGGTTTGAAAGGAGTCGGATTGATTGGTTGGGCTGGCAACAGTTGGTTGGCCAGGGACAGTGTTCTGTCTGACAATGGTCAGTCATTGGTTCTAGTGTGATGCTGAGAGAACTGGGCAGAAATGTTTAGACCTTGGAAGTGAAAGGAAAAAAAAACATGAGTGTGAGAGAGAGAGAGAGAGTGGGGATAGTTAGGAAGAGGGGTTGGGAAAGGGGTATTAGTCTGTTACATTTTCTGTTCGTTTAATTACAGTAATGCACATAATGTTACTTGTGTTAAAGTTAATAATCTGGTGACTGCAGTTTATTGGGCTCAACCAAGGACCTCGGGTATTTTAAATAAAGTTGAATTTTAGCTGTGTTGTCACTCCGGATCAAGTTGAGCTGGAATTGACCATGCACTAGCCCAGGGTGTTGTGACACAATCTTAAAATCTCCGAAGTTGCAAATTATGCCATCCTGCTTCATGACAGGTACAATAGGAGTTGCCCAGTCACCCATAGTGACGTGTTCTAAGACTCCTGTTTCCACAAATCCCAGTAGTTCCACTTCAACCTTCGGACGTTTTGCATAGGGTACAGCTCCCACCTTGGGACATTTCAGCTGACTATTTACCTTAATCTTCAGGGACACTTGTACACCTTTCACGGACCCCATTGTGACTTCAAAAACACTGCTGTGTTTTTCCATTATGAACTGTAAGTTTGACTTTGAATCAACTAAGTTGCTGACAGCGCTTCAGTTCAATTTAATTTAATCCATTCCAGCCAAGAGTGGCCAAAGATAGCTGGAAAACCTCCTTGCACCACATGTAGAGGTAACTCTGCAGTTTGTCCTCTTAGCTCAACCTTGGCTGTGACACTCACTGGTACTCTCTTCAGTATAGGTCGTCAAGATCATATCTGCCGGTTTTAAAGGCAGGTGGCTAAGCTTGCATTCATAAATGGTCTCAGGAATTGGGAGATGGTAGCCCCCATATCGACCTCCATTTTAATAACTTGCCCATTTAATTTTGGCAGTACAATAATCTCCACAATAATCAAGGGCTTTGGTAAATAATGATCTTCTAATATTTTCACCATTTCTTGATATGTCTCATCTCAGGGAATCTCTGGTTGCTTCTTAGCAAATTAAACGTTTTGCTTCCGATTGCATGTAAATCTCTTGCAAAATTTTGTTAGCTTGAAAAAAACAATGGAATCTCTCTGAATAGACTTCCAGTTCTCGGAATCTTCATCAAAAAAGCCCCTGCTGCAAAATTTCCCACCATGTTTATCGGTATTGGAATTCTACCTCCCCCCCCCCCCCCACCCCCGGTTCCGATGCCAGCGATTTCTGACATTCTGTTAATCAGTTGATCGATTGTTCGATTGATTTGTTGAAGCTGCTCCACTCCAATGATTTCTGAAAAATTGAAACTTTTTTCCGGTCTTCTGATTCCGACCTCATCGCCAGTTTCATTTTTGTTGAGACTAATACTACAAAATAAATAGGATTGCAGATCCACATGGGTTTGATACAAGTCTGACTGAATAGGACTTCACGGTATAAGGTTTGGCACAAGCCCCCCCAAAAAATCCGCAACATAGCCAATGACATCACGTAAGTGACATGACTCGGTTCTTAAAGAGACATTGCACAGAACTACAATAACCCACAAATATAACAATGTCATCATCAACTCCTCTTCTTCAATCACTACCCTGAAAAGAAAAAAAAAGGCTGATCGTTAATCTCATCGCTGTTTATGGAACATTGCTACCACTTCTGACTATATGTCATTGTATTTTAAACAGTAATTCACTGTTTTTGAGTTCAGATATTTTGACACAAGACACTGTTTAAATGTTAGTATTGTAATAAGTCTGACTCTACTGCAGTGCACCAATTCATGAACACACTGCAGCCATTATTATAGGTTGTGGTTTTTAGCTTTTATCTTTCTGATCTTAACTCTATATTAACCCTGTAATTTATAAAAATCAGCCTCCAAAATGACAAAAGCACAGTAGTAAGGATAGATGAGTTACAAAAACATTTTCTAAACTAACAGTTCTTTTAGTATCTTCACTTTGTGTTTGTTATATTGCTGTCCTGCATGCAAAACAACCATAAAGCAAGCCTTCTCTTAATGAACAATAAAGTAATGGAGGGTGTCGTCAACAATGCCATCAAGTTGTACTCACACCAATAACCAATGATTAAACCTCCATGGATACATTTAATGACAGTTGGCAACCCTAGAAAGGACCATTGCCAACAAAGAGAGAATCCAACCATCTCCTCTTGACATTCAATAGCATTACCATCATTGAATCCCCCACTATAACAACATGCTGTATTATCATGGACCAGAAATGGAACTGGACTAGCCATATAAATGCTGTGACTACAATAAGAGGTCAGAGGCAAGGGATTCTGAGATGAGTAACTCACCTCCTGACTCTCCAAAGCCGATCCACCATCTACAAGACATAAGTCAGGAGTGTGATGGAATACTCTCCCCCTTGCCTGGATGAGTGCAGCTCCAACAACACTCAAGAAGCTCACCATCCAGCCTGTTTTATATTAAAACTTTCCGAAGTGGAGCGTGACTTACGCCCATATCGTATTGATTTAACCTGCTTCATTGACACGTCATCCACCACCTTAAACAATCACTCCCTCCACCACGGATGCACAGGGCCACAGTGTATACCATCGACAAGATGCACTGCAGAAACTCACCAAGGCTCTTTCAACAGCACCTCACAAACCCGCAACCTCTACCACATAGAAGGGCAGAGCCAGAAGACACATGGAAGTACCACCAACCTGCAGGTTCCCCTCCAAGCCCCACATCATTCTGCCTTGGAACTACATTGCCATTTCTTCACTGTCATGGGATAAAAATCTTAGAACTCCCTTCCTAACAGTAAATTGGGTGTACTGCAGCAGTTCAAAAAAGCAGCTCACCACCATCTTCTCAAGGGCAGCAAATGCTGGCCTTGCCAGCAACACCTACACCCCATGGAAGAATGACACGTATCCTGAAATACAAGGCTAATCCATCTCAAGACTACAAAGCTTATCCTTAAGGTGGTCTCCCATTCACCCAACCCAGACTTTTAGAACACCAAGATTGAGGTGATCTATTTGACTGCATCTGCCATATTCTTCTCCTTCCACTTGCTCACAAAATTAATTCCCCCCCCCACCCTCCACAGCAATCCTTTGCCTGATGCCTTTAGCTTCTCTCCCATCTCTCTCCATGCCCATATACATCTTGTCCAGGAGACCAAACAATGCTTTTTCAATTCTATTTCTCATAAACTGCTAACCATCCAACTTCCTGACAACATGCTAACTAAAATGTTTCCTGCTCCTCAGATACTGCCCCCTTCCTTTTCAAAGCCATCACTCCCATCCTCAAAGAATCCATCGTCAACACCTCTATTCTTGCAAACAACCACATCTCTCATGTTCCAGTCCTTAAATGGATTGTTGCCTCCAAACCAATGCTCATATTTCCCACTGACTCTCTCTAATCAAGCATTCAAGCTTGCCACAGAAGTGACATAACATTAAGGACCTTGTACGTGATCATGACCATGGTGCACTATCCGTCCTCAACCTTCCTGACCTCTCTGCAGTGGACACACCATTTTCCTCCAATGTCCCCTCCACTATTGTTCAACCGAACCAGAATGCCTGGACTTGGTTTGACTCGCTGCTATCTAAATATAGCCAGGGCATCCGTACAACAGGTGCTCTTCCCACACCTGGCATTATTACATCTGGTATGCAAAGGATCACTTCTTGGCCACTCCTGTTCCTTGTTCATATTCGACCCCTCAGTAATATCATCCAAAGATTTGACATACGGTTTTACTCGCACACTGAGAACACCGAGCTTTATCTTTCCACCTCTCAACCCCTCCACTGGCTCTCTGCTGTAAACTTGTTTCACCCACATCTATTCCTGGGAGGGTAACAATTTCATCTGAATAAATATTGGATAGTATAAAGTCATTGTCTTCAGCCACCACCTTGCCATCGATTCCATCCTCCTCCCAGCCATCATCTAAGACTGAAATTAACCGACCACAACCTCACTGCACTTCCACCTCTATAACATCTCCTGTCTGCCTCTACACATCTACTGCCAAAACGGCCATCCACGCCTTTGTTACCTCCAGACTCTGCTATCCAATCTTCTACTGGCTGGCCTCACACCATTTGTCCTCCACAAATTTCATATCCAAAAACATTGCTACCCACCATCTAGTCACGTCAAGTCCTGCTCAGATATCGCTCCGTACTCACGGAGCTGCACTGGTGCCACATTAGATCCAAAACGAGAGTCATATTGGATTCGAAATGTTAACTTTTGCTCTCTCGACAGGTGCTGTCAGACCTGCTGAGTTTATCCAGAACTTTGTTTTTATTTCATTTCATATTTCCTGCGTATACAGTATTTTGCTTTTATACTTTATTCGTTCTATGTTACCCCAATATGTTCTCCCAATATTTCCCATTTTAAATTCTCATTCACATCCACCCTGCAAAATTTCTTCTCATCTTACAACCTTTCAGTAACATTGTATACTTCTGATTTTGGTCTCTAATCCACCTGGGCCCCCGACCCACCCCAATTCCTTTGCCCCACCACTTAGAGCCTTCCGCCATTTCGGCTCTCTGCTCTTCAAAACATCACCCCTTGACCAAGTTTTGAATCATATCTTCCAGTATCATTATCTTTGATTTTATCTCAATTTTGTCTGATTGGACATGCTGATGCTATGAAGCACCTCGGGGTTTTTGATTGATTGACTGATATTAGTCATTTATTGTACAGTGAAAAGTATTTTTCTGCGGCCAAGGGAACATACACAGTAGGTACATAGTAGACAATAAGAATAATCGATAGAGTACATTGACAAATGGTACATCAACAAATATTGGTTACAATGTGGAACAAGGGCCAAACAAGCAATACATGAGCAAGAGCAGCATAGGGCGTCTTGAATAGTGTTTTCACAGGGAACAGATTAGTTCGAGGGAGAGTTGTTGAGGAGTCTTGTAGCTGTGGGGAAGAAGCTGTTCCTATGTCTGGATGTGCGGGCCTTCAGACTTCTGTGTCTTGTGCCTGATGGAAGGGTCTGGAAGAGGGCAAAGCCTGGGTGGGAAGAATCTCTGACAATGCTGTATGACTTCCTGAGGCAGCGGGAGGTGTCAACAGAATCAATGTGAGGGTGACAAGCTTGTGTGATGCATTTGCTGAGTTCACCACACTCTGCAGTTTCTTGCGATCTTGGACCGAACAGTTGCCATACCAAGCTGTGATGCAGCCAGATAGGATGGTCTCTATGGCACATTTGTAGGCGTTTGAGAGAGTCGATGCAGACGTGCTAAATTTTGTTAGCTTCTGCAGGAAGTAGAGACGTTGTTGGGCTGCCTTGACTGTTGCATCAACATGAGTGTACCAGGACAGACTGTTGGTGATAGTGACCACCAGGAATTTAAAGCTATCGACCATCTCCACGTTGGAGCCATTGACGTAGACCGGGGTGTGTTTCATGCTACGCTTCCTGAAGTCGATGATCAGTTCCTTGGTCTTTCTAACATTTAGAGAGAGGTTGCTTTCGGTACACCATGCAACCAAGTGACTTATCTCCCTCCTGTAGTCTGATTCGTCGTTGTTTGAGATACAACCAACCACAGTCGTATCATCCGCAAACTTATAGATCGAATTGGAATTAAATCGTGCCACACAGTTGTGTGTGCATAGGGAGTACAGTCAAGGACTGAGCACACATGCTTGCGGGGCTCCGGTGTTGAGGGCTATTGTGGAGGAGGTGCTGTTACCTATCCTGACAGATTGTGGTCTGTTGGTGAGGAAGTCAAGGATCCAGCTGCACAGGGAGGGGTCAAATGCAGAGTTTGGTTAACAGTCTCATCGGGTTAATGGTGTTGAAGGCAGAACTGTAGTCTATAAACAGCAGTTTGTCGTAGGTGTCCTTGTTGTCGAGGTGTTCGAGGGTTGATTGTAGGGCCAGTGAGATAGCATCTGCTGTGGATCAGTTGCGGCGATAGGTGAACTGAAATGGATCAAGACCGTCCGGGAGGCTGGCGTTGATCCATCTCATGACTAGCCGCTCAAAGCATTCCATGATAATAGACATCTGGGCCACCGGTCGGTAGTCGTTGAGGCATGTTGCCTTGTTCTTCTTTGGTACTGGTATTATGGTGGTCGTCTTGAAGCTGGTGGGGACCTCGGAGCGGAGAATTGAGGTGTTGAAGATATCTGCGAATACACTCGCCAGCTGGTCAGCGCAGGGTCTGAGTGCTCGCCCAGGAAATCTGCCGGGGCCCGTCGCTTTCTGCGGGTTTACTTTAAAGAAGGCAGCTCTCACTTCTGAGGCTGTAATAGTGGGTACGGGTGTGCCCAAGGCTGTTGGGGCAGGTGGCACTGATGCATTGGCAGACTGTTCAAAGCTGGCATAGAACCTGTTCAGTTTATCAGGGAGGGATGCTCCAGTGGTAGAGATTCCGCCTGGCCTTGCTTTGTAGCCTGTGGTCTTGTGCAAGCCCTGCCATAAACTTTGTGTGTTTGTGTCATTGACCTGGGACTCTAGTTTGGTCCGGTATTGTCTTTTGGCATCCCTGATGGCTTTCCATATGTCGTACCTGGATTTTGTATATAAGTCAGGGTGCTTTTCTACATAAATTGTTCACCCTACTTGGATTACCTCGGATTGTAAGAATATGCTCCTTACATTTCCGTCGTGAATAACTGGAGGAGTAATTTAATTCATAACTACTTCATGTTCACCCTCAGTTTCAATCTCATCCATATCTTTTACAACAGTGTCATCCAATATGTTAGCCACTCTCTAGCCACATATGACAAATTTTAAATCCAGGTGATAAGAATTAGATTTGTAATTTGTAAATAAGCATGAGCAATGGACATCATTGTTGGGCATGAATGCACAGAGTATGCATGCACATTTTCATTCTGTTTGATAGTAAAATGCGAAATGGAAAAGCAGAGTGTGCAAGTCTTTTTTTAAACATTGCTGAGTGTTTTCGTTCGTCAGTGACTGAATGATGATATTGGTTTGGAAAATATATACATGAAGTAAACTGTCCTGAATTGTATGCATGACATGTTCTAAAATCAGTGCATGTAGTGAAGACGATTACACTGTAACCATGCCCATGTCTACTCAATTGTTTTTTTAAAACTAGGCAGCACCTCTTCTAACAGTTTTTTTTTAATACATTCAGGAAATGTGGTTGTCGCTAGCTAGGCCAGCATCTATTTGCCCATGCCTAATTGCCCTTGAGAAGGTGGTGGTAAGCTGCCTTCTTGAATTGTTGCAGACCATGTGTTGCAGGAACATTTGCTGTGCTGTTGGTTAACATTTATAATATGGAGACAATTGCTTACTATCAGATTCTGTATACGGACCTGTGGTCAAGTACAAATATCCATTTTACCCCTCTGGCCTGATGTTTCCAATGACTGAATGACACAAAGATGCCAACATCCACTATTCATGTTACTTGATCACCAGAAAAACATTGTATCCATTTTCTCAGCCTTCCAAATGCCTCTTGAATCAATGACAATTACATCAACTAAAAAAAGGGAAGATGCTGGAAAAGCTCAGTGGGACCGGCAGCATCTGTGGAGAGAGAAACCGAGTTATCACAACTTTCTGGTTCCCCAGCCTCGCATTCAGAGGGTACACCAATGATGCGCTAGGGATCCCACATGGATGTTCCACGTAGGTTTACCCGGCAATTCCCAGAATTGCCTAACTTCCGTTGGACAATTGCACTGGGCCGGGAAACACCTGACAGAAGATTGAAATCGCTAACTTCAGATGGTTCTGCCAGTTTTACCCTAATAGTCACTCCGAAAGTGTTAGAAGTTACTCTGAACGACTTCCGGTTGCGGCTATGCTGAGCTAAGTCGCACATTCGGCAGCTCCCGCCAGAAACGGGACTTTTGGGCTCTTTTGAGGGGCCCCAACGGCAATTGTTCGACGGTTCCCAGCGTGGGAAGGTGACAGTGCGGCTCCCCCCGCACTGTATGGATTGGACCAGGAGTGGAGCGGTCAAGAAAGTGATTTTAGTGCAGCAAAATGTGAGGGAGGAGAAGCAAAATGGCGGCGGGTGGAGACCAAGCAGCGTGGGCGCTATGGTTGCAGGAGCAGCAGGAGTTCCTCAAACGCTGCTTTGCGGAGCTGAAGGCAGAACTGCTAGAGCCGATGAAGGCGTCGATCGACAAGCTGGTGGAGACCCAGAAGGCCCAAGGGGCAGCGATCCGGGAGGTGCGACAAAAAGCCTCGGTGAACGAGGATGAGATCTTGGGCCTGGCGGTGAAGGTGGAGGCGCACGAGGCGCTGCACAAGAGGTGGGCGGAAAAATTTGAGGACATGGATAATCGGTCAAGGAGGAAGAATCTCCGGATTCTGGGTTTCCCGGAGGGAGTGGAAGGGTCTGATGCCGGGACATATGCGTTCACGATGCTCGACGCGCTGATGGGCGCGGGAGCTTTCCCGAGGCCCCTGGAGCTGGACAGGGCTCATTGCGTCCTGGCGAGGAGGCCCAAGGCCAACGAGCCATCAAGGGCGGTAATGGTGCGGTTCCACCGCTTTGTGGACAGGGAGTGTGTCCGGAGATGGGCCAAAAAAGAACGGAACAGCAGGTGGGAGAACACAGAGATCCGAATATACCAGGACTGGAGCGCGGAGGTGGCCAAGAAGAGGACCGGCTTCAACTGGGCTAAGGGGGTTCTACATCGGAAGGGGGTGAAGTCGGGATGCTGCAGCCAGCGCAATTGTGGGTCACATTTCAGGATCGGCTCCACTACTTCGAGACGCCGGAGGAGACGTGGACCTTTATCCAAACTGAAAAGTTGGACTCGAACTGAGGGTTTGAGGGGAGGGAGTAGCTAGGGGGGTTACTGTGTTTTGGGGGATGCTCTGTTCTGTTTTCTTTAGTGCTGGGTGGGGTTGGGCGAAATGGTTCGATGTGGGGGCTGTGTGATGTGGCCGTCGGTGTTGGAAGGACAGGGCCCCACGGAGGAGAAGGGGGGGGGGGGGGGGGTTGGAGGCCCGGGGTTGGGACAAGGCCGCAAAAAGGGCCTTGAGGGGACGGGGCCGGCTTGGATGTAAAGCGTGGGCTTTTTCCCGCGCTAGGGAAGGTAGGGCAGTGCTGGAGAGGAGCGCACATTGATTGCCAGGAGGAGGTGGAGGGATTCTCACACTGGGGGGTCGATGGAGTGCCGGGAGAGGCCGGGGTCAGCAGGAGTCAGCTGACTTACGGGAGTGCCATGGGGGGAGCAAAACGGCTAGAGGAGGATCTAGCTGGGGGGGGGGAGGGGGGGGGGGTGGAGAACTGGGTTGTTGCTGCATTGGCCAAAGGGGAGCTGGAGTGGGGGGGGGGGGGGGGGGGGGGGGGGGACTTCAACATGGTGCTGGACCCAGCACTGGACCATTCTAGGTCCAGGACGGGTAAGAAGCCGGCTGCGGCCAAGGTGCTTAGGGGGTTTATGGACCAGATGGGAGGAGTGGATCCATGGAGGTTTGCCAGGCCGGTGGCCAGGGAATTTTCCTTTTTTTCCCACGTCCATAAAGCCTAGTCCCGGATAGATATTTTCATCGTGAGTAGGGCACTAATCCCAAGAGTGAAGGGCACGGAATATTTGGCCATAGTCATTTCAGATCATGCCCTGCATTGGGAGGAGCTGGAGCTGGGGGAGGAGAGGGACCAGCGCCCACTGTGGCGCCACAATGTGGGACTGTTGGCGGATGAGGTGGTGTGCGGGTGGATTCAGGGGTGTATCGAAAGATACTTGGAGGCCAATGACGATGGTGAGGTGCAGGTTGCGGTAGTCTGGGAGGCGTTGAAGGCAGTGGTCAGGGGAGAGCTAATCTCCATTAGGGCCCATAGGGAGAAGAGAGAGAGGAGAGAGAGGGAGAGACTGGTAGGGGATATATTAAGGGTGGACAGAGCTATGAAGAGGCCCCCCGAGGAGGGACTACTTAGGGAGCGACGGAACTTCCAGATGGAATTCGACTTGCTGACTACCGGGAAAGCAGAGGCGCAGTGGAGGAAAGTGCAGGGGGCGGCGTATGTGTATGGGGAGAAGGCAAGTCGGATGCTGGCACATCAGCTTCGGAGAGGCAGCGAGGGAGATTGGTGGAGTTAGGGATAAAGGGGGGAAACACGGTGCCATGTGCGATGGGAACAAACGAGGCATTCAGGGACTTCTATGAGGAGCTGTATAGGTCTGAGCCCCAGACGGGGGAGGGGGGGGATGCGCCCATTTCTAGATCGGCTGAGGTTCTAGAGGGTGGAGGAGGAGCAGGTGGTTAGGCTGGAGGCACCGATTGGGCTGGAGGAGCTGGTTAAGGGTCGAGGAGCATGCAGGCAGGGAAGGCCCCGGGGCCGTATGGGTTCCCGGTAGAATTCTATAGGAAGTACGTGGACCTGCTGGGCCCGCTGCTAGCGAGGACTTTCAATGAGGTGAGGGAGGGGGGACCTTGCCCCCGACAACGTCCAGGGCGCTGATCTCTTTGATCTTGAAGCGGGACAAGGACCCATTACAGTGTGGATCGTACAGGCTGATCTCGCTCCTCAATGTCGACGCGAAGTTGCTGGTGAAGGTTCTGGCCACGAGAATGGAGGACTGTCCCGGGAGTGATTCACGAGGACCAGACAGGATTTGTGAAGGGTAGGCAGCTGAACACCAATGTGCGGAGGCTCCTTAATGTAATTATGATGCCTTCGGTGGAAGGGGAAGCAGAGATAGTGGCGGCTACGGACGCGGAGAAGGCCTTCGATAGGATGGGGTGGGAGTATCTTTGGGAGGTGCTGCGGAGGTTTGGGTTCAGGGAGGGGTTCATCAGTTGGGTTAGGTTACCATATAAAACCCCGGTCGCGAGTGTGGCTTCGAACCGGCGGAGGTCGGAGTACTTTCGGCTGTACCGGGGGACGAGCAGGGGTGTCCCCTGGCCCCCTTGTTGTTTGCACTGGCAATTGAGCTGCTGGCCAAAGCATTGAGAGAGTCCAGGAACTGGAGGGGATTGGTTCGGGGGGGGGGGGGGGGGGGGGGGGGGGGGGGGGGGGGGGGGGGGGGGGGGGGGGGGGGGGGGGGAGGAGAAAGAGAGGAGAGGAACACCGGGTGTCGCTGTATGCCGATGACCTGTTATTGTATGTTGCGGACCCAGTGGAGGGGATGGCGGAGGTCATGCGGATCCTTCGGGAGTTTGGGGACTTTTCGGGGTATAAACTTAACGTGGGGAAGAGTGAGCTCTTTGTGGTGCACCCAGGAGACCAGGGAAGGGGGATGGACAAGCTTCCGCTGAAGAGGACGGAAAGGAGCTTTCGGTACCTGGAGATCCACGTAGCCAGGAGTTGCGGGGCCCTGCACAAGCTCAATTTGACGCGGTTGGTGGAGCAGGTGGAGGAGAATTTTAAAAGATGGGATATATTGTCACTCTGACTGGCGGGTAGGGTGCAGTCGGTTAAAATAACGGTCCTCCCGAGGTTTCTCTTAGTGTTCCAGTCCCTTCCCATTTTGATCCCCAAGGCCTTTTTTTAAATGGGTAAGCAGGAGCATCATGGGATTTGTGTGGGTGAATAAGACCCCGAGGGTAAAAAGGGTTTTCCTGGAGTGTAGCAGGGACAGAGGAGGGCTGGCGTTGCCGAATCTATGTGGCTACTACTGGGCAGCCAATGTGGCGATGATCCGTAAGTGGATAAAGGAAGGGGAGGGGGCGGCGTGGAAGAGGCTAGAGATGGCGTCCCGTGTGGGCACAAGTCTGAGGGCGCTGGTGACGGCACTGTTGCTGCTCCCGCCGACAAGGTACACCTTGAGTCTGGTGGCGGCAACTCTGAAGGTTTGGGGGCAGTAGAGGCGTCATAGGGGTGAGGTGGGGGCCTCGGTTTGGTCCCCGATTCGAGAGAACCATCAGTTCGTCCCGGGAAGGATGGATGGGGGGGGTTTCTGAGCTGGCATCGGGCAGGGAATAAAAGAATGGGGGACCTGTTCATTGATGGGACGTTTGCGAGTCTAGGGGCGCTGGAGGAGAAACTTGGGCTACCCCCGGGAAACGCTTTTAGGTATATGTAGGTGAGGGCGTTTGTGAAACGGTAGGTGAGGGAATTCCCGCTGCTTCCAGCAGGATTCAGGACAGGGTGATCTCGGGGGATGGATTGGAGAAGGCAAGGTCTCGGCGATTTACCAGGAGCTGCAAGAAGAAGAGGACATCTCGGTGGAGGAGCTAAAGGGCAAATGGGAGGAGCAGCTCGGGGAGGAGATAGATGAGGGTCTGTGGGCTGATGCCCTGGGTAGGGTTAATTCTTCCTCCTCTTGCGCCAGGCTTAGCCTGATACAATTTAAAGTTCTTCACAGAGCGCATATGACAGGGGCAAGGTTGAGTAGGTTCTTTGGGGTGGAGGACAGATGTATGAGGTGCTCGGGGAGCCCAGCAAATCACGCCCATATGTTCTGGACGTGCCCGGAGCTGGATGGGTTTTGGAGGGGCTTTGCAAGGACTATGTCCAAGGTGGTGAACGTCCGGGTCAAGCCGAGCTGGGGGGTAGCATTATTTAGGGTATCGGACGAGCCGGGAGTGCAGGAGGCGAAAGAGGCCGGTATTCTGGCCTTTGCGTCCCTGGTAGCCCGGCGGAGGATTTTGTTACTGTGGAAGGATGCAAAGCCCCCTAGCGTGGAAACCTGGATTAATGACATGGCAGGGTTCATCAAGCTGGAGAGGATAAATTTGCCTTGCGAGGGTCTGTGCAAGGGTTCTTCAGGCGGTGGCAACCGTTCCCAGACTTTTTCACGGAGCGTTAGGAAGAGGTCAGCAGCAGCAGCAACCCGGGGAGGGGGGGTTCTTTTGGGCTGGCGTTTGGGTTAGGGTGGGGTGTTTCCCTATTGGTGTTTTTATTGTTATATGGGGGGGTTATTGTAGTTTGGGGAAATTCTATGTATAATTCTTGCGGGTTGTGTGCTTATGTTCTTGTTTCTTTTTTCGGGGGGGGGGGGGGGCAGGGGGGGTTTGTTGAAAATCTGAATAAAGATACGTAAAATGAAAAAAAAATAAGTTACTCTGAAAAAAATACCCCAGGCCCAGCTTCTCACAGGACATCCCGCACACACGAACCCCCCCCCCCCCCCCTCCGTAGCCTCGTCTGACCAGAGTACAAGCCCCTCTCCATTCTGGTTCGACGCCCCCTCCCCCTCCGGCCCCCCCTCACCCACCTCCTGGTCCGACCCTCTACCTATAATTCCGTAAAAAGGGGGTGTTCCCTCCTTTTCTGTGCCTCAGATTCTCCTTGCCGATGCAGCTGGGGGTGTGTTTTGTTGCTCCAGTTTCACAAGCGAGGAACATTGGGTGAAACAGGGGCTTTGGGATATCAACATGAGTAAGTCCGTCAAGAGGGGCAATCTGCCAGAGGTTGCCTCTCTGAGGAAGTTAACAGGCCAATGGTTTGAGTCCATATGATTCTTCAAAAGTACGAAGAGCCATATTTGACTTGAGACGCTGGCTCGGTTTCTCTCTCCACAGATGCAGGGTTTTTCCAGCACTTTTGTTTATTGTTTGAGATTTTCCGCATCTACACTATTTTGTAAACATCTAACCCTAAACTTTACAGAATTTTGGATACTCAATGACTGCAGTGTGCAATAATTTAGCAGCTTACTTCACCCAGATTGCCTCAAGGTAAATCAATTCCGCCAACATTATAATCTGGTCTTTGACAAAATCTCACCAGGAGATGCTGTCAGAAGGTGTCAGACACAGTGTTGGACGCAAGTCCGCATGACGAGATGTGATGATTGGGCAGTGCAGAGTGGTTGTGGGGGGGGGGGGGGAAGAAAGAGAAAGCTCATGGCTGATTTATAGAAGCAAGTTTTGATTGGTGTTTAATAATTTGCAGATGTACCATCTGACCTATATTAAATTGCACCTGTGAAAGTCCTGTGCTTGGAATATGCAATTAAAACTCAGGTCCTTTCCTGACAGGGTCACAAAATATCTAACTATTAAAATATTTGTTTTTTTGTTTTCTTTAGTGGGAGGGGCATTACAATCAGCCTCAACATTTCTGCATTGATTGGGGGGGGGGGGGGAGAAATGACCAGAGTTGCAGAGCGAGTACTATCCACTATTTCAACCGTGCAAGAGTGTGAAATCATCTGGCATGCTTCATGTGTCCAGAGTTTGAATGGTCTGCTGATCGGACACTATCACTAATCCATGAATGATAACCATTGGAGGATGCCCGTCACAGCAGAACAGTAACCTAGTTGGGTTAATTCCACAGGAGAGCAAAAATGTGGGGTTGGGGGGGGGGGGGGGGGGGGTCTTTTAACAGTGATGCAGGTCTCCAGAAGACAGTCAAGCAACATCAGGGGGAGTCACTTCCCTATTTTGCACCCTATTGTAAAGCAGGAGTTCACTTTACAGTGAAAATAGTGTCTGTGTCATCTCAGAGAAAATGGGAAAAACAAAGTGAATGAGTTCATAATGACGTTTACTGTTCTTAACTGTCACAAGGTTTTAACAGATGCCTTGTTACCTTAGCAAAATATTCATTATTGCTAATGTGTAGACCTCCACCCATAGCAAACACTGCTCAGAACAGGGGTGGGTCAGGTCAACACACAGTCGTCTACTTCACAATATATGCACCTGATGGCAGAAAGATAATCGGTTCTTCAATTATAGGAAACATAACCGGGCTGGCACGGAATAACTGACATTATTTTGACAAAATATATGTAATTAATGCACAATTCTTATTGAAAAAGGTTTGCCTAAAATTTATCCAAGTTGGAATGTAAATTGCAGGTGTGACTCAAGCAGCTCATTTAAGTGACAACTGACTGTCACTCATTTAGGATAGAATATAGAATTCCCAGAGTGCAGGAGGCCCTTCGAGTCTGCACCAACCCTCTGAAAGAGCACCCTCCATAGGCCCGCTCCCCTGCCCTACCCCCTTAACCCCACCTAACCTGCACATCGCTGAACACGATGCGGCAATTTATCATGGCCAATCCCCTCACCTGCACGTCTTTGGACTGTGGGAAGAAACTGGAGCACCCGGAGGAAACCCTCACAGACACGGGGAGAACGTTTAAGCTTCCGGAATGTGCCGACTAGGGGCTTTTCACAGTAACTTCATTTGAAGCCTACTCGTGACAATAAGTGATTTTCTTCTTAGTCTTCTTCCTCATAGCCAGTCACCCGTGGCCCCTGTGTTGCATCACAGATTAGATGTGCTGGACACAGTAGATCATGTAGCAGATATTAAACCAAGATTGTTTTCTATTCTCAGTTGGATATAAAAGATCCCCTGCTACTATTTTGAAGAGGAGCAGAGAGTTCTCTCAATGTCTTGGTCAACCCCCACAGGACATTTATTTATTTGCTGCTTGTGTGACCCTTCTACATGCAAACTGGCTGCTGTAAATGCCTGCAAGTATTCACTTTGACTAGGTTTCAAAAGTAATCCGGTTATAGTGAAGTGATTTGAGAGAGACGGAGAGGATGCAAGCTTTTCCTTTTTTAAAAAAAAAAGCAAAATGGTTACAACGTGGCTGCTACCACAAGATGGCACCATATACCTATTTCCGAACAAGTGCAGCATCAACCCCAACCACCTACCGTTTAAAGGAATGAACATTTCACATATCTAACCCGGGGTATAGTCAGATGAGTTATTTTACGGATTTTGATTAACAGAGTTTCCTTGACGTAGCAACAATAATTACCACATGACACCCTGACCTCTAACTGTTCCAGCAGAGTCATGCACAGCTGGGCTCGAGCCCTGAAACAGCTTCTCAAATCAAGAGTTCCTGAAAAGGCTCATTCTCAGTAGCAATGCAATAAAGAAACTTTGTAATATAAAGAAAGTCTCTCAGAAATAAACCTTTAATCTCGATGGCTCCTGGCAGCCTTTGAAATGCCTAATTACCATATGGCTGAATAGGTTATATTACTCCTTGCTGGATCAGAATGTCTCAAAATACTTTGCTCAATTAGTTTATATTTTTGTCCTCCAAAGTGCAGAAACTGTTGTTATGTAGGTAAACATTTTCAGCAAACAGCTATGGTACAAAAGCCCTCGTGTTTTTGGTGGCATTAATTGAGGAATATTAGCTACAATATTAGAATTTCCTGCTCGCCTTCAAGTAGCATTACAGAACCAAAACTGAGGGCAGACAGGGCCTCAGTTTAACAGCTGCTCCAAAGTCAATCAGTACTGTATAGAGATGTCAGCCCAAATCCTGCAATGGGGGGGTTAAACTTAGAACCTCCTGACAGGAGGAGAAGTGCCACAGATGTAGCCATATTAACAACGTTGGTTCCACCATCCCCAACAATGCTAAATGTAATTCAGTAACATCTTAGTTGATATAAGCGGTTTGTTGAGCAATCTGTTTTTTTTAGGGCAGACTAATGGAGATGTAATATATTCCTCTTGTGCTTGGGTCGAGCAATGTTTTATTTCTGGTCATAGTTCACAATAGTGGCGATTCAGCAAACTCATACTTGTAGACAGCATATCTTGGGAAATGGCAGGGATACAGCCTGTTATTTGCTATCCATTAGTTACCAAAATGAATGAAGGGGAAATAGCAGCTGCACACTTGGGATTTCATAAAGTGCATCAGCCTGCCGTGGAGTGTCAGCTGTAGAGCCTGCTCCAACATCCCAGCTCAGTTATCAGGAGAGAATTTTTGATCCTCCTTCGCTGGCTTGTCCTTTCCCTTCAAATACCATTCTCATCCCTAGGCCACTCACCCGCCTCCATGCAAAGCCCCTTCAACTTGACTGATCCGACAACATCTCATCTGCACATTGTTCAAGGTTACATTCAAAGTCAAAAACCATGTCAACTCAAATCTAGCAACACAAAGCCAATTTAGGTTGAACTTAGCAGGGAAAATCATTTTAGGCGCACGCAAGAAATCTATGCTGACATACAAATTAATTTCATGAAAACGGCTGATTGATCTTAATACCACAAGTATAAATGTTTCTGAACCACTTTGTTGGGACTGAAAGATCCCAGTCTTCCTCAATTGTCACTAAGCTTCCAAGTTTCATGTCATCTGCAAATTTTAATGTTGTGCCTTATACCCAGATCCAAGTCATTAATGTACATCGAAAGCAATAACGGTCCCAGTACTCAACCCTGGAGAACACAATCTGAAAAACAGCCATTCACCACAAACAAAGAACAAAGAACAAAGAAATGTACAGCACAGGAACAGGCCCTTCGGCCCTCCAAGCCCGTGCCGACCATGCTGCCCGACTAAACTACAATCTTCTACACTTCCTGGGTCCGTATCCCTCTATTCCAATCCTATTCATGTATTTGTCAAGATGCCCCTTAAATGTCACTATCGTCCCTGCTTCCACCACCTCCTCCGGTAGCGAGTTCCAGGCACCCACTACCCTCTGCGTAAAAAACTTGCCTCGTACATCTACTCTAAACCTTGCCCCTCTCACCTTAAACCTATGCCCTCTAGTAATTGACCCCTCTACCCTGGGGAAAAGCCTCAGGGTAGCCTTACCCAATTTTGCATTAATGTTGTAATTTCCCTCTTCATCCCAGGGCTTTCAGTTTTGTTGTTAAATTAGATTTGTCTAAAACCACACTCCAGGGTACTGTGCATAGTCTGATCTCTACCTTATATAAAGGATACAAAAAGGCACTGGAGAAGATGCAAAAAAGAAAATGGAATTATATCAAACCTGAAAGGATATACCAACAGGAAAGATCAAATAGGTTGGGGTTCGCAAGAGAACAAAGAACAAAACATAAATGAACAGGCCTTTCGGCCCTCCAAGCCTGTACCGGTCATGATGCCAACCTTTGTCAAAACCCTTAGCACTTCCTTGTGCCGTATCCCTCTGTACCCATCCTATCCACGTATTTGTCAAGATGCCTTTTGAATGCCGCTAATGTATTTGCTTCCACAACCTCCCCTGACAGCGCGTTCCAGGCACTCACCACCCTCTGCGTAAAAAACCTGCCTCGAACATCTCCTCTAAACTTTGCCCCACAGACCTTAAAAACTATGCCCCCTGGTGACTGACCCCTCCACCCTGGGAAAGAGTGCCTGCCCATCTATTCTATCCATGCCCCTTATAATCTTGAAGGATGACCTCTTATCAGGTCACCCCTCAACCTCCATCTTTCTAATGAAAACTGTCCGAGTCTATTCAGACTCTCCACATAGTTAACACCCTCCAGACCAGGTAACATCCTGGTATACCTCCTCTGCACCCTCTCCAACGCCTCCTCATCCTTCTGGTAGTATGGCCTATCAGCTCATGGAGATTATGAAGAGTTTTGATAGACTCGACGTAGAGAAGATATGTCCACTTGTGAGTAGGCCAGAACCAGTGAGCATCAGTATAAGATAGCAATAAATCCAAAAAGGAACTCAAGAGGAACTTTTACAGGAGAAAGTGGTTAGAATATGGAACCCACTACCACAAGCAATAGGTAGCAAAGACATATAGCATTTAATGAGAAGTTGGATCAGCCCATGAAGTGGGAAGGAATAGAAGCGTTATTGGTACATTAATGGGGTGATGAAAAGAGTGGGAGGAGGCTTAATTGGGAGTAAGCCCCAGAGACCTGCTGGGTCAAATGGCTTGTTTTTTTCTCTAAATGGTATGAAATACTAGATTTCTATGCGCTCAAATCGAGTTTTTTTTAAAGGACATAGAGTTGACATGTTGGTGCACAATTACTTGGCAGCACAGTAGCACAGTGGCTAGCACTGTGGCTTCAGAGTGCTAGCCAGGGTCCCATGTTCGGTTCCCTGCTGGGTCACTGTCTGTGCGGAGTATGCACGTTCTCCCCGTGTCTGCGTGAGTTTACTCCGGGTGCTCCGGTTTCCTCCCACAGTCAAAAGACGTGCAGGTTAGGTGGATTGGCCATGCTAAATTGCCCTTAGTGTCCAAAAAGGTTAGGAGGGGTTATTGGGTTACGGGGATAGGGTGGAAGTGAGGGCTTAAGAGGGTCGGTGCAGACTCGATGGGCCGAATGGCCTCTTTCTACACTGCATGTTCTATGTCTATGTCGACTTCAATTATCTATGGTCTTCATACTTTGCACACAGGCACAAAGTATCTTAACTGCTCCAGATAAAGAACATAAAGAACCTAACATTGTGGGTAGTGATGAAAGCCACTTCTGGTCAAAGATAGATTTGCCATGAGACATAGGAGCAGAATTAAGCCATTTGGCCCCTCGAGTCTGCTCCACCATTTAATCATGGCTAACATGTTTCTCATCCCCATAACCCCTGTTCCCCTTATTAATCTAGAACTTATCTATCTCCATCGTAAAGACACTCAGTGATTTGGCCTCGCAGCCTTCTGCAGCAAAGAGTTCCATAGATCCACCACTCTCTGGCTGAAGAAATTCCTCCTCATCTCAGTTTTAAAGGATCGTCCCTTCAGCTGTGTCCTCGGGTTCTAAATTTTCCTACCAGTGGAAACAGCCTCTCTACGTCCACTCTATCTAGGACTCTCAGTATGCTGAAAGTTTCAATAAGATCCCTCCTCATCCTTCTAAACTCCAACGAATACAGACCCAGAGTCTTCAACTGCTCCTCATATGACAAGCTCCTCATTATGGGATCATTAATGTGAACCTCCTCTGGACCCGTTCCAAGGCCACAACATCCTTCCTTAGATACAGGGCCCAACACTGCTCACAATAATCCAAATGGGGTCTGACCAGAGTCTTCTACAACCTCAGAAGTACATCCCTGCGCTTGCCATCAGCAACCATTTAGGAATAGAAACAAGATGGCATTGCTACTATGGGATGTGGCCTGCACAACCAAAAGATATGCTGCGGGATGCTCCGCCCCGCCACATTCCTGCCTCAGCCCGCCGGCGGGATGCTCCGTTACACTGGCCGGTCAATGGGGTTTCCCATTGTGGGGCAGCCTCACGCCGTCGGGAAACCCCCAGGCTGCCAGCAAAATGGAGCATCCCGCCGGCGGAGAATCCTGCTCCCCGGATTCCATAGACTCCCTTGAGTAGCACCACCTCTGGTTGCAGCAAACTGAATAATATCAGAGGCCGAGAATGACCATTTTAGTGCTTTTGCATACTGTTGCACGGATAATTAGCCCAGATACTTTCCCATCAAGTCTGTTTATTCCTCGACTCATTGTTACACAACAAGGTTCTGATAAAATGTATTTTCAATTAACTTAGTTAAAATTGAATTAATATGCTAAAACATAGCCAGAGAATATCTGTTTAAATGTCAATTATTCTTGAAGCCTTAGAATAACCTGCAATAAGTTTATTAAAATTCATGCTTATTTTAATGCCAGATCTCTATCTATAGAGAAAAACATTGCATTATTTGAAATATTTCTCTGTATTAATTGCAAATCATAAAAGTCAACATAAAAGCAAAGTACGCCCCCAGTGGCCTCTCAAAGCAGAATACGTGGGGGGAGGGGGGGAAAGAAATGTACTCAAACTTTAGCTCTCTCGTCGTACATTTAATACATCAACATTTAAAGATCTATTATCACCCAAAAAATTATTTACAAGATTAGGGCATTGTAGGGTTTCAGACATTGGCCGTTTATCAGTGTGATTAAAGTTTAAATCTAACCCCGAGTGACAGGCTGAAAGTTTGTGCAGGCAGTGGTTCTAATAGTCCTATGTGATTCGAGCATGGGCTGTGTCCAACCAGCTTTAATAATAATCTAATAATCTTTTATTATTGTCACAAGTGGGCTGCAGTGAAGTTACTGTGAAAAGTCACATTTAGGCTTACATTAACACTGCAATGAAGTTACTGCGAAAAGTCCTTAGTCGCCACATTCCGGCGCCTGTTTGGGTGCACAGAGGGAGAATTCAGAATGTCCAATTCACCTAACAAGCATCTCTTTCGGGGCTTGTGGGAGGAAACCGGAGCACCCGGAGGAAACCCACGCAGACATGGGGAGAACGTGCAGACTCCGCACAGACAGTGACTCAAGCGAGAATCGATCCTGGGACCCTGGCGCTGTGAAGCAACAGTGCTAACCACTGTGCTACCATGCTACCATTGTAGAGAATCGAATCAGTCAACCCAAAACTACCCTGATGATTCAGCAATAGTTAGCAATATTACTCAGAGAAACTTCAGGATGGTTGATGTAGGGAATTGGGAAGAAAAATGGTGATTGGTGCAGTCGCTGTGTCTGCTTTTGCTCTGGTGCCTTAAATTCAGTTGCGAAAGCAAAATACAAGGTAATATATGCATCAAAGGAAATGCCTTTCAACAATTTTCTTTCAAACTGGTTTTTATATTTAAAAACTCTCTTACAATTATTTAAATACTCTCTTTTACACAAATGGCCATGTATCAACACAACCGTTTGCTTTGCATTACAAATAATATTAGTGAGTAACCAATAAGGGAAATCAACTGTGCCAGCATTAAAGAAAATGGACAAATTGTGGAACTGAAAACAATTGCAGCGAAAATGTAACCACGATAATTTTCAGTTTTCATCGAGTGATATGTACCCTGTGATTACAAACTAAATTCTGGTTTTGTTGTAAATCTTGAAAGCATCCGGGTTTTTAATGGAACATAATAAGGTACCCAGACCAGGGATAATTTTAAAGAGTTTGCTGCTCTCAGCTCTCATGTTACAGCATGACAAATGACAAACGAAAAGTGACCAATAGGAAGGAAACCTCAAGGGTCAGGAAGTGGCTAATGTTGACCACCACAGAGTAAAAACAGATACTCTACCATGCATACTTTTATTAACAGAGCAGTGCAAAACTATTTTCTTACTGAGATGTCTCTCAGGTTCAACTCCAATCTTCACGGTTGAGGGCTGTGAACAGAAAGGATCTAAATGTCGCAGTCGCATGGCAGATAACTCCCTTTAATGTGTGCAAACAAACTCAGGAATTGCTACATTACAACATTACATTCCAACAGTGAAAGCCAAGTATGACTGGATAGTCAGATTTCACTCGTTAAAATGTTTCTCACAGAGGCGCTCCAATTGCAAAATTAAGAGTTTACATTTGAAACAATATAATCAAAGGTACATTCATAAAAGCAATAGGATGATAAGGAACATGGGGCAATTTTCAGGTTAGCTTCAGATTGTCAAATCAGAAGAACTTCCAGCGCTGACTTTATTTTTATTTTTAGCTTATTGTCACAGTAGACTTCAATGAAGTTACTGTAAAACGCCCCTAGTCGCCACATTCCGGCACCTGTTCAGGGAGGCCGGTACGGGAATTGAACCCGCGCTGCTGCCCTTGTTCTGCATTACAAGCCAGCTGTTTAGCCCACTGTGCTAAACCAGCCCCATACACCATACTGCTTTCATTCCCATTCCCTCATTTGTGTTGTGTTGGGTTTCAACACAAATTAGTCAATTATTCACACTTTCTTCATATAGTGTTTAATCATAACTTTATGTGTAGAGACTGCAGTTTGCATCATTCGGCATTAGCTTTAGGCCTATGTATTGCCCAATAGGAGGTTTTATATTGGTTACAAACAATGTTTTACCCAATGCAATGCTCTAACTCTAAGCAGTCATGGGCAGATGCTCAGTCTCCCATTACTTTTCAGGTTACCTTAGTGCATGTATGCAGTAGATCACTCGAGGCATATTTTTTCGATCGTAAACATCTGTTGTCTCAGGATAAAAGATCTGAAAGAACAAAGAAGATGATCCTTTAATAACAAGCCGTTTGTTAAAATTAAATGCCATGTAAACATTCACTTCTGTAATGTCATACTTCTTTTAACCAATATTTGCTGCTCGCTTTCCTCAAGACAAAATGAAATAGCCGTTTACCATAATGCCCACTGTCTATCTCTCCCATTCAAAGTTCATACCATGCACCTCAGATTGTTTCTGCCACTGCTAAAAAGTTACATATGACGACTATGACTTCTGTTTAATAGTTTTGTCACTTCAATACACTGCAACAAAATGAATGCGGATAACAATAAGACAGCGGGTGAAGCAGAACAAAATTGTACACCTATCAGAAATGCACATAATGGAAGTATAGGTATTGGTCTGCCCCATTTACAACGATAGTGGGAGTGTGAGACTGCAGCCTATGGCTCCATTTATTACAGTGGTGGTTTCAGGCCTGCTGGGCACTGTTGGGCAACCGATGGCCTGGGGCCCAGATGAATTGAAATAAAATGAAATGAAAATCGCTTATTGTCACATGTAGGCTTCAAATGAAGTTACTGTGAAAAGCCCCTAGTCGCCATATTCGGGCGCCTGTTCGAGGAGGTTGGCATGGGAATTGAACCGTGCTGCTGGCCTGCCTTAAAAGCTGTAGCTCATCTGGGTTCTGAATGAGGCACATGAGACTTTCTGTTGACCGTTGCCCACATGCAGGGTTGCCATATTCCACTGATTTCCATCAATGTGGTTTTGTTTCTTACCGATCTGACTGAAGTGATCCACACATAAAGCAAGCTAAGTGGCATGACGTGCATGCTGATTGTACATAACATTGACCGAGAGAGCATTGACTCGTTATGAAATATTCAGCATGTATTAAATGTATTTGGATTGAACTTGTTTATTGTCACGTGTACCGAGGTACAGTGAAACTATTTTTCTGCGAGCAGCTCAGATCGAATAAAAAGAAAATACATAATAGGGTAACACAAGGTACACAATGTAAATACGTAGACACCGGCATCAGGTGAAGCATACAGGAGTGTAGTATTAATCAGCTCAGTCCATAAGAGGGTCGTTTAGGAGTCTGGTAACAGTGGGGAAGAAGCTGTTTTTGAATCGGTTTGTGCGTGTTCTCAGACTTTTGTATCTTCTGCCCGGTGGAAGAAGTTGGAAGAGTGAGTAAGCCGGGTGGGAGGGGTCTTTGATTATGCTGCCCACTTTCCCCAGGCAGTGGGAGGTGTAGATGGGGTCAATTGATGGGAGGCAGGTTCATGTGATGGACTCTCTGAAGTTTCTTGTGGTCTTGGGCCGAGCAGTTGCCATACCAGGCTGTAATGCAGCCAGATAGGATGTTTCTATGGTGCATCTGTAAAAGTTGGTAAGGGTTAATGTGGACATGCCGAATTTCCTTAGTTTCCTGAGGAAGTTGTTGTGCTTTCTTGGTGGTAGCGTCGACGTGGGTGAACCAGGATAGATTTTTGGAGATGTGCACCCCTAGGAATTTGAAGCTGTTAACCATCTCCATCTCGGCCCCATTGATGCTGACAAGGGTGTGTACAATTAATCTTATTCATGGGGTCATGGTCAGTGAACATGCCTGATTTCAAACTTGCGGCCCACTTGAGATGAAGAAGGGCCACTCATGTGACCCACTCACTAGCGATTGCCCATCACTGTGCGAGGGGGATAATCCAGGGACACACAACTTCAGGACCACACGCTATGGGCTGGTGTGCAGCATAATTTGCCAAAAGCATTTCTCAGGGACAGCTGGCATTGACCTCTATGAAAGGGTCAGACATCAAAATTACAAACAAATATTGTTTTTTTAAAAAAGTATGAGCACTTCATTATGCGTTTTAATTTGCAATGTCAAAAACAATGCATACTCCCACCAGACTTCCTTTCCCCTCTAACCTAATCTCAAATGAATACCCATTACCACACCATTGCAAATTCTTGTACTTTTCACATCAGCAGTATGGATTACCCCATTGTCAAAGTGAAGGAAGTTTAATACTGCGAATGCATACCCTCAAAAAGCGGAGGAACAACCCAAATTCACTTAATGGATGATACTTACAATCATCAAAAAGGGTCTCATTTGTCCGCTAGATCCAAATCCCCAGGGTGAAAGGATTGAATTGTAACTCGCTGCATCATCCATTTAGTTAATTAAAGCGCTAACAATAACATTTTGAACAAATTTTATTTAATTTAAAATGGTACCAGATCCAACAGAATGCTAATTGAAGCATTCCATTCTACTGTACCAACCTGGTTTGTATTTCATCTCACGAAATTAAGTGCCAGAGCCAAAAGTGTTGGAAAGTGTTTCCCAGGCGGTTCCCAACTTCTTGTGCCTTTTTAAAGATGGAGAGACAATTAAGCTGCAGAAGGATACCCCATTAACGCCATCAAATGATGATGAAAGCGAGTATAATATGGGTCATATGTATTTGAGAGCTTTCCTTGCATGGGCACAGCTTTCATTGAAAGCACGAACCACAATAAAATGTATTTGGCAATGTCACAAAACATTAATAAGGATTTACAATATTGCCCATAGTTGGAATAATTCAGATAAACCTGGGTTTGCAGTCGAGATTTTATCTCCAACTCCTGCAGATGGCCACTCAGCCATATAACCTCTAGAGGTCAATGAAAACAGTTCAACAAATTCAGAGCTAAGAGTGGGTACACAAGAAACAATGGCCATATGCCACATTATCAAGGAAACGCGACAAATCGCACCCCAGCTCAATATCATAAAAGCAGCATATTAATAAATGAGTGAGTGCGAATTCATGGTGAACATCAAACGTAACAACATATTGAATAAGCAAACTGTTTGGCTAGGTTTGCAATGATGAATGGTCTCAAATCAATTATTTGAAATTTCAGTCATTTTTCATTTTCTTTTTAAAAACAGGTAATTTTGACAGCCGTCAGGGAAAATATATGGCAGCTTTAAATAAATTTCTAAAATTTTACAGATGCACTAATTACACTGCATAATTGTTTACAATTTAAAATTTTACTTTAGAATTTGTTTTTCTTTTTAATGAAATCTCTAGATATTAAAAGTTAAGAGAGCGGGGCTTAAACATCAGGATCTCCCAACTGAGCAGTTTTTGATTTAGTAGCTCCCCTTCCATGTTCCCAAGGCACACATTGATAGAGGAGTAAAGTTCTATCAGTGCATCAAACCTCTGGTATCTTTCCCAATTAATCATTCTTCCATGGGTGATTCAGACATTTAAGTGTTGGAAGACTATTAGAGAATAAGGAGCCGATTGCCTGTTTCAGAAAAAAACATTCTTGTGTACACACACACACACACACACACACACGCACACACAGCTGCACCCCATTGAACAAGATGCTGACTCTCAACACTCCTCCACAGAGCAACCCACCTCCTCAAAAGAAATCTTGATACGCCCCAGCCCCTCCTTCCAACTTTGCGGTGGGCAAGGTTTCCTCCTCAACCAAGCAGACTTTTATCCTTACATTCCAGCCGAGTCTCCTTGTCTAACGCAAGAACTGGTTAATCCAATTTCAACACTCCCACTGCAACCCCCCTCCTCAAACCTCACCAGCTTGCCCTCCTGTGCTTCAATTCCCCTCTATAATAAACACCCTCCTGAATACATTCCCATCTTCAGAGCCCCTCACCTCTCCCAGCCTGCTGCAACCACCTTTATTCCTCTGAACCCCCCATTCAATGCCATTTTCTCTTCCTTCTCCACAATGGCTCATTATTTCCATCCTTTAATGCTGCTTGACCTGAAAAATTAGAAAATTGGTCTGAAATGCATATGTCATAGGAGACTGGAAATATTTCAAGCAACAGAAGTGGCAAATACGAAGGAGACTGTGAAGGATTATAAAAGGATACAGATTAGGTAGATAGGTTAAATGGAAGGCAGCTAACATATTCAATGTGAACACGTGCAAGGTGATGCATTTTTCAGGTACAGTACAATTAAACTAAAAATAAGTAAGCCACTTATCTCCAAGGAACGCATTATCAAATGTCACTTTAAAAGACCACTAAAGTCACAAATGTGACTCAGTCATGCATCAGTCAGGGAAACGGGGAGTTTAAACACCACAGATGGGCAACCCCCCCCCTCCCCCCACGTGATGTAGTACTGAAATCATACAGACCAGGAAGGTTTCAGGTTTGATCGCTGTGGCCTGGGCCGAGTTAGCGGATTGTAAATAGAGTAGTGCTACAGATTTCCACAGATTAAAGTCAAAAAACCTGCATGTTCGGAAAATCTGAAATGAAAACAGATGTGTCTCTAGTACTTTCTGCCAACATCTGGCATATGTTGCTGTGGAGACCCTTTTGCTAATATCCAATATAAAGGATCCTCAATGTCCTTTGGAGCAAATTCGAGGGGAATAAAATTATTTGTTACTAATAGAGCTCTGGGACTTTGCGGAAATCAAGCGGAGGTGTTGGACAAGTCAAAAGACTGTCTTGTTTTCCTATGGACTGAAACTGAACTGGAGCTACTTGCCCAAAAGTGGGATATTCTGCATTTTTAGGAAAACTCACTTAAAAAAAATAGGAATTTCATGTTTTGAGCAGTAGGCAGCAATCCTCTGAACATGGAGATTAAGTTACGTTGTTGGTGCAGTAAACAGTGATTCGTATTGCATTGAATTAGAAATAACTAATGTGCACATTGGTTGCAAAGAAATGTTTTTTTTTTCCAAAGCTCAAGGGGAGACTAAGGAAACAGTCATACAGCTTTGACAGATTAACCACCAACTGTTTTGAGCACTATTACTTCACATTAAAGGCACCAGATAAGTGTAAACAGTATTTTATTTGCAACATTGAGGGAAAAAGGACCAGAGGAATTTGACGAGCTTTGTTGAATCCCTGGAACATCTGCTTGGTCTGTTAAGAACCCAGTTTGGGGTATTCACTCAGAACAAAGTCAACAGGATATTCTCAGTCACATGACAGGAAAACTGGCACAATTGTAACTGAAGCACAATTCACTGTGTGCTGTAATTTTAGGACATTTTAATGAGCTATTCCCTATTTCATGGTCTCACTGTACTTCACGTGTCCACCTTCGATCTGGTGGTTTACAACTCCCGTCGTCACCTCACACCCAATGGGACTCTCGCAATCCTAGATTGTAAATCCCCGTGAACTTTGTTTCTCTCCAAGCCACCCTGGAATATGATCTGACACTTGAGCTGGCTTCAAACTCCCTAATTAACTAACTAGACTTACCTTCAGAAATTAAGCAAGAATTCCAGACCAATTCAATCTCATGTACAGTGACAGCATGAACCAGAAGAGCTTTTCAATCTATTAGCTGATCCACCAGCAATAGACGTGGAGAATCTCCTTTCCACATGGTGTGCAACAGCCTGAATCCTTCATTTTCACTGCTCTGAACCTTACACTTACAATTCTGCTTCCATCTCATGGGCCTGGCGGTAAGACAACGAACTGCCTAGAATTGACATTAGCAGCTTATTGCTTCCCCGACAGTCTCAGTTCCTGATTGAATGACCCACAGGTCATTGTTCATGTCATCTCATCAAGGCCTTCCTGGTTTAGTTAATGCAGTATCGAAGAGGAAACTAAAAGCTACCTTATGAAAACCAGATATGGACAACCAGCCTGGACCTTCCCCAGTCTCATCTGCAAGTGTTTACACAACACAAATTATAGTCAAATACAAAGTTAGTTCTTGCTCTTTCTACCTGTGAACTGCGTTATACCAGAGAATTAGGGCTGAATTACACATGGTTTGCCTGCGCCCAAGCATAAACATTGGGGACAAGCCCACCTCCCCATCTAACCAGCTCCGCACCCCTTAATTAGAATGAGGCAGGATTTTTAGGGTGGAAGGGATGTCGGTGCTAACGCTGCTGTGCGAGAATCATGGGTTTGAGCCAGGGGGTGATGGATAGTGTATACAGGAGGTGGAGGGAAGTGCGGCTGGTCAAGGTGAGGGATTTGTATTTGGAGGAAGGGTTCGCCAGTCTGGAGGAGCTAAGAGAGAGGGTAGAGCATGCTGAGGGGTAGTGAGTTCAGGTATCTACAGGTTAGGGACTTTGCACGAAAGGTCTGGAAGGGGTTCCCTAGATTGCCGGGATATACCCTGCTGGAGCGACTGCTGCTTCCGGATGTGGAAGTGGGGATACATATAAGTAGCTGGGGGAGAAGGGAGGCGAGCGGGTGAAGAAGATCAAGGAGAAATGGGAAGCGGAGTTGGGAATGGAGATCAATTGGAGGTTATGGAGTGAGGCACTGCGAAGGGTAAATGGGACCTCCTCTTGTGCAAGGATGAGCCTGATACTGTTTAAGGTGGTGCACAGGGTGCATATGACTCGGGCGAGAATGAGTGGGTTCTTTCAGGGGGTAGCAGATGAGTATGAGAGGTGTGGGCGGGGGCCAGCGAATCATGTGCACATGTTTTGGAGTTGCGAAAAATTGGGAAGATTCTGGGCAGGAGAATTCGCGGTCTTAACCAGGGCAGTGGAGGAAGAGGTGGATCCGGACCCTTTGGTGGCAATATTTGGGGTTTCAGAGAAGCCGGAGCTCATGGAGAGGAGGAAGGCCGATGTCTTGGCCTTCGCCTCTCTAACTGCCGGCGACGAATTTTGCTGGAGTGGCGGTCGGCATCGCCACCGGGGTTAGCAGCATGGTTAGGTGACCTGTCTGACTTCCTGCAGCGAGAGAAGGTAAAGTATGAGTTATGGGGCTTGAAGTATGAGCAAGGGAGTTTGAGAAAAGGTAGGGGATGTTTGTGACCGTGTTTGAGAAGCTGTTTGGGGGGTGGGGGGAGGGGGGTGAAAAAGGAGAAAAATCTGTACAAACTGTATAGTTGATTGTTGGGAAGAATTTTTCCCGGGGTGTTTATTTGCTGTAACCTACTTTGATACAAGTTTGAATAAAATGCGTTTAAAAAAAGAAAAAAAAAATGAATGAGGCAGGACTACCATTTATCACCTAGAGGACATCCCAGCCAACAGACTTGTCGGCCAATCAGAAACCAGCAACTGTGTGCACCACCAGCAGGAACAGCAGCACTGCCAGTATTCCGCCAAGGAGGTGGAAGATGGTAGGATAGTGGTCACGAGACTAGTAATCCAGAGGCCTCAGCCAATGGTCTGGGGACATGGGTCCAAATCTCACCACGGTAGCTGGTGGAATTTCAATTCAAAATTACTAATCTGTAATATCAAACTAACCTCAGCAACAGTGACCATGAAACTATCAGCAATTGTAGTGATGGAGCCAGATACAGATCGTCTGGGATCACGCTTGCACCAGCAGGGCAGTGTGGCATGGGTCGGTCATGTCTGACCTTCTGGACGACCTACCATCCCAACTATTGAGGTGGAAAGAAGCGGTGAGTTGGAATCCCCATTACACAGAAAAATACAGAAGAGGCCATTCAGCCCATTCAGTCTATTCCGACACCCTGATGAAATTTCAAAATGTGTTGGATTGATGCAATCTGGCAAACTCCTGGTCCGGATGGCTTTCCATTTGAATTCTGTAAGTAGTTCTCGGAGCAGCTCGTGTCTTTATTTTATTTTCTTAAATTTAGAGTTTCCAATTAATTTTTTCCAATTAAGGGGCAATTTAGCATGACCAATCCACCTACCGTGCACATCTTTGGGTTGTGGGGGCGAAACCTATGCAAACACGGGGAGAATGTGCAAACTCCACACGGACAGTGACCCAGAGCCGGGATCGAACCCGGTTCCTCAGCGCCATGAGGCAGCAGTGCTGACCACTGTGCCACCCTCAGCTATTAAAATGAACATGCTCCGGGGATTTCAGATCCAGAGCCGGGATTCAACCTGGGACCTAGGCGCCGTGAGGTAGCAGTCCTGGCCACTGCGCCATCGTGCTGCCCGCAGCTTGTGTCTTTAATTCTGCGCATGTTCAATGATTTCTTATGCCGGGGATTGCTGCCCTCGACCCTCACCCAGACCTCTACTTGTCTGCTTCTTAAGAGGGACAAAAACACAACAGAGTATGGTTCGTATCATCCTATGTCACCTTTGAATGCATACTTGCTAAGGTGCTGGCACTTTGGGCAACATGGTAGCACAAGTGGGTAGCACTGTGGCATCACAGCACCAGGGTCCCAGGTTCGATTCCCCGCTGGGTCACTGTGCGGAGTCTGCACATTCTCCCCGTGTCTGCATGGGTTTCCACCGGGTGCTCCGGTTTCCTCCCACAGTCCAAAGACGTGCAGGTTAGGTGGATTGGCCATGATAAATTGCCCTTAGCGTCCAAAAAGGTTAGGAGGAGTTATTGGGTTACAGGGATAGGATGGAAGTGATGGCTTAAGTGGGTCGGTGCAGACTTGATGGGCCGAATGGCCTCCTTCTGCACTGTATGTTCTATGCTCCATGTTCAGCTGGAGCCTTGCCTCCCAAATATAATCTCGGAGGATCAGATGGCTTCATGAAGAACATACATCACTTGTTAAGTGTCCTTTTCCCCTTCTCAGTGCCGAACCCGAGGTGATTGTATCTCTTGATCCTGAAAAGACATTTGATTAGAATGGAATAGGAGTATTTATTTGAGATTCTTGGGATGTTTGGTTTTGGCCACAAATTTATTTATTGGACTCGTCTGTTGTACAAGGATTCCACTACCAGTGTTCATACGGACGTCTTGAACTCCGATTATTTTCCTTTGAATAGGGGCACGACATATGTCTGTCCACTGTCCCCACTCTGGCAATAGAGCCGCTCGCTAAGGTCCTCAGATAAGTGGAGAGGGATTAATCGAGGAGGGGTGGATTATCTGGTGTCCCTTTACATGGACGACCTACTTCTCTACATTACGGACCCAGCACACTCCATATTCAAAATATTCAAGTTGCTTAGCGCATTTGGCTCCTTCTTTGGGTACAGGTGAACTTAAGCAAGAGTTAATGTTTCCGGGTCAACCACCCTGGGAGGAGAGCCCAACTGGGGAGGTTATCTTTTCGTCTTGCTATCTGGGGATCCAGGGGCCCACAACTGGGCCTCACTTCATAAATTAAATTACACCAGTCCGATTAATAGTATTAATGCAGACTTGCAGAGGTGGAACAGCCTCCCCCTATACTTGGTGGGGAGGATTCAGCTATTAAAATGATTTTTTAAAAATAAATTTAGAATACCCAATTATTTTTTTCCCAATTAAAGGACAATTTAGCATGGCCAGTCCACCTACCCTGCACATCTTTGGGTTGTGGGGGTGAATCCCATGCAGACATGGGGAAAATGTGCAAACTCCACCCAGATAGTGACCCGGGGCCGGGATTGAACCCGGATCCTCAGCGCTGTAAGTTGCAGTGCTAACCATTGCGCTACCATGCCGCCCTCAGCTATTAAAATGAACGTTCTCTGGGGATTTTAGTTTCTCTTTCAGCGTCTCCCCAATTTTCTTCCCAAATCCTTTTTTTTTTTTTAAATCAAGGTCAACAAATTGATATCCTTTTATTTGGGTGGGTAAGACTCCCCAGATTCCATGATGTTCTGCTCCAAAGGGACAGACAGTCGGGGAGCCTGGTCCTCCCCAATTCTTTGTTTCATTATTGGGCAGTCAATATATTTGTGGTTTAATGACCCCGGGTACATTTGAGGACAAACGGAAACTCGCTCCTGCACTACCTTTTAAGCTTCTTGCAATAATGACTACATCGTTGCCTTTTTCCCCCATTAGAATTTCATTTGACACAGTGGTGGTCTCCTCCCTGAAAAGTTGGAAACAGTTTAGACAGCATTTCAAGCTCTTTTCCCGCCAGCACCTAGCTGCAATAATCACCTTTTCCTACCTGCTGGTTTGGACTCGACGTTTAAATCTTGGGAGGCTAAGGGCCTGGAGTGGTTTGGGAATCTGTGGAGGGAAGGTTTGCCAGTTTTAAGGAGTTAGCTGAAAAATTGCAGCTGCCCAATTCCAATCTTTTTAGGTATTTCTAAGTTTGTGATTTTGTTGCATAAAGCTTTTCCTTCCTTTCTTTTGGTGCCACCCTTGCCCCTGATGAAGAGGAATCGGTCTCTGGCTGGGGGCATATGGTCATATCCTTTCAATGGATTTTGCTCCACTGAGTTATGTGATGGCAAAATGGGAGGATGAATTGAGTCCCATTTTTAATGGTGGTGTGTGGAGTGAGGCCCTTCATACGGTCAACTCCAAGTCTTCATGTGCTCGGCTGAGTCTGATTCAGTTTAAGGTTTTGCACAGGCTGCACTTGACCAGGGCAAAGATGAACGGGTTCTTCCCTGGGGTTGAGTCAAGTGTGAGCGCTGTTCTTGTGGACCAGCTAACCTTTCGCATGTGTTTTGGCTTGTCCCAAGTTGATAGATTTCTGGGATTCATTCTTTAACACCCATGTCAGAGATACTACATGTAGATTTGGATCAGTGTCCGCTGGTCGTCATATTCGGGGTGTTGGATTTACCGGTGATACAGCCTGGGGTGAAGGCAGATATCCTCGTCTTTTGTCTTGTTGATAGCCCAGATGCAGATTCTGCTTGGGTGGAGGGCTCCTACATCGCCCAGTGCCTTTGCTTGGCTGGGTGATCTCATGTCATTTCTGCATTTGGAGAAGGTCAAGTATACCATCAGGGTCGATGGTGACGTTCTACCCAAGATGGCAGCCATTCATTTCCTTCTTTAAGGAGCTATCACCATCAGCTGTTAGGGTGTTTAGGAAAGTCTTTGCAATCAAGTCAGTTAGCTGTTGTGTGTGTTTTTGCCTTTTCTTCTCTTCTCTTGTGTATTTTTGTTTGATTATGAAAAATTTCTTTTTGGCATACGTTTCATAGTAGAAACACAGAAAATAGGAGTAGGTAATTTGGCCCATCGAGTCTCCTCGTCATTCACCATGGCTGATCATCCAACTCAGTAACTTTTTCTCGCCGTTGCCCAATATCCTTCGATCTCTTTATCGAACTCCTTCTTGAAACATCCAATGTTTTGGCCTCAACCGTTTCCTATATGGCAGCGAATTCCACAGGCTCACCACTCTCCGGGTGATGACATTTCTCCTCATTTCACTCCTGGCTCTGGACACCCGCCCACCATCGGGAACACCCTACCTGCACCTACCCTGTATAGTTCTGTTAGAATTTTATAGGTTTCTATGAGATCCCCACTCATTCTTCTGAAGTCCAGCAAATATAATCCTAACCAACTCCATCTCTCCTCATACATCAGCCCCACCATTCCAGGAATCAGTCTGGTAAAACTTTGCTGCTCTCCCTCTATAACAAGAGCATCTTTCCTCAGATAAGGAGATCAAAACTGCATACAATATTCCAGGTGATGTCTCACCAAGGCACCCCCCTAACCATTTTGGTCACTAAGGGCAATTTATCATGGCCAATTCATCAACTTGCACTAGGGGCTGGTTTAACACACTGGGCTAAATCGCTGGCTTTTAAAGCAGACCAACGCAGGCCAGCAGCACGGTTCAATTCCCATACCAGCCTCCCCGAACAGGCGCGGAATGTGGCGACTAGGGGCTTTTCACAGTAACTTCATTTCATAGAATTTACAGTGCAGAAGGAGGCCAGTCGGCCCATCGAGTCTGCACCGGCTCTTGGAAAAAGCACCCTACCCAAGGTCCACACCTCCACCCTATCCCCACAACCCAACAACCCCACCCAACACTAAGGGCAATTTTGGACACTAAGGGCAATTTATCATGGCCAATCCACCTAACCTGCACATCTTTGGATTGTGGGAGGAAACCCACGCGCACACGGGGAGGATGTGCAGACTCCGCACAGACAGTGACCCAAGCCGGAATCGAACCTGGGACCCTGGAGCTGTGAAGCAATTGTGCTACCCACAATGCTACCGTGCTGCCCCTAATTTGAAGCCTACTTGTGACAATAAGCGATTTTCATTTCATTTTAATTTCTTTGGACTGTGGATGGAAACCGGAGCACCCGGAGGAAACCCACGCAGACACGGGGAGAACGTGCAGACTCCACACAGACAGTGGCAAATGGCATTTAAGGCCTTTATTGCAAAGGGGTTGGAGTTTAAATATAGGGTGGTTTTGTTGCAATTGTACAGGGTGTTGGTAAGACATCACCTGGAACGCTGCATACAATTTTGGTCCGCTTACGTAAAAAGGATATAGTAATATAGTAACATTGGAAGCAGTCCAAAGGAGATTCACCAGGCTAATCACTGCGATGAGAGGGCTGTCCTATCAAGAGAGACTAAATAGTCTGAATCTATATTCCTTGGAGTTTAGAAGAGTGAGAGGTGACCTTATGCAAACATACAAGATCCTGAGGGGGCGTGGCAAGGTAGATGATGAGATGGTTTCACTTGTGGGAAATGGAGATGCTGGAACTCTCTGCCCCGGAGGGTGTTGGAGGCTAGATCCTTACAAGTATTTAAAGTAGAGGTGGATAAATAATTGATAGATCAAGGAATAGAGGGCTATGGGGAAATGGCACAGAAAAGAAGTTGAGGCCGGAATAGATCAGCCATGACCATGGTGAGGCAGGCTTGAAGGGCCTGGTGGCCTGCTCCTGCTTCTAATTCTTGTGTGTTCTCTTGCTATGAAGGCCAACATACCATTTGACTTCTTTACTGCCAGCTGCACCTGCATGCTTACTTTCAGTGACTGGTTCATAAGGACACCGAGGTCTTGTTGTACATTTTCCTCTCTCAGTCAGATAATAATCTGCCTTCCTGTTTTCGCTACCAATGTGGATAACCTCACTCAGTTTGTCCAAATTACACTGAAACATCTCCTCACAACTCACCCTCCTCACAACTCATCTACAAATTTGGATATTACATTTATTTGCCTCATTTACATTATTAATATATGTTTTCAATAGCTGGGGTCCTAGCGCCGATCCTGGAGTACCCCACTAGTCACTGCCTTCCATTTAGAAAAAGACCATTCATTCCTGTTTTCTGTTCTCGATCTACCAGCCAGTTTTCTATCCATCTCAATACACTACCACCAATCCCATGTGCTTTAATTTTAAACGCTAATCTTTTACGTGGGACTTTGTCGAAAGCATTTCAAAAGTCCAAACAACATCCGCTGGCTCCCCCGCATTAATTCTGCTAGTTACATCTTTGAAGAATTCCAGTAGATCTGTCAAGCACTATTTCCCTTCCTGAAATCCATGCTGACTGTCCGATCCTGCCCTTGCTTTCCAAGTGCTCTGCTATTTAATCTTTTACAATGGACTCTAGCATTTTCCCCCACTGTGGATGTCAGGCTGACTAGTCTATAATTCCCTGTTTTCTCTCTACCTACCTTCTTAAACACTAACTACCCTCCAATCTGTAGGAACCATTCCAGAGTCTGTAGAATCTTGGAAGATGACCACCAATGCATCCACTATTTCTAGGGCCACTTTCTTAAGTACTCTGGGATGTAGATCATCAGGCCTTCAATTTAGCCAACACCATTTCTTTCACTTCCTCCCTCTCACTGAACCTAGTGCTTATGAACATATATGAACATTTTTGATGTGTTATTTGCCTCCTCCTTTGTGAAGGCAGAACCAAAGTATATATTTAGTTGGACATCCATTTCTTTGTTCCCCATTCTAAATTCGCCTGTTTCTGATTATAAAAGATCTAACATTTGTCCTCACCAATCTTTTTCTCTTCATTTATCTATAGAAGCTTTTACAGTCAGTTTTTATGTTCCACACAAGGATACTCTCATACACTATTTTACCCGTATTAATCAATCCCCTTGTCCTCCTTTGCTGAATTATAAACTGCTCCCCATCTTCAAGTCTTCTATTTTATTCTTGCCAATTTGTTGCCTCTTTCTGGGATTTAATACCATCTCTAATTTCCCTTGTAAACCATGGTTTGGCCATCTTTCTGGTTTTATTTTTGCACCAGACAGGAATGACCAATGGTTGCAGCTCACCCATGTGCCCTTTGAATGTTTGTCATTACTTAAGAGATGACGGTGGATAGGCAATGTTCCCCACTTCGGGGTCTCAGACCAGCCAGATCGATTCCTGGGGAGGAGGGCAGATATCCTTGCCTCCTTGATCGCCCACCGTAGAATCCTGTTCGGCTGATGGTCAGCAGCACCACCCAAAGCTGCGGAGGGAGAGGGAAGAGACAGGGAACAATAGAGGAGAGCCAGGGAGGTGACCCGGGGTGAGCCCGAGACGACAACGGCAGCGAAATCCGTCCGGGGAAAGCAAGGGACAACACCAGCACCAGACCCATTCGAGTATTGCCCTCCGCAATTGTCTCTCCGGCACCCAAATGTATATCTAACCCCCACCCCCACCCCCACCCCACCCCCACAAACAGATGCTTACTTATATGTGTAAATAATTTTGCCAAGTGTACAGAGTTGCTGCTGCTGAGCAGCACCATTATACCCTACCAGTTACTTTATTTGATTTTGTATTTATAGAACATAACAGCGCAGTACAGGCCCTTCGGCCCTCGATGTTGCGCCGACCTATGAAATCACTCTAAAGCCCATCTATACTATTCCCTTATCGTTCATATGTCTATCCAATGACCATTTGAATGCCCTTAGTGTTGGCGAGTCGTGTTGTTACTTTTTTTCTCTTCTTTTTTATCCCCCCCTTTGTGATTTGTGTGTGTGCCCTTCTCTTCCTCTACATACATATATATATGTATATATCATATCCTGTGTACATAACGGCAAATATACTTTGTTCAAAAACCCAATAAAAAACATTTATTAAAAAAAAGTAATGTTCCCCATTCCATCATAGCCAACTTGCATCTCATCCAATAATATTTCCTTTATTTAGATTCAGGAACCTAGTCTCAGAATGAACTATGTTACTCTCTATCTTTTTTTAAATAAACTTGAGAACCCAATTCATCTTTTCCAATTAAGGGGCAATTTAGCGTGGCCAATCCATCTAGCCTGCACATCTTTGGGTTGTAGGGGCGAAACCTACACAAACACGGGGAGAATGGGCAAACTCCACACGGACAGTGACCCAGAGCCGGGATCGAACCTGGGACCTCGGCACCATGAGGCAGCAGTGCTAACTACTGTGCCACCGTGCTGCCCTCGTTACTCTCTATCTTGACGAAGAATTCTTTCATATTATGGTTGCTCATCTCCCACAACTAGATTTCCAATTATTCCTTTCTCAGTACACAATACTCAGTCTAGGATGGCCTGCTCTCCAGTTGGCTCCTCAACGTAATGGTCCAGAAAACCATCCCATATACACTCTAGAACCACGACCTCTTGTGGTATTGTTACTAATTTGATTTGCCCAATCTATATGCAGATTAAAGTCACCCAAAATTATAGATGTTCTTTTCTCGCATGTATCTCCAATTTCCTGTTAATGGCATTCCCAACATCACCACTACAGTTTGGGAGTTCGTATGCAACCCCCACTAACGTTTTTTTGCCCTTTGGAGTTTCTAATTTCTACCACATCGTTGGATCGAATATCCTTCCTCAATATTGTGTGAACCAGCAATGCAATGCCACCGCGATTTCCTGTCTGTCCTTCCTAAATACTGAATACACTTGTATGTTCAATTCGTATCCCTGGTCTCCCTGCAGCCATGTTTCTGTAACCATGACTATATGAAAGCTGTTTACATCTATTTGCGCAATTAATTCATCCACTTCATTGCAAACGCACTGCACATTATGGCCTTGTCTTTTAACATTCCTTGTCCCGTTCCCATTATTTTTCACTGTGACCCTGTTTGATTCTGGCCATCGATTTCTCTGCCTGTCACTTTTTTCATTCCCCATTCTGTCTTTTGCTCTTATCAGTGTTCCCCCACCCCTGACTCCTTGCATAGGTTCCCATCCTCCTACCATTTTAGATTAAACTGTCCCCAACCACTTTAGCAAATGTTCCAAGAACACATTCACCAAAATTAGCCCCCACCATGTTGAATAATTTAGTTGGGCAGAATTGTAAAAATTCTTACAAGCCGTTGATAAAACATGGCTGAAGAATTTGAGATGAATTAAGGATCAAGCATGCTATATACTACTGTATGTAGGCTGTCAAGTTCATCCAGAGTATACTGCATTTGCAATAGGCCAACATGGATATGCAAGAGTAGAGATTCAACAATGCAAGCCAGGGTGCCTCTGTATAAAAGTGCACAAGCACAATTTCTAATGGATTGAAACTTCAAACTATTTGGAATGTTGTGCTAACAATCATAATAAATGCTTGTGTTAATAATCATAATAAATGCTATGTAGTTCACTCTAAATAAAATTAGCTGGAAAGAATGCACACGGTTTAATTAATAGAGTGCTTGAGTTCAGGTTGAAACAGCCTGGGCAAATGCAACAAAAAGCTCCAGCAGTTTCTCGTGAAGTAGGAATAAATTAGTTCTCTTTGACGGGCTTCTTATCAAGTAGGAGTCATTTTGCATTGATAACAATGTAGCCCAGAAAATGTTCAATTTTCTCGCTCTATAATCGAGCTTGCTAAAAGTAGAACCTTCCCCTAAATTATTTCTCAGTCCCTTGAAAAGAAAATGAAAATCGCTTATTGTCACAAGTAGGCTTCAAATGAAGTTACTGTGAAAAGCCCCTAGTCGCCACATTCCGGCGCCTGTTCGGGGAGGCTGGTACGGGAATCGAACCGTGCTGCTGGCCTGCCTTGGTCTGCTTTAAAAGCCAGTGATTTAGCCCAGTGTGCTAATCCAGCCCCTTCAGGTACACGTTCAGAAAATTGAGAATTGTGTGGCACACGTGACAAATAAAATCATCACTTTGAACTTCCAGTGTCAGAAATTCTGTGGGAGATGTAACAAATTTCAAAGCTATTTTATGGTATTTGTTAAAGCACTGGTAATTAAAAGGAGGAAACAGTGCCAAACGAGAAATCGAAGCAACCCTCCCTCCATCAAAAATTCAATCAAAATATTTATTTGGTCTGAGAAATCAGCAACGGGGCAAACTTGATGGTGACCCATCATACCGAGGGTTTCAGTCAGAACAGCAGTCCTGCAGTCACTGGTGGGTGACTCTACTGAGAAAAAGCATCCTTGATATTTATTAGATATGGACCTTTGGATGCAAAGCAATTTTTTTAAAAACGTGATAACTTTTGTACGAGAGCACTTTAGTTTGAAAAGTACTCATAATAATAATCTTTATTGTGACAATTAGGCTTACATTGCAACAAAGTTACTGTGAAAAGCCCCTAGTCGCCACATTCCGGCACCTGTTTGGGTACACAGAGGGAGAATTCAGAATGTCCAAATTACTTAACAGCACGTTTTTCAGGACTAGTGGGAGGAATCCGGAGCACCCGGAGGAAACCCACGCAGACACGTGGAGTCCGCACAGACAGTGACCCAGCCGGGAATCGAACCGGAGACCCTGGCGCTGTGAAGCCACAGTGCTACCATGCTGCCCTTGATTCCCTTCTCTCCTTCTTCGCTGACCACCTCCACCCACCCCACAACAAAAACTACTATCCCTCTTTAAGACTAATAACTTTCATTCAGGGCACTGTGTTACACTGAAGCATTATTGTGAATAGAGTAGAACTGAAAATTATAGTATTTGATTTATTCTTTGATGAGGAAGATCTTCAGATTATCGGTGCGCTAAAAACCTCAGTTTCTGTGGTAGTGTTGTGTATTTTGTTGGATCCTGACACGGGGAACATTCTTCTCTTTAATTAAAAGAAAGAAAAAGTTCTTGTTTCACAAAAGTTCTTTTGTAGATCACGGGAGCATTCCTTAGAATCACCAGCTTTTATAGGTTTACGCACTAAAGTGCTCCTTTGTAGACAAGTAAGGATCAAATGACAGATATAATAATGGCCTTCTCGTCATTGCTGAGAAAATTTTGAAAAGACGAGCGTGCATGCCATCCAGAACTGTGCATCTTCTCAGGAGCTGGCTTTTCATCCTGTTTTGGTTGGGTGATGCTATATAGAACACACTATGCTGACACTGGACGTTCAAAGTGATGATTTTATTAGCCTAGGTTTGAAATCTCCTTTGTAAATGCTGAAACTTTACTTTGATTTATCCGGAGGAGACAGCAGTAAATAATATGCTTTTGATTGACTTTGGTCAAGGGTATATACATGCCTGTCGATATGAATTGCATCCTGCCTGTTTTTACTTAATGCTCCAAGCATCGGAATTTCCTTTAGATAATAAAACATGAAACCAGGTCACTGATCTGATGCTTCAAGGATACAAACTATTTCTATCTGCTTTATAAGCATTTATCTGGATTATTTCTTCTGGGCCACTTCTCCACAAGCAGGTACAGCTGTCATGCATCCACCTGCAGACAGCAGAAGACAGTATTCAAAGGGCCTCAATTGATATGCGTCTCTCCTGGTAACGAGTTTGAAAAGACAGTTTAGATAATAAGTGTGAATAGTTTATGGAGGAGAAACAGATTAGAGACGATTGAGAAGGTCCCCGAGATATACATATGTTAATGTATTAATGTATAGTCAAGGAGGTTGATAGGGGCCGGCGGCATGTGCCGCAGTGGATAATGCTGGGACTGCAGCGCTAAGGACCCGGGTTCGAATCCCAGCCCCGGGTCACTCTCCGTATGGAGTTTGCACATTCTCCACATGTCTGCGTGGATTTCACCTCCACAATCCAAAGATGTGCAGGTTAGGTGGATTTGCCATGTTAAATTGTCCCTTAATTGAAAAAATAAAATTGGGTACTCTAAATTTATTTTTAAAAAGGAGTTTGATAGGGGCAGACAGCTGAATATACAGAAGGCATAATCAAAGAAAAACAAAGGTCTAATTGACCAAACCCAGAGAAGGAAGGGAGGCAGTTACTATCTAGCAGTCTCGGAACAGGAGAATTCTTACAAAGTTCAGATATCTTAGATATATTGTGTAACATGCGGTACATTCTATCTAAGCTGTGTGTGTTTCATAATTCAACGTCATAATTGCATGAGAGAAGAGTAGGCCTGTTTGTGTGTATTTGTCTTCACTTTAGTAAATAGTCTTTAATAATTATTACCCAAAGACCGGGCTATTTATTCTCACTGGGTTTCATTCGTCACCTCATACCAAAACAAAACAACATACCCCCACGAACTGGTGCTCCAAGTTGGGATACCCTGGCAAATAAGAATCACATGCTTTGTGAAACTGAGTTGTGGCCAAAACAAGATCCGTCAATTCCACAATTATATCTGCAGCCACCACACACTGATGATCAGCTGCAAAGGATATCTGATATTTTGAATGAGAACCAAGGGATGACACATTATAGTTATGTAAAAAAAAGGGCAAGAGAAGTTTGAAAAGGCAAATAATCTAGTCAGTAAAGCCAATGCTGACAAGATGAGAATCACCAGCAATATAAAAGAGAATCTAAGAAAAATGCTGCAAGATACAAATAGGTGATGGACAGGTTAATAGCACTTATGGAAGTCAAGTTCTGGATCCGGATGGATTGCATGTAGAATATTTAAAGTAAATAATGAAATTGAATGTGTTTTAGTGGGTATTGCTAAGGGGGGTGGTGAGGCAGTGTTGAGCAATGACGGTCCTGGCATCAAGGGTGAAAGCAGGCTTGTTGGATCATTGGCTATACGCCTGTGGAAGGCATTCTGAAGAAACAAGGAATGAATTTGTTGAAGTGGAGAATTAAAAATAATTTTATGGTTGTAGATGATTTCCGACATGCCTCAGGTGGAGGTGGAGCGGGTGGTGCGGCGGACAGGAATATAGAAAAGTTAGGTATCTGAGAATCCATGCATGGAGAAGTCACCCTATCACCTTAAAATTAGGTCAGCATTCAAATTGTCTATACTCAGTAAATGTGTGCCGAAAATGTCACAATAGAAGTTTACAAGCTGGAAGAATCTTTATACATTTATAGGTAAAGGACACAGTTTAAACTCAAATGCACTGACCTTGGGTAATCCAACCGATTCCATTGCTCTGAGCCACTGTACTGTATTGTCCGTGTGCCGAAAATGTAATCCAGATCGCTTGATATAAATAAAAATAATAATTTTATTAGCATTGTGACCTTTTGATTGATCTGTAATAAATACAATGAATATTGAAACTTTAAATACTTTTCAGTAATTCGCTACATGCTTAACAATATTTAGTAATGTGTCACTAGGTTCAAAACTGGCATGCTACAAAGGCTCGAGCTATCATGTGCTAGCCTTCAGAAGAAACACTCAAGTTGTAGTAAAGTTCCCAGTTTGGCTTCTTTCAGCAACTTAGCTTCTCATGTGACTGAAAATTACAAAATCAGACCCGAAGTCCCCCCCCCCCCCCCACCCCCCCCACCCAAGTTTGTTTGTTGCAATACTGTTAGAGAGCAGAAACCTTTTTTTGTTGAAGTAAAGAAAATTTTAAATCCCAGTTATTCGAAGTTAAAACTAGAAGATTCCACTGTTTGAAACAAACAGAAGAATTTTAACCATACACAAGTTACCAAACCACTGTCACTACTATATATCTGATACCCCAGAATTAACAGCAGGTAAATGTGAATTAGCAGGCAAACTGTAGTCGGACACACCCAAACTGCACCTTAAATGGCAAGCAGAAGGCAGGACCACCAAGTTTTTTCAACAACCCACCCAGACATCAGTCTTCACCGAGTCACAGAAATATTTTAAAGCTCAGTCTTCCTCACAAGGAATTGCAGCTCCGTTCCTTCAACAGACCTACCCTGATCCCCAAAGAAAGCAGTTCTACTGGCCCCACACCCAGAGTTCTACGATCTTAATCAAAAAGGCACATTATTCCAGATCTCGCCCAGAGACATCTTGCCCAGAGAGATGGCAGCATTGTGGTAATGTCACTGGAATAGCAATCCAGAGGCCCAGTCGAATGCTCTGCAGGCATGGGTTCAAACCATGGTTGCTATTGGAATTTAAATTAATAAATTTTGAATTTAAAAAAACTAGTCTCAGTGATGAAACTACCATTAATTGTCATTAAAACTCATATGTTTCACAAAGATCCTTTAGGGAAGGAAGCCTGCCATCCTTACCCAGTCTGGCCTATATGCCTGGCATGCAATAATGTAGCTGGATCTTAACTGTCCTCTGAGATGACCTAGCAAGCCACTCAGTTCAAGGGCAATTCAGGACAAGTAACAAATGCTAGCCTTTCCAGTGGTGCCCCACTTACCCTGAAAGAATACAGAAAAAAGGAATAGATTTGCTTCCAGGTCCAGTCTTTTTGGTCTTTTCCAGCTGAGCTGACTGATAACCAGGATTGCACCCCATGTAGGCCAGAAACACAGTTGCCAAATATATTAAATAGCAAAAGAACAAGTAAACAGAAGCAGAAAAGCTTCTTATACAGCTCATGTTCCAGAAAACAAATAGTTTGCAACTGCCTTGGTAAACCGTGATAAAGTAATATTCTTGTGTAGTGGCTCTTTTTCTTTCCTCACCAGCTACCTGAGCTACCTGGCCCGATTTATTTCTGTTCAAAAGCTTGAAGAGGTTTTACCAATTTGAAAAATAACATTTTGGTTTTGGTAAATGCCTTCAAAAACTAAAAAAGACCAGGATCAGGATGATTTGCACAACTGCCAGAAGAAGCTACTTAAGACCTGTGCACCTGAGTCTATAGAGTTAAATATGCAATTAACCACAAGAAATTTGCACATGAAGCGTAATGAAATGTCATGAATGCAATCCCATGGTCTGGTCACTGCAATAAATGTTTTACTGGACCAGCCATGATTCTGTGTGTAAATAGTAACTACCCATTCTGATTGCATTTTTTGACTATTATTAATGATCCTATGGCATTTCTCAAAGCGAGTCCAAAGACTTGCTGTTTTGTAACAAAAGAGACATTGGTGTTATGCCATTTAACCGAAAATACATCAACTGAAGCTACTGATTTATGATCACAAGGTTAAATTGACACAGTTAATACCTTACACTCTGGCGTATGTTTGTGTGTGTCACAATAGAATACACTGATGCCATCCATTTTTCCTGTTACTAAGTGGCCTTGATTCTGCAATTCACCAAGGCTCCTTTGACAGCACCTTCCAAACTCTACCATCTAGAAGGACAATGGCAGCAGATACCCGGGCACACCACCACCTCTCAGTTATCCTGCAAGTCACTCACCACCCTGACCTGGAATTGCATCGTCGTTCCTTCACCGTCGCTGGGTCAAAATCCTCGAACTCGCTCCCTGACAGCGCTGTGGGTGTGCCTACAACACATGGACTTCAGCGGTTCAAAAAAAAACACAGCTCACCATCACTGTCTCAGGGGCAATTTTGATCGGGCACTAAAAGCTGGCCTGGCCAGCGACATCCACATTCAGTGACTGCATTTTTAAAGAATGCTTCTTTAGACATAATTCATCTTTATCAGTGCCTTTTTCAAGCGGAATACATTGTAACATGTAGGCAACATTTACCTAGGTTGAAAATCTTACTGGAAAGTGGGAAGAGCCAAGAAGTTTTATCAGTGGGTGGTGGTTTGGCCCCAATTAGCAAGGGATTGATGTAGTAGTGGGCTGGGGTGGGGGTGGCAAGGTGGGAATGGGCCGAGGTTTTTGCAGCACTGCAGGGGATTTTCCCAACTGTTTTGACATTCTGAAATTTGAGTATGCTGGTGGGGAAGATCATTGTTTGGTAACACTCCTAAAATAAAATGAATTGGGGCTGCATTTTGCAGGGTGAAAAATTCCTAGAAACACAGAAAATAGGGACACGAGTAGGCCACTTGGCCCTTCAAGCCTAAATGGTTTACCTCGTATCCTCAGACTGTGATCCTTGGTTCTGGACACCTCCACCAACTGGAGCATCTGTCCTGCATCTACCCCATCTCATCCTGTTCGAGTTTTATAGATTTCAATGAGATCCCCCCCTTCCTCGAAACTCCAGTGAATGTAATCCTTTTTAAAATTATTTTGATTTTTGATTTTTGCGAGTGTAATCCTAACCGACAAATTTGGAGATATTACATTTAGTTCCCTCATTGAAATCATTAACATATATTGTGAATAGCTGGGGTCCTAGCACTGATCCCTGCGGTACTGCAATAGTCACTGCCTGCCATTGGGAAAAAGACATATTTATTCGTATTTTTTGTTCCCCGTCTACCAACCAGTTTTCTATCCACCTCAATACAATACCCCAATGCCATACACTTTAATTGTACACGCTAATCTCTTATGTGGGACTTTATCAAAAAAAGTCCAAACAAACCACCTCAACTGGCTCCCTTCATCAAATCTACCAGTTACATCCTCGAGAACTTCCAGTAGATTTGTCAAGCATGATTTCTCTTTCGTATATCCCGGCTGACTGTTCGATCCTGCCACCGTTTCCCAAGTGCTCTGATATTCAATCTTTTAATGGACTCTAACATATTTTCCCCCTCTACCAATGTCAGGATGACTGCTCCTCAATTTCCTGTTTTCTCTGTACCTCACCTCCCTTTTTAAATAGTGGGGTTACATTAGCTACACTTCAATCTGTAGGAACTATTCCAGAGTCTATAGAATCTTGGAAGATAACCAGCAATGCATCCACTATTTCTGGGGCCACTTCTTTAAGTACTCGGGGATGTAGATAATCAGGTCTTGGGAATTTATCAGCCTTCAATCCCATCAATTTCCCCAGTACAGTTTCCCTACCCATAGTGATTTGTTTCAGTTCCTCCATCTAAATAAACTCTGTGATCCCCAACATTTTGGGTACATTATTTGTGTCCTCCTTTGTGAAGACAAAGCCTAAGTATGTATTTTATTAGTCATCCATTTCTTTGATCCCCATTATAAATTCCCCATTTCTGGCCGTAAGATCTTCACCAATCATTTTCTCTTCACGTACCTATAGAAACTTCTACAGTCATAAACTGCTCCCAACCCTCACGTCCACTGTTTTTTGGGGCCAATTTGCATAGCTCCTCCTTGGACCTAATACGACCTCTAATTTCCCTTGTCAATCATGGTTTGGCCACGTTTACCATTTTATTTTTGCACTAGACAGGAATGAACAATTGTTGCAGTTCACCCATGCGCTCTTTGAATGTTCACCATTCCCTATTTACCATCATCCCTTTAAGTAACGTTTCTCCATCCATCACAGCTGACACGCGTCTCATACCATCGTGGTTACCTATATTTAGATTCAGGACCCTAGTCCCAGAATCAACTATGTCACCCTCCATTGTGATGAAGAATTCTGTCATACTATGGTTGCTCATCCCCAAGGGGCCTCGCAGTAGATTTCCAATGATTTATTTCTCATTACACAATACCCAGTCTATGGTGATCTGTTTTCCAGTCAGTTCCTCAACGTATTGGCCCAGAAAACCATCCCATATACTCACCAGGAATTCTTCCTCTATGGTATTGTTACTAATTTGATTTGCCCAATCTACATACAGATCAAAGTCACCCATAATTACAAATGTTCCTTTATTGTATGTATCACTAATGTCCTATTTAATGACATTCCCAACATCACCACTACAGTTTGGGGATCTATGTACAACCACCCTAACGTTTTCTAGCCCCATGGTGTTTCTCAACTCTACCCATACAGATTCCACATCGTCACAGTTAATAGCCTTCCTAATTATTGCGTTAATTTCCTCTTTAACCAACAATGCAACCCCATTGCTCTTTCTTTTCTGTCTGTCCTTCCTATATAGTGAATACATCTGTATGTTCAATTCCCATCCCTGGTCGCCCTGCAGCCATGTTTGCTTAACCCCGACTATATCATAGCCATTTACATCTATTTGTATGATTAACTCATCCATTTTTTTGAAAATGCTCCACACATTAAGGCACAAAGCCTTGAGCCTCGTGTTTTAACCTTCCTTGACCCGTTCCCATTAACTTTCTCGGTGGCCTGTGTTTGATTCTGGCACTTGATTTCTCTGGCTATCACTTTTCTTAAACCTCACTCTGTCTTTTGTTATGGTCAGTGTTTCCCCCTCCTCTGACTCCTTGCATAGGTTCCCACCCCCCTGCCATTTTAGTTTAAATCCTCCCCAACCACTCTAGCAAATACTCCCCCTGGGACATCAGTCACAGTCCTGCCCTGTTTAACCCCATCCAGTTTGTACTGGTCCCACCTCCACCAGAACCAGTCCCACTGTCCCAGGAATCTGAAACCCTCCTCCATGCACCATTTTTTCAGCCACATATTCATCTGATATACCTTGCTATTTCTACTCTGACCAGCACGTGGCACTGGTACGAATCCTGAGATCACTACCCCGGAGATACTATTTTTCAAGTTACTGCCTCAATCCCTATATTCTGCTTTTATGACCACATCCCTTTTTTTAAACCAAGATGATTTGTACCAATGTGTACAACGACCACTGGCTGTTCATTCTCCCCTTTTAGAATGTCCTGTAGCCACTCTGAGACATCCTTGACCCTAGCACCAGGGAGGCAACATACCACTCTGGAGTCTTGTTTGCAGCCACAGAAATGCCCATTGATTCCCCGAACAATTGAATCCCCTATAATATTGCATTCCCACACCTTTCAAATTTCCCAGTGCCAATTGTGGCACAACAAATTTGGTTGTTGATGCTTTCCCCTGAGACGCCATTCCTCCACAGTATCCAAACCGGCATGTCTGCTTTGCAAGGGCATGGCAACAGGAGATTTCAGCACCTCTTTCCTATCCCGCTCACTATACATGGTGGATACCCATTCTTTTCCTGTCTGTGGAATCTTAGCCTGCAGTATGACCCTCCTCTCGATATGTGTTATCCACAATACTATCCACCTCACGGATGCTTCACAGTATCCACAGCCGCCGCTCCAGCTCTGAAACCCAGGCTTCCAGGTGCTACAGCTGGAGACACTTCCTGCACACGTGCTGGCTCCTGGCACCGGAAATGTTCCCAGCTTCCCACATAGAGCAGGGGGAGCACACAATTGCTTTGAGCTCTCCTGCCATGACCTACCCCTTAAAATTAAACCTTTTGGAAGATACTCAAAATCAAATATCAATCACACTAGGGCCTTTCTCCTCTGGTCCTCCTTACTGCAGAATACAGCCCTTACAAACTACTAGCGATAAAAGTAGTTCTTACCCGACTGTACTCACCCAATAAACTGCTTCCACTTGCTCTGCGTCACTTTTGAATCCTGATGTCACCTCAAGAGCCCCAAACTCCAAGTAGGTACTCTGTTCCCAGTCTTGCTCTTTCTTGCACTTTTATCCTCCTGGCTTTGCTCTCAGCATACATGGCTAAAAAGCCAGTCAGGAACCCGCCAATCAAAATGGTGGCAGCGCAGAAACATTTAACACTTGGTAGGGTGTTAATTAATGCAGAGCGAGACCTCAACAGCAATGTGGTGGAAAAGTCCCACCTTAGAGACCTGCCAGCCAATCCGATTAGCAGTGAGTCATTGGGACAACACTCTCCAAAAAGACGGTGTTTATGGATGCCAGACATAAGGCAAGTCTAGGATATCGGCATTTCCCAGTGAGTGGATGTGAAGTCTAGATTTCAGGGGCGAGAGGGAGGGTTAACGGGGCGGCATGACCTTGGGAGAAGGTTAACCTCTCTCCCCTATCCCAAAGCCCTGCCTGACACCAGCTCACCTACTCACCGAGTAAAAGGTGGGGACTACTGCCCCCCCCCCCCCGGCCCCCCAGGTGTGGGTCACCCCCTGCTGCAGGTAAATTAGAGGCAGTGCTGGGATGAGGCACTTATGTGGCCACATAAAAGCCTCAATATCCCAAGAACAGGCTCAACTACCCTTCTTTGGTACCGGTATGATGGTGGTCTTCTTGAAGCAGGTGGGGACCTCGGAGTGGAGTAGGGACAGGTTAAAGATATCCGTATTCACGGACATCTTTAACCTGTCCCTACTCCACTCCGAGGTCCCCACCTGCTTCAAGACCACCATCATACCGGTACCAAAGAAGAACCAGGCAACGTGCCTCAATGACTACCGACCAGTGGCCCTGACTTCAGTCGTAATGAAGTGCTTTGAGAGGTTGATCATGAAGCGCATCACCTCCATACTCCCAGAACGCCTTGATCCACTGCAATTCGCATACCGCTGCAACCGGTCCACATCAGACACCATTTCCCTGGCCCTACACTCATCCCTAGAGCATCTCGAAAACAAGGACTCCTACATTAGACTCCTATTTATTGACTACAGCTCCACCTTCAACACCATAATCCCAGCCAAGCTCATATCAAAGCTCCAAAACCTAGGACTTGGCTCCCCACCCTGCAACTGGATCCTCGATTTTCTGACCAACAGACCACAATCAGTAAGAATGAACAACACCTCCTCCTCCACAACAGTCCTCAACACCGGCGCCCCGCAAGGCTGCGTACTTAGCCCCCTACTCTACTCCCTGTACACACACATGACAGCGTGGCAAAACTTGGTTCCAACTCCATCTACAAGTTTGCTGACGATACGACCAGTAGTGGGCCGGATCTCGAATAACGATGAGTCCGAATACAGGAGGGAGATAGAGAACCTAGTGGAGTGGTGTAGCGACAACAATCTCTCCCTCAATGCCAGCAAAACCAAAGAGCTGGTAATTGACTTCAGGAAGCAAAGTACTGTACACACCCCTGTCAGCATCAACGGGGCCGAGGTGGAGATGGTTAGCAGTTTCAAATTCCTAGGGATGCACATCTCCAAAAATCTGTCCTGGTCCACCCACGTCGACGCTACCACCAAGAAAGCACATCAGCGCCTATACTTCCTCAGGAAACTAAGGAAATTCGGCATGTCCACATTGACTCTTACCAACCTTTACAGATGCACCATAGAAAGCATCCTATCAGGCTGCATCACAGCCTGGTATGGCAACTGCCCGGCCCAGGATCGCAAGAAACTTCAGAGAGTCGTGAACACCGCCCAGTCCATCACACAAATCTGCCTCCCATCCATTGACTCCATCTACACCTCCCGCTGCCTGGGGAAAGCGGGCAGTATAATCAAAGATCCCTCCCACCCGGCTTACTCACTCTTCCAACTTCTTCCATCAGGCAGGAGATACAGAAGTCTGAGAACACGCACGAACAGACTCAAAAACAGCTTCTTCCCCACTGTCACCAGACTCCTAAATGACCCTCTTATGGACTGATTTCATTAACACTACACCCTGTATGCTTCATCTGATGCCAGTGCTTATGTAGTTACATTGTATATGTTGTGTTGCCCTATTATGTATTTTATTTAATTCCCTTTTCTTCTCATGTACTTAATGATCTGTTGAGCTGCTTTGCAGAAAAATACTTTTCACTGTACCTCGGTACACGTGACAATAAACAAATCCAAACCTCCTGTAAACTGGGAGACAGGGCAGGGTCTGGTGGGAATGGCAGTAGACAGGCCATGTGCTGCATATTACAAGCTAACCCTGCTCCCTCCCCTCCTCCCAGCACACCAGCTCAGGGCTGTAAAATCCTGTCTCTGATTTTTCACATCTCAGAGATAGGAGGTGGAGCAGAGTCAAGCAGATTTACAAGATTGCACTGCATGTAAACAAAGACATAGCTGGTTTAAAAACAGTGCACAGTACAAATCTAACTATATATTTTCTTTAGAATAAGAGTTGGAAAATCTATGTTTGCCATGGTTTCAATGTTTCGATAAATTTATTATTCAGTTTTCAAGCCATGAATGCTTGGCTCAATCAATATGTTTCATATCACCGTCTGGCAGGGATCGGGAAGTTCTCTCACTAACATTTATCAAACCCATTGCAAGGGTTTATCACAAATGGAAGTCCTAAAAGATACACGATTAATGTTGTTTGTAGATTTTTAAGTTAGATCATGTGCTTTGGAGTTTGTTTTTTCACTCGAGCAACAGGACTAGTACTTGGACTCAGGAAAGGGATCTTCAATTGGAACAAACAAATGCCGAGACACATTTGGTAGACAGCATCCAATCAAGATATGTACGGGAAAATATCAGCAGAGCCCAACCCATTCAGTCAAATTGATCTTTAAAGTCTTTGGGAAAAGACAATGGGATACACGATGGACAGATCTATCTTGCTTTGAATCAGAGACTGTATTACTTATTATGGAAATAGCTAATAAATAGTATTGTTACAAGTTTATGCTGATGGCTTCATTCCATCTCAAGAGATGATGCACTGCCCTCATGGATGTATGTCACTTCTGGATTGAACAACATCTGTTGCGGTTGTAGAGGACGATTCATAATGAGCAGTCCATTTCATCGATGAATAGTGTTGGCCAGAGGTCGACTGATGTTTCTTTTCTTCCACTGTGCTCTCTCTTCTGGCATTCGGTCATTTATTTTGTCCTCTGCTTTTTCCACGTCCTTCCTGGCTGCCTGGTTCCAGGCACTCCAGTCAGCAGTGAGGTCTTCCCATGTCTTGACTCCAAACCTGGTCAACTGGAGGTCTCACTGATAGACATCTTTGTACCACAGACATGGGCAACCTGTTGGTCTTGTGCTAATGGCAAGCTCACCATAGAGCAAGTCTTGGGGATTTGGCAATCACCTATTCTGCTCACATGACCCAGTCAACAGAATCACAGCTGACAGGAGCGCAAACATGCTGGGGATTCCTGCACTTGCGCACTTCTATATTCAGCACTCTTGTCTTGCCATCTGAGGCAGAGGAGGTGGAAGTGGTTCAGCTGCTTTTCTTGGCTTGTGTAAGTTGTCCATGCTGCACAACTGTAAAAGAGGGTGCTGAGAACACAAGCCTGATACGCGTAGAACTTTGTATTTTCAGTTAGCTTGCAGTTGGGTCCACTCTTGACTTCTCAACTTTGACACGACAGATGTAGCCTTGGCAATCCTGGTGCTGATGTAGGCAGGAACGGTTTGCTGGTAATTGTTGAACGAAGGTGTGTCAAAACTGTCGATGATCTCCAGCATGTGGGTGTTGACGTTAATAGAAAGTTGATTCTCTACAGCCTGGCCCATAATGCTGTTGATCAGGCCAGGGAGAACTATCTACAAAGTTGTAGCAAGTGAATTTCAGTATGGGATGCCAGGGCTGTACCATCAGTGAACAACTCACAAACCAGGACATTACACTCTTTTATTCTTGGCACACAGTCTTGACAAGTTGAACAGCTTGGTGCCAGCTCTGGCATACTTCCTCATTTTGAGTCGAAAGCACAACAGCAGCATGGCGAAAAATATACCACACAGAGTTGGTGTCAGGATGCAGCTGTCCTTTTCCCAGCTACTGATATGACAGCATCTTTTTTGGCACCATTGTAACTAATAGTATTGTTATAAATTCATAATGTCTGCCGTAATTTGCTGTAGATTATGTCCCTCTCTTTTGAGGGGATGTGTACATCTTGCTTAATCAGCTAGTTGCTTCACCTTAATCCATTTTCATCCTGATTTACACTGCTCAAGCAGTTTCATGATAGAGGTTAGCTACAGTTAAGACCAGGTGAGGAGGAGGAGTGAACTGGTTTCCCTCCATTCAGTCTACTTAATTGATCACAGCAAAGGATTTTAAATTTATTATTTATTAAATTTATTCGTCCATGGGACATGGGCGTCGCAGGCTGTGCCAGCATTTATTGCCCATCCCTAATTGCCCTCGAGGGGGCAGTTAAGAGGCAACCACATTGCTGTAGTTCTGGAGACACATGTGGGCCAGACCAGGTAAGGACGGCAGATTTCCTTACCTAAAGAGCATAAGTGAACCGGATGGGTTCTTACAACAGTCGGCAATGGTTTCATGGTCATCATTAGATTTTTAATTCCAGATTTTATTGAATTCACATTTCACCATCTGCAGTGGTGGGATTTGAACCCGGGTCCCCAGAGCGTTACTCTGGCTCTCTGCTTAACTAGTCCAGTGACAATACCATTACGTCACCACCTCCCCTATTTTCCCCGTGCTTGCCTTTTTCACATCCCAAATGTATTTTTTACAATCTATGCAGTAACCAATATGAAGCCAACGTTTTCTCGAGTCAAACAACAAATACTAAATCAGAGGGAAAATAATTTTTAAAACGCAACGTTACAGACACACAGATATCAGGCGAAAGAAAAGTTAGTCCACATAAAAGTAAAAAGAATATATGGTTAAGTCTACATCTTGCTTGCCCTCGAGGCAGATTGTTGAATGTTACAGCTGTTTTAAGTCAGCTGGTTCCTTTAAAATCCCGGAGATTAATTGAAGTCCTTGTTAATACATATGCTGGAGACAAATTTCCTTTCTTGAATCTGTAACTCATCTTCCAGAGGTTGGTGCCTTCTGGTGGGCATTCACTATCGCTTGTTAAATGTTTTCAAGGGTGTAGAGGAAGGGATTGACTTAACTTGAGGGACAGAGAAATTCTTTAATGCTCCATTAGCAGCTTTTCCAGGGCAAAAATAAGTCCAGCTTGCTGTCCATTTCATAGGAATTTGATTACCATGTCTGCTGTAGTCATTGTCATAGACAAGTAATCGCATTTTGATGTTCCACCTCAGAAACATTTCGATATAATAATAATCTTCATTGTCACAAGTAGGCTTACATTTACACTGCAATAAAGTTACTGTGTAAAGCTCCAAGTCGCCACATTCCAGCGTCTGCGCAGGCACACAGAGGGAAAATTCAGAATATCCACTTCACCTGACAGCATGTCTTTCGGGAAAACAGAGCACCCGGAGGAAACCCACGCAGACACGGGGAGAACGTGCAGAGTTCACACAGACAGTGACCCAAGCCAGGAATCGAACCTGGGACCCTGGAGCTCTGAAGCAACAGTGCTACCCACTGTGCTACCATGCTGAAGTCAACAGGGGATGAGGTCATTTTATCCTCCATAGGGGGTTTGAGTGTCTGTTAGTTGTTACCCTGGCTGCTGAGCAGTTCACCGCTGTCCTGATGGACTCTTGGTCTCCGCTGACTCAAAGATGCAAATAATGTGTCCATTTGTGCAAGTGCTTGCTACCCCAAAGTGTGAAATTCTTTTGCTGCAGTGCAATCCATATAGTTACTTTGCAGAAAAGGTCAACTTCCAATTCCAGACATCAAATAACTCATGACAGCCATCTTTGGTAGTGTTTTTCTTGTCTTAGGAAAGAGTCCGTTTTAAACAGTTCAGTATGTTTTTGGTTAGCTGGCAAGTTAAAGGCAGATAATACGGTCATTGTTCCAAGGTTGGGCCGGTCGAGCTCGAAGACAGGGAAGGTGCCAGTAATGGCGAAGGAACTAAAGGGCTTCATGGAGCAGATGGGTAGGGTAGACCCATGGAGGTTTGGTCGGCCAAGAGCGAAGTAGCTTTACTTCTTTTCGCATGTACACAAAGTATACTCCCGGATCGATTTTTAAATCCTGAACAGGGCTCTACTTGCAGGGGTGGTTGATACCGAGTATTCGGCGATTGCTGTGTCGGACCATGCCCCACATTGGCTGGATTTACAGGTGTGCAAGGAGGGGAGCCAGCGACCGCAATGGATATTGGACGTAGGACTGTTAGCAGATGAGGGGGTGTGCGGGCTTTTGAGGGAGTCCATCCAGAACAATCTGGAAATAAATGACACGGGGGAAGTCTCAGCAACAATGGTTTAGGAAGCGCGGGAGGCAGTGGTTAGAGGGGAGCTAATATCGATACATGCCCACAGGAGGAAGGTGGAGAGAGCAGAGATAGATAGGCTGGTTGGGGAAATACTCCAGGTAGACAGGAGATACGTGGAGGCCCCAGAGGCAGGGTTATTGAAGGAGCGGCGGAAGCTACAGGTGAAGCTTGGTCTGTTGTCTACGGGGAAGGCGGTGGAGCAGCTGAGTAAGGCGAGGGGGCGATATACGAGTATGGAGAGAAGGTCAGCAGAATGCTTGCACACCAGCTTAGGAAAGGGGAGGCGGCCAGGGAGATAGGTAGAGTGAAGGACAGAGCTGGGAACATGGTCTTGGACCCAGCAGGGGTGAATGGGGCGTTTAAGGTGTTTTACAGCCGGGTTTATGAGTTGGAACCCCCAGCTGGGGTGGAAGGGATGAGGCAGTTTCTGGGAAGGCTGCAATTTCCACGGACGGATGGGTGTGTGGATGGGCTGGGAACCCCGATTGGGATTGAGGCTATGCAGTCGGGTAAAGCCCTGGGGCCGGATGGCTACCCAGTGGAATTTTACAAAAAGTTCTCTGAGATGCTGGGCCCTATGCTGGTGAGGACATTTAATGAGGCAAGGGAGCGGGGGGGGGGGCTCTTCCCCTGACAATGTCACAGGCCTCGATCTCACTGATCCTGAAGCGGGAGAAGGACCCTGAGCTATGCGGATCATACAGGCCATTCTCCCTATTGAATGTTGATGCCAAACTGTTGGCTAAAATCTTGGTCTCAAGGAAAGACGATTGTGTCCCAGAGGTGACAGGGGAGGACCAGACTGGGTTTGTTAAGGGCAGACTGATAACGGCCAATGTTGGAAGGCTCTTAAACGTGATCATGATGCCTCTAGAGGGGAGGGAGGTGGAAGTAGAGATCGCGATGGATGCAGAAAAGGCCTTCGATCAGGTGGGATGGAACTATTTGTGGGAGGTGTTGGGGCGGTTCGGGTTTGGGCAGGGCTTTATTGATTGGGTCCGGTTGTTGTACCAGGCACCGGTGGCAAGGGTCCGAACGAATTGGTTGTCGCCAGGCTATTTTAAGTTGCAATCTCTCCTCACTGCTGTTTGCTTTGGCAATAGAGCCACTGGCGATGGCGCTAAGAGCTTCAAGGGACTGGAAGAGGTTGGTCCGAGGGGAGGGTAGAACACAGGGTCTCGCTATATGCCGACGACTTGCTCCTGTATATTTCCGACCCGTTAAGGGGGATGGGAGAGATTATGAGGATTTTAGGGGAATTTGGCCGTTTTCGGGGTACAAATTGTATATGGGGAAAAGCGAGATGTTTGCGATCCAGGCAAGGGGGCAGGAGAGGAGATTGGGAGAGCTGCCGTTCAGAGTGGCGGGAGGGAGCTTTCGTTATTTGGGAATCCAGGTGGCACGGGACTGGGGGCTGTTTCATAAACTAAATTTGACCCGGCTATTAGAACAGATAAAGGAGGACTTTCAAAGGTGGAACATGCTCCCGCTGTCACTGGCAGGGAGAGTACAGACCATGAAAATGACGGTCCTCCCGAGATTTTAGTTTGTTTTTCAGTGCCTCCCCATCTTTATCCCAAGGGCTTTTTTAAAACGTGTAAACAAGGTGATTTGGGGTTGTGTGTGGGCGGGTAAAACCCCGCGAGTGAATAAAGTGTTGCTGGAGCATTGCCGAGGGGAGGGTGGGTTGGCGCTGCCGAACTTTAGCAGCTATTACTGGGCGGCAAATCTAGCCATGATTAGGAAGTGCGTAGTGGTGGTGTTGGTGGTTTTGGGGGGGCGGTATGGGAGCGAGTAGACTTGGCATCATGCAAGGACACAAGTTTGGGAGCATTGGTAATGGCACCTCTGCTGTTCTCGCTGGCCCGGTACTCCACCGGGTAGTGGCGGCCCTGAGAGTTTGGGGGCAGTGGAGGAAGCATATCAGATTGGAGAGAGCATCAGGAATAACCATCGGTTTGTACCAGGAAGGCTGGATGGGGGATTTCGGAGATGGCAGAGAGCAGGGATCGAGACGATGGGGGATCTATTTATAGATGCGAGCTTCCCCTGTTTGGAGGATTTAGTGGAGAAATTTGAACTGCCAGCAGGAAATGGATTCAGATATCTGCAGGTACGTGATTTTTTGCGAAGGCAGGTTTTGATCTTTCCACTCATACCGCCATGGGAGATACAGGACAGGGGTGAGAGAGGGGTAGGTTTTGGATATTTATAAAGAACTCATGGAGTCGGAGGAAACGCAGACAGCGGAGCTAAAGCGCAAATGGGAAGTTGAGCTTGGGGTGGGGGGGCAGGTCTTTGGACGGATGCGTGAAGCAGAGTCAACACATCCTCATCCTGATTCACTGGGCACACATGATGGTGGCCCGGATGAGCAAGTGTTTTGGGATAGTGGACAGGTGTGCGAGATGTTCGGGAGGGCCAGCAAACCATGTCCATATGTTTTGGGCATGTCGAAAGCTTAGGGGATTTTGGCAGGGTTTTACAGATGTCTTGACCACGGTGTTATAAACAAGGGTGATGCCGAGTCCAGAGGTGGCGAGTTTCGGAGTGTCGGAAGATCTGGGAGTCCAGGGGGTGAGAGAGGTTGATGTCTTCGCCTTTGCTTCCTTGGTAGCCCGGAGACGGACATTGTTAGCGTGGAGCGACTCGAAGCTCCTGAATTCAGAGATCTGGCTCAGTGACATGGCTTGGTTTCTCAGACTTGAGAAAATAAAGTTCACCCCAAGAGGGTCAATACTAGGGTTCGTCCAGAGGTAGAAGCCATTTGTCGACTTCTTTGGAGAAAACTGTCAGGGGGGGACGGAGTTAGATTATTGTTGAGGAGGGGGGACTTGTGAGGGAGGGAGACGGTCTTTGCACTATGTTTATATTTGTATTTGTATTGTTTACTGTTATTATAAAATTATAAATGCCTTAATAAAATGTTTTTAAAAAAAAACCAATTATCTTTATTGTCACAAGTAGGCTTACATTAACACTGCAATTAAGTCACTGTGAAAAGCACCTGTGGCCACATTCCGGCACCTGTTTGGGTACAAGGGGGAAGAATTCAGAATGTCCAAATTACCTAACAGCATGTCTTTTTGGACTTGTGGGAGGAAACTGGAGAACCCGAAGGAAATCCACGCAGACACGGAGAATGTGCAGACTCCGCACAGACAGTGACCCAATCCATGAATCGAACCTGGGACCCTGGCACTGTGAAGCAATAATGCTAACCACTGTGCTGCCGTGCCCCCCATATGATCCTTGTGAGCAATAGTTGCATTTCTAATGCAGTTTTTGATTAAAGATCTTTAATCAGTTTGGACCTCAACGCAAATCATGTTGAACCTGGATTCGCTTATCATCAGAACTTTGTTAATCTCTGCCTTGCCTAATCTCATGCATAATGAATATATGCATCACAGCAATTAAAGAACTATTGAGATATTTATTATTTGGATATCAAAATTAAGAAAATATTATATTAGGTAGTCAGGGGTCACTTGGGACCACTAAAAATGCAGATAATATTGCAAATGAAAATAAGGAAATGGCAAACTTATTAAATAATTACTGTGTGCCAGACTTTGCAGTAGAGGAAGAGGATAATATTCCTAACATCCCAAGGAAGCTAATAATGAATCAAGAAGAGTAATGCACCAAATTTAGCACAGGCAACAAAATGGCATTCCAAAAATATAACAGCACTAAAGACTGACAAAGAATTTGATTGTTTCTAACCAAAGTGTTTATTTTATAAAGGAAATAGTGAGGATATTGCAGATGTTTCAGCCATAATATTCCAAAGCTCTTTTGAGTCAGGAACATTCTTTAGATTTCTTTTATTCTTTCACAGGATGTGGACGCCACTGGCGAGGCCAGCACTTTTATTATCCATCCCTAATTGCCCTCAAGAAGGTTAAGGTGAGCTGGCTTCTTCAACCGCTGTAGTCCATGCGATGTAGATACACCCACAGTGCCATCTGGGCGGTTGTTGGGGGGGGGGGCGGTGGGAGGAGCGGAAGAGTTCCAGGATTTTGACCCATCAACAGTCAGGATGGTGAGTGGCTTGAAGGGGAACTTCCAGGTGGTGTTGTTTCCATGTGTCTGCTGCCCTTGTCAGTCTAGATGGTGTGCCAAATATATCCCTAAGAGGTGCTACCAGATCCCTTTTAAGTCCTAACGCAATGATTCTGTGGGAATTGCCTGGGAAGTCTGAAATCCGATGGGGCAATTCCCCTGAACCCTCTGAAAAGGTTTGTGTCTCCAAGTATGAGTCGGAGACATTCAGACAGTTCCGACTTCCTTACCAGAATAGTTACCCAGGAAATACTAAAATCTATAGCGGAATTTTGCCATTGTTTGGCAAAATGTCAGCTCGGGTGGGAAAAGCGGAATGTAACCAGACAGCTGCACTGCTGACTTTTTCCTGCATATTTTACGACATTTCAGGGCGGCATGTGGCGCAGTGGTTAGCACTGGGACTACAGTGCGGAGGACCGGGGTTCGAATCCCGGCCCTGGGTCACTGTCCATAGAGCCATAGAAAAATACAGCACACAACAGGCCCTTCGGCCCACGATGTTGTGCTGAACTTTTGTCCTAGATTAAGAACAAACTAATCTACACCCCATCATTCTACCGTAATCCATGTACCTATCCAATAGTCGCTTGAAGGTCCCTAGTGTTTCCGACTCAACTACCTCCTCAGGCAGTGCATTCCATGCTCCCACTACTCTGGGTAAAGAACCTACCTCTGTCATTCCCCCTGTATCTTCCACCATTCACCTTAAATTTATGTCCCCTTGTAATGGTTTGTTCCACCCGGGGAAAAAGTCTCTGACTGTCTACTCTATCTATTCCCCTGATCATCTTATAAACCTCTATCAAGTCGCCCCTCATCCTTCTCCGCTCTAATGAGAAAAGGCCTAGCACCCTCAACCTTTCCTCGTAAGACCTACTCTCCATTCCAGGTAACATCCTGGTAAATCTCATTTGCACCTTTTCCAAAGCTTCCACATCCTTCCTAAAATGAGGCGACCAGAACTGCTCTCGGTATTCCAAATGTGGTCGTACCAAGGTTTTGTACAGCTGCATTATCACCTCACGGCTCTTAAATTCAATCCCTCTGCTAATGAACGCTAGCACACCATAGGCCTTCTTCACAGCTCCATCCACTTGAGTGGCAACTTTCAAAGATCTATGAACATAGACCCCAAGATCTCTCTGCTCCTCCACATTGCCAAGAACTCTACCGTTAACCCTGTATTCCGCATTCATATTTGTCGTTCCAAAATGGACAACCTCACACTTTTCAGGGTTAAACTCCATCTGCCACTTCTCAGCCCAGCTCTGCATCCTATCTATGTCTCTTTGTAGCTGACAACAGCCCTCCTCACTATCCACAATCCCACCAATCTTCGTATCGTCTACAAATTTACTGACCCACCCTTCAACTCCCTCATCCAAGTCATTAATGAAAATCACAAACAGCAGAGGACCCAGAACTGATCCCTGTGGTACGCCACTGGTAACTGGGCTCCAGGCTGAATATTTGCCATCCACCACCACTCTCTGACTTCTATCGGTTAGCCAGTTCATTATCCAACTGGCGAAATTTCCCACTATCCCATGCCTCCTTACATTCTGCATAAACCTACCATGAGGAACCTTATCAAATGCCTCACTAAAATCCACGTACACTACATCCACTGCTTTACCTTCATCCACATGCTTGGTCACCTCCTCAAAGAATTCAATAAGACTTGTGAGGCAAGACCTACCCCTCACGAATCTGTGCTGACTATCCCTAATCAAGCAGTGTCTTTCCAGATGCTCAGAAATCCTATCCCTCAGTACGCTTTCCATTACTTGGTCTACCACCAAAGAAAGACTAACCGGCCTATAATTCCCAGGGTTATCCCTCTTCCCTTTTTTGAACGGGGGCACGACATTTGCCACTCTCCAATCCCCTGGTACCACCCCTGTTGACAGTGAGGACAAAAAGATCATTGCCAACGGCTCTGCAATTTCATCTCTTGCTTCCCATAGAATCCTTGGATATATCCCGTCAGGAGCGGGGGGCTCGTCTATCCTCAAGTTTTTCAAAAGGCCCAACACATCTTCCTTCCTAACAAGTATTTCCTCGAGCTTACCAGTCTGGTTCACACTGTCCTCTCCAACAATATGGCCCCTCTCATTCGTAAATACTGAAGAAAAGTACTCATTCAAGACCTCTCCTATCTCTCTAGACTCAATACATAATCTCCCGCTACTGTCCTTGATCGGACCTACCCTCGCTCTAGCCATTCTCATATTTCTCACGTATGTGTAAAAGGCCTTGGGGTTTTCCTTGATCCTACCTGCCAAAGATTTTTCATGTCCTCTCTTAGCTCTCCTAATCGCTTTCTTCAGTTTCCTCCTGGCTATCTTGTATCCCTCCAGCGCCCTGTCTGAACCTTGTTTCCTCAGCCTTAGGGAGGGTGGTATCCTTCTTCCTCTTAACAAGACATTCAACAGGGGCAGCACGGTGGCGCAGTCGGTTAACCCTGTTGCCTCACGGCGCCAAGGTCCCAGGTTCGATCCCGGCTCTGGGTCACTGTCTGTGTGGAGTTTGCACATTCTCCCCGTGTTTGCGTGGGTTTCGCCCCCACAACCCAAAAGATGTGCAGGGTAGGCAGATTGGCCACACTAAATTGCCCCTTAATTGGAAAAATGAATTGGGTACTCTAAATTTATATATTTTTAAAAAACAAGACATTCAACCTCTCGTCAACCATGATTCCCTCACTCGACCATCTCTTCCCTGCCTGACAGACATACATATCAAGGACACGTAGTATCTGTTCCTTGAACAAGTTCCACATTTTAATTGTGTCCTTCCCTGAAAGCCTATGTTCCCAACTTATGCACTTCAGTTGTTGTCTGACAGCATCGTATTTACCCTTCCCCCAATTGTAAACCTTGCCCTGTTGCACGCACCTATCCCTCTCCATTACTAAACTGAAAGTCACAGAATTGTGGTCACTATCTCCAAAATGCTCCCCCACTAACAAATCTATCACTTGCCCTGGTTCATTACCAAGTACTAAATCCAATATTGCCCCTCCTCTGGTCGGACAATCTACATACTGTGTTAGAAAAGCTTCCTGGACACACTGCACAAGCACCACCCCATCCAAACTATTTGATCTAAAGAGTTTCCACTCAATGTTTGGGAAGTTAAAGTCACCCATGACTACTACCCTGTGACTTCTGCACCTTTCCAAAATCTGTTTCCCAATCTGTTCCTCCACATCTCTGCTACTATTGGGGGGCCTTTCGAAAACTCCTAACAAGATGACTGTTCCTTTCCTATTTCTGACTTCAACCCATACTGCCTCAGTACGCTGATACTCCTCGAACTGCCTTTCTGCAGCTGTTATACTATCTCTAATTAACAATGCCACCCCCCCACCTCTTTTACCACCCTCCCTAATCTTATTGAAACATCTATAACCAGGGACCTCCAACACCATTTCTGCCCCTCTTCTATCCAAGTTTCCGTGATGGCCACCACATCGTAGTCCCAAGTACCGATCCATGCCTTAAGTTCACCCACCTTATTCCTGATGCTTCTTGTGTTGAAGTATACACACTTCAACCCATCTCCGTGTGGAGTTTGCACATTCTCCCCATGCCTGCGTAAGTTCACCCCCACAACCCAAAGGTGTGCAGGTTAGGTGGATTGGCCATGCTAGATTGCCCCTTAATTGGAAAAAATTAATTGAGTACTCTAAATTTATTTTTAAAAATAAAAATATAAAAACACATTTTATGACATTTCTGGGGGGGGCGGGGGGAAAGAGAGAAATAAAAATCAGAATACCCCACAGAAATGGACCCCCTCCCCCCAAAAAACAGGACCGCATGACACCCCCACAACACAGCAGCTTCCCACCACAACACAGCAGCTTCCCACCACAGAGCTCCCTCCATCACCAAGCCCTGACCCCTGACATTTAAAGTCAGGAACCCCATTAAATCATTGACGGGAACTGGGTCAATCAAGCAGGGAATTTCAGCCAGCGTTAAAGCTATTTTGGGTCTCCCACTCAATTCTTTGCCCCCTCCATCATTCCAGAAGCCGCGACCTGGGCAACACCTCGACAACACAGCCGACCCCTAATTACTCACATTGGTTTCCCTCCCATCAACTACTCCCTCACCACCAATCAACCCACCCCGCCAACAACCACCTGGATTCCCCACCCCACAACCGGACCTCACTACTCCCCGCCACCCGACTAGCTCCCGGATCCAATGATCGCCCTCTCAACCTGATCATACTACCCCTCTAAACCCAACTATCCCTCTCCGGACTTGCCCCCACCACACAACTTTCCCCTGCCGACCTGATCTTCTTATCTCCTTACCCCCTAATCCATCCTACTCCCTTACCAAATTACCTTAGCTCACTATCCCCTTACCCACGTACCTTCTCGCCATACTTTTCAAAGAAGCCTTGGGTCACTCAATCTTTATTTACCAGAATATGGCACTAGTGCTATAAGGGAGGCGTGGCTTCTGCGCCGATTCTCTCTGCTGCTCCCTTCAAGGTTTCCTGCACTGACCGAGTTCTGCAGGATCCTCCCTGGTTATAATTGCCCAGAAAAATCAGAGCTTGGTAAGTGTGCTTTTTTTTGTCTAATAAGATCAAATGGAAAATTCAGGCCCATTAGCTAAGCTTGAAGCACATGGAATTGAAAGCAAATCCGCCTGCTTAGAGGTGAATTAGGAAGTAAAAGACAGACTAGATAATGGCCATGTATTCTAATTGGAAGTGACTCCTGACTTCCCACAAGGATCTATGCTGGGACTCAACTATTCACAATATTTAGTAATCAGCTGGATAAAACAATAGAGAACAATTAATCCAGGTTTGCTGATAATACGTCAACAGTTTTTGTTGTTCCGTATTGTCAACAAGAGCATAAAATAAGAGACATTGATAGATTAAGTGTCGAGTAAACATTTGTAGCAGATAAATCCCAGTGCAGGTTGGGATCATCCATTTTGGACCAAGAACTGTTAGATCAGAGTATTGGTTTTAAATCAATGAAAAGCGTGGAAGAATAGTGGTTTGAAGCGATATATGGACCAAATTTTACAGATCAATAAAATGTAGTAGTCAGGTATGAAAAATAATCAAAAAGGCTATAACTAGCAGAATGTTAGCCTTTAGAACTGGAGGGCTAGGATATAAAGGAGGTTCTACTGCAACTACAGAAAGCTCTGAATACAATACATCTAGTATATTGTATACCAATTATCCCTCTATTTATTTTGTCAAACGCAGCCTGTACAGTTTAGTATGTGGCCCTTTTAAATAATTATGCATGGTCGCGCATGCAAGGTAAATTCAAAGGGCCGACCCTGTGCTCAGACTTGTGTGAAAACCTCCAAGTTGCTCCACAGCTGTGCAGATGAGAGGGAACATTGCGATATACAGTCCTGGGAGCTGCACCTCACAAAGAATATCATGGTCTTGGAAGGAATGCGGTGCAAATTCACCAGAATGTTACCGGGCAGCAAGATTTAGATGATGAGAAGTGATTAGGTAAACTAGGGTTACATTCCTTGGAATATGGGAGGTTGATTTGATTGAGATTATTAAGAGTTTGAAAGTTATTGATAAGATAAAGTGTGGCCGCATACCCCTTTTGGTATGGGGGGGTGGGTTTAGAGAGACAAGTTCTCAGAGTAGGGCCAATTGGGCTGGGGCATGCAAGTCCTGGGACTCAGCGCGGGTTTTACTGTTAGAAGTTTGGAGTCGTGGAGTACATTAGCATTTATCTCACTCTCTGTAAATAGTTGTTTGCTGTAATAAACCATTTATTCATTAATCTACTTGGTGGTCAGCAACCTTTCAAGATACTACATAAAGAGAATGTTTTTCCCCACTGGTGGAAGAAGTCTACGAGGGGGCAGACCCTTAATATCATGGCTAAGCTGCGCTTTTTCAGAGAAAAGGGAATCGAAACGTATGACTCTCTCCCCCAAAAAACAGTAGATAATGACTCAAGTAGTAATTTAAGTTCCAAAAATCAATAAATGTTTGCTAGCCATTATGGAACCAAGGTGGGTAGACAGAGGTAAAATACCGATTAGCCATTAACTCACTGAAAGGTGGAATAAAACTAAGTAGCTGAATGGTATACTGCAGTTCCTCCGTTCCTGTTTATCATAATCAAGTAAATTCTGACATATTTGTTCCTGCTTTCGTATAATTTTAATTCTTCATGAACCAGACATAAAAGTTGTAGCCCGAGATGCAAAATTAGTTAGAGGCAGAGAATGGGAATTGAAAATGGCAATTCATGTGCACCTTATAGGTAAACTTTCTCTGTGCATAGAATCATAGAATCCCTATACAGCAGAAGGACACCATTTGGCCCATCGAATCTGCACTGGATCTCCGAAGGATCACCCTATCCCTGTAGTCCCATCGAATAATTTGGACACTAAGGGGCAATTTATCCTGGCCAATCCACCTAACCTGTACATCTTTGGACTGTGGGAGGAAACCGCAGCACCCGGAGGAAACCCACGGAGACACGGGGAGAACAGGGGACAGTGGCCCAAGACTGGAATTGAACCCGGGTCCCTGGCGCTGTGAGGCAGCAGTGCTAACCACTGTGCCGTAGTGTCGCCCACATGATAGTTAACTATACCAGTTAATTTCATGCTTCGTGCCCCATTTGCACACAGAAGGCATGTCTATGAGAAAGGTTTATTGTTCCAAAATTGACATTTCAAAGAAGCACCAAGAACACTTTCATTCAATCAAGGGGCTGTTTAGCACAGGGCTAAATCGCTGACTTTGAAAGCAGACCAAGGCAGGCCAGCAGCACGGTTCAATTCCCATACCAGCCTCCCCGAACAGGCGCCGGAATGTGGCGACTAGGGGCTTTTCACAGTAACTTCATTTGAAGCCTACTTGTGACAATAAGCGATTTTCATTTTCATTTAATTTCATAGCAGCTGTTTGAAACCAAAAAAACCATTAGGTATTTGGGACTCTTACTCAATCCACTGTTCCCGCAGCATTTAAAAATGATCAGAGCTTGTACAAAGATTTCCACATCTATTCTCTGAAGCTGGTTTTTGCAGTCAGAAAGTTCACGAGCACAAGGTAAGTGAATGATTCACCTGAAACCAAATGCAATGATGGCAATATGCCCAATCAACAGGCAAACCGCCATGTGCTGTAAAATACCCAAACATTTTACATTCATGACAATTATTCAAATTATCAAATCAAAGACATATCACTGCTTGCTCCAGTGGTTCCAGTATGTATGAAAATCTTACAAGCATTATTCAAAGAGAAAATTCTCCCACATCCTGCCCAGCATTCCTCCTCCCACCTACATGGCCCAAAAATGATCTCAATGGTTGAAATGCCTGCTATCTTTCCATGCACAATAGCTGTTACACGTCAGAATGAATGCATTGCACAAGAAGTATGCCGAGTTGTAGAGACACACTAACATACAGTACGATTGCAATTAGTCTTCCATTCTTTATAGGTGGAAATGTGGATGCCGTTTACAAGAAGAAATCTAGAGTGAGAGGAAGAGATCGAAAATGTGGTCTAAACGTAGCAGCTTGAGGGGGATTTTGATAGCAGGGTCTGCAGGTGAGGTTGTTTTGGGAAACAATCCCAAGTGGATGGGACACAAAGCAAAATCTCAACTTCATTCTGAACTGAGGGAATGCAAAATAAGCAGTGAACCCAAGTCAGGGAGGTGTGGAAAGCGTGAGCAGGAACCAGGAGCTGTAGGTGATTCAAATAGAAGCAAGGTCACGGAAGGCTCTGAAAGGGAGAATGTGGATCTTAAAGCTGACTTGCTGGAATAAAGTCAGTGAAGCTTTGCAAGAACAGGTTGTTGAATATGGGGGCTAAGTCCAAGTGTTAATCCAGGTTGCAGGGTTTTGGATTTACGACGGCTTATGCAAGATGGTAAACTGATTGATGAGGTGTTTCTCACTTCGGCACATTTAAAAAAAATTAGAAGGCAAATATTTCAAGGGCATTTTTTTTCAGAGAACTGTTGAACACAGATCCTCACAAGGCCTTTAATAGGAAAGCAGCACCTGTACCTGTAACAACAAACATCAGCCAAAACCTAAAATAAACACTTGCATCACAAAACCAGAACAGATTGCATCAGTTCTATTACAAACAGTTGGATGCGGCAAGGGCCATGTGAAATACTGGAGCAGTATTCTCGGGAGGGCTCCAACAAAGGAGGATGACAATTATTATCCCCAGATGAAAAATTATAGAACCTCTTAAATTATAGAATCTCTTTAACAAATGTACAAATCAATTATTGCAACATTTCAAGTTTCTTTGCAATGTACAAGATGATGAGTGAATATGCTGACTTTTCACTTCACAGACCTGGCCCCAGTCCAGATCAACTGGATTAAAGCTACCTCTCAACCAAGGATCTAACAGTTTACATATGAGTTTTCTGAACCCAACTGGGTTGGTTAGTATCAGCACACAGAGCAAAACACATGGAGCAAACTGTAAGAGAGGCTTGTGTGTCAGAAGTGTGCTTCAAAATGAAGCATATCATCAGAGAAGCAGACAAGCAGTTCCTTTTTTATTTTAAACCAAAACATATAATTTTTCATCTGATGACTATAATTGCCAGAACACCAAATAAATGGCAGTGACAACCTGCCCCCTCAGTCCAGTCACAATTTCTAAAATACAGCAATGATCCAATCCCAGTAGGCGATAACTCTTTTGAGCCGAAAACTGCAGGACCTTGGATTAGATTTAGATTTATTGTCATGTGGACCGAGTGAAAAGTATTGCCCTGCATACAGTCCAGGCATGAAAAATGTAGGACATACAATAAATACACAATGTATTATGCTCAGGAGGTAGAATTGCATAAGACTGAAAGAGGCCACTTGGCCCATCATGAATGGATGGGCTCTTTTTATAGGACTAAGTACTTAGCCCATATCCCATTGAAAGTTATGACTGAATCTGCGTCCACCAATATTGAAGGCAGTGCACACCACATCACAAATACTTGTTACATAACAATATGCTCATGTCATCTTTACTCATTTTGCCAATGGTCATGAATCTGTAACTAGTCCTCCTGCCACTGGCAACATCTTACTTTGTCTGTTCCAGGAAGAACTGGAGTTGTTCCAGTGCCCCCATAAAAGTGAAGTTCTCAACCCTAGTAACATTCTGGCAAATGTCTTCTGCACTCTCCAAGGAATTAATATCTTTCCTACAGTGTGATAGCCAGACTAGACTCCATCAGAATCTAACCAGTTTTTTTTTAAAGCTAGCTAAAGATTTTGGACAATAAATTGTTGACTGCATTTGCCTACATGACAAAATAAGTCATTAAGCAATGAAGTTCGAGTCACCCCTAAGGACCTAAAGCACCATTTAAGTGCAAATCCTTTGCCTGCCAACACTATGATGATTGAGGAGATCAGGTGCACAGGAAGAAAAGGCTTCACCTTGTCTCTTTACACGTGAAAATGCCTGGCACTCAACCAACACAGACTCATAAACCACCACCTTTAAGTTCTACAATTTGATATTTGAATGTTTAAAGATACTGAATGCACTCTACAAATTGGCTGCCAAGATTCATACATTAGAGAAAACACTACAAATTAATTAATTGCCAGTAAAGTGCTTTGAAATGCCTTGGAGGCCATGAAAGATACTACATATACAAGTGTTTCTTTTCCCAATGGCAGTTAGCTCTCATATTAGATGTAACCTTTTAAAAGAACCTTCCTCCCTCGCCCCAACTTAATTGATTACTGTATCCACCGCGAGGTCTCAATCTCACCACATCATGATTCTCCCCTTTTTTCCTTCAGTACACTGCACATCACTAAAAATACATGTGTTGAATACCATTGAAAGCAGATTCAGTGCATATGCTATTGATGAATGGTACTTTTAGTGAACAAGTCCCACTGAAGACTGTTCTGTCCCCAGTTACTCGAAGATGGAATGTGACATTGTGTACATGGGACAAAATAGCTTCATCATAAGGGAAAGTATAAAGAGAACACAAACGTTAACATAACAGTGTAATTCTACGCTCAAAGGCAGTTTGTCTGTATCAGAAATGTTATTTTATTCTTTTATGAGATGTGTGCATCATTTGCAAGGCCTGTATTGATCCCTATTGGCCCCCTGAGAAGTGATAGTGAGCCAGCTTATAATAATAATCTTTATTGTAACAAGTAGACTTACATTAACACTTCAATTAAGTTACTGTGAAAAGCCCCTAGTCGCCACACTCCGGCACCTGTTCAGGTACATGGAGGGAGAATTCAGAATGTCCAATTCACCTAACAAGCACGTCTTTCAGGACTTGTGGGAGGAAACCAGAGCACCCAGAGGAAACCCATGCAGACATGGGGAGAACGTGCAGATTCCACACAGACAGTGACCCAAGCTGGGAATCGAACCTGGGACCTAGGTGCTGTGAAGCATCAGTGCTACCCACTGTGCTACCGTGCTGCTTGAACCACTGCAGTCCACCTGGTGTAGGTACACTAAGTGCTATTAGGACAGATTTTCCTGGCTTTTGACTCAGTGACAGTGAAGGAATGGTGATGTAGTTCCAAGACAGAATGTCTTGGGAGGGCAATTTTCAGAAGGTGGAATCTCCATGCGTCTGCTGCCCTTGTTTTTTAAGTGGCAGATGCTGCCAAGGAGCCTTGGCGAGTTGCTGCATTTCCTCTTGCATATGGTACAGAATGCTGTCACTGTGCTTTGGTGGTGGAGGAATGGATGGTGCTGGTTTTAGCACAGGGCTAAAGAGCTGGCTTTTAAAGCAGACCAAGGCAGGCCAGCAGCACGTTTCAATTCCCGTACCAGCCGCCCCGAACAGGTGCAGGAATGTGGTGACTAGGGGCTTTTCACAGTAACTTCATTTAAAGCCTACTTGTGACAATAAGCGATTTTTATTTCATTTCATTTTTTTCATTAAGGTGGTGGATGGGGTGCTAATTAAACAGGCTGCATCATCTTGGATGGTGTTGAGTTTCAAGTATTTTTGGAGTTGCTCCCATTCAGACAAGTCAGGAGTGTGTCCCATCACATTCCTGACTTGTGCCTTGTAAATGGTGGACAGGCCTTGGGGAGTCAGGAGGTGTGTTTATCACTGCAGGATTCCTAGCCTTTGACTTGCTCTTGTAGCCACAGTATTTATTTGGCGAGTTCCGTTTCTGGTCAATGGTAACCCCCAGAATGTTAATAGTAAATGATTCACCAAGGACAACACCATCGACTATCAAGGAGAGATGGCCATTGCCTGGCACTTGTGGGGCATGCATGTTACTTGCCCTTATCAGCTCAAGCCTGAATGTTGACCAAGAATTGCTGTATGCGGACACAGACTGCTTTTAGATTTGCATATTCTTCTCTACTCCTCCCATCTCCCATTCAAATCATTGCAACAGAATACACCTTTGATGTCAAATGCCATCATTACGATGTTTAAACCATGACATTTAGCATCCATTTACACATCATTCTATAATCCTTCATAACCATCCCTCCCCAAATACAACCAATCAACTCAAGAACAGAACAGTTGAATGAGTTAAGAAGTAAAAAAAAAAAATGTTCTTACTAAGCTGGTTAAACTTGAGAAATCAGTACCGGCCAACTGTTTCAAAGGTTAACCTTTGTTTTCTTGTGAACATTACCCTCAAGAAGAAACTGTCTGAAGCCTCAAAAAAATTGTACTTTGAAACAGATTATTCATTGTACTGGAAATCAGCTCAGCATGATTATTAGTCTGCCAGCAACAGCCACCTAATACAAAGTGACACTGTGCCTTAAACTGGTACTGTTTTTGAGAAACGCATGTGGCAAGACTTGTTTTCACATTTGCAAACACAATGTAAACTTGACTGAAACTGACCAGGTTACTTGATATTGCAAGCAAAGCTCTTTTTCCCAGAAAAAAAATGTGTCCCTTCATAACATGGAGGGAAAGAAAATAGCAAACAGCACCAAAACTTGGAGACTACAGTTATTGAACCTGTAAATCAAGCATTGCAAATTCAGACTTGAGCAGGAAACTGGCAGAGAGCTTCGTGACACGCAACAGTTCTATTCATACATAGAACATACAGTGCAGATACAAGAACAACAAAAGATTAAACTTCAGAACAAGGTAAAACTGAAGTAGAGTTGCATTAAAATACACAGTGGCAGAAATGAGTAAAAGAGGTCAAGACGAGATCAATTTTGATTTCTGTCTGGGAATAATTTCCAACGATGGTATTAAAGGGAGACTCCAAAACATTGCTGATTGGGAAGGCAAAGAGGGGACAAGGAAAAGAGAAACAAAATTCAGGCAAGATTGCCACTTCTTGTCACAATGACCAGTACTAAAAGGTGCATTTATGTGGGAACCTGGATTAGACAGGATTGACTTCTGCTGGTCAAACAGTCTGTCAAAACACCCCATCAAAGAATGGCCACTTATTGAGGCATTGAAAGGGTTTGAGTGCTCATGGAGCCATGCCCCAAGAATACATCACTACCTTCATGTGATGAGAGGAGCAAATTGGAGGGAATAAAGGTAATCATAGAATCATGGAATTTATAGTGCAGCAGGGGGCCATTCGGCCCATCGAGTCTGCACCGGCTCTTGAAAAGAGCACCCCATTTAAGCCCACACTTCCAAAATGTCCCCGCAACCCAGTAACCCCAACTAACCTTTTTGGACACGAAGGGCAATTTAGCACAGCCAATCCACCTAACCTGCACATCTTTGGACTGTGGAAGGAAACTGAGCACCCGGAGGAAACCCACGCAGACACAGCGAGAACATGCAGACTCTACACAGACAGTGGCCCATGCCAGGAATCGAATCTGGGGCCCTGGAGCTATGAAGCAACTGTGCTAACCACTGTGCTACCCCTTGGAGGCTTAAATTATGTAATGGATAGGTGCAGGCACCTATAAATAATATTGCAAAATAAGTTGCTACCTTCAGGAGAAGGCAGTGAAGGCACAATGAAATGACTGTTAGAAGCCAGGATTCTCATAATAGAAAAATGCTGCATGTAATAAGTGTTTTTAATATTACCATTAAGAAAGCAGGCACATACTTACAGGTATCAGTGAAATGGGTGTACCCACTTCTCGCTGCAGAGTCTGGCTTGGCAGGAACACAGAACAGGAACCCAAGAAGGGCAGAATCCTGGAGAGAGCATTACGGAAACAGGGGAGAGTAGGAGCGCTAGGTAATCTCAATACATGAAGAACTGGAGCCCAGAGAGAGCAGGAGCATGGAAAAAGCACCAGGGAAGAGAAGGAAGAATAGAGACATAGGAGGAGCAGAACAGAAAGAAAATATGACGAGGGAGTGGGCAATAGCACAAGGGTGCTGAGCACAGGTAGAGTACTGGAGAAGTATGGAAGAACAGAAGCACTGTGGGGACACCTTTTGCTAACTCTTAACCACAGGGCTCTGGGCAAATGTCCAGGTTATTCACGCGTATGACTAGTCCTGCATCACAGACCCCTTGGATAGGCCCCAGTTTGAGAACCACAGTTATAAGCCATGTGATATAGGAGGTCAACAATTTAGTTTATCAATACGCTAATGACAAACTATTCATGTACCTTGAATCTGGTTTGTTCAATGTCATAGATCTTTCTGTCGGACACCAATTTAGGAGCAAAGAACTTTGCGAGTTTGAGAAGATAGACTCCATTTCTTAGTCCTTCTTCAAGTTCTGTGGTAGGGGGTAATTCTTCATGCAAACAGGCTTCCATCCACCTAAAAAAATTAAAATGACAATGAACTATGAAACTTGCAGGTTTTAAGTTTCATCAATATCCACACTATATTTACTTTCAAAAACTTGATTATGCACTTATTTTCTCTTCTTTTTCCATTGATAAAAACTATGCATATCTAAGTAATAGAATCATAGAATAGAATTCCTACAGTGCATAAGGAGACCATTCATCCCATCAAATCTGCACCTACTCTCTGAATGAGAATTTCACCTAGTGTCAGGCCTCCACCCTACCCCGTAAGACAGCAACCCCACCTCACGTTTTGGACACGAAGGAGCAATTTAGCATGGCCAATCCACCTAACCTGTATATCTTTGGACTGTGGGAGGAAATCGGAGCACCCGGAGGAAACCCATGCAGACACTGGGAGGATGTGCAACTCCACATAGTCACCCAAGGCCAGATTTCAACTTGGGTCCCTGATGTTGCAAGGCAGCAGCGCCAACTACTGTACCGCCATGTTGCCTTCATTACGAGGCAATTACAGCAGGGCAAGACCTCAAAAGCGGTAAAGTTTGACATTGTAAACTTTCACATTAGTTGGAGTGTCACTAAACAGGTACCCAGGATGAAATGGAAGGGGAACAGGATTAGAAAAATCAAGCACCTGTGCATTGCACTTTAATAAATTTACTTTTTGATCCTTTACATTCTATATTTTAAAATTATTATTCCCTGTTTTTCTCACCTTTATGTTGTTGACCTACTCCAGTTCATTACCCAGAATAAAGCTGAAAACATCACAACTTTCCTCCACAGGTTATGACATTGGACTATTATACTTACTAAGTCCTGTTCATCAATCACTCCTTTACGAACTGAACTACATTTGCTTCTGCTCCACCAATGCGCTGATATTAAGATTCACGGGCACGATTCTCCAAAATGTCTCCGCATGCATGCCATGGCCGGCGCGAGTTCGCGCATGGCGCCGGCCCCCGGGCAATATGGCATAGCCCTACAGGGGCCCCGCACGGAACTAGCCCGCCCGCCGATCGGTAGGCCCCGATCGCGGGCCATGACACCGTGGAGGCCCCTCCCGGGGTTTGATACCCCACCTCCCCCCTCACCAGGACGGCCCCCGCAGACAGAACCCAGAGGTCCTACTGTGTGGGACCATACGTAACCCACGCCAACGGGGGACTCGGCCGAACTGTCAGAGAATCGCCGGGGGGGGGGCGCTTTCAATGGCCCCCAACCAGCGCAGCGACGATCCCGCGGGCGCCTGAAAATCGGCGAGCCGACGTTGCGTGATTCCCGCACCCCCCCCCCGGCCGATTCTCCGACCCGGCACGGGGTCGGAGAATCCCGGCCCAGATGTTGTTGGAGCAAATGGGGAGTAACCCTGACTTGTGCCTTGTGGATTGGTTTGGGAGTCAGAAAGTGAGTTGGTGCCTCAGAATTTCCAGTGTCTGACCAGCTTTGATGGATCCAGTACCTATATAGCCAGTCCACTTAGGTTTTCAGTCAATGGTAGCTCCAGAATACTGATGGTGGGTGATTCTTCTGGAGACAGCCATCGACTGAACTCGTGCAGTGTGATTGCTACTTGTCAAGTACTCAGCCCAAGCCTAAATGTTATCTTGGTCATGCTGCATGCTGGCACAGGCTGTTTCAGAATCTGAGCAGTTGCAAATTGCACTGTACACCAGACAATCAGCAGAAAACATCACATGTGGCGAATCAAATTGGTTGGAAGCTGGCATCTGCAGTGCTGGAATCATCAGGAGGCAAAAATGGATCATCTGCTTGACACTTTTGGTAAACCTGGTTGCAAAAGCTTCAGCCTGGGGTTAGTGACCATCGCCATTTACTAGTGGATGTGGCAGGACTGCAGAAAGTGCTTTGACTTTAAAAAAAATGTATTCCTTCATGGAATGTGGCCTCACTGGCTATGCCAAAATAAACCAATTACACTTGTGAAAGTGTTGGTTGGCTGCCTTCTTGAGCTGCTGCAATCCATGTGATGCTGGTATACTCCGAGTGCTGTTAGGAAGGGAGTTCCAGGATTTTGATGTAGCGAAGGAACAGTGGTACATTTCCGGTACATTTCCAAATCAGAATAGTGCTTGGCTTGGAAGGGAACTTACAGATGGTGGTGCTTCCATGCATTTGCTGCCCTGGTCCTTCTAGATGGTAGAGGTCATGTGTTTGGAAGGTACTGTCAAAGGTGTCTTGGTGAGTTACTGCAATCCATCTTGTAAATGGTACAACACTATGCACCACTGGTGGAAGGAGTGAATGTTTAAGATGGGTACCTTAAAAAGGTGCCATATGGATTCAAGGACTTCTTGCACTGATTAAATGCATCTAGAAATGTGTCCCTACTTACAATAGGGATGTTCTGACAGTTTAGCTCTGGATAGTTCAAAGTTACCTATAATTTCAATGCATGTGCTCTTCTATTTTAATTAGACAATTCTGCTTTCCATTTATATAGAAAACAGTAAATTGCAGCACAATGCATCACAGGGCCTGAATATTATGTCCAGGTGAAGTTAAAGGGAAGTTGTCCAAATTTGACATTTTCAAATATCTTTGTAAATGGAGTTACTTCTGCATCAGTATTCTGCTGGGAAATGCACTTCTGGCCACATTTATTTTCTCTACAAGATTAAAAACAGTAATCAGTATAATACTTCAGCCAGAACTTTGTGCATTACAGACTCAAATTACAAACAAAATGATATGTTTTTGCAAAAAAAAGGGTAAATGAAATTATCAGCTGGTGCACGCTTTCAACGGCCAACAAGAATCAATCACGTACAAATGAACATCTGCTGCAGCAATAAATGTGGAACACAAATCAGGGCTCAGCAATTTCTTCTTTTAAAATTGCCAGGTTTAGCCTCCCAAACTTCAGTTCAAGGAATGAGATGGGGAAGAGTCAAATCACAGCACCGAATGTGTACAAATTTTCCCTTCTCCCACCCCAACATATGACATAAGAGGGCTATCTTCATGAAAAAGTGCGTTATGGAAGCAGAACTCAGAATTAGAACCCAATGAAAGTAGCTAAAGGACATGCAAATGGAAAATTACGTTAGCGTGCAAACGTACAGGTGACACTCCCACTAGAAAAGCTGGTAAGAAATCCAAGGGGAATTATAAATGGAAGATAAGGGACACCAAGTTACCAAGTAGAATGTAAATAGTTGTACCCAGTGAGTTCATTCCAATTTCAATAATGGTCTTACACCAAGAAATGTTATGCAGCTTAGTTTGTTTTACAGAATTGCTATTCCAGTGTTTGCTGCCTGTTGAATTTCAATTCTACCAGAAGATGTCAGTATGCAGAAACTAGTGTGGTAACCAGTCAAATAGGTTAATCAGTGATTATAATGCAGTAAGGATCCGGTTATCTACACCACAATAGATGTATAAAAGAACGACTAGGCTCAGGGTCACCGTCTTAGTCAGCAATCCAGCTGATTAGTGGCTCTGCCTACTCAGCAATTGTTTTCAGCCTGGTTTCTCCCAGATTCGGTGAACAAGTCCATGAGGTGTTACAGCAATAAACCGATTCATGCTGACTGAGGTTAACTGTTCTGTGGATTGGAAAGGTAGACTTAGCCAATCAGTAAATCAGAGACTCGGAACAGCAATTAAACACCGATTCAGAATATCTTGTAACCTCACACTATCAAAAGGAATTTAACATAGCAAACTGCATTTTGTTTTATTGCTTTCATTGCTTTCTAAGCATTCAATAGATATATTTCTTCCAGAAGTGGATTTCATGTTACAGAACATGAAATCACAACATACTGATTGCATTGCCTTACAGCCTGTACTGTGGCTGCAATGAGTTCAGAAATTCTTTAAATCGGTCTTTCTGGCACAGGTTTTTGAAGGAAGGTTTAGCCACATTGAAAAGATAACTGGTCCATTTGTTATACAGTAAAATCTTGTTTCTAGAAGGTAGAAATAGCTGTGGATTTGCCAAGAACTAATCTTTATAGTTGTCAAAAGCTCAAAACATCAAACAAGAATACGGTCTGGATATTTTAGCATGGTAATATTATTGGGTTATGGGAATGACCGGTAAGGCCAGCAATTGTTGCTCTTCCCTAATCGCCCTTAAGAAGGTAATGCGAGTCACTTTCTTGAACCTCTACAGTTAATCTAGTGTAGGTGCACCCAGTGCTGTTAGGAAGGAACCTTCCAGGATTTTGATCCAGCAGTGAAGGAGTGACGGTGATGTAGTTCCAAGTCAGAAGGGTTGGGGTGCTTGGAGGGCTGCTTCCAGATGGTGTTCCAATGCATTTTCTGCCTTTGTCCTTCTAGGTGGTAGAGATCACTGTTGGAGGAGGCACGGTGAGCTGCTGCAATGCACGTTGTGTTCGGAAAACATAGGTAGCTTTAAGGGAATTAGATTTGAATTGGTAAATATTAGAAATAAGGTATAGTTTTAAGTGTGCTTAAATTATTATTTCTGTGCCTGGAAGGGTAAAACATACAGTTAAATTCATGCTGGACAAAGTCGTTTGTATGTGTGGGAGTTGGTTATGTCCCAACTGCATTTCTATTGTGCTGAGAGAGGGCTACGGTGAGAAGAATAAATAGGCCAATAGACATTATGTGAGTATTGCGTCGCAACTGGGACCTTGTAAGTTAGAGAAGCTTTTATGTTTTAGTTTTGCTAATTTGACTGCAGTTGGAGATAGGTAGTGAGAGAGAAGGCAGATCTTACAGCTCCACTAGAAGCAGTGATTCAGAAGACTACAGAGAAAACATCTCCCTCAGCTTTGCTAGAAGAAAAGCCATACCATGGAGTAATGGTTAAGACATTAAGTGCAGAGATCTAATGAGCAGATAGTTAAGGAAACTAGAGAAATGAAGAGAGGTTTCCAAGACGTCGGAGGCTAAAGATGCTAGAACAGAGAACTGTTCAGTAAATTCAGACAGAGTTGAGAAAAAGGCTGAGACACCAGAAAGATATCTGAAATGATTTTCAGGTTTCTGAAATTTTACTATAGCCTGTTGAAGGAGAGTTGAAATAACTATGGAATTCGGTGGCTGGATCTCGGAGTTTGTGTTAAACTGGTTAAAATAAGGAAATCTAAAATGTGGGTAGTGTAAAATCCTGGACTGAATTCGCTATTAAAGGTGGAACGGAAGCCTAGGTTAAAAGAGTAATAACCGTATTTTAGTATGCAGACCGCTAAGGGAAAGCATAATTGAGAGAGAAGATTTTAGAGCATGCTTTTGGGAGTGTAGTTTTGAATTTCTCAATCTCGCATGTGACCATCATGCGAGGGTGGGGGTGGGGGATGGAGAAATTCACAGACCATAACTTGGGTTCAGAGTGGAGTGTACGTGTTTGATAACAAGTCATCTTATGTGCTAAAAAAGGACTGTGTTAATGAGACCATTGTAGATCAGGATGTACTTTGTAAGAAGTGTTAATCCCAATACCGGTGTGCAATTGTTAAACAAGGGCGGAGGGGAGGGGGAGAGAGAGAAGTAAAAGCGTATTGTACCATAATCCAATTTTTTAATGTTTAATCACGTTTTTTTCTTGTTGTTATAACTAATTCACGGTCCTGTGACTCTGTGCCTCCACATTAAAAAAAATAAAAAATTACAGTCTTTAAATCTTTTGAGCCAGGATTCTATTCTGGGATCTTCCCGTCCAGTTACATCAACGGGGATCATAACACTTGTAAATGGTACACACTGCAACTGTGCGTCAGTGGTGAAGGGGATGAATGTTTAAGGTGATGGATGAGGTGCCAAATCGGAACTTCTTTGTCCTGGATGGTGTCGAGCTTCTTGAGTGTTGTTGCAGCTGCCCTCATCCAGGCAAGTGGGGTGTATTCCACCACACTGCCGACTTGTAACTAGCAGCTGATCAACAGAGCTTGGGAAGACAGGTGTTAAATTCGCTGTAGAATTCACAGCCTTTGATCTGCTTTTGTAGCCACAGTATTTACATGGTTGGTCCAGTTCAGTTTCTCAATGTGACTCCCAGAATGTTGATAGTAGGGAACTCAGCGATGGCAATGACACTGAATGTCATGGGGAGATAGTTAGATTCTCTCTTGTTGGTTATTGCCTGGCACTTGCATGGCACAATTGTTACATGCCATTTATCAGTCCAGGCCTGAATGCTGTCTCCGTCATTATCTTTATTGTAGAACATGGGAGTAATTATCCAGAATGCATCATTGACATCCCACTAATATTTAATCCATAAAAATCATAGAATGTTTACAGCGCAGGAGGTTGCCAACAAGCCCATTCCAGCTCTCTGTAAGAGTAACCACTGCCACTCCCTTCCTCTGTAGTAAATTCTTTCCATTCAGGTGCTTATCAAATTCCCTTTTGAAGGCCACAACCCAATCTCCCTCTACCATCCATTCTTAAATAGGAAATGCTTTAGTGATCTAAGTTAGCGTTCACAATCACTATTCACTGATTTGGTTACCACAAATTCTTAGTCATATTTCCCTTCAGCAAAATTAGGGGACTTTTTTTTAGATACTAGAGATGTTTGACAATTGTAACAGCTGTCACCCTGATTCTACCTGAGCCAGAAGTGTTCTTGGGTCATATTTGTATTTCTATCACCCAAGTGTATATAAATACAGGTGGGTAACGTTGCTAACATGTACACTGAAAGTTGCCCACTTGTCAGCAGCGCTCATCACCTCCGACAGGTTGAGTTCTCTCTGCTCGGTATGAGTATATAGCTTCAAGTTCTAAGCTTCTTAGTGAATGGCCTATCAGCCTAACCTATCCACTACAGCGCTCCATGGACATTACAAAGTTAATAGTATTTAACTAGAACAGGATCCTTCGCTCAAATTTCCCAATCATTGAACTCACCATTTTGGGAGTCAACATTCACTGCAGCATCTGGTCAAGCTACTTGATCGCTGTTTTTCATTAACGGAGACTCTCAGCAGATGTGAGGTTAGATCACACAGAGGCCCATTTTGTCTGTGTTTAAGCCAGTGATGAGGTGCACAGTATCAGGCAACTTTGTGCACACCAAACTGGAGAAGGTGAGGATACTGAGGCGTTTCCTGTTGACAACAGCTCTTTACGTAACAATAGTGACTGCACTTTGTTGGCTCTATAGCTTTGGAATATCCTGAACTTTTGAAAGCCGCTACACAAATGAAAATCCTTCTTTAAGCATATGCACAGATTATCATAGATTATCATAGAATTTACAGTGCAGAAGGAGGCCATTCAGCCCATCGAGTCTGCACCGGCTCTTTGAAAGAGCACCCTACCCAAGGTCAACACCTCCACCCTATCCCCATAACCCAGTAACCCCACCCAACACTAAGGGCAATTTTGGACACTAAGGGCAATTTAGCATGGCCAATCCACCTAACCTGCACATCTTTGGACTGTGGGAGGAAACCGGAGCACCCGGAGGAAACCCACGCACACACGGGGAGGATGTGCAGACTCCGCACAGACAGTGACCCAAGCCGGAATCGAACCTGGGACACTGGAGCTGTGAAGCAATTGTGCTATCCACAATGCTACCATGCTGCTCCAAGGCTATGTCCTCAGATGGTACCTTTCAACTCATCTTTGACCCACTTTTCCAATTCTATTAATCAACTGCAAAAAACAGATTTACAAATGCTGCTCAATAAATAACTATTCAACAATTATAACCCCAAATACAATAAATAGATGAGAATTATCTTGTTTGTATTTACAGATATACTTAAGCATGGAGATTTTGTTCAGTGATGCAGGTGCCACATTTAGACTTTTGTCCTCGTAATATCCCTCCGTGTACCCGAATCACCAGCTACAAGGTGCTGAAAAGGCATACTGGGCTTCGACATTGTCCTCAAATCATTTAGCTCTTCCACCCGTGTCTGAATAAAGGCAGCAAAAAGCTCTGGAGCTAGGTGGCTATGGCAGGGGCTGAACTGAACATCTGTGAGCCTATAAATTGGTGAGCAAGTATTACTTGATGTAAAATGGTGCCTTCCAATACAGTATGTTGTTGGGATTGGGGATCCTGCTCATTGGATCTCGTTGAATTCATCCCCTTTTTTATTTGTGGATAGAACATACCAGTATTTTAGCTGTATTAAAACTGCGTGGCTACCTCTGGTGCACAAGCCTTCAGCACTTATGGCTGAATACAAAACTTTAATCTCACTGATTAAACCAGATCTTTTTCAAAATAGTGCGCTAGTCTGGGAAGGAAATGTGAACCTTGTGCTGTTTACACTTTTCTCTCTTCACTGGAGAAAGAAATATGCCACTATTAGTTTGGAAAATCAGCTTAATTTTATCATCCCTGATGCAAATCATGTTTGTAGATATTCACTAAAACTTCACCATTACAGCACGTTTCGAAATGTAAGAAATGTTTAAGAAACTGAGGACATAGCCTTTTATTCTGTGGGGACTATTACAGACTCCTCAAGCATGCATCGTGATGGTACCAAAATGTGAACACTTGGCAGACAGTATGGAAATAGGTTGGCAGGTGCACACGTTGTGAAATTGTGGAAAACATCAGACAGGTTTTCACTTCGGTGAATAGACAGTTTAGGTTTTCACTTCGGTGAATAGACAGTTTAGACAGTTAACCCACTGCTTGCCAAAGTCCCTTACTGCAATTATTGGAAAAAGAAAATTTGACATATGATACACATTAACCTCTAATGTTATATAGACTGAAGAAATTTGCTACAAATGAAAAGTCAATATTCAATCCACACATAGCATAATATTTTAGAGTTATATAGTGCAACATAAGCCTTTCTAAAAAAAAGTATAACTTGTATATGCATCTCTACTGATAGATTGTGGCTTATGTTAAAAACAGTATATTAGCTAGTTTTAAAAGTTTAAATATGATGTTACCATAGTGCACACATTTTGGTTTTGTTCTATATGTATTACTATTTTTGGCATAAAAGGTGACCTTCTTGAAGCAGCCCTACTTAGTGTGCTGGTTAATATTTAATCATGAAGACAGTTTGGCTGCCGCACACATGTGGACTTCAGCACTTCAAAGGGTATAGAACCCCATGCAGTATTTTTAACCTTTGTGCCTAACTATGAAATTCTTGGCATATGGTTTCCAAATGCACTGCAGGAATTACTTTTCAAAAGTCTTGTATTGTTGGTGGACTTTAAAGGTGTTAAACGAGCTTCCCGATTTTCTGTTTAATTTATACAGGAATGCAGTTTTCAGGAATAATGGTAGCAGTGTGACAGAGGAATGTTACCGAGGTGAATTTCTACCTTCACGTCCCTCTGTGCTCAAGTAGCCCATGTATCTTGACAAGCTATTGAATAAAACACTAGGTTAATTCTGTTCTTATGATCTCGAGTACTACTTTACAAGACTGATGGATGTTTGATCACAGACGGGAACTATGGCTAATTTTAAATTGATCCCAGTTGTCCTGAACCCCAGCAAGACTTGAGAGTGGAGTAATATTTTTTTAAATAATCATAATAATCTTTATTATTGGCACAAGTAGGATTCATTAACACTGCAATGAAGTTACTGTGAAAAGCCCCCAGTCGCCACATTCCGGCGCCTGTTCGGGTACACAGAATGCCCAATTCACCTAACAAGCACGTCTTTAGGGACTTGTGGGAGGAAACCGGAGCACCCAGCAGAAACCCTCGCAGACACGGGCAGAACGTGCAAACTCCGCACAGACAGTGACCCAAGCGGGAATCGAACTTGGAACCCTTTCGCTGTGAAGCAACAGTGCTAACCACTGTGCTACCGTGAAACGTAGTTCAGCTCACTACTCTAGCTTGGGGAATGGAGTTTACAAAAAAAATATATGCACTGAATTTCAGCCCCACTTTTAATCTTGAATCTAACTACTGAATCCTACTTTGGGTTCAGTTATACTGATCTGCAGGAAAACTTTCCAATACAGTTGGAAAGAAATTAATTTTTCCCTTGGCTTATTACATAACCTATCCACTGCTATTTTTGTTTTAGGAATGTTTAGTCCTTTAGCCTGCTCCACCATTCAATGAAATCACGACTGATGTATGTGATCCAGCTCCGTATCCAATTTAAAACCTTTGGCCAAACAATCCATTCGGCTACATTTTGCCAAGCCTGTATGAAACACTTGTATGGTGTCCAATTTTGAATTTCATACTTTAGGAGGGATGTAAAGGCTTTACAGAAGATGCAGAGATCTGGAGACATGGGTTCAAATCCCACCAGGACAGCCGTGGAATTTGAAATCAGTTAATAACATCTGGAATTTAAAATTAATGACTTAGCTCAGTGGGCTAGACAGCTGGTTTGTAATGCAGAACAAGGACAGCAGCGCGGGTTCAATTCCCGTACCAGCTGAGAATTTGGAATTTTCCCTGTGTACCCGAACAGGCGCCGTAATGTGGTGATTAGGGGCTTTTCACAGTAGCTTCATTGCAGTGTTAATGTAAACCTACTTGTGACAATAAATTATTATTATTAATGTCAATAATGGTGACGATGGAACTATCACTGATCATTGTAAAAATCTCATCGAAAGATCTGATGTCTTTGAGTGCTCTCAGGTCAGGCCTGTCTAAGGCCCACAGCACAGCTGATTATTAAATACCCTCTGAAATGCCTTAGCAAGTTGAAGGGGCAATTAGGCATGGTAACTAGCTGGTACTCCCATTGCATGAAAGAATAATTTTGTTAAAAATTCACGAGAATGGTTTCCTGGATGAGCGGCTTCATGCTCAGGTGGACAGAGAAAGTAGGGTTATTTTCCATAGAGAAGTGAAGGATGAGAGGAGATTGGAGGAAAAATGGTAGAGGTGTAGACAGAGTAAAGAGGAATAAATTGATCCCCTTGGTGGGAATGTCAACAACTAGAGGACACAAATGTGAGCTATTGGCAAAAGGACCAACACCGACACAAGGAAAAGCTTTACTTAGCAAGTAGTTAGGATCTAAAATGTACTGCCTGATAGTGTGGTGGTGACAGAATCCATAGTGTCTTTCAAAAGGGAATTGGATAAGCATCATTAAAAAACTTGCAGAGATTTGGTGACAGGACCGGGAGTGGGACTACCGAAGACTTGATGGTCTCCATCCGTGCCGTACAAATTTAATGATTCTATGATTCACAATCCATCAATATCTCCCTGTATCTTTACCCTCTCAACTGCAATACCCATGTAGCCACCTAAAATGGCTGATTCCCTATTAATTTGGCCAAAACCCGATTTAAAATAGCTAACCGAAAAGGCTGATGGGAAAAGCAGCCAACAGGACACAAACGGACAGCTGCAGACAGAATAGAGTAGTCGGCTCTGGGGAAGTCGGCCCAGATCGATACTCAAGACCATTAGCAGCACATCAACCCAGACATCTTCAGTTTAATCGGCTATCCCCGGGAACAATTGCAACATATTAGCAATTGAATGCCGGGCCAGACCTGTCGGCGCCTGCAGTGGCCGAAACAAAGACAGGTGAACGACCACCCCCCGATCGAGGAATCGCCCCGTTATTGGATATATCGAACCCAGTGATTGGGAACAAGTCCAATCACTTGGGACTCAGGATCAAGGGCCGCCCTGAGAGGCGGGAAGCCCCGGGACCCTATAAAGTGAGGGGCCAAGTTCAGATCGCGCTCTCTCTCCCTTCTTCGCCTGCTCGCGACCTTCGCAAGAACATCGACCAGAAAGCGTAAGTTTGACTCCAGCGATCGCTACCCGATAGAGACTCCTAGCCATCGACCCGTATCAGCCTTTTGAATCCCGCGGGCCAGATCTGATTCGATAAGCCATTCGTTTCCCTGACCTGGTGGGCCCTTCCGAAAGTTAAGTATTGGCCAGTAGTGGTAGGTCTCCCTGTATCTTTACCCTCTCAACTGCAATACCCATAATATCACTCACCTTTGTGTTCTCAGCAAATTTAGATACAATGAAGATTTGAGGTCCCAACATGGACCCTTGCGGTACGTCAGTGGTCACATATGGTCAATTGTGCATACTCCCCATCTCCTAACGCTCAGCCAATTTCCCAACCAGCTCAACAATTTGCCTCCAGTTCCATCAAGTTCAACTTTTGCTAAAAATCTTGTTTTTTCAAATGAGACGATGGACCAAGGCAAATATTTAAGGAGATCAGGGTTTGAAAGGAGTAGAACTAAACATCAGCTGACCTTATAAAGCTCTTCGAGCAGTGTTTACTGGCTTCTATCCTCTCAAATGTACTTCATATCGTCACTTAAATTATCACCATTCTGGTTACTTACACTCCCTATGTGTGCTGCCACATACTGTTGCTGCCAGAAAAATATTGAATGGCTTGTTCTGTGATTTAATGTGCAAAATGGCTGACAGTTAATGGAGTTAAATTGACATGGAACAGAGCACAGGTAAAATTGCAGTTGGGAATTTTTACAGAACTTTGATCACTTTCAGACTGGGATAACCTTGAATGTGACCTTTTAAAGTTTATTGATAGTGACAGCCAGACTCTTAGATGATACGTAGATCCTAATCACTAGCATGAATTGTGCACTCGTCCTCACATTCATTCATGCTGCAAACAATTAGATCACATTAAATTAAAATGGAAAACTAGTAAAATGAATAGTATTTTGATCAGAATTTGGAAATGTAATAGGACAAGCGGTGCTTGTGGTACAGTACATATCAACAGTACAATAACAGGGCACTTTACCCTTGCACTGAGGATTTTTGACATTGTCATTTACAGCATTTTAGCTTAACCTTTTTCATTATGTAATTAGTCTTTCATGGGCCAAGGGGAGAAAAAGAGGAAAATATGTCAAACTGCATGAATTGTGAAATGATTTTGGAGAGATTGTGTGTATTTTGTATATCATAGAATCCCCACAGTGCAGAAGGAGGCCATTCATCCTATCGAGTCTGCACCTCCCCTTCGAACGACCACCCTACCCAGGCCCGACCTCCCGTCCTATTCCTCCAACCCCATCCGAAGGGTCAATTTATCATGGCCAATCCACTTAACCTGCACATCTTTGGACTGTGGGAGAAATCGGAGCACCCGGAGGAAACCCACGCAGACACGGGGAGAACATGCAGACTCCACACAGTCACCCAAGGTCGGAATCGAACCCGGGTCCCTGGCGCTGTGAAGCAGCAGTGCTAACCACTGTACCACCTATAGTCTCAATGTACTTTGGTTTGGAATATATATATATTTTTTAAATTACTCTTTCATGGGATGTGGGCTTCATTGGCGAGGCCATCATTTGTTGACCCAATTACATAATAATAATAATAATAGCTTGTCACAAGTAAGCTTCAATGAAGTTACTGTGAAAAGCGCCTAGTCGCCACATTCCGGCGCTTTTTGGGGAGGCCGTTACGGGAATTGAAACCGTGCTGCTGGCATTGTTCTGCATTATAAGCCAGCTGTTTAGCCCACTGTGCTAAACCAGCCACTAACCAGCTATAGATGGTGGAGATGAGCCACCTTGAATCAGGCTGATTGTCCTGAATGATGTTGAGCTTGAGAGTGTTGCCAGAGTCTCACTCACCAGGGCAAGTCTATCACACTCCTGACTTGTGTTTTACAGATGGTGGACAGACTTTTGGAAAAGCAGGAAGTGAGTTAGTCTCCACTGAATTTCGAGTCTCTGCTCTTGTAGCCACAGTATTTATATGGCTAGTCCAGTTGTGAATTAATGGCCAGTGAGGGGATTCAATGATGGTAATGCCATCGGATGTCATTCGTATGGCGTGAATATCACTTGCTACTTATTAGGTAGTGCGGCATATGGGCCCTTCCTGCTTGAGTATCTGAGGTGCCATGAATGCTGCAGAACAAAGCGAACACCTACACTTCTGACCTTATGACGCGATTGAAGGTCATTGATTAAGCAGCTGAATATGGTTGGGTCTAGGACACGACCATCAAGAACTCCTGCAGTGATGCCTTCTGATTGAGATGATTGACCCCTAACAGCCTCAACCATCTTCCTGTGTGCTGAGTAAGACTCCAACCAGCGGAGGATTTTCCCTCTGATCCCCATCGACTCTAATTTTACTAAATGCTGACTTGATGTCAAGGACAGTCACTCTCACCTCTCATAGAACATAACAGCGCAGTACAGGCCCTTCGGCCCTCGATGTTGCGCCGACCTGTGAAACCACTCTAACGCCCATCTCCACTATTTCCTTATCGTTCATATGCCTATCCAATGACCATTTGAATGCCCTTAGTGTTGGCGAGTCCACTACTGTTGCAGGCAGGGCATTCCACGCCCTTACTAGTCTGAGTAAAGAACTTACCTCTGATACCTGTCATATATCTATCTCCCCTCAATTTAAAGCTATGTCCCCTCGTGCTAGACATCACCATCCGAGGAAGAAGGCTCTCACTGTCCACCCTATCCAATCCTCTGATCATCTTGTATGCCTCAGTTAAGTCACCTCTTAACCTTCTTCTCTCTAGCGAAAACAGCCTCAAGTCCCTCAGCCGTTCCTCATAAGATCTTCCCTCCATACCAGGCAACATTCTGGTAAATCTCCTCTGCACCCTTTCCAATGCTTCCACATCCTTCCTATAATGCGGCGACCAGAATTGCACGGAATACTCCAAATACGGCCGCACCAGAGTTTTGTACAGCTGCAAGATGACCTCATGGTTCCGAAACTCAATCCCTCTACCAATAAAAGCTAACACACCGTACGCCTTCTTAACAACCCTCTCAACCTGGGTGGCAAATTTCAGGGATCTATGTACATGGACACCGAGATCTCTCTGCTCATCCACACTGCCAAGAATCTTACCATTAGCCCAGTACTCTGTCTTCCTGTTATTCCTTCCAAAATGAATCACCTCACACTTTTCTGCATTAAACTCAATTTGCCACCTCTCAGCCCAGCGCTGCAGCTTATCTATGTCCCTCTGTAACTTGTAACATCCTTCCGCACTGTCCACAACTCCACCGACTTTAGTGTCATCTACAAATTTACTCACCCGTCCTTCTACGCCCTCCTCCAGGTCATTTATAAAAATGACAAACAGCAGTGGCCCCAAAACAGATCCTTGTGGTACACCACTAGTAACTGGATTCCAGTCTGAACATTTCCCATCAACCACCACCCTTTGTCTTCTTCCAGCTAGCCAATTTCTGTTCCAAATTGCTAAATCACCCTGAATCCCATGCCTCCATATTTTCTGCAGTAGCCTACTGTGGGGAACCTTATCAAACGCTTTACTGAAATCCATATACACCACATCAACTGCTTTACCCTCATCCACCTGTTTGGTCACCTTCTCAAAGAACTCAATAAGGTTTGTGAGGCACGACCTACCCTTCACAAAACCATGTTGACTATCTCTAATCAAATTATTCCTTTCCAGATGATTATACATCCTATCTCTTATAAACCTTTCCAAGATTTTGCCCACAACAGAAGTAAGGCTCACTGGTCTATAGTTACCTGGGTTGTCTCTACTCCCCTTCTTGAACAAGGGGACAACATTTGCTATCCTCCAGTCTTCTGGCACTATTCCTGTGGACAAAGATGACTTAAAGATCAAAGCCAAAGGCTCAGCAATCTCCTCCCTAGCTTCCCAGAGAATCCTTGGATAAATCCCATCCGGCCCAGGGGACTTATCTATTTTCACACTTTCCAGAATTGCTAACACCGCCTCCTTATGAACCTCAAGCCCTTCAAGTCTAGTAGCCTGAATCTCAGTATTCTCCTCGACAACATTGTCTTTTTCCTGTGTGAATACTGGCAAAAAATATTCATTTAGCAACTCTCCTATCTCCTCATACTCCACGCACAACTTCCCACTACTGTCCTTGGCTGGCCCTACTCTTACCCTAGTCATTCATTTATTCCTGACATATCTATAGAAAGCTTTAGGGTTATCCTTGATCCTACCTGCCAAAGACTTCTCAGGTTCCCTCCTGGCTCTTCTTAGCTCTCTCTTTAGGTCTTTCCTAGCTAACTTGTAACTCTTGAGCGCCCTAACTGAACCTTCATGTCTCATCTTTACATAAGCCTCCTTCTTCCTCTTGACAAGTGTTTCGACTGCTTTAGTAAACCACGGTTCCCTTGCTCGACCACTTCCTCCCTGACTGACAGGTACATACTTATCAAGGACACGCAGTAGCTGTTCCTTGAACAAGCTCCACATTTCCATTGTGCCCATCCCCTGCAGTTTTCCTCTCCATCCGATGCATCCTAAGTCTTGCCTCATCGCATCATAATTGCCTTTCCCCCAGATAGAACTCTTGCCCTGCGGTATATACCTATCCCTTTCCATCACTAAAGTAAACATAATCGAATTGTGGTCACTATCACCAAAGTGCTCACCTACCTCCAAATCTAACACCTGTCCTGGTTCATTACCCAGTACCAAATCCAATATGGCCGCGCCTCTCATTGGCCTATCTACATACTGTGTCAGGAAACCCTCCTGCACACATTGGACAAAAATGGACCCATCTAAAAGTACTCAAACTATAGCGTTTCCAGTCAATATTTGGAAAGTTAAAGTCCCCCATAACAACTACCCTGTTGCTTTCGCTCCTATCCAGAATCATCTTTGCAATCCTTTCCTCTACATCTCTGGAACTTTTCAGAGGCCTATAGAAAACCCCTAATAGGGTTACCTCTCCTTTCCTGTTTCTAACCTCAGCCCATACTACCTCAGTAGACGAGTCCTCATCAAACGTCCTTTCTGCCACCGTAATACTGTCCTTGACTAACAATGCCACCCCCCCCCCCCCTCTTTTACCACATTCCCTGAGCTTACTGAAATATCTAAACCCTGGCACCTGCAACAACCATTCCTGTCCCTGCTCTATCCATGTCTCTGAAATAGCCACAACACCGAAGTCCCAGGTACTAACCCATGCCGCAAGTTCACCCACCTTATTCTGGATGCTCCTGGCATTGAAGAAGACACACATTAAACCATCTTACTGCCTGCCGGTACACTCCTGCAACTTTGAAACCTTACTCATGACCTCACTACTTTCAACCTCCTGTATACTGGAGCTACAATTCAGGTTCCCAAGCCCCTGCTGAACTAGTTTAAACCCTCCCGAAGAGCATTAGCAAATTTCCCCCCCAGGATATTGGTACCCCTCTGGTCCAGGTGTAGACCTACCCGTTTGTAGAGGTCCCACCGACCCCAGAATGAGCCCCAATTATCCAGAAATCTGAAACCCTCCCTCCTGCACCATCCCTGTAGCCACGTGTTCAACTCCTCTCTCTCCCTATTCCTCGTCTCGCTATCATGTGGCACGGGTATCAACCCAGAGATAATAACTCTGTTCGTCATAGATCTAAGTTTCCACCCTAGCTCCCTGAATTCCTGCCTTACATTCCTATCCCTTTTTCTACCTATGTCGTTGGTACCTATGTGTACCACGACTTAGGGCTGCTCCCCCTCCCCCTTAAGGATCCCAAAAACACGATCCGAGACATCACGCACCCTGGCACCTGGGAGGCAACACACCAACCGCGAGTCTCTCTCGTTCCCACAGAATCTCCTATCTATCCCCCTAACTATGGAGTCTCCAATAACTAATGCTCTACTCCTCTTCCCCCCTTCCCTTCTGAGCAACAGGGATAGACTCTGTGCCAGAGACCTGTACCCCATGGCTTACCCCTGGTAAGTACCCCCCCCCCCCAAACAGTATCCAAAGCGGTATACTTGTTACTAAGGGCAATGACCACAGGGGATCCCTGTACTGACTGCTTCCTCCCAGCCCCTCGCACCGTCACCCATCTATCTTTATTCTTTGGAGTAACTACATCCCTGAAGTTTCTATCTATGACCACCTCTGCCTCCCGAATGATCCGAAGTTCATCCAGCTCCAGTTCCCTAACGCGATTTCTGAGGAACTGGAGATGGGTGCACGTCCCACAGATGACATCAGCAGGGACACTGACGGCGTCCCTCACCTCAAACATTCTGCAGGAGGAACATTGCAGATTACCTTCCCTGCCATCCCCTCTAGATTAAAAAAAAGAAAGAGCTTACCTGTTATTCACTCCCCTTCTCAGCAAGCACTCACTCAGCAACCTCTGCGCCCCGGGGAAAATAAAAGAAAAACTACTTACCAGTCACCAGCCAATCCCTTCCCTGCAGGCTGTGACGTCACGGTTCAACTTCTTTCTACTTCTACCTGCCCTCGAGCCTTCCTCTTGGTCTTTACAGCGGTTGGTTTTTTTTTGGTTAAGGGAGGGGGTAGGGAGGGAAACACTGAAGAAGTGTTTCGGGTTTAAGTGTCACTTGACAACAGCTCCTCCACAAACCACCTTCAAGTTAGAGTGAGCACAACAGACGTATGCAAATTTCCCCGTAACAGCCAATCAGCAGCTCTGCTCTACTGCCCTCTTCTTGATGCTTGTCTTCAGTTGAACAGCTAGGGTCTCTTGCTCAGGTACACCTTCAGGTTAGGGTGAGCACAACAGACGTATGCAAATTTCCCCCGCAACAGACAATCAGCAGTTCTGCTCTACTGCCCTCTGCTGGATGCTCGTCTTCACTTGAGCAAGAGACCCTAGCTGTTCAGGTACACCTTCAAGTTAGGGTGAGCACAACAGACTTATGCAGATTTCCCCCACAACAGCCAATCAGTAGCTCCGCTCTACTGCCCTCTGCTGGATGCTGGTCTTCACTTGAACAGCTCAGGTCTCTTGCTCAGGTACACCCTCAAATTAGGGTGCGCACAACAGACGTATGCA